>NC_064921.1:483823735-485044360 GCF_023897955.1 Schistocerca gregaria | reverse complement strand
GAATCAAAGGTGGAATTGGTATCCACTAGTAACCGAGACAGCAAATGAGCGTTGGATTGCTGATCCGTGGGTCTGTACAGAAGCTCATGCTGGTAACTGGTTAATGTCAAGGCTTACCGTTGGAGCTTTTGCGCTGACTGTGGTGGGTCAGTCTTCGAGGGAATGAACAGAGCTGTCAGCGGCCTGTGGTTTGTAACAAGATAAAAGTGTTGCTGATAAAAATACAGATAAAATTTTGTTACTCGATCACTAATGGAGAGCGCCTCTTTTTACACGTGGCTATAGCTACCCTGGGGTTTGTTTTTAAATAGAATTCAATGGTTCTCTCAGGAGAACCTATCTTCTGAGAAGGCACCGCTACAGTCGCATATAACGATGCATACATTGCGAGGACTACTGGATGCTTTGGGTCGGAACGAATCAGACCGCGAGCTCTGAAAAGGGCAGCCTTAAGATGCTGAAAAGCTTAGTAACCATTCTTCGACTACAAAAATGGAATACATTTCTGGTACACCCTATTCAGCGGGGCATCAGTCTGTGCAGCGTTAGAGATAATTTTGATATAATACGTGAGTTTGCCGATCAGCGCTAGCCGCTTGCGCAGGGAAATTTTTGATAACTGACAAATACGATGTGTTGCGTTAATTTGCTGAGCGTTAATGACATGACCCAAATGTTCAGCTTTGCCTTGTTAAACTTGAGTCTTGCTTCTGAAACCACCATTAACAGACACTGCCAGCGGTTCCAAAAAACGTTGAGAAACTGCGCTAGCTCATGCACTGCCGAGTGGCGAGTATTGAAATTGGAACATCCGTAAGTGATGTAAAAAACAGATTGGTGAGAAGTTTAATTTTGAAAAGAAGCGGCCCTGTCCCAGTATGTCCATTAGTTCTTCTGGTCGAGACAGGGAAAGGAGTACACCGCTGTCTGAGAACCGTACATCTCAAATCTCCACAAAGATGTAATTCACCCGACAGCAGTTTTGTATCAACGAATGTGGGTGCCCGGGTGCCCACTGACTTCCGGAAACAAATTTAATTGCTCCAGTGTCTTGTCATTTTTGTAATTCCTGCACGACTTGATAACGAATGGCACGTTGGCCGGCCCAGCACAATAAAATCTTAACAGAGCGTTATCCTTAAATATTATATTAACCCACAAATTCTCCACTTTCCTTACTCTTTATTGAAATAACTGTCTGTACTTATTACACAATTCGTTGACACTGCCTTGAGACACTGCAGCATTCACTTGCAAGACATTATCTTGAACGGTAAGATCAAATAAAAGAATCATGCCAAAAATGATCGGGCTGTCCCCAGAACATAGTACATGAAAACACATTTCTGATTATGTGCCACACATTGTCGGTAGAGTTCTAACACCTAAAAAAGGAATATTGTGTCCATTACACCCTTGGCATCAGGCATGGCATCACATGTGGCTGCTGCAACCATGGACTGCCTTAAAACTTGTACGTATTTCTTTACTGTAATGTGACTGAAGCACCAGCATCTAATTTCATTTTCACTGAGTCCTTAGACGGTCGTAAATGTGCATATCATATTGTAGTGGCAACTTCTGCCATCGAATGTATCAGGATGATCAAAAGTTGCGGGAAGAGGTAGAAGGCACCGTATTAAGAGTCGTCCGAGCTTTCCAAATGATTTATTTGGTTCCACTACAGTGCCCCATTCACCTCCGTCCGTCTTGCAGGGTCCCACAATCTACATCTACATCTACATCCATACTCCGCAAGCCACCTGACGGTGTGTGGCGGAGTGTACCCTCAGTACCTCTATCGGTTCTCCCTTCTATTCCAGTCTCGTATTGTACGTGGAAAGAAGGATTGTCGGTATGCTTCTGTGTGGGCTCTAATCTCTCTGATTTTATTCTCATGGTCTCTTCGCGAGATATCCATAGGAGGGAGCCATATACTGCTTGACTCTTCGGTGAAGGTATGTTCTCGAAACTTTAACAAAAGCGCGTACCGAACTACTGAGCGTCTCTCCTGCAGAGTCTTCCACTGGAGTTTATCTATAATCTCCGTAACGCTTTCGCGATTACTAAATGATCCTGTAACGAAACGCGCTGCTCTCCGTTGGATCTTCTCTATCTCTTCTATCAACCCTATCTGGTGCGGATCCCACACTGCTGAGCAGTATTCAAGCAGTGGGCGAACAAGCGTACTGTAACCTACTTCCTTTGTTGTCGGATTGCATTTCCTCAGGATTCTTCCAATGAATCTCAGTCTGGCATCTGCTTTACCGACGATCAACTTTATATGATCATTCCATTTTAAATCACTCCTAATGCGTACTCCCAGATAATTTATGGAATTAACTGCTTCCAGTTGCTAACCTGATACTTTGTAGCTAAATGATAAGGGACCTATCTTTCTATGTATTCGCATCACATTACACTTGTCTACATTGAGATTCAGTTGCCATTCCGTGCACCATGCGTCAATTCGCTGCAGATCTTCCTGCATTTCAGTACAATTTTCTATTGTTGCAACCTGTCGATACACCACAGTATCATCTGCATAAAGCCTCAGTGAACTTACGATGTCATCCACCAGGTCATTTATGTATATTGTGAATAGCAATGCTGAGGCCACTGCAGCTGGCAGCTGACTCAGCGATCTTCTTCTCCGTTGACTCAGCGCTGCTCCATTGGGAGCCACTAAGCAGCCCACTGCGCCCTTCCTCACTGTCATAGCTGAGATCAGGGCGACCACAAGCACCCGCAATCCGGCGTCCGAATCTGCGGCCACCGCCTCGGGATGCCTCTGGCATGTGTTGGGAGCCAAGACAACTGCCCGCAGTAACGAGCCAAAGAGTGCCGCTGGCTGGCTGGCTACATACCCCGCGTCGGCCTCAGGGGGTCGAACCAGCGACCCGCCGTGGACTGTAACGCTGCTTCGTGTAGCTGGTGGTGTGATATGCTCTGCCATTCAGGAGAGTTGCCACGAATGAATCTCGTTAGAAACCCGCACCTATTTATACGCAGCTGTGTGCTTCTGTTTTGCTAAAGCACCGCTCCGTGTCACGTACTCACAACATCTAGGTTGCACCAGTGGGCCCCTTCTGCCTGTAACTTGCGCCATGCCAACTGCTGCGTATACTCTTTTCAGAGGTTCAGTGGCCTCCATTCTACGTCGCAACCGCTGGTCAGCGTAACATACTGTCAAGAGGCCCGCATCTGACTGTAACTTGTGTGCTAAGATATGTTGCACCGAATCTGACTTTCCTATCTTAAACTGTGATGCCGCTAGAGTATATTCAGCTGACGAATCAATACTGGAAGCTTCGATCTGCATGAAGTTTGAGTTACTGATGTTGTCCCTAGCAGAGGCTCGTCGGATATGACATAACGCCCATTGAGGAAAACTCCGAAAACGAATCTTATTGCCACCCGGTATGGCGTTGTCGTAAACACATGCATTGAATATGGCCCCGTTTGACACATGTGAAACACTTGGCCTTCCTGTATGGGCACTGATGATGGTGGTGCACACTGAAGCAATGTGTATGAGAATACTTAGCATTAGGCTGAATTTTGTGTGCGCATGGCGTGACTTACTGTTCTCATGGACTGTGTGGCTCGTCCTGGCGGAGGATTCGAGTCCTCCCTCCGGCATGGGTGTGTGTGTTTGTCCTTAGGATTATTTAGGTTAAGTATTGTGTAAGCTTAGGGACTGATGACGTTAGCATTTAAGTCCCATAAGATTTCACACACATTTGAACATTTGAACCTACGGTTCGTTAAACTAGGCCATGAATGAAGCATGTCCTCTGATTGATGAGTCTGATGAGTGGACTGTGTTGCACAGTTGTGACTGCCGAAATGGCTAAAGCTTGCAAGCCAGTTTTTGCCACATCTATAATGTCCTGTGAATCTATAACGGAGATTACAATTTTCATATTAGGATTAGGTATTTTGCCGATTTTCGGCACGGTTGTGTTCCGCCCGCGAGTGTTAAGGTCGATATTAGCCTCGTCAAAGATACTGGGGCGCCGAGTTGGCGGCGAGAGGCCCTCTGGCGACGAGGAGTAGAGGATTATTAGACAGTACCGAGCAAGAAGGACAGAACGGCAGAGTGTTGGGGTCCCGATGGTCCGAATTGTGCATTTAATAATTTTTGCACTCTGTGGTTATGGACAAATGGTGAAACCGAGATGTTTAGGAATTCAACGCTGCTGTGGAACGATAAGCCGTGGGTTCTGCAATTGTATGGAAGCAATTACGGCGAGCTGTGGCCGGTGTCGTTTGTGGGTGCCATGGCAGATAAACAAGACTGCATGAGCCCAACCTGAACACGCTGTGCTGTAGCATGTTCGCCCACAGTAAGGCTGTCATGCTATTGGAGAAGAAAGTAGTGGAATACGGTACGTGTATTAACCTTCAGTGACTTCTGCGGTGTTAGTTTGGTTAACTGTGTGGAGATTGAGCAGTCACTGTCACTTTTCAAAGGAACTGACGAGTGTGTGAAGGTGTGGACAATGCCGGATGGGCGTTGACATGAAGTTATTATATTTCATATTTGTGAACATAATTTTGTTATCAGGATTACTCATTGGATAGATCTGAAATACATTTCTGCGCTTTAGTTCAGCGGGTTATAAATGCTGCAGTTTACCATTATCTGCTAACTGTTAGTTTTGTATATGTTTCTATATCTGTGCGTTAAATGAAAGTAATTTTGAAGTTTGAAAGGTACCTTTCTACCATCACAATTCCGTAAGTTTTTATTTGGAAGTGATGTTGTTTGCTACTGCTATTGGTTGAGAATTTATTACCCAAAGGAACAGTTATTTATTCAGTCTTTTATGAAGTGTTTTAAGATTCGATGTTTTTGGTGAACTATTACTAAGAAATAATGTAAATTAGTAATGTTGTATAAGCAGTTACTGAAGGCACCCATCCCCATTAGCCAATCAAACTTGGCCAGTTGGGAACGGGAATTGATGTAACATTAGGGTACTAGAGTCTATTTATTAAGTTGTAGGAACGCTAATCTTGTTGTTTGTTGTTATTGTTGAAGTGTTTAGTCGCCCATAAATTAAATAATAATTCTGCACAGCATCTCCAAAATGGCAGCGCGACTGCGTGTTTCAGACAGATTTTTTGTAACAGCATCATGAAGCACAGCATCATTGCATGGAAGTCCACAAGACCACTTGAATTTATCATGTCTGTTAAGACCCGGGCATTCGTCTACTCACTGTTGGTTTGTTTGGTCTGGTTGCTTCCTTAATCGAAAAAGCTGGTAACGAGGAGCTGTGGCATGGACCTGACATTAAAACAGTCACTCTGATAATCACCGTACTAGAGTTCGGGAATAATTTAAGGCACAAACGCAATACTTAGGCACCCGCAAAAGCAACAAAACAAGCTTTGCGCTGGGTACCTTGAATGTTGTAAGCAGAGAAGTGCACCTCGAGTTGCACGCGGTGTTCGACCCAGTTCTGTTGCAGGCCGACATGCTCTCGAAACTTGGGTGCAGAAGTAGTTTGTTGCAACACAGCTGCCGCAGTTAGTATATGCATCAATTGAGTGGCTTTCTGCAGTAGTAGATGAATCTGCTGTCTCTGTAACTGAATAGCTCTTGTGAAGTTGCAGGACTGGAGCAGACCTGATTTTTCAAAAAGAGTACGCAACCACATTAACAAACGGCGTTACTTGTTGGTGAAAGTTCACAGAACAGTAGGTTTCTAAAGAACTCGATGTCAGTGTTTGTCATAAGGAAAATGAATACCGACAGCCCTCATTTTATTAACTTTTTTTCACTACCGGTTTCGATGCCTCACTGGTACCATATTCAGGCCCCTTTACACACAGCTACAAAAGTAATCTAAATCACTAATTTCAACTGGTTTCTGTAGATTTCTAAATCTTCTCTGTAGACGCGGGCACTCCACACCTCTAAAGTTACAGGTGTGGGGAGCCCACGTCCACAGAGAACTTTAAGAAATCTAGAGAAGCCAGTTAAAATTAATGATCTCTATAGAAGTACAGACGTTAAGATGAAATATCTAGCTAAGAGAAGGCTGTTTGTACTCCTTTCTTCAAGCCCTTGACCAACCGCTGCCCCATTCCACTTACACATGACGGAACTACAGAATGTTGTATCATTTCTAGAGATAAGGGGCGTCCAGTCCCACAACAGTAATGAAAGGTAGGACATGTCTAAAGAAACTATTTATTGATGAAGATAAACACTTAACTTGTATAGCAGATGTTGCCCGTATGTGGGACTGTACAGCTACGAGCGTAAATCTAGTTCAGTTGCAGTACAGTAATGCGGCAGAAACACTCTTCCTATAATACAGGGACATTACTTTGGCCACTCTTATTGAAACACTCGAGTAGCTCCGTGGTACAAGACTCATGGCCGAACACAGGCTGAACACTGAGTTCTGAGGCTGACCAGCTGGCAGCGGAGGCTCTGCAAGACTTACTTGTAGGTGTGGCCCTCGGCCACGTCTTGGTTGTTCACACCGGCTGACTGCTACGCATCTAGTAGTGTCTGTGCTGGTGCCAGCCTTGAGTCTCACGATGCGAGATATCGATGACACCACAGATTCTAAGCCCTGTTTCCGTCAAATAAGCTTAACAGGACTCAGCAACGCATCTGTTATAGTTTTGTATTTTCCTAAACGTGTTTCACCACATTTGCGGACGTTTGTTAATATACATTCGAAATACACTGAAGAGCCAACGAAACTGGTACACCTGCCTAATATCGTACATGGTCCCCGAGAGCACGCGGAAGTGCCGCAACACGACGTGGCATGGACTCGACTGATATCTCAAGTAGTGCTGGAGGGAACTGACGCCATGAATCCTGCAGGGACGTCCATAGATCCGTAGGAGTACGAGAGGGTGGCGCTCTCTCCTGAACAGCAAGTTGTAAGGCATTCCAGATATGCTCAATAATGTTCATGTCTGGGGGGTTTGGTGGCCATCGGAAGTGTTTAAACACTTTTTTGGAGTAACTCTGCAGAAATTCTGGAAGTGTGGGGTGTCGTCGCATTGTCCTGCTGGAATTGCCCAAGTCCGTCGGAATGCACAATGGTCATGAATGGATGCAGGTGATCAGACAGGATACTTACGTGGGTGTCACCTGTCAGAGTCGTATTTAGACGTATCGGCGGTCCCATATCACTCCAACACCACACTCCCCACACTATTACAGAACCTCCACCAATATGAACAGTCCCCTACTGATACTCATGGTCGATGGCTTTATGAGGTTTTCTTCATACATGTGCATGGCTATCCGCTCGACACAATTTTAAATGAGACTCGTCCGACTAGGCAACATGTTTCCAGTCATCAACAATCCTATGTTGGTGTTGCCGGTTCCAGGCGAGGCCTATAGCTTTGTGTCGTGCAGTCGTCAAGGGTACACGAGTGGGCCTTTGGCTCAGAAAGCCCATAAAGATGATGTTTCGTTGAATGGTTCGAACGCTGACACTTTTTGATGTCCCAGAATTGAAACCTGCAGCAATTTGTGAAAGGGTTGCCTGTCTGTCACGCTGAACGCGTATCTTCAGTCGTTGCTGTTTCCGTTCTTTCAAGATGTTTTTCGGGCTGCAGCGATGTCGGACTTTTGATGATTTAGCGGATTCCTGATTTTCATGATACACTCGTGAAATGGTCATACGGGATAATCCCCACTTCATCGCAACCTCGCTAATGTTTTGTCCCATCGCTTGTGCGCCGACTATAATACCACGTTCAGACTCAAATCTAAGTAACCTGCCGTTGTAGCAGCAGTAACCAATCTAACAACTAAGCCGGGTACGAGTCTTATATAGTCGTTGCCGACCGCAGCACCGGTTCTGCCTGTTTACATATCTCTGTATTTGAATACGCATCTCTATGCTAATTTTTTTGTGCTTTAGTGTGTAATGGATGAAACTGTAATAATAAGGAAGTCTATATAGAGCGTCATCGTAGTATTTAATTTGTTGTTGAGTGATTGTTTATTTGGATATACAGGGGGTTTCAAAATACCTTTTACAGGTTTCTTGAGAAGATTTAGTAAATAAAGTCTTGATAAGGGAACCATGTATGGAAATAATCCGTTAAGATGTAAGTAAGTTCGATGAACGGATTACTTTCAAATCTTCAGCTTCACAGTAAGCACACAGCGCATACAGGCTGCTCTGACCTGTGTGCTCTACAGGATCATAAAGTATGCGGCAGTGTTTCGAGTAGTCCGGGTATGATTCTCCTCTACGTGTGGAAGTACATCCTCTTCAAATATGAGAGTGTGGCGTGTCCATGTATAACGGGAGAGCCTTCCGCAGAACTCATATGAAATATCCGATACCCCTTCTTTCCTTATATGCATCCGGATAGTTCTCGGACACTCCGTGCTTCCTAGGGCTTGTATGTGTGTCTTTATATGTATCATTCTGTCCTGTTTGATAAAGAACTTTGATATTAATTGCGAAGGCATGTGGAATGTTCTGGAAGGACGAGCATTGTCGTGATTATCAGTGGATTGTTGTCATTGATGAAATTATGTACATATACTAAATTAAGTAACTAATCAAGAAATTGAAGTAATAACTAGTGACTGGAGAGATATTAGAATGAAAAATCAATGCTTCTAATTAACAAAATGGTAATCTAAAAATCCAGTAACAGAAGACCTCACTATCTTGGGAAACAGCTTAAAAGTTATTACCAAGCGATGTATTTTCATTTGTTATTAATTTTTATGTCTTCCTCTCCAAATAATATTCCTTATAACTATATTTCTAATCAACTCTCCAATTGTTTACGTCTCACTGTTTTCCAGTTTCCAGAATTTGAGGCATTTTATGTACGAGTCGGATAAAACACGAGCTCTGTAGTACCATTGAATGTTAGTAACCTAATCCAAATTGTAATTAATTACGTAACTAAAATAATACGAGAGACATTATTGTAATTAACGTTCAGAATAATTTTCTTATGGAAAAATAAAGATATTACTATAAAATATTGTCACTGAATATTGCATTTTATACCTTATTCGGATGTAGTATCAGTTTCTTTACGTTTTGTAAATTTTAATTGTAACATCAAAATTGTACAAAATTAATAATGCATTATTTTGGAAGTTATTGTTTAAATTCTATATAAAGCTATGCAGCAATGCTGCGAATATTTGGTTTTGAAGTTAATTTTGGAAGTCAAAGATACCAGTGAAGTCTGTTCGTGTTTTGTTTACATGACGAGTGTGCAGTTCGGATGTCAATTAATGTGAATAAATTTTGCGAAGCATGAAAATTTCGCATTCATCAATGGACCAGGCAGAAGAAACTTAAGTAACGTTCAACATGAGTCGTGGCTAATGTACTAGATTCTTGCAGCCATTTTGGTAGTCGGACGAAAATGATACGTGATGTCATAATTACAACGCGGACTGACGACAGCGCCGTCTTCTCAGTTTGAGTGTGTGTACCATGAAGCGGGTACACTTGAAACTTATTTTACTTTCAAACGGTACATTTCCAGGCGTGGGTGCAGTACTAAAACTCTGTCTAACTTTCACCCAGTGCCCCTAGCAGGATTTGTGAAACACTCTGTATTTGCTATATAGATGAGTCGTAAACATCTGTACATTTTCTCAGCGGTTGCTTCTTTTTGTAAAGACTGAGGCTGTGTTTATTAAACAACATATTTCCTAAATGAAGCAATAGTAAGGAAAATGCTTAGTATGCAGGAAAGGATTTATAACTCATGAAAATTTAAATTTTCGCTAAGCATGCTGCTTATTGTTTAAAAAAGACATTATTAGATAAATGTGATCACCTTCAACATTATGTTTAGGTAAATTCAGACAGCTAAATTTATTCTTACTAGACTGCAGACTATGTTACTCACATGTCATGAGGGACTGCAGAACCTCTTAACGCTTCTGAACCGTCAGACAATCCATAGTAGAAGCAGCGGGTCGTAGGCCGTTTTGCTTTATATGTATCTAGGAATTGCAGCTGAATATGAAAATTGTTTAAAATTTTTTACTGCGTTCGTCCCATTCATTTTACATTGTGCACGCCGTCAAGTGTAAATGATTTAAGAAACAGGGTGGTCGATGACATTCGCTCTGAAAATAAAAAAATAAGGATTATCGCTTAGTTAAGAAAAAAAAACGTACACAGCACAGAGTTTATGATACGAAACTCGTGTAATAGCATTAGCACAAGCTGATGAAATAAATGAGGGAAGAGAAGATATTAAATCCGTAAAGCTGAGGAAACATAAATACCGCTGGTCATAACGTTCCATGTCTTCTTCAGAAACTGTGAGATTTTCTATTCGTTACAAGGTCAACCTTTGCTGTCTTTGACACTGCATCTAAAATGAGTTGTTCAATTCAATTATTTTTAACTGTTTTACGTCCTATGAATCATATTTTATCTGCAAACCTGTGCAAATGCTCCAACAGAAAATATTGTTAACCCTGTAAACGGCGAACAGAACGAGTTGTGGTTCAAGTTTAAAAACTCGGCTTAGCGGATTGTACAAGTACCTTGTAAGTGTGGTTCTCAAATCACTACACATGCTCTTATTTAAAAGTAACTACAGTATTTACTGAGTGATCATACACAGAAAAAGAACTGCTCGTGAATATCACTTTCTTAACTACTTTTCCGAAAGGCACGGACTAAAATGTTTAGGTGCTGAACCCAAGAACTTTCCTTATTTATTTTTGTTTCACCGCGTGAAATGGTGCAGCATTTACCGCTCTGAAGTTAATTTGGTGAGAGCGGTGTTGAAATTACCTTCCGGTTCTCTAAATTTAGTTTTTTTTCCCCGCATTACATAGGGCAAATGTTGGGCTCCTTGATTTGAAACTGGTAAGAGATGTTTCCTACCCCACCTCGTCCATTGCCATGTCTGCTAATTGTGACTGATGCGAAATTTAGCTCTAATATTCCTTCTTTTCCTCCCATACTTTTAACCTTTCATTGGTACGTTTAACAGTGGTAAACTGCCTTTATTCTGCACAGGAGCTGTCAGGGTGCCTACAGCCCGTTGTACTACGAATCAGTACATGCAACACTGTTGCCAACTTTTATTTCTGTGTGTCCTAGAAGGAATAACAACCATTCTTTCCGAATGTCTGTGCACTAATCCGTTATATGAGCAAGCAGTTATAGCTCAGATGATCCAACGGTAACTGGGGAAGAAGACCACCTTGTTTTACTTGCTCGAAGAGACATTTGGGTGAAATGATGTTTTAAACGTGACAGGTTTTTGCTCGAAAGAACTGACTGGTTACATGAGACTTTGACATTAAACTTTCGCTAAAATCAATTTGGCGGCGTCTAAGATACCTCAGACCCCATGGGCAGAACAACGACGAACAGTGCACGTGTTACTGCTGAAGGGCGGGCATTTCCGCATATTCCTGTTAACTTACATTTCTCGTTTGTATTTCCGATGCAGTAACTTCGTTGTCGATGACCGTAAACTATTATGATGTGATTGAGCTCAATTCGGTTGAAATTGTGTTACTGGAGACAATTACAACTACCCGCAAATGGCAGGCAGTACACGAGATCTTCAATGCGCTGATATTGCTTGGGAAATCTCATATAAAATATCCTATTTGCATGACATCTTTTTGTGATTTTAATTGTAATAAATGATTTCAAAATCAATGCCTTACAAATTTTTCACAAGCACAGATGTGCTTGCAGGGAACCAGAACATACGTACTTGCGCTCACTAATAGCTTTGAAGCAGAAACATATTTTACGAAAATGCGCCCATGATTCACATTCCCAGCGTATGACAGGAAATTTACATCGTTATAAACATATTAATTAAATCATAATGTGTTCAACCATAACAGTTATGTATTTGTTAATGCAGGGTGGGCTGAAACAGTCTGGAAAGCTTGTAAGGGTGTTGGAGGATAGTTTGTACTCAGAAATAATTGTTAAGGCAAAGACACGATAAGTCGCGCCGTTCCCGACTTAATTAGAACTGATGTTCGCCAAGCCGGCCGTTGTGGCCGAGCGGTTCTAGGCGCTTCAGTCTCGAACCGCGTGACGGTCGCAGGTTCGAATCCTGCCTCGAGCATGGATGTGTGTGTTGTCTTTAGGTTTAAGTAGTTCTAAGTTCTAGGGGACTGATGACCTCAGATGTTAAGTCCCATAATTCTCAGAGCCATTTGAACCATGGAAGTTCGCCAATCAGGCCGTTTCCACGCAAATTCAAGTGGCTCACAAGATACAATTGGTGTCAGTTGTTTTCGCAGTGTAGATGATAACGCAAGAGACTATTCGGGCTTTGCTCAGGTTCTATCTTTTCTACCGTCTCATGTCCAATTTTTGTTTCGCTCTATTATTCATTTTAGGGGAATAAAACAAAGAACAATTTTGGTGACACCGCCTCTGCCGGGATGCTTGAATTTGCAAATGCAGTGGCCTGATGGGTTAGCTTCAATGGAGTTTCTCGATATTTTTTTTTTTTTTTGAACAGTTATCTCTCAGCACAACCTACCCTGCAACACCCTTGCAAGGTTTGTAAACTGTTTCTGGCCACCCTTTATAGTAACACAGCATTCGTTTGTATGTAGCGTCTGTATTCTTACAGGTAGTTATAGTCCACTAAGCAGTAGCCACTGTAGTAAATATATAGTCGTGTGGTATCAGAGAGAGAGGTCTAAATGATATAATCGCTGTGCTCATTTGCGAAGCAGTCACGTTGGAGGTAGTCAATCAGTTGTAGCGATCGGAAGTGCAGTCAGAACCGTCCGTTGTTAAAGCGGAGGAGGAACATGGTGACCAGAAAACTCTGTCTCTTATACAATGGTTGTGCAGGGATACTTGGTAGTAGAGTAGTAGAACTGCATAATGTCTTCCCCTTTGTTGGTACAATAAGCGGTACTTATTGTTGCAGAAGTTTCTGATTAAAAGCCGCCTGTTTTGCGTAGGGTCTGCATAAAGAACGTGTTCCTGCTTCTTTGTCCCGTAGAGCATGTTTTCCCAGCAAGGGCCTTAACTCTTTCATTGCCTCAGATACCTTGTTGGCCCTTTATCCATTAGCATTGTTATCTGCTTGTTATAATAATATATAATGCCAATATATTCACAAGTACGTTAGTGTAAAGAAGATGCACATGTTCCCACCCACTATAAGAAATCCTTTAATAGCTTCGGGCTCATATTAGATTCCTTTTTCTTCCCATGCAAATGTCTACATCTGTTGTATTCCTGCGATCTGTCAGGAAACAGCGATGGTGAGAAACTATTGTAATTCGGCGACACAGTGGTCAAATTACATAAAAGATACATGCTAGCGGTGGAAGTGTCTTTGTAAACCACTGCTTACTAAGGAAGCATTCCTTCCACGACTCCGAATCTTCGAAAACAAAAGGTTTCGTCCGAACTGTGCTCGTTTGACTAGATATTTGTACATAATATACCGTGTTTTGAGTTCGACTAGAGGGTCACGAGCTTTGACAAGAACAATATTCGCAGGGTTGGCTGCAGAGCACTCGATCGTCTTAGTCCGCAATCATCAAGAATAGAATCAGTCATGACAGGCAAACATAGCCCAACAGGCCTGATGACCATACGATACACGCTGAGGTACGTTAAGTGATGGGATAGCGATATGCATAGATGCAGATGACGGTAGTATCGCGTTTACAATGTATAAAAAATACATTGCATTGGCGAAGCTGTGCTCAGAAGATTTATGCTGTAAATGTACTGTCATATCGCTGGTTTAGTTGTGGAGTATCTTTGTGGGAAGCCGCGTCTAGAGAGTCGAGCACGGAACACGAAACTTACGTTGTGTAGTGTGTAGCTCTGCATGTAAGAAGCATTGTTAGTATTCAGGCTTAAGTGTTGCTGCAAGTGCTATTACAGTAAAGTGGTTAAATATGGAACTAATTCAGAGGAAAGTGCGTCAAGATGGAGTTAAAAGTGAGCAGTGCCGCCGATTACGTATTGTGTATCCTCTCGTTGCGTGTCGCACAGTATCAATCATCCGCGCCGTGTTCGGTCTCCCAGGATGAATTGATGTGAATCAGTAGAGATTAGTTAACATAAAAGATTGCAGTCAAGTGCCAGTGTCTTGTAGCGAGCGTGAGGACGTGCGTTCGATCATCGCGTTTCCGCATCATCAACAATCAGCCGCGCCGCGACGTTTTCGCTCATGCTCGTATAAGCGAGAACTGGGAACTGAACATTTATCTTCACGAACAGTGTTATATCATTACTAGTGACAAGGAGGACTATTACCGGATATCTGTATGTGTGACGAGCGTAAGAACTTTCGTTCGATCATTCGGTTTCCGCATCGTCAACAATCACCCGCGGCGTGTCGGTTACCCGTACGCTCGTCCTAATGATATTTTGGACTGTTAATCATCAAGATTGTTAATTGGGATAAACATTTACGATTTAGAGTGTAGACAGTGCAACCTGTGGTTTCCATATCGTCTCAGAATATAGGTGTTCATACCATACATAGGACAGTGTTGTGTTTCAACGTTGAGTGGATCCCCTAAACCCGCTAGCATATTACGATAGATAATTTCAGGCAAGCCAACAGTAGTGTGGAACAGGGCAGCACGACCGCCCCGAGGTGTGAACAGGGCGCGCGGTCGCGAAACGAGAAGTCAGTTTGTAAGGTACCCCACCCATTCGTACTCCCGGCCGTGTTACAATGCAAAGAAGTTTCTGACGTGATTGTGGCTGCACGACTAATATTAATAGCCTTTGAACGTGGAATAGTACTTATAGCTAGATGCATGGGACATTCCATTTCGGAGGTCGTTAGGGAATTCAGTATTTCAATATACACAGAGTCAATAGTTTCCGGAGAATACCAAATTTCAGGCATTGTTTCTAATCACAGGCAACGCAGTGGCCGGCGGCATTCACTTAACGACCGAGAGTAACAGCGTTTGCGTAGAGTTGTTCGAACTAACAGACAAGCAACACTGTGAGAAATAACCGTAGAAGTAAATGTGGGACACGTCAAACGTTTCCGCTAGGACAATGCTGCAAAATGTGACGTCAATGGGCCATAATAGCAAACGACCGACACGAATGCCTTTGCTAGCAGCGCGGCATCACCTGCAGCGTTTATCCGGGGCTCGCGACCATATCGGTTGGAACGTATACGACTGTAAGACCGTGGTCCGGTCAGATGAGTCCGATTTCGGTTGGTGAGAGCTGACAATAGGGCTTGAGTGTGGCGCAGACCTCACGAAGCCATGCACACAGGTTGTCAACAAGACTCTGTGCAAGCTAACGGTGGCTCCATTGTTGTGTGGACTGTGTTTACATAGAATGGACTGGGTCATCTGGTCCAACTGAACGAATCATTGACTGGAAATGGTTACGTTCGGCTACTACGAGACCATTTGCAGCCATTAATGGACTTCATGTTTCCAAACAACGATGGATTCTTCTTGGATAATAATGCACCATGAAACAGGGCTATAATTGTTCACTATTGATTTGAAGAAGATTCAAAAATGGCTCTGAGCACTACGGGACTCAACTTCTGTGGTCATTAGTCCCCTAGAACTTAGAACTACTTAAACCTAACTAACGCAAGGACATCACACACATCCATGCCCGAGGCAGGATTTGAACCTGCGACCGTAGCAGTCGCATGGTTCCGGACCGCGCGCCTAGATCCGCGAGACCACCGCTGCCGGCTGAAGAAGATTCTTGCCATTTCAAGTGAATAGTTTGGCTACCCAGATCGTCCCACATTAATCCCATAGAACATTTATGGGACACGACCGAGAGGTCAGATAGTGCACCGGCAACACTTTCGCATTTGTGCCATGCTGTAGAGGCAGCACTGTTTATTATTTCTGCATGGGACTTTCCAACGACTTGTTGAGTTCGTGCCAAGTCGAGTTGTTCCACTACGCCGGTCAAGTATCGCTTGACGTTTGTCACCTCACTGTAGAGTAACATTTACTCTTGGGTCGACACCTCAGCAACCGCCGTAATTAACAATGTTAACTGCATTTACACTTTTTTGCAGAATTTACTTCATATGCGTGGAACAGGCCATGGTATTTTACGACTTGTTCCACCAAGATACGAAAAGGATCCAATAACATTGTTCTATGCCTAGAGTATATTTTGCTGGTGCATATCTAAGGAATTGCAAGGCAACCAGTCTTGAAAATTCTCAGGAGAGAGAGAGAGATCTGAAGTCGACATTGACGAGGCTCTCGCTTGTAGGTAGAAGCATAGCTTGTCTGCATATTGTATGATTTTTCCGCAGTCCTGAAGAAGAGTATGTAGATCTGCAATGCACAAATAAAATAATAACGGTGATAAGGTCGAACCCTGCGTCAGGCCCTTGCTCCTGTATCACGGCCCCCTGCGTCCCTCTTGATGTATAACTGATGTTCGTTGCTCAGTAAGTGATACAGATAGTGCGGTAAACGTACTTGGTACATCAAGGTTCTTTACATGTCGTGTTAAGCATGGGAGAAGGACGCAGTCATAAGCATTGACGAGGTCGGTGTATCTAACAGCCGCGCGGGATTAACCGGGCGGTCTCAGGCGCTGCAGTCATGGACTGTGCGGCTGGTCCCGGGGGAGGTTCGAGTCCTCCCTCGGGCATGTGTGTGTGTGTTTGTTTTGTGCTTAGGATAACTTAGGTGCTACCTTAGCTGTTGAGTTCCATAAGATTACACACGATTACACACACTCTTTTTTTTTTTTTTTTTTTTTTTTTTTGTAAACAGCAAGCAGATATTTTGTAACTTCCTGCCTCCGGGAGGTGACCGAAGATGGAGTAGCTGACGCCTGACATCATGAAGTAGAGAGAGATACGAACAGCTTACGGTACTACGAGCAGACCATCGTGGGAAATTTAACTCAATAGTTTTGTAAACTACTTGGCTGCCGCGATAAATGATAGGTGAAATACCCACGGGCCAGCGCGTTTAAACTCACATTTTCTTCATTAATTATTACTGATGTATAATTACATTTTGGATATATAATACGGGAAAACCTCCAAATACTGAGTTATCACTAAACAGTCAAAACTTCACTTTCTTTTCAATTTTTTGAGAACATTTGGATCAGATAGAGTCGAATCACTTCGTGTGTCTTCAGGTGCGCGCTGAATGACAGTCCAGCGAAGCGGTTCGCATTGCCGGAGTTCCGCCAAAAGCCACAAGCCAACAGTTGCAAGTAAGTGGGTGGAACAGTACGTTTCCTACCGTCGAGGTCAGTTGAGCTCAAGCAGCGGAGGCGTGCGCATCACTGGTGCAGCGCGCTACCTGTGCTTGGTCAGAAGAGGAGCTGCTAAGTCGTGCTCGGACTGTGGCATGGCGCAAAGCGAATAGTCGTGCGTCCTTATTACTCCACAGAAAAACAGTCGTGTTCTCGTTCCACAGAGTTGGCAGAAACAGCCAGAAGAGGAAAGCATCCACAGAGAAGCTTTCGACACCGCAACCCACTAGGAATGCGGAACGGAAGCGCGACGACCTTCATGCACCTACCACCCACTCCCCCCCCCCACCCCCCACCCCCCCTCCTGTACACTCACTGCAGAGATGCATGATATCATAGCCAACTGCTGCAGGGAAGAAGTAGGCGCTAAGTCCCTGACTCTGACGCCGTCGTCCAGCTGCAGGCAGCGAGCGTGGCCGACCTCCGCGGACTGAAGAGCGCTGTGGCCGCCCACATAGTTGACCCACCTCCAGTGAAGAAGATGACCTCGCCGAAACAGGGCGAGAAGCTATCCGAGGCTCTAATCAGGGGGCCGCCTTGGATCTGTGATGAGTAGACGGTCCAAGACGGGCTGTCACGTGCCGGACTCCAAGGTGCAACTACTAAGCTGCACAATGGGGCGAATATGAAGAGGCCGCTGCAGTACCTCATCGTAGTGGAAAGTGCTACATCTTTGGAATAAGGAAGCTCAGGCTCTCCTGTAACCGTCGAAGCTCTCCCCCAAGGCATGGACCCTAAGCCACAGACCTTTTGGCGCCAAGCTGAAGGGCATGTGGCTAAATATTGCCACAACTCACCGGAGCGCACGACACCCGCTCTTGTGACAGACAACAACATGAGGCGCCAACTTGAGCTCGCTGCGGCGGGCCACGTGAGGCAAACTGGCGTGCTGCCCGGCTTTCGCCAGCAACGGCTGCGCTGGAGACAAGGCGAAAGCCGAGAAGACGCTACGACGGTGCCGTAAGCGCCGCCGAGCAAAGACGCAACAGAGGTGAGAAGACAGCTCCCACTGCCCACAGGCGCAGGAATACCGCACCACTGACAGAGGCGAGGGAACCCGGCCGCCGGCGGTAGTACAGCAGGCGCCGCAAGTGCAGGAGGTGCGCGCCATGCTGGCGGCCGCGGCAGAGGAGGCGACTGCGGCATTCAAAGCCGCCATGGACGCAGGTAGGCAGCTTTTAACGCCACCATGTCTGCAGAGACGGAGGAGGCGGAAATTGCTCTCGGACCTGGCGCATGACATCTGTGCGGATGCCACAGGTGAAGAGAAGACACTTGCCGGTGCTCCCCTTATGAAAAATCACAGCCCGACGGACACGGCGAAGAAAAGCAGGGGTGCCTCCGCAAGAACACCGAAGCCCATCGGTTCCGAGCAGCTCTGCTCTGACGAGTGGGCCACCTGACCGATTGGGACACTCAAGGGTATCGTCTATGTCGTCCGCTACACAGGGGAGACTCAACCGCGGCCCTCACCGAGCCTGTCAGCGCAGCCAACGAATGAGGAGTGGTGCCACTACGCGACCATACATCTTTGAGAGCTTGGCTTCGACGCTCGTCCACCAGACACCCATGGGCAACCTGGGCCTTCCCCCGCGCCTGGTCACTAGTGATGCAGCCGGATTGGGGGCTCTCACAGTCGAAACTGCAGCACACCGTTCTGCAGCACCGTAACGGACTGATCTCTTATGACTAACATATGGCTTGCGATGGTATCCTGTTGCATGATGCCCGCCTTTAACTTAACCCATCCTTCTCTGACCCGCCGCAGTCAGCAAGATTCCGCTACTGCTGTTACTACCCGACCTAACTATCCAGAGGTTTTTTTTTTCTCTTGGTGCTTGTCTTGACACTTTTTTTCCTCTGCCCTTCAAACCGCTACCCTTCGTTCAACTTTCGACCCAATATATCTCCACACGAGCCCGTTTCAATGGTTAACCTTAACCAGACGTACGCAAACATCGCAGCACCCACATCCAGCGAGACCTCACTTCAGTGAAAACTAACCCTTATGCAGAGATGGTTGTAGGCCTTTTGTGTCGGCCATCATGCCGGTGGGGGCGTGGAGGTTCTCCATTTCTTGTCAAAAAAAATAAAAAAACGAAGTTTGCTACGATTTAAGTGCACAAGTATTATATATACTTAAGTGTACAATTATTATATTTGTGACTGATTAGAGTGATTAATTGCTTCACGGGTGAATCTTGTATGCGACGTATTTAATCACACAATTTCTGCGATGAGTTTTCTGTTTTATATGCTGAAAAGTGAAGAATAAGAAATAGGTAGCATCCAAATAAACTTCAAAATTTATTATCTGAGTAGTGGCCTAGGGGTAGCGTCATCGATTAGTAATCGAAGGGCCATCGGTACGGTGTTCGAAACCCGCCACCGCTTAAATTCAGATTACGCTGATACTATAGCTCCCTACTTAGCACTCATATACAACCGCTCGCTCACCGATAGATCTGTACCTACAGATTGGAAAATTGCGCAGGTCGCACCAGTGTTCAAGAAGGGTAGTAGGAGTAATCCATTTAACTACAGACCTATATCATTGACGTCGGTTTGCAGTAGGGTTTTGGAGCATATACTGTATTCAAACATTATGAATCACCTCGAAGGGAACGATCTATTGACACGTAATCAGCATGGCTTCAGAAAACATCGCTCTTGTGCAACGCAGCTAGCTCTTTATTCGCACGAAGTAATGGCCGCTATCGACAGGGGATCTCAAGTTGATTCCGTATTTCTAGATTTCCGGAAAGCTTTTGACACCGTTCCTCACAAGCGACTTCTAATCAAGCTGCGGAGCTATGGGGTATCGTCTCAGTTGTGCGACTGGATTCGTGATTTCCTGTCAGGAAGGTCGCAGTTCGTAGTAATAGACGGCAAATCATCGAGTAAAACTGAAGTGATATCAGGTGTTCCCCAGGGAAGCGTCCTGGGACCTCTACTGTTCCTGATCTATATAAATGACCTGGGTGACAATCTGAGCAGTTCTCTTAGGTTGTTCGCAGATGATGCTGTAATTTACCGTCTAGTAAGGTCATCCGAAGACCAGTATCAGCTGCAAAGCGATTTAGAAAAGATTGCTGTATGGTGTGTCAGGTGGCAGTTGACGCTAAATAACGAAAAGTGTGAGATGATCCACATGAGTTCCAAAAGAAATCCGTTGGAATTCGATTACTCGATAAATAGTACAATTCTCAAGGCTGTCAATTCAACTAAGTACCTGGGTGTTAAAATTACAAACAACTTCAGTTGGAAGGACCACATAGATAATATTGTCGGGAAGGCGAGCCAAAGGTTGCGTTTCATTGGCAGGACACTTAGAAGATGCAACAAGTCCACTAAAGAGACAGCTTACACTACACTCGTTCGTCCTCTGTTAGAATATTGCTGCGCGGTGTGGGATCCTTACCAGGTGGGATTGACGGAGGACATCGAGAGGGTGCAAAGAAGGGCAGCTCGTTTTGTATTATCGCGTTATAGGGGAGAGAGTGTGGCAGATATGATACACGAGTTGGGATGGAAGTCATTACAGCATAGACGTTTTTCGTCGCGGCGAGACCTTTTTACGAAATTTCAGTCACCAACTTTCTCTTCCGAATGCGAAAATATTTTGTTGAGCCCAACCTACATAGGTAGGAATGATCATCAAAATAAAATAAGAGAAATCAGAGCTCGAACAGAAAGGTTTAGGTGTTCGTTTTTCCCGCTCGCTGTTCGGGAGTGGAATAGTAGAGAGATAGTATGATTGTGGTTCGATGAACCCTCTGCCAAGCACTTAAATGTGAATTGCAGAGTAGTCATGTAGATGTAGATGTAGATGTAGATGTAGATAATCAACATTAGCGGCCGAAGACTTCCGGCTTAAGAAGTTACCCTCACTCTGTCAGCGGCCTCGTCAAAGGGGTTGGACGGGTGGACTGTAGTTCAGGGCACTCTCTTGTCCTTGGGGTGGGAAACTACCCCTAAAAGCGGAAGAATCACCAAAGATCAACGGCATGAGGATACAGAAGGCAAAGGAAACCACCGCATTAAAGAAACATAACGTGTATCCACACGACAAGTGCCCTGTAATTGAAAAAGTGTCACGATGACTCTGCATGGCAAAAGATTCTGGAATAGTCCCCATTCTGATCTTCGGAAGGACACTGCCAATGAGGAGGTAACCATGAGGAAAAGACTCAATAACCAACGAAAGCATAAAGTTCTACGAGTCGAGGCGTGGAATGTCCGAAGCTTGAATGTGATAAGGAAGCTAGAAAATCTGAAAAGGGAAACACAAAGACTCATCCTAGGTACAGCAGGGGCCAGTGAAGTGAAATGGAAAGAAAACAGGGATTTTGCGTCAGGTGAATGTAGGGAAGTATCAACAGCAGCAGAGAGTGGTATAAGAGGAGTATCATTCGTTATGAGAGTGTGTTACTGTGACCAGTTCAGAGATAGGGTTGTTCTTATCAGAACCGGCAGAAAACCAGCACCAACAACTATAGTTCAGGTATACACGCCGATGTAGCAAGCTGAAGCTGAAGAGCCAGGGAAAGTGTGTGAGGATTTTGAAAGGGTAGTTCAGAACGTAGAGGGACATGAAAATCTAAAAGTCATGGAGGACTCGAATGCAGTTGTAGGGGAAGGAATATAAGAAAGGGTTACAGGAGAATATGGTATGGGTTAGGAACATGGAATGAGAGAACAGAAAGATTAACTGGTTCTGCATTAAATTTCAACTTTTTATTTTCCATCAGTCTTCTGACTGGTTTGATGCGGCCCGTCACGAATTCCTCTGCTGTGATAATATCTTCATCTCAGAGTAGCACTTCAACCCACATCCTCAATTATTTGCTCGATGTTTTCCAATCTCTGTCTTCCTCTACAGTTTTTGCCCTCTACAACTCCCTCTAGTACCGTGGAAATCATTCCCTCATGTCTCAACAGATGTTCCTTTCAACCAATCCGTTCTCCTTATCAGTGTTTCCCACATATCCCTTTCCGGTTCTGCGCAGAACTTCCTCATTCATTACCTTTCAACTAGTAACAGCGAATGCTCTCATCAAGAATCACAAGAACACGAGCTATCCTTGGAAAAGGCCGGGTGACAAGGAAAGATTTCAGTTAGATTGCATCACGGCCAGACAGAGATTCCGAAATCAGATACTAGATAGCAAGAAGTACCTAGGAGCAAATGCACTGTGTGATCAAAAGTATCCGGTCGTCCTCAAAAAGATACGTTTTTTATATTAGGCGCATTGTGCTGCCACCCACTGCCAGGTACTCCATATCAGCGACCTCAATAGTCATTAAACACCGTGAGAGAGCACAATGGGCGCTCCGCGGAACTCACTGACTCGGACGTGTCCAAATTGTTCAAATGGCTCTGAGCACTATGAGACTTAACATCTGAGGTCATGAGTCCACTGAAACTTAGAACTACTTAAACGTAACCAACCTAAAGACGTCACACACATCCATGCCCGCAGCAGGATTCGAACCTGCGATAGTAGCGGTCGCGCGGTTCCAGACTGTAGCACCTAGTCGGATGACGTTATAACTGACAGCACAGGTCTACCATTGTCTTCTTGAACAGTTGAGGAGCCTTATATAACGTAATTAAACCACAACACAGTGTAACTGAAGCAAGCTTTAGGATCAGGTCTACCTGTTGTGTATCAAGACAGAAAGAAGTCACTATCGGTGAAAAAATCCCCGTTTAAGGTGGAGATGCAAGCCGCTTTGCCTGTAGCCGGTATATTGATGAGAGTATTTGGGTTTAGTAGTGCAGTTTCCACAATGTCTGGGTGACCGTATTTCTCATTGGTGGCATGTTCGCCGTTGCCATGCATCGTCTGCTGAATTTACAAACTTCTTAAAGAGGCCGTAAGCGCTTTTGTCTAAAGGCCGTTGTGTGTAGCTATAGCGAATCGGTAAAAACAATACTCCGATACCATTTTACTTGCAAAAATGTAAGACTTTAAGTGAATAAATGGGAACTATGGTTGTCAATTAGTACCAATCAGGGATGGTCTATGGTCTTTGGAACATCGAACATGTGATAAGTAATGCTACATGTATTTCAAGAAGCTAGGTTCTGTCGGTCACACTGAGGGAAGAAAAAAAGAAAAAAAAAAACATCGCATAGACGTTTGTGGTTTAAAATCAGTGCAGGACACAACTGACTTACGTAAAAAAATTTGTGTGTGTTATGATCTAGACTTTCGTTATGTTGGAGCTACGAAAGATTATATTAGTTGGCATTGTGGGCCGACGAGCCCCTATTCCATATTGGAATTATTGTCGTTCATTCACGAGAACGAGCCAGCCGGAGTGGCCGAGCCGTTTTAGGCGCCACAGTCTGGAACGGCGCGACGGCTACGGTCGCAGGTTCGAATCCTGCCTCGGGCATGGATGTGCGTGATGTACTTAGGTTTAAGTAGTTCTAAGTTCTAGGGGACTGATGACCTCAGAAGTTAAGTCCCATAGTGCTCAGAGCCATTTGAACCTTTTTTTAATTTTTTTGTTACGATAACGTTTCAAAAATTTATCGCTGTATACAGTGTCCAATTAATTCTTAATCAGTCGGCTTTAATGTTGTACGTACTTGTCTTGGAGAACACTATAGGCTCGTTTTGCATTCACTGATAAGAAAACATAAAATGTGTACCCTTCCTCGCTCCACAACTCTTCTGAAGCGTTTGTGGCAAGACGTCGATATCGTTGCCTCCAACCTCTTTGGTCGTTGGCATATTACCGAAATAATATCAACTGGCCATCGTGCCCCCATGACCAGTTTGCCCCGGTCTCCTCTACAATGCCCCTATCACAGAACGAAAAATCTGTTACATATTTAAGAGGCAGGGGGTCAACGTTTGGTATCGCCGAATAGCGTTTTCAAAAATATTGAACACGTATTTTTCCGTGTTTTAGTCCTACGCGTAGTTTGAGGTATTTCATCTCAAGGTCAATAACTCAAGATATCAGTATGCAGTTGTGCGTGATTCGAAAAAGACGTGCTATAGGTGTGGAACTAGACTGTCCAAATTGGAGCTAGCGGTAAAGCTGTTTCCCGTACAAAACTCCGCTGAAAGAAACTTCTTGACAAGCAGTGGTAGCCCCCCAGATGACGCCAGTGAGCGGAGCCCCTGGAGTCCGTTCCTAGGGGAAGAAATTGGTGTCGCGAGGCTGCCGAGAACACAGCGCGAGATATTTCCGGAGCGGCCGTTACTGGGCGATGTGCTGCGAATGCAATGAGGCGCGCCCGCGTAAGCCGAAAGCGTCGAGGGGCGCTCCAGCCTCGCGCGTCTGTGGCAGCGGAAAGGCGAGGGAGGGCAGTGGGCTCTCTAATAACACGACCCACTTAACACATCAGTTCAGACTTTTGAGTCTGTATCTGAAATGTTTCTCACACAGTCTCAAGGAATTAGTAAGCATTCTTAAATATTTCCTCCGCACTGTAAAGCGTGAAACAAACACCACGAGAAAATTAGAAGCCTGAATGACATGAAGTTATAATGTTAGGGAAAATTTTGGCGAATAAAATATTGGCATCGGTTGCGAAGAATTTATTCGAACCTTATTATCAAATTGTTGTAAGTGCGTGTAACCTGTATTATCGCTTAGTGGACGCAATAGGTTCAATATTAGTCGGTATTCTTCGTCGATACTGGGGCGAAATTGCACAAGATAGAACAAGGTTTCCGTACATTGAGTACGTTATATGGGACTGTCCGTGCGTTTACCGAGATTAGAGTTCTATTCCGGCAAGTGAGTCTGTTGTTTTCTCGTTTGTACAATGAAGAGCGAAATAAACTGGTACCCCTGCTTAATATCGCGGAGGGCCCCCAAGAGCTCGCAGAAGTGCCGCCACACGACGCGGTATGAACTCGACTAATATCTGCATTAGTGCTGGAAGGAAATGACACCGTGAATCCCGCAGGGCTGTCCATAAATCCGTAAGAGTACGAGGGGGTGGATATCTCTTTTGAAGAGCACTTTGGAAGGCAACCCAGATATGCTGAATAATGTTCGTGCCTGGGGAGTTTAGTGGCCAGCGGAAGTGTTTACACTCATAAAAGTGTTCCTGGAGCCTCTCCGTAACAATTATGTACGTGTGGGGTATCGCATTGTCCTATGTCTATCGGAATGCACACTGACCATGAATAGATGCACGTGAACAGATAGGGTTCTTACGTACGTGTCAGATGTCAGAGTCGTATCTAGATGTATGAGGGGTCCCATATCACTCCAACTGCACACGTTCCACACCGTTACAGACCGCCCACCAGCTTGAACTATCCCCTGCTGAAATCCATGATCCATAGATTCATGAGGTTATCTCCATACCCGTACACGACCATCCACTCGATATAATTTGAAACGAGACTCGTCCGACGAGGCAACATGTTTCCAGTCATCAACAGTCCAATGTCGGTTTTGAGCGGCCCAGGAGTGGCGTAAGGCTTTGTGTCGTGCAATCATCAAGAGTACACGAGTGGCCTTCGGCTCCGAAAGCCCATGTTGATGATGTATCGCTGAAGGGTTCTCACGCTGACACTTGATGATGGACCAGCATTGCAATATGCAGTAGTTTATGGAAGGGATGCAATTCTGTCATGTTGAACGGTACCATTCAGTCGTCGTTGGTCCTCTTCTTGCAGGATCTTTCCCCGACTTCAGCGATGTAAGAGATTTAATGTTTTACATGATTCCTGATATTCATGGAAAGGTCGTACCGGAAAATATCCACTTCGTCGCTATCTCGGAGATGCTATGACCCACAACTCGCGAGCCGACTGTAACAGCACGTTGAGACTCACTTAAATCTTGATAACCTGTCATTGTAGCAGCAGTAACCGATCTAACAATTGTGCCTGACACTAGTTCTCTTATACAAGCTTTGCCAACCACATCGCTGTATTCTTCTTGTTTACGCATCTC
The DNA here is from genome assembly GCF_023897955.1 of Schistocerca gregaria. Taxonomy (NCBI): domain Eukaryota; kingdom Metazoa; phylum Arthropoda; class Insecta; order Orthoptera; family Acrididae; genus Schistocerca; species Schistocerca gregaria. The sequence goes on along the minus strand of NC_064921.1, from coordinate 485,018,177 downwards.
TGTATTTGGATACGCTTACCTATACCAGTTTCTTTGGCGCTTCAGTGTATAAGGAGCTGCACACAGAGAACAGTCAACTGATGAACACACACTCAACAAACACAACTCTTTATTTACTAATGATAGAACACTTCTCCTAGATTTACTGTCTGCATTAACTGAAGTATCAAGAGTGGGATTAAATATGTACAACTCTTGTTTGACACACGAACAAAGAAACGCATCCGATGACACTGGGTTTTGAGAAATAGCAAATCTGTAGCCATGTTAACTCTTGTCACTCATCCCAAAGGTCTTTTATTTGCCTCAGATCTGGGCTCTGGACCCTCACTGAGGGTGCTTTACGGCAAGACGTGTCGTCATGCTGATACGAACACTCGTCGTCTCCGAAGCGTTCCTCTGCTGTACGCAGTAGGCAACGCTGTAAAATGTGTTCATATAGCCGGCCGCTGCGGCCGAGCCTTTCTATGCCCTTCAGTCCGGAACCGCGCTGCTACTACGGTCGCAGGTTTGAATCCTGCCTCGGGCATTGAAGTGTGTTATGTCCTTAGGTTAGTTATGTTTAAATAGTTCTAAGTCTAGGTGACTGATGACCACAGATGTTAAGTCCCATAGTGAATAGAGCCATTTTTTTTGTGTTCATATACTTCCAGACTCAGCGTTTCCTTAAGCGCGTTAAGGGGACCACATTCTAACTATGCAAACATCCCCATACTCTAACACTACCTACTCCATACCTCACTGTAGGCACTGCACATGACAGAGGTAACGTTCTCCAAGCAATCGTCAAACCCAAATCCTTCAGAGTACAGCGAGATTCAATATTGCCAGTCACACGTTTCCAGTCATATACTGCCTAATGCGTCACTCTTTACAGCATCTTAAGCGTCTGTTAGCCTTGACTATAGAAATTATTGGATTATGAGGAACTGCTTGGCCAGTGAATCTCATTAATTTCACCTCTCTAGGGGCAGTCATTGTGCTGACTGGACTCGTACTCACTGTCCGTCAGTACATGATGTCCTTTGTAACTTCCCACTGCGGTTATTGCTTCGTGCATCATCTTCATAAACACAACAGTCGACTTGGGCAGCTTTCGAAGGGCGAAAACATTCCTGATGGATTTTTTATACGGTTGGCAACCAATGGACAGTCCACGTTTGATGTCAATGAGTTCTCCTGATGGACTTCTCTGCCGACAACTGTTGTCTGCCTCTCGTGACATTTACCGGTCAGTTTCATGTTGCATAGTTGAGTCCGGATACTTTTAATCAGACAGTGTACTTAGGCCATACACAGGATAGAAAGACTTAAAGGAAATACTAAACCCAAGCTGGGAAAAACAGAAATTTATGTGGTGAGCAAAATGCAAGTAAGCTAGTGAGCCAAAGGTTTTCCTCTCGCTTCAAATACATGTGGAGTGGGGGCAGAATGACTGCTGTAATCAGTCTGATATTGCCATCACAGTCCCTGCAGGTGAGTCAAAAACATTATTGTATTCTATAATGGGTTGTACACCTATCTCCATTTACATTTATTGTACTTTCGCAGTACTCCACTAGTGTACTAAACTGATTGACATTGTGGCAACAGCATACTACTCTTTTGTTTTGTGTTTATATTTATGAACATTTAAGTAAGATGTCTATCCTTTTTTCACTTTGAAATCTTACGCACATTGTTTCTTAACAGTATTTAATTACATGTAACCTCATCACCGGTGATAATTCTGACGTTACTATTAATATTGCTCCCAAAATTCCTCCCTGGGGCATGCCGGAAAATGCTTCTACATCTGCAAATGACCACGCTACCCCCTCCCTATCAAGAAATCCTTAGCGTAGTCATAAATTTCGTATGGTACCCCATATGATCGTTATTTCGTTAATAATATATGCAAATATATGAATCTTGTTCGTGACAAACCCATTGACGTATATGTCGGATTTGTGAAGTAATGGAGAAGTTTGCAAGTTCTTCACGCGAAACAAATGTTTAGTACAGTACAAACGTTAAATCTTGGCAGCAACGGTAGCAGCAATAGTAAACAGAGAGAAAGTCTGCTTGCAAAAGCAAAAGTCGTTAAATTCGTGCTCTTCTCTTATTTACTTTAGCTTTACCATTATATAAACGAAAAGCGAAAGAAAATTTGAAAGGCTTCTGTTGAAGTCTGCACAACTGACATGAGGTTTTTCTATGCCCACGAGGTAAAATACACTCCTGGAAATTGAAATAAGAACACCGTGAATTCATTGTCCCAGGAAGCGGAAACTTTATTGACACATTCCTGGGGTCAGATACATCACATGATCACACTGACAGAACCACAGGCACATAGACACAGGCAACAGAGCATGCACAATGTCGGCACTAGTACAGTGTATATCCACCTTTCGCAGCAATGCAGGCTGCTATTCTCCCATGGAGACGATCGTAGAGATGCTGGATGTAGTCCTGTGGAACGGCTTGCCATGCCATTTCCACCTGGCGCCTCAGATGGACCAGCGTTCGTGCTGGACGTGCAGACCGCGTGAGACGACGCTTCATCCAGTCCCAAACATGCTCAATGGGGGACAGATCCGGAGATCTTGCTGGCGGGACCGTAGCCCAGCTTCATGAAGACGGTTGCGAATGGTCCTCGCCGATACCCCAGGAGCAACAGTGTCCCTAATTTGCTGGGAAGTGGCGGTGCGGTCCCCTACGGCACTGCGTAGGATCCTGCGGTCTTGGCGTGCATCCGTGCGTCGCTGTGGTCCGGTCCCAGGTCGACGGGCACGTGCACCTTCCGCCGACCACTGGCGACAACATCGATGTACTGTGGAGACCTCACGCCCCACGTGTTGAGCAATTCGGCGGTACGTCCACCCGGCCTCCCGCATGCCCACTGTACGCCCTCGCTCAAAGTCCGTCAACTGCACATACGGTTCACGTCCACGCTGTCGCGGCATGCTACCAGTGTTAAAGATTGCGATGGAGCTCCGTATGCCACGGCAAACTGGCTGACACTGAAGGCGGCGGTGCACAAATGTTGTGCAGCTAGCGCCATTCGACGGCCAACACCGCGGTTCCTGGTGTGTCCGCTGTGCCGTGCGTGTGATCATTGCTTGTACAGCCCTCTCGCAGTGTCCGGAGCAAGTATGGTGGGTCTGACACACCGGTGTCAATGTGTTCTTTTTTCCATTTCCAGGAGTGTAGTTAGCTCATGGTGCAGTCGGTATTGTTGCTTCTTCTGTAGCTTTCAGCACATAGTAACTGCCGCCGTAAATCACAATATTCTGTAACAAACTGCCTGTATGTGACTAGGATGCCAAGACACGTGTCGGAGTTCTGCTACGTGTTCTCACTGATATCGAAATACTGCGCGGAATACCGCACACACTGTATACGATAACACCATCCAGGACTACTTCCTTTGTAACTTCCCACTAACATACTGCTATTGTAAGTGGAGTGTTTAATACTCCTCGCATGGCCTGGCATTTACTCGTTTCACGAAAGACCGAAAGCTTCTATGTATGGCAGTGCAGAACAGCCAGCTCTAGAAACCGTTTCCTCGTCTGTAACAGTACAATGGAGTCGAAGAGCTCTGGCAATATTTACAACAAAAGTGGACAGCGGGTTGTCCATATGTCAATAAACTAAATACTATTTAAGACTCTGCTGGCATTATTATAGAGAGCACTCCTGAAAAGTATATGTTTCTGTTAGTGTGGGATTCACCTCAGGGTAGCGCTTACAACCTATGTCCTCGTTTATTTGATCGATGTATTCTCGGTTTACCTCTACAGTTCTTACACTCTACAGCTGCCTCTTGTACCATGGACGTTACTCGGTGATGTCTCAACAGATTTACTAACATCCCGTCCCTTCTTCTTCTCAATGTTAGGTGTGGTGGAATTTATTATTCCTTATTTTCCTCCTACGAGATGCGACAGTAAAGTAATGCGACTGATGTGAAAAAAAATGTTGCTTACCGTTTTAGTCAAGTTTAGTGTTGTCTCCTTCAAAGTAGTTCCCTTTTGATTCTACACACTTTTTCCAGTGCTTCTGCCATTGATGGTAACATTTCTGGAACTCATCTTCTGTAATATCCTCCAAGACACAAGACCCTTGTCACAGCTTTTTGGACATCTTCTGTTCTTTGTAAATGGTGTCCCTTGACCGCCGTTTTGACTCTTGGAAATAGAAAAAAGTGGCACGGAGAGATACCTGGTGAATAAGGTGGCTGTGATAGTACTGAAATTTGTTTTGAGGTTAAAAATTTCTGTACTGATAGAGCAGTATGGGATGGCGAATTATCGTAATGCAGAATCCTATTATCAGCAATGTTGGCAGGGACACGAAGAACTCTTTTACGAAGTCCTTCTAAAATTTCTTTGTAACAATATTGGCTAACTGTTTGTCCAGGAGGCAGCCACTCTTTATGAACAATTCCCTTGGAATTAAAGAAGCACACAAGCATGCATTTCCCTTTGGACTTCGACATGTGAGCGTTTTTTGGTCTCGATGAGCCTTTTGAGCACCATTGCGAACTTTGGTGTTTTGTCACAGGATCGTATTGAAAAAAAAAAAACTTTCATCACTAGTGATAACACGGATCAACAATTCTGGATTAATTTCCGTTTGCTCTAACAGATCGGCTGCCCATTTTTCCGTGTTTCTCGCTGATGTGGTGTGAGATTTTTGGGGACCATTTTTGCTCAAGTCTTTCTCATACCAAGATCTTCAGTTATTATTAGACGAACCAATCATCGATTGATGTTCAGTTCTCCAGCAGTCATTTTCACGGATAACCTTGGATCAGGTCGTATGAGTTCACACACCCTGGCAAGTTGACATCCGTCCGTGAGGTTGATGGTCGTCCACTGCGGTCTTCATCTTCATCATTCGTTCTGCCTTAACTAAACATTTTATGCCAACGAAAAATTTGAGCTCATAACATAACCTCCTCTCCAAAAGTCTTCTGAAGCTTACCATAATCTGTCGTCGAGTTTTCACCCAATTTAACGTAAAAAGAAATGGCATACCGTTGTGCAATATTATGCGATTCCATTTCCGTGACGAGAAACACAAACACGTGTTAACGTGTTGCAGCACAACTCACGACTGAGCAGTTGCATCGATGTGCCGCTTGGACTAGGCAACGAAAAATTTGAGCTCATAACATAACCTCCTCTCCAAAAGTCTTCTGAAGCTTACCATAATCTGTCGTCGCGTTTTCACCCAATTTAACGCAAAAAGAAATGGCATTACTGTCGCACCTCGTGCAAATTTGGAAAAATTATTCATGGGCAACCGCGATACCCTTTTGTGTGTATAATATTGTACACATTGAAGGGTGTCCACAGACAGTCATCAGCTGAGTGATGGTACCTGAGATAGGTTCAAACAATATTTGTTGAATCACCGAGTTTTACCAAAGGCTCCAGGTAATCTCACAGATGTTATAACCACTGCGCCACCTGTCTGGCGAATGCTACTCCACTGCTTTTCGCCAGAACTTGAGATTAAATTAGCAACACCGTGTCTCTTATCAAGTTTTCATACAAACATGATGGAGCTCGTTTACAGAGGTGCTAAAACGGTGGTTGAAATCAGCGATATTTTGGCTAGTGACAGTAAGCAACATACAACGTCGAATCAGAAAATTTTCTGAATGTAATGATAAGGGGCACTCGAAAACTAACGAGCTGGAAACTGTGAAATGAAAACTGCTGACGGGATCGTGATGCCTTTGCTCACGGACCCTATCAGAGTGCCGAGGTCCCAAACTCGCCACTACAGGCACGTATGTTGACGACAGAGAGAGCACGTGTACGCTTCAACCGTCCACTGCACTTATTATTGCTGAAACAGAGAAACGGGGTCTTAAAAAGATCAAGGGGGTGTAGTGCGTTTCCTCAGAGCTGAAGACGTTTGAGGAACGAAAATTCATCGAAGTATATCTCAAGTGCATGGAGAGTGAAAGAAACTTCTCTACTTCTAGTAGCAGTTTATCAAAATCAAATGGCTCTAAGCAGTATGGGACTTAACATCTGAGGTCATCAGTCACCCTAGACTTAGTACTACATGAGCCTAACTAACCTAAGGTCATCACATACATCCATGCCCGAGGCAGTATTCGAAACTGCGACCGTAGCAGCAGAGCGGTTCCGGACCGAAGCGCCTAGAACTGCTCGGTCACAGCGGCCAGCTGCAGTTTATCGAGGTGTGTGGAACAATGAAGGTTTCATAGCGACTTGAGAAAAGTGCAGCCCATTCCCGTTTTCTAGAAGAATCGTAGGACAGATGCAGATAATTATAGGCCTACATTATCGGCAGCAGTCTGTTGTATGATTACACAACATTTTTTAAGCTCATGTGTTCTGACGTATTCCGAGAACGAAGGCCTTCTCTGCAAAAATCAACATGTATTCCGCAAACGGAGAGCTTGCAATGTTCCTCAGTGAGATCCACAGCGCAGTAGACATCGGCTTGCAGGTAGATCCCGTGTGCCTTGACCCCAAGGAAGGCATTTGACACCATCCCGCACTGCCGTTTAGTGAAAAAAAAAAAAATACAAGCTGACCAACTATGGGACCAGATTTGTGATTGGATTCAAGACGTATTTGCAGATAGAATTCAGCAGTCGCTCTCAACTGAACAAAAGTAAAGGTCCAAGGTGCTACACCAAGCAGGTGTAAAAGTATGTGCTCAACGGAAAATAATAAACGGTAAAATGAATATTTGACCCTGTCTGACTACCGCATGAAGCAGATCTTGAAGTCTCTTACTTCTATAAATTGCTGTCTAACCATAAATGGATGATGAAGGCAATTATTACTACTAAATGACAAACGTTGTTCCTGCTTATGTATTTATTTTAGATTAAAAAACCTTTATATTAAAAAGTTCACATTTCCTAAGTAAAATTACTAAACAATTGCCCAACTCTGCCCCTTATTATGACTGCGCGGTCTAATATCAATAACGCGGAATGACTGACATCATATCCGTATCCAGCACAAAAAGACACTATTTTCAAAGATGATCTACGGTGGTGTGGAACCTCAGTGGAAATAAACTAAGGTGATCAGAGCTATTTAGATTTGAAAGCCCTAATAAGCTGAAGGTAATTTCGGGGATACCCCAATGAAGTGTGATAGGACCATTACCGTTTACAATGTGTACAAATGTAGAACGCGTCGAAAGCTCTTTAAGGTTGTTTTCAGATGACGCGGCTGTCTACAAAAAGGTAGCAACGCCAGAAGACTGTAACGATCTGCGGAAGTACCTACAGAGGACTGATGAATGGTGCAGAAACTGGCAGTTGACCCTGAAAGTAAATACTTGTAAAATATTGCTCATACAAATGAAAAGAAATCTACTGCTATACAACTACACTACTGGTGACACACAAACTGCTCGAAACAGTAACTGCCGTAAAGTACACTATGTGATCGAAAGTATCCGGACATCCCCCCCCCCCCCCCCAAAACATACATATTTCATATTAATTAAATTGTGCTGCCACCTACTGCCAGGTACTCCATATCAGCGACTTCAGTAGTTATTAGACATCGTGAGAGAGCAGAATGGGGCGCTTCGCGGAACTCACGGACTTCGAACGTGCTCGGGTGATTGGGTCTCACTTGTGGCATACGTCTGTACGCGAGATTTCCACACTCCCAAACATCCCTTGGTCCATTATTTCCGATGTGATAGTGAAGTGGAAACTTGAAGGGTCAGTACGGCACAATAGCGTGCAGGCAGACCACGTCTGTTGACTTCCAGAGACCGCCGACAGTTGAATAGGGGCGTAATGTGTAATAGGCAGACTCACCAGACCATCACAGAGGAATTCCTAACTGCATCAGGATCCACTGCAAGTGCCATGATAGTTATGCAGGAGGGGAGAAAACTTGGATCTCATGGTCGAGAGGCTGCTCATAAGCAACACTTCATGCTGGTAAATGTCAAACGACGTCACGCTTGGACGACGTCACGCTTGGTGTAAGGAGCTTACACATTGGATGATTGAACACTAAAGCAGTGGAGTACAAGGAGCTTGTTCAAGCGATTCTTGAGTACTGCTCATCAGTCTAGGGCCCTTACCATGTAACACTGATAGAAGAGACAGAGGAGATCCAACGAAGAACCGCTCTATTCGCCACCGGATCGTTTACATGGAGCGAGTGCTAACGGAGATGCTCAACAAACTCTAGTCACAGACGCTACAAGAGACACATTGTACATCACAGAGATGTTTACTGCTGAAACTTCGAGAGAACGTTTTCAATGAAGGTTCGAACAACATATTTCCTCCCACAAATGTCTCGCTGAATGACCACAATGAGAAAATTTGAAAAATTAAAGCTACTACAGATGCTTACCGACCATCACTTTGCTCACGCGCCATTCGCGAATGGAGCAGAGAATGGTGGTTCAGTTAATGGTACCAGAAGCATCCTGCTCTACAAATCGTCAGGTGGCTTGCGTACTATTGATATCCATGTAGAGCATTGCATGTCTGTTGCAAGGGTCAAAGCGTGACACAAGCGATATAGGGAAGGAAGGATTCCACTGGCCAATGACACCACACCGCGTTACCGACACCATTGTCCAGCTGATGATCTCATTACTGAGGACCAGTGTGTTACGTTCGCAGTCATTTCCGCAGTTGAACTGAGTGTCGGAATAGCATCGGACATACAGTGCCCACTGTACATGAATTTCCGCTCCCCGCAGGCCCTCCGCTGTCAGAAAACGCGCTACACCTCTTTTCTCATCTTCTGAATCCCCAGTCTCCCTGTTTTCAGCACTACAGAGGGCAGTGGGTGGACGACGCATGCACATTTTTGCTTTGTCGTCATGTAGGTCAGCGTCCTTGTCCCCACAGCGCCAAACGTTGGGCCTCAGCTTTCTCTGTGGGTAAGTACATTACAATTCCTTCAGAGGTTTTCATTTTACAGACTTCAGATCGTTTCTTTTTGAATGTTTCTTAAAGACAGCAGTAGGGCTCAGATCAGTCATCTACAAGAACAAACGTATTTCCCGCGTACGGTATTGCAAAATGGGCACTGTATTGCAACAGGGAGCAAGGGGGAAGGCCTCTATTAATACAGTGTATTGGACGAACTATTTAAGTATTGGATCTGTTATTACAGCGTTTTCCTGACTGCCGGTGAAGTAATTATGTTATGAAGCGAAACCGCGTGCGTTGCTATCCATCTATGCCACATATACGATAGCTAGCGTTTGAGGCATATTTAGCTATGTCGTGCTCTATATGTTACATTACGATCCAGTTAATACGTACTAAATAAACACCGAATACTGTTAGCTATACGGCACAGCTTTATTGTCTCTGGTCTAGCATAACATGCAATGAGACAAAGAGCAGCTGTTGTATTGTCTGCACGTGTTATGTCGAAAACTTTGCAAGTATTGTAGGACTGTTTTATTATAGGATTTTATATCGCAGCTGATTAATTTATATCTTATATTTATCTATTGTGTGTTGATTCTTACAAATAAGAAAATATAAATAAAGCCGCCACTGATAAAGCTATTAATTTACACAAATAGATCCTTACCGTTTTCTAACCGACAGGTTGATTTTCAGACAGCTGTTCACGTCTGGGTACACATTTGTTGAAGTTTACAGTAGTTTTCGGCTCTTTACTCCCCTTGTAGTGAATGGTGGTGCCCTACAGTAAAAAACCAGTGTTAAAAACCTGTTTAAACTAACCAGTCCTAATAAGGGTCGGTCACAATGTGAACGAATCTAAGGTTAGCTTGTTGTAGTTATGTTTTATTTACGTCACAAATATACCCACATTGTTTTGTTGTGGTGTCATTTATTTGTATTTCAGATGTACTGTTGTGTATATGAAGCACTTATTTGGTTTTTACCGATGTACATAGCATGAAGCTCTACACACAAACACACACACACACACACACACACACACACACACACAAACACACGCCCACACCGTTTTTACCATATGGTAAAATGGATGCAAAGATGGCGAAATCACAAATAGAACAGTGACAAAGAACGTCCTGGGATTTGCGTTGTTAATAGTGTTCATCTCATGATTTGTTGTTATGTGCCAGTACTGATGGAGTGATGCAGGGTTGAAACACATGTATCAATGTGCATTACAGTTCCAGACAGTCAACATGGGTCTGGACAAGGCGAGCAGGGCTTGCTCCTCCTGGCGGGGACTGACGCATTAAGGAATACGGAGAGGTAATCTTCGTACACCAGGAATGAAGAATGTGATGCGGGAGTTCGAATTACGAATTGTTGAATAATGTACTGTTGCTAGGGCTGAGAACGATGGATGCACCTAGCTGTGTCCCACTAGCTGGCTTCGGGCAGCAGTAATGCAGTTCCAGGCTGGCATGGATGGAGAGGTTCATCACGTTGTGTGACGCCTGTCACCTGGAAAGTAAACATGGTACGCATTTAATAAATGTTATCCTCTCATGTGGAAATTAAAATGTGATTCTTTCAAAAGTTTGTTCGTTATTTCTCGTCTTCATGTTCTTACAAATGTTTGCACAATGTTTCATTGCCCTACGATTATTCGTTTTTTTGTGGAGGCCCTCTCAAGTAGCGTAAATTATAACCTCCACATTCATCCTGGAGTGGTTCAGAATTATCCTGGTAAATCCAATCAGTATCTTCTAGTCATTTCCATTACATATTCAGAATGATTCTCACTTAAGGGATGACATAGAGGTATCAAAATTATCTTGCCCAGTCCAGGAAACTCGTTCCAACAGAAACTGCAGCTTACTTTGCCATATACGTAGTTAATTTCACGTCTTAGTCAACATTGGAACAGTAAGTGACAGGTGGCTAGTACAGATGTATGCTAGCTTAGCTGTCAAGTGTTTACATTTCAAAGGTAAGAGTGTGTTAGTTCTAATCTCGCTGAACACAAGATTTTTACCTATTCTCGGAAACAGCCACTAGTAGAAACATTGGTAATCAGTAAAGAAATCTTAGGACAAATTCTCCCTGTAAATTTTATCGCTACCTTGATTCTGTACCCTATAGATCTAAAGGTGAAAAACTTTTTAATGCCTCTTTTTCTGTTTCTTTCAGTTGTATTGACTTTATTGATCCACTGCCACTGCTGCTACGTTTGCATGCTTTTGTCTTGAAAGGTTAAGCAATTACGAATGGGGACTGAACTCAGACAGGCCGTTTTGAAGCCGAAAGTGCGTATTATCGCGGTAATTCGTGATACTTTGTTTTATTACAAAAGATTTTTTACAACCATATTATGATTGGTTACTAACGGGCTTGCCGCAGTGGGAACACAGTTTTCCGTCAGATTACCGGAGTTGTAGGGTTTGGATGGGTGACCGTCCAGTCTACCAAGCGCTATGGGTAAGCGGGGTGCGCTCAGCCCTTGTGGGGCAAATCGAGGAGCTACTTGATTGAGAAGTAGCGACTCCGGTCACGAAAACTGACAACAGCCAAGAGAGCGGTGTGGCGACCACACACTCCTCCATATCCACATCCAGTGACGACTATGCCCTGAGGATGACACGGCGGTCCGTCTGTCCCATTAGGGTTTTCTGAGACCTGTTCGGAAGGAGTTTAGTTCTTTTTCTTATTATAGTGTGTTGTTATTCACTTGTATAACTACTGTGCAGACTAAACACAGATTATACCTATTACATTTTATCTTGTGTTTAAATTGAATCTGATATAATGACTATTCAATTGCTTGTGTGCGCAGTTTGAAATCACAGCATATTTTACACTAGTTTTTACTTCTTGTTAATTATTGTCCATTAAGATAAAACCTCTTCGATTGTCTTAAGTATAGGAAGGATATGGAAGTAATTCTTTTATTAAGATATAATTGTATTTTCATATTTCATGAAGGTGTTTTGGTATGCACAGTTTATTTTGTTAACACAGAGCTGGCCGCGTGCCAGTGGGTTAATGTTATATACTTGTAGATACAATTTTAAGATAGTCAAACACATGGCCAACAAAGATCAAACAGAAAAAGCATGGCGTTCCTATGCGTGGCATCCTCTTGCGGTTATCAGGGAGAATGTTATTTAATGGCTGTTTCTTGGGATAGAAAGTGAGAACAAGAATCAGTATGTTCTAACATGACATAGAAGACAAAAATAATATCAGTCAGAGGTCTAGCGCAAAATCAGCCTTACTAGAAAAATTCTCAAGTCTGTCCTCTGGAAGGAGCGCGCCTACAAGACCACTTTGGTTAGCAAAATGAGAGAACCAGGTCAAAAGGTTCTACGAAATGAGCCACCGTAAAAAGGCCAATATTTTCGTCGGAGAACAAGAGGTCACTTCGAGACTGGGCAGTACAGGGAAAAGCCCGTATCCGTGGAAGATGAGCCGCTGCTTTCCACGGCGGTTCCCCGCACCTCTGGAGCAACGTGTAGCGTGTAGGTAAACTCTCCTTGAGTACCAAAACAGGCCCTGCGGCAGTTTTTCATTTGATTTCTCTCACTTTCAACGGTATTCTATTATTTTTTATCGTCATGGATTGAAACTGCAGCATTTGTGCCCATAAAACTTTTGCATGACCAGTCCAAACGCAGGTTCTTATCCTGCCTCGGGCATGGATGTGTGTGATATCCTTAGGTTAGGTTTAAGTAGTTCTAAGTTCTAGGGGAGTGATGACCTCATATGTTAAGTCCCATAGTACTCACAGCCATTTGAACCAGTCCAAATAACAGAGTTTGCATGCTGGGTTCGATCGACAGACAATATATCATGTCTAAGCCTGAAATATGCCCTTTGATCCATAGCATTTAAACGAGTACCTTTCCCATTAATGTGAATGATTGCTCTTTAGAGAAATCATTGAGCAACATTAATCATTCAGCTACTAGCTGACAAACCCAGCATGGCCCGTCCAAGTATTAATTCTGGCAATTTTCTGTTAGAAACAAAGACAAAAAATGAACTATGTAGTGCAATATCGAAAAAATTTCATATTCATACGTTCGTAAAAACGCATTTGAAATTGAGAAACAGTTTCCGTACACTAAGCGCAGCTGCTTCGTGTGTCCAAAAAGCGATTTTGTAAGCGTCTCTACAGCAACGCCTCTTCATAGCTGTAGACACGTCTGTTGTTTTCCTGCAGCTGTTTGTGATTCGCAAGTGAAAACTGTTAAAAGCGCTGCCAGCTGTCAGGGACTTCCTTAAGTTGACTAGACTCTAGGAGTGTCTTAGCAGTAAATAATAAGCGTATGCAAATTGCATCCGTGATGAGGCATGCTATTACGGCCCTCAGTGTTTATGACGTCATGTCTTTTGAGCTATGTGTGGTACAATTGGTATAATTTCGTGGGTGCATTCAGCGGTATATGTGAAAGTGTCTGCAAAGGTGTTGCTCATAGAGGTAGTAGCAAAGAAGTAGTTACTTTAAACGCCATACACAATGCAGCAGTTTTTCACGCATCTCACTCTTTATGATGTAATACCTCAACAACGTGAAGACAAAAAGAAAAAAAAACACGTACGTAATAGTTGTAACCCTCACTTCAGATGACTTATTTGTGTCCCACGATTTAGTTGATCTGTATAATCAACTTAAGTATGAAATAGAAATTTTTTCCCGCCTTTGATACTAATAGTATCGACTGAAAATTTTCAGAGTAGTACTAGAGACGGCGAAAAAAATTTGTATCCTATCCTCCAGCTGGTCTAAATAGATCAACTGAGGAATAGGATACTGGTGTTAGCGAAGTCAAAAAACTCGACGTATGTAAAATTTGTATCCTGTACTTCAGTTGACCTATCCAGGTCATTTTTTGTATGTCGACCTTTTCGCCTTCGATAATATTAGTATCGATTGAAAGATGTCGTAGTAATGCTAGTGCTAGCGAACACGAAAGAAGGAGACAACTGTAAAATTTGTATTCCGTACTGCTTTTGATGAATCCTGCTTCAAGTCTTTCATATTCATAGGAATAGATAAATCCATAGCTACAAACGAATATCAAAAAGTAAAAATTGTGGAGAATGAAAAACAATTGTTCCAAAATATCTCAAAATCAGAAAGAATGAAAAAGTACCTAATTAATTGGAACGAACAAGTGCTTTAAGTTAACAGGAGCGACAAAAACAGTTCACAATGTTTAGCCCTGTCTGTTAAGTACACACACACACACACACACACACACATATATATATATATATATATATATATATATATATATATATATATATATATAATCTGCGGTGCGAAAAGAAAGAGATTAATATCTGTCAGGAAACAAAGCCGACGGGCTGTATCTCATTCTTCAGTGGATCGTAATTGTGTATCTGCATTTAGCGGTATATGTGGATACAAGTCAGGCATGATGCGACAGCTTTTTGTGCTTGTCATTGTTTCTCATGTCATATCTCCTGATCAATGGTAGGTGGTCCTTACCCATCCAGCGATTCTTGCTTGATAGTACGGCATGTTTAGTTGAAATCGGTCCAGTGGTTTAGGAGGAGATGCTGAACATACACACATACATACCAATACTTCTACGTATGGATTTCAGCCAGCTGTACAGACAGGATCTGTCGACGTAATAAATGATACTTGCGCTATAGAGTTATCTCAGCGATTTAAAAGAGCATCACGCTTTGAATCACTGGACCCTCATTCTACAGGCGACTTAGTACTCTTTTGTTGCATAAATACATAGAGTTTTCGATCTCTGAATGCTGATGTGCTTAATGAGTGTAGATAAAATTTCTTCATAAATATTTTTCCCTTGTGTGTCCAAGTAGAAGAATTACATTTCAATTACTGCGAAAGTTGTGAAATCTTACGTGCTACTTCGACCACGCTGGAGAAAAGACTTCTTCACGTGCAGCTGTCTTCGCGGAAAACGCCTTCTAACGGTAACGCAGAGAGCATTCGCACGTTAATCTGTTTCATGTGTCTTCTGGCACAGCTGTTCGTCCCGCGGACTCGTTCAGGAGACGCGACACTTCGCGCTGCACCGCACAGGCGCGCTGCTGGAGGGGCAATCCGCTGAAATGGTGTTTCTGCAGGAGGGCTTTCTGCTGCAGCGTTTTACGATTCCAATTATTTATTTTAGGCCTGACGCTTCGTTTTCTCTCTTCTTTCTTACAGTGTCCCTTTTTTCTGTATTTTCTTTTCAACTGAAAAATCTCAAACTTCTTAATGAATTCACCCGTGCCCACTCGTCTGCCAAAATCTGCATTGGAAATAAGCCTTGCTATCAACTTTTGCAACGATATTTCGCATCTTTAAACGTTTAACGGAAAAAAGTGTTTTTAAAAATCGTTTTCTGTTAGTCTATCATGTCACTGTCACAACAGTAAAGATATTACGAAATAAAAATTTCTCTCTGCGTTGGACTGTACACTGTCTGGTGATAATAGGCATCTAGCACACCGAGAACTAAGTCCACGTCTTTTGGTTTTTGGTGGCTACAGTTTAACTGTGCTATTTAATATAATGGAGAGCAGGTTCTTTCCAAAACAAAGTTTTTTCGCGAAGTCGACATTTTTGATGTGCACACAGTCAACAGGTTTTCGTCATCACTTAAGTTATAAATTAATACATACAGGTATGAAATTCAAATACTTGGTCCACAATATTACTGGTTTGTTATTCGCAATTCTTACAGTGTTACAACGACTCGTACCATGCAATGTCAACTTGTTTAAACTGAAAGGCATATTGATATCTCTTCCTGAGTATGCTGCACTGCTAATCAATTTTTTTAAACGTCGTTTGTACCTCTGTGAGACAATAAAAAATGGTGGGCGCCACAGTAATTTGAGAATTGCAATTACCGTTACATTTCTTAAGTTACGAGCAAACCTTATTCTGTTCATTATTACACTTGGTTTTCATTTTCGACTTTTCCTTCCTCTCCGGCAGTAATACTTTGTTAGTTTTACTGGCTGTCGCCGAATCCATTTGTAACAGTGTTCCAAAAATTGAAAACTGGGCAGTAATGACATCGAGTTCTTTTGATCGACGTGTGGCTTTTTAATCTCCAGACGATTTCCAGTAGGATTTTGGAACACATACTGCGTTCCAACATTATGAACTACCTCGAAGGAAACGATTTATTGACAACCATTCAGCACGGATTCAGAAAATATCACGACTGACTCTTTGTTCACACCAAGTTATGAGTTCTGCTGACGGGGGATCTGAAATTGAGTACATGTAGCTAGCTTTACAAAAGACTTTTGACACAGTTCCTCTTTAGCGACTTGTAATCAAATTGTGTATCTTCAGAGCATCGTCTCATGTGTAATACCTAATTCTTGACACCGTGTCAGTTCGCAGGAGTAGAAGCGATATCTGGCGTTCGCCAAGTAAGTATTGTAGGCTTCTTGCTGTTTATAATCAATAAACTATTAGAAGAAAATCTGATCAGCCCTCTTACAAGGGAGACTCCCCATCGCAACTCCTCAGATATAGTGGTCAGATGGCCCACGGTCAAAAACTGAACACTCATGCTGTTTTCATTTTTTTCCACAACAAAATGAAATGTTTGTCCGTTTTCTGTAGTTTCGGCAGTTGTCATACTGTACATTGGTTACAGAATATGAGTCATGTGGTAAGAATGCGTTACCGTGTGATATAAATGTGATGAATAGTGAGAGCAGGCGAGATACTACACAAACGTCTCACAGAAATGAAAACAAAAAATAAAAGTGTGCGAGCTAAGGATGAAGCGAGGAAGCAAGGAAGACGTAAGAAGCAGACTGGCAAAGGCAAAATGGACATTCTTGGACAAGAGAAGTCTACTGGTATCAAACATTGACCTTAATTTGATAAAATTTTTTGTAGTGTATGTTTAGAGCACAGTATTGTATGGTAGTGAATCATCGAGAGTGGAAAAACCGGAACAGAGGAAAATCGAAGCTCTTGAAATGTGGTGCTACAAGAGAAGATTGAAAATTATGTGGACTTTTAAGACAAGAAGTGGTGAGGTTCTCCACAGAGTCGGTGTAGAAAGGAACATACGGCAAACACTAACAAGAAGAAAGGAAGGGATAATAGGATGTGTTATGACATCAGGAAATAACCTCAATAGTACTAGAGCGACCTGCAGAGAGTAAAAATGGCGAGGAAAGACAGGGATTTGTATGCATCCAACAAATAACGTAGGGCGCAAGCGGTACTCTGAGATAAAGAGGTTAGCACAAGAGACTGATGACTCAAAAAGAAAGTTTCCCACCTAGCGATCCTGTGTCTGGTAAAAAATCGCACAATCTTCCTCCTGCACAGCCAGTCTGCCACTGATTCCGCTCAGCGGTGTCCCGTACTTTCATTCAGTGGGGACGCCGCACACTGGCGACATCGATCGGTCTCGCACGTAATTTTGGGGTGCGATTTCTTCCTTGCGGCCTTCGCACTTACATTTGTGAAATCTTGTGCTGACATTCCTCTTGCGAAAGTAATATCCGTTTACACTTCTTACACTAAGGCTTCCTACAGTTCTGTGAATGTGACAAGGCTGACAACATCTATAACATCCGGTTTCAGTACTAGAAATTTATTTCTTCTCTCTGGGTCTGGTCACTACGTAAGCCAAAGCTGTTGCAGCTTCTCCAGCATCGTTTAAAGTTCTTGGAAACTCCAAGTGCAATTTAAGCGACATCTCGGCAGGAAAACTCCGCAAAAATGCATCTAGCGTCCTTTTTTCTGCCTGCTGCAGGATAGCCCTAATACGACCCACAGGCCTTTCCACCGACTCCACCCATCTTGTAGTTGCTCCCCATGCTAGATGGATGCGTTCTTCTCTGTAGCGTTCAACCAATGCTACCGGCCAATTGAAAAAAAATGCGTTTTTAACCATCAGCTTCTTATTTTGAAACTTACGTGTCTACTTGTTTTGGTGACGGACCGTCATCACAGGACGTCTGTCAACAATGAAATGAAACCGAGATGTACAGAAAAATAATGTAACTCAACAAGAACGTGGACGTAACATTTCCATATGTACTTACAAGGTGAAAACAGGTTAGGTAAAAGCACTTCATGTTCCTTTTAGGCTGATACAACCACAAATCTGTAGTAGTGAGAATCCAGAGCCAATAGTCAAATACAGCTCTTCAGTAATAACGAACACGCTTCACAGTGATTAACTTGAAAGGTACGAAAAATCGTGGAGGAACATGTATACACGAAACAAGCAAAAACATTCGCCTGTAGCGTACCATCACATATGATACTTCTCCTGGCTATAAAGGCGTAACTTTTTGACAAAGAACTTCCTGTCATTTGCATGAGTTAAATAGTAGAACCTCTCTATAGCCGGTCTGTGGTAAGATAAGTAGAAAACTAGTGACAGTTAAAGTCACCGGGGTTGACATTACTGTATAAAAAGGGAATAAAAAGCCATCGTAATAGAGGAACTTAGTAACCCAAAAAGTGTGACTATGCATACATCATACGCAGGATGTGTATACAGTGTTTTCAGAATGAAATTTTCTATTTACAGCGGAATGTGGGCTGATATGAGATTGCCTGGCCGATTAAAACTGTGCTGGACCGAAAGGCGAACTCGGGACCTTTGTCTTTTTCGGGCAAGAGCTCTACTGTACCATCTGAGCTACCCAAGCACGACTCACAAATTGTTCTCAGAGCTTTAATTTCACCAGTACCTCGTTTCATACCTTCCAGACTTCACAGGAGCTCTCCTACAGATCCCTCAGAACTACCACTTCTGGAAGAGAGAATATTGCGGAATGTTGGTCCGACAAACAGTTTCTATCTGCCAGGAAGTTTTGTATGTTTTCAGTTTCGATGTTGATAGACGTCCTGTGAGGATTGTCCATGACCAAAAGCGGTGCACATACAGGTTTCATAATAAACAGCTGATGGTTAAAACGTATTTTTTTCAATTACTTTACGACTGTTGGCTATGACCTAAGTTAAACATTAAAGTTCCTGCAAAGTCTGGAAACAATGAGCATTACACAACTTTTCGTGACACGTCATGTATGAAGTAGCATTCGCTGCTAATTTCAATCGAGTCATAATTAAAAATTACTAATTGTTCTATTTCCCTAACTTTTCAGCTGTAAGTAAATTATATTAAAATATCCGCCCCACATTTACCGTGGAAGTGGTGCACACCTAGGAAAATATGGGAATACGTTAGGAATTGACTGTTCATTCGTTTCCCCCTTAGCCTTCCTGGCACAGTTTATTAGCTCGCACTTGTCCTAACTTATCCAGAAAATGCTGAATTGCTTCTTGAATTTGAATTGAATTTGTGGTAAATCCTATGGGATCTTTCATTTGTCGTTATCTTGGTCACATATCAAGAAAGATATGGGAATTGTTAAATCTGTACTGGAGTGTGCTCTGGTATGAAACTTCGAGGCAGATTAAAACTGTGTGCCGGACACAGAGTCGAACTCGGGACCTTTGCCTTTCGCGGGAAAGTGCTCTACCAAGTGAGCTTCCGAAGCAAGGTTTCAAGGTAGGTACTGGCTGAATTGAAGCTGTCAGGACGGGTAGTGAGCCGTGCTTGGGTGGCTCAGTCGCCTCAGTCTGCCTTCGGCAGGGCAACAGTCCCCTCATGGACATAAACGACAAATTCCAAGATTTCACTACCAAAATTAATAAACTATATGACCAATACGCTCCAATAAAGACCAGATAAGTAAACCTGCACCTTGGCTGACTGATGAACTAAAACAGCTCATGAATCTCAGAGACGCTGCACATCGAGCATACAAGATACACCCTACACCTGAAAATCACATTGTATACAAGCAGAAGCGAAACAAAGTCAGTCAAGCGGTGAGAAACGCTAAGCTCAGGCATGCCCGTACATTAGCTGACAATAGATGTAGGCCAGCTATCCTGTGGAAAAATCTCCGTACTCTCGGTTTAGGCAAAATAAAAGATGCAGAAAATCCCATGGTCCCAGCTGAAGAACTAAACTGATTCTTCACATTAACTGCAACCTCAATTGAGCCGCAAAAAAAAACAGAGAATCATTGATTACTTCATGGGGATGAACGACTGTGGCAAAGAAAAATTCTATCTACGGCACGTCACTTGCAATACTGTCAAGAAAACCATAATGCGGATTAGATCTGCATCTACTGGACATGATGGAATCACTATCCAGATGGTAAAACTTATTATTGATTTACTACTGCCCTCTATAACAGACATTTTCAACGACTCATTAGTCACAAGTGTTTTCCCTGAGGCCTGAAAACTGGGACAAATTAAGCCACTGCCTAAAAAGGACATCGCCACAGCACCCTCTGACTACCGCCCCATCTGCCTTCTTCCTGCACTATCAAAGTCCGTAGAATATATAGTCCATGACCAGCTCACCAACTACCTAACTACTGACAACCTACTAGACGAATACCAATCAGGTTTCCGTAAACATCGAAGCACAACATCCTCACTGATAAAGGTGACAGATGACCTGAAACTTGCCATGGACAGACAAGAAGCGACTATCATTTGATTCTTAGATTTCAGCAAAGCATTTGATACTGTCGACTTCGACATCTTACTTGCCAAACTTAGCGGTCTAAATTTCTCACCAAGTGCAGTGCAATGGTTTCACTCATACATGACGTCTCGTCAGCAACGCGTCCTGTCCGAGAATATAAAATCACAATGGCGGCAGGTAGTGTCAGGCGTTCCCCAAGGCTCAGTACTAGGTGCCACACTCTTCTCACTGTATGTCAACGATGTGTCATCGTTTCTGACCTACTGCAAATATCATATGTATTCTCATGACTTTCAGTTGTGTCTAAGTGCAGAACCAAACAATCTTAAGAAAGCTATTGAAAACTTCAATACTGATCTCGCTGCACTATCAAAATGGGCACAGGACATAGGACTAAAACTAAACCCATTTAAAACCCAAGCGGTACTTGTTGGTCACTCTAAGCTCATTAGCCCAAAACATCGGGAATCCGTACCAACTCTTATCCTAAATGGAACAACTATATTAACTTCTCTCCCTCAGCAAAGAGTTTGGGAGTACTAATAGATGAAAATCTAAGTTGGACAGAGCACGTAACTGCAGTGTGCAAAAAAGCATCAGCATCCCTTCATGTCCTACAAAAATATAAAAAACTCTTCCCTTTAGATCTGAAAAAAGGAATTAGTACAAACGCTTATACTCTCAATCATTGATTACAGCGATATTATCCTACAAGGCCTCTCTCAGAAACTCGCGACGTCTGGAACTGGTCATGAATGCCTGCGTCCGATATATCTGTGACGTTCGACTTTTTGATCACATTTCACCAGCATATGCAAAATTGCCCTGGCTGCGTGAAGACAAACGCAGAGATTTCCATACACTCGTCTCATCTACTGCCTTATAAATGTACACTGTCCCTCATATCTCTCCTCGTCCTTAACGCTTATGTCGGAACAACATGACAGAAACACACGTTCCCATCATAATAAAATCCTCTCTGTTCCATTGCATCGCTCAGTTACCTTCTCCAAGTCCTTCACAGTAGCGGGAACCCGACTCTGGAATAACCTCCCTCGGTATGTTAGAGAACTTAAAAACAAGTCCCGCTTCAAAAAACAGTTAATGACGTATCTACTTAAGCAACAATAATGCTTTCCTTTGTACACGAATGCACTTCACCTCATTACTTCCCTCTTTCCCCCTCCTTAAGTCTCCCCTTCCCCCAGAACTCGCTATACTAGTAAACGTCAACTTTACACACCAAGATATTAATGTACATCTGCACAAATCTTCATTACTATTGTCCATTTTTCTCATGTTTATCATTATTATTTAATTTTTTTTACTGTTACCATTATTACTTTTATCATAATTTGTATGTATAGCACCTGTTGTAAAAATACTGCCAGTACTTACTTTATTAGGTCTTAGTCATTATTCTTTATTAATATTGTGACTAGAGTAATATAATTTTCTTATTTAAAGTATTGTCATGATGTGACTCTGATGCGTGAAATGCTGCATGTGTGAAACACTGGTCCGATGTAAGAGAGGTCCTGATGGCCCTAATCTGATCAGGTTAAATAAATAAATAAACAGTGCGGACTGCGCTCGGCCATCCACGCCGCTGCGCGTGCAGAGTGTTTGTTTACTTCCCCATCATCGCGCTTCTCAATCGAACAAGCTATAATAGCCAACTCTTACAGGAAGAACGCTCTGAAGTTCACCTTTTAAAATGAATAAGCACGACCCAAAGCACTGGCCGTCGAACGCTTCCTACGTGAAGATATGAAGATCTCCCGCGACGATCTCATCGGCATACACCTATCGATCATTAGAAGCGTCGTTTATATTCTGATGACTTACGATGCTGCCTGCAACGAGATTATTCAACGGCTGCGACATGGACTAAAATTTCGGCACTACGACGGCAACGCCGGGCCTATGGATGTCGACCATGCAGGACTTGGCCTTCGAACGAACCGTGTATTCTAAGTGCCTTTCAAAGTGAATTAAGATGACGTCATCTGGGCACTAAGCCCGTAAGGAAAAGTCCAGAAGCATGTAACCGAGACATGGGCACAGTTTATCACATATCCGGTGCTTAATGGTGCGAGACAAACCCGAATAGATCTAAAGCGGCACGTCTCATCGTACATTTCTATCGGCGGCTGCCCTGCGGTGGTCATTTACGACGGACAACCTCGAAAGGTTGAATCAAAGAAGGCCACGCCCTTAATGAGTGCCTGCAACGCCGCATCACACAAGTACGGCACGACGATACAAGCCCGACCGAATCACAACTGCCATTCCAATCACCTATGCGGTGACACTGCACGTCCAGCCCTCACAAGACCCAGTTCATGAGCTTCTCTCTGGACGGATACACCTAGATGCGTCCCAGTGCCTTACCACCGACAGTGCCGTCCGCGAACATGACTTGCAGCCGGACACACCCACGCTAGAAGATTACAAGGATACTAGTGAGAGTTTTATGGAGACTGAAGACCGCATCATAGCACCCGCGGCTTTTGTACCGGAACGACGCGAATCTCTTCCTTCCCCAGACACCGAAACACTTTGCAGGAATAAAAACTCACCCAAACGACGAAGAAAACCACTGATCCCCCACCGCAGGACTAAGACATGGAACATAACGGTGACGGAGTACACAATAACTCTATCTCCTCTGTCACGGAGACGCGTCACCCACAAGACGGTGAGCCGTCCAACAGAGATAGAGAGAAAGCCCCGCGCCCGGAAGCCATGGAACGTAGCACGCCCGTCGTCACCGACGCAACTGAGCCGACTCGGCCACCGTTGCCACCTCTCACCGTCGTTGAAACTGACGGACATTTTTCATGGACGGATGACACTGATTTCCCACCTCCACCCGATGCGGAAATGAGACCGCTTCCTCCATTAGACCAACACTAAACTGAGGGATGTTTTTTACGGCGACTCCTGCGACTTCTATGGACTTCCAGAATTCACCACGACAAACTTCAGTAGCTACGAACCTATCGACAGCACGGATCCCCCATCAAGTATACCGAATAGGTACCATCAACACTAATAATATCGGAACCCACGTTAAATTTCAACTGCTCCGTGACACGCTGAGCCCAGCGGACATCGACATCGCCCTGTTACAAGAACTGAGGACAGGAAGTTGGTCCTGGTGTTATGGATACGAAACGTACGCCGCCCCGGTAGCTATGGAACACACAGGCGCAGCCATCAATTTCGATGTCGCATATCTCGCAACGGCTCGAGGGTTGGCCATAACAGTTGAAGGAATCAAAATCATAAATCTCTACGCCCAATTGGATGCTGATAAACGGAGCGATCGCTCCCAGTTCTACGCAGCAGATATCGCGCCTTTATTCCTCTGCA
The DNA here is from genome assembly GCF_023897955.1 of Schistocerca gregaria. Classification (NCBI taxonomy): domain Eukaryota; kingdom Metazoa; phylum Arthropoda; class Insecta; order Orthoptera; family Acrididae; genus Schistocerca; species Schistocerca gregaria. The sequence continues at coordinate 484,994,330 of NC_064921.1, read as the reverse complement.
CATACGATCATCACATCGTTGGTGGAGATTTCAACTGTGTTCTCGAGCTTACAGACCAATACAATCATTTCACCATATGTCCGAACTTCGCTTCGTCATCTGCCGCCTTCGTCTCCTCGACAATTGGGGAGTGGTACACGGCGACCGCCCGGGGCATACACACATCACGAGCCACTCCGCCAGCCGACTCGATAGAATATACATCTCTGACGCTCTAAAATCCGTTCTCATCGACGTGTAACGTTGGCCGTCTGCCTTTACGGATAATGACATCTACACCTGTGCCATGAACCTACGTAGGCAATCTATATGGCGCAACGCTGGACCTTTGAAATTGAACGTTACGCTACTCCACGATCCTGAATGTCGACAACATGTCACCGACACGTGGCACACTTGTGTCCAACACATCATGCGTTACGAGACCACACTGCAATTGTGGTTACTGTGCGCCAAACCGGCCATTGGACGCACCTTGCCATACTATGTCATATCCAAAGCCAGGTGGAATACCATACAACGCGAGCTCATGGATCATACTACATCCCTGGATCGTCTAAAAGAAGGTCAACTCATCAAGGCAAAGATTTTAAAGTTGATCCGTGCGGTCTAGAGAGAGCCATTGTACGAGCACGCAGCCAAGATAGGATCAACGGAGAAGAACCTTCTACGCATCATTTTGTTCAAGATGTTCTTCGACGCAGACAGGCTTTAATGACAACTTTAGATTTACCTGATGGACGACGGCTGACATCGCCAGCTACCATTGCGGATGCCGTCACAACGCACTACAGACTTTTCTATCAAAAATTACCTGCCGGTGCAGATGCTATTGCTGACGTTGCCCAGGAGATACATTGTACACTAAACGCCGCGGCTGAAACCTCCTGACTATGGAAGTGACCACCGACGACGTCCATGGCGCTGTGGCCAAAGGATCACTGAATCGTTCTCCCGGCCCGGATGGTTTACCTCTCGAATTTTACAGAAGCTTCCAAGATTTGATGTTGCCACGATGGACAGACATGTACTGGGAACTTTTGTCCAGCGCGGCGAACCCTCCACCAATGTTCATGGAAGGCTTAATTGTACCAGTCCCGAAACATGTAGGAGGAACACGACACGACAATTATCGGCCGATCACGTTACTAAATTCCAACTTCAAGATTTTCACTCACCTTCTATTTGTGCGACTCAAACATGTATTACAGGACACTGTTCCCCACGAAGAGGCATCCTTAGGCGGCGATCGTAGTATACAGACAGCCCTCAGTGAATATCGAGATGTGATCGCTGTGGCAACACACTTGCGACTGCCAGGCTCTTTAATCTTCGGCGACTTCAAACAAGCGTTGGAACACGTCAATCATGCATTCCTCAACGCAGTGAAGGACCGGATGGCGATTCCGCCGGCGTCCAGGCAAGTGATTATGCGGCTCCTTCGTGGGGCAACGTCCAGACTTCTCTTCAACGGCAGACTTACAGAACTTATACGGATTGAACGCTCAGTACGGCAGGGATGGTGGTCTCGATCTGGTTAACGTGAGAGCCATGACTATGCTGCGGTTATGGAAAAGCCTAAATACCAGTTTTACTGGAATATTGACCACCGAGCTCACACCTGTTTCGAGACGTCCACCGACGCACACATCCCATTTCGACGTCGCACATCGGCCGTTTCTTTTTGGAATACAGCTACATATGCATCGAGCTCCCCAGGACCAGGAAGACGACCACCCGCGGCATCTACCGCCTTCTCCGAAAGTCTCCACCCCGAAACCCCATCAAATCACGTCACCCCCAGGCTTCATGGCCTACAGTTTGGGAAACGATCCACAAACCATACCACACCACTGACACCATCACGACGTGGTACCTTCTCGTCAACCGCAAATATACTGCAAGACAGAAACTACATTGCATCGCCCTGGTCGGCTCACCCCTATGCCTCAACTGCAATGTCGAAGACACAGATTTACATCGCTTCGAGCGTGGGCCTTCAGCAGCCGTCTGGACCCTTGTACAGAAGATTGTGACTCTCTACCTCCGAGTACCCCCACATCACGTTCACGTTTCTCCTACCATGATGATCTATCCTGATATGACCTGCTTTCTATCGTCTAAGTGGCACGCAATCACATGGATCAGTGGCATGGCTATCAACTACCTCTTCCGGGACATCTACATCTACGTAACTACTCTGAATTTCACATTTAAGTTCTTGGCAGAGGGTTCATGGAACCACAATCATACTATCTCTCTACCATTCCACTCCAGAACAGCGCGCGGGAAAAACGAACACCTAAACCTTTCTGTTCGAGCTCTGATTTCTCTAATTTTATTTTGATGATTATTCCTACCTATGTAGGGTGGGCTCAACAAAATATTTTCGCATTCGTAAGAGAAAGTTGGTGACTGAAATTTCGTAAAAAGATCTCGGCGCGACGAAAAACGTCTTTGCTTTAATGACTTCTGTCCCAACTCGCGTATCTTATCTGCCACACTCTCTCCCCTATTACGTGATAATACAAAACAAACTGCCCTTTTTTGCACCCTTTTGATGTCCTCCGTCAATCCCACCTGGTAAGGATCCCACACCGCGCAGCAATATTCTAACAGAGGACGAACGAGTGTAGTGTAAACTGTCTCTTTAGTGGACTTGTTGCATCTTCTGAGCGTCCTGCCAATGAAACGCAACCTTTGGCTTGCCTTCGCCACAATATTATCTATTTGGTCTTTCCAACTGAAGTTGTTCGTAATTTTAACACCCAGGTACTTAGTTGAATTGACAGCCTTGAGAATTGTACTATTTATCGAGCAATCGAGTTCCAACGGATTTCTTTTGGAACTCATGTAGATCACCTCACACTTTTCGTAATTTAGCATCAACTGCCACCTGCCACACCATACAGCAATCTTTTCTAAATCGCTTTGCAACTGATACTGGTCTTCGGATGACCTTACTAGACGGTAAATTATAGCATCATCTGCGAACAACCTAAGAGAGCTGCTCAGATTGTCACCCAGGTCATTTATATAAATCAGGAACAGCAGAGGTCCCAGGACGCTTCCCTGGGGAACATCTGATATCACTTCAGTTTTACTCGATGATTTGCCGTCTATTACTATCAACTGTGACCTTCCTAACAGGAAATCACGAATCCAGTCGCACAACTGAGACGATACCCCATAGGCTCGTAGCTTGATTAGAAGACGCTTGTGAGGAACGGTGTCAAAAGCTTTCCGGAAGTCTAGAAATACGGAATCAACCTGAGATCCCCTGCCGATAGCGGCCATTACTTCCTGCGAATAAAGGTCTAGTTGCGTTGCACAAGAACGATGTTTTCTGAGACCATGCTGATTACGTATCAATAGATCGTTCCCTTCGAGGTGATTCATAATGTTTGAATACAGTATATGCTCCAAAACCCTACTGCAAACCGACGTCAATGACATAGGCCTGTAGTTCAATGGATTACTCCTACTACCCTTCTTATACACTGGTGCGACCTGCGCAATTTTCCAATCTGTAGGTACAGATCTATCGGTGAGCGAGCGGTTGTATATGATTGCTAAGTAGGGAGCTATTGTATCAGCGTAATCTGAAAGGAACCTAATCGGTATACAATCTGGACCTGAAGACTTGCCTGTATCAAGCGATTTGAGTTGCTTCGCAACCCCTAAGGTATCAACTTCTAAGAAACTTATGTTAGCAGCTGTTCGTGTTTCAAATTTCTGGAACATTCCATTCGTCTTCCCTAGTGAAGGACTTTCGGAAATCTGCGTTCAAAAATTCCGCTTTAGCGGTACAGTCGTCGGTAACAGTACTATCGGCACTGAGTAGCGAAGGTATTGACTGCGTCTTGCCGATTGTGTACTTTACATACGCCCAGAATTTCTTCGGATTTTCTACCAAATTTCGAGACAATGTTACGTTGTGCAACCTAGTAAACGCGTCTCGCATTGAAGTCCGTGCCAAATTTAGTGCGTCAGTAAATTTTAGACAATTTTCGGGATTTCGCGTTCTTCTGAACTTCACATGCTTTTTCCGTTGCCTCTGCAACAGAGTTCGGACCTCTTTTGTGTACCATGGGGGATCAGATGCATCTTTTACCAGTTTATGAGGTACGAATGTCTCAATTGCTGTTGCTACTATATCTTTGAATTTGAGCCACATCTCGTCTACATTTGCATAGTCAGTTCGGAAGGAATGGAGATTGTCTCTTAGGAAGGCTTCTAGTGACACTTTATACGCTTTTATAAATAAAATTATTTTGCGTTTGTCTCTGGTGGATTTGGAAGAAACGGTATTGAGCCTAGCTAGAACGACCTTGTGATCAGTAATCCATGTATCAGTCATGATGGTCTCTATTAGCTCTGGATTGTTTGAGGCTAAGTGTGTTTTCGCAACCATTTACAATTCGCGTGGGTTCGTGGACTAACTGCTCAAAATAATTTTCGGAGAAAGCATTTAGGACAATCTCGGAAGATGTTTTATGCCTACCACCGGTTTTGAACAAAACTTTTTGCCAACATATCGAGCGAAGGTTGAAGTTCCCACCAAATACACTCATGGAAATGGAAAAAAGAACACATTGACACCGGTGTGTCAGACCCACCATACTTGCTCCGGACACTGCGAGAGGGCTGTACAAGCAATGATCACACGCACGGCACAGCGGACACACCAGGAACCGCAGTGTTGGCCGTCGAATGGCGCTAGCTGCGCAGCATTTGTGCACCGCCGCTGTCAGTGTCAGCCAGTTTGCCTTGGCATACGGAGCTCCATCGCAGTCTTCAACACTGGTAGCATGCCGCGACAGCGTGGACGTGAACCGTATGTGCAGTTGACGGACTTTGAGCGTGGGCGTATAGTGGGCATGCGGGAGGCCGGGTGGACGTACCGCCGAATTGCTCAACACGTGGGGCGTGAGGTCTCCACAGTACATCGATGTTGTCGCCAGTGGTCGGCGGAAGGTGCACGTGCCCGTCGACCTGGGACCGGACCGCAGCGACGCTCGGATGCACGCCAAGACCGTAGGATCCTACACAGTGCCGTAGGGGACTGCACCGCCACTTCCCAGCAAATTAGGGACACTGTTTCTCCTGGGGTATCGGCGAGGACCATTCGCATCCGTCACCATGAAGCTGGGCTACGGTCCCGCTCACGCCCCAACATCGTGCAGCCCGCCTCCAGTGGTGTCGCGACAGGCGTGAATGGAGGGACGAATGGAGACGTGTCGTCTTCAGCGATGAGAGTCGCTTCTGCCTTGGTGCCAATGATGGTCGTATGCGTGTTTGGCGCCGTGCAGGTGAGCGCCACAATCAGGACTGCATTCGACCGAGGCACACAGGGCCAACACCCGGCATCATGGTGTGGGGAGCGATCTCCTACACTGGCCGTACACCTCTGGTGATCGTCGAGGGGACACTGAATAGTGCATGGTACCTCCAAACCGTCATCGAACCCACCATTCTACCATTCCTAGACCGGCAAGGGAACTTGCTGTTCCAACAGGACAATGCACGTCCGCATGTATCCCGTGCCACCCAACGTGCTCTAGAAGGTGTAAGGCAACTACCCTGGCCAGCAAGATCTCCGGATCTGTCCCCCATTGAGCATGTTTGGGACTGGATGAAGCGTCGTCTAACGCGGTCTGCACGTCCAGCACGAACGCTGGTCCAACTGAGGCGCCAGGTGGAAATGGCATGGCAAGCCGTTCCACAGGACTACATCCAGCATCTCTACGATCGTCTCCATGGGAGAATAGCAGCCTGCATTGCTGCGAAAGGTGGATATACACTGTACTAGTGCCGACATTGTGCATGCTCTGTTGCCTGTATCTATGTGCCTGTGGTTCTGTCAGTGTGATCATGTGATGTATCTGACCCCAGGAATGTGTCAATAAAGTTTCTCCTTCCTGGGACAATGAATTCACGGTGTTCTTATGTCAATTTCCAGGAGTGTATAACCGTATGAGTGAGGTATTTATTTGTTACGAGACTCAAACTTTCTCTGAACTGTTGAGCAACTATATCATCGGAGTCTGGCGGTCGGTAGAAGGAGCCAATTATTAACTTAGTTCCGATGTTAAGTGTAACCTCCAACGATACCAATTCACACGGAGTATCTACTTCCACTTCGCTACAAGATAAACCACTACTGCGAGAAAGTTTCAACTGTTTTCCTGACTTTCGTCTCAAATAGAATGCGTATAGTTGCTTGGTTCAAATGGCTCTGAGCACTATGGGACTTAACATCTAAGGTCGTCATTCCCATCCCCTGTGCGAACCTCTTCATCTCAGAGTAGCACTTGCAACCTACGTCCTCAATTATTTGCTGTCTTCCTCTACAGTTTTTGCCCTCTACAGCTCACTCTAATACCATGGAAGTCATTCCCTCATGTGTTAGCAGATGTCCTATCATCCTGTCCCTTCTCCTTATCAGTGTTTTCCACATATTCCTTTCCTCTCCGATTCTGCGTAGAACCTCCTCATTGCTTACCTTATCAGTCCACCTGATTTTCAACATTCGTCTACAGCACCACATCTCAAATGCTTCGATTCTCTTCTGTTCCGGTTTTCCTACAGTCCATGTTTCACCACCATACAATGCTGTACTCCAGACGTACATCCTCACAAATTTCTTCCTCAAATTAAGGCCGGTATTTGATATTAGTAGAATTCTCTTGGCCAGAAATGCCTTTTTTCCCATAGCGAGTCTGCTTTTGATGTCCTCCTTGCTCCGTCCGTCATTGGTTATTTTACTGCCTAGGTAGTAGAATTCCTTAACTTCATTGACTTCGTGACCATCAATCCTGATGTTAAGTTTCTCATTGTTCTCATTTCTACTACTTCTCATTACCTTCATCTTTCTCCCATTTACTCTCAAACCATACTGTGTACTCATTAGACTGTTCATTCCGTTCAGCAGATCATTTAATTCCTCTTCACTTTCACTCAGGATAGCAATGTCATCAGCGAATCGTATCATTGATATCCTTTCACCTTGTATTTTAGTTCCACTCCTGAACCTTTCTTTTATTTCCATCATTGCTTCCTCGATGTACAGATTGAAGAGTAGGGGCGAAAGGCTACAGCCTTGTCTTACACCCTTCTTAATACGAGCACTTCGTTCTTGATCGTCCACTCTTATTATTCCCTCTTGGTTGTTGTACATATTGTATATGACCCGTGTCTCCCTATAGCTTACCCCTACTTTTTTCAGAATCTTGAACAGCTTGCACTATTTTATATTGTCGAACGCTTTTTCCAGGTCGACAAATCCTATGAACGTGTCTTGATTTTTCTTTAGCCTTGCTTCCATTATTAGTCGTAAAGTCAGAATTGCCTCTGTCGTGCCTTTACTTTTCCTAAAGCCAAACTGATCGTCACCTAGCACATTCTCAATTTTCTTTTCCATTCTTCTGTATATTATTCTTGTAAGCAGCTTCGATGCATGAGCTGTTAAGCTAATTGTGCGATAATTCTCGCACTTGTCAGCTCCTGCCGTCTTCGGAATTGTGTTTAGTTGCCTCTTCCCCTAATGATTTTAGAAATTCTGGTGGAATGTTATCTATCCCTTCTGCCTTATTTGACTGTAAGTCCTCCATAGTTCTTTTAAATTCCGTTTCTAATACTGGATCCCCTATCTCTTCTAAATCGACTCCTGTTTCTTATTCCATCACATCAGACAAATCTTCACCCTTATAGAGGCTTTCAATGTATTCTTTCCAATTATCTGCTCTCTCCTCTGCATTTAACAGTTGAATTCTCGTTGCACACTTAATGTTACCACCGTTGATTTTAATGTCATCAAAGTTTGTTTTGACTTTCCTGTATGCTGGGTCTGTCCTTCCGAAAATCATTTCTTTTCTATGTCTTCACATTTTTCCTGCAGCCATTTCGTCTTAGCTTCCCTGCACTTCCTATTTATTTCATTCCTCAGCGACTTGGATTTCTGTATACCTGATTTTCACGGAACATGTTTGTACGTCCTCCTTTCACCAATCAACTGAAGTATTTCTTCTGTTACCCATGGTTTCTTCGTAGCTAACTTCTTTGTTCCTATGTTTTCCTTCCCAACTTCTGTGATGACCCTTTTTAGAGATGTCCATTCCTCTTCAACTGTACTGCCTACTGCGCTATTCCTTATTGCTGTATCTATAGCGTTAGAGAACTTCAAACGTATCTCGTCATTCCTTAGTACTTCCGTATCCCACTTCTTTGCGTATTGATTCTTCCTGACTAATGTCTTGAACTTCAGCCTACTCTTCATCATTACTATATTGTGATCTGAGTCTATATCTGCTCCTGGGTACGCCTTACATTCCAGTATCTGATTTCGGAATCTCTGTCTGACCATGATGTAATCTAATTGAAATCTTCCCGTATCTCCCGGCCTTTTCCAAGTATACCTCCTCCTCTTGTGATTCTTGAACTGGGAATTCGCTATTACTAGCCGAAACTTGTTACAGAACTCAATTAGTCTTTCTCCTCTTTCATTCCTTGTCCCAAGCCCATATTCTCCTGTAACCTTTTCTTCTACTCCTTCCCCTGCAACTGCATTCCAGTCGCCCATGACTATTAGATTTTCGTCCCCCTTTAAATACTGCATTACCCTTTCAATATCCTCATACACTTTCTCTATCTGTTCATCTTCAGCTTGCGACGTCGGCATGTAAACCTGAACTATCGTTGTCGGTGTTTGTCTGCTGTCGATTCTGATTAGAACAACCCGGTCACTGAACTGTCCACAGTAACACACCCTCTGCCCTACCTTCCTATTCATAACGAATCCTACACCTGTAATACCATTTTCTGCTGCTGTTGATACTACCCGATACTCATCTGACCTGAAATCCTTGTCTTCCTTCAACTTCACTTCACTGACCCCTACTATATCTAGCTTGAGACTTTGCATTTCCCTTTTCAGATTTTCTAGTTTCCCTACCACGTTCAAACTTCTGACATTCCACGCCCCGACTCGTAGAACGTTATCCTTTCGTTGATTATTCAATATTTTTCTCGTATAAACCTCCCCCTTGGCAGTCCCCTCCTGGAGATCCGAATGGGGTACTATTCCGGAATCTTTTGCCAATGGAGAGATCATCATGACACTTCTTCAATTACAGGCCATATTTCCTGTGGATACACGTTACGTGTCTTTAATTCAGTGGTTTCCATTGCCTTCTGCATCCTCATGTCGTTGATCATTGCTGATTCTTCCGCCTTTAGGGGCAATTTCCCACCCCTAGGACAAGAGAGTGCCCTGAACCTCTATCCGCCGCTCCGCCCTCTTTGACAAGGCCGTTGGCAGAATGAGGCTGACTTCTTATGCCGAAAGGCTTCGGCCGCCAATGCTGATTGCTTATCATTCCCCTAGAACTTAGAACTACTTAACCCTAACTAACGTAAGGACATCACACACATCCATGCCCGAGGCAGGATTCGAACCTGCGACAGTAGCAGTCACGCGGTTCCGGACTGAAGCTCCTAGAAGCGCTCGTCCTCCACGGCCGGCTGTGTAGTTGCGTTGAAAAACTTAGGAGCAGATGTTCCTTCAGCAATGACCACCTTTCTCCATTCAACGAATTACTGATGGAGCGCCTCTTCACCTAAAGGGTAAAGTTTAACCTTGTTTACAATTTGGTGGCACTTTTGGTGCTCATTCTGATCGAACTACTGCTCGTCTAGACAGAAGAAGTGTAGACGCTGGATTAAAGTAACGGGGTGTGTGCACTGCCTGTTCTACTTATGATAAAAAGGTCAAGGAAACAAGTTCAAGAGATTGATGAAAACATTGGAAGTGGCCAAACATGTTAACTTGGTTAAATTAATTGCAACACGAATTGCCTACAGGCTGTCAGTTCATACTACAGTATTTGAAAATCGTCTAATACCAATATCTGCGTGGTATTGAACTTAATAACGTGGAATCTGCGAGAAATACATGACTGGACATAAACGCAGACGGAACTCTTGTGTTGACGACACACAGAAACTGTCCAGTATCCTCAGTACGTTGAAAGTGTCAGCCGTGATACTCACAGTGTCCTGTTTAGCTGGACTAAGTGAGTTCGAGCGTGCGCAGTTTGTTGGTGCTCTTATGGTGGACGCTTCTGCAACCATCGTAGTCGAAGTGTTTGGTGTTTCAAGAGGCACCGTGTCGAAGATTCATACCACGTAAAGAGGAAGCGGAAAACATCATCCGTTAAGTCACAACGCGGACGGAAGTGTATGTTTAGTAATCGTGACAGACGTCTACTTCTGCATCTGTACTGTGCAGTCCACATTGTGGTGTGTGGCGGAGGGTACTTCGTATACCACTGTCGGTTTATGCCTTTCCCGATGTAGCTGCGAATAGTTCGCGGGAAGAACGATTGCCAGTAATTTTCCGTGTGCGCGCGCATCTCTTCTTCGTCAGGTAAATTTAACAAGAAGCAGTATTTTCGTATTGGTTGACTCTTCTACGAACGTACGCCGTCGGAACTTAAACAGGAAACCACACCGTGATACACATCGCCACGCTTGCGTAAGAGAAATGTAACCAAAAATAAGACGACAGCTGCAAATGTCACTGAACACTTGAATGTCGTTCTCTCGAACCCCTTCAGCACCATAACAACGAGGAAGGAATACCAATAAGCTGAGTATTGTAGGGCGAGTACGGCAATGGCCTTGTCGCAGTGGATACACCCGTTGCCGTCAGATCACCAAGGAAAACCACCACAACGACCGTGAGAGCGGTGTGCTGACCACACGCCCCTCTTATCCGCATCCTTAGCTAAGCATGACACAGCAATCTGACGGTTCCGATGGGCCACTTGTGGCCTGAAGGAGTGCTTGGGTGTAGGGTGAGTGAAACTCCAAAACCACAAATCAGTGATGCAAATGTACGGAACAGGGAAACGTGGGGACGAATTTATTCAACCTGTACTACTGGGCGACGGAAAGAAATCATTTGGTGTAATGAGTCTTATTTCACACTGTTACCAAATCCGGGCCGGGTTCAAGTGTAACGTACATTGCGCCAGGTAGACTGCTTGCCGCCGAGACAGAAACATGGCAGAGGGTTCGATGATGATCTGGGCGCCTATATGATGGTATTCTAAAGGTCCCTTGAATTCTTTTGTTAGGTCACATTGCTGCCAAGTACTATGTGATCATTTTAGATGATCACGTTCATACGATGGTACAATGTTTTTCTACCTAATGGTGATTCTGTTCCAATGCGACAGGGCCCTTTTTCACACAGCTCGCTTCGTCCAGGACTGGTTTTGCGAGCACGGGGATGAATTTTCGCGTCTCCCCTGACGAGAACAGTCACAGGATCTCAATATTATTGATCTTTGGGAGTGGAGAGACTGGTGCGAGATCGTTATCCATCTCTATCGTCGTTACCTGAACTTGCCACTGTTTCGCAGGAAGTATGGTGTGCCGGCCCAGGTGGCCGAGCGGTTCTAGCGCTACAGTCTGGAACCGCGCGACCGCTACAGTCGCAGGTTCGAATCCTGCCTCGGGCATCGATGTGTGTGATGTCCTTAGGTTGAATAGGTTTAAGTAGTTCTAAGTTCTAGGGGACCGAAGACTTCAGAAGTTAAGTCCCATAGCGTTCAGAGCCATTTGAACCATTTTTGAAGTATGGTGTCAGAGTCCCTTGAAAACTACAGGGCACCTCTACTTATCCATTAACTGACGTCAGGAAGTTGTTATGAACGCCAATGGTTTCCTACAGCATATAAGGTTTTGTGTTTCCGTGTTTTTGTTCACCCCGCCGTATATTTATAAAATCCTCCACAGGTAATACAGAGGGGAAAACGAACCGACAGAAGAGTTCCTCGTGCGCGTACTCAGTTGTTTCAAGGGTCAGATGCCCTGGTAATTATTACTTCTCGAAAAAATCAGTGTCGGCTTCAGTGTAGATCACTACTGGAAAAGTATAGAATTCCAGCTCTTTCTCCGAGAATTTCGAGACACCAGCTAACATGCAACAGAGGGCGGAAAGTACTTCAGGGAACAGCTGGTCCCAGATATCTCGTAGCAGACATGGCGAACACGGAAGTCCCGCGCACAAAACTTTCGAGTTCCGATCGTCGAAGAAACTTTTTCGTCTCAAAAGTTAGAGCCCTTCCACTGAATTGGGGTTGTTCGTCAAATAGACCGACTGACAGTTACTACCCAAATACATTTTAGTGATACGTTTTTATTATTCCTCCTACCGAGAAAGCGTAAAACCAAAAGAAGGCAAGACATTTGCATTAGCTGAACTGCTGACCTCTAACGTCTGTATAATATTAACTAGTATAACATTAAGAAAAGTAGAAAGAAAATTAAATAGGTGTTAGGTTTGGTTTGAGGAAGGATAAAGGCTACAGGGAAACAGTGACAACTTTGGTGCTGTAATCCAAGGTATCGTGTTACTGGACCAAGAGAAAATCACTATGATGCAGTGCAAGAAATGCCGGTTAACAAAATGCAGAGACCGTGTGGTACTCTATAAATCGACGTGAAACCAAATACAGGGGGAAAAAGGGAAAGATAAGGAAAGTTCTGTGCAGAAGAGTGTTTCGCAAGGTCGCCGTTTATCGTCGCTTTCGTTTATTACATATGTCACAACAGCACTGAACAAAGTTGATAACATGTTCAAAGTGGGGAACTGAACGGTACGCCACAAAGGTATCAATAATAAGTTATGTAGACGAATGGCTGAAAGAAAAATGATCAAAGAGGCATGTTGGTGGGAACGATAATGCTGTAGGTTTAGCCAAACAAAGTTGGTCCACAAGTAATAACAAGTAGGAAAAGAAGTAGAATTTATAGAAGAAGACGAGGAAAGAAGTTCACTAAATGTTTAGAAGAATAATTAAATTGCTCGCCGGTCAGAATTACATAAGATGTCTGAAGAAACGAAGCCACCGAAAGAAAACTGGCGCAAGTGAATGGGAACGTTTTTAGTAAAAGAACTTCACACGTGTTAAATATTATATTGATAAGGTACTGAGGAAGAAATTCCTATAAATGTACGTCTGCAGGACGTAAGTGATGCCTGGACCAAGACGAATTCGGAGAGGAAGAAAATGGAAGAATTTGAAATGTGCTGCTGTTGAAAAATACGAAAAACCAAGCGAACACATTATAGACGAATGCCAAGATCCTTTCAAAAGTTATGTCTTGCGTGACATTCTTTACATCTTTTCCTCTCTAAGCTTACCGTTAAGATTAGTAAAATGCAATTAATCTTTAAAACCTTTAATTTTACTCAGATTTTCAATGGTGTTTACCTTCACGCATTTTATTATTCCGCATTTTATTATTTTATTATGACGTGATCTGTAACAATATTAAATGGTATTTAGTGACATTTTATCCGTCCTGAATCAATCTCAGAAGCTAAGTTCAGTATGTGCGGCATTTGTATTGGTTTCCAAGGATAGTAAGAAGAGTTTGAGGTAACGGTCTATGTAATGTAGAATTAGCAAATCTTTCCATTTTTTAAGTAATAAGTACTCGTATTTCGTACTCTGTTTTGCATATTCTAGTCCTGTTCTGCCTCTGGTATTTATCCCCTTTGCCGCTCCTTCGAGCACCTGCTTAAATATTGCTGCGTGTCGAAACTATGTCCAAGTAAATGATTCAAGTGGCTCTGAGCACTGTGGGACTTAACATCTTAGGTCATCAGTCCCCTAGAACTTAGAACTACCTAAACCTTACCAGCCCGAGGCAGGATTCGAGCCTGCGACCGTAGCAGTCCCGCGGTTCCGGACTGCAGCGCCTAGAACCGCACAGCCACTGCAGCTGGCTTATGTCCAACTAACCTGTCCCTTCATCCGTTACGGGTCTACTATGCACTTCTTTGCTTCTCCATTCTTTTTACTACGTTTTCTTTTCATACATTACATGTCCACTGCTTTTTTATCCTACTTTGAACTCATCGCATAGCAGAAGCTTTCAGTTTCTTCATCTTTGCACTTCACTCTGGTATAATGCGGCACTCTAGATGTGCACGTTAAGGAAACTTTTCCCCACTTCTATATCAGTATCAGACACAAGCACGATTATCTTAATGAAGAAACGTTTCTTCATCTGTATTAATTTACGTCTGATATCTTCCTTGCAGTGGCACTGCTGCATCATCCTGCTTACAGCACAGATTTCTTTGATTCTCTGCAGTACTGTGTTGTTCCTCATCTAATGTTAAGCAACTCGTTATTCTACTTTCTGCTATTGTTGATCGCCAAGAAGAATCCACTAAATTTAGCCGTTCAGGTAGGGTGCGAACAGCCATGAGGAACTATACAAAAAAGACACGAAGAAATTTCAAATGAAATAAAATATAACCTATCAGGCCTACAGTCTGCTTAGAATGGCTGTTAAATTTTTGGAAGAAATAGGAATTTTGACATAGATGATACAACATATATGATAAAAAATACAAACAGACTGACCTAAGATGCAAAACAGAAATTCCGAAAATATCACTAGTATTCTAGTAGCCCTAGAGTAATTAAGCACTTTCCTTCGTTTTGCATGTTTCGAAAAAACTAAGAGAAATGAAATTATGTAAGCTGCGGTATAAACAGTTTATTCGTAATTTATAGATGTAAAGCACATCGTCCTTGCTGGTGATAGACGTCAAAAAATTTGTATACTGTATGCCACAGTAATATAAAAGGGTAATTACAGTAATATTACCATTTGGACGTGATAAGAAAACCAATATAAATGAATCAAGTAAAATAATGTGAAAAAGTAGCAGTTACTGTAGCTATTACAACATACTGAACACTAGAGATAAGAAAACTGTAAAATGTAATTTCTCTCGTGAAATGCACATGCCCCTGAAGGTGAGTATGCGCTGGCTAACAGTCTCGAAATATAATAAAAATTGAAGCAGTCTCTATTGGGCAGCACAGGTACTTTGTCTTTGTTTGATTTATCCTGAAACAAATTTCCTATCCTTCACTTCACCATGTCGCCTACGTCTTCTTTACAACCGATCAGCGAGTCATGGCACTGGTATCCATTCGCGTCGTGTCCACCTATCCTGAGCTTCCATTCTCACTGTTGTTGCATGGGTTTTACATGTCTTATGGACTGCTGACAACTTTCAATGTGCGGATGAGATGAATTTCCTTGCTATCCATTCATCCCAAGTAGTGTATACTCAAATCATGGACCATCATTGTCTCCGTCTCTCTTACTGTACCTGTTCACTTTCTCCTCAGCCCCATCCGGCGCCATTTAAAAAAAAAAAGGCCCACACATCTTCTCAAACACTCGGAATACCTTTGTCAGTTTACACCCAATTGTATTCTTTACCCTCGAGTGCCCTGATCTATTGCCTCACCACCAATCCTTATCACAGGTATCATTTATGATGTCTACACATCCTATTAACTATAATATAACGTACCTCATTCATTCCAAATCAGTCCTGCAACTCATCTTTCAACTCCATAACTGGAATCTCATCCACCTCCTACCACCGACATCCCATTGCTTAACCTCGTCACATTCTTTCTCTTTCTTTTTTTTTTATATCACTGTCCTCAAAATTCCTAGCGTAGAAAATGTAGTCAGGGGACTACAGTACCATCATCCTTGCAGATTTTGAAGGCCGTACACGCCAGTTCTTCAAGTTCCGATCATCACCCTCATGCCTACCATCGTATATACCGGGTGATCAAAAAGTCAGTATAAATTTGAAAACTTAATAAACCACGAAATAATGTAGATAGAGAGGTAAAAATTGACACGCATGCTTAGAATGACATGGGGTTTTATTAGAACCAAAAACACAAAAAGGTATTGCTAGACGCGTGAAAGATCTCTTGCTCGCGTCGTTTGGTGATGATCGTGTGCTCAGCCGCCACGTTCGTCATGCTTGGCCTCCCAGGTCCCCAGACCTCAGTCCGTGCGATTATTGGCTTTGTGGTTACCTGAAGTCGCAAGTGTATCGTGATCGACCGACATCTCTAGGGATGCTGAAAGACAACATCCTACGCCAATGCCTCACCATAACTCCGGGCATGCTTTACAGTGCTGTTCACAGCATTATTCCTCGACTACAGCTATTGTTGAGGAATGATGGTGGACATATCGCGCATTTCCTGTAAAAAACATCATCTTTGCTTTGTCTTACTTTGTTACGCTAATTATTGCTATTGTGATCAGATGAAGCGCCATGTGTCGGAAATCCTATGGATGTTTGTATTTTTTGGTTCTAATAAAACCCCATGTCATTCCAAGCATGTGTGTCAATTTGTACCTCTCTATCTACATTATTCCGTGATTTATTCAGTTTTCAAATTTATACTGACTTTTTGATCACCCGGTACTTTTACAGATATTCATTGTTTCAGGCAAAGGCTGAAGAGCTGTAACATGACCACTTCCAGCTTTCGTCTCTGCTTTGAGAGTGTAAATAATGAGTAAAGAAAGAAAAAATAAAGGCTGGGCACTTTACCAGGTAACTGAAGCTCGACTGGACAATTAACAGTATTTCCAGTCACCATACATTTTAGAATTATTGATTACGTTTTATAAGATACTAGCGAGACAATCCTCACCAGAATGCTACATTATTAATAATGAAACGCATACATTTAATTCTAAATATTCAAACATATCGTCATTTATTTAATCACTACAAAGAAAACTGACGTCGATGTACAAAAATCTACCGTAATGTGTTGCATTCTGAGCAGCTCAAATTAGCCTCGGTTCCCTGGGGGTATTCTTGTGTGTTGGAGACTGGAGCTTGTCGTATAAGCGGATTATGTCTTCTGGCCGAGAAGGCACGAATGCCAGCGCAATGCGATTACAGTTGCACTGTGGTGGTTGCTGACAGTGGGGTGATGCTAACACTTAATAAATGCAAAAAAAGATGTTCTCTGAGACGTTTCCTAGGCTCACGCAGAGCCTAGGAAAATAACATTACATGACACTGCGCCCGTTAGTATATAATCAGCCATTCCTACTAACGTTTATGAATGGAATGAGGCTAAAGCTTAATATAGGGTCGAGTGAAAGTAAGTTCTTCCGCGCTCTTTACTATTGATCCGAATAATCAAATAAAGAAGGAGGTGTGCTCAAGACGAATGGGGCTAACATTCTCTTTGACCATCGTCACTCAAGCATGTACAGTAAATCAAGGGACCGTTGTTTCAACAGAATACGGAGAGATTATTAGCCGCACTTTTGTTTCAATTCAAAATGCTACAATGCCGATGAGATATGGTGGTAATGTTACAACTTTTGGCGTTACTAACGTGCTAACGGACCCTAGATCCTACTGAACAGTGACGTTAGTTCGGATAAATGAAATAATACTTCAATGTTTTTGCATCTGTCTGCAGCATAACAGCGGATAAATGCTCCTGCACAGCACGAAATAGGCGAATGTGTTCCGCTTTAATTGAAAAGTGGCTAACCTGCTGTCTCAATCGTCAACATGCCTTATTCACCAAAAAGTTTGGCCTGTCAACATATTCGTGCTCTTTATCCAGTCTCTCTTTGTAGTTACGTCTCCGTTCAAGCCATTTACGTCTCCTTCCACTGTCTATCTGTGTCTCCCTCCCACTGTCTCCTTTCTCTCCCACTGATTTTCAGTATATCCCACAGGCATTGTCTCCCCTCTCACTTACACTGTCTTCATGTCCCCCTTTTTCCGTCAGTGTCTTCACTATACCTCAGCACCTCAGAAAATCCTGTAAGGTCCAACTTATTTTTTCATCTATACACACTTGTTTTAAATTTCGGTCCGAAATGTCCTGCGTGTTCGCCGAATTGCGAGGGTCCAGACCCCAGCACATCTCCTCCCCCCCCCCCCCTCCCTCCCTCCTCCTCGGCAAGCCTATGTATGGTTCCTAGTCAACTATTTCTTTCGTGTAACAATCTTGTTGGCTCCCACTGCTGTTGTCTTCATTAATCTTTCTTTCTCTTTCACAGCACTTTCTCTCTCCCACGATCAGAACCTCTTTCTCTCCCACCGCCATATTTTTCTTTTACTCTGAGCACAAAAGAGCGCGAATATGTTCGTATGCCAAAATTTTTGGTGAAGAAAGTGGAATGAGCATTGAGACAGCTTTAGTTGTGTCTCTTAAAGAGGAATAAATTCGCTTTTTTTTTCAAGGAGCATTTTTCTACTGCTACCCTTCCTTTCCCTGTTGCATCAGAGCGTGCTGCTTTTATAAAACGAATTCTGTAGTTCAGTACACGTTATTTAAGGTCAACACAAAATATTTTGATTTACGTTTTTTCTGGATGTGTTTTCCATCTACCTGAATTCATGGAAAACACCCAACATGATTTGTATCTTAAAAGAGTAAAAATGTTATTAGAAATATTTTACTGACTTTTCGGGCTTTTCTGCTTTACATATTTCTTGGCAGTCATTTACTTGTTGTCATGCATATTAAGAGCCTTTTTAGCCCGTTATTTGTCACTGTAGTACCATTCTGCGCATATTTGTATATGTGTAAAGTACTCATTATACACAGAAAGAGTGTCATAAAGCTGACTAAAAATAGAGTTAGGTGACCTCAGAACCGTTCAGATGACTGTAGAACCACTGGCATGTGTTCACTACACCAGTTAAAACTATATTTTCGCCTCAGACCGGATATTACGTGCATATTTTGCATGCATGAGTGCGGAAAATTTGAAACTTTGGATATCGGTAAAGGATAAAAATATCGAAAACAGTTACAAGATTCCCTCAAATATCACCTTTAGGACACACGGTGAAAATTTCGAATGTTGCCGTGAACAGAAATTACAGAAGTGGCCATCCCCACAACTGTTTTCGTACCCAGTAATCATTATTGATAGATATTTGTTCAGGGACCGCCCATGAGCACATTGTGCTTTTAAAAGCCGCCTAAGGTTAGCCCTAGACTGCACCTCATGAAAAAAAGTCTACATTTTTACCGTGGGTATACTTAGGATCGCTAACGAGATACGACCACCAGAAAAACCACATTACCGCGCGCGGTTTTTTAGAATGTGCTGGTACAGAAATGTCGTCCACGGATCGATTACAAATGTGGGTCGACATGACAAAACGAGTGGTAATACAATAATTAGGACCTATATAGACAATATTAAAGATGTATATTGTCTATATTTTGTTTCTATACTTTTGTTACCCTATAAGTCCCAGTAGGTTCATCAGTGTTAAATGCTTCTACAGAGGAATATTTCAATTTCTTCTCCGGTCTCGATCACTCACAGTGACCTGCCTTGAGGCTACACGATTTTCTTCCTCGCATTAATTACCGCACACTGTGTCCTGCATGACAAGCGCAGCGATGTCATAATTGATTTTTAACCTTGTATCGTGTCACTACCAACATAAACAAGTGTTCAGAGAGAAGTTTGTGTGACTTATCTATTAGCATGGCTGCTTTCCTTGTTATCTTATGTGGGTATTAGGAATTGGACCACCACAAAAGTAAGTATTGAAGTGTTTTCCTTTTCTTTTTAAATCCCAGCCAAACATTAAGCACCGTAATGTCGATGAAGTTTTTACGTTGTATTGTAAGCACGTAATGTTACGAGAGACACCTAACGTCTTGGAAAGCGTGTGCATTTTACCCGCTTCCTGTCCATCTTCCACCGACAGGATGGAAACTGTTGATCGTTGTTTAAACATCGTTAATAACTTGGAGATTGTCGGCGCCAATATTCCAAGCGACTCTCTCGCATTTAAGATAATTTATTGCACAGTAGCGGGAATTTAGAACTTAGTAACGGTCGTTAGTATGTATTTCCGGTACACCACCTTACATAAGATGAGAGGCAGTTCATCCATGGACGACGAACCTTAATAAAGGTGCGCTTAGAGTTGCTATCCGCTGAGATTATATTTGTTAGGAATGAACAGGTAGGGCCGATGTTTTCGGTATGGGTAGTAGCACACGTCTGCGGTCACTGTCAGGGCTGGGGGAATCGCTTTCAGCGGGGTCACACACAAGGCGCAATTTATTAATTCCTCTGGGGCGGCACAGATTTTTATTGGCTGCCGCTCCGGGGCGGTGAGCCGCGAAGCTGTAACGGCTGTGGCGGCTCACCCTCGGCTTCCCCTCCTTCCCCACCCCTCCGCGACTATACCGAACCGTCCCCTCTCCGGAACGACCACTCCTCAACCAGCAGCCGACACACGGACTCTCATAGCCTTTTCTCGTCAGGTTCTGGTCTTTAAGCGGACAAAGTGGAATGTCGAGAATACAAAAAAAAAAGAAGTTGGTGTGCTGAAGAATAGAAGAGGTAACTTCCCGTGTGACTATTTCCATTCAGAAATGCACAGTAAATCAAAGGATTGATGTGTCGACAGAGTATCGAACGATTATTTGTCCCATTTTCGATTAAATTGATATGTAAACTCCATTTTTGAGAACGTACGTCTGGAGTACGGGATTCTATGGGAGTGAATCATGGACAGTGGAATGACAAGAAAGCCGAAACGTCTGTTAATACTGTGTTCCGGTAGGATGAAGAAAATTATTTGCACTGACCGGATAGGAAATAATAAGGTAAGAAAAAATTTACACTTCAAATCAGTCTAAAGACAGTGACAGAAATAAGGGCTAACTGCACCGTTAGTAATATGCGACACTTTCAATCTCAGAAGAATAGTAACAATCAGGGGACAGGTTCAGCAGTCTAATGAGAAGTTTTCAGTGCTTATGTTGACACCTTCCATTTTGGTATCTATTTTGTCTTCATTGTAACTGTTTTGTGCCAAGAGGACTGTGGTGCTCTCGCATAGAGTGTAGGGATTTCTTTGTAATCAGGTCGATGAGGCACAGAAAGGACACTGTACCATACACATAAACATGGCGTTATTAAAAACGTAACACAAAACTGTTCGACTCTCCTGTAACACTATAGCACACATTGCAGGTACCGGCGGTGACGTATCTCTTCTTATTGGAACTGACGGTAAACGTATGGAAATACAATGGAGATGCACACCGGTCACGTAGTCAACCGTTTTCAGTTGAAGGTTTGTCTGAGTACATTGAACCCCAACAAAGGGAAGGTCGATTTGGCACTTATCTACAGCGAATCTAAGTTAGCAGAACAGGTACAGAAATGGTTGCTCATTTACAAAACATGTACTTGGCATGCAGTACCGCGCTACTTCTGTTATTTACAGCCAGTCCTTGATTGAAAACCATATCATCATTACTTTCTTTTAGTCTGTTTGGGAACACTGTGATGCTAGTCAGATAGACGAACTGTACAGAGAAAAATATCTGTGTGAGAACTCGGCTTCCCGACAGATGTTCTGTCGTCTTGTTGTGACGCTTCAGGAAACGGAAGTTTCAACCCAAGGCAACGTAATCGTCATAGAATTTGCACGGACGAAGCTACGGGAGTTACTGATCTTCCTTCTGTTGCAATGAACTCACACATATGAACACGATTGCTTGAACAGGTAACTGACATGTATATAATAAGTGTACGTCGTGTTCTACCACTTCGACATTCCCATGTCTATTATGTACACTTAGACGAAGAATAGCATGGGAGTTATTTTCAGAATCACATACAGTTTTTTCAGTGGGCAGAGTGGAAAATCCTCGCCAACCACAACACAATTTCTTCTCCACGGCATTTTTTTTTCTTTTTAGCCAATGAACGTACCAACTCAAACAAAGAACAGTTAAATACAAGGAGCATCCATTATTAAATACTAGGAACATTCATTATCTGAAACTTCTGGGCAGATTAAAACTGTGTCCTGGATCGGGACTCGAAGTCGGATTCGAACATGGGTTTTAATCCTGATATTGTAGATAGTTTTGATCTGCCACGAAGTTTCATAACACTCAGCTGCAAAGTGAAAATTCATTCTCAGAACATGCATTGTTGAGACAAGTGGAACATTAACATTACTGAGAGTCACTGTGCGGTGTGGAATGGTTGGTACTGCGGTTGTGCCGCGAATAATTTCCTGGCCACGGGTGAGTAAAACTACGTCTCCCACTACGGCTAATACAAGAGGCTACTGAAGTGAGTCAGTTCATTCCAGCCAGGTGATCACTTGAGGGGCTGTCACCTGATATGACAAGTACTGTCCCTGAGGCACCGAGAATTTACCACACAGCATGGTACAGGAGAGGAAATGGAGTCGTGATGTTGTCGACACAGTGGAAAAGCAGAGCTGCTGTGGTGAGCCACGGTCGAGTTACGGCTTACGTCATAGAAACTGGTGGTTTAGCAAAACAAGGAAGGGTCAAACCCATATAGGTACTCAATTAGAGTCAAAGATATTGCAGTGTGGCAGCCACCAATTGCTTATCTACAACAATCTCAGAGTCTATTTGTGCACATGGATCAACAAGTTTCCACCTCTGTTGCTAGCTGTGGTTCTGTATCTCGCACTGAGTCAAGTGCTCTATGCTCTCCGAATACTGGGCTACCTGTGGGTGTACGTCATCCATTGTTGGCCTCAAGCCAAGGACCTCTACAGTTTGAGCCTGGGGCTGTGCCACATTCAGCCGCCATTTCGCGTGTGGTAACTTCTTGCAACCAGTCTTTGCTCGTGTGGACAGACACTGCCGCTGATGTGACCCATCGCGTATACGGTCGGTGCACTGAGTAATTTTGCACGCCCCGTCCTACGCTTCCAGGCAGTCTTTAGTCAGCAACACGAGCCGCCGACCCTTCTTGAAATCAGCATCCGTGCATAATCGCTGCCGTCATCACACACCAGCCACACTAAGCTGAAAGCTATAAGACAGCCCGCTGGCTACCGGATCTCCCCAAGGGCTGTGTACAGCTTATGGCCTGGGACAGTTGATTTTTCCGAGTATCATCATGACTACTGTAGTTGATGAACATCTGAATGTTTTAACAATGACGTTTTCGTGACAACGCGTCTAACAACAGCCAGGAATTGAGTGTTCGTAGATTTTCCCGGCGAATGAGATGCTTGAAGGTCTCTCGGACATGCAGCCGGGTTGACTGGTCGTTGTTGAACGAATTTTCGACGGCGTAACGTGCCATCATCATCAGGTTACTCCTGTTGACTGACGTCCTAGGCCGGCGGGTGGGTGGTATATATACCACACGGCAGCGGAAACGGGGCACCACACCCGCCGAAGGCGGCATGCGTACTGAAGCCCATCAGTCATCTCGTCAGCGCGAGCTACCCCCACCACCGCCGCCTGCACATCCCTCGGTCCATACGTGGAGTCAGTGGAGGGGAGAGGCGACAGGTATATATACCACACCACCCGCCGGCCTATGACGTCAGTCAACAGAAGTAACCTGATGATGATGGCACGTTACGCCGTCGAAAATTCGTTCAACAACGACCAGTCAACACGGCTGCATGCCCGAGAGACCTTCAAGCAGCCAGGAATTGACTTATCGCCGGCCGGTGTGGCCGAGCAGATCTAGGCGCTTCTATCTGGAACCACGCAACCGCTACGGTCGCAGGTTCGAATCCTGCCTCGCGCATGTCCTTAGGTTTAAGTAGTTCTAAGTTCCAAGGCATGATGACCTTAGACGTTAAATCCCATAGTACTCAGAGCAATTTGAACCATTGACTCATCACTCTATTGTACATCACTGGAGAGGCCAACCACCCCAGATCTACTCATTGCAATGGTTGACCTTTATTTTATGAATAGTAACCAAAACAACAGAGCACATGCCCATTTTTTCACGCGAGTTCTACCATTAAAAAGCAGATTGCTTGTGTCGAATCAACACGACTAGATGGAACCGTAGTGGAGTAACGGTAGACCAAGGAAATGTCCGTAAGGCATTTGTGGCCAGGATCCCCCTTCTGTGTAAATATGCCGCCTGGTGCATGTCTTTTTATTTGACGCCATTTCGGCGTCTTGTGCGTCGATGATGAAGAAATGATGATGAGGACAACGAACACACCCAGTTCTCAGGGGAGAAAACGCACAATCTGGCCGGGATTTGGATTTAGGGGCCGGCGGGTGTGGCCGAGCGGTTCTAGGCGCTTCAGTCTCGAACAGCGCGACCGCTGCGGTCGCAGGTTCGAATCCTGCCTCGGGCATGGATGTTTGTGATGTCCTTAGGTTAGTTAACTTCAAGTAGTTCTACGTTCTAGCGGACTGATGACCTCAGAAGTTAAGTCCCATAGTGCTCAGAGACATCTAAACGAATGTTCAGTCCGTTTTAGTTTCCACACATTAAAGTACTACAAAATGGTATTACAAGTTCCCGTTTCTATTATTTATTAAGCTGATGATTTTTGTACAGATCCTGACAAGTGGAAACTGATGCCAAATAGACAGAAGAGCTAGGGTGCTATTTAAAGAAAAAGAAACGAAGAAACCAACCTACTGCAGCAAAGTTACATGGAAGGCAATCAAGTCCGTTAATGCTCCCATGGCAGTTAAACAACATTTGCTTGAGACATTTTTTATTTTGCTTTTGGACAGAAAGGTATTTGGTGTTATCAAGATATATGGAAAACCCAGTGTTAAACTGTGTGTGTGTGTGTGTTTTTTTTTTTGTTTTTGTTTTTTTGGCATACACTACATTCACTGTAAACCAATACAGAATCCCTGCTCACTGTAGGTGAAAAGGTTAAGGATGCAGGGATCTGGGAGTGGTAAACAAAAGAGCATTTCAGTGAAGTAATTTCGCGGTGGAACCCGGAAGTAGCCTCCTCCATGGAAATGCTGCAAACCAACAAGTGTCGCTGAGGAACAGACGTGTTCCTTTGTGACTATCCATCACATAGACCCCTCCGGACAGGAAATCTTACCGTCCTTGCAAGGAAACACTCACCCCTGTCCTTGTCAGTCCTAGTGTACTCGTGGCGGCCAGCCGACTGCTCCAAATTTTACTGTCCAAGCCATTCTCTCGTTTCCCTCCTTTTTTAGCGCTTGCGAGCCGCCTCTCACGCGCCCACTCAGAACCAACGGGCTCTCACGGCGTGCCGAAAAAGAAACTTCAATTCAAGGTGTCGCGTAAGCTTACTCAAAATACTATTATCATACTATTATAGAAAATAGGATAAAGGGAACTTTGTGATGCGTTCGAATCTATGTATTTTGAGTAAGCTTACGCGACACCTTTACTTGGATTTCCTATTTTGGGACGCCGCGAGAGCGTGTTGGTTCTACTTGGGCGCGTGAGAGTTTGACAGAGCACTGAAAGACCTAAGTCGAAACAAAGCCCCGGGAGTAGATAACATTCCATTAGAAATACTGATAGCCTTGGGAGAACCAGCCCTGACAAAACTCTACCATCTGGTGAGTAAGATGTAGCAGACAGGCGAAATACCCTCAGACTTCAAGAAGAATATAATAATTCCAATCCCAAAGAAAGTAGGTGTTGACAGATATGAAAATTACCGAACGATCAGTTTAATAAGTAACAGCAGGAAAATACTAACACGAATTCCTTATAGACGAATGAAAAACTGGTAGAAGCAGACTTCGGGGAAGATCAGTTTGGATTCCATAGAAACGTCGGAACCCTTTAGGCAATACTGACCCTATGTCTTATGTGAGAAGATAGATTCAGGAAAGGCAAACCTACGTTTCTAGCATTTGTAGACATAGAGAAAGCTTTTGACGATGCTGATAGAAATACTCATTTTTAAATTCTAAAGGTGGCAGGGGTAAAATACAGGGAGTGAAAGGCTATACACAATTCGTACAGAAACCAGATGGCAGTTACCAGAGTCGAGGGGCATGAAAGAGAAACAGTGGTTGAGAAGGGGAAAAGGCAGGGTTTGTAGCCTATGCCCAATGTTATGGTTCAAATGTGTAGGAAATCTTATGGGACTTAACTGCTAAGGTCATCAGTCCCTAAGCTTACACACTACTTAATCTAAATTATGCTAAGGACAAACACAGACACTCATGCCCGTGGGAGGACTCTAATCTCCGCCGGGACCAACCGCACAGTCCATGACTGCAGCGCCCTAGACCGCTCGGCACACTAGATCGCGTGTTAACGTTTTTCAATCTGTATATTGAGCAAGCAGTAAAGGAAACAAAGAAAACTTTGGAGTAGGAATTAATATCCATGAAGAAGAAATAAAAACGTTGAGGTTTTCCGATGACATTGTAATTCTGTCAGAGGCAGCAAAGGACCTGGAAGAGCAGTTGGACGGAATGAACAGCGTCTTGAAAGAAGGAACATCAACAAAAGAAAACGAAGATAATGGAAACTAGTCGAATTAAATCAGGTGACGCTGAGGAAAGTAGATCAGGAAATGAGACACTAAAGTAGTACGTGAGATTCGCTATTTGGGGAGCAAAATAACTGATGATGCTCAAAGAAGAGAAGATAGAAAATATAGATTGATTATGGCAACGAAAGCATTTCTAAAAAAGAGAAATTTGTTAACATTGTTTATAGATTTAAGGATCAGGAAATCTCTTCTGAAAATATTTGTAGGGAGTGTAGCCATGTATGGAAGTGAAACATGGACGATAAATAGTTTAGACAAGAGGAGAATAGAAGCTTTCGGAATGCGGTGCTACAGAAGAATGATGAAGATAGTATGGGTGGATCACGTAGCTAATGCGGAGGTATTGAACAGAATTGGGGAGAAGAGGAATTTGTTGTACAACCTGACTAAAAGAAGGGATCGATTGGTAGGACGTGCATCAAGGGATCACCAATTTAGTTGAATGGAAGCGTGGAGGGTAAAAATCGTAGAGGGAGACCAAGAGATGAATACACTCAACAGATTCAGGAGGATGTAGATCGCAGTAGCTACTCGGAGATGTTGAAGTTTGTACAGGATAGAATAGCATTGAGAGCTGCATCAAACCAGTCTCTGGACTGAAGACCACAACAACCACACACATAAATAAAAACAATTTATGTTACTACTTAAAGTAGTGCCCTTGAGTGTTGGCGTAAAACAGCAGCATCTGTTATAGGTCACTCTGAAAGCACAAGACAAAAGTTAATGATCACGCCCCTTTCATCCAAAATAACATAAGCTGAAGTCTATGAGAAAGCAGCAAGTTCAGGCATAGTTTTATGTGCTACAGCACCAGTGAATTGTGTAATCGTTTCCTCTCCATGTTACTGGCTTCACTTTTCTTAATGAACATTTAATTTTAGGAACCAAAATATTCATGTAGTATGCTCGTTGCGCTAACCTGGAACAGCTACGATTACACACTTAGAACAGGGCAGAATAAATACGACGCCAAGTAGCGGAGATCGACACACTGCTACCACTACAATCCGAAATGGCACAAAGTAGGCATATCGTCTTTCTCCTCTATCGTGCAACGTGTGTAGGAATTCTGCTATTTCGGAAGCAAAATAATGCATCACGGGCGAAGTAAGCACAATATCAGATAGAAAGTAGCAAACGCAAAAGAGAATGTCCCTCTCTGAAAGAAGTTCAGCAGTGTCAAACATGTCTTAACTTGAGAAATAAACTATTGAGAATTTCCGTCGTAAGTACAGTGTTACACAGAACTGATGCTTGCTGTATGGGAAAATCGGAAAAGAAGACATGTGGTGCTCCACGATGCTGAACATTAAGATAAAAAAAGGTGTCTCCCACAAAAGTAGGAAATGACATCAGATGATAGGCTATATGGTAACACGTCAATGAAGCAATGTGTGGCGTGGAGCCTTATTTACCTCCTGTGTAGAACCTGTATATCGGAAGAATGACTTATGAGTGCACAGAGACATTCAAGAAACAGTCCAAGAGAATGTTTCTGTGAATTGTTCTCTTTATTTCTTCAAGGATTTTTTGTTTATTTATGTTTGTACAGTTTTGTATATGCTTCTAGTGGTGTGAATGATGCGTGAATGTGGGATAAGTAAATATGTAGGTCGTTGTTATACTGATGAACGTTATGACACGGGGAATTTTGTATCATAATATGTTAAGTAAGTTTGTGGTAAAAGGAAAGCTAAGTGCAAATAAAATAGTTAATAACACAAAGTATAAATAAAATATCAGAGTGTTCAATATTTATATCGGGAAAAAGTACAGTTCGAAAGCGTGTTGTTTGTTGGTTGGTTAGTCGTGAAAAGCACGGATTAACGCAGGAGAATAATGGTTTTCTATTGGCCTTAAAGAAAACTGACCAGTCAGAACGGAGTATTCTTCGCGCGTTTTTTCTCTTGGAGATACAGGATGTGTACAGCAGTCTAGATAGTCGGAGACCAGCCTTTCAATGGTACAGTCATGTGTAGTATGAGCTGCGAAGGAAGTTATAATTTGCCGGTTTTAGTTGTGCTACATGTTTCAAAAGTGTTTTAAAGTGAAAGTGTTTTTTAGAAAGTACGGGTTTTTTAAGTAACTTTGTGCATGAGGAAAGATAGCAGTTCCGCGTGGACCGTTGAGTAGATCGGTGGTCAAAAACTTGACTGTATTAAGGTTAGTGAACGTGTACATTATCAGGGTTCATAATACACCGAAGTTTTGCCAGTATTTCCACCTGCCACTCAAAATTAAGAGCTTTTCCCGATTCTTGGAATAGTTACGTTGTATGCAGCCTGGTGCGAGTTGCAGTACTATAGGTTTTCAGCTCGGTTTTCCTACCGGCGATCTGCTGCAACGATTTCACAGGTAGGTACAGGTAATGGACGAAAGGAACCGTGCCGCCGCAGTTGGTCACAGAAGTAGCCGCAAGCGAACACGAAAGGGAAAGCAAAGTTTGGAAATCACAAGACAAATGAATTTGACCATTGTTTGAAGATTCTACTGTGAGATGAAGAAACTGACACAAGAAAGGAAATTGTGGCTTGGCGCATCAAATCAGTGGGAGGACTGATGAAGAAATACAAGGAGATTTCATAGCACTGCTAGCAAGAAGTGGTGAGTACGGTTAAATCGCATTCTTGGCACACGATATTCTTGGATCTCAAATTGTTTGACTTCCCAAACAAAGCGAGGACACGACGCCGATTGAGGATTCATGTTTCCTATTCGTCTGAGAGGAGGGTTACGCGGTAAGAGTGAATCAGGACTATCCCTACATACAGTTTCGGCTGCACATGCGAGGTTCTTCTTGATTCACAGGGTAGGGTGCAGTGACGCCGGGCAGACGACTGTGTCAAATCGGAAGCGAGGAAACTCCACACTACACACACAACTGTACGACACCAAGTCAGTCGTCTCGAGCCGAGGAGCTGAAGGCAGACCAGCTACTGTGCTAGGGGCCATCTGATTTCAGTAGTCAAAAATTGAACAACTGAACACAAACCCCAAACGAAAGCTGAAAACAAACAACTGAACCTGAAAGAAACAATTGAACACAATTTTAACAAAACGTCCTAAACGAAAGGCGGAAAAACGCCCTAAGTGGGATGAAGACTGTGAACAGACAATAAAATTACGACACGAGGTATTCAGAACATGTAACAGTAACAAATCAAAAAATGCATGTAATACCTTCCTGGCAATTAGAAAAGCAGCATAAAAGTCAATCAGACAAACAAAACGACAATATGAGAACAGTAAGTGGTATTGAAGATGACGTCCATAAACAAAACACTACGACTGTTTAGAAAGTATTTAAAGTGATCTAAAAGGAAACCAGCCGCAGAATCTTAGCTTTAAGAAGGAAAATGGACAGTTGGAATTTAACAACCGATACCTACAGAGAACTTGGTAAATATTTTTAAAGAAAGTTCTAAATTTTCCTGAGCCCGCAGAAGGGTTTAAACCAGAAATTCGCCTACTGCCAGTCCAGATTTACAAGCACAAAATGAAAAGGAAATTGTTAGACAACTTAGAGTCTAAAAAATATCGAAGCGTCTAATGAAGATGGAATTCGGCAGAAGTCCTAAAATTAGCTGGCCAAAGAAACGTTAAATGAAATTTCATTCATCGCGCTAAACTTTTCGGGAAAATATGGGATGATTGGAAAAATGCATTGATACATCCATTAGATAAGAGAGGAGACATTATTGATCATTATAAAGGTATTTCTCTTCTTCCCTCCAAAACAAAATTCAGTTTCACTGTATGCTGGCCGAGTTCTAAAAGCAAAATTGACGAATAAGATGCTGGTTACAGACCAAATAGTTGTTGCCTTCACCTAATTTTAGTTCTCAAACTCTGAGACATCAAAAAAATATAATAAGAATGGAGATTGTACTATGATAAATTAGAAAGCTTATCAGTCAGTAGTCCGAATATCTGTGTTCCATATTATGAAATAACAATGTCTGTATCTCAAAATCATTGCAATTATTAGCGAAAAACTGAAACGAAAAGAATCTAAGATGAAACTGTAGGAAGGAATTGCAATCTTTTTGAAACTGAAATAGGAGTGAGACAAGGTGATGGACTCTCTCCACTGCTTTTCAGATACGTCATAGAAAAAAATAATCCAAGACAGGCAGAAACTAAAATCGTGACTTAAAATTGACAAACCAATCGAATTAAGAAGAAGCACTATAAGGACTGATTGCTTACCTTTTGTAGACAACCAGCGATTCTATGCCAGGACACTGAGACAGCACAAAAGCAATCAGAAATTCTTAAGGAAACTGTGGAAGGAGTAGGTCTACAAATATCATTTGCAAAACCTGAGCCATGCGCTCCATCACTTAGTCATCGGTAGCGAGAGGCTACATCTTTGGCAGATGCTAAGCAGCCTTCCTCCTGGCGACGAGAGAGAGGTCGCTAAACAACCTCTTTCCAGGCGACTGGAGAGAGATATGCGCGCGATGGTCCGCTGTTACACAAAATCGAGCTGCTTTGAGTGTACTAAGTGTGGTTTTGTTGAGTTATTGGGTTCTTTAGGCAGCACTTAGCTTTTGGCGTGTACGTGTTTAACGTGCGTCTGCCACGGTAAGATCAAGTTTCTTGGTCTGTGTTGACGATATTTACGTGTGCTAGGCGAGGTAAAGTGTTAAGCATGAATCAGTTAAATCTTTAGGGCTCTAATTCATTGCTACAATTTGTAATCTGTTGTTTATTTGTTTAAAAATATTTTAAATTGAAAAATCATTTTTGAGTGTAAATTTTATTTGGCAAGTAATTATTTTTAGCTTAATGTTGGCATTTGCTTGACATTTATGATTATTGAAAAGATATTCTTGAATTTGTAGAGCAGGCTTTGTTCGAAGTTAAGTATTTTGAGAGCATTTCATATGAGTGTGTCATTAAGAACAAACAGCCCGCCCGGTTAGCCGAGTGGTCTAAAGCACGGCTTTCCGGAGTCGGAAGGAGCGCCTGGTCCTATGCACGAATCCGCCCGGCGGACTTGTGTCGAGGTCTGGTGAGACGGCCAGTTTGTGGATGGTTTTTAAGCGGTTTTCCATCTCCCTCGGCGAATGCGGGCTGGTTCCCCGTATTCCGCCTCAGCTACACTATGTCGGCTATTGCTGCGCCAACAAGTTCTCCACGTACGCGTACGCCACTATTACTCTACCATACAAATATAGAGGTTAAACTCGTCTGGTGTGAGTCGTTCCGTGGAGGGGAGGCGATCGGGGGATCCACCGGGGGCCGAACCGCACAATAACCCTGGGTTCGGTGTGGGGCGGCGGAAAGGTGAAGTGGACTGCGGTAGTCGTCCTGGGGATATGGACCACTGCGGTTGTGGCGGGGACGGAGCCTCTCCGTCGTTTCTAGGTCACCGGTTAACATACAATAAAATACATACAAGAACAAACATCCGTCACTCATTAACTGATTCGGCTCAATGGTCATCTACATCTACATCCCTACTCCGCAAGCCACCTGACGGCCTGTGGCGAAGAGTACCTTCAGTACCGCTATCGGTTCCCCCTTCTATTCCTGTCTCGTATTGTCCGTGGAAAGAAGGATTGTCGGTATGCCTCTGTGTGGGCCCTAATCTCTCTGATTTTACCTCATGGTCTCTTCGCGAGATATACGTAGGAGGGAGAAATATACTGCTTGACTCCTCGGTGACGGTATGTTCTCGAAACTTCAACAAAAGCCCGTACCGAGCTACTGAGCGTCTCTCCTGCTGAGTCTTCCACTGGAGTTTATCTATCATCTCCGTAACGCTTTCGAGATTACTAAATAATCCTGTTACGAAGCGCGGTGCTCTCCGCTGGATCTTTCTTCTAGCAATCCTATCTGATACGGATCCCACACTACTGAGCAGTATTCAAGCAGTGGGCGAACAAGCGAACTGTAACCTACTTCCTTTGTTTTCGGATTGCATTTCCTTAGGATTCTTCCAATGAATTTCAGTCTGGGATCTCCATTACCGACGATCAACTGTATATGATCATTCCATTTCAAATCACTCCTAATGCGTTCTCTCAGATAATTTATGGAATTAATTGCTTCCAGTTGCTGATCTGCTATATTGAAGCTAAATGATAAGGGATCTTCCTTTCTATGTATTCGCAGCACATTACACTTGTCTACATTGGGATTCAGTTGCCATTCCCTGCACCTTGCGTCAATTCGCTGCATATCCTCCGGAATTTCAGTACAAATTTCCATAGTTACAACCTATCGATATACCACAGCATCATCCGCAAAAAGCCTCAGTGAACTTCCGATGTCATAGAAAAGCTCATTTATGTATATTGTGAATAGCAAAGGCCCTACGACACTCCCCTGCGGCACACCTGAAATCACTCTTACTTCGGACGATTTCTCTTCACTGAGAATGAGATGCTGCGTTCAATGAGTACTCCATCTTCAGTGCGGATGCATAAATACGTTCGAGCCCGTGTGGGTATCTCAAAATAGCCAGCATGGAGGATATGGACGGAGACTGCGGACAGGTGGCTCTCGGTGGGAATGTTGGTCGGCCGGGAGCCGAACCAAGATGGTCCGCTCAGTCGCGATTAACAGTGTGTCCGGATGGTGCAGTGGTAATAGGAACTGCATATTAAGTGCGAGATCCCGGGTTTGAATCTTGCTCCACCATACATTTTCACTCGTCGGCACTAAGTCCCGATGTATCTTCCTTTCTTCCCTCTCCACTCTCAACTTACATTCTGAGAACACTGTTTCGTACAATATCTGCGGCCCCAGTTTTCTTAATCGTTAGTGTAAGTTGTATTACGCCCACTTGTTTATAAAGTCATTGGTCATGACGGCTTACTGGTTGAGCTTGGCCGCTTCTTAAATCTTCTTGAATGTTACATCTCGTCATATGTCTAATGTAATTTTCTTTCTTTGCTTTAGTATTGTTTGCTGATGTAGAGTGAACCATGGGTAGCAAAGTCTACGAATAATTAAATCAATGACTACAAATAATTAAATTCACCTCTGTCTACCTCCTGTAATCATGTTTCTGATATATCAAAGTTTCTAAATCTTGCTCATTTGCCTGATACTCTTTCAATAGAGAAGTTTTTTGTTCAGTTATTATTACCCACTAAGTGGCATCCTCTACCTTCTCCTAACAAACAAAGCGTTTCCTAATAAAAAAAAGCGAAGCGAAATATCTGAATTTTTAAGGTAACGAATTTTAATTGATGTGTACAAGTAAATGTCTTTTCTGGCGCAAATGTCGATTTTACTTCCCAGCATCTTACTGCTGCCAGCTCTCCGCTAGCTGCCCCATTCAAAGACCGAGACACAAGTCTGGCAATAAACTTGTAATAAAAATCCTAGAAGTTACAGGAACATTGAGTGAATGCATCTGTTCAAGTATTTTGGTGAAACGATTCAGTAGGCCTGGAAAAAAGACGGTTACAAATTCGTTGCCACAAAATGAAAGCAGCCTTCAGATCTATAAAAGATATCTACAATGAAAATGTATATCAAATTACGAAGAACTGACACAGTAGACACAGTCATCAAGTCGGTGTGTGTTTACGTGGCTGAAACATTCATTTTAAACAAAAAGAGAGACACTGAAGAAATCCAAAAGTGAGACCAAAAAATAATAAGTAAAGTTTTATGTCTAAATAATACCGAAGAAGAAAACTACGGACTAAGATCAAATAAAGGAATTGAAAAATACTGCAACATATATTCAAAGATGAAGAGACACAGGGTCACATTCCACCACACCTGTCACATTAACTAGCAACATTATGTAACTATACAAATATCACAGTAAAGTTAAAAACGAACAAAAAAATAGATTGGTGGAGTTGGAGATGACCAAAACGAAGGAGAAATAACACGCCTAGATGCACCAGACAGGAAATTTTAGGCAGAAAATTAAAAAAAAAGCTAACAGAATTCTGCGAATGTGCTTGCTGTACATCACGTGTTCCAGTAAAACCCATGTCCGGACGTCTAGATAACAGAAACTAATGAACGTGTGTTTTCATGTTACAGTGTAAGTGTTGAAAGTCTATAACAGTAAACTACGGCACCTAAACATTCACATTTTATCAACCCTTCCAGTTTCCACATATAAATGTGCGCGTTTGTAGGTGTGTATTTGGGAAGATGAAAAAAATTCTCAGAACTAAAAGTGATGGAAAATATCTCGAAACTATGGATCCAAAGCTAATACCTGTGGGTTTAGATTACTTTTACATCTCATTCTTTTCCCACTTCCATTCCCAATCATGTGCCAAGCAGTGAAATGTCACCAGAACCGTCAATCCAACAAAGCGATTTTGTAGTACAAACAAAACAGGAAAGTAAAACCTCCTCCGTACTGTCAATAAAGGCTTTTTCGTTTATAAAAAAGTAGCAACTGCGGTCTATTTATCCGGGTAATACTACGTATTTTAGTGTAGTTTTGTGGGAAATCTTGGATGCGACCAAAATAAGCAGTTTCTCAAAAAAAAGTCTTTTCAGAAACCTCAATCACAGCTACAGAAACACTACGATGTTTTCACATTTCCTAAGTTAGCTGAAGTAGTTACATGGAGGCAGACGCGTGGCAATTAGTGTCATCAAGCTAAGTATGCTCGTCTGCACAATGGCAGGAGCACACATAAAGAAAACCAGGCGAAAATGGCAGATGGAGCTCTCCTACAAATGTTCGCTGCTGAGTTACAGATGAAGATGGTGAGAGAAGGAGGCACAGAGAGTGAAAGAGAAAAAGGAAAGGTAGAGAGAGAGAAAGAGAGGGACACGGAGACAGAGGGAGAGAGAAGGAAGGGAAGAGAGAGAGGAGTCTGTGAGGCGCAAGGCTCACTTCACAGCAACCTCAGCGTTAAGTTCTGAGAGAGCTCGCAAAACAACAAGTGATAACTTTAACTTAGTGCCTTGTCGGCTACATTAGAGTGAAATGAAACACAGCTGAGTGACTCGAGGGCTCTCGAGGCTGTTCAGAAGCTCCACACACAGAAAGCCCAGCTCCGGAGCTCCGTACAAGACCCTCGAAAGAGCGGACAGCGCCGCAGTATCACAAAGCGAGCTCTTGGCATCTACTCCGTTATAGTTTCGCTGAAAATTTTCTGAAGGGGTTTTCGTTCCGTAGCCCTAAGCGCTATGTTTCGGCACTAATTAGAAAGTAAACATTTTCCAGTTCACTCTTAATGAACACTTCAACGCTAAGGTGAGGGGTGGCGGGGCGGGGGTGCATTATTATGTACAGAGACAGATTAATCCCCTTATTCTGGCCTTTACTGTTAGCTGAGTAGTCTACCTTTATGGTTCTAAATTATATTACTGTGCTATTGTCATTGTCAATAACATTATCATTATCATCGTCTGCATCACAGATATAAAGCATGATAAATTTCGGTACCAAATTACACACCAGTTGTCACTCCTGTGAGGTACCAGCCATTTTCTGCGATATTTCTTTACTTCCTTCCATTGCAGTTTTTTAACATGTAGGTGGAGTCATCCTAGACAAAGACTGGTCACCGATGTTTCATAAGACGTCAAATGCCAAAAATAAAATTGGTTGTATTTAACTGAAAAATAGACGTGTAAAAGTGCAATTTCGGCAATATTTCATTTGCAATGTGAACATAAATGTTCTGTGTAGATAATGTCGTACAGGGCACACCAAGACCAGCTTTTGTTTGTGCATTCCTCACTTACAAATCACAAGCAACAAAATTTTAAAACATCTTAAGAACATCAGAGATAGAGCAGCTACGGTGGACACCAAGTATATTTCTTCTTGTGTCGATCTCGTACTTCTACTGATCAGTTACCTATTACCGTGTGCTGAAAACTACTTATTGATAAGCTTTTACAGAACTTTCGAAGCAATATCTTGAAGACATCTAGTACGATGATGAAGTGTTGGGAATTTATGACTATCTAGAAACCGAGCATGGGATGGAAGAAAATAATAAAGGACCTACAACCACACGAGAAGAATTTGCTCTACCACCTCACGAGTTAAAGGACAACAAAGCAACAGGTCCGGACGAAATACCAGCAGAACTTGTGAGAGGAAAGGAGAAAAAATGAAATAAGTGCTGTACAACTCTACTGTAAGAAGCTATTGCAATTTCTAAATCCCGGAAGTGTTTACTAAATGCAGGACTGTCACCTTACCGGGGAAAGGAAAAGTCACTGAGTGTTCCAACTACAGATGACGTAGCATTACTGTTGCACGCATCGAAAATATTGTTCAGTGTAATTTTTCTTTTTTTTTGTGTCACCAGTCTTTTGACTAGTTTGATGCGGCCTGTCACGAATTCCTCTCCTGTCCCATCCTCTTCATCTCATAACAGCACTTGCACCTTATGTCCGTAATTATTTGCCGTATGTATTCCAATCTCTGTCTTCCTCCACAGTTCTTATCCTCTACAGCTCCTTGGAGACGCACTAAAGTTGACGTCGCGGAAGGAGATCTGAAGAAGTTCCCTCTCCAAATATACTAACATACTATTGCTAAGATCCTATCAACTATTTTAGGAGACGAGAGTAAAACTGTAGCTGTGTGATACACATTACACATGTTGATAAAATCTGCTCTCCGGAATCTATCCAAGGATCTAACGAAGGTGTTTTCCGTTGCGGCAGGATCTTTTCATGAAATATTAATCACCAACATTCTCCTTGGAGTGTGAAAATATATTATTGGCTCCCACCTACATAGGGAGGAATGATAATCGTAATAAAATAAGAGAAATCATAGCTCGCACAGAAAGAATTAAGTGTTCGTTTTCTGGGCCCGCTCTTCGAGAGTGGAACGGGAGAGAAAACCCTGAAGGTGGTGCGATGAACCCTCTGCGAGGCACTTAATTGTGAACTGTAGGTAAATTCTGTAGATGTATATGTGCACTGTGCTCTTTAACCCTCCGTTACTCGCGAGAAAATTTGTGACATCGTCACTCGGGCGGATGACTGGTGTCATCCACGAAGCAAGCGATTTGTACTCTCTGGACGGTCTTTATGACTGGTTTTATGATTTTTTATTAAATCTAAATATAATACATTTAATATTTGTACACAGTATAATATATTCTAACGTTTGAAACAATTTGACCATTTGAAGAACAATATCTTCAGTTGAATTACTGGCATTACATGGTCCCTCTTGTTGCTTACCGAAATAGAGTTCTAAATTCAAAGCGTAAGCTGTTTTCACATCAACCAAAGAAAACACTTTTAACCCATACTTTGCTGGTTTGCTAGGAATATAGTGCCTGAACGGGCAGTTTCCTCTAAATGCCAAAAGCTGTTCGTCAACAGTAAAATATTCGCTAGGTGAAAAATATTTTTGGCAATTGTTCGTGAATAGTTCAAGTACCTCTCTGATAGCTCTGATATCAGCCAACTTGTCAATCTCTCTGCGAACACCTCTATCACGGGTATTACCAAACCTCAGACTTCTCTATAGAAACCTGAATCGGTTTTCACTTACGCATAAATAACATGATTCAAGTCCGTTTCCCTTTGAGTTATCCCACAATTTCGATATACTCTTCCTAGAACATCTCAAAGATCCACAGAAATTTTTTAGCGTCCCTTTCCCTAGAGAAGTTACCACGAACTTAATTGATGTATATATTAGTGCATGTTGCGATAAAGCTTATCATGTTTTTATCCAAGAGCAAATTCAGAATTTCTATTTCTGTCTTTTTTCTATGAGCTTGATTTTTTGGTCCAGGCAAATGCGTAATAAAATTACAAGATCTGCTTTTAACACTGGTAGAATATTTATTTTTCCTCCGTTTAGTTATTCCATCTTTCCCCCCCCCCCCCCCCCAAAAATGCATCCTCTTGAGTTACTTCTTCCTGTGATTCATATTCTTCATTTTCTGACACTTTTTGTTCTATTCCTGAATCATGACCGCTTTCATGAACAGAATCCTCAGTCTCTGAGTCAGCGCTATCACTATAAGCATCTTCATCACTCAGTTCATTGAACCATTCCACTCATACATTAGGCTCTCTACTAATCTCTGTTCGAGGTTTTTTTGCCTTTGACATTTCTTCCACAGTTTAAAAATAAAGAGATAACAGGTAACATGGAAGGTAATTGCAATCAGTTTCAATACGTCTAAATTTACGCACATGAAAGAGCGATAGAATCTAGGAAAGCACTAAAGGAATATAGACTTACTTTGCTTCAGATTGTGGCAGCAGAGCTCGCGCGGATGACCGGTGTCCTCCAGAATATAATAATGTTTCATAAACAATGTATTTTTCGTAACTGAAAGACAACAATGACTGGAGCTAAAAGCCGGAGAGTTAACAGAAAGGTACCGATGGTGCGATCTCAATCCAGCCCAGTCAGACAAAACTGATCGGGAAAATCATGTGGATGACGAGTGTCACCCGCGTAGTCAACGGAGGGTTAAGCGCAAACCTCAGCGCGCTTAATGTCTGCACCCAATTAATGTTGCACATATTCAATGTATTTATTGTGATTATAATTTCTAACAGCGTCCGTTTCTTAGTTTCGTGGAGGCATCTAGGTTGTTCTGTCACTGGCTGATCGTGTGAAATCAAGGTTCTGGGCATCTGAGTGTTGACTTCAGCATCAGTAACGCTAGTGTATTAATCTACACCGTGCCGTCCTACGCCAATCTCCTCTGGGTTATTAGCGATGAGGCTGCAGTTGATGGCGTACGCGTGACACACTGTCTTAGCGCTCAGTGTTAGGAGACCATGTAGCCTTACGTGGAACTTCCCGACTAGCAGCTCAATGCCAGTTGCATACAGTGTTTTAGCATTGAAGACAGCTTTGTCATGCCTCTCGCTGAGGCTCCACAGTGGCGGTTAACTGTCCACGTACTTCGGATTTCGAATATGTGTTACTTACCGACTTATGAATAATGTTACTGACATACTCATTGTATCCCATACTCAACGTATTTAATAAGAACTTTTGGCTGATTCTGTCAAAGCTTTCTCAAAAACCAAAAAGAGACCTGAGAGCTTGCTTTTACTGATCAACTTAAGGTGTGTAAAATCCCTATACTCCACCAGAACGTATGCCATCGATCTCCCCGTGGCTGAGAGCGCACGATTTTATTTTTTAAATTGCATGTGGCAAGTGCGTTATCGACCATCGCCTCCTCTACGAGCCTCTTCAATTTCTTTCTGTTCAGTGCATTTTTCGTCGACCTGGTGTTGATGTTCATTCTAGCTGTGCCCTCCCGCATATATCGCCACCTAATTCTGGGTCTATCTCTTCCTGTAGTTTGATCTATTGTGATGTCGAACGCTATTTTAAATAGTCTATTTTCCGTCGTTCTCAGTCCCGTTAATACCTTAAAATTTTCAATTTCTCCTACAGGTGTCTGTAGATAAAGTTCCGTCTATACGGATTTCAACTCATCTGCTTAACTTTGATGGTATATCGGATTCCCTCATTATATTTAGCAGTGTCTGTTGGTGTATACTATCGTAGGCCTCCTTTGAAATCTAGAAATAATATGTGTACATCTACAATGAATGTCTACGCCAACTCAGTTATTTCTCTTATAGTGAGTAAAGGATGTAATGTGGATCTACATCTGCGGAAACCGCACTGATATTCACCAATTATTTCTTCAGTTATTGGGATCGATCTGTTTAACAGGCACTTCGATAGGACCTTATAAGTGACATCTAATAAAGCAGTTCCTTTGTAGTTATCGCACAGAAGAGATCACTCTTCTTGGATACTGGACACATAATTGCAGTTTCCGGTCTGAAGGTATAGCTTCTGCCCCCAAGTTATTTCTATTAAATATTGTAGTTCTGATTCAAGCTGCTGTCCTCCATTCTTTGATAATTCGGCGTATATCTGTTATTCACTACAAACCTTGTTAGTCTTCAGTTTCTTTATTGCTTGCCTGTGGCGTAGTACAGTTGGGAAGTTGTGAAAAGTATTTCTTCCATCTCCTTTTGCATGTCACTCTTGTTGGTCATTATTTTCTTCTACTGATCCATTATAAACTGTTCCCTTATAGAAATTTAGCATCTGTGATGCCTGAAATTATCCTCTGCTACTGTAATCATAGTGTTGTGTTATTCCCTTTTGTCTTCGGCCTCGTTGGGTTTCTAAGTGTATTTTATGGTATCTTGCCTTCTGTACCATACTGTTCCCCTCAGGAAGTGCTTGATGTGGTCCTAAAACTTTTGCCTTTTCTGTCCTCGATTACAAGAGCAAATATTTTAAAATCTGCATTAAGAAGTAATGGGTCTGTAGTGCCTCACCATATTCCCACTTGGTACATTGGGCTTGAGAACAATCACGCTCTCAGTGAAGGATGCCGGTAACAATGAACGGGATCTCATTATACATGTTGGTTAGTACCGTACCAAAGAAGTGCCAGAAGGACGTATAAAGTTCAAGTGACAAACCATTCGTTCCGGCTGCCTTAGTAGGTGGCGCGTGCTTGCTTGTTATTTTGACTTCTAAGTCAGTAATTTGTTCTAAAATACTGGTATTATCTTCGTCAATTGACTTAGTTGTGACATCGAATAAAGTTCCTCTTCTGCCTAAGTCTGATCTTACAGGTTAGGAGTATAGGTTTCCAAAACAGTTTAAAATGTAATGTTGTTTTGCTCGTTGATCGCTGTAGGCGTTACCTCGCTCACCTTTAATGTCAGTTATTAGTTCCTGTTTCGCCGTGCTACTTTCTCGGATAATATGAAAAAAAACGACGCTCTTTCACTGTGGACATCGCTTGTATTACGAGTGCCTACTATTTCTTTCGTGTCTGACTGAATAGTCAAGGATATCGTTTTGGCTTTGACACGTTCAGTTCGAACAATATTGTCCGAGGGTTGATCCTATTCTTATATAACTCCCTTAAGCTGGAAAAATAAAAAAAACTATTGTCCTCTTCCTCTAGCACCTTTCCGTCTGGCATATTGATTACAATTTTCCATATCTGTAGTCTGGCATACTTAATGCACCAAACCACCCGTTCTTGGTGTCGGGGTTGGAGTCGAACGCATTTGCTCCATGTGTCAGTCGTGTCACCTCATAAAACTTTGACAATGGGAGGCAACAGGTCAAAAGATTTAACTGCTATACTCAACTACAGAGCCAAGTCTTCTGTTGTGCTTGTCTGAACCATATGTGATACTCGCAGTGGTCTGAGAAACTGACAGGCAATACTTCGTAGTTGCTCACCAAGCGGGAAAGGTCTGCCGTACAATAAAAACGGTCCAGTCAATCAGTCTACGTATCACTGACGAAGATACGTCTTTGGGAGTTCAGTACTAGTCTAGGTGTATTCCCGTTAAAACTTTAAGTTAACCACAATAATTAACACTCTAGCTGTTGCGCCTATGTATAAGGCGCACCAATAACAAATATATTATCTTATACAGTTCCAATGTTGCTTTACAGTTGTGAGCCGGTACCTATTACTTCGTTATTGTTTCTGGCTACGAAGTAATAAGTTGTGTTGTCATATGTCTAAGTAAGCAACAGCTTTATAAAATAAACAGCTAACTAGGCAAGAAGAAATTTATGATCCGTATAAGAGAATGACCCAGATATCGAGCTAGCTGCACGATCTCGCAATCGGAGAGTTATCTACGAGATAATCAGTAATGAAATAAGTAGTTGTCAGGGATCTAACGCAACTACACTGTTTATTGCTTCAAGCGGGTAACACTTGATAGCAACACACTGATATAAGGAGAAGTTTATTTTATTAGTGTTTAATTAAACAGTAATTTAGCTTAAATAATGTAAGTTTATTTCATCACTAAACAAAGAGAAAACTATGATTTTGTTGATACACGTTTACCTTGGTAATGCGAAGCTATTCTTTACATGTGCACAAAATGCACTGCGCGCCCACTCAGGTTATGAAAAAAGTCATGCCCACCCGAGGGTTAGGTTAAAATCGGGAATTTGGTCTCTCCGTAAAACGCAATTGAAATTGCCCCCAAAAATTATACTCCAGTTTGAAGTTCTGGTAAGATGGACCAGTTCTTCCCAGTAAAACGAACTTCTATTGTGTCTACCACTGATACCCGATCGTCGATGTTAACCTAGAGAAGGTCTTGTATCTGAAGCGTAGTGTCTCGACCGTTTTCTAGTAGAGCTTTCATTTCTTTTGTTCGCCGTGTCATACCAATACCGTACTTCCACTTAATTATCCAGTATTAAAGTTCGCGTGGTACGTGAAGTTCAGAACTCAAATATCAGTCAACCAAAAGCAGCTCAATGAAACTCTCAAAAATTCTCGATAAAATCGACTCTCAAGTTTCTGAGTGTGTTTAATACCCCAGGGTCGGGTTTTGGACAAGCAGTGTGAGTCTGTGCAAGATTGCCTCCATGCCACGTTGGGGCACTATGTTTGGTTCCCAGCAGTTCGCAAGTTTTAAACGAAGGTGCGTTTTCTCGAGCATTTCAGTGAAGCGTAAGATACTCAAAGAAGAACAAAATCAGTGTCAGTCGAGACTGGTAATCGCTGGTTGGAGTCATAATTTTTTTCTCTTTGAAACGTTCATTTCGAATACTTACATCATTTATATGTACTCTTCACCAAACATGTACTGATTCCAGATATCTAACTGTACATTTTTGTGAAAAATGCACGATTCCTAGTTTCTAATTACACACTGCACGCAAAAATTTAGTTTTCATTCCAAATACAAATTCTAAATTTTCGATATTTTTAAAATATTGTTATTAAAGATAGTTTAAATTGGAAAAAAGTAAAAATTATTTTTGTCCCATCTTTACATATTGTGGGCTTCGCGTCAATCCTACAGAACATGTATCTTTTTAAAAAAATCACTATCAGGCA
The DNA here is from genome assembly GCF_023897955.1 of Schistocerca gregaria. Lineage (NCBI taxonomy): Eukaryota > Metazoa > Arthropoda > Insecta > Orthoptera > Acrididae > Schistocerca > Schistocerca gregaria. Next base: position 484,951,310 of record NC_064921.1, on the reverse strand, counting down.
GGAATTGATTCCAGGTCCCAAATGTCACAAGCGAGCACTATACAACTCTATTTTATTTATTTATTTAGCCTGTCAACCAATTAATGAAAACGCCACTAACCCACGCTGCTTGTCGAATAAATGATCTCACTTTTCCGTATTAAAGAAATAGCGGAAAATTTTAAAGTCGAATCTTGTTGTTCGCTGTACATACCTCCTGAAGCATTAGTCTGTCAATACTCGCAGCAAAAAGTAATATTTCAAAGCTTGTACTCTTCTGGCCGGTACCAGCCTATCGATATTTAAGGTTGCAGTTTTGTAATTCTACATTGACGTCAATACTTGTAATCCTCCATGTTATCATACCGCATAATGGGTTGATCTGGCGGCTGTTGGTGGTTTGAATCCATCGTTTCTTCTTGTGTTTCTTGAGGTCGCGATGTCACAAGATCCTCTGTTGCTTCCCTTCTCCCTCGTCCTTTGTATCCTCGGAGTTTGTATCTTCTGTTTTTCAAAACCTTTCTTGCTTTTTGGCGCTTCCGTCCTGCATCTAGGATTTCTTCTTCTTTCTGTGTCCTCATCTTTTGAATTTTTCTTTTTTTTCCGAAGATTCGAGGTAACAAACCTTGTCTAACGGCCGTTACCGTCGTTTCGGCTTCAGCTGACAGTTTGGCTGTAATTTTCAGTAGTGGGGGGTATTGCGGAATGACGTGTAGTTGTCGATGGATTGGGCGGTTGGAGCTGCGGCGAAGCATGCTCAGCACATGGTCGTAGCAGTAGTAGAAGTTGTTGTCGTTGATTATGGTGACGAGCCTATTCGGTCTCGGTTGTTTGCTCAGTCACAGGAGCGCTCGTTTCTTCTTGATTAATAGCCCTGAATTCGCTGCTAACAGTGGGCTCGAAAACCTCATGAGGGTTTTTAATTTGGGGATGCACTCCAAGTTTCACCACAGAGCAAGGCTGTTGCTTTATATTTTGTCGTGACAGAGAGCTCAAAAATGGTCGTATTAACATTCAGCGTGTTGCACCCAAGTATGGGCAAACTGAACAGAACACGCGATTCGTTCAAAAAATCATCTTAATTTTTCTCTATTTTTTGATCAAACATGTCTCATAAACATACAAGGAACTGCGAACAGTGACCTCTGCTATATGGTGGACAGGCGCCAGCCCAATGCCATGTCAGCAAAGAACACAATTATCTGCGCTGAGTTTTTAAAATAGTCTCGTATTCCCGTCCAACTTACATTTCACCGAGTAATGATATCAAATATACCGCAAACACTTCATGTCAAACGATCATGATTTAAAATCAATGGTTTTCTTTATTAAAAGAAAAAAAGGAGAGCTTTTCAAGAGTGAGAGAACTGGTGGAATCAGCCTAAAACTGTAGTAGACAAAAATAACCCAGAAGAACCGGCAGATATTCCCGGAAAACCTTGGCTAACTTCGCTTAACAGAACCATAACTTCAAGAAAATTGTTGATACAGATGACATCTCCTGGTCAATCGCAGCGCATCAATGTTACTGACTTCCCAAATTGTGAAGACAATGGAACATGAACTGAAGATCTTTTTGTGTGATTTAATGTATTGATTTAAACATAACAATATAATCAGGAAAAGGAAATCTTATAGTTTTATTGTGTAGTGAGTGGAAATGCGAAGAGGGCCGTCTGATATGTCCATGTGAAAAAAAAAAGAAAAAGAAAATTTGATAACTACTTTTGTTTGTGTACGTTCCGCCTATTGTTCCAGCGCGACATTACTTCGCTGTATAGACTAAAACCAATTTTATGTTTTACATAATATGTTGAGTATTTTGCGAACGCAGTTTCAGTGTTCGCTTTCGCTGATACGTTGTACTCAACATATATATTGTTTCGTTGTAATTCCCCGTAACCACACCTTGTTCCCGGATGTAGAACGCCGCATTATGATTTTTACAGATTTTCATTTTGAAATATACATAACACTTCCATTTAGGTACATCGTGATCCCTTGAATTGCCAGCTTTTGCAAATGAATACGTTTTGCATAGCTTTCTGATGGGATTGGTAACGTACTTAGTTTCTGTAATTTTGTTTGGCACTGCAATGCTACGCAAAAAGCGAAGTTTTGCTAAACCGGGGATATCATGACAGAGTTAAATAGAAATTCTATGAATGACTACAGCTGATAATGTCGAGTCTGTTCTGGGAAACTGTAATGTATTTGGGACAGGCGTTCGTCATATGGGTGTAAGCAGAACCGGTAAATTGACGTATTATCTTTCTTGTATTGTTTATATGAAACAGAGAGCTGTGCGACCTACCGATTCGACAAGATTATTTGAAGGTTACATGCAGTATTTATATAGAGCAACTGAAAAGCATAAGCTGGATCTAGCATTCAGGAAAGATTCAAAAATGACTCATGTAAGTTCCTCAGACATTTTTAACAGAAGTTCACAGAAACAAAAATATAGAGAATGGGAGTACTGCCAGAGAAGGAAGTCGTCACCAGACCAAGGACGAAGTGGACTGAAGAAATAAAATAAATGCACGTGGAAAATATCAGAGCTGCTCGGAAACTCTGAAGACTGAAACATAAGAGCTTTGTGTGATCCTATGGTGTTCATTCGCACTTAATATACGTGTACACACAGGGTATGAATTCTTTAGGACGAAAATATTCGTTTGCTACGGGACACGTAACCGACTACCTTGAGATAAGGAATAAATTGTCGACGTGAATGTTTAGTTCGTTGTTGATTGTATCTCCGATATCCCTCCTCAAACATCAGATAGTTGTCGTAATTCAATAACTGCAACATTAGATTAGGGAAACCAAGCATCTTGGCTGAGCCTTTGTATAACACCGAATATTCCCCAGTCTCTTTCTCCATTTCAGACATACGACTGTGGACGAACTGTCCTGTAATGTGTCTTATATAAAATCAGTTCATATTCAATAGGAGATAAAAATTTAGCTTTTAACATCGGCGAGTACCCTCTTCGCATACTCCAGATCTTTTTTCTTTCATGTCCAACGGGGAATCAGTATCTTTGTCACATTGCAGACTACCTATGCGACAAATTACTCCCAGTTAGGATGACATCCATTGCGAAACTTTCTCCTCAGCATTCTTTTGCCACTCCAGGCACAACACGTGCTCTACCATGCATTAAATGCATATCTCTAAATTCGTGTACCGCACGCTGTTTTATTTTTGACAAGCAGACACCTACCGTAAATGGCGGTAAATTTCACCGCAGTTGTAACACCAGACGATTAAGTCTTTCTTTCTGTATTCTTCATTATCGTTGTCAGAAGTGGTCCCTTACTAAGATGACCTAGGCAGTCACCAAAAACATGTGATTTTATCCAAATTTGACGCCGCAAGTCTACCGGAGCTTTTCATTCACAGATTGTAGTAATCAGCGGAAAGTCATCGAGTAAAACGAAGTGATATCTAGTGTTCTCCAAGGAAATGTTATAGGCTATCTGCTGTTCCTAATCTATGAAAATGTTCTGAGAGAGAATCTAAGCTCACCTTCTACATAATTTGCAGACTACACTGTTCTCTTTTACCGTCTGGTAAAGTCAATAGAAGATTTTAAACAATCACAAAAAGATTCTAGAATGAAATTTTCACTCTACAGCGGAGTGTGCGTTGATATGAAACTTCCTGGCAGCCTAAAACTGTGCCGGACCGAGACTCGAACTCGGGACCTTTGCCTTTCGCGGGCAAGTGCTCCACCAACTGAGCTACCCAAGCACGACTCACGCTGTAGAGTGAAAATTTCATGCTAACAACATCCCCCAGGCTGTGTCTAAGCCATGTCTCCGCAATATCCTTTCTTTCAGGAGTGCTAGTTCTACAAGGTTCGCAGGAGAGCTTCTGTAAAGTTTGGAAGGTAGTAGACGAGGTACTGACAGAACTAAAGGTGTTAGGACGGGGCGTGAGTAGTGCTTGGGTCTCTCAGTTGGTAGAGCACTTGCTCGCGAAAGGCAAAGGTCCCGAGTTCGGGTCTCGGTCCGGAACACAGTTTTAATCTGCCAGGAAGTTTTAATCACAAAATGATGTAGAAAAAGTATCTGTCCGGTGCAAAAAGAGTCAAGCGACTCTAAACCAAAAAAAGGTGATGTCATCAACGTCCAATAAATTTCGGTTAAAGGCTGAAACACGCAAAATTTTGGGCTGTCAGTTCAACGAAATTCCTAGAAATTACAACTACGAACATCTTATATTGCAACCACCACATGGAAAATACTGTGGGGAATTTGAGGGAAGGCTGCGTTTTATTGGTAAAAAATTTAGGAGATGCGATAAATTTTCTAATGATACTATGCTACGCTTCGGAAGTCCGTCCTCTTCTGGAGTACTTACGCGGTATGGTGTCCTTACGAGATAAGACTGACGGAACACATCGACAAAACATAATGAGATTTTCACTCTGCAGCGGAGTGTGCGCTGATATGAAACTTCCTGGCATTTTAAAACTGTGTGCCCGACCGAGACTCGAACTCCGGACCTTTGCCTTTCGCGGGCAGGTGCTCCACCATCTGAGCTACCGAAGCACGACTCACGCCCGGTACTCACAGAGACGGATACTGGCAGAAGTAAAGCTGTGAGTACCGGGCGTGAGTCGTGCTTCGGTAGCTCAGATGGTAGAGCACTTGCCCGCGAAAGGCAAAGGTCCCGAGTCCGAGTCTCGGTCGGGCACACAGTTTTAATCTGCCAGGAAGTTTCATCGAAAAAACAGTTTGTTTCCTCTTCTCGCGAAAAAGAGGAGAAAGTGTCACGGTAATGACACGCTAGTTCGGATGGCAGTCATTAAAAGAAAGGTGTTTGTCGTTACAGCGAAATCTTTTCGAGAAATTTAGTCACCAACTTTCTACCCCAAATGAAAAAGAAAAGAAGGTGGTTGACTCCATCCGCTCCCATACATGGCGAGAAGTGACCACCGTAACAAAAGAAGAAAAATCGGAGCCTGCACGAAAAGATTTTAGTTCATTGTTCCCACATGCTGTTCGAGAGCGGAACAGTGGAGACATATTCTGAAAGTGTTTCGATGAACCTTGTGACAGCACTGAAGTTTTCATTAGCTAGTAGTTATTGTAGAAGTAGATGCAGACACCAAACTACGTTACAGCTCGCATTTTGACATTGAAAAGACAGCCGTAGATGAGAGAGGCAGAATAGGAGAGAAAATCCTAGGACCGGCCGTGGATCAATCGTACCGCGCAAGTTATATTTCTCTGACCATTAGGTCTTTATCGCAAAATAGTTTAGGACCCTCTGCTCGTCGCATAATTTACAGCCCGGGTGTCTGTGCCTCTTGTATGTATTCTTACCAACAAGCCAAAGAGATGAGTTTGAAGTTTCACTTACAGAAGACGACTGCACATACCAGGTACTAGGAAACGTAAAGTAATCCATGGTTGTATCGTTGCCCGATCGTAACTGGTGTGAGCTTCAATAAGCACAAAGACAATTGATACGAAATCAGAAACACACTTTTATTTCAGACATAATACCGAACTTGTCACAAACATGAAAATCTATGAACACTGAAATACCGATTACAACACTTCTTTACAGTGGTTACATTATTATACTGAATATGTGCAGCAGTTACATATTACCTAAAACTCTCTTTGTATGTTATTACTTATGAAAAATATGTCAGCTATTCCCACAAACAACTTCGTTAATGGACTGAAAGAACTGTATGTTATAATGCATCTTTTCCTGTAGCCGCAAAGTAATATTATCACTTATGGACTTCTGTGTAATAAATCCTGGTATCATTTCAATTAAGATGTTGGCCAAATTATAACTGTTACGCTAGATGAACATTAAGAGAACTGTACATGTAAACGTACAAAGACTTTATAAAAATTTATCTCTGCAAACGTCTTAGATAATACAAATGCCGGCCGGAGTGGCCGTGCTGTTCTAGGCGCTTCAGTCTGGAACCGCGCGGCCGCTACGGTCGCAGGTTCGAATCCTGCCTCGGGCATGGATGTGTGTGATGTCCTTAGGTTACTTAGGCTTAAGTAGTTCTAAGTTCTAGGGGACTGATGACCTCAGAAGTTAAGTCCCATAGTGCTCAGAGCCACTTGAAACATTTGAACCATAATACTAATCATCGCTCTAAGAAGTTGTAATTTCTTTTGTACAAGTAAAAAGCGACTTTAATTTGTTTACTTTTTCTCATTTTGGCAGCAGCACGATAGAGATGCAAGTGCGTCCTTTGTAAATTTTTGTCAATAATAATTCGATGTGTTTTATTTTTTGAAATAATCAGTTTTCAGTTTCCTATGTTAGTTGTATGAAGAAAGTTATTTTCGGCCGTTTAATTTAAGTTGGATGTGAATTAGTTGGTGCCGCAACGGTAGAGCATCATAACAGCTTTACCGTTAGATCTTTTGAAATTCAAATCTTCATTTTTATACGAACTCCTATTAATTTATTACAAGCTACTTTCCTTTGTGTCAGTACTAATTACATATATGATTATTCACCATCAAGCGCACCGGCATTTAATATTCCTTTTTAAGCGGTAAATTCAATAAGTTCGATTTTCTTTAGAACTAAATTATCACCATTTTACTTAAACTATTAAAGACAATATCTGTGTCTTGCCCTTTTTTTTTTTTTACCAAACCTGAAATAGCTTCTCTTGCTTCAAGACTTCTTGATAGACACGAACATAAAATCTTCCATTTTATATCTAGGCAATATCTAATTGTATTATTGTTGTAATAGCATGGCGAATGAAGAACAGTGAACAACTCATCTGAAAATATAACAGTGGCCAGTAGTCCTTTATATCATTCACAATATTTAAAGTGCGACTAGAATCTAACACCACGATAGTTCGGGACGGAGAAACGTGGCGAAGAGCTTCCGGCCATACATTTTACAAACAGTCAGGCGCCGTAAAACGTCGTGGGTGATCTAAGCTCTATACTGTCGGAAGTAGCATGCGAAGGGTTAGAGAATATGTTCTTTTCGCTAGTCTCCATACATTTTGTCACCCGTACATCTTACATTACCTACACAACGCTCTAGCACATCGGTAGCAGTCGCTTTCTTCAGATGTGAGATTAGTGCCTGTCTCTCAGTGGTGGTGAAACTTTAATCCGGTGAAGTCGATCACCTGACCATCCAGACACCGCAGACTCCGTCAGCTGCAGTAGGCAGAGACGGCTGTACAGGGACCACGTTGATGAAGTCAAGGACCTCGCTCTTCATGCGCATAAATAAAAACAGTTACACATACATTAGTCTTTTTTTGTTTTGGTCTGAAGCACATTGGCCCAGAATTCAGTAAAAATAAATAGACCGCATCTCCCGGTTTTGACCAAGGTTTCGGATAGCTTTCTTCGATTGTAAGGCGAATGCCAGAATTGCAGCTAACTCTAAATATAGAAAAATGTAAGTTAGTCAGTAGGAAAAACAAACATGTAATGTAGCGATATGAAATGGAACGAGCATGTAAGCATTGCAGTAGGGAAGGCTAATGCTCGACTTCTGTTTACTGGGAGGATTTTAGGACGGTATGGTTCATCTGTAAATGAGGCCAAATATGGGACACTATTGCAAACCGTTCTTGATTGCTTCTGAGACTCGGGGATCCGCGCTAGGTTAATGGAAGGAAGACGTCGAAGCAGTTCAGAAGCGGGATGCTAGATTTGTTACCGGTACTTTCGAACAATACACAAGCGTTACGGAGATGCTCGGGAACTCAAATGTGAATCCCTGGAGGTAAGGCGACGTTCTTTTAGAGGAATACTATTGCGCAAAGTTAGAGAACCTGCATTTGAAGCTGACTGCCGCCAACATACATTTCGCGCAAGGACCACGAAGATAAGATACGAGAAATTAGGGCTCATACGGAAGCATATAGATAGACATTACTCCCTTGTTTTACCTGCGTGAACCAGGTAAGGAGACGATTAGTAATGGTACAGGGTACCCTCCGCCACGCATCGTTCGATAGCTTGAATGTATGTAGATGTAGATGCAGATCTTTATAGAAACACCTCGAAGGAAGGTGTTGAAACATCTTCTTCTCCAGAAAACATTAAGCTCGTAACGAAACAAATCTAGGCTAGGATATTTCGCTGTGTCTCTCTCGTATTAAAGGAATTTGATATTCACTAATTTAAACCAAAATATAAAACAAGAGAGCACAGGTATTTCAAGAACAGTGCTGGAGCTCTAAAATACTATGTTACGACTGGCACATAGTGTGAGTGCTAATCCTCAGAACAGTCTAACAGTTAAACGGATCAGCCGTTGCATAACGGTTATTCATCAGAAGCCAGTTTCATCGAAGTCGCTATATTGAGAGCAGACGTCTGAGGCCAACAGAAATGTATCTGATTTCTTGGCGGATCTAGTTGAGGATTCCCGCAGAGAGGGCTCGTATCTCTTCCGTTGTGTATCGACTCTTGTTCCTTCCCCCTGCTGCTTGACGTGAAAAAAATACTTAAGAATACGTTACTCTGACATGGGATGCACCCCTTAGCAACACAAACTTGACAGCCGTTGCAACTTCAGATCTTAAGAAATCGTGATAGTTGAACTGTTCGTACAGCTTTGTTCTACAAAACCGCAGAGATATCGAATGTCATGTCAAATATGGGACTGTACGGAGAATATCGGAAACCGAAACAATATCCGTCTTTCACGTCTACTCCATGGCAGCAGTCGAAACGAAATTTATTCTCAATGCGAATAAAAACAAAAACGTTAATAGCTGTTAAGCTGTTGTTATGTTATGGACTTATTTATCTACCTTTTCCCTCAAAGTTATTGAAAAATTACTATTACAGTGTAGACTTCAGTCCCTCTGAGAACCGTAGATAAAACTGTTAACGAAAATCTAAGAAAAGAACGTCGTTGTTTCAGACTCGGGCGCTCAAGTGTAGCGTCTTGTTTACTCAGATACTACGTTTAAGACAGTGGCTCTCGTTCTGGAGTTAATTACAATTGTGTTTCGGTCATGAAACTAAATTATTTTTAAAAGCGCATTAGTATTTTCACTATTTCTTAAAAATGTAATAGGGATACATATGTTACCACTAAACACGTAATTTTTTTTTCAAATACTATCGCCAACGTGTGACGCGATGTGGCGGAGTTTACAGCTAGCGAATATATGAACATCACCCTCCTTACGTAGTCTATCCAATAAACACGTACTTAGTATATGTCACAATGCATCTATGAAAGTAGAAGTGAGAGATATAATTCACTTATGCTTAAGTACCTTATGAAAAGGCCTTCTCCGTGCTGTGGGTAATTCTAGCAATAGACCAGAAACTGCTGCATCATTCAATTCGCAGCAATAAACGAACTAATTCACAATAAAACACCACAGTAACAGTTTAACGGCTACTGTCTGCTCTAGGGCCTTCACATTTTAATTGTTAAGTTTATATGATGATGATGATGATTGTTATTAATATAAAGTATTGACAGCCTAAAGTCTTCCAATTTGTACTATCTCTCCTAAGTGTACAGCACATAGTTTAACTTGGTTGATTTTAAAAGGGGGTGCAGTGTGTGGGTGAAGCAAATGACGCTAGAGAGAGGAATGGTGCAGAACTTTCTTTATGAGAAGGTGTTGTAGTTAACATTACCGATGCATTGAGAATTTCCCCAACTTTCTATGAAAAAAATGATGTTAGAACCAAATAATACCAACTGGCACACTTACTCGTCAGTTCGTGGTTTAACAAAAGACCCGCAAAAAGTAAATACCAGTTATCTTTCGTCACTTTTCTTTTTCATTTTGAAGTTTAATTAGATTCTAATGTTGAAACCGGTGGTTGGAGTGGCGAGGTGGGGGGAGGGAATTACTAATATCTGATTGCACTCAGGGGTAATGTTCTCAGGCAGCTTAGCATCTACTGACGTAAGACGATCCCCAAATGTGAACCCACTTCACAAACTTACAGAGATACTGAAACGACGATTTCAAAAACACTGCTGTGTGTTAAGTGGTAATGTATTTTGCTGTATAGTTCATGCGTAAATACTTGTAATTGTTCTTTACGAAGACAGGTCAAGGCATGAGGCGTATTTCGATGTGGAACTGTGCGAAGTACTTTAAAAATAGTCATGGATAAAATAAAGGCAGTACTTTTATCACAGGTAGAGGACAAGTAAAACCTAACCTGTTGTATCTCAAATGACAATTTTTCATCGCCCTTTTATGGAAATCGGAGATTGTACATATTTACGGAATGCAGGGCCAGCGAAGAAGAAAGGTTTGTAACTATAACTAAAAGCAAAATATTTTAGATCATCCACAGAATTTACTTCGTTAACCGGTAAGGCCATCTTCATAAGTGACGACGATTGTCAGTTAAAGTCTCAAGATGGCCATGTAAGCCAAAAACTGGTTAACTAAATACGTCAGTAGCGTAGAACATACAAAATATTGTGCTTTTCATTTATAAATCGAAATAACACAATAAAGCAACTGGCTGACACAACCTGGGGTGCTGAAGCTTCCACTCTATGGACTGCAGCTTTGATAAAAGTATACCCAGTAGCTTAATACTGTAGCCCATCCATTTGAATGAATCCATCAGAATTATTACGGGTACACTGAAACCCACACCGATCCCTTGGCTGCACACGATCAGTGACATTCCACCACCTGAATTGCGATGCCAAGAAGAAAAGGATCGAGAATGGAGGAAGTTGCATCACCCCGACCACCCCCAAGACCTTCCAAAACTTACAGTCTTAAATGACAGCGTTTCAGACCGCTTGGTATCACGCACTCTATTTGACCATGGAAAAGAGTGATGCAGGAGGTGGAATGCTGCAACAACAAAACATCAGGGTGTTCAAGACCCATCTGCCAGTCTACCGGAATTTGGCGTGAAAAGAAGTGAGCGGACGCAGCTGAACAGGATAAGGTTCAGTCACGCGAGGTGCAATTCTCTGATGCCCAAGTGGCGTCTCCGGAACTCTCCATCCTGTGATTGTAGTGCCAAGAAAAAACGTTCAGCATATTATCAGAGCCTGTCCTCCAAGAAAGTACCTAGGACCATTCAGTGATTTTATTGACGCTGCTTCCTCTGCTATCAACTGGCTTCATTCAACAGATGTTGAACTTTGACTAGATGTATCTGTTTTAATTAACAGTCTTAATTTTATAGTTTAAATGTCCTCCTTTTAGTATTATTCAGTTATTAACTTTATGAATTTGAACACATTAAATTTGTGTCTCAACTCTTAAATCTATAATTGTGAATTGTTCGCACTTCCCAGTAGTTGCTGTTGTCGGCATACGATAAATAAATAGTCTATAAATATATGAAGTTGTTCTACGAAGAAGCGGCAAAAGAACCGGTAAGATTAGCAAACTTTGACTGAAGATAGGGCAAGACATGCCACTAAATGGAACAGAAACGGAAATTTTCCCAGTTACCGTTAAGGTCATCAGTTTTCGATTGGAAATAGAATCAGCTTGGCAAAACAAATTTCATAATGAACATTTATACAGGTAGAATAAATTGACCAATTAGATTGATATATAGACCAAGGCAATGTATGGTGGTCGTTCATGAAGTGAAAGAAGTTAATATTAAATGGAGACTTCCAGTTTAGCACCTCTTCAGTACCACCAAGTTTTATTCTCAGGAGCTGTCGCGGAAAGACTGGGACAAAAAGTCATGGCCTCCTATCACCACATTCTCGTCACATGGATTCCACTCCTGCACTTGACGGGCGTCGCTGACAACTAACGTGAGTAGTGCAAGGTGACAAGTATGCAAGTATGGAAGAGGGGTAGAGCTCAAGATCGAAACAGAGAGACAATGGGAAGTATAATTAATATATGATATTTAACCAAATGATAATTAACTTGTACACAATCAGATTTTTGCGTGGCATATTCGTGAACATAGTACACAGAAATAATTGTTTTAGTTTCAAATTCATATTCAAATTCAAATAGCTCTAAACTCTATCGGACTTAACATCTGAGTTCATCAGTCTACTAGACTTAGAACTACTTAAATCTAACTAACCTAAGGACATCACACACACCCATGCCCGAGGCTGGATTCGAACCCGCGACCGTAGCAGCAGCGCGGTTCCGGACTGAAGCGCCTAGAACCGCTCAGCCAAAACGGTCGGCTTTGTTTCATAACGTAACTTTAATAAACATTTATTCAGTCCAACCCCCAAAAAGACTCAATCAGCGCGACAGCTTAGTTACATCGGGTAACATGAATGATCATTGATTGATGATGATGCTCTTGGTAGCACTTTTGCATTTGCCCGCATTTAGGAACAGATTTTTACTGATATATTACATTAAAACTGCAGCTCTACACGTCTGAATGTCGCATTAATGGTTGATTAAGTTGCAGTAAATCAGTTACTTATGTTTCGAGAGCTTAATTCGAAATTTGACCGATTTTAATGGCAGCAGAGAGCTTATCAAACAGGGATACGCTTTGAAACGCAATCAGTCAAAGACGTTGCTGTTAAACACATTAATTCAGTACCGCCCGGGCACACCTGCACTCAAGTATCATCATCTAGGTACCAACTCATTCGTACAGCTGGGAAGCCACTAACGAAACTTCACCCACTCTTCCTCTGGTAACGATTTGTATTAAAGTGAACAAGTATAATTCCATATTGTAGTGCTTTCTTTGAATGAAAGTTAAAAATCAAGAAAAGGCGTGCTGAGGATAATGTCAGAACAACAGGCATATAATTGCTTTAAATCTTACTGTGTTATGATAACATGTTAGTTATTTTGATTTAAACGCTTTGATTAAAGGATAAACTATGTGACAGTAATTAAGAAGGGACTCCTAAAAGCAAGTTCAAATGTAAGTTCTGTATGTCGCCCCATGTTAAAAATGTTCCGCAAAAGGGGCGTCGCATTGTCAGAAGGGAGCACATGTCGTGGGTTTCCCGGACACGCAGTTCTACTGCGCTGCGGTTAACAGGTGCATCAGAGTGTGGGAGTGAAATTGTGCAGCAATTCGAAACGTACTCTGACGCTGAAATATGCGGAACAGTACAATTCCTGCTGGCAAGACGTCTAAAGGGCTCACATATTTACAGTGTAATTCTGGCGGTATATGGACCAAACGCAACGTCGCGTCCAGCAGTAGCGAAATGGCGTCCAGAATCCGGCAAAGACGAGCGCGGTAGCAGTGCTGTCTTAGGTGTCTTGTCACGGTTTGTGCGGCTACCCCCGTAGGAGTTTCGAGCCCTCCCTCGGTCATTGGTGGGTGTCTTGTCCTTAGCGTAAGTTAAAGTTAGATTAAGTAGTGCGTAAACCTAGGGACCGATGACCTCAGCAGTTTGGCCGCATAGTCCTTACCACAAATTTCCAATCGGAGGGTGACGCTGGTCGGGAAGGAAGGCCAACGAAATCGAGCACATACGACAACGTCCAGGCGATCGAGGATCTGATTCGCAGCAGTCGAAGATTTCCCTACGATACGGAAGTTCACACAGCGGTTCTCGAATTTCTCCGTGACCAAGGAGCGAAATTCTATCGTGGACGAATCCAAAGATGTCCCGATTGTTGTTTGCAAACACTTGATGATTGTGGTGAAAAATAGTCATGTATCTCTGTCACTTTGAAGCGTAATGCTGCATTTCAGTAAACGTTTCTTGGAGTTCCATATACTCTGGAACTTAATTCTTGAAGTTCCCTCCTACAAACAATTATATGGTCTAAAATGAGGTACAACGTGGATATAAAATCAGTTATGATGTATTTTAATTTCATTCCTGCTTCAGCTTGAGACACTAATTAGTTAGTTAATTTCAAAAGTCGCATTCAGATGCTTCACTTTAATTAGTATACCACACAGCAAATTCTCGTGTTTAAATACACTAACTGCTAATGATATCGACGACCTGGATAGCATGACATATTATCGTGAAAATGGATTGACCCAACACGTCTAACAAAGTTAGTAGCGAAATGGTATAGTAGTTTAGCCTGCAGAATCTACTGTTACTCTCTGAAATATCTCAGCCAGTACGCAGTTCCATTTTGTTATATCCAGCTACTCTTCGATACCCGTTCGCATAACATTTCTGTGCTAATATGAATAATGGGAAATAATCTTTTGATCTCAGAGTCCGATCGGATAGCTGAGTGGTTGGCGGCACGTTGGCTCAGCGTGTTCGATCAGAGGGTTAGCTACCCTCTGTAACAAAAAAATGACTGAATGGATCAACGAAGAAGCCAAACGGGTGTCATCGGACGTCCGCCCCGAACAAATTCAACGAACAATAGAGAGCACAATGAGACAGAAAAAAAGTGTTCAGCTAGAAGGAATGCCATGCGAAGGGGCATGGGTTCGATTCTCAGCTGGGTCGGAGATCTTCTCTGCTCAGGGACGGGGTGTTGTGTTGCCTTCATCATCTTTATCTCATCCAATGTGGTGGCGATAGGAAGGGTACCAGGTCACGCCTTAAATTAACCATACCAAATTCGCCCATAACCACACCGACCCTGCGAAAATGCTGGACAAAGGCACGAGCAAAAGAAGAAAGAATATTTTGATCTCAGGGTAACAATTACAATCTACGTCCTCAGTTATTTGCCGGATGTTTTCCAGCCTCTGTCTTCCTCTACAGTTTTACCCTCTACAACTCCCTCTTGAACCATGTAAATTATTATACACTCCTGGAAACTGAAATAAGAACACCGTGAATTCATTGTCCCAGGAAGGGGAAACTTTATTGACACATTCCTGGGGTCAGATACATCACATGATCACACTGACAGAACCACAGGCACATAGATACAGGCAACAGAGCATGCACAATGTCGGCACTAGTACAGTGTATATCCACCTTTTGTAGCAATGCAGGCTGCTATTCTCCCACGGAGACGATCGTAGAGATGCTGGATGTAGTCCTGTGGAACGGCTTGCCATGCCATTTCCACCTGGCGCCTCAGTTGGACCAGCGTTCGTGCTGGACGCGCAGACCGCGTGAGACGACGCTTCATCCAGTCCCAAACATGCTCAATGGGGGACAGATCCGGAGATCTTGCTGGACAGGGTAGTTGACTTACACCTTCTAGAGCACGTTGGGTGGCACGGGATACATGCGGACGTGCATTGTCCTGTTGGAACAGCAAGTTCCCTTGCCGGTCTAGGAATGGTAGAACGATGGGTTCGATGACGGTTTGGATGTACCGTGCACTATTCAGTGTCCCCTCGACGATCACCAGAGGTGTACGGCCAGTGTAGGAGATCGCTCCCCACACCATGATGCTGGGTGTTGGCCCTGTGTGCCTCGGTCGTACGCAGTCCTGATTGTGGCTCTCACCTGCACGGTGCCAAACACGCATACGACCATCATTGGCACCAAGGCAGAAGCGACTCTCATCGCTGAAGACGACACGTCTCCATTCGTCCCTCCATTCACGCCTGTCGCGACAACACTGGAGGCGGACTGCACGATGTTGGGGCGTGAGCGGAAGACAGCCTAACGGTGTGCGGGACCGTAGCCCAGCTTCGTGGAGACGGTTGCGAATGGTCCTCGCCGATACCCCAGGAGCAACAGTGTCCCTAATTTGCTGGGAAGTGGCGGTGCGGTCCCCTACGTCATTGCGTAGGATCCTACGGTCTTGTCGTGCATCCGTGCGTCGCTGCGGTCCGGTCCCAGGTCGACGGGCACGTACACCTTCCGCCGACCACTGGCGACAACATCGATGTACGGTGGAGACCTCACGCCCCACGTGTTGAGCAATTCGGCGGTACGTCCACCCGGCCTCCCGCATGCCCACTATACGCCCTCGCTCAAAGTCCATCAACTGCACATACGGTTCACGTCCACGCTGTCGCGGCATGCTACCAGTGTTAAAGACTGCGATGGAGCTCCGTATGCCACGGCAAACTAGCTGACACTGACGGCGGCGGTGCACAAATGCTGTGCAACTAGCGCCATTCGACGGCCAACACCGCGGTTCCTTGTGTGTCCGCTGTGCCGTGCGTGTGATCATTGCTTGTACAGCCCTCTCGCAGTGTCCGGAGCAAGTATGGTGGGTCTGACACACCGGTGTCAATGTGTTCTTTTTTCCATTTCCAGGAGTGTATGATGTCTTAAGACATATCTTGTCATCCTTTCCCTTCTTCGTTTCGATGTTTTCTATATACTTATTCCCTCTCGCATTCTGCAGAGAACCTCCTCATTCATTACCTTATCATTCCACATAGTTATCAACGTTCTTCTGTAGCACCCAATCTCAAATGCTTAGATTCTCTTATGTCCCGGTTTTCCCGCTGTCCGTCTTACTGTCATACAACGTTATGATTCACACGTACATGCTCTGAAATTTCTCCCTTCGTTCAAAGCGTATGTTTGATACTAGCAACATTCTCTTGGTCAGGATACCCATTTTGTCAGTGCTAGTCGACTTTTTACGTCCTGCTTGCTCCATCCGTCACGGGTTATTTTGCTGCCTACGTAGCAGATTTCCTAACATCACTTACTTCGTGATCACCAGTTTTGATATTAGGTCCTCCTTCTGTTACTTCACATTACTTTCGCGTTTCTTCGATAATCTGCTCTCATTACACTATTCATTCCATTGAATACATTCTGTAATTCTTCTTCACTGTTACTGAAGACAGCAATTTGATCAGCGAATTTTATCATTGACATACTTTTATCTTAAATTTTAATTCGTCTCTCAAACCTACCTTTTATTTCCTTAATTGCTTTTCGATTTCTAGATTGAACAGTAAGGCGAAAGACTACATCTATGTCTTAAATCCTTTTTAAACCTAGGTTCTTGGTCATCCACTCTTGTTCCTCCTTGATTTTTGTACATCTCATATATTAACCATCTTTCCCTATAGTTTACCTCTATCTTTTTCAGAATATGAAAGGTTTTGCATTATTTCACATTGCTGGACGCTTTTTCCAGGTAGAGAAACCCTGTCAACGTGTCTTTATTCTTCTTCATTCTGGTTTCCATTTATTAACTACAACGTTATTATTGCCTCTCCGGTGTCTTTACCTTTTGTAAAGCCAACAGACCTTCATCTAACAGAGACACCAGTTTCTTTTCCATTTTATTTATATTTTTCTTGTCAGAAACTTGGATGCATGAGCTATTAAGCTAAATGTGCGACAATTCTCGCACTTGTCGACTCCTGGAATCTTCACAAAGCTGCACAGGGCTCCAGTCATACCTTATAAGGAGTGATACCACTGATAACAATCTGAAGTAGTAAACTGCACTCTTAACATACCGCTGTGTAAGGTGTCAGGCAAATCCAACACCTTCCATGAAAACTCTGACATGATAAGCAAATCCAGTACTATGTCACATAGCTCCGAATAAATCGTGACATTAAATTAACCAAATTAATAAGAGTAACGAGTGAGGAAATGGAATACCACAGACTAACACAAGAATGCCTAAATGCATGTCATACGTTCCCACCGTGAGACCGACCAGCCCATGTTAAAAGCTAGAATCCTCCAGAAAAAACAGTAAAGATGTTACGATAACACAAAAAGGGCCACACCACCCGCAAGTTTCAGTGTGAGACTTTTTCGTGTCTCTATTACATTAGGACCACCCCCCAGCCCATGTTAAAAGATAGAGCCCTCCAGAAGAACAGTATAGAGTTGTTTCAAACCATTGAAGAGCGTAGTGAGCAGGATCGAACAAGCACAGAGTCTGCAACCACATCCGTATGTGTAACAGCACCGGAAAAACAGGCAATTAACGAAGATATTACGCATTTGCGATTCCATTCGCAGGCGGAAAGCAACATACGTGAAATCAGACAGCCTGCACAGCAACAAACACGTTTCGAAATTCTTGATGAACAAACGTCATCACAAACACATGCGGAACCACAAATGTATGTTTCAAGACAATTTTGATCGTGCAATGAAGCAGCGAGGTTAGCCAGACAAGATGCCCAACCAATACGTGACAATGGAAAGCCAGGTCGCGAAGAGTATATTGCAATCAATGCATTCAGCTACACGTTCACAACCGATGGAAGAAAAGTATTGCGTACCACTCCAACGATACTAAGCAAGAGTAGGCGAAAGTTACAGTGGACAATATCCAATGGATCTACTACAACTGGAAAGAACGACGGGAGAATGATCAGAAACAAAAGTGGCGAAGAATCACAGTCAGAAAATTTCAACACATTCCAGAAGGAAACTCATTACCTCCACGAACTTTTATTGATCAATTCCGAGTAGGATTACCAGAACACTGGATGCTAGCACACAAATTAGACTTTATATGTGCGCACATATCAGGAACAGTCGCAGAAACCATGCAGAATGTTGCAGCGATATGCCGATCGTACGAAGATTTCAGAGAGAAGTTTCTCTCACGATATTGGTCCAGCGAAGCACAAAACAGAGTGAAGCACGAATTATTGCAGAACCAATATTTTGAAAATTCAGGAGATAAGAGTCCCGTGAAATTTTTTAAATAATGGCAAAGAAAAATCAATGCTTAGATGTACCATACAGTGACGGAGAGTTGATTAAATTATGCGCGATGAAGCTACCATTGAAATACCAGCAATCACTAGTAGGTCGCGGAGGCCATGACGGCGAAGCATTTAAAGGTATTCTAAGGGAACAAGAGTTCATATTTTCGGAAGATGACGCAAGAAAAGGACGAAGCGCACGTGAAAACGAAGGCAAAAAGCAGTGGAATCCACAAGACACAGTACGAAGAAACAATAATTACGAACTATGTGATAACTTCGCACCAAGAAACGACAACAGGTTTCAACAAAGAACCGGTTATGGGTTTAGAAGAGAATATGGCAACAACTATAATTCACCCAGGAACGGCAACAACTATTACAGAGGGAATAACGACAACGGGAACGGGTACTGGAGAACGAATAGACCGACAAATTATCAACAAAGAAACCACTATCAACAAACTGAACAAGAAAAGCGAAAACAGATAGAAGAGATGGAGGTAAGATCACCAAAGCCCGATAAACGTTCGAATTGACAGCTAAGCGCCCATGCCAAAGAGAATGACGCACCGACCCAGGACAATTGCAGCACCTTGAACAGAGAAGTAAAAATCTTATCACGAGAAGAGAAGAAGGAAGAAACAAATCCGCAGGGACCAGATGAAAACGAAGAAAAGAAAATAACAATATCGTGTTGGGACGAAATTAATTGGGAGAATACTGACGAGGAAGATGAATTACCAGAGGCATGCACAACGAATGTAGGAGGAAAGGACGAAGTACTGAGTATTGCAGAGCTATTTGAGATGGAAACCAGGGAAAGCGAATTCAATGAGGATAATGTGCAGTCGACAGAAGTTGAAAATAAGTTACAAGTGGGCACACAACGCAACGTATATAATGAAGAAAGTTATGAAGCAATAATTAGAGCGTTTAGATGTGATAATGTGGAAGTAGCGACGAAGAAGGAGAAGATAGACGAGGATGAGGAAAAATTAGAGGATGTAGAAGAAAGCGTAAATGAAGGAAGAAATAGAGAAGATTTGATGAAGAAAAAAAATTAAGAATATTTATTACTATGTAACAATGAATAAATGGATGAAAAAATGGGGGGGGGGGGGGGGAGAAATAGCTTTAAACATTTATGTTATTTACTCTTTCAGTACGAACTTTGTTGTAGAACTCCCTTATTTACGTGTGGTAATAAAAATTCATTTAGACAGAATTAAGCACATTTAAAATTACGTGAACTTTAACAACCCTCTCATGCTGATGAATTCAAGCTAACTGCTTAGTAACATTTGTGACATTGAAAATTATTTAAATTAATTTTTTTACGTATTTCGGCCTTGGCACACATTTTCTAGATGCAGTGGGTTTTTAAATATTTGCTGAATTCTTTCCCGGCGTTAGCTATAGAACACAAGACTGTCTCTGTTAGCATAAAATGGTTTAATATTGCCAAGCCGACCTGAACGTCTGATTATCATTGACAAAACACACACTATACGTTTAAGTTATTTGCTTTAGAAATGGAAAGAACCAACAGATTAACAACTTTAACGTTAATTATCCGCCTATGAATGCACAAATGTAAAACCAGTCAGCCTCAGGATCGCTGTAAAAGAAAAATATTTCGTAATTCACTGCTAATTTTACCTGCTCCCGTTTCACGGGTTTGGTTAATTTTATAGCGGAACAATTTTTTAAATGTGCCACCGCTGCAAATCTTTCGGTCGCGGCACAGCCTAGCAACACCAACGATAATCGCTAAAAGTGCTGAAAATTCTTTAAAGCAATATTATAGATGACATGGGCAAGCTAATTTACATTAGTAATACACAATATTGATAAATTATAATGTATTTAGACCATAACAATAATCAAAATTACACACCTTTTCAATTTCTCCTCTAATGGCAGCTAAAGATAGATACAGACAAACGAAGTCTACTCATTCATATAATGCTACGTCACAGGTTCCTCTCTCTCTCAGCTCTAGAGGAAGACGACAAAGAATACACATTACGTAGCGCTTTTTATACTACTGCTGATTTTGAATATCTCTTTGTAGTCTTACAACATTATTTTCATCTGTGGCTATATTTTACATTTTTTTCATTGCAGATATTAACATATTTCGAAATTACATAATGAGTATAGAAATATTACAATCGTAAATACATCGAGAATATTATTACAGAAAATATTACAATAATAACCAACATCCCTTACACAAAATTAAATAAAATTTTTTGTTAATCAATTACAGTACATACGAACTGCTTCATATCGGCGTACATAGTACAATTAAAGGTCATTTCATTTTATTAATAGTGTGTGTGCTGCCAGGGAACGAAATTAAATAAAATTTTTTGTTAATCAATTACAGTACATACGAACTGCTTCATATCGGCGTACATAGTACAATTAAAGGTCATTTCATTTTATTAATAGTGTGTGTGCTGCCAGGGAACGTTAGAAGGAGGAAATAAAAGAGAGAGAAGCAGCAGTCGAAGCTTATCCTACAGAAAGTTCGTATTCACAAGAGAAATTCCTAAAAAGACTCATGTATGATTCAGTGGAGGATTCGTTGATGCAAGAAGAAGAAGAACAGAAACAACCCTTTCAATTTCAATCAATTGTGAAGGCCATGGTAAAGCACATCCCAGTCAATATTATAATTGATAGCGGAAGTGAACTGACTGCGATCTTAGAAAATTTATTCATGCAGTGTAATGCCAATGAGGAATTGCCAGTTCTGAAAACACGTGAAATTAAAGTAAGAGGTCCTATTAGAATCAATGCTGCGGAAGTTACGAGACAAACAAGGTTAACTCTTTCGTGCCAAGGTCAAAAGATCGAAGCCAACTTCGTGATTATACATAAACTAACTGTAGATTTGATTATAGGTGCATATTTTTTAATTGAGAGACGAGCGATAATAGATATGGGGAAAGGTAGCGTAACATTCGGGAATGTCACACTTCTCTTTGAGCAAAAGCTAAAATTAGAAAAAACATCAGTTATAAACAAATAAATGAGAAAGACGCGAGATAAAGAGGATGAAGATTTAGAATGGTATGCACAAATGAAGGAATCGCTTCAATTAATGTTAGAAGTCCATAAAGAAATCGACGAAAAATTGAAGGAAGTTCAAGGTATTTCGGAACACAGTAAAAGAAAATTAGAGGGTATTTTACGAGATAAAGCAGATGTATTTTTACCTAAGGCTGACAGTATTAAAGACTTTCAGTACAAGTTTGAAGATTAATTTTATTACTGGTAAATAATCAGCACAATATTTCAAGATTACGTTGCAGATAAGATCGTCAGGAGAAAGAAGAATGAAGAGAGAGAAAGGTGGGAAAAAGAAAATAGTTTCAATAATAACAGCAATAGTACCATAGAGTAAGGTGAAGGGATAAAGCGTAGATAGTCTAACAGCATGAAATACTAAAATGCTATACACCACGACACTACACAAGAAAATTAAAAACAAATTTGAGGGTTCTTGAGTAGACGTTAAGACTCCAAATATCTTAGAATTGTAACATGTAAAGGGAGCCGAAATTTGTAAAGCTTTTTAAGAAGGCGCAAAACAATGTACGTACTTGACATATGTTAGATGATTATAAGTAAAACTCCAACAAAGACCAGATGCAATGACTCACAAGTTGTAACATCAGAAGTATTAAGAAAGAAAAGGACGTAATTAGCAAGACACGAGGACAGCGAGACCAACAGTGTGACCTTCTTGTAGCGAAAGTGGGCAATAAATTTGCCCGCTAGGCAGAACTCTGCTGAGACGCGACGGGACCCCGAACGTCAGTACGGACTGGTGCACGGACAGACAAGCAGACACCAGACTTTCGCCGCTCGTAAACCCTGGGGCGCCCCCGACTCAGCGTAGCGAGCAAAAAAAGACCCGACTAGAAGACAGCTTGGGCAAGCCACCACTGGCAAAAAATATGCGTAAAAGTCACACTACTGCTATTAAACAGCACGCTGATGCACGAAACTGAAGAAGAACTTCCACAAATTAAAAACGACACGCCCAAACAGTTTATCAAACTGTTACTAGGAGGACAACTTCAAAGCGACTACTTATCAATAAATATTTCCATATCCTGCCCAGAGAAAAACCAAGAAGCAAGTAAGAAGCAGAGAAAAAGCAGGAAGAACAGAAGTTGAAGATTCGCAAGATTGAGACCAAGAAAGAAGAAGGGTGAAGAATAGACAATATACCTTCCCAAATCCCTATCCTATTGTAAACTACTGGTCTGAGAAGTATTACAACGAAAAACGACGGCTTTCAGCGACACATAACGACGACCTTCACGCATATAAAGCCAGTAAACCACAAGATTCTGCACTCACAGCTCCATTCCAATATGGGACCTCCACAACAGCAACACACACTTGCAAAGCCAACAAGGAACGACGAACGAAGCTGTACATCAAATACTTGCCCATATCCATCTCGCTCAAGTCCATCACCTTCGTGCAAAAACATTCGCTTACCTTATGCTTAAACATTCATAGGATTGTGTGAACATGTGAAATCAAATTATGTAATGTAGGAATTGTGCAAAAGAAACGTGTGAAAAACTAAACAAGTTAACCACACCAGACAGCTAATAAACTAAAAAATAACACTCATTGACTATGGACTTAAGCAAAAAATAGACTATCGATAAAAATAAGTCATTAGTTCTGAAATGGACAGTATATAAAGAACACAGAATAAGGCATAATAAATGCTAAAACTATATACCACTTATTTTCTCCTCTTAAAAATAAAAGAATAACTATATTTTACTTATCTTTTTCCTTATAAAAACAAATATTAAAAATTATCTTGTTGGATGTTTTCCCTTTTTTTAACATTTGCACCATTTGTTAGGATAATATCTCAATACTTGTGTATGTATATTTCTTTGTCAAAGCAATTCTTGGAAATAATTGTTATTTTTTAGTGTACCAATGTTGAAATGAGTGTCTAGAAAACAAAAACATTTTACTTGTCCATGATATTTAGAAAATGTGTTAGGAATAGATTTTACATAATTACTACATTTATAAAAACAATGTTTCTGAGAAAATCGATGTGAAAGACCCCTCACTTTCGATAACAAACTTCTTAAAAAACAAACTTCACACTTAAATCAAGAAAGAAAATAATTAAAAATTAATAATAGTATAAAAATATTCTCTTCTTGTGATTTTTAATTATAATCTGGAAGAATATAAAAATATAAATTAGTAAAACAAGCTAGCATCGAACAGAATAACGTGGCTGAACAATACACAACAAAATTTAGATAAATTAGAAAATTTTCGAGTGACTTAGACAACGATTCAATCATTGCCTAACTTCAGTACAAAAATTAAGTTCGAAGGGTGGCGATATGTAAGGTTTCAGGCAAATACAACACCTTACATGAAAACCCTGACATGATAAGCAAATCCAGTTGTATATCACATAGCTCCGAATAAAACGTGACATTAAATTAACCAAAGTAATATGAGTAACGAGTGAGCAAATGGAATACCACACACTAACACAAGAATGCCTAAATGCATGTCATAGCTTCCCACCGTGAATCCAACACAGTTCCGAGGGTAGAAACGAGAACAGAAGTCGAGAGCAGAACCGTGTTAAGCTAGAAGGCCCTACGATAAGGGACGGACTGGACACCCACGTCGCCAATTAACCACTAGGACCACCCCAGCTGCAAGTTTTAGAGTGAGACTTTTTTGCGTCTCTCTTATGTTAGGACCACGCCCCAGCCCATGTTAAAAGCTAGAGCCCTCCAGAAGGACAATATAGATCTTAAGATAGCACAAAAAGGGTCACCCCAGCTGCATGTTTTAGTATGAGACTTTTTTTGCGTCTCTGTTATGTCAGGACCACCCCCCAGCCCATGTTAAAAGATAGAGCCCTCCACAAGAACAGTATAGGTTTTACGATAACGCTAAAAGGACCACACCAGCTGCAAGTTTTAGCGTGAGACTTTTTCGTGTCTCTGTTATGTTGCAAACTTGCCCCATGAAAAGTATAACGTTTCTCATTGGACAGACAGAATTTTTGTAGGCAGAGCTCAGACCCTGATTGGTCAGATGAAAACACAGCCAGATAGTTTTTTTTTAAACCAACTTTGGTAAATGGTGGTATGGAGAATTTAGGAGAAGAGTTACTTCCGAGATGGCGAGGTGAGCGGAGCTGTGCTGCACGCCACCCTGACGCTGCCTAAACACCGACAAGGTAATGAAAGCACGCGATGCCGCATTTCTGAGCGCATAAGGCTTCACTCAGAACTGCAGAAGTCTCATCTGTTACACCCCCTTTTTTTTTGCGTAATACTAGTTTCGATCGTAAATTAAAGCTCATGGTGTTCACATTTGCCACATGAAGTAAAAATCTGAAATGCGATGATTTCTCTGTTATATAATTATTGAGAAGCCACATCAGCCACTGTAATTTACGAAAGCCTTGAGCCAGTTACACTAAATTTACTTAGTATTAAGATTCTTTTACAGGGAGTGCAGTGGAGCTGACGCTGAAATCATTAAGTATTTGGTTATATCATCACTAGTCTCACTGAACTCTTCTGAAATCTACATGTCATGTGTGGTCTGGCGTCTCCTTACCAGCAACAGGTCCCAGGTTCAAACTAGCCAATTCCATAAAAAAACACGCTCAGAGCGTCGTTGCGCGAAAGTGGTAGGGAGACACGATATACAACAAACAGACACCACCATGAATGTTTAGAGCTGCTTTCTGAAACTTTCGGAGCCCCGGAACTGAGCACGTCTTTCTTTCTTCTGGCGATAGAACTGTCTTGCTATCAACATGAACAATGCCCTTTTATGTGAATTAGGGAGTCGTCGTTCGGGTTTCGTAAGCAGTATTCATTTGCAGTCGTGTTGTGCACGAGTCTGCTAAGAATGTAAGTTAAGAGTTTTAAAGTTTTGCTCGAGGGTGCTTGTGTGTAAGTGATTAATGATACTTTTGTTCACTAAAGGTGAGATTAATTACACTCCTGGAAATGGAAAAAAGAACACATTGACACCGGTGTGTCAGACCCACCATACTTGCTCCGGACACTGCGAGAGGGCTGTACAAGCAATGATCACACGCACGGCACAGCGGACACACCAGGAACCGCGGTGTTGGCCGTCGAATGGCGCTAGCTGCGCAGCATTTGTGCACCGCCGCCGTCAGTGTCAGCCAGTTTGCCGTGGCATAAGGAGCTCCATCGCAGTCTTTAACACTGGTAGCATGCCGCGACAGCGTGGACGTGAACCGTATGTGCAGTTGACGGACTTTGAGCGAGGGCGTATAGTGGGCATGCGAGAGGCCAGGTGGACGTACCGCCGAATTGCTCAACACGTGGGGCGTGAGGTCTCCACAGTACATCGATGTTGTCGCCAGTGGTCGGCGGAAGGTGCACGTGCCCGTCGACCTGGGACCAGACCGCAGCGACGCACGGATGCACACTAAGACCGTAGGATCCTACGCAGTGCCGTGGGGGACCGCACCGCCACTTCCCAGCAAATTAGGGACACTGTTGCTCCTGGGGTATCGGCGAGGACCATTCGCAACCGTCTCCACGAAGCTGGGCTACGGTCCCGCACACCGTTAGGCCGTCTTCCACTCACGCCCCAACATCGTTCAGCCTGCCTCCAGTGGTGTCGCGACAGGCGTGAATGGAGGGACGAATGGAGACGTGTCGTCTTCAGCGATGAGAGTCGCTTCTGCCTTGGTGCCAATGATGGTCGTATGCGTGTTTGGCGCCGTGTAGGTGAGCGCCACAATCAGGACTGCATACGACCGAGGCACACAGGGCCAACACCCGGCATCATAGTGTGGGGAGCGATCTCCTACACTGGCCGTACACCTCTGGTGATCGTCGAGGGGACACTGAATAGTGCACGGTACATCCAAACCGTCATCGAACCCATCGTTCTACCATTCCTAGGCCGGCAAGGGAACTTGCTGCTCCAACAGGACAATGCACGTCCGCATGTATCCCGTGCCACCCAACGTGCTCTAGAAGGTGTAAGTCAACTACCCTGGCCAGCAAGATCTCCGGATCTGTCCCCCATTGAGCATGTTTGGGACTGGATGAAGCGTCGTCTCAGGCGGTCTGCACGTCCAGCACGAACGCTGGTCCAACTGAGGTGCCAGGTGGAAATGGCATGGCAAGCCATTTCACAGGACTACATCCAGCATCTCTACGATCGTCTCCATGGGAGAATAGCAGCCTGCATTGCTGCGAAAGGTGGATATACACTGTACTAGTGCCGACATTGTGCATGCTCTGTTGCCTGTGTCTATGTGCCTGTGGTTCTGTCAGTGTGATCATGTGATGTATCTGACCCCAGGAATGTGTCAATAAAGTTTCCCCTTCCTGGGACAATGAATTCATGGTGTTCTTATTTCAATTTCCAGGAGTGTATTTATGAAGTATGAGTGTGAAACTGCATCGATGTTGTTGTTCAGTTGATTACGTTGGTGGAACACATTGTTATTAGAACACTGATATCATAGAGTATTTCTGAAACACAATGCAGCAATGGCAACTTCTGCATGAAGGGGGAATAAGCGTAACATCCATTATGAGTGCAGTTAAACGCAGGCATTGTTAGAATGTGTGTTACGTGTCAAGGTTAATAAAATGAACTACGAGTAATCTGATTTGTACTGTTAGCCTTTCAGATTGACTCTTTTGTAGGTGCGACCCTTCACTACTCTTAAGGGAAATGAGACATGTGTTCGTACTAAGACACAAGGTCTGGTCTATTTAGCTACAAAATGTCCTCTCTGTGAAGCATTCCATAGATGTGTCCGACAGCTGCGAAAATTAATTAAAGGGAAGTACAGAACCTTTACAGCCCCTCTGATGAGGCACAGCAAATTCTTCTTCTGCGAAGAACACACCATACTGTGGCTTGCGTGTCTAATGCTAATGCCCTCAAAATATACACTGAAAGAAAAAAATGAAAAATTATGGCATGGTACAATTTAGTAGCTGCGATTACTTTCAAGTAAACGTTTAGACCCTTTGTTATCGCTAGTATCTATTGAACGGCTATAGCAGTCTACTCAAATTAAATAATACGTTACAAGCATATTGAATATCGAGTTAACTCCTAAATGATATTGAGACTGATCAGCTTTCTGCTCTAAAGAACTGGATAATATACATTTCCTTTCAATACGGTTCGATAACTTTAGCCTGCTAAATATGGTTCGGTGGCTCGGTGCGAGACTATGGATGTGGATGTCTGGCGTTCGATCCCGGTCACACATGTGACTTTCACGTCCCACAACATTCTTTAACAAGAAAAATACCGAGTTGGCCGTGGCTTGGATCCAATTTCAAACTGTATCCTATAAATGATCCGTGTGTCATTTCAGAATTCGGAGGAAAACAGGGGTAAGCAACCTCCGATACGGCTGTCACTGTTTAATAAACGTAGAGACTGGACTGTTTTACCAAGAATAACATTCGTTGGAGAGCAACTGATTTTCCTCTTCAAAGGAGTTACCAGTCAATGTGTTGAGGTTTGGATCTTTTTCATATACGAGTATAAAAATGGGTCAAATGGCTTTGAGCACTATGGGACTTAACTTCTGAGGTCATCAGTCCCCTAAAACTTAGAACTACTTACACCTAACTAACCTAGTGACATCATACACATCTATGCCCGAGGCAGGATCCGAACCTGCGGTCCCGCGGTTCCAGACTATAGCACCTGGAACCACTCGGACAGCCGGCCGGCTGTTCCACGAGGGGTATTCAGTAAGTAATGCAACAGCCTTTTTCTCAGCCAGTTTCCGTTGAAAAAATACGGAATTTGTTGCGGGACGTCGTGAGACATTTTCGTCTCAGCTCCTACAGTTTCATGAAATTCCGATAGGTCGCACCGCTATAAGTAACCTTCAAGATGGCGTCTGTCGCGAACGTGCTTTTCAAGCAGTGAATTGTCATCGAATTTCTTGTGGCCCAAAAGCCAGAGCATCGGAAGTATTTATAGCCGCTTGCAGAATGTCTACGGATACTTTTCAGTGAGCAGAAGCACGGTGAATCGTTGGAAGAGGTGTCCGTCAACATCAGAACAAGGTCGCACAAACCCGTCCGATCTCCAACCTGGCGGCTGTTCGCACGCAGCTCTGACTTGTGTAATGTTGCAGCATTGGGACATTTTCATTCGATATTATCGATGGATCACAGTCAAACACTTCGCTGCTCAATTGGAAGTGCTGACACCTTTGCCCACCATTGGCGATGCTCAGAGGTGTGTGCCGGCTGGGTTCCTCGGCACCAAACAGAAAACTATAGAAAACAGCGAAGGACCGTCTGTGCTGAATTGCTTGCTCGTTACGGGGGTAATAGTGACAATATTTTGTCGAACATCGCCACAGGCGGTGGAATCAGGGGTTCATCACAAGAAACGGAAGTAAAATACCAATCCGTGGAGTGCCGCACACCGCATCTCCTCCTAAGAAAAACTTCAAAGCCTCACATACAGCCGGTAACATCACGGCAGTGGTCTTTTTTTACTCTGAAGTACTCTGATAATCTCCCTTATAGTGGAACGATCAGCTCTGAAATATAGTGCCACCCTCAGGAAATTGAAAAACGGACTTCAACGTGTTAGTCAACACAAAAGTACAAATGAAGTTCTCTTTCTCCAAGCGTCAGACAAGTCTGCGCAACCGAGAGGGGCTCACAAAACTTCATTGGACTGTTCTTCCTTATCTACCGAGCAGCCCTTAACTTACACCCTCTTACTTCAATCTGTTTGGCCCAATCAAGGATGCACTACGCGGCATGCAACACCTGGATGATGATGAGGTTATTGATATAGCAAAACGTTGACTCCGACGTCGCCCAGAAGAGTAGTGCCAAGTTGGTGTACAGGTCCTCCCAGTTAGGTGACGTAAGGCTGTTGCAATGAACGAAGCTTATGTTGACACACAGTGTTTTAGTCAAGAGACAGGAGAATAATATTGTGTAATCTTAAATAAAACCAACTTGGTTTCAGAAAAAAAGACATGTTGTGTTGCTCATTGAACGCCACTAATACACTACTGGCCTTTAAAATTGCTACACCACGACGATGACGTGCTACAGACGTGAAATTTAACCGACGGGAAGAAGATACTGTGACATGCAAATTATTAGCATTCGCACAAGGTTGGCGCCCGTGGCGACTCCTACAACGTGCTGACATGAGGAAAGTTTGCAACCGATTTCTCATACACGAACAGCAGTTGACCGGCGTTGCCTGGTGAAATGTTGTTGTGATGCCTCGTGTAAGGAGGAGAAACGCATACCATCACGTTTCCGACTTTGATAAAGGTCGAATTGTAGCCTATCGCGACTGCGGTTTATCGTATCGCGACATTGCTACTCGGGTTGGACGAGATCCAATGACTGTTAGCGGAATATGGAATCGGTGGGTTCATGAGGGTAATACGGAACGCCGTGCTGGATCCCAACGGCCAACTATCACTAGCAGTCGAGATGACAGGCATCTTATCCGCATGGCTGTAACGGATCGTGGAGCCACCTCTCGATTCCTGAGTCAACAGAGGGGGGCGTTTGCAAGACAACAAGCATCTGCACGAACAGTTCGACGCCGTTTGCAGCAGCATGGACTATCAGCTCGAAGACCGTGGCTGCGGTTACCCTCGACGCTCCATCACAGAGCGCCTGCGATAGTGTACTCAACGAATGGCAAAACGTCATTTTTTCGGATGTTTCCAGGTTCTGTTTACAGTATTATGATGATCGCATCCGTGTTTGGCGACATCGCGGTTAACGCACATCGGAAGCGTGTATTCGTCATCACCATACTGGCGTATCACCCGGCGTGATGGTATGGAGTGCCATTGATTACACGTCTCGGTCACCTCTTGTTCGCATTGAAGGCACTATCAACAATGGACGTTACGTTTCAGATGTGTTACGACCCGTGGCTCTACCCTTCATTCGATCCCTGCGAAACCTACATTTCAGTAGGATAATGCACGACCGCATGTTGCAGGTCCAGTACTCGCCTTTCTGGGTACAGAAAATGTTCGGCTGCTGCCCTGGCCAGCACATTCTCCAGATCACTCACCAACTGAAAATGTCTGGTCAATGTTGGCAGAGCAATTGGCTCGTCACAATACGCCAGTCACTACTCCTGATGAACTGTTGTATCTTGTTGAAGCTGCATGGGCAGCTGTACCTGCACACGCCATCCAAGCTTGACTCAATGCCCAGGCGTATGAAGGCCGTTATTGCGGCAAGAGGTGGTTGTTCTGGGTACTGGTTTCTCAGGATCTAGGCACCCAAATTGCGTGAAAATGTAATCACATGTCAGTTCTAGTATAATATATTTGTCCAATGAATACCACTTTATCTTCTGCTTTTATTCTTTGTGTAGCAATCTTAATGGCCAGTAGTGTAGTATTTGTGGTGCCACCGCCAGACACCACACTTGCTAGGTGGTAGCCTTTAAATCGGCCGTGGTCCGCTAGTATACGTCGGACCCGCGTGTCGCCACAATCAGTGATGGCGTCCCGAGCGCCGCCACACGGTAGGTCTAGTCTAGAGAGACTCCCTAGCACTCACCCCAGTTGTACAGCCGACTTTGCTAGCGATGGTTCACTGTCTACATACGCTCTCATTTGCAGAGACGACAGTTTAGCATAGCCTTCAGCTACATCATTTGCTACGACTTAGCAAGGAGCCATACTCTTCAAGAATGTATTCTGAACAGGTTAATATTGTGAATCATGTATTGTCAAGAGCGACGTTCATCATTAATGGATTAAAGTTAAGTATCAAACTAATTATGTCCGCTTTCTGAATTCTTATTCCTTGTTCCAGACCTCACGTCAGTATAGTTCTTCCCTCTTCACGCCAGCCTGCGTGAGCTAAAACGCGTGCATTTCGGCCCACACTCATAACACGGTGTTGGCTCTTCTGCCAACACAACAGTATTCAGCATTAAAACGGCGCTGCCGTTCGAGTAAGTTGTTGGTTACTTTCGGCAGGAGCGGCTCCAGAGGCTGGCTGGCGCCTATCACGCCTCGGACTGGCTGTGGCTATGCGGCGGCTCCTCTCGGACGCGTCCCATCCGCCTGCAGGCCTGGCTTAGGCCCGCTGTGGCTGCTAATGGAATTCTGCCGTCGGGCCTCCACGACCGAGACATTTTTCGCTTTTCTTTGTTTACGCAGCGGCCGCGCCTGCAGATGGCCGCCCCGTCTCCCTTTATTTGACCTCGCTCTGCTGGCGATATGGCCCCGCCCGCTGCCTGCTGCTGTCTGGTGTATCCACAACAGAAGCAGACGCTGAAATTTGTCTCCCGCACAGTGGCCACAAAGCGACGCAAAGAGATGTTTTGCGGATCTTGGACACGTAATATTTCAGATGCGCTCGTATGCTGCTGGGTTTGTTTCACTAGCATGAATACATCTCTCTTGAGGACGTTCCCCTTTTACAATATGTCTCAAATGTTTTGGGTCAAATTGAAGTAGGCGATAGTGGGTCCATAAACGATCTTATGGCGATAGGAAACCTTTGGTCGGAAATGCCTATTTATTGCGTTATCGACATACACAGCACCGAGTAAGATGGCACAGTGATTAGCACACTGCCCTCGCATTCTGGAGGACGACGGTTCCAACCCGCGTCCGGCCATCCCAATTTAGATTTTACATGATTTCCTTAAGTCGCTTCAGGCGAATGCTGAGCTGGTTCCTTGCAGATCCTTCTCCGTCCTTTTCTCTTCCGAGCTTGTGCTTCGTGTGTAATGATCTCGTAGTAGCAGAAAGTTAAACACTAATCTCCTTCTCCTCCTTCTCCATACATAGCGTACACCGCATAACAGCCGGCCGGAGTGGCCGAGCGGCTCTAGGCGCTACCGTCTGGAGCTGCGCGACCGCTACGGTCGCAGGTTCGAATCCTGCCTCGGACATGGATGTGTGTGATGTCCTTAGGTTAGTTAGGTTTAATTAGTTCTACGTTCTAGGGGACTGATGACCTCAGATGTTAAGTCCCATAGTGCTCAGAGTCATTTGAACCATTTTTGAACCGCATAGCAACACCGTAGCATGCATGGCAAGGGCACAAAAAGTTCTGCCGCATTTCCTCGAAGATCTCTGGTGTCTATTGTACCAGGAGGCAGACAGGTCCACATCCATTACTATGGATGTTTCACACAAACATCTTGACGTAAGCCCAGAGAAAAAGCGTCCAGAGCCGTGATATCCAGAGATCACGCTGGCCATGGGACGAAGACTTCCCTTCACGTGCGACAGTGGAAAAATTTGGAAATTTGTGGTAAGTTCTTATGGGACCAAACTGCTGTGGTCAGCGGTCCAGAAGCTTGTACACTATTTAATCCAACTTACACTAAGGACAACATAGACACTCATACCCGAGGGAGGATTCGAAGCTCCGACGGGGGAAGCCGCGCGAACCGTGACAAGACGCCCCTGACCGTGCGGCTACACTCCGCGGCTCCAGCAGTGAGTGTATGTTTTGTACAGGTGTTGGCGGACATTAACAGTGAAGTGGGACGGTTGGCCGCCGTGTTGAAACCGCATTCTTTCATGGACAACAAGGGGTGTAATGTCCAAGAACTGTGGCAGCAAATCCCGCAGGGATGACGATGTGGGTGATGTGTGGATAGTCCTCACTACAGCCATTGCTGTTGCGACTGTTGAAAACATCATCACGGGTGAATGGGGTTCCATCCGTGAACTAAACAAACTGTGAAAATTCGGCACTACAGCAGTGTAGTGGATAACCCACTGAGAGAAGTAAGCGCGGGGCTCGAAATCCGTTGGTCCCAGTGCTTGTACATATTCTTTATGGTAGGGTTGGGTAGTAGCTGTTCCACTAGTACTCCGCACATTGTATCCGTCGAAGAGCGCATTTCGCGGGCAAGTGGACGGTTGCTTACAGCCTGGTGGTCAGTCACAATCCAACATCATCTTCTCAAAGACTCAATTCAGGCATCCTTTAGCGGGAACCTTGGCTGGCCGGCTGTGGCATGGACGATCTTCTCCTTCATAAGTTGGTAGCCATTGAGATTAAGATCTTCCAATTAAATTAAGATCTTCCAATTAAAATGGACACCTGTTACGTAAGCTTTCTGTGTACATTAGTGCTGCTTTCCGGTCACTATATGCTGTCGCACCATACATTAAATGCATGATTGCAGACTCTAGTGACGCATTTCCATCCTTGACTACACGTCATGCGCTATACACAGTAACACAGCTCTTCATTTGTAACATAGAAATTGTAGATGAAGTACCTTCTGCACCATCCAAAATTTTCGCCGTTTCATATCTGCTGATAACTTGTATTGTACTTCTCATTCTGAATCTGTAAGCTTTATTACAGAGGCTGCATTAAATAAGTAATCGATGTAAGAGTGTATTTATGTCTGGCTTCATATAATTGATCGGAATTATAATGAAAATACTGTAAATTGCTGGGTAATAGCATAAGGAACTTTGTTTAAATATATGGATAGCAACGACGAAATGACAGTAACTGTGCCGTTGTTTATCTTTGGCTATGGAGAGTCGGTCGCGTTGGGAGCAGAGAACAAGCCGAGCAGCTTGAGTGACGAAAGATTGCTTAAGTGTTTGTTGGGCGCTCCTGCAGATGCGGTGTGCAGCTATGATCGCACCAGTGTAGCCGCGCCTGACTCGTTAACCGGCGAGTGTTGAGAGCACGGTAGGAGTGGACAGGTGGAGGAAGCTGTTGTCCTAACTACTGCCTGTCTCGTAATTATCCATGGCTCTGGAGACGACTCCGGATTCTCAAACAGCAGCAGTAGCAACAGCGGCAGGTCAGCATTGTGGTCGGCTACTTTCCTCGTCGTCCGCATAGCTATAAAACCGTACCGTTAACTGACAGATTTAATACTGTAGAGACTTTATCCAGTTGTATTTCTCTCACGAAGTATGACTAACATGAATAATAAACTGTAATAGTTAACTGTAATAGTTAACTGTGTTGTCATTATCCTCAGCCATTATTACCAGGTAGGGTCCCTCCCCTTTCCACGCAATCACCGAGTGTACTAAGAACACGAAAATTGATTAACTATTTATTGCCAGTTTTGTGTTTTTGCTAATGACCTGTTTCAGTCTAAATTTTTTGCCTTAGTAACTATTCCTTCTTGTATTTCATAACAGAGGCTGAACTAATTTGCAATATGAGTGTCACCTTATAACATCCCAGCTCCTCCAGCAAATTATAACATCCCAGCTCCCTCAACCAAATTATAACATTTCAGCTCCTCAACACCAAATTAAAACATTGCATTAGGAGGTGTCTGCTTCGTGCAAAAAGGCTTGAGTTCATATTGACGACAACAAGTAATTCTTCATTACAGACGTTTATTTACAAACAGAACTGACAGACTTCACAGACTCAACAACTGACTCTTCGAGCCAACCGCACTGCACATCCGAACTGGCAACTGACAACTCCTAGGTGTATTAATATCTTTCCAAACAATGAGAGTCTTTGACAATGTTTTGTTTACAATACGATAGCAATTCACAACTTAAAACTAAATTAGACATTACAGAATTTTAGTACAGATTAAAGTAAGTAAAAGGATCAGTACATATAAATTCT
Organism: Schistocerca gregaria; assembly: GCF_023897955.1. NCBI lineage: Eukaryota > Metazoa > Arthropoda > Insecta > Orthoptera > Acrididae > Schistocerca > Schistocerca gregaria. The sequence continues at coordinate 484,916,175 of NC_064921.1, read as the reverse complement.
TACAAGCATAATTTCCAAATAGATTTTATAACATTTTCCTACCAGCTTCTGGATAACCTTCACCAGATTTGTACCGATGTTTCCAGAAATTTCTTGACATTTGATTTTGGATATTTCTTGAGTGATTTAGAACAACTATTTATATGTAAAATGATTTAAATCGTGTTTCAAAACGTAAATAAATCTTTTTAGCAATATTTCTTGATACAAATCGTCTTTCAAAACTAGGCCATGAAACAGCTTTCACAAGTTTTCGTATTTTTGCGATCACAATATAGAACTTCTCCATAGAAAGTTCCAGAAGTGTGCATCAACCGTTCATTTACAGACTTTCTCTGTAGCTGGTGAGTTTTTAAAAGTATCTTGTCTATATTATACGAAATAATGTAGCTCAAAACTGATAATTTATACAATTAATCAGAGCTACAGCAAACAGTGAGTCTTTCTTTTACAAAATGAAATATAATTACAAAATTGAATGACAATAGGTTACTAACACTAATATATATTTACATTAATTCTATTTTTGTTCTTTCTGTGCAAAATGTCCTAATATTGACACAGTACAATATTTAAACATCACCAAAGTTTCCCTTTACATTTTGCATGTCTGTATCGACATCCCCTAAAAGTCTACAGTATCGAATACTTCAATATGTCCCAATATGTCCTGTAATGTTAAAACCTTCATTCACTTAAATTAACGTAAAATTTCACTGTCAAAACTAATAACTAAAGATACAGCACAAATTGAGAGCGCGCAATTTCATCTATTTTCTATTTAGCTTAGCGAGTGACTTCTGCTGGCTTGGTATGTATTTTATTGTTGTTATTTCAAAACTAAAATCAGTGGCTCATTTGGTTAAACTAAACTCAATTCAATCTTTCAATAATCAAAAGTAAATTAATATTCTTTTTATAAATTTTGCTTTAGGTTACGCTGAAGTTAGTGAAAGTATTTCTTTTATATAACAATGTTACAGTTAAGCCAGTTACTTTATTTACTTTACTTTCAAAATTTAGTATTTCAGAATAAGTAACTAATCTCAGTGCTTTCTAATTCATTTATTTTCTCGTGAACTGTTGTCTCTGCCAAGCCAGTGATTATTTAAGAAATGGTTCAAATGGCTCTGAATACCATGGGACTTAACTTCTTAGGTCATCAGTCCCCTAGAACTTAGAACTACCTAAACCTAACTAACCTACGGACATCACACACATCCATCCCCGAGGCAGGATTCGAACCTGCGACCGTAGCGGTCGCGCGGTTACAGACTGTAGCGCCTAGAACCGCTCGGCCACTTTGGCCGGCAGTGATTATTTGCATCAAATTCATTGCCATTACTTTTGTTAAGATTCTGGAGAGTCATTGCCCTAGCGGGCTGGCTACCGTTTAAGTATCCCCTTTGTAGCTAATAAGTGTTTTATTTGTATTTTCAGTAATTTTTGCAGGACGTGTTACGTGGAACACATTCTGCGTCCTCGTGTATCATTCTGATATTTTTCAGCAGGACAGTGCCAGTCCAGACAAGGCACTGTCTGCTCGATGCTAGCGTACTCCTTCTCCAGCGAGATCCTCATAACTGCTCCCAGCAGAACATGAGCGGGACCGGCTCACAAGTCAACGCCATCCCATTCCCTATATCCAGGGTACCAAGGGTCAGCTAAATTTGTTGTCGGCCAATTTGCTTCAAGAGAGAATACAATCGGTTTATTACAACCCTCCCAATCGAATAAGTGTATGAGTCCCGCGCAGAGGGAATGCAACAAATACTGCCAACTTCTTTGTATATTTGACTAATTTTGCTAATAACTGAATGAACATGACGTATCACCTCTGCCCGTGCAGTCCATTTCGCTGCCTATTCCTATTGTGGATGTTGCATTTTTTTTCCCTTTTTTTCAGGCAGTATACATCGACCAAACTGTAGAGATTAGTTGCAAGTAGGTTGAACGAACGCTGTGATTTATCAGCCGACGTAGAAATTGTATGTCGGTATGCTTGTTTGGCAACCGACGACTTTGCTTGTTAGGTGGTCGGTAGGGTGTGCCCAACCGCTAGCGGAACCTGCATCCTCCACTCGCTCCCCCCACCCCTCCACCCCCCCTCCCACCCCGACATTCTACCATACACACACACACACACACCGTAGGTTACAGCCAGACGGCATCGTAATTTGTGTGTGGTGGAGAAAGACGGACTGAAGGACGGCTTCGCAGTGGGAAGCCCATTAGCTCCAGATATAGCCAACCTGTTTATGGATTATGAAGACGTTGTCCTTGTTACGGGTCCTGCGAAGTCTACTTGCATTTATCGTTACGTCGATGGCACATTATTGTATGACGTCATGGACGAGAGCTCTTGGACCACATCAGTAACATTCACCACAGCATCAATTTCACGATGGAGATGTCTTGATATTATTTCAAGTCTCTGCCTGGCGAAACGCAAACGAATTTCTCAGTCCTAGTGTTTATCTAAAACTCACCCACACGGACTGGTATCTGGAGCGAACACCGCCCAGCACACAAACGTTCTGTTCCGAGGACCTAAGTACATAGAATGGAAAGAACTGAGCTGCTTAAGAAAAGTGTGCAAACATCAACAAATTTTGCAAGCTATATCACATAAGACTCATAAGCAGAATGCCCCTTCGGAGGACACCAATATATTTGCGTTTGTGCCGTCCTCTGGCTCAGTAAGGTGAAAGATTAGCCGATTCTAAAAGAGGCATAAAGTCTATTCAGTCTTCGTCTACCCGGCAAAATTCGTGAGGTATATGAAAGATGAGTAGGTCTCAGAAAGCCAGTATTACACAAAACACCTTGTGAGTGTGGGCAGTTTTATACAGAGCAGATCGTGCGCGCTGTTGGGTAACGCTGAATAGAACACGAGAGATGTTTCCGCCTACGGCATCGTGAGCAGACAACGGTAGCAGAAAATAATCTAGAAAATGGTCACCAGAATGCATTCTACGACACGTCTATGGTTAAACACACAAATGGTTTGTCGGAGAGCATTATGAAGCAAGTGATCGAGAGAAAAAAAACTGACAATACTCTCAATAAAGACGGCTGTTACGGTTAAACATAACTTTGGACACGGTCATCAGAAGGTTGAATTGGATGCGGCGGTCTTGCAATTAAAACATCCCTTACTTACATCTACATCTACATCATGCTCCGCAAGCCACTTACCGGTGTGTAATAAAGGGTACAGCTGGTACCACTAACTGATCCTCCCTTCCCTCTTCCACTGTCGAATGTTGCCTGAGAAGGGTGACTGTCAAAAATGGTTCAAAAGGCTCTGAGTACTATGGGACTTAACATCTGAGGTCATCAGTCCCCTAGAACTTAGAACTACGCAAACCAAAGGACATCACACACATCCATACCCGACGCAGGATTCGAACCTGAAACCTTTGCGGTCGCGCGGCTACAGACTGAAGCGCCTAGAACGGCTCGGCCACTGCGGCTGGCGGATGATTGTCGGTATGTCTCTGTATTTGCTCTAATGTCTTGAAGGTTGCCATCCTGGCCATTTCTAGAGATGTATGTGGAAGAAAGTAACAAGTTGTGTTACTCTTCCCGGGAAGTGCTCTCTCTGTCTGTCAGTCTCGTGACGGCACGATGACGAGGGGATGGAGGAATACAGCGCAGTTTCTGCTGTATAAACTGCTCCCTGTCGACGTTATCGATACAGACACACACTATCATGCAACACTAAGAGAAAACCTACATGCATCATACAACACTGCAACTGTCACCTGTCCTTTTGCGCAAGAAGAGGTTGCGCTAGCAATCTCAGAGCTCAAAAACAAAAAAGCACCTGGACCAGATGGTATCCACTCGGAAATACTGAAAAAACTAGTACCGCAGATCACCCCGTTCCTAACAACGTTACTGAACGATGCCTTACGGCTGGGCAGGGTACCTACAATATGGAAAACCTCCAAAGCAGTCATTATTAAGAAATCAGCGGAGAGGAACCCTTCACATCCAAAGACTTACAGGCCAATATGCCTAATAAACACCCTAGCAAAGACTCAGGAGAAGTTACTGTGTAAGCATCTGCAGACACAGAGAGCTCTCAGGGGTATGAGCCAACACCAGTTCGGCTTCAGATCTGGCAGATCAATAGATGATGCCATCAACCAGGCCCTGCAAATAGTTAACACCACAAAACAGAAATACGCCATGGCAATAATGATTGACATTGCCGGAGCATTTGATAATCTTTGGTGGCCAGCACTGTTTCAGAGGCAAAGACATCTGGAGGTACCGCAATCACTGTACAACAGTTTTCTGGACTACTGTAAAGATCGAGTAGTGGAATGGCAAATGGACAGCCGGAAAGTAATTAAAAGAATTACCAAAGGCTGTTCTCAAGGGTCGATCTGCGACCCCATCTTCTGGGACATAATAATCGAACCCCTCCTACAACTTCTGGATGGGGATGGCAGGTCAGACGGAATTGTCGCCTACGCAGATGACCTATTAGTTGTAGTCACTGCAAACAACAGAGCCCAGCTAGAAGAGAAAGACAGTGGATTACTGCAAACAATTGCTCAGTGGTGTCACAACAACAAACTCAGGATAGGCGAAAACAAAACAACATACACTTTACCGAAAGGATCACTCCAAAGGAATCATTTGGTTAAAATTTGGGACACAAACATCAAACGAGCACGCATTACGCGCTAACCTGGGGTACACATAGATGAAAAATTGCATTTCCACGAACACATAAGGGCAACAACAGACAAAACAGAAAAAATACTCCAAAAACTGGTGAGGCTAAATTCAAAACAGTACAGACTACCTCTACCAGTCATACGTACATACCACAATGCGTTCTTCGAATCAGTACTCACCTTTGCATCTAGCACGTGGGCACATAGACTGAACGTGGCCACCAACAAAGCATCCGTCAGACGAGGGCAGAGAAGTGTCCTACTTAGGCTATCTGGAGCCTTCGGTACCACCTCAGAGGATGCACTATGTGTGGTGCTCGGTATATGCTCCATAGATATCACAATCAAATACAGAGCTGCAAGGTACTGGTTAAAGGTGGGGAGACTAGATAAGGTACACAAAATAACCGGTGTGCCCATAGAGGCGATACGTCACCTTAAAAGTTGGCGTTTGGATACATGGCAAGGTGAGACAGACGTAAGTGATAAGGGACGTAGACTGCACGACTTCCTCCCTGACATAAGGGAGCGGTTGAGAATGAGACATATCGATCCCAGCCGCGGTATGGTACATTTCTTAACCGGGCGCGGACCTTATCCCACGCACTTAAACCGCGTGAGTCTGAGGCAAACACCTACATGCACATGCAGGGAAGAAAGTTCCCCAGAACAGACTGTCCTTTTCTGCGGGCAATACGCGAACAATAGACATACACTACACTTAGATTACACAGATACAGACACAGATATATACACAGCAATAATAGACGAATAACAATGGGCACTATTAAACGCACTGACAAACGGTTTTTCAAAAACAACACATGAAGAGTACATGAAGACATGACATTACAGATATGCCTATGTGCATCGTAACAATCTCCAGAGGGTGGACAGCGATACCCACAGTGACAGCGAAAAAAGTGACAATGAGGAGGAACAGAAGGAGGCAGCTGAGATGTGACAGTAAATAAGCATAATTGCTGGCAATCTAGCCAAGAAAACACCAAACACTGTACATGGATGGGCACCTACAGAAGTTAATACATAGGATTAGTAACAAATAGGATAAGCAACATTATTTCTCTACTAATAACCATTTGTGTGTGTGTGTGTGTGTGTGTGTGTGTGTGTGTGTGTGTGTGTGACTGGCGGTCAACGGCTGGATGAAACCATTCCGAGGTATTCACCGTCAGTCACACTCGGTAATGGTACCAACAAATCTCTCATCTATCTTATCTGCTTTTTATATTCTTCTTAAAAACAACACAATTTTATTTATATTTCAACGTCAAATTATTGTTATTTTGAATCATTTTTTGTAAATGTGGTAGATAAAACAAAAGGAAAGAAATCTGTAAGAAGATGAAAAACGAAAATTGTAAGATGTACGACCTGTTTTAAACAGCAGGTAACAGGTCTATAATTTGGCAATAAATAAATAAATATCTCTCTCTCTCTCTCTGAAATTCGTGTTGCTCAACGCCTCTCTTGTAAGACCGTCACAGCAGTTTGTTGAGAATCTCTGTACCGCTCTCGTGCCGACTGAACGATCCCGAGAGAAACGTACCACTCTTCCTTGGATCTTATCTCTTGTATCAGTCCTAAGGACCCCAAAGTGATGAACACTACTCAAGAATCTGTCGAACACTGTGACGCGTGACTGGACAGCAGTGACGTCAGATGTGGTAACGCTGCCGTATAAGGACGGCAGCAGCATCCATACCTCAATCATCACTTACCAATGGTTAATTAGCACTCGGGATAAAGCTCGTGCATATTAAACCAGCTGAAGCGACTGGAAGCTTGAGAGAATTTTATTTAAAATTGTGACTGGCAAAAAACAGCGAAGGCTGTCAATATTTTAGCGTGCTTTCCATGTGCCATTCACTCGAGAATAGCATCAAAATGAAACAAAAGCAGGGCCTTTTTTCAGTGGCATCATAACATGAGAATTGGGGTTACTGCTCCAGACGACCAGTAGCTGAGCGTGCTGAACAAGTGTTTGATTAGAAATTTACGATGGTTTAAGTGCAACAGGAAATGATAGGGAAGCTTGTTACGGCGCGTAGTGACTTACCGCACGTGGTGTGAACTAAGCTGCAGATAACACCCAAATTAACCAGCACCTACAGCCACCCAAAAGCTTTAAAAAAAACCTCACACGAATGTATCGTGTATGTCAGTCACCTTCGGCACGATTGCACTTGTGTCGGGCGTTTCGGAACCGATAAACGGAAGATGAATACTGCATTTGAGAGTAACGCGTTGCTAAACATTTAATGAATCTACTAAACGAGTATCGGCCTGAGAGAAGGTGGCCGATCTGTTTCCATCAAGTGTCTTGCAAGACATACACCATGTAACATGTTCTCGGGCGACTTTTCTTGTCAGATTGCTTTCGGAATTAGTGGATTTCCAACATTTCTTTGCCACTCAGTTGCTTCCCCGACGAGAATAACGGAGAATATTGTAGCAAATTTGGGATGTTGTACCAAAATTATGCATGAAATTTTTCGAGATCATTTAATACATATTTGTAATAGTTGATTCGCTGTAAATCCACTGTTAATTGATCTATGTCATTTGAGCTTAAAAAGAATATTTAAGAAGCACTACCTTTTAGAAAATAGAGCAACATTAAATTTCCTCCAAGAAAGGTCTTGTTTGATTTTTCCCTAAGACTAACTGTTCCCGCATTGCAGGGCTGAGAAAATCGCAGATTACTATTAATAACTTTTTAATGGTGTAAAATTATAATTATTGTTAAATTAATTTGGATAAGAACAAATATTAAATATGAGTCTCAAGTCTAAGTGCAATAGAGTAGGTTTAAGAGATAAATTGTGTTCTGGCGTGTAACAGGGTGGATGGGGATAGGGGCTGGAAGCACAAGGGAAGGTACGTTTCCAGATTCCTCCTTCATAAATGTGTAAACTGAAGAATAACTTGTGTGATTCCTACATCTATCTACCTCTCCACGTCACAAGAAGCATCTAGAATGTGTTACGCTAAGTTAACCCGATTCTTGACATCAGGCATTATGAATAATTGCCGACGCAATGCACAGACATCCAAGGGTGGTGCTTATTTTCCACAAAATAAGTTAACAGTGTAGTGAAAGCAGATGTGAGTTACTAATAATACTAACGCAAGAAACGTGGATTGACAGAATCTATGAAAATGTCTGCCCACTTTCTACACTGCTTGAGGTGAAACTGATTCTTAGTTATCTTGTATGGCAGCTGTATCATTCTTCCGAGAAATACAAATTCCCCACAATGAGCGCTTGTCACTTTTCATTTTACAAGCAAACTATACCTCCCCAGCACTGTCTGTTCAGTTCTCTCATGTTAGTAGCCAAAGTTACTTCACTGAGCTCGTGTTTAAATAGAGGAGTTGTTTTAAGTTTATTGAGTACTTAGTTGTAGTTCTTGATTGAGATTCTGTATAATGTAAAGAAGCTTAACAACTGGAACTATCAATTGTCTACCACACTGAAAAGAGCAATTCCCAACTGTGAAAACCTGTTAGTAAGCATTCAACAACGCCGATTTCATTGTCTGCACCGTCACTCCTTGGAATACTTTTCCCAACTTGAGCGGTATCAAATGTGTAAGGTGGCAGAATAAATGGTCAGATTCACACATTACATGAGACCTTTACAAACTGCAATGAGAAGATGTAGATGACACCTAACGTAAATCGATAGTTATGAGAACATTTGCCTATCAACATGTAATACAAAAAGGGATGACAGTCAATCGACGGTAATTAACACACCATTCCTATACAATGCATGTCTTTTAGCGGAGGGTAGAACAGGGAACGCGAATCGAGTCGCTTTTCGTTTTGAAAAGCCAGGTCCACAACAGCATAGTGAAACCGCACTGTAGGAGTTACACCAGCAACCACTTAAAGGGTGGCAGGAAAGAGGACCGCGACCCCAGGCCAGGGGATTCAAGCTGGAGTGCCGCCTGTAGTGAGGGCATTGGTACAAGAGCAGAGAAGAAACTTCAGAACACTGCATTTCGAAATTCCAGCGGGATACGAACAAAAGCAAGAGACGCAATTTCGTCGAGCGAGTGCAACACATGGGAAGGTCAATGTAGTTTAGGTGTCTGGAAGGAGCACAAAACGTGTGATTGGCGGAAAATCACTAGGAAGGAGAAAACTACGGAAGTTTCGATGCAGTTTGATAGAAGGGACGTTGCGATTGGTAGAGGGTGTTTCTACAAAATCAGAGGAATGCTTCTGTTGGTCGAGAAAAGCCTTGACGTGAAAAAGGAACCCAAGTAGGGGGAGGCAGTTCTGCCATGACTAGGACAAGAGAGAAATTTTGTGAGGGACTCTTCTCTGAACTGGCGTCAAGTGCGGAACGGAGCGCTTAACGCTCCGTACACCACAGAGAAGAAACTGGTGTGGACACTGAGTTCACAGCGAATGCACTCCAGCTAAAAGTAGCTGTAGCAACGCGTAGCTCCAACTGTGGAGCAACGAACCAGCCAAATTAGTTAATTGTTCTTGCAAGAACTGAGAGGGCGCTATAATATGCACGCTGCTCCAACCATGCGCAGTTATATCGCCACACAATAAGACTAGAGCTGAGTACGTTTTCTCGCATAACGAGAAACGTAGGGAAAGTTTCTGCTGGAAAGTTCAGCAAAGGCCAGATTAGTTTTGTAGGAATTTCAATGGGAGAGAGCGGCCTTGCAGACAGCAGTACGTCGCAGCTTAAGGTAATACTGCATGCAGACGCGAAAACTTTGTTGGCTCACCAGCTTGCGTCCCCTATAAACTTGAGCAGCCTTGGGTAATCGTGCGGTCAAATTTGTCACTTGACTACCCATCCACCGTAGACTTGATTGTCCTCCTGAATAGAACCGCACTTTGAACCTGAATCGGAGGATTTTCTTAGTACTGACCAACATCATAACATACACTCCTGGAAATGGAAAAAAGAACACATTGACACCGGTGTGTCAGACCAACCATACTTGCTCCGGACACTGCGAGAGGGCTGTGCAAGCAATGATCACACGCACGGCACAGCGGACACACCAGGAACCGCGGTGTTGAATTCACGGTGTTGTTATTTCAATTTCCAGGAGTGTATGTGTAGGAGCAATTTTGTAAAGAAACGTCGAATTAAGCTTTCATATTGTGCCTAGGATTAATGTAAACAAATTTCCAATTAAACTTTCATAATACTGTGCTTAAGATCAATGTTCTTTCAGAGAGTTAATATTTAACATTATTGTGTATAAACATATTTCACTTTTTGATGTTGGTAAGATGCGTTATCCATTGAGCTGTTGAAAACTGTGTGGAAAGCTGTAATGTAGTGAGAAATATTGCGACATTGAACATGTCATTTCACCTCACACAGTTGGTCTCAATTCAAGAATAAGCAAAAACCATAACCTCTGCAACCTTTACAAATGCATCATCCCAGCCTTAGCATTTCGTCTTAAATAAACAACACCCGCTGATGTCTGTACACCGTGTCGCCAGTGTGTTATAAGACACAGTGCGGTGGCCTGGTACAACTTTGTGAAACACCCTGTTGTTGCTTCTTGTGAAGTAGTGGGGTAGACGGAGCGGGGCCCTTCAGTCTGCAGGAGTACGAAGGACGGAAGAGCATGACCACAATTCGGCGACCTACGTTCGCTTAAACTTTTGTCTTCCATCCCCACTTTAACATGTTACTCCTCGAGAACAAATTTATTTCTTAATATGGCTCTACTGCATTCAGACGTGGTACGCACATATAATATTTGTTCTTAAGCAACTTCATTTTATACCAGTAAAATACTATTTCTGATAATCTGTGATTTTTCTCTCACCTGCAATGCATAAAGTATAAGCCCTACAGAAAATTTTTTGACGTTTTTTGGAGGAAATGTAATGTAGTTTAATTTTTTGCTGGGACAAAACTTTTCGGCAGAAGCCGTGGTTTTCGAATTATTCAAGAGAAACAAACATGTGATCTTTAACCGCCCTCTATCCTCCCGCCACGCCTGCAAATGTTCATACCCCACCGGTCGGGATTTCTAGTATGTTGTTCATGGAACTCCCTCCTATCACTGAAAAAATCTTTGCGACAACACGATCTTTCCCCATATTTTCTTTTGTGGCCTGTAGTAATTACAACATATGCTCTCGTGCTTTATTTATAGCCATACTGCAAACTAATGTTACCGGAAATTTGAGCCTTTTAAAGTTGAATGGTATGTTAATTTAAATGGCTGGAATTGGTGGTATGAATACTGACTTGACTTTTCCTGTACCGTTTAATATTGTCGCTCAGAAACCTTTTTTTCAGCGTAACAGGAGTCACACTGTGCGGCTTTAAGAAATTTCTGACTAAGTTTACGTTTTCATTATTGTATAGCATTTAAGTATCTCTTCCACTGGTATCATATTCCGTATTCTCTGATTTGTTTGTGGAAATAATTCATTTTTTTTGTTCCTAAAATTCTTTGCTCATGTAGACGTACCGTTCCTTTTTCGAAGAGTTCTTAATCTCCCTTGTCTACGTGGCCCGATTTAGCCGGGGTATATATATATATATATATATATATATATATATATATATATATATATATATATATATATATATTTGGAAATGGAAAAAAGAACACATTGACACCGGTGTGCCAGACCCACCATACTTGCTCCGGACACTGCGAGAGGGCTGTACAAGCAATGATCACACGCACGGCACAGCGGACACACCAGGAATCACGGTGTTGGCCGTCTAATGGCGCTAGCTGCACAGCATTTGTGCACCGCCGCCGTCAGTGTCAGCCAGTTTGCCGTGGCATACGGGGCTCCATCGCAGTCTTTAACACTGGTAGCCTGCCGCGACAGCGTGAACGTGAACCGTATGTGCAGTTGACGGACTTTGAGCGAGGGTGTATAGTGGGCATGCGGGAGGCCGGGTAACGTACCGCCGAATTGCTCAACACGTGGGGCATGAGGTCTCCACAGTACATCGATGCTGTCGCCAGTGGTCGGCGGAAGGTGCACGTGCCCGTCGACCTGGGACCGGACCACAGCGACGCACGGATGCACGCCAAGACCGCAGTGCCGTAGGGGACCGCACCGCCACACATGGAATTATAGAAAATCCAAATGGCAACTGTTTAACACACAATTAGACCATATTACCATGATGTATTCCAATCTCTGTTTGCCTCTACAATTTTTTCCTCTGCAGCTCCCTCAACTACCATGATGCCTTAAAAGACGTCCTATGATCCTGTTCCTTCTTCTAGTCAGTGTTCTCTACATATTTCTTTCCTCGATTCTGCGGAGAACCTCCTCATTCATTACTTTCTCAATCCATCTAATTTTCAATATTTTTCTGTAGCACCACATCTCAAAAGCTTCGATTCTCCTCTTTTCCGATTTTCTCACAGTGCACGTTTCACTAGCATGCAATGCTGTGCTCCAAACGTACATTCTCACTCCTTGCTCTCTCCATCATGAGTTATTTTGCCGCTTAGGTAGCAGAATTCCTTAACTTCGTCTGCCTCGTGATCCCCTAATGCTATTTTTAAGTTAATCGCTGTTCACACTTCTACTATTTCTCACTCCTTTCGCCTTTCGTCAGTTAACTTTCAATCAATATTCTGCACTCATTAGATTGTTCATTCCATTCAACAAATCCTGTACTTCTTCTTCACTTTCACTCGTGGTAGCAATCGGTCATATCGAACTACAAGCTATAAACTGTTCCTGGATTACTGCACTAGTTGTTAGTACAGCAAAAAATTACGCTCTCCGTGGTGTCAGAAAACCTAACCATGTTCGAACGAGGAATGTAAGGAGCTAGGCGTCGAATATGAAAGAAAGGCAGAACCAGATGCTAAAGTACAATTCTTAGAGGTACAAAGCCACAACAAAATATCCAGATGGAAGGAAACATCTGAGAATTTGAATTTCACATACAACGAGTAGGAGCTTACCCAGATAATTAGATCCGTGATGTACAACCGGTACAAAGCAGGACTGCATTCCCAGACCAGAAGCCACATCTAAACGAAGAAAACAGCTCTCAAAGCCGACGATCGACAAGAAGCACTAAAGGCACGGCACTTACCAGCTCTACGTAGCCAGTAACAAGCACTACCAATTATGCACCTTATCCAAGCCAAACAACTGGACGATGCCCTTAAAGAAGTGAAGTGTTGGAAAGCAGTTATTATGACAACATATTCCCAGGATTCGTTTGAGGTACTGGCCCAAAAACGCGCTAGTGGCTTGTTTATTTTTACAGCGATATAATTAAGACGCGAAAACTTCCAACGCTGTTAAAAAAAAGCAAAATTATTATTACTACCGAAGCATGGAAGGATGCTGTGCTCTCTGAAAGCCACAGTCCAATCGCTCAACATGGCGTGTGTCTCAAGCTACTGGAAAGAAAACTCTGCGCGAGACTCTTCCCTTGAAAGTGTCCTCCCATCGAACAGTTCGGCTCTAAGCTAGAGGAAATTGTTGCTACCAACTGCTGTACTGACAGTGTACATAGAAAATTGCTTTCAGAAGAAGTTCAGAAAAGTGGTCCCTTTCATTGACTTCACTTGCGCCTACGAAACGGTCTTTAAGGACGCTCTACTGGTAAAGCTCTACAGTCTAGTTCCCTAAAAAGCTTTTCTCCAGCTTGTGACTGAAAAAAGCAGTGACAGAACCTTTCAAGTAGTGTTAAACGGAAGGAAACGCAAGTGTCGAAGCCTGCAGAACGGCTTTTGTCCGGACTCCGTCCTGGCCCCACTTTTTTTTTTCAACATCTACCCTTTGATTACCAACCACAACGTCTCGAAAGTTTATGTATCTTGATGATATAACCGTAGTCACACAAAGGGAGCATTTAGCCAAAACGGAGAACGCGCTCACTCAAAACCTCTAATTAATAGATGAATATCTCAGAAAATGTGGACGTAATCCAAATCTGAATGGAACATAAGTTTCAGCCTTGCGTCTAAATAGCAGACAAGCATATGTTCTATTCAGAATATACTCCGAAAGAGCCAGCTTAAGGCACAGTACATACCGTAGATATCTAGGAGTAACCCTCGATACGTCTTTGTCTTACAAAATACCTATGGAAAATGTTAAGAAGGGAGGGGGAGGGGGCACGACGTTGAGATCATAGATTTACTTCAAACCTTGTAGAATATTATTAAGCCAGTAAAGCAACATACTGTGTAAGTAGTAAGGTGCAGTACTCTCGCAATTCCAAGAAAATCGCAAGAGAAGTTTTGAGCGTCTATTATGTACCGGATTTATCTATGGGTAGGAGATGTCTATTACAGTTCGTGGTGGTCACTTGGGTTCCTGCACGGTAGCTCAGGGTGTTCGGTCAGAGGGCTAAATACGACACTGGATCAACGATGAACTTTAACAAGAGTCATGGGACGTCCACCCAGAACAAACAAAGCGAACAATAACGAACAAAATGAGAGTAGAAAAATGAGGAAGTGCTTAACTAAGGAAGACGAAAGTGTATGAGGCGACCTTCCGACTCTCACTCAAACATGTGTTTTAATCTAGGTTTTTTCCATCAACGGTCATATTATTTAATTTATGTGACATATGAGAGCCAATATAATTAAAAAACCATGTGTGTGTGCATGAAGTTTTAGTGAATTTCAGATTATTTGAGTATTTATTTTTTTAATTAAATTTAATTGTTGGAACAAGGATATTTATAACTGTCGACAAGTACATGAAGAAACGCATAGTATTTTCCTGAAAATGTACGCCTGATGCCATTTGCGAAATCTCTTATACGTGCTATCTGGTAAAATACCCGGAAGAACTCTGCAGCTCGACGCTTCGAGCGGCAGACACAAAGGCACGCCCCATTTGGCAGTTGCTAATGTAGCAAGAACGAATAGTGTAGGTGCAAATTCTTTGAATCTCACAGAATTTACACTTGTACTACAAAAATTAAAGTCTGAGTGGGAATCGAAGAGTCGGATCATACTAGTGTGTTTCAGGAAGCTCGAACGCTAACCACTTGACAACCATGAACTCTAAGGTCCGATACCTACATCACTTATATAACAGAACCGTAAAATTTCTCTTGCGATTTTCTCGGATCAAATGGTTCAAATGGCTCTGAGCACTATGGGACTTAACATCTGAGGTCATCAGTCCCCTAGAACTTAGAACTACTTAAACGTAACTAACCTAAGGACATCCCACACATCCATGCGCGATACGGGATTCGAACCTGCGACAGTAGCTGCAGCGCTGTTCCGGACTGAAGCTCCTAGAAACACTCGGTCAGAGCGGGTGGCGATTTTCTCGGAATTGTCAGCGTAGTGCATCTTACTACTACCTGGATATTATACTATTTTAATGGCATACTAAAGGTGTACAAAGTTTGTAGTAAATCCGTGATCCCAGCGTCGTGGCCTCCCCTTGTCAGCAAAAGTACAACACAGAACAATCATAACAAAAAATTAGCAAATACATCTTGAAAAGCTGATGCATACACCTCGAAAAGCAGCACTGTCCCTTTGGTTTACTCTGCCGCTGAGTGTTGTGCCCCTGTCTGAATCAATACCCACCAGACCCAATCTTATTGACATCCAACTCAACCAAGCATTGACTGCACCACCACATGTAATAGCGTGATGTATGTAATGCAACACGTTTTCACTCAGCTCTGAAGATGGTCATTACCGACCGAAATTAATAACCTGATTACAAATAAACATTCTGATGGGAGACGAATCATGCTAAAGCAAAAATCATTGTGGTAGACATTGGGACAAAAATTTGTGAACATATTTTCTTGAGAATTTGGACGTTCGAAAAATATTCTTTTCATAGGAATTACTATTGCACCATTTTATGGAAAAAGGAAACTATTCGGTCGCGTTACAGCTTGAGTGATTTAAGTTGCGTGAGTGAAGCACCTGGTGATATGATGACTGTACGCGAAGGAAGTGGGGTGGTGCATCAGGCATATCTGAAGAACTTAAGGTTTTACCTTTTAAATCTTGACCGATACTCAAAGATTGTGTACAACCTTTCCTTCATTGACAGATTTAGAATGACATCAGTCTATAGACTTTTCCCGTAACTTCCAGAGCCAAAGCCCAAGCCAGGGCAATGTGCGATATTGGGTTTATGTATCAAATTGCAACGCCTGTCTTGTGAATATGTATGATGCAATGTCCAAAGGAACATGCACTGCGACTACAGCTGCAATGAAAGACATGAGACGTATCCGCAGCTCCGAATATGAACCACATGCATCAGTATCATGGAATGAGACACTGAAACTCTGTACTCGTCCGGCCCGAAGTGGTTCACATTGGCAACTGCGAATGCTTTTCATGTCTTGGCTATTTGTATGCGAGAAGAGAGGAAGATGCAAAACGCTGAAAATTAATGAAAGTGTTTCACTGTGAGAAGTGCAATGCGCACTTCCGAAATGAGAAAAAAGAACTGTTTTCAGAATTTACTTAAGGAATTAGAGCTGTAGGGTTCAAAGGTATCAAATTCTTAATTGTTTTCATGTCAGAAAATCTGTAAGTGAGATTTACTTCATCTGTACCCTTAAATTCCTAGCGTAACTAATGCATAACACTACAGTCTACACTCATGCTCATAAATTAAGGGTAATATTCATACATGGTGAAACAACGCTCTGGTGGGCTGTTTGCGGGTTTCAGTCACCTCGGGGTATGACCAGGCGGTGCATTTGACCTGTGGTCGTCGCACGGTGTCGCTGGCAGCACTCCACATACTCAGAGGTATGTCAGAGTACGGTGCAGCGAGTAAGTGTGCAGACGTTTTCAGACGTGCTAATGGTAACTGTGTGTTGAAAATGGCTCAAAGAACACATATTGATGACATTATTATGAAGGGAAGAATACTAGGGCGACTGGAGGCTGGCCAAACACAGCAGGTCGTAGCACGGGTCCTCCGTGTGCCACAAAGAGTGGTCTCAAGATTATGGCAACGATTCCAGCAGACAGGAAACCTGTCCAGGCGCTACAGCTAGGGACGTCCACAATGTAAAACCACAAGAAGACCGATATCTCGCCATGAGTGCCCGCAGACGGCCACGGAGTGCTGCAGGTAGCTTGCTCGGGACCTCACAGCAGCCACTGGCACAGTTGTCTCCAGACACACAGTTTACAGACGACTGAACAGACATGGTTTTTTCGCCCGGAGACCTGCAAGATGCATTCCACTGACCCCTGGTCACAGGAGAGCCCGTAAGGCCTGATGTCAAAAACACAGTACATGGTCATTGGAACAGTGGTGCCAGGATACGTTCATGAACGAGTCCATGTATAGTCTGAACAGTGATTGTCGCAGGGTTTTCATCTGGCGCGAACCAGGAATCAGGTACCAACCCTTTAATGTCCTTGAAAGGGACCTGTATGGAGGTCGTGGTTTGATGGTGTGGGGTGGGATTATGATTGGTGCACGTTCACACCTACATGTCTTTGACAGAAGAACCGTAACAGGTCAGGTGTATGGGGAAGTCATTTTGCACAAGTATGTCCGCCTTTTCAGGGGTGCTGTGGGTCCCACCTTCCTCCTGATAAGATGATAACGCACGGCCCCACCATCGTGGAGGAGTACCTTGAAACAGAAGATGTCAGGCGAATGGAGTGGCCTGCCTGTTCTCTAGACCTAAATCACATCGAGCACGTCAGGGATGCTCTAGGTCGATGTATCGCTGCACATCTTCAAACCTCTAAGACTCTCCAGGATCTCCGACAAGCACCGGTGCATGAATGGGAGGCTATACCCCAGCAGCTGCTCGACCACCTGATCCGGAGTATGCCAACCCGTTGTGCGGCCCGTGTACGTGTGCACGGTGATCATGTCTCATACTGACGACGGAGTACAGGCGCAGGAAACAGTGGCGTTTTGTAGCACATATATTTCGGGACGGTTTTCTCAACTCATCACCAATACCGTGAACTTTCAGCTCTGTATCATGTGTGTTGCTTATGTGCTCATGCTATTAGCGTTAGTATTGCGTAGTGCCACGTTGTGTGGCACCACATTCTTTAATTATCCTTAATTTATGAGCATGAGTGTAGATTTTTTTAATGTACTTATATCAAATTATGTTTATTGTGAATTATAAATAAAACTAAGCGGCAGGTAAAAATTGTTCTGTTCATTGCTTAATAATTCTCACAAACTCAGATGAAATTAACAGTTATTAAGCGAGAAAACTGAACAAAGTAAAATCGTTTACCCTGGAGAAGGGAACCTTTACTATCTAGAGCTGCTAGGTTTTCAATCAGGTTATGGTTCCTGTTTACGAGTGTGAATGAAACACCTGATTATTGTTTGAGATATGGAACTTCGGTGGCGAAGTCTTGAGCAATGGGGTCTTGGAATGGAAAGTTCCCAGTTAACTTGCTGCGTCAAATTCGGATAATCTGACGCAGCAAGTTAACGGTTAACTTTATATCAACGTTAAGTTTGATCTTAATTAAGGCAAAGGAAGAGATGTGTGCTATTGGCGTGCCAGTCGTCGTCGTCGTCCTTTTTGTGTGGCCATCCTTTTGACAGGAGGTCTTGGGGACGACAGCCGTCTTAAGTAATAGGAATTAAGAGGAAATGAAATACCTACAGCCGTCCCTATGACTTTATTTATTTTGTAGCTACCAGTTTCGGCGATTCAGTGCGGCATCTTCTGGCTCCAGTTGATGCTGAAAGGGTTGTCACGAACCCTGTATATACCGCATCAGTGGGCAACATAACTAGTTACGCAGTTATGACAGTCTGTGTAACCAATTATGTTGACCACTGATGATATATATATAGGGATCATGTCAACTCCTTCAGCATCAACTAGAGCCTAAAGATGGCGTACTAAAGCGCCGAAACTTGTAGCTACGAAATAAATAAAATCATAAGGACACCCCTAGGCATTTCATTTTCTCAAAGTAGCCGTGACAAGTCGCAGTGCCCGCCTTTCCTGAGTACTCTGCAGTGTGTGGCGCCGCCTAGCTGCAGCTGTGGCTTACCGGACACATCGCGGTAGTTGCCGTCTAGATGGAGTCTACAACCTGGAAGGGTCAACTTCGCCTCACACGCCCTGCAGCATGCCCTCCGCTACCCTGACGCAGCTTGTCGACTTGATCAATATCGGGGACAGTGGCGGCCACCATCACGCTTGTCATTTGTGTACTAGCCGAAAACCATGGTCAAGAAAACCTAAACGAGGTGGCCGACGTGTCTGAGCAGCCGTTGTGCAGGCTATGTTACCATGAAGCAAGTAATGTTGACTGGACTATAAATTTTAGAAATTTCTGTGGAAGAACACATTTTCGTCGCTGTGGAAGTGGTTGAGGTAAATTTTACTGGCAGTGTTAGCGGTGAGCCTTTCAGAATCGTTATCCAGGCACGTTCTTCATAAACTGAGTGTATGGTTATGTACCGTCCAGTTAAAACTTTTCTTTGGAAAAGGGGTGCGTTCTCAAAATCGTTTATGCTGTGTGCTAGCATGCAAACCTGCGTCATAAATGTCTATCACAGTTTCCATTGGTCAGAAGTAAGTGTTCGAAATTCTGCCTCGTTATAATTGTGTGAGACATTATTTGTTGTTAAGAACTCTGAAATTCTGCCTTATTATTGATATTATTGAGTGAGAAGTTATTTGAAATATTCGCAAATTCGTTATTATTATTGCGTGAGGGATCATTAGCGTGGTATCAACTTTCGATATTACACTTGTTATGGGTTGCAGCTATCGACCGAGGTCCGTAATAGTATCGCTGGACCTGCGAGTCTAGACTATAGCAGCTAACGCCGCTCCGCGGCTTGCAACAAGTGTCTAGCGTGCGCTCCGCCACTCTTGATCGGGACGTCAAGTAGGAAAGTAGTATAGCCTTCAGCTGGTAGGAAGCAACCGCCGCGCGGGATTAGCCGAGCGGTCTATGCCGCTGCAGTCGTGGACTGTGCGGCTGCTCCTGGCAGAGGTTCGAGTCCTTCCTCGGGCCTTGTCCTTAAGATAATTTAGGTTAAGTAGTGTGTAAGCTTAGGGACTCATGAACTTAGCAGTTAAGTTCCATAAGATTTCACACACATTTGAACTTTTTTTTTGGAAGCAACGTCTAACAAGCCGCTTAGTTGAAGTATGGCCTATGTGATGCCTCTATAGCTCTGTGTTTGTAATTATATCCCTCCTGACTATGAACAGTCCTGTACCACCAATTAAGTACAATATATTATTTTTTTTACTAACGACTTCTCATTATTTTAGTCGTTGTAGACCATGCAGACAGCTCCTTATCGACTTCACTGACAAACCTGCTGCATAAGAAAAAAGAGACTTGTATGTTTCTATTTAGCACTGGCCACCAGTCATTCATATTGGCGACGATTCGTTCGTCGTTATCTTAAAAATAAACTTTCTGAGAATGTTGAGATTTTAAAACTTCTGAAAATTATCTTTACGAAATGATTGTTGACTTTTAATATAGTAATAAATGGATGTTGTCTTAAATGTCACACCTTCATCCTACACTTTCCACTCGCTGAAACTGTAACAACTGGAAAAGGACGTAGAATGTGATTTAATACAGACTGGTCTGGGATGTAGGAACTGCTCCGTGCCCGGTGTATGCTTCACTCGGCTACGTCAGCGAGGCCGCCTACCTTCGTCTCTGCTCCGACACCAATGGCCGAGGCGTACTCTGGAAGCTGCGAGGGTAGCCGGGCGGCAGAGGGAAATTTATCGGCGTGGGTTGTCGGCGTTGTCGAGAGGCGCGCGGGCCAGCGCACAGGGATTTGCGGCCTTCCGGCAGGTCGGCGATTAAACGCCGCCGGCTGCGCCTGGCTGCCCACGAGCGCCGGACACCAGCCTACCAGCTACCAGCTACCAGCCACCAGCCACCAGCCACCGGCGACCACGTTTTAAGGGGGAGACAAATGCGGGACCCGGGGCCGGGGTTTCCGGCGGGCGCCGCCGCTGCGCGGTCAGCAAGCTGGAAGCCGCTCGCTGCCACAGAAAACAAAAGCGAAGCACTCAGCAGGACACAAGGTGGCGTTTGAAAACGATACCGCTTCTGGCGGAGGAGACGAAAACAACGTTCCAATCTTTATCTATAGTGCATTAAAGTTATATAAATAAAAACTTTGTAATAGAATATATTTTGAAACAAGGTAAAAAGTATAAAATAATTTCACCTATCCCACTCATGATTCCATACAGATAGGCCTCAAAATTTCTGCTTGTGAATTTTTAACAGCTAAGACGATACTTACAAAGTTTAAAACGAAACGTGCGGGCCACATCCAAAGCACTGAGGAAAAAAAGAAGTAGTGCGTAGACTAGGTGTGAAACGGCAATGCACTGGCGGAGTTGTCATTTGTACTCTCAGAGAGGTCACAGTTAGTAGTGATAAACAATAAATCATCGAGTAGAACACAAAGGATATCTCTCGTTCCGAAAGGTAAAGTCATAGGCCCTCTGCTGTTCCTGATTTTCGTTAATGATCTAGGTGATAATCTGAGGAGCCCCCATAGAATGTTTGCAGATGACGGTGTCATTTACCGTCTAGTAAAATCATCGGAAGATCAATTCCAACTACAAAATGATCAAGAGAGAATTTCTGTATGGTGCGAAAAGCGGTAATTGACACTGAACAAAGAAAAGTTCGAGGTCATCCACATGGGTACTAAAACAAATCCGATAAATTTTGGTACAAAAAAAAGGTTCAAATGGCTTGGAGCACTATGGGACTTAACATATAAGGTCATCAGTCGCCTAGAACTTAGAACTACTTAAACCTAACTAACCTGAGGACACCACACACATCCGTGCCTGAGGCAAGATTCGAACCTGCGACCGCAGCAGTCGCGCGGTTCCGGACTGCAGCGCCTAGAACCACGTGGCCACCGCGGTCGGCGATAAATTTTGAGTAAACGATAAATCGCACAAATCTAAGGGTTGTTAATTCGAGTAAATACCTAGGAATTACAATTACGAGCAAATTAAATTGGAAAGACCATATAGATAATATTGTGGGGAAGGCGAGACAAAGACTGCGCTTTGTTGGCAGAACACTTAGAAGATGCGACAAACCCACTAAAGAGAAAGCCTACATTACACTTGTCCGTCCTCTGCTGGAATATTGCTGCGCGGTATGGGATCCTCACTTAGTAGGATTGACGGAGGACATCGAAAGAGTGCAAAGTAGGGCAGCTCGTTTCGTGTTCTCGCGCAATAGGGGTGAGAGTGTAACTGATATGTTAAGCAAGTTGGGGTGGCAGTCACTGAAATAAAGGCGGTGTTGTTTGCGGCCAGATCTATTTACGAAATTTCAATCACTAACTTTCTCTTCCGAATCCGAAAATATTTTTTTGACTCCAACCTACGTATGGAGAAATGATCATCATAATAAAATAAGAGAAATCAGAGCTCGAACGGAAAGATCTAGGTGTTCCTTTTTCCCACGCAGCAATCGAGAGTGGAATATTAGACGAGTAGTATGAAAATGGTTCGATGAACCCTCTGCCAGGCACTTAAGTGGGAATTGCAGAGTAACCACGTAGATAGAGATGTACTCAGGGGACTCATGTGACAACGTTTCCGACGCGATTGTGGTCGGACGACGGGAGTCAACATTTTGGAAATCGTTAGGGAGTTCCGTGGCTCAAGAGTGTGCCCAGAATAGCAAATTTCAGACAATACCCCTCATCACGATAACTCAGTGGCCACAGGCCTTCGCTTAACGACCAAGTGTAGCGCCGTTTGCGTAGAGTTGTCAGTACTAGAAGACATTCAACAATATGTGAAACAAACATAGCAATCAATGCCGGACGTACGACGAACGTATCCGTTAGAACAGTGCCGCGACATATGGCGTTAACGGCCTATGGAAGCAAACTACCCACGCGAGTGCCTTTTCTAACAGTATGACGTCACCTGCAGCTCATCTTACGGGTTCGCGACTATATCGACTGGATCCCAGACGTCTGTAAAACCGTGACCTGATCAGATGAGAGCCAATTTCAGTTGGTAACAGCCGGTGATAGGGTTCGACCATGGAGGAGACCCCACGAAGCCATCGACGCAAGTTGTTAAACAAGGCACTGCGTAAGTTGGCGGTGGCTGCATAATGCATAATAGTGTGGACGGTGTTTCATGGAATGGACTGGTTGCATTGATCCTATTGAAACGATGATTGACTAGAAATGGCTGTGTTCGGCTACCTGGAGACCATTTCAGGCCTCGCAAGGATTTCATGTTCCCAAACAGCGATGAAAATTTTATGGATGACAATATGCCCTGTCACCGGGCTACAATTATTCGTGATTGGTTTCGAGAACAATCTGAACAACTGAAGCTAATGAGTTGGCCACTCAGATCGTCAGACATGAATCTCATGGAAGATTTATGGGACGTAATCGAGAGTTCGCTTTGTGCACAAAATGCTGCCGCGGCAACATGGACGGCAATAGAGGCAGTATTGCTCACTAGTTATGGAAGGACTTCCAACGACTTGTTTCCACGTCACGTCGATTTGCTGCGCTACGCCCTGGAAAAGAGGGTCCGACACCATATTAGGAAGTATTCTGTAACATTTTGTCACCTCAGTGTAGGTAACTGATGTATGAAAAGCGCACCTAAGTCACTAACAACATTATTGCACGGCAAATGATACTGAGTACGATTTTTCTCAGCCACAGTTACCAGATACTGTCTGCACTCATTATTGTGTGTTATCATTTCATTTCAGTATTAAAGAAAATATAAGAATTTGTTTTTTAAATAATTATTTTCTACTTCTTATCCCTGTGTGTCTATGACATTTTTCAAACGATTTAAAACTTTTTGATGAGACAATAACAGAGACACGTGGTAAATTTCAAGTTTATTCCAGTTTCTCTCCACCTGAGTCAAAGAATATACTGCTTCCTCCTATACAAATCTCGTGAAAAGACGAGGGCGGTAAAAAATAGAGGTGTTCAAGC
The DNA here is from genome assembly GCF_023897955.1 of Schistocerca gregaria. Lineage (NCBI taxonomy): Eukaryota > Metazoa > Arthropoda > Insecta > Orthoptera > Acrididae > Schistocerca > Schistocerca gregaria. Next base: position 484,892,503 of record NC_064921.1, on the reverse strand, counting down.
TCACACAGGGGTGTACCAGCAATCACTCTTATGACAAAGCGCTCACGACCGGAACATGCTACCACCCGCACACAACAGACAAAAAAAAAGTTGATATTGCATTATCATCCAGTTATGACCTGTGTCAAAAGTTTCAAGTCTGTAACACAGCAGCACTTTGGATTCAAATCAGTTGAAGAATTTGTATCGACCACACATACATACAGAGAAACATAGTATCCTCCGCCACATTCCGCACACGAAAGTGAGTTAATATTGTGGGTGCCGTCAAGCTCTGAGGTGTGTTGAAAGTTACAAGTTTCTAGCTCATCGGGAAGTTAATTTAAAACAAGTTGCTAAATTTGTACCGAACAGACAGACAAGAAAGGGTCTTAATCAAAACGTGTTAAAAAGACGCACACTGTCGACTATTATATTTGCAAGTCCAGGAACGATGGTAAAAAATGAAGTAAATTTGTTTATGCAGGGTAGGAAGAAGAGTATATTATTAAATTTCTAGGTTATTTGAGGGGTATGCATGGTGCGGAATTTTGCACCTAGCTGTCACTGTTCCAGTCTTTCTTGGTACTTATAGGAGGAAGACCCGAGACACGGCCAACTGATTCGGCTCATACTGAGCACATCGCTCGTGTGAAACCTGAAATGATAATCTTTAAGATGTTATGGCTCAACCAATCGCATTTTTGAGAAAAGGGATCTTACAGATATTGGGGATCTTGCTGTTGTGGCCTTCAGTCCAGAGACTGGTCTGATGCAGCTCTCCATGCTATCTGTCCAGTGCAAGCTTCTTCATCTCCCTGTACCTACTGCAACCTACATCCTTCTGAATCTGCTTGGTGTATTCATCTCTTGTTCTCCCTCTACGATTTTTACCCTCCACACTGCCCTCCAATACTAAATTGGTAATCCCTTGATGCCTCAGAACATCTCCTACCAACCGATCTCTTCTTCTAATCAAGTTGTGCCCAAATTTCTCTTCTCCACAATCGTATTCAAAACCTCCTCATTAGTTATATGATTTACCCATCTAATCTTCAGCATTATTCTGTAGCATCACATTTCGAAAGCTTCTGTTCTCTTCTTGTCCAAACTAGTTATCGTCCATGTTTCACTTCCATACATGGCTACACTCCATACAAATACTTTCAGGAACGACTTCCTGACACTTAAATCTATACTCGATGTTAACATATTTCTCTTCTTCAGAAACGATTTTCTTGCCATTGCCAGTCTACATTTTATATCCTCTCTACTTCAACTATCATCAGTTACTTTGCTCCCCAAATAGAAAAACTCACATACAACTTTAAGTGTCTAATTTCCTAATCCCATTTACTCATCATCACCTGATTTAACTCGACCACTCGCCATTATCTTCGTTTTGCTTTTGTTGATGTTCATCTTATATCCTACTTTCAAGCCACTGTCCATTCCGTTCAACTGCTCTTCCAGGTCCTTTGCTGTCTCTGACCGAATTACTATGTCATTGGCCAACCTCAAAGTTTTTATTTCTTCTCCATGGATTTTAATTTCTACTCCGAATTTTCCTTTTGTTTCCTTTACTGCTTGCTCATTATACAGACTGAACAACATCTGGGATAAACTACAACCTTGTCTCACTCCCTTCCCAACCACTGCTTCTCTTTCATGCCCCTCGACTCTTATAACTGCGATTTGGTTTCTGTATAAATTGTAAATAACCTTTCGCTCCCTGTATTTTGCCCCTGCCACCTTGAGAATTTGAAAGAGAGTATTCCAGTCAACAATGTCAAAAGCTCTCTCTAAGTCTGCAAATGCTAGAAACGTAGGTTTGCCTTTCCTTTATATATCCTCTACGACAAGTCGTAGGATGAGTATTGCTTCACGTGTACCAACGTGAAACTGATCTTCTCGGAAGTCGGCTTCTACCAATTTCTCCATTCGTCTGCAAAGAATTCGTGTTAGTATTTTTCAGCCGTGACTTATTAATCCTACAGCTCGGTAATTTTCAGCTGTCAACACGTGCTTTCTTTGGGATTGGAATTATTACATTCTTCTTGAAGTCTGAGGGTATTTCGCTTGTCTCATACATCTTGCTCACCAGATGGTAGAGTTTTGTCAGAGCTGGCTCTCCCAAGGCTAACAGTATTTCTAATGCAATGTTGTGTACTACTGGGGCCTTGTTCAGACTCAGATCTTTTAGTGTTCCGTCAAACTCTCATCCAGTATCATATCTCCCATTCCCTCTTCACTTACGTCCCCTTCCATTTCAATAATAATACCCTGAAGTACATCCCCTTGTATAGACACTCTATATACTCCTTCCACCTTCCCGCTATCCCTTTTTTGCTTAAAACTGGGTTTCCATCTGAGCTCTTGATATTCATAGAAGTGGTTCTCTTTTCTCCAAAGATCTCTTTAATTTTTCTGTAGGCAGTATCTGTCTTACCCCTAGCGATGCCTCTACATCCTTACATTTCTCCCCTAGCCATCCCTGCTTAGCCATTTTGCACTTCCTGTCCATCTCATTTTTGAGACTTTTGTATTCCTTTTTGGCTGCTTTATTTACTGCGTTTTCATTTTTTCTCCTTTCACCAATTACATTCAATATATCTTGTGTTAACCAAGGATTTATACTAGCCCTCGTCTTTTTACCTCTGCTGCCTTCACTATTTCATCACTCAAAACTACCCATTCTTCATCTACTGTATTTCTTTCCCCCATTCTTGTCAGTCATTCCCTAATACTCTCCCTGAAACTCTCCACAACCTCTGGTTCTTTCATTTTATCCAAGTTTCATCTCCTTAAATTACCATGTTTTCGCAGTTTCTTCAGTTTTAATCTACAGTTCAAAGCCAATAGTTTGTTGTCCGAGTCCACATTTGCCCCTCGAAATGTCTTACAATTTAAAACCTTGTTCCTAAATCTCTGTATTACCATTATATACTATAATGTAAACGACCACATACTTCAAGTGGAATGAACAGTTTTATGAGTAAACGAATGGCGTGGTTATGGAATGCTCCCTAAGTCCCGTAATTGCAAACTTCTTTATGCAGAAATTCGAAGAACAGGCCTTAGGCACTGTCAGCAAAAAAACCAAACGTATGATTTCGGTACGTGGATGACACGTTTGTGCTGTGGAGACATGGCAGGGAGGAACTAAGCCGGATTACATTTCCTCGATGTGCTTGCTTTTAGAAACGAAAATGGTAGTTTTGGCCACTCAGTATACCGCAAACACACGCACACGGACCGTTATTTGCACCGGGATTCGAACCAACACCCACAACAGAAGCGGGGTGTTATCAAGACGTTAGCGGACAGAGCTAGAACGTGAGTTGCTCGACGCTGAGATGCAACATCTCCACAATTCACTAATGAAGAACTGATATCGTCGGCCGAAATAAAACGTGCGTTGAGGCAGCCAAGCAGAAATCATAGTGATGTACAGGCTACTGCAAAATCTAAGGTTTTCTTCCGTTTGTTAAAAATGTAACGGAAAGAATAAGGAGGATCTTGACGAAGCGGAATATTACCGTAATTTACAAGCCCACTAAGAAGTTATAGGAATACCTTAAGGCTGCCAAGGACGCTCGTAAACCATTGGAAAAAGCTGGAGTGTATAGGATCCCATAGAGCTGTGGAGATGTTTATGTGGGTACCACTAAAAGAACTGTTTCTAAACGTTTGGAAGAGCACAAGGGCAATTGTAGAAGAGGAGAATCGGAACGATCAGCTGTTGCGGAGCATGATTTCCAGCCAGGGAATCACAATATTCGTTTCGAGGAGACGCAAGTAGTAGCGGCCACAAGCGGATATTACAAAAGGCTCTAAAGGAAGGCGACCGAAATCGCTAAACACCCTAATCATTTCAATCGAAAGGAGGAGGGCATGTAATTAAACGGTATATGGACGCCGGTGTTAAAGAAGATGTGTACCACCCGTCCACTACTGGGTGATGGCAACGGCGATCGACGGCGACGGAATTTAGCGACAGTCAGTAGCGAGCCAGTGGGTATGTTGGACCTTCCATCAAGCTACGGACCCCCTTGAAGATGTCTCCCTCAGTCGGAGACGAAACGTTGGGAACTGACACCGAATTCATCAGCCGACCACGGCATAACATCCGGGATAATTATAATGGACATTACCATTATATTACATATCTGAAACCTTCCAGTGTCTCCAGGCCTCTTCCATGTGTACAACATTCTTGCATTATTCTTGAACGAAGTGTTAGCTTTGATTAAGTTATGACTATGCAAAATTCTTCCAGGCGGCTTCCTCTTTCATTCCTTATCTCCATTCCATATCCACCTACTTCTCCTTCTCTTTCTTTTCCTATAGTCGAATTCGAGTCACCCATGACTATTAAATTTTCGTCTCCATTCACCAAGTAAATAATTTCTTTTATCTCATCATACATTTCATCAATGTCTTCGTCATCTGCGGAGCTAGTTGGCATATATACTTGTACTACTGTGGTAAGCTTGGGCTTCGTGTCTATCTTTGCAACTATAATGCGATCACTATGTTGTCTGTAGTAGCTTACTCGCACTCCTATTTTTTATTCATTATTAAATCTATTCGTGCAGTATCCCTATTTAATATGTATTTATGACCCTGTGTTCACCTGACCAGACGTCGTGTTCCTCCTGCCACCGAACTTGACTAGTACTCACAAAATCTATTTCCCTTTTTAAATTTTCTAACCTGCCTGCCCGATTAAGGGATATGACATTTGTAAGTAGGTTGTTTAGGTTTTTATGTTGGTAGCGTCACCTAGTGCTCTGTATGAAAATCACTGACTGTGCTGTGTGCAGCCTGTGGCTGGTTTGCATGGTTGTGATTTGCTAGTGTAGTGTTGGGCAGTTGGTCATTAACAGTGTGTAGCATTGCGCAGTTGGAGGTGAGCCGCCAGCAGTGGTGGATGTGGGGATAGAGATGGCGGAGTTTTGAGAGCTGATGATCTGGACGTGCGTCCATCAGAGACAGTAAATTTGTAAGAGTGGATATATATATATATATATATATATATATATATATATATATATATATATATATATATATATATATATATAACACTATTAATGTAAATACATTGCTTGTTCTCTAAAAAAAGTGAAATAAGAGGAAAGATCTATGGAATGAAGTTTTGGATTGGACTGCAGTACCAAATAAAAAAAAAAATTATTTGTTACTGTTGGCACTGGGTTGGACTGCAGTACCAAATAAAAAATTTTTTTCTATTTGGTACTGTTGGCACTGCAGTCCAACCCAAAACTTCATTCCATAGATCTTTGCTCTTTTTCCACTTTTTTTAGTGAACAAACAATGTATTTACCTTAATAGCGTTCAAAAGTCATAATATAATGTCTGTCCATATTAACTTAGAGAAACTATGTACTTCATTTTCACTACAAGGTAATCTATTTCTGATAGCGATAAACACTCCACCACCAACAGTACTTAATCCATCATTTCTGAACAAGGTTCGAGCCCTTGTAAAAATTTCGGCTGAACCTATTTCTGGCTTTAGCCAGCCTTCCGTACCTATAACGATTTGATATTCAGTACTTTATACCAGCGTTTGGAATTCTGGTCCTTCCCAACATTGGTATGTCTACCATCTTCCTGTATTCGTCCTGCGCTTTCTGAGCTTTCCCTAGTCTCTCCAACCGCCCAGTGCCCTCAACACAGTCACCGCTACCATTGTAACCACTTCCTGTACGTAGTGGACGTCTGACTTATTTAGCGGAACCCAGAAACGCAGCACCCCTTGGCCCAACGTACGCGGTTGCGGAACTGTCTGAGTCTTTGATTCTGATCCTCCATTCGGCTCTATACCAAAGGATCGCAATTGGTTCGGCCGACTTTGCTACAGATGGTGCGCTTCGCCTTTACATGACAAGCAAGACTGGCAGTCTTTACCACTTCAGCTAGCCACAGAAACCAAAGAGAATCTCTTCCAGTTCAAAACGACACGCATCGTTTGTACTAACATCACCCACGACCACCAGTTAGCTGCAAACTGATCTCTTCATGGCACCTGGAAGCACCCATTCCACATCAGGAATGACTCTCTGCTTATGAGGAGCTGTGTTGTCTCACGGTAGTGTGATGTGCTGCTGCTGCTGCTACAAGAACTACCACTGACTCATTCGATTTTCGGTATTAGACCCTTCGTCTACTACGCAGCCGTATCTGCAAGGTCCCAATTATGCACCTAATATTGTAGCTCTCAACTACCAGAATTTTCCCTCTCTGTGAATACCCATCCCTTGCGGGCCGATAGGCTTCTTCTGGAACAGAACAAACGACTTCATCTGGCTCTGGGATCTTGTCAGCGACATACAGTGCCATTCGGTGAGGTAAGCACTTGGGATCTCCACAGTAGTGGACCGATTGAGGAACACCTGAGTCCCTCGCACAGCCCTCTCTGGCCCCTCAGATTTATGTGCATTGGCAACAGCCTCAAGCCATGTGACAAAAGCCACCACCCCCTGGGACTGCGAGGTAGGGGTCACCAACTTGCCTCACATCTGAATATGGCAATCACAGTTCCTATCTATACCAGAGATAAATACACAGACACGCATAAAATATGGTAGGAGAAGTTAATGAGCACTGATGAAATTTAAAATAAGTCTCTCCTTATGATAAACTGCGTGGTCTCAGTATTCTGATGCGCTGCTGCTGCTATGAGAACCACACCGACTCATTCGATTTTCGGCATTCGACTCTTCTCCTTCTTGAACTCTGGGAGCCTTCACCATCAGACTTGTCCACTGGCTGGCAATTATGCCAGCCACCATCTCCGAGCCGATAAGTTGTCGTACTTAGAAAAATGATGCGAACGCTGGCGCAGGCGAGAGTCTTGGTGCATCGTCAATGGCTGATTCTGCAAGTGCTTCAGGTCCCACCTGCAGATCCACACCGTCATATCGAGCCGTGACAGTGAGATGATCCGTAGGGACGGTAAACTCTTTCTTCTAAATTTTCAGTAACTTCAGGCTTCACTCGGAAGGCTTCAGACGGCTTTCAGATTAGAATGACTAGCTCATTTTCAACTCCAGTCACGAATTCAACACATTCCATTCTATAGTACTTTCTGCCTATTATCCCAACATCGCGGCAATCGTGCTACAATTTCGCGAACGCAATTACTCGTTTTTGTAGGCGATTATTAGAATCTTGCCCCAGACCGTTTTGTTATATGTGGAGATGTTTTAGTTTAGAATTATTATTCTTTATCAGATAATTTCTGAGTCACTTTAATGTAATAAACAGAATTAATTGTGATTCTTGTTTCTTTGTAGTCACTGCATCGCTAAATCACAATTTTGGAGGGAACATAACTAATTAATGCCCGACAACAGGGCCAATCAGCATACTTTCAGATTAGACAACCCTATTCCTTCTCGCAGCGAAACGTCCCCATAGAAAAATTATGAATTACTATGCTGTTAAACCCCTTATGTTGTTTGATTTTCAAACAGCTGAGCAGAACTGAACGTGCTCAGACATTTCTCTCTTTACTTATTCTGATCACCACTAAACTGACACACAGTATTTTCTTCGTTACTTGAACTACTGCCAAACAGCGAACGCCAATACTGCCAGCTAAATAAAAGATTCTAACTACTGAAGGCACTAACTACAGATAGGTATAGTTAGCAAATGAAAGATTTTGATAGAGAACAAACAATTTATTTACCTTAAGAGTGTTCAAAAGTCATAACATACATATCAGTTCATGACATCCAGTCTTACAAATTTACTGTCTCTGATGGACACACGTCCAGATCATCCGCTCTCAAAACTCCGCCACCTCTCTCCCCACATCCACTACTGCTGGCGGCTCACCTGAAACTGCGCAACGCTACGCGCTGATCACGTCCAGCTGCCCAACACTACAATAGCAAATAACAATGCAAACCAGCCACAGACTGCACACAGCAAAGCCAGTCATTTTCATACAGAGCGCTACGTGGTGTTAACAATTAAAAAACCTAAACAGCCTACTTACAGCAGATCCTTTTCTGGAAGAAAATACCGCAGCTGACGAGATTTGGTGTAATCAAAGCGAACCTACCGTGAAACGACAAAGCGCAGAAATTCACGTGGAGGACCAACCCTATGACGGCATAGCCGACGTTCATGCGATAATAGACGCACGAGTTGACCAACATCCGAAAGAATAACTTTTCTGACGTTTCACAGCCTTGCATGAGCTTTCTGTGCGTCATACCCAAATAGGAGCAGACTTCGCAGAGCAACTTACACACTGAAAGAACCATCTTACCGTTTCTCTATTTATCATTAGCTTAGTCTCGAAAGTACTTGATCTGACAGGGTACCATAATTCGTAACTCGTAGTGCTGGCAAGTGGTTACCTGCCAGCCTCTCGATGAACCAAGGCCAGATGTCTGCAGTCGGTGACAGACCCCATGAAAGCGCTGGCCCTGGTGTCACTTGAATATCCTTTGTATCGAGGAAGGTCAGGGCTGCACTTACAGCAGGCGGACATCTTTTACCTTGTCGAAAGATGACGTCAGGGAGACGGCGAAGATATAACACAACAACTGCGCTGAAACTGTGACAGATGCTGTCCAAATTACCTGGTGAACAAAAAAGAATAACTATTGTAGACACTACTAGCGAGGCATATACAGAAAAAGAGTTATGAGGTAACGGGCGAATTGTAACGCCTTGAAAGTATTCTAAGTTCGGAGTTGGCGTGGGCAGACGGGCAGCTCGGCCAGCTGGGGAGACATTTCACAGTTCTTATTGAAATTAATAGTAGCCAGAGGAAACATGATACCTTTAAAAGAAACATGTACATTACCATTAACTGCATTATTATACTGATGGTGTAATTAGGTTTTCAATATCTTTAGTAGTTAAAAGTTTAGTATCTAACGGATAATTATACAAGTAACACCCAGCAAAGAACTTCCAAAACCTAAACGCTTCATCCGATTTTGTCGATCGGCGCGTCTTTAGAAAACTATTACTGTAAACCTAAATAGGTATAAATTATAGGCATGTAACTGGAACAGTACATGAGTTATTGGAGGTCAAAGTGGCCGATTACTATCGCTCGCGTCAGGCAATAAGTACTCCAGTCACAGGAAAAAAACGGTAGCAACATGCTTATAACTATATTTATTCATCTATGTCTTTGTTTATATCCTATATAAACTCTTCTTGAAGAAATTGTTTAATATTTACTGTGTTTTAGAAAGCACACAGATATTAGATTACTGGCCTACCTGTTGTTGCTATTCCTTTGATATATGTTTACTTAATTTGTTTATGTATTTAGTAATGTGTGTTAGAGCGTGTTTATGGTACACCTGTAGGAATATTAATTTCAAGTTATTTAAATGTAAATCCAGTATTTCGTATGTGTTTCAATATGTTTGTGAATGTACGTTGCCTTGGAGACATGGAGGGAGCACTCTAGATAATCACAGCACTTGTTGCTAAGAGAAATGTGTGGAGGTTGGGGCGGAGCATCGTTTCCGGAGAGGACACGAGGTAGTTCTGAGCAGTACCGCACAGGACAGGGAGCGTCTAGGGCCGTATGGCACAGGACAGTGAGTGTCCGGGACAGTATAGTGACGGATGCAGAGTCAGGGGAAAGACTTGGAGTGGAGCAGTTTGCGCGTGGTCGCGGGAGAGAGAAACATTTCGTAGTGACGACTTGTGTACTTGTGAGATTTCCGTGGCTTCTGCAGTGAAGACGTAGTACGCGTTTGGAAGTGAATATCTCGCGAGCTATGTTGTTTTTCATAACTAATTACGGGAAGTAGGAATCAATTGTTTCCATGTTATTCAACTTGTATTTTATTTAATTGCTGGAGCATCGGCATCAGTAAGTGTTTTTCAGTAATATACCGCATTCTCAAAAGTACTTCTACTGTCGTACACATCACTTAAAGTCGTTAAGAAAGTACCTTCAGATTTTATTTAATTGAAGTCTCTCATTTATAATCGTTCTTGTTACGTTCTAAATTCGCAATTGCCGAGTGATAGGGACCTTCGACAATTCGATCCATGTGTATATTGTATCTTGTAGACTCAGACGTATTTGGTTTGTAATGTGGCAACTACGTATCCCAGCCCCTAGACGACGAAACAAGCCATAACTCATAATATTTCAAATTGGAGTTTGTGGGTGCATAGTTTAGGGCCACACACCACATCATTTCATTTTTATTATTTGAAAGCCTCTGTGTTTGCTACGTTGTCCGTCGACACGATCGTGCATTTATCTTTACATAGATTGTACGTTTCTATAATGTAAAAGTATGGTAGTTCCATCGAAATAACGAACAAAGTGATCATAACTAGCAATATTAACAATAGCGTATCGTATTAAGCAAACTCCCTTAAAGAGTCATTCCGAGTCACACGATTCATGGGTTTGCTGGCAGGAGTGTTATACTGGCGAATTCCTCCATTATAAAGTTAACGAAGTCACTGAACTCGTCTAAGTGTTTTGGAGAATGTGCTATGGAGCTGTTTAGCAGCAACCGTTATTGTACTGTACGTGTGCCTTGTGTTCCACGTAACAGGACACTGCTGCCAGAGGAGTTATCTGGGAAATAAGCTTAGCGAGCCCCGCAAATGGGAAGAAAATATAATCTCCTGTAAACCTCTCTTCTAAAAGATGCAAGTGTAATACAGTTCGTCTGCAGCTCGTGCGGTAGCGTTCTCGCTTCCCACGCCCGGGTTCCCGGGTTAGATTCCCGGCGGGGTCAGACATTTTCTCTGCCTCGTGATGACTGGGTGTTGTGTGATGTCCTTAGGTTAGTTAGGTTTAAGTAGTTCTAAGTTCTAGGGGACTGATGACCATATATGTTAAGTCCCATAGTGCTCAGAGCCATTTGAACCACAATATAGTTCCTTCTTAACATACTTATCATCAAAAATGACAAGTAGCATACCGTGGAGTAAAGATTGGATACCCAGTTTAAAAACTTGGAATTGCGTCCTACGCCTGTCCCATGCTCTCCTCAGGATTCTAGATATACACGATTTTTAAACAGAGCCTGTGGTGGCCCGTGACTGCTTCCGCACTACAGTTCCGCTCGCCGCCAGACCAATTCGCCGGAATGTAAACACCGTGCATCTACGCAGTACACCAAGCGCCGACTGCCTACTCGTAATGCTCCGTGCGCTCTCTTCGCTCTGCCACTGTCCCCGACCGAGTTTCACCTCGCTAACCGCGGACGTCTAAACAGAGGACGCTAGCCAACTAGGACGCCGCAAACCGTGCAACCTCGACAGAGAAACTATCCAGCCAAGAGCACCGCAGGGAGCCTCGGCTCTATTTCCGTCTCTTGAATCTAGTCTTGTTTACCGCACGAAAGCTTTTAAAATCTAACAGCGAATAAGTTCTGAAAATAGGGCCTGTTTTGTAGACTTTTGCTTCCGTTGCTTCTTTTTTAAAACAATGAACATGGGGATAGGGTCGGTAGAAATAAAAATACCTATCTGTCTTCCGACTCCAAATTAACAGGGACACTTGATGTTACCCGCGAATCATCTGGTGTCCTGAGTGTGGCCAGCATCGGTCCTCAACTCTTCTGTCAGGGGTTACTGATAATTAATTTTGGAGTTGTAGAAGGCAACAGGGTAACTCTACAGACCAGAAGTCATACAAATCTCATAAAATCTTGCATATCGCATCCCATAAAGCGTCCGCCAACAAAAAAAGGATACTGCAGCCAACCTAACGAAAGTGACGGTTCAGAGTTTTTCCACCCCACAAGGCCCATTCTCACGGTTCCGAAGAGGGGTCTCCTGAAGTGGTTACAATTCGGTGGAAAGGGAGAGACGGGGACTGGCGCCCCTCCGCCACGAAGAAGCTGTGGGCTGGAATTGAAAGTAACGGCTCGAACAGCCTTTGTCGCTGTTCGCAAAATTGCAAATTGCTAGGAATATTTAAGCCATGGCTCGGACAATTACTCCACCCCCACGAGACAACGGGTCTCTGGTTAGGCAAGCCTGTGGTGATATCTGCCATAGAATATTAGTTTGTTATGGTTATACTGAAGATTAATTTCATCGATTTTCTGACTATTATTAGGATAGACGTTTATGATACACCAAATGATTCCTTATTTTGTGTATAGTTTGAACATATTGTCAGAAAAGTAATACTTACGTTGTTACGAAACCCCACCCGTTGGCTTGGCTGCTACAGATGGGAAAGTGACCATGGCGTGTGTGCGTCCAGATGTCCTGTCCTGAGAGTAGCCTGTCCCTCTCATGTAACTGAACATGCTATCCCACCAGGTGGAACATGATGTCACACACCATGGTGTCCTGTTGAATACTGGCCCACTGGTTCGGTAAGCCATCTGACGCGAACGATGCAGAAGTTTCAGAGTAGTTCGAGCCCAGAACTAGAATAGTGTTGGTAGACGCGTGGACTAACCATCAGTGGTGACTACAGTACTGGATGCTGGTTTGTGCTCATTTGTGACTAGAGACCAGTTGTCATCCGATCAGGTATCAAGAGGATTACCAGTACCGGAACAATCTCACACAAGATGTCAAGATGTACTAGTATGTGAGGTAACATCCCATAGATGTTTGGGCCCACAAGCGGTTCCTCTTCTTCTAAATGTCTTTGCTCAAACTCGTCTAGGGGTTGAACCGCACATGTCGCATTACACGCCCATTGGTTAAATTGTCTGGCTGATGGCAAGTTTGCGAAATACAAAGTTATATAACATCTAATAACAGTAATAATAATATAGGGAAAAAAATTAACGACCCGTAATTGATGTAGGCCACTCAGTTGCGATTTGGTTAGAATAATGTTTATTCAGAAAGCAAACTAATAGCGAAAGTGGTCGTATTTAGAGTTACTGCTACACTCGAGCGCATATCCATTTTACACGGTTCATCATTCACAATCTCATCGCGAAACGCAAGTCCAATACTCCAGCTCATCATTTACATAAAAAGTTGGAGTTCACACCAGGCCCGCGGCTGCTCACTGCTCAGAGACTAAGTCCCGCGATACCGCACAACACGAAATTTTCTAAGTGGTTTCACTTCCTAGCTGCCTAAAGACCGACTGTCCGCTTTCGCGGCTCAATCCGAACTGTACACTTTGGTGTTTCCAGCCGAACTGTCCGCTTTCGCGTCTGCACCAACACTGTCTCTGCCCGTCCCCGGCCGAGTTTTCACCGCGCGCTGAACACCTTCGCTCAACTGACTAAGGCAATTCCCTTTCCTAAGGCCGTCCATCTGATTGGCTACAGCTTATTCCACATTATTTTACATTTCAACCTATTTAAATAATCAAAACTTGACCACATTTACGTTGTAAATAAAGTAACAATAATATCCATTACAAAATCAAAACTTGACTACTTTCACGTTCTAAACAAAGTGACAATAATATCTATCACATAATAAATGTTAAATTCTTTTACAAAAAACCAATACAATTTCCTTCTTAACTTTGAATGTCACGGCCAGTAGCCTTGCACCAATGTGCTTTCTGATCAATAAATAAAGAACAGAAGTAAACATTATGCATTAAACTTCACAACAAGTATTGTTACCAAATGGTTCAATAAGCTCTCATGCTGCCGTCGTTCAATGTGTTTTGTGTGGAGGAAATGATGATCTGATGCTTAACTCAAAATACTAATAAATTTACTATATCTTTTAAACACAAAGCTACAGAGTTGATATTTGCAACGTTTGTAATGTTAATGATGCCCTTTTATATAATATGTCGATCGTTAAGATCGGCCAAAACAGTTCAGATTTTAGCACTCAGGTCTTTCTTACAAAACTTGTTAATTTCACTTTAACAGTAAATCCTAAACTATTACAGATACGATCAATATTCAAGTTTTATTGGGATCTCCATAGAGTTTCATGGAGGGTGCAAATTAAAGTTACTGTGGCTTCATTCCCTGCACTACCATAATATTAAATAGTTTTCATAAATATTTCCCTTCATGGCCGATCTTAGGTCCGCCATATTTAACACAGCAACGTCTCCTTGACCACAAAAGCCTTCTACTGGGTTTCCCTATGACGTAGGTTCTCGTCTGTCTCACTCGCACATTACAGCGCTTAGGCCTCAATAGACAATAGACGCCGGTGCGTTTATACATTCGTGGTGAATCTGCGCTTTTGTGGCATCCGGTTCTGGATGACAGCGTTCTTTTTACAGTTCTTGACTCTTTCGCCCATATACTTAAATGAGAACGAAATACTCGTTAACTCGCAAGTATTAGTAGTAGCTTTATTCATCCATAGATCTGTTCATAAGGATATAGCACAATGTTGAAGTATTTACAAGTTTGCACCAATTTAAAATAAACTAATTCGTGTTCACATACATTTACAGACTTCTAGTTAGACGATCATTAGATTTACTCCTGTTATACAATACCTTTTTATATAAATAAAATAATGTACAAATAAAATAATGTAATGCCACACTGTTGACTCATATCTCACTATCAAGTACTGCATACACTATACACACAATGTTTCATAACACTTCACTCACTACACACACACACACACACACACACACACTGGTGATCTCTGGGTCATTTTCTGTACGGCTACTTCCCATTTGCTATCCTGAAAAACTGAGTCAGCATCCCTCTAATGAGTGAGTTGTTGAGCTTGGAAAGAGAATGGGATGTTACTGTTATGCTATGCATAGCTTATGGACAAGTTTTCTAGGAAAGGGAAGAAAGGAGTAAAAATGGTGTGCAGGTGTTATGTGGAATGTTGGATGTTTTATAATCATATTATTATTTATTTATTTGTCTAATGATTTTTACCAAATCTCTACTCTATTTTATCTAAGTAATCCTTTAATGTATAAAATTATCTGCCTTTTAAAATAAGTAAATTTTTGCAATTTCTGTAATCTCTTTTGATAATGTATTGTACAATTTCATTCCTTGGTAGAATTTGCTGTTTCGAGTTTTATCTTTATTTTTTGTTGGTAAATGTATGTTGAATCTAGCTCATACAATACAGTAATCAGGGAATCGAGTGTGAACAATATGAATGCCATCGATAGTACCGACAGACTTGCTCTACGCTAATAGGGTAGAGTATTTATGGCGTTGAGAAGCTGCTTTTCTACGTGACGTCATTGAGAGTCGTCCATTATCTTCAGTTTTGCTGTATTTGCGTAATCAGTTTGTTACAGTATCATAAGTGCTTCATCATATCCCTTATATGCATATCCCACCGTCAATTTGAGTGCATTTGTGGACTCTTGCGAGAACATGTGTTCCTTGAGTGCCCCTGCAAGGTTCTTATGAGGACAACAGCGTCAATGATGCTTCCAAGCAATTCATCTGACGTATTCACCTGTTTGTACACCTCAGACGTCATCCAACCTCATAAACAAAATTCTAATAGCGTACGGTCTGGCGAATTTGCTGGCCATTTCATTGTTTCACCAACCAAGCGCTTAGGCTAATAAATAAATGCAGTTGAGATGTTACCTGACAACTGTTAAAAGTTAGAGTTGGTCTGATAAAATTAACGAGTTCAGCGGACTAGTTTATTGGCATGAAGATACCCTAGCAAAGAGTCTGCAAACAACGAGGTAGGTTCGGCGGGAATAAAACTTCAAAGAGGTTGGATGGGTAACACAAATAGCTGCGTGTTTATAATTCTTATAACTGATATTTTTGCCGTTAGGGTTTAGTCAGAGATTAAAACTTGCATGTCGTTAGTAAAAAATGCCTGAAATGCAGGAGCACGTGGCTAAACCATTATTTCGAATATATTGGTTGGTGCTTAAGTTCTTAGCCTTTCCATAAGTTTAATAAACGCGACTGATACGCATAATAGAGTTTAGTCATCAATACTATATTCCTCTTCACTATTTTCAACAATATGCTAACTCTGTGGTAACTTTTCGATTACGTGACTATAGAAATCATGTGGTTCTGAAGCAAAGAACTCGTCGAGCCATGTTCGAAGCGCACTTTTATCCATATAGGAAGTTCCTTGAAGGTTGTTCGATAGAGAACTGAAAGGTGGAACCTAAAGGAACAAGATCAGGTGAAGTGAGATGGCTGCGGAGTACTTCCCGAACCAACTCCTGCACAGTATTTTTGTCAGTCTAGCAGAATGCTGGCAGGAATTATCGTGGAGTAGCATCACATCCATGCAATTTTCCTGGTCGTTGCTCTTTGACTGCATCAGCAAGACGTCTCAGTTGTTGACAATGAATGTTATCAGTGATGGTTACACTTCGGAAAAGCAACTCATAGGAAACCACACAATCGCTGTTCCGTCAGATGGGTATAGCTATTTCTTTCGTGGATGCACGTAAATCATTGTACGGGGAGTTGCTGCTTTGTATAGGCTCACCTATCCCTTTCTTTTCCTTATGTTAGTATAAAGGCACCATTTCTCGTCACCAGTAACGATACAGGATAGGAATGGTCGGCATTGCTTATGATCCAACTGTCGACGAGCAAGCAAAAATGCACATACGGCCACCCAATCATTTTTGTGATTTTGGCTTGGAGCGTACGGTACCCATGCACCCCATTGCTGAACCTCGGCATTTGCATACAAATGTCGCAAGATGTTGGAACCATCACAGTTGATCACATTTGCCAGTTCCCGAGTACACTGACGGGATCGTTCTGGATTAATATGTTTAAACGATCTTCATCAAACCCCGACGATCTTCCTGAACGTGAGGAGTAACTAATGTCAAAATGATCCTTCTTAAAACGAGACAACCATTTTCTTGTAGTGCACTGTCCACTGGTATTATCCGCAAAGACGGAGCAAATGTTTCTCGCTGCCTCCGCTGCTGTTAACACTCTGCTGAACTTAAATAGGAGAATGTGTCGGAAATACTCCAATAACTCTAATTAAGGCTCTATTTCCTAGCGTCCAACGCTCTACTCACTACCTCTTAATGACAAAGTGACAATATGAAAACTAAAATAGAAACACTGAACTGCAAATAAAAAAAGACAATCGATAAATAAACCCATAGCAACTAAAATACGAATACGCAAAACAAAAACGCAATGATTTTACACAGAGGTGAGAAAAATCATGGGATAACTCCTAATATCGTTCGGACCTCCTTTTTCCCGGCGTATTCCAGCAATTCGACGTGGCATGGAATTAACAAGCCTTTGGAAGTTACCTGAAGAAGTATTAGTCCGACTTGCTTCTATAGCAGTCTATAATTGCTAAAGTGTTACCGGCGCAGGAGTTTTAGTTTGTGTTCGTAAACTGACGGCTCAATTGTGTCCCATAAATGTTAGATGGGATTCATGTCTGGCGATCTGGGTGGCCGAATCATTGGCTCGAACTGTCCACAATCTTCTCCAAACAAATTGCGAAGAACTGTGGGCCCGAGACATGGTGCATTGACATCCATAAAAATTCCATCGTTGTCTGGGAACATCAAATCCATGAATGGGTGGAAATGGTCTCAAGGTAGCCGAACATAACTATTTCTAATTAATGATAGGTTCAGTTGAATCAGAGGATCCAGTCTATTTCGTATTAACTCAACCCACAGCATTACGAAGCCAGCATCTACTTGCACAGTGCCCTAGTGATTTCCTGGGATCATAACTTCGTGTGGTCTGCGCTACACTAGGACACTACTATCACCTCTTACCACTGAAATCGGGAGTCATCTGACCGGGCCACTGTTTTCAAGTCGTCTTGGGTCCAACGGACATGATCACGACCCCAGAGGAACGCTGCAGGCGATGTAGTGCTGTTAGCAAAGGCACTCGCGGCGGTCGTCTATTTCCACAGCCCATCGTCGCCAAATTTCGCCGTATTGCCGTACTGCCCTAACGGATATGTTTCTTGCGCGTCCGACACTGATTTCATTTCACGCAGTGTTAGGATTGATAATTGCATGCAAACGCCTTTGCTTTCCGTCTTTAAATGAAGGCCTTAGGCCATAGCGCTGTCCGTGATGAGAGATAATACCTAAAAAATGGTTTTCTCGGAACCTCCGAATGTTGAATTCCCGACGATTTCCGAAATGGAATGTCCGATGCATCTAGTTCCAATTACCATTTCCCGCCGGCCGTAGTGGACGAGCGGTTCTAGGCGCTTCAGTCTGGAACCGCGCGACCGCTACGGTCGCAGGTTCGAATCCTGCCTCGGGCATTGAGGTGCGTGATGTCCTTACGTTAGTTAGGTTTAAGTAGTTCTGAGTTCTAGGGGACTGATGGCCTCAGAAGTTAAGTCTCATAGTGCTCAGAGCCATTTGAACCATTTTTTTGAACCACTCCACGTTCACAGTCTGTTACTTCCCATCGTGTGGCCATAACCATGTCTGAAACCATTTACATATGAATTACTGAGTACAAGTAACATCTCCGCCAACGCACTGCCATTTTGTGCCCTGTGTACGCGATATTACCGCCA
This sequence comes from Schistocerca gregaria, assembly GCF_023897955.1. Classification (NCBI taxonomy): domain Eukaryota; kingdom Metazoa; phylum Arthropoda; class Insecta; order Orthoptera; family Acrididae; genus Schistocerca; species Schistocerca gregaria. Next base: position 484,874,077 of record NC_064921.1, on the reverse strand, counting down.
TATGTATATGTGCACGTCGCTATCCGATGACATGTCACCTCATTGTATGCGCCTACCCTATAAAACGTAACGTTGTAGAGAACCCGATGTCTCCCAACCGAAAAATGGATAGCATTAAAGAGCTACTCTAAATAGTGAGCAATACATGAAGAAACGTTAGAGTCGACAGTGCTTGTGAGCCAAGGGGGTGATAACATTGGAAACTTCGCTCTTTTGTAACACATATTCTGACAAGCCTCTTTTCCAGAACACCGAAACTTCATAAAAATGTTCAAATGTGTGTGAAATCTTATGGGACTTAACTGCTAAGGTCATCAGTCCCTAAGCTTACACACTACTTAACCTAAATTATCGTAAGAACGAACACACACACATCCACACACATGCCCGAGGGAGGACTCGAACCTCCACCGCGACCAGCCTCACAGTTCATGACTGCAGCGCCTCAGACCGCTTGGCTAATCCCCTACGGCGAACCTTGATACAACAGAAGCCAATAAAATGAAGAGATAACGCGGTGACCAACTGTATGGGGGCACAAAAAGGTAGTCCGTTCGCTGCAAGTGTCAAGACGGCAGCATGGCAGCATAGCCCTCAAGGTTTCCCCGAGTTTACAATATACGTCCACTATAGCATCGATATGCCAGTCCTGAAATGAAGTAAAGTGTATGTACCAGCACGGACGAACGAGCTGTCGAAATTACGAACGCGTTAATTTGAGTGGTCGCCGGGAAATCCCAGCCATTTACCGCGATGATGGATGCGGCGCTGGCCTGAATGGCAGCGAGCGCAGGTTTGCGGGATTGCTCGTAAATCTGCGGCCGCGCCGCCCGTCCTCCTGATTAATGCCGACGTGCGGCCTCTGCGCGAAGAATTAACCCATCTCGTAATTAACTTCGCTTGCCAGGCCGCGAACAACACCGCCGACATGCACCGCTTTCAGTTTTTAATGCGCAGTGTTCCTCCGGTAGCGACACAGAATGCTGCTTAACCTCATTAGGACCTAGAAGCCTAGTGACGGTGTTTGTATCAGTGGTTGTGGACGACAACCTCGTCGAGGGAACAAGAAATGCCTCAGGACAAGTTCGCAACACGTTAGTCTTTTCAGTAATGTTCCAAGGCGCACACAAATGAGCTTCTCTATTGTAATACCCTGAATATTTCACTAAACATCTCTGATTTTCAAGAAAGACAAGCTACTGTTACCAACGGATGCGAGCAACTGTCGTGTAACCTCGAAATGTTTGAGTGTAAGCACTCCATCAGCACAGCTAGATTTGGAAGAATCGCTCAAGAGTTTGTGTGATTGACACGAAAGAGAAAATAAAATGAAAGGTACTCCGATCTCCAAACAACTGACAGTCAGGCAAGAAAACAGTAACTGTCTTTAGGCCCTCTCGTCAGCTCATCGCCTTTTTCTTTCTCGCTACTTAAGTTGAGTAATCTATGTGTGTTTGTAACATCTAGCTGTAACGGTATTGTGGCAGCTGGTTTAGAATTATAATACATTTTCTCAGTGAAAGTAACTGACCATTTACATCAATTTTAACTATATTTACATTAAGTAACAATATTTCCAGATGTTCACATTTGGAGAAGGAATTACCGAAAAAATATGGTTTCTATTTGTTTTAATAAAGTTTCTACTTTTCCTGTGTATTTTCAATTCTTACGAAAGGTGGGTAGTCAGTACTGTGGATGCATAATTGCTCTTTTAAATGCGTAACCTTTGATTGTAAAGTAATGTTGCTAGCGTTTCGTTAGTGAATCCTCAAAATGTTACCTCTTATTAACAAGTTTTTCAGAAAATAAGAAAGGCCATTGTTAGTGTACCGAGTTTTTTAAATATCTGTCTGAGTTTAAGTTTTGATAAGTAGGGACGGATTCTGAGCAACTCTGACCTTAGCTTTCCGTTATATGTAAGAATTCCACGCATTGATAAAACTTCTGACAAATTAGCTAGGCTATTCGAAAACATAGATGTAAAAATAACCATCTGCACTAAGAACGACTTGACTAGAAAACATCCTCACAATATACGAGGGCTGGAACTTAAGGAGTGGCAACTATTTATTCACAACCGAAACAAAAGAGTTACATATTTGCACCTGTTATGGTCGTTCAAAGTAGTCATCAGCGTTGTGAAGAACCCGTTGCCAGCCATGTGGAAGGCGTAGTATACCGTTACGTCATCAGTCTTCTTCCTGGTCTGATTGAGACATGCTGCGGATCACGTTGGTCCTGTTTGTATGTTTCCGCCCTAATTGGATGCCAGACGGTATCGTTTAGTTGCCATGGTTGCGGTTGTTTGTCTTCTTCTCGTGTTGACTGGCGCCACTCGGTTTCGCAAGCGTTGCCTGTCAGCTACTGGCAGCAACGGCGGTTATCGACTTGTAGTAACTGTTGCCCTACCTTTGGAGCGACGTCGTTGTTTTTCCGGGTTATGTGAGTGGGCCATTTCGTTCGGAGACTGAAGAGGAGCCAATTCCGCACACACCGGGACCGCTGGCGGGCCACATGGACTGCCGGATGGAAGGCCTTTGGTCATGGTACACGACCTCGTCGTAAACCGGATACAGCAAGCCTTAAGATGAGAACATTTCAACCCAGGTAGAGAAATTTCCACCATTGTGATATCTCACTATTCTCCAGTGACTCGAGTTTGTGTTGCTGCTCGTAGTGTCGCCACGTGGGATTAGCCGAGGTCTAAGGAGTTGCAGTCGTGGACTGTGCGGCTGGTCCCGGCGGAGGTTCGAGTCCTCCCTCGTGCATGGGTGTGTGTTTTTGTCCTTAGGATACTTAAGGTTAAGTAGTGTGTAAGCTTAGGGACTGATGACCTCAGCAGTTAAGTCCCATAAGATTTCACACACAGTTGCTCGAAGTGGTTCAAATGGCTCTGAGCACTATGGGACTTAACATCTATGGTCATCAGTCCCCTAGAACTTAGAACTACTTAAACCTAACTAACCTAAGGACATCACACAACACCCAGCCATCACGAGGCAGAGAAAATTCCTCACCCCGCCGGGAATCGAACCCGGGATTGCTCGCAGTGTCGCTGAGGCGAAGAGCATTGAGTGGAGTGCTTGGGGAAGGCAGATCTGATTAGCTATCCTCGACTTCTTATTATTGTTTACTGCGTTCAAAGTATTACAATTTGTTAAGTTCAACCAGCGGTAATTTTTCTTGCCTTGTGGCTTCTAACGCCCCAGTTGGCTGTCCTGGGAGCCGGTTGGTGATTCTTCTACTCTGATGGTAGTGATTCCTTTCGTGTTCTGGGCGCTGTAAGCACAGTATTCTGGGGACGTAGTACAGACCACCGGTTCCGGCTTTGGCGTATTGTTCCATCGTTCCCTTGGTGTATCGGATGTCAGATAGCTTAGTCATTCGTTAGACTGCCACTGGTCTGAGTTACGATCTTTTGAAGTGAATGCAACTCTTGGCTGCCTATCTCATCACTCGGTAAAGTGTTTGTTGATGGACCTTCTCAGAAGTCGATTCCTGCAGCACCGTCTGTGGCCATTTCCTTCTAGTAAGGCATGTGTGTTTTGAAAGGAGGTCTGATGGCCAGTTGTTCAGTGTAACGCTCCTTTCGTCCACGTCTTCTGCAGGTATAATCTGCATCAGTGCCCTTTAAGGAACTCATGTACTGGTCCTTGTGTGTTATGGGCAGGATTGGTTTAAGAGCGTGGACGGGGCCGTGATCAGTTAATATTGGTTGCGTTTTACGGTTATGCACAATTTATTTTAAACCAGTAATTCCAGACTCAACAATAAATAAAAATACCACACGTTGTTAATGAAGGAATAGACATCTGTGTAAACAACAGTCTTCTCAATTAGTTACACTTTAGCAAATCACTATTAGATAAAGATAAAGCAGATGATGTTTTAAAAGCAAGCTACTGTGATCTGGGCAGAAGGCCTTACACGACAGGAATGGCAATAAATTAAGAATTGTTTGAAACTCGCCGCAGTTTAAAAATTAGGTCTTGAAATAATAAAGCCAAGTCGCCACAAACATAGCAGAAGGCATCAGACGGCAGGAATGGTAGTAAATAATGTTTTAAAGGCTTACTGCTAAAATACAAATGCCAGATTAGAATTTTAAGGCAAATGGCCACAATCACGGCTGAAGGTCTTACACTCCAGAAAAGACAACAACACAAAAAATTTAGAAACCTGTTGTAAAACAGCAAATACAATAGCAAAGGTTAATTAAAAAAAAGAAAACAAGCAACTGATCACCAAACAGGTGAAATAAGATGACGGTAAACTTTGTAAAACAACCATTAACATCCAATGAACACAACACTGCTAGATTTATTACGGGATGTGACCAGAACTATTAACTAGACGTATATAACCTTAAATATAGGCATTCCAAGGTATTGTAATAAATAATACAATAATAAAACACAAGGACCACCACGTAAGTTCCTAAAAGGGTACTGACGCAAATTTTACCCGCAGAAGGAGTGGACTGAAGGTGCGTTACACTGAACTACTGGTTATCAGACCTCCTTTTAAAACACACATGTCTTACAAGAAGCAAAGGGCCACAGACGGTGCTCCAGGAATCGACCTCTGAGAAGGTTCAGCAACAAGCACTTTACCGAGCAATGAGAGAGGCAGCTAAGAGTTGCATTCACTTCACAAGATCGCAACCCAGACTAGTAGCAGTCTAACGAATGACTAATGATAATCTTGCTGAAGCTACCTGACGTCCGATAAACCAAAGGCAACGATGGAACAATACGCCGAAGCCGGAACCGGCGGCCTGCACTACGTCCCCAGAATATTGTGCTTAGAGCACCTGGAACGAGAAAGGAATAGCTACCACCAGAGCAGAAGAACCGCCAACTTGCCCCCAGGATAGTTACCAGAAAGAAAAATTACCGCTGGTTGAACTTAACAAATTGTAACAAGTTGAGCGCAGTAAACAATAATAAGGAGTCGAGGAAAACTAATCAGATCCGCCTTCTCCAAGCACTCCACTCGCTGCTCTTCCCCTCGGCGACACTACGGGCATCAACACGGACCCAAGTCACTGGAGAATCGCGAGATATCACAATGGTGGAGGTTCCTCTACCTGGATTGAAATGCAATCATCTTAAAGCCTGCGGGATCCGCTTTATGACGAGGTCGTGCACCCTCGTGGCCACAGCCCTTCCATACAACAGTCGATGTGAGACGCCAGCGGTCCCGGCGTGTTCTGGCACTGCGCGGACCTGACTCCTCTTCAATCCCCACCTGAACTGACCCACTCACAGGACCCGGAGAAACAACGACGTCGCTCCAAAGATAGAACAACAGTTACTACATATCCACAACCGCCGATTTTGCCACTAGCGGACAGGCATCGCTTGCGAAACCGAGTGGCGCCAGTCAACACGAGAAGAAGACAAACACCCGCAACCATGTCAACTAAATGGTTCAAATGGCTTTAAGCACTATAGGACTTAAGGCCTGAGGTCATCATTCCCCTAGATTTAGAACCATGTACTTAAACCTAAGTAACCTAGGGACATCACACACAACCATGCCCGAGGCAGGATTCGAACCTGCGACTCCAGCAGCAGCGCAGTTCTGGGCTGAAGCGCCTAGAACCGCTCGGACACAGCGTCCGGCATGCCAGTCAAACGAAACCTTCTGGCCTCCAACAGAGGGCGGAAACCTTCAAACAACACCAAGGCAAGCCGCAGCACGGCTCACTGACACAGCCCGCTACCCGCTACAAATTCCTCTCCCGTACCAACCTCTTCATCTCGGAATAGCTTTTACAACCTGCGTCCTCAGTTATTTGCTGGATACATTCCATTCACATTAATAAGAGTTCACGTGGTCGTTGAAAATCTACCCTTCTATTATTAATCCAGAGTTTTTTTTCATATCTGAGAAACTATCTTGAAGAATGCAGGTTCCGCCATGTTCCATGGTGTTTAGGAAGCTACCGTGTTTTTCTGTTACCCCATTTCCACCGTGTGCAATGTCAAGTAAAGTCGTTAAAAGAATCTACTTGCGTCTTACCATTTACAAACTATTCAAGAAGCGCAACGGAAACTAAATTGATTTCCGCACGACGTTTCAGGGCACGCGTTTCGTTAAACACTTCCGATTCAATTGTCAAGCAGGGGTCTTCTATTAAGGATCACAAAGCGTATAGGGTAAACGAAAGAATTTGAGTGGAGGAAGAATGAAAAGCTGACTCTGTACCACAAAATACATATATATTGCCATTTTAGGTTCAAATGGCTCTGAGCACTATGGGATTCAACTGCTGTGGTCATCAGTCCCCTAGAACTTAGAACTACTTAAACCTAATTAACCTAAGGACATCACGCACATCCATGCCCGAGGCAGGATTCGAACCTGCGACCGTAGCAGTCGCACGGTTCTGGACTGCGCGCCTAGCACCGCGAGACCACCGCCGCCGGCTGCCATTTTAGTTTTCCCTTTTCGATCTAGCTGTCGTTTAACAAAGAAACACAAAAAAACTTAGTCATATAGTTCCGTAATGGGAATGGATTTCGAATGACATATTCTTACCAAGGGTTTTTTGTGCAGAAGAAAATAATTTCGAGACCCTCTTCACAACTTTTTCACCTGTACCAGCGAAACAGCAGCGCTACCTAAAAAGGGGTTACGCAAGGAGAAGGCATAGGATTTGCACATTAGCCAGTAGTAATATTACAGGCGGATCAGGAGACAACCAGGAACTAGGCTGACTACGTCGGCTACAGTTTTAATTACACCAACAAATTTAAATCTGTCAAAACCTTCCCTCGCTTGGGACTATTCTTCCTGATCATGAAACTGAGTAGGATACAAAGATATGGGTGCTGATTTAAAAGACAATCCGTCAAAAAATATAGTAATGTCGATAAAAATCGGCAGCCGGAAAACCCGTGTACACATCTAGGTATAAAATTTTTGCGCAAACAAACAAAAGCGTCTCTTGGCTATCGGGATGGAAAATTGAACCGAGCATTCTACTCATTGTCCGTGAACAGGAAAACAATCGATCTAAGTACCTAAGTACATCATCATTTCACATGATACGATAAATAGTTAAATCTCTTAGACGTCAAATTCAAGTCAATCAAAGATCTCCCACACTGCAAAGGAAAAGGACTAACGGATCCCTAGAAAAATGAAGGTATACTAGTGTTTGCCGTAAGGCCATGTCTCTTGTCACCGACACAGAGAGACTGTCCTCTCGGAGCAAGCTAAGAAACGCTCCTTGAGGACACGGTTGTCTGTGCAACATTTCAGGGTGGAGGCAGCGGATGTTAAGACTCCAAGAAACGCCGCCGAGATGCCATACGTTTGGTGAATCGGGAGTATGCTAAATTGTCCCATTACGTTCTTCTAGCCTCGAACCTGCGACCGTAGCGGTCTCGCAGTTCCAGACTGCAGCGCCTAGAACCACATGGCCACTACGGCCGGCCTTTACTTACAAACAGGGTGTTTGAAACAAGTGCCAGGTATTCCTATACGAGGTGGCATGGGTCGAAAGTAGAAGAAAGGTTCCTATAACGATGTCTGGAAACCAAATCGGCTGAGATACGATCATATTTGTCCTCTCATTCCCATCTGACTCTTTCTGACGCACTAGTAGGAAGGCAGGGCTGCATGTAAGTACCCTTCTTTACAGTGAATCAAGCATTCTCGCAAATACACACGGCTCCATTTGGACTGCGTGAAATGCATTGGTCATTCGCTCTTGTAATGCCTGCACGTCGGCGATGTATAGGACATACAATAGTGCCGTTAATGTATCCATAGTAAAAAATCCAACGAATTTAGTTCAGGTGAGCACGGAGGGCAAGTTACGGGAACTCTTTCACCAAACCATCACCCATAAGACGTGACCGTGAACCACTGTAGCATGGTCAATATGAAATGAGGTGGTGTGCATTCGTCCATAAGCCACAGCCGTCGACTTCCTACATGGATAACATTCTTCGAGAGTGTTGTAATTCATCGTGCAGAGAACCAACAGTAAGATGGCGTACATCTCCGAATACCGCACATTACTCACCATAAGTAAAATAGCCCATACCTCAACAGATGTTGGTTCCAACACATGTAGCATCGTAGGAACTTTTCTTCTAGTTTTGAGAAACACTATCTGCTGCGTGAATACGAGACACTTTTCTTTAAATAGGAAGAAGCGAACTGAATGGCAGACAAAAAGAAGGCAGGCGCACGATATTAAAAGGAGCGACAAGGATACGTAGCTACAACATAAGACTGTACCGCAAAGAGAAGTATAAAGGTGCTTATTCACCAGTAGATATCAGATGGCTGATGACAATGCTAATAAGGATGTAAATATAGGGGTCTGTGTTGGGGATAGGCTAACCCTTGGCGTAGACATGCGTTGTTTCTGCCTTCATTTGAATAACTATGGTTCGTTATGATTTTAAGCATGATTTTACTGTATAGAACATAAATTAGCTGCTTAAGTATTCCGTCCTCTTCTAAAATTTGCTATAATTGCTTCCAACGAATGTACTATAGTTGCGGAAATGCTCAGTATGCCTTGAACATGGTAGAAGAAAGACGGCAGTTGTTTTCTTAATACCGTAGATGTTTCTAATGAATGAAACAATGTTAAAGCTTTCTCATAAAGTCTTCAATACTTTACCGAACAGAGGAAGTTCTTCGCTGATTGCTAATAAATTTCCTTATATCTAAATTTGTTAGAAACTTTGGACATTGTTTCAGCCAGAGTGGGGCGGAATAGGCGGAGCTGTGCCGCCTCGCCGAAAGTTTCCACCTCATTTAACTTTTCTTTAGACCGAATGTTTCGCATTTGCAAACTATTTGAGAAGGGTCTCTCGAACGAGGGAACACTTTTAATGCATTAAGCTGAAGATATAAGCGTGCTACTAAATCTTGTAAGGTACTTTGTGAGCCTATTAAGCCCAAGTCCTTCGGCTTAAGTTTTTCTGAAGTTCCTATGTTTACAGAGCACACATTTTTTCTGTCGACCGCGCCTTAGAATTTTCGGCTAAGCTAAATTCGACCACTCGTACGAAAAGTAGACAAAAAAACGACGTTGCTTCGTAGCTGCACTAAGGTCGATGCAGTGTCCTTTAACTTCCGTTAAGAAGTTCTACACTGATGCTTACGAAACAAAATACCTACTTACGAACTGTTCTTACGGTTACGAAACTAGGCTAAAGACATAAAAACCTGTCACTTAACCAAATCTTGGAAATCTCAAACAGCTCGCTGATGGACGTTTGCTAGAACCGTTCTTATTCCGATAGACGTAGTGTACGTAAATTAAACTATGAAAAACAAGGCTCCATATAAGAGGAACAATTAAATGGAGCGTATTTGAATGTACGTAGTTGAGAAGGACTCATATGTTTCGTTACGTGGTCACGTTGTCAACATCAGCGTAAAGTTTTTGTAGAGAAAGCTTTCGATGGTGCTGGCTAAAGTACTAAAATTCTTGCGTAGCAGATTCTACGCAAGGTAGCAGCTTCCACTGACTACAAGAGTCAAAAGACATGAAAGGTAATCGGTAATTGAGAAGTGGGTGAGAAAAGATAATTCAGTCTCTACATTAATGAAACAATAAAACAAAAGTACAGCAAATTTGGAAAATGAATTTATGTACAAAGAGGAGAAATAATTTTAAAGTTGTCGGTGACATAGTTATTCTGGCACATGCGGTATCTGTTCATCTACATCTACATCTACATTCATATTCCGCAAGCCACCCAACGGTGTGTGGCGGAGGGCACCCTACGTGCCACTGTCATTACCTCCCTTTCCTGTTCCACTCGCATATGGTTAGCGGGAAGAACGACTGCCGGAAGGCCTCCGTGCGCCCTCTAATCTCTCTAATTTTACATTCGTGACCTCCTCGGGAGGTATAAGTAGGGGGAAGCAATAGATTCGATACCTCATCCAGAAACGCACCCTTTCGAAACCTGGACAGCAAGCTACACCGCGATGCAATGCGCCTCTCTTTCAGATTCTGACACTTGAGTTTGCTACACATCTCCATAACGCTATCACGCTTACCAAATAACCCTGTGACGAAACGCGCCACTCTTCTTTGTATTGTTGAACGGAATGGGAAGTCCATTAAAAAGAGGTTATAAGAGGAACAAGAACAAAAATTAAATTAGGGTAATGGAGTGAAGTTGCATTCAGTCAAATTATGCTGGGAGACATTAAATGTTGCTGATGTATATTCGTATTTGGGCACTAATATAATCGACGTCAGCCGACGTAGATATGATTTAAAATGCAGTCTGACGTTAGCAATAAAGGTAGTTCAGGAAAATAGAAATAACATACAATATCACTTTAATTGATCAGAATTTTTTTCAGAAAGTGTTTGTAGCCTTATATGGAAGTGGACTATCTACAATAAACAGTTTGGACGAGAAGGGAATAGAAGATTTTGGAATGTGGTGCAGAAGAAGGATGTTAAAAATTGGAAAAATTAGATAAGTAATGAAGAAATACAGAATAAAATTGTGAACAGTAGGAGTTAATAACATAACTAGACTAACGAAACCTATCAGTTGTTAGTACACAATCCGAGACACTATGATATAGTCAGTTTCCTAGCGGATAGAAAGTTGGTAACAGCAAATTGACGTTGTGTTGTGATATGCATAAAAGCCGAAGCATGCGTCACTGTGAGAGAACACAATAATGAAAGAGGACAGCATTAAGGGGAGATTTACTATCCTTTGCTTCAAAAAATAGATTTTTTTGAAATTACACTTGTGAATCCATGAGTCTGTTCAGAATCCACCATTGAATTGTTTTTTCCGAATACGGGACGGAAATATTTGTTATTCGCCGTTGAACAAAAAAATACACCTGCCTGAAATCGGCCTTTTATACGCACCAGTTTTTTTTCTGGAATTTCGACTTTGTACCCGCGGAAAATTATTCTACGTGCTTGCCCATTACTAAAACTGATAAAGTGATCAAGGAGTTTACGATGTACTACGGCTTGGCAATCCGACGGCATTCCAATTCGGTGGAACAAATGAAGAAGCAATTTGAGCAACGTATTTCGACGGAGACCACCCACAATACCAACATTGTCCGGCTGGGGATACTTGTTGGTGCAAGTGGCGCATTGCGGAGGCTATCGGAAATCTGGACGAATATCTACACGACCAACCGCTCTCCAAAGAAGTTCAAAAAGAGATTCATCCCATCTACGGGGCCCTTTCGGAGGAAGCGTTATTGTACCGGCGCTTGGGAGGAAACACACAAAATTCAAATGAAAGTTTGAACGCATGTGTCTGGAAGTTAGCCCCCAAGCATTTACATTCTGGTGCGAAGACTGTGGAGACTGCGACTTTCCTGGCAGTGAGCAGTTTCAGCGAAGGGTGCTCAGAAATTCTGAAGACGATGACAGAGACGGATGTCACCCTGGGACTCTATTCGATACAGTCCGCAAGCATTCGGACGACCACCGGATTCAAGAGGCCGAAAACCGCTCGTCACCGGCCGTACAAGCGGCTCTGGAGCAGCGCAGGATGTCCCAGATCGATTCGAACGCCCTCTATGAGGAAGACGAAGGACCCATAATAGGAGTCTGAACGTAAGTTGCATAATATTGCATTTATGGTTCAAATGACTCTGAGCACTATGGGACTTAACATCTGAGGTCATCAATCCCCTAGAACATAGAACTACTTAAACCTAACTAACCTAAGGGCAGCACACACATCCATGACAGAGGCACGATTCGAATCTGCGACCGTACCGGTCGCGCGGTTCCAGACTGTAGCGCCTAGAACCGCTCGGCCACTCCGGCCGGCTTATTGCATTTATATGTGGTCAAAACTTCAAACGCGTTTTTCTCGAAATGACTTTTCTTATCGCGCGATATGTTAACTTCAAATCTTCTGAACCGATTAGCATGATTCTTTGTTTCCAACGAAGCTAACTAAATTACCTACCACTTTTATTCCGATCCATCAATCACAAATATTTTTACTTGGCCGACGAAATGGAATTTTTTTTTTTTCAAATAGCCACCTTTTGTTTCCTATGGTCCAAATAACTTAAGCGAGGTACAACTCTTAAGGGATCTGATATACTTCGCTAAAGTCAACTCAGTTTTGATTTCAGACGAGCCGGCTGACCTATGACATACCGCACGTGGAGGTCTACATCGAAATTTTGTTTCGCCCCGACAGCACTTCCACCTTTGCTTTCTGACATGTCCGGTCGAAAAAAAACTCAATTTGTGGATGAAGTATCAATAAACATTTTGACCAAATTTGACACTGGTATCTATAACAGATCCCGAGAAAGAAATTCTCAAAGAACATGCTTTCTTCGGGCCAAAGATAGAAAACCTCCCTTAAATCAATTATTTATTGGTTTGTTCAATTCGGACCTCTCGATATCTTGAAATTATGGGAGCCCATTTCCTGTATTCTGGGAATATTGGTAACGTTATGTAAACTCATTTTGCAGTTTAAGATGCGCAGCGACACACACAAGAACTGGAGCATGAATCGCAGGGGAGTATCGCAGCAGCTGAAATCCTCTTTTTAAACCATAGCGAACGATGAAGCAGAGCAAATATTTCGGTAGCCCCGTATTAAAACGGTTCGCTCGCACGCACCTGATACGTTGCTTGGCCGCGAGCGGCCGCGATGAAAAATGCGAGCAGGCTGCCACCAATAACGGAGGGCGGAACGCTCGCTGCACGGCGGGCCCGCCCTCTACGCGACCCTCGCCCTAAGGCGGCACATCAATCCTCGCCTTTTGCTTCACGCAGTCAGGCCACTTGATATCCGATACTGTTACTGCGTGACAGTAGCGTAGCTACCAGAGACTGTACGCCCACTGTAGCCCGGCGCTGGATGTGATGGGAGCTGGAAGCGGCTCTATCGCACTTTGCCTATCTGTCTGTTCCATGTGTACCCTGTGAGAGATGCCAAATTAGCATTTAGCGCGTATAGCGGACAGCTCTTTACAAAGTTAGACACTATGACAACATCCTCGCAGTACATGTACGAGGAGTGTTCAATAAGTAAAGGAACACTTTTTTCTAAATGCAGCTTGGTTTTTTTTTCACTATGCGACTTACCTGCTGTGGTCATCAGTCCCCTAGAACTTAGAACTACTTAAACCTAACTAACCTAAGGACATCACAAACATCCATTCCCGAGGCAGGATTCGAACCTGCGACCTAGCGGTCGTGCGGCTCTACACTGTAGCGCCTAGAAAAGCTCGGCCACTCTTGCCGGCTTTGGTTTCATTCAGGATTCCAGTATACCATACTATTACCCACTCTTTTGGCTACAAAACCCCATTTTTCCACATAATCTCAGTTCAATGTGGCACTCTTATGCCACGTTACCAGAAGGTCATTCATACCCGCATGTAACCACTGTACTGGTTAACGTGGGAGTCAACGTCTTGCCGCATCAATAACCTCACCATCGTCCACGTACTGCTTCCAGCGGAGTGCATCCTTTATTGGGCCAAATCTGGAGGTGCGAGATCCGGTCTGTAGGGTGGATGAAGAACAGTACGGTGAAGTTTCGTGAGCTCCTCTCGGGCACGGAGATCTGTGTGAGGCCTTGCGTTTGCATTCATGTGGTGACTGCTGAACCATGAGAGACGTCATCAGATAGAATAACCTTTTCTGTCTCCCAGAAGACTGTCGCCAATACTTTACCTGCGGAGGGTGCGTCTTTTAACTTTTTCTTCTGAGGAGAGGTGGAGACGTGGTGTAACGCCACTCCATGGATTGCTGTTTTGTCTGCGGTTCGAACTGATAAACCATGTTTCATTCCCTGTGTTGATGGGACCTAAAATTGTCAGCTTCGTAACGCGCAAGCAATCCCACGCAGATGGTACCTTCGCTGCTCTTTATCGTCTTCTGTTAGGGGACGAGAAACATAGCGGGAACACGCCGTGAAGTGTCGCACCTGGTGGAAAAGTGTATCGGCACTACCATCAGAGACATCCAATTGAACAGAAGGTGTTCCACTGTGATCTGTCGATCAGCTCGAATTGAAGTGTCTTCACGTTCCAACATCGCACGATTCACAGTTGTGTGCGGCCCGTCGGCACGAGGGAGAGTCAACAGGTTTGTGCGACTTCACTGCGATGATGAGACACCTCGTCCAACGACTCACCGTGCTTTTGTCTCCGTAGACATTCTGAAATCACCTACTAGTATTTGTGATGCTCTCGTTTTCCGTCAAAGAAATGAAATGAAAGCTCTCTCCCTGAAGGCGTCTCCGTTACAGACGCCATTTTCAAAGCTAGGTATAACGCGGTCACCAATCAGAATACATTGAAACTCTATGGGATGAAGAGGGAATATTCCACGACGTTCCATGACAAATTCTGCATTTTTCAACTGAAATTTTCCGAAAAGAATGTGTTACGTTACTTATTACGTTACTTACTGACCGCCCTTCGTGCTGTCCTGTGCAGTTTGTTATTAAAAGTCAATAACAATTCGAAGGAACCAGCAGCAATCATGAATATATCTGTTTGAAGGAGAAATAATTTATAGCATCCATTACTCAGCCTTAGAGGGTCGAAACCGTAAAAATCTTTGAGCACTTACCCTTTAATGTAATAAAATTAACTTCAAACACAAAATCGTATCGGCTTTCCCACTTCCACACATTTCTCAGTGTGTAGTAGTACGGTGTGCGTGTTTATGAGAGGTACAAAAAGAGACTGAACATGATTCATAACAAATCACTGCGCGTATGAAAAAAATAAAAAGAGAGGTGGAGAGAGGGATCAAAACCGGTTAAGTATAAATACTTATAAGTATGTTACAAAAATTGTAACTTAGCATACCATGTAAGTGATTTTTTCGTTACGGGAGTGTACTATAAATGTAAAACTGGTTTGCTCACATTGGTACATCAAAGGTAAAGACAAATGTAAAACTCACATGATGTATCGCTGCCATGTAACATACTTCGATGAAACTTCTACCATACGTATGGTGAAAAGGACTGCTACAGTGTACTACAGAAAGTAACTGAAAGAAATATAGGAATGACATTTTTAGTCCAAGACAATAAGTACACTAAGACAATACAATTTATAATGGTTCTCAGGGCATTACAAAAGGTGTGGCATCGCTTTTCATACATATATGGTGTGTGATCACCACGGGTGGCAGTGCATGATATGCAACATGCTCTCTTGTAGCCCACAAGTTTGGTGAGGGGTCGTTGTGGTATGCCTTTCCATTCCTCAATGAACGTGGTTGACAGCTACTAGAAGGTCGTTGGTGCATGTGTATATGCTGCTCTACGTCTCCACAACAGATCCCACATGTTCACAATGGAATTTGAGTCAGGGAACAGGCAGGCCAGTCCATTTTCCCGACAGTATCTCGTTCAAAGGGACAGTTCGATGAGGTCACTTATTGTCATTCACGAAAATTAAATCAGATTTGAATGCATCCCAGAACAGATGCACATGGGAAAGGAGCACATTTTCATAATAATGTCAAGCGGTGACTATGTTCAAAGATTTTCATGTCTGTACACCCACGCACCGGTATACCTCGCCACAGCATAACACCTCGACCGTCAAAATGATCATGTTCGATAATGCTCGATGTACCCCCATATGGCGAGAGGTGGCAACGTGTAACGATTTCAGGAGCATTATTGAACGAATCGATATGGAAACTAATTTTTTGCAACGTAATCCTTACATACGAAGTTCTCAATTCACTTGCCGCCTCAGATTTTGACAAAATTCCAAGCTTTCGATGATAACCATCCCCCCTCCCCCTCCCAGTCACCGTCGTCAGGGGCTAAAACTGTCGTGTACTGGGAAGGTTCCCTCTTCTGTACCCACAGAACAGCATCCGATGCGGTGGATTAGGCCTACATCACGATGGCGCGTACTGAGGCCTACGAGAAAGGCAGGCCGTGGCATGTACGTCGCAGCACGTGACCCTGCAAGTCTTAGGAGGTCTTGCAGCAGACTCCAGCGGATAGCGAGGAACTATTAAATTCATGACTGTGCGTCTAAATGAATGCGGGCTTTCGATAGCACACGACGCAGTTAATCACTAAAGTGGGTACCTTTCCAAGTACATACTGGTTTCACCTGGGCTCTGCACAGAGATGAGCGTTCGCGAAGTGTGCCGACTAGTATGACGTCACAAGTTCGTTGCGAGGCCCGTGTATCCCATGGGCCATGGGCACGTACAAAAGTGGTGCGATGTACGTCCACTGATTTTGGGTGCACTCTCTATCGCATCTTACAGAGCCAGCCATCTCATCAGGTGGTGAGCTGCGAGAAGTTTACCTCTACGTTTTCTCCCTATCAGTTTCATTGTCCCACGCATTGCCGAGTGCATAACCCGTTTAATAAGTCTATTTTCAAGTGCTACTCTTATCGTCGAGTCCCATAGTTCGATTCAAGAGCAAGTATTCTCGTTTGTTCAAAATTTTGAGCTGATTTGACAGACTGTGCTCTGTCACTGCTGATTTTTCCAAATGCCTATATTTAAGATGACGTTGATGCTCAGCGCAAACCATCCATCATAGCGATTCCCGTAACTGCTACCGTACTTCAGGTGTGCCCCAAGGCTCCAGCCTTTTTCCTCTTTTTTATCTCCTGTACACCGCTGGTATGCCCAGGCTGTCCCCACCTATTTATTTTCTTCAATATGCTGATGACACCACCTCCCTTACCCTCTATCTTACCCTTCACGGTCCTAACCAGAGCAGTATACCACTACAACCAGTGGTTCCCTTGGATCAATCCTCCAAAAACCCAAGCAATCATCATAGGATGCACCACCCCCTCCAACTGGCTCCATGATTTCTACCTCACAATCTGTTACCATCCTATCCAGCATTCCCCCACCTTGAAATACCTTGGCGACACTCTTGACTGTCGCCTGGATATCTTGTCCCCTTACCATCCAACGCAACGCCAGAACAGACTCCGCCTCCTGAATCTCCTATCTGGCTCGACATTGGGATTGCGTTGTTCCACTATCCTTCATACCCATAAATCGTTGATCATTCCCATCCTTTCCAGTGTTGACTGGATCTCTGCCACTTCTAAATTCTATAAAGCACTCCAAATCCTTGAATGCCATGCACTCTGCCTTACTTTTCACCTCCATCTCCCATCCCCATGAGGATCCTCTATGATCTCACCCCTTTCCCAGATCTCCTTTTCCTTGAGCACATTCATATCCTTTACACCATCTGCAGACTCTATCCCCATCAACCCCTGGTGCCTCCTTTCTTCTCCACTCCCCACCTGTTGTAACACCTTTATCGATGTGTCGCACCCTCTCTGCATCTCAGTACCCTCCGTTTCCTCTCCAAAAGAAACTTTCAGTGTCTCCCAGATGATGAGCTTTGTTCCGATATTTAACCTTCCTTCCAACTCTGTCCTAGTCTTCCTCTCCCATCCTCCATAGGGCTCCCTTCCTGTCCCTCCTCCTTTACTGTTTGCTCCCTGTGTTACCCCATGTCTTCCTCGCTTCTTCTTTCCCAGTATTTGCGATCCTTCCTGCATTGCTCCCTTCCCCACCGACCCTGTCTCCTTTATCTCGGTATGGTATCATCTGCCCCCCCCCCCTTTCGACCTTTCCTGCCGCCTTTCCTCCACTGTCCCCCTCCTCTCCCTCCTCTTTCCCTCCTCTCTGGTCTCCCCTGCTTTGGCAAGTCCTTCCAGTTTTAATACTGTTTACTCTCCGTCGTCTTTTGTTGCTTGCCATTTGTGATACTTAACTGCAGTGTATTTTAAGTGTCATCGCCAGTGTGGCTTGTAATACTGCAGACACCGGTTTTTATAGTGTTCTCTGTGCCGCCAATATTTCTGTACTACGCCTTCGTCGAGTGTGATTTTATGTATTTATAGACTTTATGCAAATTTCCCTCACTAATCTCCTCCTCCCACATGGGGCAGAAGCATGAAATTACAATAAAGGAAAAAAAACTCGACGCAACGATTGACAAACGAGCAAATAAGCTGCCCCATCTGGCCACACTCGCAAGGAACTCTTGCTCCGATATTACAGCTGAGTTCCTCACTGTTCCAAACTAACTGGGACTGAGCACTGTTCACTTTAGTGGAAAATCGGAACTGGTGAATTTCGTGAATAATTTCAACGTATTGACTTGTTATAGCACAAATTAAGTGTCTGGGCATCTGCTAGCGACCTTCGACCATCTATAGCGCAGACATTCTCCTTAGTCATCTCCCTCCCACGTTCCTAAAACATTATTGCAAATTTATTGTTAAGCTTTGTTGTGTGAGTATTTGGTTACTTTACCAAGTCACTGTGCCACTTTTATGTTCGTGTTCCTTGTCAACTGTAAGACATTAAACATGGAAGTAAAGGAATAAGTTCTTTGTGTACGTTAAAACAAAAACCTGAAGTGTTGAAAAGACTGGACAAGGGTAGAAAGCGCTACTAAATTATCACTAGAATATAGTGTCGGAAAAGCAACAATTACTGACTGCAGAGTAGTCGCGTTAAAATTGCGCAGTTTTGTTCTGCTTCAAATTAAATAACTCTTACAAAACGGCAAAAAACGACCGTGTCTTCATATGAAAAACTTTACGAGGCCTTATTCTTGTGGGTCACTCAAGAAAGGCGGAAAGGAGTCCTCAATTCTGGTCCTTTGGTAAAAGAAAAGGAGCTTCAATCGAACAAACTTAGGGTTGATGACTCCTCATTGCCAGCTAGTTGTGGTTTTTTGGATCTTTGAAAGAAAAGACACGGAGTTAGACAGCTGACGATTGCTGGGAAGAGCCTGTCAGCTGACAACGAGGCAGCTGCCTGTTACGCAAAAGAATTGAAAGACCTTGTTTCTTCTCAAAATTGCACACAGAAGGAAGTTGACAGCGCGAATGAAACCGGACTGAATTTTATGGTTTTGCTTACCAAAAGTCTTGCTTGGAAAGAAGATAAGTGTACCCTAGGATTTGAAATGGACCAACAATGTGTAACTGTCTTAGCTTGCAGCAATGCCTCGGCAAGAAACAAACTTCCGCTGATGGTAATAGGTAACTCGGAGAAACCAAGAGCACTAATAAAGCATGAACTTTAGCTCACTTCTGGTGTATTATAAGAACCAAAAAAATGCTTTGACGAATTGTTGGAGCGTCAATTTGTCCAAAAGTGACTGCGTTCAATAGAAGAAATGGATTAGCTCATCGTGCTGTGCTGTTTATAGACAATGCTCCGTCCTACCCAGAAGAAACGAAACTTGTTTGAGGAGACATCAAAGCAGTTTTTCTGCCATTGACTATAACTTCAATTCTTCCGCCTATTGACCAGGCTGTGCTGCAGATCACACAACAAAAATACAGACAAATGCTGCTTCGCAACTTACGTGAAGAGAATGAGAATGAAATCACAACCGTGCAAAAAATTAAGAAATTAAGGAAAACGTTAAAGGGGGGGGGGGGGGGGTTCCCCAATGTAACTTACTTTTCACATTACCTGTTAATTTAACAATATATAACCATAATTCTTTTAACAAAATGAACGAATTTTCAAAATTCTTTTGAGCGTAAACCTTAAGTTGAATTAGCTTCCGCAAAGAAATCAAAACAGAAAACAATATAACAATGATTACAAGACGGCCAGACCTGCAGCCCGCTCCTTATCAGATGGAACAGCGGTGTTTGCTACCGCGCTGGAGACAGTATCTTATTGAATGCCCTTCTGCAACATATGAAAAATATGTAAGCATCATTGACGACAAGAGTGATTCAATTACTCAAAACAGAAGACGTAACTTTTAATTTGAAAGCTGGATGTTGAAAGGTTCGGGGTTACGATGCGCACCTGTACTCAAAGGTTAAACAGATTAGGAAACAATATGACAATGATAACGCTTACTGCAAAGCTACCAACCTCTTAATTTCAGTCGGTAACCAATGTGCGACTGGGTCCTAAGCCGTCCCTTCTGATAATCTTATTTTGATTAAAGCCCTGGTGACAGTTTGCTGTTAATGTAGTCGAAGTTAAACTGATTGTCAGTTATTAAGACCGTTCTGAAGGAATGTCTTAAAACACTACTTGTGAACACTTATTACAAGAGGACTCACTCGGTGGAACCACAAGATCCAGCTAAAACACACCAATAATGATCCGATCTTTCCAACATTGCAACGGACAGATTAGTAGAACTTGTTGTTCAGATGGTAACTAGTTACTGAGAAACGCAATTAAAATTAGTGAATAGAACCGGTTGATATCTAAATCTAAGCACAAGGTTCCTCTTTGCTTAACGGCAACCTGTGCCTTAGTACAATTGTTCCGGCTGTGTCTACGACATGAAGCTGATTCACTACAACATTAATGATCGGATACAATCCAGAAAATAATAAGGAGAGCAGGTAGACAATGACACAAATCACCACAAGGATTACAGAACGTTACTCTCCTTTATCAGCAAACAATGCCGTGGATCCACGGTGCGTTGCAGCGGCTACTGAGTGGCGCCGATGAAAGCCAGGTAGAAGAGGGCAGCCAGGCCACGAGCGGTCGTCCGACACGAATGTTGCCAACCAACCGACGGTGAAGTACTCCGGTATCTTCGCTCTGCGCAGGCTCTCCTTGCGCTGCTGTTGGCTTTGGCCGCTCGGACCTCGTGACCACCTCTCGTCGCGACAATACCGCCAATGCCCAAACTTCGTACCTCCCTCTCGGGAGAGCGAACCCTGTACATATATCGGCAAGCAAAGACCTCCTAAGGGCACAACCCACATATACCAACTCTTCCTCATAGATATAGGCAATAGGGCCGCAAGAGGGATAGTCTATACTACGCCTGAGCCAGATGTGCCAGACAGAACAGCCTACTAACACACTGGCGCCGCGGCTCAGCTTTTATTTACTGATCGGCTGAAGCATGAGATAACAACACTACATGCACATTACAAAAATCATGTAAAACTCTCTGGCCAACATTGGAATTGGTTCAAACAACTTTTACACCACTTAAAGACACTGACCTTCTTCCACTAGTCAAAGAAACCTCTGCCTGCGAAGACACAGAAGAAATCTGTGTTGAGGAGTGGTCTACTTTCGACAACAATGGTCGACGACCAGGAGTATGGAGACGAAGACATCGTAGAAATGGTACAAGGCTCATCAGCTCAGATCGGTTCGGAGGCAAGAGAGGAGGATATGAACGCTCAAACTGAGCTCATACGACACACAGGCACGGCAAGTGCTCTTGACATTGCCTTACGCTACGTCGAACAGCACGCTTCGTAAGCACCAAATGATGTTATGTTCGTGTTACGATGGCGAAACATTACGTTCTCAAGCCGATTCAGTGTTCTTCGTCAGGAAAAAGTGACTGACTTTACTTATTAAGTGTGTGCAAGTTCATTATTTTTGTGTTTAGCAGTGATTAAAAATGATTCTACAGAACTGTATAAAGGAGCCAACATGTACTGTAAGTAACCAGCTTTCAATCCAACATGGTTCGAGACGCTCTCATCAAGTCAAGGCTTTATATATATTTCTATTTATATTTTTTGTTTAACAATATATGTAAGTTTTCACGAACGTCTTTTAAAAAATCGGTATTTTTCCTGAACTCTGTGCGGAATATGAGAATTTTCGGAATAGCGAGGTTCGGAATAGCGGGACTCTATCTTTAAGCAGTCGCAACATTTATTAAATTTTCCTGAATGGCTGGAAGACTGGTCTGATTCCTGGCTTGTTTAGGACTGCACGTATTTTGGTAGTTGTTCTAATGCAATATACGTGGGTTATTCGGAAAGTAATTAACGATCGCTCGTGAAATGGAAAATACCGTGAAAATCTGATGAATCTTCGGACAGATGCGTTGGGCACTGTGTCTAGTACGCCCGTCGATCCCATAATGTCGCTCTTTTCAGTTCTGACTTCACAGCAAGAACCTAAAGTTTGGCAGAAATTAACGTCTCCCGCCAAATATGAGGGCCTGGCGGAAGATTTCGCCTGAAGCTATGCAATCCAAATAACTTAACTGTCATGTAGGTCGTTCTACACGACAATGCTCGGCCGCACTCTGCAGGAGCAATAAAGATGCTCATCCAGCGTTTTCGATGGGAAGTTTTTGTCACCCACAATAGAGCCCATAATTAGCTACCCCTGAGTTTCATCTCTGCTCGAATGTACCGCAGGCTATGAATACAATATTCGACACAGACAACGAGCTATAGTCCTGAGTAGAAACTTGTCGAATAGTACTGGCGGCTGTCTTCTATAATGAGGGAGTTGAAAAGTTGGTACAACGATATGACAGATGTCTAAGTTTGAGCGGCGAATGTCTAGAGAAGTAGCTGGAAGGTGTACCTAACCGTTGATAATAAAATAGTTTGGATTTTCTCTGTGGTTTAGAAGCCGAGACCTATCGTTCCTTACTTTCCGAATAGCCCTCGTAGAACTGGGCTGTGTGCTGGTTCCCTTGACTTGTTCCAACGGTGTCGCGTCTTCGTTTCCTCAGCAGCGTTGATCCAATGTAACGGACAGAATACCAGTTTATTCTGAACACCGTCTTCAGATGCTTGATCTCGAAACCGAAATGGTTTATGTTCGAAATAAGTCTGGCTGTGCGTACTAAGATGATCAGCGTATCTTTCTTCTAAGATGGATGGAGAAAACTGCGCCCTTTGAGATACGGATCTGAATGCGTCGGTTTTCTGATCGCAGAATAGCCGAGTCTCCATTTGCCTTCCGTTCGATCAACATATCTAAAATAAAGAAATTTTGCGACCGATTAATAATAATTTTGGCCTGAGAATGCCGGTAGTTTATAACATTCCTTGCGAATGTGGCAAGAGTTACGTGGGCCAGTCCATACGGACGGTCACCGACCGTTGGAGCGAGTTTCAGCGTCGGTGGCAGAACACAGCCTGTTAAGTAAGCACAGTATTTTGTTTGAACAAAAGAGAATACTTGCTCACGCATCGAACTATTAGGACACTGATCAGAGAAGCAGTAGAAGTTAGACTTGGCGAAAACAACGTCAATAAAGTCACCGGTTATGCACTTAGCAATGAATGTAAGCGTGCAGCTGAGGAAAAACAACAGAGGAATACTTCTAGCTTTTCACTGGCTGATGTGATGGATGTCGCTGCGAGCAACGCCAGATAGAGAGCTCAAGCACGAACATGACGTAACGCAGCCAGTTGGATGTCGTGCTGTGTGTTTATAAGAGGGAACTCTGCAGGTTCACGCCGACGAATATCCTGTCCCGCCGTGTCCATAAACACCTACAATAACACCCACTCACCCCTGGTCATCAATGTGGCTTCCGTTCTAATTTCTCCTGCAATGACCTACTGCTGTACCTTATTTATCTCTATCCCACCAAATCAAAACCCGCGACCCTGTCACTTTTTTCTTCTCTTGATCTCGAAGAAGCATATGATCGCATATGGCATTTTGGTCTCCTCTTTAAGCTCCAGACCTAAGCACTTCCGCAAGTTATGTCAGTCTTACAGCACACTTTTTCTCTAACCGCCCTTCTTATACCACAGCCAGCAGCTCAACTCCTGTAACTTCTCACTGCAGCAGGTGTGCCCTAAGGTTCCGTCCTCTCTCCTCTCGTGTATGTCCTCTACACCACCGATATACAAGAGCCCCCTCCCCTTGTTCAATTCATCCAGTACGCCGACAACACTGCATTTCTCGCCCTCTACACTACCCTCCAGAAACCTCAAAGTTGCTTCCAGCTCCATATCAACCAATTCACCTCCTGGTGCAACTAATCCGTGTAAGATTTATAGGACAAAACACCCACAGGTTTCGTCCCCTGGAATTTTACGGTACAATTTACAACCATCCTACCCAGTTAACTAACACCCTCAAATGCTCCAGATTAACACCTGATCACTGACTAACATAAGAGACCCATCTATTAACCATTGAACAGAAGCCCACAACAGACTTACATTACTAAACCTACTGAACGGCCGAACATGGAGATTGCACGCTTCCACAAACATTCAGACATATAAATCCCAGATTCGTCCCATCCTCTGCTACGCAAACGTGGCATGGACTTCTATATCTCCCGCACTTTATCACGCCCTTATGCATTATCCTACCTGCTGCATTCCCGTGATACCAATCTTCCTGACAGTCTAGGCCCACTCACTACTTCATTCACCTATGTGTCTACCTTAATCAGTCAATACTCTGACTTTTTACTTTTTTCACTTCTTCAACTATCACTCTGTATCTTATTTTTTGTGAAACATTCATTTGCCATTGCATCTGTGTCAATCTTTTAATTAATCAACAAATCTGTCTTTTATGTTTTAAATTATGCAACTGAATCTCTTTTTATTGCGTCAAACATTCAATTTGTCGATTGTAGTGTCTAACTTTATGCTATGCTTTTCGAACGTTTTACTGTCCTATGGCTGAAAAGCAGCCACCCCTCACCCATATGAGTTGAGGTGAGTGAAATGACAAAGAAGGAAAAAAATTACGACGATCTCTTCAGACGCTATATCCACCTATATTCCTACCAAGACCATTTATCCTCACTAAACCACCCTCCGTTCATAAGCCCTACTCCTCTTCTGAAAATCTCATCGTACGTACCATTCCTTGTTGCAACGTCATGACCAGGATACACTCACAAGCCACTGGCAAGTACAAAGACACTTCAGGAATTTATTAAATTATAAAACAACGCTGGGACTAGTGCCAGCCATGCACGAGACTCGACGCTACACTTCCCATTAACATTTCCAAGTACTGGAAAGCATTCCATCGACTCACTGGCGATAACTCCACATATTACTACCTGCTTCTTCACGGTACTAATCCCTTACCTGACAACTTGAGAAAAGCTTACCATTTTGCATCCTATCAGTCTGACGTCTTCACTACTCCAAAAGACCCAGATTTTGATTACCCTCTTTTCCCTACCATCCACACAAATAACGCTGCCCCAACACTGGCTGCCAGCTTCCAGCTCCTCAACAGCAAAACAGAAAGAGAATGAAATATACCAATTACAGCAAGCGACATAAAACAAAAAACGCAACACTTCTCCCGGTCGGAACTGCATTACTTACAGTCACTTCAAAGAATAACGGTTTCCTCTCTCCTCACCTTTGAAACCACTTACACCCTGTCCTGTCCTTTACACAGGTTAGTATAATCAACAACGGAAAACACCAAAAATCCTACTTTTGCTCAAATCTCACAAACCTCTTTCTGATACCTCCTCCTAAGGCCCAATCTGTCTCACCTCGGTGTTTGGCATGGTCCTCAAATCCGTGCTGTAGTGTTGCATCCATCAACACTTGAACCACCCCCACCTTCTTTCCACTAACCAGTGTGGCTTCCGCTCCAATTTCTCCTCTGATGACCGGCTCCTCCACCTCACCCATCTTCTATCCCACCAGCTCAACTCCTGTAAATCCGCTTTTTTGCCTCCCTTGACCTAGAAAAAGCGTACGACTGAATATGGCATATTATCAGACACATATACATAATAAACTGTAGCATCAAGCATTGGCCTTATTGCATTCTTCCTATCTAATCGTCCATTCTTTGTCGCTATTAACAATAATAATTCGTGTACCTTCATTCCCATTGCAGTAGTGCCTCGAGACTCTGTCCTTTCTTTTCTCCTTTATCTCCTGTATACTGCTGATACGACCAAACCATCCCCACCAGTCTAACTCCTGCAGTTTGTTGATGCCACAGCTTTCCTCGACCTCTACCCTACACTTCAGAAATCACAACAATCCCTCCAAATCCCCCTCAGACCGTTTACCTCCTGATGTAACCACTGACTTTTCAAGATCAACCCCTCCAAACCCCAGCAGTAACTATATGGGGAAACCAACAGCACCTTCTGCCTTACCATTTACAACTATCTAGCCAGCTAACCGACATTCTAAAATATCCAGGGAGAGCTCTGGACCAGCAAATAACACTGAAATCTCACCGTCCTACCATCGAACAGAAAGCTCACAATAGATTAGAACTACTAAATCTACTAATGGGTCGAACTTGGGGATTACACCCCTCCACAAAATCCTGATCTGATCGCTTCTCTTACGCAAATGCTACATGGATTTCTAAGTTCTATAAGTCCCTCCAAATCCTCAAACCCCATGTACTCCGTTTTGCTTTCCAAAACTGTTTACCTGCCCCCATTTGGATCCCACCACTCCTCACCCACATCAAGCACCACTGAATCTCCCTTACTGTCCGCAAACTAGATTCCAAGCCCCCACTGTCTTCCTCTTATCACCAGTTCTGGTATGCCACTGCTCTTCACCATCACATCCCAACATACTTAGTCCGACAAACACTCCATATGCTACCCCAACGCATCTTCAACCTACCAAATGTTACTCTTCCCCACCCATCCCACTCCACATCAGGGCTCCTCTCTCAGTTCGCTCTCTACGCATCCACATCCCTTTTCTGTTGCAATCGCTGTCCTATCCACACAACACACTACCACTCACGGTCTGTCATTCCCACTGGTTGTACGTCCAAATACCCTGCTCAGCTTCTAGCTCTCATCTACTTAGTTTTCGTATGAAACACACCCCTATCTTTCTACTAACACTCCTCAACCATGTGGAATGTATTCGCTTCTCTGGTAATACTTCTCATCCTAGTGCAGGCCCTTCAGCTTTTAGTGAAAGTGCAATGCTTCGGTGTTTTTATCAGTAGAATTTTCCCCTTCCTGCGATGTATCTTTATAATGTATTTGTATTTTCTTTTTTTCACAACTCCAAATTTTGTTTCTATGCCTCAGCCTAAATTTTCTTTTATTTCACTTGGCTCAAGAGCTGAGAAATGTACCTCTGATAGCCTCCCGCCCCATCCCCGCAATTCAGAAAAGAAAGCAGTACAAGACAGTTAGTTTTAGTCCCTGACGACGATGATGGAGGGTATCATCGAAATCTTGGAATTTTATCCGAATTTTATGCAGCAAGTGAAGCGAGGAACTTTTATGTATGATCGATATATTTCCACATCTGGCTAATGGCTCAATGGTTCATCATCAGCAGTGTAATCTCTTTCTCTCTCTTTAAGTTTTAATTCATTAAGGCAATAATATTATAATTTACGACAGCCGGAATGAACGGAATACACACTAGTTCCCTAAATAGGCTTCTGCACTACCAATAGGTGACAGATTCAGGGCTGAAATTCCCAGCGGCTTCATTGTGGTCGTTTGAGAACGATGTTCAGTGGAGAAAGAAGGTAACTGGGAGCAATTACTATCTGTGCGAAGAATAATGGCCATTGAAGAATATTGGTCAGTGGAGGGACTGATGGTCAAAACAGAATAATTGCCAGCAAAAATCGTAATGGAGGAACAGACATTCCAATAGAGCAAAGACTGGCAAACCAACGGTAATACTAAAATTGAAAACGTTTGTTTCATTAACCCTGTTGTGGTAATCCAGCGGGCACAGACACTGGCATGTAGATGTTCGAATCAGTCCTGGAGATGAGAGACCGAGGCGTTTAGGGCGATCGCTCGCGCTAGTCTAGAAATCTGGATTCAAGTCCTGTCAGGCACGAATTTTCATGTCACCAATGGGTATGATTTCCGTGCCTGATACAGCTGACGTCAAAAATATTCGCAACTGCCACAAAATTTCGTAAGAAAAAGTTTACTGGCACGTGGATGATGCAGCTTCATAGCGAAGGTCTCCGAGATCTCTAGCAAGTCTCAATATTCTTGACTGACTCCTGACGCTCTACGGGTGGAGCAAATACTGGCGGCCGACTTAACAACGTAAAATGTCAGGTTACGTGCATAAACGAGCTAAAATATCCACTCTTGTGAACCCTTGCCAAAAGAATTAATTTATAGTGTAATATACCCACATTTCGATGGAATTATTCCATAGACATGATTCGTCGCGCTTCCTGTCAGTCAAGAGCAAATATTCGTAAAATAAATTCCAGAACAGAAAATCACTTAAATCTAGCATCATTATGAGCTCAAGTTCAACTCTTGTACATCTTTCTAAATTATCGCAAGTGAAAGAGACAATATAATTGAGATTGTGGTGCCATAGTTTAAGACTGACCACTGAGCAACCGAGTAGGTAAGAGGTTATCTTACTACATACAACTCGTCCTTAAGTCTTGCTGAGTAGTTTGGCAGAGCTAATCTAAAAGTAATGATCCTTTGCAAACAACTAACTTCTACAACAGCTCCCTCTGAATTCTAGCCTGGGAATGATACATGTAACAAAAATGCATTTCGTGTTTGAAACCTCTTTACTCCTCTCCGGAGGTTTGGCTGAAGACCATATTCCTTCATAAGTTGTGAATGAAATACGACAAGAAGCTGCACATTAACACATAAAGAAGAGGTAACTAGTGTGAATTTTAAGAACCTATAAAAATTTACTTATTGTGACACAGAGTCGATTAAGCAAATGTTTTATATTTGTGTATGAAATGAAACAAGCCAGCTTGTAATTTGTTGCCACGCCAGCTTCTGTTAACAACCGTAGTAACTAAGGAAAGAATAATACATTCTGATATCTTATAGTTTCTTAATTTGCATTTTTTTTTTTTTTTTGCTTTCTATAAATTAATGGCATCGAGTGTACATGGTGCTAGCAGCGGATGTTAATTCAAAATCAGCGTCTCGGAAGGCTTCAAATAGTGTGTATTCGCAAAGAATAGGTTCTCCCAGCTCCCAATTGTGGTACGTGCTTCATATACATGAAGAAGTCTTTGTCCATTCACTGACCTCTCACTGCTAATGTTATGTAACTGACGTTAATATGTTTCGTATTTTCGGTGTCAAAACTCAGTCAGTGATTTTCTTACGAAGAGCTGCAGAGTTCATTCGTATTCTTGCAGGGGGAGGTCTAGTATCGAAGATTTACACCACGTAGAGGGAAAGCGGAGAAATGTCATCCGTTAAGCCACAACGGGATTGTAATTAGTAATCGCGACAGTTGGTCACTGAAGAGGATTGTGACAAAACATCAGACGACGATGGCCGAAGACGTTAGCTGCAGTACTGCATCTAGTATCCTGTCAGCACCAAAACAACCGAAGAGAACTCCATAAGCTAGGAATTTTAGGGTGGGCTGAAATTCCAAAACTACGACGAGTAATGCAAATGCCCGTAACAGGAAAACTCGGTGTTGAAGCCACAAATCCTGGCTTATGGAGCAATAGCAGAATGTCATTTGGATGAATGAGTGTTCTTCCACACTGTTTCCTACTTATGAGCAAATTTAAGTCCCAATAATGAAACATGGCCTGAGTACGGCGATGAGTTCAGCGTTCAGCAGCCAAATCGCAGTATTACATGTGCCCCACGGGTACTCTGCAAAGTCGCATTACTGCCAGGGACTGGGCTGCTCAGGCCAATCCATTGGTATCGTGCTTGTTCCGTAGTGGTGACGCTGTGTTCCAAGACGCCGAGGCACCTGCTCATGCGGTTAGCAACGTCCAGGACTTCTTTTGTGAGCACGATGGACAGCTTCATCAACCCCGGCAACCAAACTTACCAGAAATCAATATTATTGAGCCTTTGTGGTCTATTTGTACAGAAATGTGCGTGATCGCTGTCCATCTCCATCGTCATTATCTGATCTTGCCGTTAATTTACAGGAGAAATGGCATATGATTTCTTTGAAAACCGGAGAGGACCTGTATTACCCATTCCGTGACGACTGGAATCTGTTCTCCCTTTCCTGTTCCAGTCGCGTATGGTTCGCGGGAAGAACGACTGCCGGAAAGCCTCCGTGAGCGCTCGAATATCTCTAATTTTACATTCGTGATCTCCTCGTCAGGTATAAGCGGGGGGAAGCAATATATACGATACGCCACAGGAACGCACTCTCTCGGAACCTGTACATTATACAATTCATTGATGATACCACAAATGAGTAATTAAGGCCAACGAAAGTGGTGTATTGGATTTATATTCTATCAGTTATAGCTTGTGAAGAGCCTACTCTCAACCGACGACCTCAGGTTTTGAGTTCAAGCGCTCATTAATAATCTATTTGTTAATGAAACCAGTAAACCATTTCAGAACCCAGGCTGCGCGGAGTGGCCCCGCGGTTTGAGGTCACATGTCCTGCCGGAAGTTCCAGTCCTCTCTCGGGCATAGGTGTGTGTGTGTTGTTCTTAGCATAAGATAATTTACGTTAGTTTAAGTAGTGTGTAAGTACAGGGACCGATGACCTCAACAGTTTGGACATTAGGGATTCACACACATTTCAGAACACAGTATGCTGTTACGTCAATACGACGTTCCTACGGTTATAAATTCCATTGAATTTGTCACAACAATTAATTTAAATCGTCGGATATTATTCCGTTTAGCGCAACATAGAAACGTCTCCACCGAAAACGGTTATTTCGTCTTTTTGTTTTAAATTGCTCCAGGCGCACTCCCAGCATCAACTACTTAAAACAATATTACTCATAAACTGAAAAGCGCTTCAAGTGTCATGCATCGTTATCGTAATAATTCTAATAGTAATGATATTTATTCCGGGCAGCCAGCTTTTTCTCTGCTATTACTAGAACGCCGGCGAAATCTCCCTGTGCACTCGACAGCTGAACACACTGTTTTTGGACACGTCGCTGGTCGTCTACATTACAACAAAAGCAACACCTTCCCTACCACACAATGACGTACTAAAACTACACAAATGACGGCAAATACCGGATTCTTCGTATCTCAAATGTATCAGAAGGCTGCTACAAGATATACACATATCAGTGGATAGTGCATCTTTCTATATTCGATTCGTAATGCACGCCGTGTTGTAACTGCATTAGGGATAGATGTGTCACAACATCTAAGACACTGGTCGTCAAACGTTTTTGCTAAGAGCTAATACCGAATTTGTGGGATATGACTTCAGGCCACATATCTACCGATTTTATTATAAATATCTATCGATATTATTATTATAATTAATGTAATATAATATTATTAATAATTATGATCAAAAAGGGTTCAAATGGCTCTGAGCACTGTGGGACTTAGCATCTGAGGTCATCAGTCCCCTAGAACTTAGAACTACTTAAACCTAACTAACCTAAGGACATCACACACATACATGCCCGAGTAGGATTCGAACCTGCGACCGTAGCGATTGCTCGGTTACAGACTGAAGAGCCTAGAACCGCTCGGCCACCAGCGGCGGGCAATAATTATGATCCCCCAGAAAGC
Organism: Schistocerca gregaria; assembly: GCF_023897955.1. Taxonomy (NCBI): domain Eukaryota; kingdom Metazoa; phylum Arthropoda; class Insecta; order Orthoptera; family Acrididae; genus Schistocerca; species Schistocerca gregaria. The sequence continues at coordinate 484,842,878 of NC_064921.1, read as the reverse complement.
TAGCTATAGTAACGGTGCAATAAGTTGACTACTTGCCCCCAAGTACTGGCCGTTAAAAGTCGGCACCTTTCGGAAGATTTCGTATCAGTTGTTCTCTGTTCCTCCCACCAGTTGTGATACTGCAATTACCTGACGATGTATTATTGTGTTGTCTGTGTCAGTGGATTATTAATTGATTAAAAATTGTAATTGTACTTATATTTAAATGCATAATGCAACATGTGACGTGATCAAGAATGTTTAATACGTTTTTTGAATGTCTTTTTTCTTCTACTAGATGCACTGTATTACAACACTCTCAGTTTGATTTCACAGAGTGAGATGGCGCAGTGTACAGCACAATGGTCTCACATTCGTCAGGATGGCGCTTTAAATCCCCATCGGCCCACCCAGATTTAGGGTTTTCAGAATTTACCTACATCGTTATAGGAAAATGCCGGGATGATTCCTTTGAAAAGGCACAACCGACTTCTACATCTACATCTACATTCATACTCCGCAAGCCGCCCAACGGTGTGTGGCGGAGGGCTTCCTTCGTAATACTTGAAACATTCTAGGCCTTTTTCTCTGTCTCTAGTGACCTCGATGTCGACGGGACGTTAAATCCTAATCTCTCTTCCTTCCTTCATTTATTTCCATATTCCTTGCTACAAATACGTACCGCATTTAAAGGTGACCGTGTCTGTAAAATGCAATAGCGAACCCATGTTACTCCCACGTCAAAATTTATTCCACGGATCAAGTCGGTACCAGTCGCACAAGCCCGTGAGTTTGCTAGAAGACAGAGAGTCAAACATTCCCCCACCCACATCCTCAGACCCTGCAGTCGCCGCGCTACTTACCTCTCTGCGTCAGATGTAAGTGGCCATATTTACTCACCTCGCGGCAGGATTCACCAAAGTCAAGTAAAATTAAGCACATCTTAAAATATTACTGTCTCTGTAAATATTTTCTACGCCTACATCTACATGCATACTCCGCTAGCGGCCGTATAGTGGATGATGGATACTACCTTCCACCACTACTAGCCATTTCCTTTCTGGTTCCATCTGCAAACAGATGGAACAACTAATGTCTATATGCCTCCGTACGTGCCTTAATTTTCTCTTACCTTATATTATTAGTACCTACACGAAATGTAGGTTGGCGGCAGTAGAAAAGACCCCAGTCAGTTTCCTCATCAGTGTTACGCGAAACAACATCACCTTCCCTCCAGCAGCATCCACTCCATTCCACAATGCGTCTCAGTAATACTAGTGTCTTCAGCGAACTGGTAACAAATCTAGCAGTACACCTCTGAATTGCTTCTATGTCTTTACAGGTAGCTAAAATTCTCCAATAAAGCCGAAGCCGACCATTCGCCTTTTGTCTGTTACTGATCGGGAAAACTACGCTCTTCAGGAGCTCATGACGTTAGTTGATGTTTATTGAATCGGCTTGTAGCTGATACATGGGTATTATTAAAAAACATGGATGAGTACCGTACGCCACACGAATAGATGGTTCGGTCGCACGCGATCTGCGGGCCGCAATTTGACGAGCACAGTTCCACACAAACCATACGCTTAGTTGAGGATTAGTTCGCGACAGCAAATAGGCAAGACAATGAGTAGAGCGCTACGGTCGCGACTTCGATGAATGGCACACAAGTACTGTCCTTTGTCGCAGCACAAAGGGTGGCCATAATGAGCACGTTTGAGTTAGACGGCTGTTAAAGTCTTGACGTCCTCTAGAAACTTTTTTGAGGAGTGTGAGGACATTAACGGTACTGACAGCACTGGGAGCGATATGGCAACGCTGTGTTGTTTTACATACTTCTGTAAACCAGTGTGTATATTCCTTCGAGATGCTCACGCCGATTTTCAGCTCCATCCAGCCATCACGGGATTTTTGAGCGCGCTATCAGTGAGGTTATCGTTCTTTTTTGTTGTATATTACCAAAATGGGACAGTGGAATTTAGAGCAACGTTATACCATCAATTACAAGTTTATTGGACACTACAATAGTGATGGCACAGTGACAGTAGACAACATTTTTCTTTTAAAAAAGGAAGGGGTTACATTACCGGTTTCAACGAACAACGTCGTCATTTACAAATGTAAAACATCAGTTGCAGAATATATAAAAAGAATTGTGACCATACATCTTACAACAACTCCCATTACATACTCTCCAACTGATGTTTTACATTTCAAAATGACGACGTAGTTTGTTGAAACCGGTAATGAAACCTCTTCCTTTTTTTAAAAAAAAGTTTTATGTAGTGTGACTACGGTTTCATTATTGCAGTGTCAAATAAACATTTAAATTATATTACAGTCACACTCGTTTATGACAATTAAGCCGGAATATAGAAGTTGTGCCGTCAACTTTCGTGTTAAACTTGGGAAATCCGCGAATGTGATCTTTGAGAAGTTGAAATAGGCCTGTGGGGGACGTTTCTTACCAAATGCACAATTTTTTCGCTATCACAAATCATATTTGGAAGGCCGAGAAAACATGGAAGTTGAGCCTTGCTCAGGGAGACCTTTAACTTCAAAAAAACGACAAAAACGACGAATGCGTGAGCTCTCGTGTAAGATCAGACCGACATTTAAGAACAATAATGATCGGTGTCCGGTTAAACACTTTCACTGTACATCAAATTTCGACAGAAGTTTTGCTCGTGCGATAGGTTTCTGCCAAAATAGTGTCGAAAGACTTTATAACTGAGCAGAGTGACACTCGCGAAAATGTGTGCGTTGATCTTCTAGAGATGATCGCCAATGGCCACGAATGCTACAGTCGTGTGATTACAGGTGATAAATGATGTATTTTTTTAGTACGATCCTGCGACAAAGCGACAAAGTGAAGAGTGGCACACTGAGACGTCTCGTCGACCGAAAAAAGCTCCAGTGGGCAAACCTGAGATCAAAAGAACGCTGACGCGCTTCTTTGACAGTACAGGTATCATATAAAGTTGATCGTCGGTAAAGCAGATGCCAGACTTAGATTCATTGGAAGAATCCTAAGGAAATGCAATCCGAAAACAAAGGAAGTAGGTTACAGTACACTTGTTCGCCCACTGCTTGAATACTGCTCACCAGTGTGGGATCCGTACCAGATAGGGTGGATCGAAGAGATAGAGAAGATCCAACGGAGAGCATTGCGCTCCATTACAGGATCATTTAGTAATCGCGAAAGCGTTGCGGAGTTGACAGATAAACTCCAGAGGAAGGATCTGCAAGAGAGACGCTCAGTAGCTCGGTACGGGCTTTTGTTGAAGTTTCGAGGACATACCTTCACCGAGGAATGAAGCAGTATATTGTTTCCTCCTACGTATATCTCGCGAAGAGACCATGAGGATAAAATCAGAGAGATTAGAGCCCACACAGAGGCATACCGACAATCTTTCTTTCCACGAACAATACGAGACTGGAATGGAAGGGAGAACCGATAGAGGTACTCAAGGTACCCTCCGCCACACACCGTCAGGTGGCTTGGGCAGTATGGATATAGATGTAGATGTATCGTGCTTAAACGATTTTTTCTCCAGGACAAAGCGTCAACCACGTGTTTTACAAGTATGTCCTCCAAAGTTTCAGGAAAAGGGTGAAACGAGAGAGACTGGACATTGCAGACATGTGAATGGTGCCTCATGACAAAGCCCAATGTCACTTTCATCCGCTTCCATCACTGAATTCATGATCTCAAGAGGCATTCCTGTTGTACCACACCCCCCCTCCCCCCCCCCCCTCCCAACCCTAATCACCTTGAGCCTTGTGATATTTTTTCTTTCTGAAATTGAAAGATCTCTTAAAAGGAAGTCATTGTGGGAACTTTCAAAAGAATGGGATCCTACCTGCTGAAGTCTTCCAGCGGCGCTACTAAGACCGGGAACGACGACTCCGTCTGTGTATTAGCTCCCGAACGGGACTACTTTGAAGTGGACAACATTGTTGTTTGAAAAAAAAAAATACACTTCGCGACATAAAAGTCAGTGTCATTACATTTCTCATACACGTCGTATTTTAACCGTAACAAAGGTGGCTGGAGGGAACCGCTACTGTACACCGTTTGGCGAGATGTGGACTACAGGTGGGAACGGATCTGCTGACCGTGCTCGCTCTCCGTTTCCCGGGAACTTTCACCTTTGCACGGGACGCTCGGTCCATAACGAGCGCGGCTTGGCGCACAGTAGCCGCGTAATTCACTAATTACAGGCGGAGCAACATGGCGGCGCTGGCAGCGCGGCCGGCTCGGGGCGCGGCGGCTGCGCGACCGCAGCTGGCAGCGGCCCTGCGGGCATTTGCCAGAGCTGGCGGCCTCCCCGCACAGCGCCGCCCGGGATTAATCGCCGGCGACGTGCGCCGCGGAGGCGCAGACGAGTGCGTCGCAATTAATTCAGCTCAGGCCCGCGCTGTCGGCGCACGCACACACTGCGCACAGTAGCGGCGGATGGTGCGCCCGAGCCGAGGGCGTGTGTGCAGCCAAGGAACAGTGCCACACCGCGCATTGCTCGTTGTGCGTCGGTATGGTGTAACTTTGAAATTATCTGCAAATTACATATTTTGACACCGAAACTTTGTGTTTAGTCGAATTAATTTCTTTTCTGGTTATGTGTAACATAACTTCGAAGCACAGCCAGCCACCGAATTTTCTCTTTCCCACTTTCGGAAATGGTCGTGCTTTTTCAGAGAAACAGTGGCCGATACTTTTTCCGTCTTTGTAGACGTTATAGTGACGTCAGTGGCAATGGGGATAAATTTTTCTTTTTGTTTTAGCCATCAGTCTTTTGACTGGTTGGATGGGGAACACCAACAAATTCCTCTCATGTGGCTACCTCTTCATTTCATAGTTGCACTTCAATTCTTCAATTATTTTTGGATGAATTCCAGTCTCTGTCTTCCACCACCGTTCTTACCCTCTACAGCTGCCTCTAATACCGTGAAAGTTAATGCCTGATGCCTTAACAATGCCCTGTCACCCTGTCCCTTCTTCTCGTCATTGTTTCCTTCGACGATTCTGAAGGAAACCTGTGTATTTTTTATGTCGTCTGTCCTCTTCATTTTCAGCATCCTTTTCACAGCACCACGTATCATCCGCTTCGGTTCTCTTTATTTCCGTTCCCAGTTACGGTAAGCTGTGATAATTTTGTAATCACGACAGTTTCAGACAGCATAACAACATCGAACGATAGCCAATAGCTTAATCTCACACCGGATACACATTAAGTATGAGAAACACAATTTATATTGGCGGAATGAAATAACATACAATAAACCATGAAGGTACACGGACTGGCGACAGATAAAGTGTATTACTAGCATTTAGTTAGATTACACACAGCCTCACCATGCTGTATCAGATCAGATGTGTAATTAATGACGTCATCTTTGCTACTGTGCAGCACATCTCTTCTACGGAACAAATCGTCATTGCTCTTGAGGTATGCATTTTACGGCCCACTTTTACTGAGACTTTTCTGCTCCTAGTATCGTGTACTTTCAAGTGTATGCGTCTACGCCTTCAATTATGATACACTCTGTATCATACAAACAGACCACCTAGCAGCCTTGCCGTGTCTTCTCGATTCAAGTACATTTAAATACGATCGTCTTCTACCAATGGAAGTGTACCATCATGTTTTTGCAGTTCAACTCTTGGTGACACAATGATGCCATCAATTGCAATTATGATGGTTGAAATGGTTCAAATGGCTCTAAGCACTATGGGACTTAACATCTGAGGTCATCACTAGACTTAGAGTTACTTAAACGTAACTAATATAAGGACATCACACGCATCCATATCCGAGGCAGGATTCGAACCTGGGACCGTAGCAGCAGCGCAGTTCCGAACCGAAGCGCTTAGAACCGCTCGCCCACAGCGGCCGGCTACAATTATGAGTGCCACTCAAAGAAACAAGTTACTCTTATCTACGCTTACCGGTAGTCGTACCAGAAAGTCTGTTCCGCGCCTCCTATCTGACTTCCAGATGTTTTTTCTGAGAGTACAGAGGCAAGGACCACGTGCTGCTGAAGTACAACCACGTCTCGCATGGCAGCCGGCCATAGCTGGTGTTGAGCTTTCGCAGTCCAGCTGATATGCTGCCTCCACGCTGTCTCTCTGACTCCACAGCGCTCTTACGCTTATCCAGAGTCCGTAGGCCTATATTTCCGCCAGCGTAACCCACCGGCTAGCTTGCTTCGCCGGGCCTCCTCTCTGTCAGTGACGGAGGCCGCCGGTTCTGTGACTACATAGGACCGCGTCCACGCCGGCAGCTCCCTGGGCCAGCCACGCCTGCGCAAAACACGCTCAGACGGCTTACCGTACCAAATCCCGGATCTGCACCGAAAGCTGTCTGTCGCACATCACAGCCCACAGTCTAGGGCTCCAAGATGCTGCTGATGTGGGCGAACCTGCTCCGATCTTCAGACTTAATTCGCTCTGCTGGTACGGGACTAGACGCCTCGCAGCCGCCCTGCCCTCGTCGACAGAAACGCGCGTTCTCAGGCGTGCCAGAGGGCACGAGCTGCACTGGCGCCAAGAGTTAGGCGGGAGGGCACATTTCTCTATGCATGCAGATGGATAGCTGTGAAAAACCACCTAAAATTCAAAATACAGAAACCCAGAAAAAGCACAGCACGTGTGTTCAGAAAGCAGTTGTAGAATTATTTATTGCATCACCTTGTATACTTATACACTTTTGTTACAATCGTTGAACGTCTTAGGTAAACTGACTTGATTTCCCTCAGTTTCCATAGCAAGCAAATATAAAAAATAATTCGTATTAATTTTATTCTCTTGATTTATTTCTCTATATTGTTATTTACATTTTAATACTTCCATACGAAACTATGAGGAAGGGCATACAACATCGTGAATGCTAATCTCCGAAGAAACACTAAACGTTAATTTAATGACGTAACACTGATAGTTTTCAGTGTTTGTACATACACTGTTTCATCATCTAAATCCATTATTGACATTGGTCCTCAATGTGCCATTTTCTCCGCTTTGCATCGTGTACACATTGACGGCTACAAGAGCACAGGAGGCGACGCTGCGAAGAGAAATTAAGAACCGCCGAAATAAGAAGATGCCAGAACTGGCAAATAACCCAGCAGCGGAAAACCCCGGCCAGAAAAATTAAGACACCGCACGGCGAGAACTGTCTAGTATAAGATGAGCAAGACAAAGCGGGAGTAATGGCAAAATCACAGGAGTCACAATTACGAACTCACTTCATCTGTGAAATACGAGTCCAGCGACGGCCAATACTGCCTTTCCTTCTGCCGGTCAACCATATTTCTGCTTGTGCTGTCTAAACATTCATGGTGGTGTCTGTTTGTACTATATCGTGTCTCCCTACCACTTTCGCGCAACGACGCTCTGAGCGTGTTTTTTAGGGAATTAACTAGTTTGAACCTGGGACCTGTTGCTGGTAAGGAGACGCCAGACCACACATGACATGTAGAATTCAGAAGAGTTCAGTGAGACTAGCGATGATATAACCAAATACTAAATGTTCTCAGCGTCAGCTCCACTGCACTCCCTGTAAAAGAATCTTAATACTAACTAAATTTAGTGGAAAGGGTTCAAGGCTTTCCTATTTTTAGTTAGCTGGTAAAATAACGTCGAAAAAGCAGTTAAGTTTACCATTGGAAATTTTATTATACTCACAAAACAACGTTTATAAATTGCACTATTGATAAAAGGAAACGTTTTAATACAGGATGGTAAAAACCAACTGCGTTCAACAAAAATGTGAACGAATATTCCCTAAATGGGTTTCCAAGTTCTACGATCGATCGAAGGATGACCTATGCCATATCACGTCTATAATCTAGGTTTAATTTAAGTTTCACAAAAGAGAAAACTATCAAAATGGTCTACAGTGACCCTCAATTATCTTCAATTACTTATCTAACTTGTCGTAAATTACAGTGGCTGATGTGGCTTCTCAATAACTATAAAATAGAAAAATCATCGCGTTTCAGATCTTTACTTCAAGTGGCAAATGTGAACACCATGAGTTTTAATTAACGATCGACACTAGTATTACGCAAAAAGGGGGTGTAACAGATGAGACTTCTGCAGTTCTGAGTGGAGCCTTATGCGCTCAAAAATGCGGCATCGCGTGCGTTCATTACCCTGTCGGTGTTTAAGCAGCGTCAGGGCGGCAGCGGCCGGCGCAGCAGCCATCCAGCTCGCCGTCTCGGAACCCACTCTTCTCTAACTTCTCCTTACTACAATTTATCGAAGTTAGTTTAAAAAAACTATCTGGCTATGTTTTCATCTGACTAATCAGGGTCTCAATGTTAACCTTAAGCTCCGCCTACAAAAATTCTGTCTATCCAAAAAGAAACGTTATACTTTTCGTGGTGGGGCAATGTTTTTAAAGTTTGCAACGTAACAGAGACGCTAAAAAGTCTCACGCTAAAACCTGCAGCTAGTGTGGTCCTTTTAGCGTTATCGTAAGATCTATACTGCTCTTCTGGAGGGCTCTATCTTTTAACATGGGCTGGGGAGTGATCCTAATGTAACAGACACGCGAAAAAGTCTCACGCTAAAACTTGCGGGTGGTAGTGGCCCTTTTTGTGTTATCGTAAGATCTATACTGCTTTTCTGGAGGGCTCTAGCTTTCAACATGGGCTGGGGGTGATCCTTGACGTACCTGAGACGCGAAAAAGCCTCACGCTAAAACGTGCGGGTTGTATAGTTGTGCAGGTAGGCTCGCGGCGTGGGTGCCCAGTCCCTCCCTTATCTAGCTTAACACGGTTCTGATCTCGGCTTCTGTCCTCGTTTCTCCCATCGGAACTGCGTGTGCCTCACGGTGGGAAGGTACGACATGCATTTAGGCATTCTTGTGTTAGTCTGTGGTATTCCATTTGCTCACTCGTTACTCGTATTACTTTGGTTAATTTAATGTCACGATTTATTCGGCGCTATGTGACATACTAGTAGATTTGCTTATCATGTCAGGGTTTTCATGTAAGGTGTTGGATTTGCCTGACACCTTACAGCTGCTGTTCTGCTACCCCCTTCGTTTTACTTGAGGATTACCGCTTTTAGCGCGTGATTTGTTTACAACATGAACATAATGACGGAAAGTGGCTCTGTGGCAGTTACTTTTCGTCAGGGACCTATTAAAAGAAGTCTTTATCACCTGAAGATGCGTCTGGTAGTGGTCCGAAATCGGTCATGACTTTTAATAAAAAGCTAACGCGGATCATTTAGTTCAAAATGTGGAAGTTTGGCTGCGGTTGCCCGCAATTTAAAATAAGATGCGCAATATTGAAAAAGCGTTTGACTGCGTGTGTTACGATGGTCTTATCTACAAACTCGATCGATGAGGCTGCTCAGAACACTGATCCAGCGAGACGCATCTAATTGTCACAGGAGTTATACAAAGTTCGGTGTTGGGCAAAGTTTGTTGTTAGGTTCCGTCCCATACACCATTTACACCAACGAAATGCCCAACCTAGTTGGTGGTTAAATAGCCCTATATTCTGATGGCACTGCCATCTACAAAAGCAGCAGGAATCTATTATTCACATACCGGTAACTACCGGAACATACAGACAAGACCATACAATGATGTAATGTTTGGAAAGTAAAGCTGAATCCTACCAAATGCCAGGCCATTTACTTTACGATGAAAATTAAGTTTCCCGACCGGCAACTCACGGTTGATGGACGAGACCTGCCCTACTGTGACTCAGTCACGTTTCTGGGCCTCTTAACTGACAGGCGCCTAACATGACGCGAACATATAACCAAAACAACGAATAAAGGCGGCAGTCTCCTGTACCAGCTTTGTCCCCTCCCCTCTTGAAGGGTGAGCGAGCGTGCCGCGACTTGGGCCTACTTTAGTTTACTGCTACTATCGCCACGTCACCACAACGCCCCTGTGCGTAACATACAAGTATTGCACCATAATTTAAGGATAAAATTAAAAATTAAAGTATCTTTCCCAAAATTTGTCCATATGTGCTTCAGTATATTAACCTTTAAACTGTGAAATCTCAGAGTGATCACATGAATATGTTTCCTTAAATACATGGTTTTAGACCAAAACTGTTGGTGCTAAATAAAAAAGGACGACATTGCCCACAATGTGCAAATGTATGTAAAAAATCAACTGTCACAAGTTTCAACTTGATCAGAACAATACTTCGAGCCAAATCGGAGAATTTTCGTAAAGTCAAAGGAGCTAACCATTAGACTTTGAAACATGAAAAATCGTAAAAGGCTTCAGTTTGGAAAACCTTACATATGCGACGCCATTGAGCTACCCCTAATATTTTGCGATTTGAAACAAAATCGTCCTCACTAACAATACCAGTTACGTTAATTTTAAGAAATTATGAGTACAGCACTTGATTAAACCCATTGAATATTAAAGCTACAACAAGTTTCAATGCTTTTATGGAAATAACAATCAATACAAGGCAATACAAGGTCTTTTAAAGTTGTAGTTCAGAAGTCATCTTCTGCCGTCAGTTCCGTTCTAAAAATTCTAGACAGCAAAACTTAAATGCAGGCGAGCTAAATCTTTTTATGCGATTATAGAGAACTTGATTCCAGTCATACAAAAATTACGAAAATTCTAAATTAATACACAACAGTGTTATAAAGTATTACGTGTCCGAGAAAACGGGGCATAGAGCAAATGACGGCAGGTGTTCCCTTGGCTCTCCGCTGCGCCCATATGTAAACACAACCTGAGAGGCAGTGATCACTTCGCTTCGCGTCCAGCTACTATAAGGTCCTCGTCAGTCCAACGCCGGCTTTCGCGCTGCCTCGGGTGACGTCACAGCTAGACTGCAACTAAACGCATGTTTTCGGTAAAAATTGGAAGTGAACTCGCAAGGACTGTACACAGTCCTGAATCGCTTAGATTTCGCGTAAGTAACTGTTTGTATGCCGTCCGTAAAGTCAATAAAACCGCATGGCAAGTGGTGAGATTATTTTCCACTTTTGCGACGAGCAATTGATTTAAATTATTAGAAGTCAGGGCGAAGGGCCATATATTGGGAACATACAGAAAAGGTCGGCTATGAACTGCTCATAATGCCGTTTATGATAGAGACATCAGTATTATTATTATTGTCAGGAATATTACTATGTTGTGCATGTGAAAGTTTATCAAATATATCAATTAGAATTTAAAACTTTCATTTATAATCATAGTTCCTGACACCGCTGAGCAAACAGAGAGTAGAAACATTTCTTTCAGTGAACAAAAGAAGAATGTACACTTGCGGACTGGAAACTATGATCAATATGTTCTTCATCGCTTTCTGGGTGACCACAAAAATAGTTTTCAGGAGCTCGTAGAAGACGGCGAACAATATTCACTATTTCTTACTATTAGCCCGTGCCCCTCGCAGGCAATGAAATTTGTTCCTCTGGTGTCATCTCATACTTCCGGTAATCCTGTACGGCTCGGAAATGTGGTCTGTGGCGCCAGATACAATATTAAGGAGCCTACAGCACCTCCAAAACAAAGCTTTTACTCAAAGTACCCTCCGCCACACACTGTCAGGTGGGTTGCAGAGTATGGATGTAGATATAGATGTAGATTTAGTGCTTTCATGTGTCATTACTCCCTAAACTGGTGCGTAAGTTTTAATTCTGGAACTTTTTGAGAAGCTACAATTGCTTCTCGGACTAACAGTAATAGGAATGAGGGAGGAGAATGAGCTGATTTCTATATCTACATCTACATCTACATCTACATCCATACTCCGCAAGCCACCTGACGGTGTGAGGCGGAGGGTACCCTGAGTACCTCTATCGGTTCTCCGTTCTATTCCAGTCTCGTATTGTACGTGGAAAGAAGGATTGTCGGTATGCTTCTGTGTGGGGTCTAATCACTCTGATTTTATCCTCGTGGTCTCTTCGCGAGATATATGTAAAAGGGAGCAATACACTGCTTGACTCCTCGGTGATGGTATCTTCTCGAAACTTCAATAAAAGCCCGTACCGAGCTACTGAGCGTTTCGGATTGCATTTCCTTAGGATTCTTCCAATGCATCTGTCTGGCATCTGCTTTACCGACGATCAACTTTATATGATCATTCCATTTTAAATCACTCCTAATGCGTACTCCCAGATAATTTATTGAATTAACTGCTTCCAGTTGCTGACCTGCTATTTTGTAGGTAAATGATAAGGGATCTATCTTTCTATGTATTCGCAGCACATTACACTTGTCTACATTGAGATTCAATTGCCATTCCCTGCACCATGCGTCAGAGTCTTCCACTGGAGTTTATCTATCATCTCCGTAACGCTTTAGCGATTACTAAATGATCCTGTAACGAAGCGCGCTGCTCTCCGTTGGATCTTTTCTATCTCTTCTATCAACCCTATCTGGTACAGATCCCACACTGGTGAGCAATATTCAAGTAGTGGGCGAAGAAGCCTACTATAACCTACTTCCTTTGTTTTCGGACAGCATTTCCTTAGGATTCTTCCAATGAATCTCAGTCTGGCATCTGCTTTACCGATGATTAATTTTTTATGGTCATTCCATTTTAAATGACTCCTAATGCCTACTCCTAGATACTTTATGGAATTAACTGCTTCTAGTTGCTGGACTGCTATATTGTAGTTAAACGATAAAGGATCTCCTTCTTTCTATGTGTTCGCAGAACAATACTCTTGTCTACATTGAGATTCAATTGCCATTCCCTGCACCATGCGTCATTCGTTGCACATCCTCCTGCATTTCAGTACAATTTTCCATTGTTACAACCTCTCGATATACCACAGCATCATCCGCAAAAAGCCTTAGTGAAATTCCGATGTTATCCACAAGGTCATTTACGTATGCTGCGAACAGCAACGGTCGCACGACTTCCCCTGCGGGGCACCTGAAATCACTCTTACTTCGGAAGACTTCTCTCCATTGAGAATGACATGCTGCGTTCTCTTACCTAGGAACTCTTCAATCCAATCATACAGCTGGTCTAGTAGTTCATGTGCTTTGTTCATTAAACGACTGTGGGGAACTGTATCGAACGCCTTTCTGAAGTTAAGAAACACGGCTTCTACCTGGGAACCCGTGTCAATGGCCCTCTGAGTCTTGTGGACGAATAGCGCGAGCTGGGTTTCACACGATCGTCATTTTCGAAACCCATGCTGATTCCTACAGAGCAGATTTCTAGTCTCCAGAAAAGTCATTATACACGAACAAAATAGGTGTTCCAAAATTCTACAACTGATCGAAGTTAGAGATATAGGTCTATAGTTCTGCACATCTGTTCGATGTCCCTTATAGAAAACGGGGATGACCTGTGCCCTTTTCCAATCCTTTGGAACTCTACGCTGTTCTAGAGACCTACGGTGCACCTCTGCAAGAAGGGGGGCAAGTTCCTTCGCGTACTCTGTGTAAAATCGAACTGGTATCCCATCAGGTCCAGTGGAGCGATTTTAATTGTTTATATATCCCTCTGTAATGTATTTCGATATCCACCATTTTGTCGTCTGTGCGACAATCTAGAGACGGAACTACATTGCACTCTTCCTCTGTGAAACAGCTTTGGAAAAAGACATTTATTATTTCGTCCTTTAATCTTTCATCCTCTGTTTCAGTACCATTTTGGTCACAGAGTGTCTGGACATTTTGTTTTGATCCACCTACGTCTTTGACATCAGACCAAAAGTTCTTACGATTTTCTGCCAAGTCAGTACATAGAACTTTACTTTCGAATTCATTGAACGCCTCTCGCATAGCTCTCCTCAGACTACATTTCGCTTCGCGAAATTTTTGTTTGTCTGCAAGGCTTTGGCTATGTTTATGTTTGCTGTGAAGTTCCCTTTGCTTCCGCAGCAGTTTTCTAACTCGGTTGTTGTACCACGGTGGCTCTTTTCCATCTCCTACGATCTTGCCTGGCACATACTCATCTAACGCATATTGTACGATGGTTTTGAACTTCGTCCACTGATCCTAAACACTATCTGTACTTGAGACAAAACTTTTGTGTTGAGCCGTCAAGTAGTCTGAAATCTGCTTTTTGTCAATTTTGCTAAACAGAAAATGTTCCTACCTTTTTAATGTTTCTATTTACGGCTGAAATTATCGATGCAGTAACCGCTTTGTGATCGCTGATTCACTGTTCTGCGTTAACTGTTTCAAATAGTTCTAGCCTGTTTGTCACCAGAAGGTCTAATATGTTATCACCACGAGTCGGTTCTCTGTTTATCTGTTCAAGGTAGTTTTCAGATAACAGACTTAAAAAAAACATTTACATTAAACATACACACACACTTCTCCAATTCCCATTTTCCTCAACTCTAAGCACGTTATGAAATCAGACGTGCATAGCCCAGTGGCGTTTCAAAATTCAAACCCACACATTGCCTCGTCGTGGGCGATGGGAGGATTAATCTCTCTATTGTATTCTTCAGTTAGTTCATGAAGTTGCACACTCACAAGAGTCTGAAACAGTGGTTGTCTGTTACGCTACAGCATTTCGCGATACCCTTCCAACTGACCGAAATAGGAATGAGGTCGGGATTATTTTCTGGACATTATAATGTTTCAACTCTATTCTCTCTAAGAAGTGTTTTTACCCGAAATGTAGAAATACGTAACAATTAAGTTCGAACACCACCCTTTTCACGCTCGATACAAAGAGCGATCACAGGACCTACCTTCAAAGTTCTGCGGCCAGGAGCACAATCGTCTTAGAACATTTGTTTCTAACCTTGCTGAGACCATTACCCCTGAGTGCAATCAGATGTTATTCATTACCCCACTCCTCTCCCCTCCTTAACTATCATCAACATTAGTATCCACCTAAATTGTAGATTGAAAAAGACTTTTCTTTGAACTCCTACGTTTTTAAGATAGTGAATAATTAGTGATATATAGTTTTTGTAGGTGCTTTGTTAAGAATGAACTAAAGAGTCATTGAGACAGCTGGTAAAGCTTATTTCTAACAACCTTTCTTTTATGCAGTGTTGAAGCAATTCTCATTTCATTGCTATCGCTGCCTAAAATTCCTCCTCAGAAAAGAGAGCTAACTATCTACATTGAGGGTTGATTTCGTCTGCACCACTCAGAGACCTTGAGACTCCCCCGTTTACAATCAAAGACGTTGAAACTTATGCAGTACACTTATTGCCTGTAAATCAGTTGAGTGTGGCCTCCTTCTTTGTGAACTGGCAGAAGTTGGAAGACTTCGGGTTGCCCACGCTTTGTACCTGACCACTTCCACAAATGATAATAATTACATTAACACTGTGTAGACCCTACATCAGTCTAATAGCATTACGTAGTTTCTGTTGTATCTTGTTGTCAATTAGTTCGTTTATTTGTTGCAAAGTGAATAGTGAAGTAGTTGCTGGAGCTATTGTAGGAACCACGTAAAACTCAAAGAAGTCATTTTCATGAGATATTTAAGCGTATGTGTTGTATATGTCTCCATTTTACTATCATAAGTGCATGGTACAAAGTACACGGTATGTGCAGTAAGTGAACTATGTAAAATGACCATACGTTCGTATTACAAGCTGTAACCCCCCACCACACTGTGTCACATATTATTCCTAGAATTTTAATTGAATAAATGCAATTACTGATTACTTATGAAATCAGTCTTACACTCTTACAAAATAGTGATAAAAACATGTAATTTCTTACCCCTTAGAAAACTGCATTTTATCCCTCAAGGGTTATTATCCCCAGCTTGTGGTCCACTGTTCAAGAAAGTTCTGCTGGAAACATCTCCTAACTTGTCTCTTATTGTGACCATAAGCTTCCTTTCATGGATGCTGATGTATACATTTCCATTGACTGTGCTATTTGTGTAGTCCAGATGACCTAATCCGTAGGTAGGAATGGATGCCGAGACTTTCCGTTGTTTGACTGTTTCTGTTATACACAAAGGCAAAAATTCTTCACCTACTCTGCGACGCATGGGCGCTTTGCCGTCGGAACCATGCGAAATAATATTAGACACAACTGAAAAGATTACTTCGTTCCACTTCTCCGGCGTACATTCGCACGCGGTTTTCCCCATTTTGACGCAGCTGTCAAATTGATTTGTCAATAAAGGCTTTGTGGGATGGAGCTCCACGCCTATCGCACTTGGTCAGTCGAGACAGGGACGGGCTTATGCTAGTTGTGGAAAACACTGGAATAATCGTTCGATGATATTCCAGATGTCCTCGAGTGGAGACAGATCTGGTGCTCGAGCAGTCGAGGACAACGTGTCGACACCCGGTAGAGCGGGATTTGGGCAAGCGTTATCCTGTTGGAAATGATCTCGAATTCTGTTCATGAATTGCACCACAACAGGTGGAATCATCAGATTCACGTGAAAATTTACAGTCAGAATGCGAACGATAACCACAAAGAGGTTATCGCAACCCAGACCATAGCTTCAGTTGTAAGGTCCAGTGTGTCTAGCACGCAGACAGGTTGGTTTCAGACCCCCAACTGGCCTCGTTCTAACCAACGGATGTCCATCACTGACACCGAAGCAGAAACAACCTTCCTCAGAAATACAACAGACCTTCACACTATCTCCAACGATTTCTTACTTGACAAAACTGAGGTTGCATATGGCCTTCGTTTGGGGTCAGTGGAACGCACTCTACACAGCGTTTGTAACGAATCTGTATTTGAAGCTATCGATGTGCAACAGTTCGTTGTGTCACTGTGGTGTCCACAAGAGTTCAAATTGCTGCTGCAGAAGCATTATAATTCGCCAGATCCATATGCTGAATACGATGATCTTCCCTCTCGGTAGTGCTACGTGGTCGTCCGGAGCTCGCACGTGGCCGTCCGCAACTAGGTCGTACATTCCCGTGGCCACAGTTGCAGGCAGTCATGCACAGTGGCTACATTCCTCTCAAGTCATTCAGCAACATCGCAGAAGGAGCACCCAGCTTCTCGTAGCTCTATTGAACGACCTCATTCAAAGTCAGTGGGGTGTTGATATTGGCGTGTTTGTCCCCTGAAAGGCATTCTTGACTAGCATCAAATCACCACGTCCACTCTCCAAATAGTTGGAGCATGTCCATCCTTCGCTCGTGCCTTGTCCCGCGGTGACGCGGTGTCGGCCATGGTTAATCGGATTTGGCATAAGGGTGGCCGGATGCCCTTCCTGTCGCCACAAGATGGTTACAACACGTATTTAAAGCAAACCTTATTTGCATCCTCGTAGTAGCCTTACACGGTTATCAACTTCCATTTATGTTGCACAGCTCCTTCTTGGTGTCGCGATTTTCCTTCCGTCTGTGTATTTTGTTACCTTTTCTTCATACCTTATCTTCGAGTGTTAAGAAACGTGTACTGAATGGTTATCCATCTCCGTGGAGCTGAAGCTCACATCAGTGAATAGCAGGTACAATCATTTGCTAACACCTTACACTAATGTTTCATAAAGTATACTGGTTACATTTTGATATCTACACAGCTAGTATACAGGTTATATTTTAATATCTACACAGTTAGTGGATTTTCGCATTTTCTTAACGTATGTTATGTTATGTTAATTTACGAGTCCGACTGATACGTCAGTTTTGTTTGCAAAATATTATCGTTCATGAGTTGCAATTTACCTGAATTTATTTTCGCTTCCTCAGATCCCACCTGTCCTAGCCTTATAAATCGACAACATCCGGTGCTTTGCATGCGAACCCATATAGCTGTTAATCCCTTTCCACATATCTAAGCATTTTTGATCGCCTACAATTTTCAGCTGTACATGATAGGTTACCACGTGTAGTACACTGCCTTGAGTGAGAATAAAATCGCCTGCTTTCGAATGCTGTATTAATAGGCTTGCAGTTTAATAAGTGGCGTATTCTCTTTACCTTGTCTTTAAACATGTTCTTATTGATTTGCACTTTATACACACTGTATTCACAAGTGCACCGCACGGATTTTTCGAATAAGAAACACGTGCAATTAATGTTTTCAGATCCATGTTCAAATTTTAGGGCTCAACTCTAAAGGCATTGCTTGGATAAGAATAACTTGATCAATAGCAATACAATAACAGCTAACCAACAATTGGCTTGCCATGTAAGGACTCAATAAGGACTCATCTAAACCACAGAAGAAACAGTTACCTTAAAATTGGTTTATCCTATTGGAATATAGTACATGATATAAAAACTAAAACATTGATGTTACAAATCACAAAAATCCCGCATTTTAATTTTTTACCTCTTTCGATGGTGAAATTATAACAGATTGTAGGGGAGGTAAATTGTAGTACGTTCAGTAGTACTTCCAACAGCATTTAGCGTTTTCGTTAGCCTTCGACTTCGCGTTCCTTATTTTCCGTTCAAGATTTCTTGAACTGTCTTTGTGGATGTGACATATTTCGTCGCTACTTCACTGAAGCGTGGCTATTAGGCGTCACGCACTGAAGAATTAAAAGTCTAGAATGAAGTTTTCATTCTGCAGCTGAGTATGCACTGATATGAAACTTCATGACAGATTAAAAACGTGTGCGAACCGAGACTCGAAATTGGGAACTTTGCCTTTCGCAGGCAAGTGCTCTATCAATTAAGCAACCTAAGCACAACTCACGACCCCTCGTCAGAGCTTTACATCCGCCAGTACCTCCCTCCTACGTTCCAGACTTCACAGAAGTTCTCCTGGAAACTTGCAGAACTCGCACTTCTAGAAGAAAGGAAATTGAGGAGGTGGAGACATGGCTTTGCCAGAGCCTGGGGGACGTTTACAAAATGAAATTTTCACTCTGGAACGACGTATGCGCTGTCATGGTAGATTAAAACTGTGTGCCGGAGCGAGAATCGAACTCGGGACCTTTGCATTTCGTGAGAAAGTGCTCTACCAACTGTTTTGCTTTGTTCTCACTTTGTTCTTTAATGGTCGTTGTATTTGTCCGGAGCGGACGTCCCATGAAGCTTCTTCAACTTCATTGTTGCTCCATTAACTCAGCTTTTTTTTTTCTTTTTATTACAGAGAGCAGCTAACCATCTGACCGAACACGAGGAGGTAATCCTGGTAGATTAAAACTGTGTGCCGGAGCGAGAATCGAACTCGGGACCTTTGCATTTCGTGAGAAAGTGCTCTACCAACTTTTTTGCTTTGTTCTCACTTTGTTCTTTAATGGTCGCTGTATTTGTTCGGGGCGGACGTCCCATGAAGCTTCTTCAACTTCATTGTTGCTGCATTAACTCAGCTTTTTTTTCTTTTTATTACAGAGAGCAGCTAACCATCTGACCGAACACGAGGAGCTACCGTGCCGGGTACCAACTGAGCTAATCAAACACGACTTAAGATCTGTCTGTATCCAACATGTGGACTCTCCGTTTGATAATCCCTTTTTAGGCAACTGGGAGAAGTTTTATATGCATCTGCGGTAGAGTAAAATTCACGCAGACGCCCTGTAACTGCCTTACTGAGGCAGTGAACTTTTGAGATGCGTGTACGGATGGACATTTGTGGTTCAGTATTTTCTTTCTACAATATAAACCTCACTATGAGAAGGGTAACAATATTGCATTGTGTCTGATGATACTCTAATGTATTGTTTAGTCGCTAACGTTGGATAGTGTTAACTCATACAGGATGGTGTTACAAAATTTCAGGGAAGATGGACGGAGGGGTGGTGGTAAATGTATCAGTTTGTGGTAAGGGGCAAAGTACGGAAACGACGGAATCGAAAATTATGAGCGAAACTCGTTATGAGTCTTCTGACAGTGAAATACATCCATCGGCATTGTTGCTGCTAGAGCCCTTATATATCGAACTTTTTTTTTCTTGTTTTGGCCCGTTCTACCTCCTCCAGAAATACGGAAACGAAACAGAGTGCAATGGATGAGATGTGTTTCACCGTATAGAAGATCAACAAGGTATGTACATAGGAGCCATTGTCTACCACACTTTTCTTCCTGTTTTATCCATACCACCCACGCTGAATGTTTCCTACGCTGCAGTCTTAGCAATTACAGTACTGGTGCGCGTAATCAATTGGCAGTGGTATCATAACGATTTTCGCTTGTAACTTTCCACCCTGACTTTTCCAGAACTTGGTCCTTTACCTCGACTTGATGCCTTTTCCCTACTCCAGGATCTCTGAAAGTTTGTAACATCATCACGGAATCACCCTTTATATGTTATCAGCTGAAGGACTATCGGCTTTTTTTGACTGAAACCACTGCACAGACTACAGAATGAAAACAAGAGGCATACTGTGATATATTTTCTGTAATATTTACGGACTCAGGAGTATATAACAACACCAAGAGATACACACGACTTTAATGTCAAATTAGTGACTTTTGACGACAGCAAAGTAACACAATATTGTCTTTTTTTTTTTGTATGGAGCTTAAGAACAGAATACGACGTAGAGCTTAACTGAAATGAAACTATGAGTGTGCTATTAGCTGAAACGGGGCAACCTGTTAACGTCATCAATTTTATCTCCTCCGGAAGGTTATGAAAAAACTGCACGCTCATCTGAACCTTCCAGACAGATGAAATCTATTTTAGGTGCATCCATTCTTGCTATTATGGATGGCGGGACTACAAACTATATCAACGAAATAAATATCGAAACAGACGTCAGCTGTAATTTCAACTCCAGTTTATTTACAGGCTACCGGTCTCGGCGATATCCGCCATCGTCAGGTCTTCTGTTCTAGATCTTGGCTGAATTTTTCAGTGACAAAGTGTATGTACGTTTATATGAAAAATAATCACTCTTCCCATCTGTTTATGTACCCAAAACTTCAGCACGTGTCACCAACTACAACACAATTGAAAAATCCAGCCACTATCTAGAACAGAAACCCTACTGAAGGGCCATTATATTGCCGAAACCAAAAGCCTGTAAAATGAATTGGAGATGAATTTATAGCTGAAGGCATTTTTGATATTTATTATGTAAAAACTATGTGCCACACAGGAGCTTGAATTGAACCTTTGAAGTTTTTGATCGAAGCATTTACAGCATGTGCCACACAGGCAGGACACATAGTCTACGATGAAAGACCCAAGTTTACTTGGTCAAATCAGCTGGTAAGAGGGTCTTCCAGCATACGTAGGGACCTGTCTTCTATTCTTGCTCAATTAAAATTCCAGTCTGTTGCTAAGCCATTCACTGCAATAACTCTTTTGCCGCTGATGCAGTTCAGGAACGCACGTCCCATAGAGTCTGCAATTAGCGGTAATTAACGTCACTAGGAGATAGAAGCATTGGCTGATGTTGCTGTGAGAGCGACTGTTGCTGTCACTGAGAGAAACCAATCATGTCTCAGCGTGGCATTTCCGAGTATACGTTGCAACTGTACCGCATTTGACTCCTGCTGATGATTGCCCTGTTTGTCATTGCGATGTAAGCGGATCGGCGTAGGTATTGCATGTGCAGCTACATTTGATAGTGCGAAAGAAGAGACCGGCAGTTGGCAGCGCTGTTACCAGCTTTCAACGGAGAAGCGCAAACGGCTGCTGGAGGCACGGAGTGCAAGTAAAAGCTCTCTATAGCGCTGCGGAGACACTGAGGTGTTGCTACAGAGACGTACACAACATGGCGTTACGTGATTGATTGCGAGGGATGCGTGAAGTTGCGGCGCCACGTTCACTTTAACTGTCAGTGCTCTTCATTTACCGTACAGAGTACAGAATGAAATATCTTTCTGGCTAACAGACTGCAGCAGCGAGAGGGCGCTTTTCCGGCGTGCAGCCAACCACACTTGACGGGACTCTGCCAATTAGAGTTGTAAAAGTGAGTAAGTTATTAGCTACTGTTGAGACACAAAATCGTTACAAAGTATTCGTTATTCGTTGCTTTCGTTACTGTATGTCGTTACGTATAAATGTTTTTTTGAAATTTATTATGAGCCCTTCTCTGTCCGAGTGTGAGTGTCGACAAATACCGACTTTGCTTTACTTCTTGGCTCTTCTCCGAAAATGTCATATTACTACCTTCTTTTCCATTACATGACCAATGTACTACCCACTCTACATAATCATTATTGCAGTGAACTCACGTGAATTATACACTGAAGAGAAAAAGAATTATCGTGTAGGACCCCGCGAACACGAACAAGTGCCGCAGTACGTCATGGCACGGACTCGTCTGATGGCTGAAGTAGTGCTGGAGAGAACTGACAAGGTGAATCCTGTGGGACTGTTCATAAATCCGTAAGAGAGGGCGGACATCTCTTCTGAACAGTACGTTGCAAGACATCCCAGATGAACTGAATAATGTTTGTGTCTGGGGCGTTTGGCGGCCAGCGGAGGTCTTTAAACTCACAAGAGTGTTCCTGGAGCCTCTCTGTATCAATTCTGGACGTGGGGGGTGTCGCATCGTAGTGCTGGAATAGCCCAAGTCTGTCGGAATGCACTATGGACATGAATGAAAACAGGTGATCATACAGGATGCTTACGTACGTGTCACCTGTCATAGTCGTATCTGGAGGTATCAGGGGTTCCATATCACTCCAACAGCACAGGCCCCACAACATTACAGAGCCTCCAACAGCTTTAACAGTCCCCTGCTGACATGCAGGGTCCAAGCATTCATGAGGTTGTCTCCATACCCGTACTGGTCCTTCCGCTCGATACAATTTGAAACGAGACACAGCGTACCTTCAACCAAATTGATCATGTAATTATTGATGGCAGTCATTCCTTAAACTTACTAGATCTACACAGAGGATTTAATGTAGATTCGGACCACTACGTTGTAACTGGATCAGGAATGGAACTCTTGCAGAAATGTAGTCATTAAAACAGCAGAAGAAGCGTTAGGGAAAGAAGGAGAACAACAGAGGAATTCCTGGTTTGATGAATAATGTTGGAGAATAAGTCAGGAGAATGCTTGAGAAGTCATATACGTCTAGCGGTAAGAAATTATCAAGATAGAAGGAAAAAAAGACAGAAAATTGCATCGGAGAAAGAAAAGGGACTAGGAAAGAAAGCAGATTGGAGAACTGGACACAATTGGAAAAAAATTATGTTAGAAAATTTCATCAGAAAATGTGGAATGGCAGCTGTTATTTTTTAATGTTCTTCTGTGTTCTGTGTATCTGGTACTAAATGTTCTGCTTGTCTATCCTACATAAATTAAAATTCATCACAGAAATTGAAAACATCAAAATGGTAAATTTCCTTGACCTCACAACTTACAAACACAACAACTAACACCAGTCCTCCAGATTCAGGAAAGTGACCACCACCAGCACAGCTATTGACAAACATTTTAATCACCCAGCTGCACACAAACTAACTGGTTTCCGATATGTGCAGCACAGACTGAACAAAATTCCACGGACGAAAACAACTACAACAATGAATTACAGTACTCAGACAAATAGTTGTAAAGAATGGATATGATACCAATACCACTGATAAACTGACCCACAAGATTAGAAAGGACACCCCAATGCACAAAAACAAAAGGCTTCTCACCAACTTAAAAACACACAGAACAGGCATATGTGCACAAATTAACAAGAACATCCACAACAAACAAGTAGTTCCCTGTTACTTACAACAATATAGCGGCCGACATAATAGGCAACACACTCAGAAAATAAGGTCTATAAACAGCCTACATGACAGACAACTCAGCACAGAGAAAACTAAGGACAACCAACACAAGCACAGATAAACACATCTGGTGTTTACCAACGAACATGTGAGGACTGCAAATCAGTTTTTACAGGACAGACAAGCAGAAACGTTAATACCAGATACACAGAACAAAGAAGAGCATTAAAAATTAACAGCTCTCATTCCAAATCTGCTGAACACTTATGGACAAGAAACATAGCCCAAGAGACATCAATACTGACTTCTCAAATGCAGCTGCAGCCCCCCCCCCCACCTCCACAACAACGAATAACTGAAGGAAACTGTCAAATACAATAAGCCATACTTGAAGGAAAACAAGTAATAAATGAATACACAGTTCTCTGCAATGGAACTCTATTCTTTGCCCTGAAAGAATTCTTAGATAAAATCCACCTTAGAACGCCCTGCCCCATCACCCTTCACCCTCACACACACACACACACACACACAGACAGACACACACACACACGCACACACGCACACACACACGCAAAACCAGGTGGACATACACACACACACACACACACACACGAAACCAAATTTAAAAGATTAAAAATCCTCAAACCTTCCCTCTCTCTCTCTCTCTCTCTCTCTCTCTCTCTTTTTCTCTTTCACACACACACACACACACACACACACACACACACACACACACCACACACACACACACACACACACACACACACACATACACGCGCTCGCGCGCGTGCGCGAACACAAACAGACACGACACACACAATGGCTCATACGCCTCTGAAAGATTCAAAACAACCGTCAGGAACATTTTCAACTGTTCCACTGTCCGCCATCTAGTTTTTGCAGCTGGTAAACACTGAAACAGTAAGAGTTCAGTGTACATAACTTCACAGTGGGGATGAGGAAAACAGAAAACGGAAGTGAAACATAATTTAACTACACACACACACACATAACCTTCCACAGAGAATTAATTAATTTCAGACGTAGCCATAACAGTTTCTAAATCGTAATTTTTGCTTCAATAATTTCTCTACATTAAGTTGTATATGGTTGCTCAAACTGTGAAAGATAACAGGCACAATAAAAACATAAAACCTCAAGGAAACCATACCATGTCGTAAAAAGGTATGAACACATAAACTCATGTGTGCTGCAAAAATTTGTAATTACAATTTAAAAACTAATGTTTACAAATGTACAGGTAGTCAAGAGCATTCTTTTTTTCTAATATCCATAAAATAAAAACCCTGTGAAGATACTGCCACTGCTGTGGAACATGTTTGGGATAAAATACAAAACTGTGTTTTGCTGAAGGTTGACCCCATCGAAAAACATATGTAGTCCAATATATCTCCATGACTGAGGAAAGGATACAGTGACCTTATGAAACGCGTCCCATCAAATTAGTGCATGCATCTAGGGCAGAGGGGTTTCAACATCTTACTACTAAGTGGGTTCATAACGCGAAGTTCTTTGTAAATTTTACTCGACTTTGTAATAACTGCTATAACATCACGTATAATCTTATCCCGTAACGTCTTATTTCATTTTCTCCTCCCATTCTGGGTGCATCACTCTTTTGTCGGGCAGTGTATTTACAAGGATTCGCCACCAAGTCTGTATGTCTTACGGCGAGTAATAAAGGATCAGGTGATACGATTGACTCTACAGCATCAAGTGAAATTGATACTGAAAGAAATTTCGGAATTCCATTTCTTGTATATTAATGAAAGTGATAATCGTACCTGCTGATTTCACCATTACCTTCTCTCTATCGTCATATAAATGTTTGAGTACCTGCAAAGATTTTCCTGTCCCACTCACACTAGCAGCATCGGAAATAGGTACCTACAAGAGTCGTTTCCGTGTTTGAAAAATTAGACGCAGGGGGTATAAAAAGAAAACCATGAGAGGTAATCCTTATAGTGTGAGAAAATCACCAATCCCCAAATCAGAGTTTTCGCTGGTGTTAGCCTGTTCTTCACGGGCAAATTAATTTATATAAGGTGTGTCATAATTAGCGCCAACGGCCTTGCCGCAATGGTAACACCGGTTCCCGTCAGATAACCGAAGGTAAACGCTCTCAAGCTGGGCTAGCACTTGGATAGGTCTGCCGAGCGCTGTTGGCAAATGGAGTGCATTCAGCTCTTTCGAGGCAAACTGAGGAGCTACTTGATTGAGAAGTAGCGGCTCTGGTCTCAAAAACTGACATACGGCCGGGAGAGCGGTGTGCTGACCACATGACCCTCCATATCCGCATCCGGTGACGCCTGTGGGCTGAGGATGACACGGCGGCCAGTCGGTACCACTGTGTTCGCCAAGACCTGTGGATGGAGTTTACTGTTTTATGTGTCATAATTAATGGTGGAAACGCGCGTAATTGAATGTGCAAGATATTAAAAACAAAAAGGTCCGAATAAACATGGTCTCTAAAAGGAACACTTTAAGAGATATGAGCACTTCTTCATCTTCGATAGTGTGAAACAAATCCCTTCTAATGCAGGCTCTCTGCTTTTTATATTTTGACAGCACCTGGAATGGACCAAAACAGTAACAATTGACCGGTAAACATGGGCTCTGAAGTGCATACCCTAAGAGCCATGAGCATTTGTTCAGTAGAAGAGATGTGTTTCACAGTAGCGAAGATGAAGAAGTGCTTATATTTCTTAAGGTATTCGTTTTAGAGACCATTTTTCATTCAGATGGCTCTAAGCACTATGGGACTTAACATCTGAGGTCATCAGTGCCCTAGACTTAAGACTACTTAAACCTAAGTAACATAAGGACATGGCACACATCCATGCAGGAGGCAGGATTCGAACCTGAGACTAGCAACATCGCGGTTCCCGACTGAAGCGCCTAGAAGTGCTCGCCAGCGAGACCATGTTTACTGACACTTTTTTTGCTTCTAGTATTGTCTACGTTCAACCCTATGGGCTTACGCCATTGATTACATCGTTTATACAAGACTAGTAGCGATAATGAACAAATTCGTTCCAGCTCCTGGATAGTTCTAACTCTATACGAGACCCTGTGAAAAAAGGAGAGGTATTGGTTGGCTGAGAGACTCGTTGGAAAGGCTACATGTACAGCAAGATTAATTGGCAGAACACTTAGAAGGTGCAACTAAAGAGACTGCTTACACCACGCTTGTCCGCCCTCTTCTTGAGTACTGCTGTGCGGTGTGGAATCCGCATGAGGTGGGACTGGCGGATGACATCGAAAAAGTACAAAGAAGGGCAGCTCGTTTTGTATTATCGTGAAATGGGGGAGATAGTGTTACAAACATGATACGTGAATTGGAGTGGAGATCATTAAAACAAAAGCGTTTTTCGTTGCGACGGGATCTTCTCATGAAATTTCAATCACCAATTTTCTCCTCCGACTGCGAAAAAATTCTGTTGGCACCCATCTACATAGGGAAAAATGATCATCACGATAAAATAAATCAGAGCTCGCACAGAAAAATGTAAGTGCTCGTTCTTCCTTCGCGCCGTTTGAGAGTGGAACGGTAGAGACAGCTTGAAGGTGGTTCATTGAACCCTCTTCCAGGCACTTTATTGTGAATATCAGAGTAATCACGTAGTTGTAGATGTAGATTACCAAAAGTGTAGATTGCCCGCTGTTCAGGTTGTCGGTGTGCGTATTCACAGCGTCCGCGATCATCGATTACATCTTCTCGCTAGGCGCCCGAATTACCACCACGATTCAAACTCTACACTTCTTTCTTCAGGGTAATGGAGGTCAGAGCTAACGTTAAGATGGTGGTAGACTCCTGCGCCAATCTTCATAAACAAGCAACACAAAGCAGAGAAGTCAATAGCCTGGGTAAAAGTGCCGCTACTTTTACTACGAAGGTTGAGAGCGTCCACTGTCCAGAAATAGTTCTTGCCGCCCACCTAACCAGGGAGGATGCTCGGTTTCTAAGCAGTGATTTTAAGTCTGCTGTTCCGTTATGGCGACTTTTTGGAGGGTGCTGAGAAAAAAAAAATTGTTTTTGCACGACAGCGTGGATACGAAACATATTTAAACCAACCGATTTCTTTTTTCTTTTAACTGTATTCGGCTTTATGAGACTTCTTTAACAACATACTTGCTGGTATCTAAAATTGATTCTAACCTTATCATCGATGCTCCTTTACTTGACAACACATCGACGGGCCTATATCTCTTTATGTTGATTTGGCAGGTAAATTTGCGTAGTAAGTTTCCCAGCTGGCTTAACATGCACGGAATTGACTCGCTGTCGTTGGACTTGCAATTTCGCCTTGTGTCTGAATTTTCGGTTAAACTAATTGATTAAATTTGTACTCTCTCTTTGCATGTGCTGTACATAAAGGTCAGTAGTACCTCTCCACGTGTTTGTGAGGCATTATGGAATAGTCCGTGGTTTTTAGTTTCAACAGTGAGGTGTAATCCATAGATTTCCATTCTTCTCAGCTCGCATGATTCGCTCTCCCGACATGCCTGTCGATGTTCGTCACATTTGTATTGAACTACAGAAATTTTTGGAGAAGTAATTTTTTTTCGAGAAAACTTATAAACCTGATACCAGATCACTGTCGTCGAGGGACCGCTTGAATGTCGTAACTGATATCATTTTGTAAAATGGCGCTCTGTTTCCAGCAATACCTACCAGGCTGAAATATTGTCAAGCCATCCTTGGGGGAAACATTTGAAGTATGAAATGAAACGCTTACTGCGCTCTAGTCTCGGTGTTAGAAGCTGGGAAGACAGCAAAAATGTATTTCTAATTACCCCTGCCTTACGAAAAATGGCAGAGCGGAAAAATAGAATAGGCAGTAGACAAAAGTAAAACACACTTAGTGATGAGATTTCGTTTCCAGCTGCAGTAGCGTATTCGCCGACACGAAACTTTCATAGTTTCTCTGCTGCATGAAGAGGAAGAAATTGTGTTGCTCAGTTCCTCAGCTACTCACGATTTCATTATGTTGTACTCCATTACAGCTGATTTGGCTTAACAGCTGTTCATAATACAATCTCATTTCTAGACACTATAAATTCCGTTGTATTGACTTTGCCGTCATTGATGGAATTACGTCATAGGGAAACATCAAAGGTTTTATTTATTCCCCCAGAACCTTAATTTCTTTACCAAATTTCTCTTTGCTTTCTTTTCTGCACCTTCCACCGCAGTGAAACTCCAATGAATGGCAGAATTCACCATCTCAATTTCTGAACCAGTTTTTATCCAAATAAATACTGGGTGCGTCTATAAATAGAGTTTTACCGTTTCATGTTATTCTTTTCCATCGTCTTGTTGGAGATTTGAGGGGATCTCACTGCTTTTATATGGCTAAGAAGGATGTCGACGAATATTGTATATTTGTCGGGAAGTTCTACAACATGATATTTATTACACAGACTAAAGTATTTTGTAATATGGGAAAACAGTAACAGTTTACTGAAATGATATAAAAATGTACAACTCATAATTATGGCCTTGTGATCACTAGACTAGGCTTTTTTTTAATTTAAATAGTGGCAACTATTTATTCATAATCGATACAAAAGAGTTACATGTTTGCACCTGTTACTATCCTTCAAAGTAGTCACAAGCGTTGTGTAGAACCCGTTGCAAGCGATGTGGAAGGCGTAGTATACCGTTAGCAGAGCTTGTTCTGTTAATGGTGCGAATGGAGCCGTCTACTGCCTGTCGAATCTCTGAAGCGAATACCACGAAGTGGTTCCTTCATCTTCTGAATCAAATCATAGTCACAAGAACTAGAGTCCGAGGAGTATGGTGGATTGTATAATACTTCTCAGTTCAATCGACCGGACAGAGCATCCATAATTTGCGTTGTATGCGACCGCGCATTGCCGTGCAAAATAATGGGTGGGTTGCGTATTAAGTGTCGCTGCTTCTTTAGAAAAGCTGCTCGAAGGTGATGCTCCAAAAACGAACAGTAATACTGTGCACTGACGGTCTGCCGTGGAGGAACGTAATGCGTTAGGATAACACCATCATAGTCGTAAATCATTAGCACCATAACTTTCAGCATCCTGTGGCTCTGACGTACTTTCAACTTTCACGGCGACCCAAAAGACGCCATTCGTTGGATTTCAGTTTTGGCTCGTAATATGTGGCCCATGTCTCACCAGTGTTACGATACAGCGTAGGAAAGCTTCTCATTCGTGCGCCTAGGGCTACAAGTGCGTCTGAACAGCGTCGTAACGCATCCGTTTCTGCATTTCCGTCGATTCATGAGGAATCCATCGTGATGCAGTTTTTCGCATGCCCAGGCCTTCCTTAAGGATGCGAAGCACAGTCGAGTGCGCTAATCCGGTTACGTGGGCGATTTCACGAATCGTATGGCGTCGATCACTCTCCACTAACCCGGCAACAGCATGCACTTCTTCTTGAGGACGACGTGCCCGATGCATGTCTGCCACAGTTTGCCAACCTTTGTTGAAGGCTTTTACCCAACGTGATACTGTTCTGTACGGCAATGCCGATTTCCCGCACGCCTCTTGAAGACCTTGATGACACTGTCGTGCTGTACGACCTCTGGCACATTCAGGTTCCAACTCCGTTGCTCCTGTTTCGAAAACACAGTGACACCGTTACGTGAGACCGCTCGCTCCCAAGTGACTGTGTTTCCCCCGATTGTGCTCACGGCAGTGACGTGAGACGGGCGCGTCCATTTGCTCGGAGGTAAGGTATGTATGTCAACAACATGTGCTATCTGCGATACATCTACATGACTACTCTGCAATTCACATTTAAGTGCTTGGCAGAGGGTTCATCGAACCACAATCATACTATCTCTCTACTATTCCACTCCCGAACAGCGAGCGGGAAAAACGAACAACTAAACCTTTCTGTTCGAGCTCTGATTTCTCTTATTTTATTTTGATGATCATTCCTACCTATGTAGGTTGGGCTCAACAAAATATTTTCGCATTCGGAAGAGAAAGTTGGTGACTGAAATTTCGTAAAAAGGTCTCGCCGCGACGAAAAACGTCTATGCTGTAATGACTTCCATCCCAACTCGTGTATCATATCTGCCACACTCTCTCCCCTATAACGTGATAATACAAAACGAGCTGCCCTTTTCTGCACCCTTTCGATGTCCTCCGTCAATCCCACCTGGTAAGGATCCCACACCGCGCAGCAATATTCTAACAGAGGACGAACGAGTGTAGTGTAAGCTGTCTCTTTAGTGGACTTGTTGCATCTTCTAAGTGTCCTACCAATGAAACGCAACCTTTGGCTCGCCTTCCCGACAATATTATCTATGTGGTCCTTCCAACTGAAGTTGTTCGTAATTTTAACACCCAGGTACTTAGTTGAATTGACAGCCTTGAGAATTGTACTATTTATCGAGTAATCGAATTCCAACGGATTTCTTTTGGAACTCATGTGGATCATAGTAGATCATAGTAGATTCAATTGCATAGTGTCTTCGCAGCAGTGTTACCACTATTTAAGGTCCAACCTTCATATATAAGGGTGCGCAGTGTCATTATCTCCTACAATGATATCCGTGCGCGTACGTGTTTAGCTCCCATTTTTGCAATGTCATTTTGATAACTTTGCTCAATGCGGGTGAAATGTAAATCTTAACAGTAACATTAGATATCACGTAGGCGTCCTTAGAAGACAACGTGTGGGTGAGAACACTGCGGTAATGGTGTAAAATGAAAGTTTCTCTGCTTATGACCGATTTACATCCTTTAATGAAGAAGTGGTTTGCACCGCATGTGAAGAATGTGACCTGTTTTCAAAGGTCGCTCAGTAATTAGTCAGTACCGTTTTAAAGTGTCGTTACTCGAAATGTACTTGACTAACTTCACAAAAACTTTCTTCTAAAACGCATTCAACTTCTATAAGCAGCATGTTCAGTAACTTTTAATCTGTGAGTGGCATATCACAAAACTGATCTGCGGCCAGGATCATTATCCGGTGCGTACCGCGTTTCCAATATTACCGACGAACTAGGAATTATTAGACCAAAGGAAATAAAGAGCCTTGCTATTTATATTCAGAGTAATTAAACTTAATGAAAATTGATAGCCCCGGAGCTTTACACGGCAAAGCACTAATTGCAAGATGCGCTGTGCCTTGCAGTATTTAATCTGCACAGAGAACTAATTAAATCTTCTTATCTCGCTCTTCAAATTATTCTTACTTTTTTTTTTACTAAGTACGTCGACTCCACAGCAATCATTAGGGTTATCGCCTTTTATTTCTTTCCATTTTCCAACATTATTCCATTAAGAAAACGATTTGCCTGTCGGAATACAACCAGCGCTTACACGTTGTGTCTGTTATTTGGATTCCAGTTCTGTTTACGTGTTCATTTAGAAAAGCGGTAACAATAAATAACCAAATAAAACGATGTTGCTTATTAGGGCTTAGTTAGTTTTTGATCTTGTTATCGGAACGGGTGTAGCGTTAAATTATCTGAATGTAATCATTCATCACCAGTATTATTCCTTCATTTTCGTTTTAACATTGATTCATCATTTGTCGATTTACACATTTCTGACGAGTGCTTTGACCTCATTTGTCCATTCATATCTTAAGTAACTAAATCTTCAGCATGAAATCTCCAGCCACAGCGAGCATCAGCTTTTCTTAATACAATGTCAGGAGGAAGGCTGGTGATCTTCTTCGCCTAACATCTACATGCTGTTCCTCCTCGTTGTCTCTTGCCTTCAAAATGAAAGATGGTCATTTCCAAATTATTCTCTCGTTTTCTCAAAATATGCCCAAGGATCTTATCTTATTATAATTTTATCTTCTTTACTTGTTTCAGTAGCACTATTTCTGGAGCAAATGAACTTTACCGTCGGTAGGTTGTCTTGCGTATAGTAGGTGCAACCACAACAGAGAGAATTGCTAAAGACGGGCAGCAGCCTTTTCAGGAGCAAGAGTCTAGATGACTAACGGATCCAGACTTGTAACATCAACAAAACGGCCTAGTTATGCTGCTACTGCAAACAGCTGAAAGCATTACATCCGTTATTTTTCCGGAGCTAAAATACTCCCCCACTCGGATTTCTGGAGGGGGCTACTCAGAAGGATCTTGTCATCAGGAGGAACATAACTGGCGTTCTACGGATCGGAGCTCCCTTGGTCGGGCATTTGGGTTAGAAAACTGACAAGAGAAACTGACAGGCTGAATGTCTTTTAGGGGGAATGAAGGAGTGGGTGTACTAATGAATAAGGAAATAGGGATGCGGGTAAGCTAGTATGAACAGTAGAGTCAACGCATTATCGTAGCCAAGATAGACACGAAATATACAACTACAACAGTAGTACAAGTTTACAAGCCAACTGTCTCCTCAGGAATGAAGACGCGTGTGATGCAATAAAAGAAATTACTCAGATAGTTAAAGAAGACGAAAATGTAATTGTGATTGGGGACTGTATTTGATAATGGGAAAGGAAAGAGAAGGAAAAATAGCAGATTAATATGGACTGGGGGAAGGAAAGAGAAGAGGAAGC
This sequence comes from Schistocerca gregaria, assembly GCF_023897955.1. Classification (NCBI taxonomy): domain Eukaryota; kingdom Metazoa; phylum Arthropoda; class Insecta; order Orthoptera; family Acrididae; genus Schistocerca; species Schistocerca gregaria. The sequence continues at coordinate 484,809,857 of NC_064921.1, read as the reverse complement.
CGCCTGGTAGAATTCTGTGCTGACCACAATGTGATCATCGCTAACGGTTGGTTTAAGGATCATTAAAGAAGATTGTACACATAGATCTGGAGACACCAGAAGGTTTCAGGCTGATTACATAATGGTTAGACAGAGATTTAGGAACCAGATTTAAAATTGTGAAACATTTCCAGGGGCAAATGCGGACTTTGACCACAATTTTTTATTTATGAACTTTAGATTAAACATAACTAAATTGGAAAAAAAGGTAGGAAATGCAGCTGATTGAACCAGTATAACTCGAAACAACCAGAGGTTTTTCAGCGTTCAGATGGAACATTAGGCAACGGTTGACTAGGACGCGTGAAAGAAATACAGTAGAAGACGTATGGATAGCTTCAAGAGATGAAATAGTGAAGGCAGCAGAGAATCAAATAGGTAAGACAACACGGCCTAGCACCATTCCTTCGATAACAGGAAATACTGAATTTAACTAATGAAAGGAGAAAATTGAAAATTGCAGTAAATGAAGCAGGCGAAATGGAATACAAACGTTTAAAAAATGAAAGCCACAAAAGTGCAGATTTCCTGAGGAGGAATAGTTAGAGCATAAATGGAAGGATTTAGAAACATATTTCATTAGGAGCAAGACAAATCCCGCCTACAGCAAAATTAAAGAGGCCTTTAAGGAAAGAGAAGTAGGTGTACAAATATCAAGAGCTAGGATGGCAAGCGAGTCCCAGGCCAAGAAGGGAAAGCTGAAAGTTGGAGGGACTGCATAGAGGATTTATACAAGGGAGATGAACTTGAAAGAAATATTATAGAAATGGAAGTAGACGTAGATGAAGATCAGATGGGAGATGCAATACTGCGAGGAGAGTTTGACAAAGGTCGAAAAGATCTAATTCTAAACAAGGCCCCGGTAGTAGACAATATTCCGTCAGAACTAGAGACAGCCTTGAGAGAGCCAGCCATGACAAAACTCTTCCATCTGTAGTGCAAGATGTGTGAGACAGGCGAAATATCCTCAGACTTCAAGAATAATGTAATAATTCAAATTCCAAAGAAAGCAGTTGCTGACATGTGTGAAAATTAGCTATCAGTTCAATAAGCGACAGTTGCAAAATAGTAACATGAAACCTTTACAATAAAAATGGAAAACTGGTAGAAGCTGAGCTCGGGGAAGAAGTAGAGAGGATATAAAATGTAGACTGGTAGTGGCAAGAAAAGCATTTCTGAAGAAAATTTTTTTAACATCGAATATAGATTTAAGTCTTAAGAAGTTGTTCCTGAAGGTGTTTGTCTGGAGTGTAGCCATGAATGGAAGTGAATCATGGACGATAAACAATTTACATAAGAAGAGAATAGTTTTCGAAATGTGGTGCTACAGAAGAATGCTGAAGATTATATGGGTTGATCACGTAACTAATGAGAAAGTACTGAATTGAATTGTGGAGATAAGAAATTTGTGACATAATTTGACTAAAAGAAAGCATCAGTTGATAGACAATGCTCTGAGACGTTAGGGGATCGGCAATTTAGTACTGGAGGGAAGTGTTGGGGTTAAAAATGATAGAGGGAGTCCAAAAGATGAATACAGTCAACGGATTCAAAAGGATGTAAGTGGAAATAGTTATTTGAGGATGAAGAGTCTTGCACAGGATAGAGTAGCATGGTGAGCTGCATCAAACCAGTCTTCGGACTAAAGGACTCAACAATGACATAATAGTGTGGATATAAATGTGTTCTTTGAGATGGAAAAAAGACTGATGTATATGAAACATCCACTTACAATGCATATAGTCGGCAGTAATCAGTTAAGTAAATAAGTTATTTTTGTAATGCAATATCCGTCTTTCGTCTGACATGCTTCACTTGTTACTTGCCCCTTCATGCTTTTCTCTTCCCAGCTTTGATCTGTTAACACGCTTGTATCAATGTAATTTGCTTTAAGTGACAATAATGAATCATTTTAGTTGAAACATTGTGTGATATTCTGTTATTTCGTATCATTAATACCCTACATATATTACTGACAGATTTCACAGTGGATGTGGGGGTGATACTGATTGAAGACAAATGACGGGCTCGGGCGATATTTGTTTAGCCACTATGGCGGCTATCTCATTGAGATCGCTATAACTTGTAGTAATTATTCATGACTCGCTTGCTATTTAATTTTACGAAGTCCAGTTTCCTAGCGCGAATAGTTTGGCGCACTTCAGACATTCGGAGCTGACACCGTCTAGAAAATAACAAACAAAGGCAATTTACTCCCGTAACACACAACATTTCGTGCTAATTGTGGGACTTGTTTTCATCGTAAATTTAATTCTGCAGTAGAGTTAAAAGCTGAAAGTATCTTTGACTTGCACGGAAAGGTAAACTTGTTGTTATTCTAAGTGCTCTGTAAAGGAAGCATTTATTCTTCGTTCTGCCCATGGTATACGTCATACACGTCACGTCTTCCATCAGCACCACTTCTCGAAAGAACCAATTCGACTTGGGTCGCTAAGGTTCACGAGGAAGGTCCCACGCAGTACAAGACCAACGTTTCCACTAAACATATCTTTGTTCTTTTGCATGTTTCCCGGTCCTGCCTCATCTTAGTGAGATTAATCACTGCTGCTCGGCCTAGAAAGATCCATCGTTTTTATTCTTGATCACACTTTTCTGTGTAATTGATTAGAGATCTTAGATATCCGCAAACATGCACTACCTCCATTCTGAAAGCATATTTACTCAACCATATCGTAAACTCCGGCACTGCAAGTAATAATTTAAGGAGGTATATATCACCGTTCAAGAACTAAGATTGGCTTTATGTTTTCTGGATTGAAAATCGCAATAAATAAAATGAGATATTATCGCAATGGGGCACACTGAGGCTTCGTATAACAGTAAGTTCACGATCATCGAATTCAAAGTTCCGATTGCCACTGAAAAAAACGACAAGGAAGTAATTTATCATGGCCTTGTTGCAGCAACCACCAAAACTCCCATAAATTATTAAGACAAGTCATATAAACCATAAGGCAGGATGTTTCGCCCTGTCTTTGAAACCATCCGCTTCCTGATGCGAATTGAAAAAAACCTTCTTAATGAATTAGCGTCATTTCAAGATGTAGTTTCAGTTTGTAATGTACCTTCCAATGATGTCACGTGGCGTGATGTCTCATTGTCGAAGGCATAACACACAATTTCAGGAGAAATGGTCGTGAATCGGAGTTTGTTTCCGAGAGTTCTTGTGATTCTCTATAGGCCACTACGGTCCGTTGCAGGCGATTTTCTGTCGCTTCCTTGTCTGGTTTAGCATGCATCTCTAATGACCTTAACATTGACTACATTAATCCATAACTTTTCGTCCATTCGTTCCTGGTGGTTTTAGCATAAATATTGACTTATTGATGTAAACCTCCATAGACGGACAGAAACAAGAGCGGGAAATGTACATGAAATAAATGTCAAGGCCGTAACCTTTATTAAAACAAGAAAGAAATATGTTTTGCGAAAAATTGTTACACATTTCTCTGTTTTACTGAGACTGATGAAAAAATTTCATTAAATGAAACAGAAGTCCTTTCCTTTGAATCCAAATGACCGAGCGTCCTAACGAGAAAGTTTCATCCTTCTGCTCTAGTGCTTCCAGAGAATCCTTTAAAATTTGATACGGTTCGTCAGTTACTAATGAACCAGCCAACAACAGTAAGTATTTTCGGGAGTTCAGCTACAAACATTTTGAGTTTCCTTCCAGAGCCAGATTTTTTGGCTTTATTACGATTCATTTTTTTGTTCATAAAAGTTATTCCATTCTATGGTTCCAGACTAATAAAGAATTTTATAGTAAGTTGAATGTAAAAACAGTCACAGATTGCAGATCTGAAATTTATTAATTACGCGTTTCGCTCGGGCAGTGATTCACCAGATAACGTTAAAATTAATGCCGGGGTACATGTCACGTTAAGATTAGGGCCAACAGCGTATGTCACATCGAAAGGGAAACCAGAACGGAATGTACATAGGGTTGACGACAAAAGCAGTCATTGCAACAGAGAATACGACCACGCTACATGTGTGTACACGGCCCCCATACAGGGCGGCGTCGCCGCTCCTTCCGCTCTGTTAAATGACACACATGTTGATATTATTTCACATATGCAATGAACAACATAAAATTGGAATTATGTTTTCTTTTCTAAGAACTTCCTATTCGTCTCAGAGTAAGCAATGTGATAAGCAGTGTAACGTTTTAGTTTAAATGTATGCAATAAGAAGTAAATAGATAATTTTTATCCATTTGATACTCACGCTTCAGTCCTGTTAAAAACATGACAAAATCTGTCGTACTCATGCTCACATTTCCAAATTAGTGACATTACATTCTCTATACAGACCAACAGAATATCCCGGAAAAGACATTTCTGTTGTTTCGCATTTATTGTGGAATTAGACTGGTTCAACACCACAACACTAGATACATGCTCAAAACTGACGTGATTACCACCATTACTTACAGTTTTCACAATGTACATCCTCAGTTCGGAGATCGTTGCACATATACAATATCGCAGAGCGAAACCCTACTAAGATCCGCCATGCAACAGTCCTTACTGCTATCATCGGTCAGCTGCTGTTAGGGAAACCCTTTTTCTCGTTTTTGTTTTATACGCATTTGTCTTTTCCTCCTCTGTGTTGTCACAAAGTTTTACGCAATTACATTTATGTTGAGTGGAACTGCGTTTCGTTGTGCCGTGCAGTCCGTACAACTTCTATTGATCACCGCCATTCATATATATAAAGCCACGAAACCGCTACTGATGATGCTTAATAAATAAAAAACTCTCGTATGTAGGCAAGCGAAAGTCTTTTTATGAAGCCGATGAGGCGATCTTCAGATACTACAGTGAAAACTTAATAAAGTTCTAGTTTAAATAAATTCAACACGAAACAGAGTAATGGATTTTACTCTTTAATACTGGCGTTTAAGTTCTTTTAAAACCAGATTAACAATGCTGCATTCTCTGGGAACTGATAAGTAACATCGATGACACACATGGCATCTTTGAGGACTTATGACGTTAAATGATCGCTGTACTGAAAAACTATAGGAATACAGTGATAGAGAGGAGGAAGAACAGAGAGGGAACGAGAGAAAAAAATCTGTAAACTTTTCTTTGCACGGATTCTAGTGGCATTACAGTACGCCTGAAAATATGTTGTTACTCACAGCAGTTAAAGATACTCCGTTTTACTTTCTTATAACAGACCCTACAGAGAATGTTGTTAGTTGTTTTCTTCACGCATAAGAGTATAACTTTAGTCCTTCTCATTGGAATTCGCGACCAATCTCTTTTTCATTTTGATTTTTGTTCCTAAAGCAAAGCTTAAGATGTCTCAGTTGAAGAAAGTTCGGCAATTCGGTCTACATCAGTGGGATGTTCGTAATAATTCCCTCCATTTTCTCCTTAGGTATGCGGTTTACCCATTAAATTAAATAGATATGCGTTCTTGAGAACGAAGCAGTCAGTTATTTCTATCAGATGTAAAAGTGTTTCTTCGGACATTACGAAGCAAAAAAACCATACACCAGGAAAGCTTTTATTGAACATGATCTAGGGTCTCTTGATTCTGTTGTGAAAATGCGTAGATGGACGAAATTTGATGATTACTATAGCCATGGATTATATCGCTTCACCCGTATTTCAAACTTCTTCCGTGGTTACCCCCTCGTTCGGGGTCGCTACTCGGAGTTCCTAAAGGGGCACTAATACGTTTCTTCTTTATCAGTGGAGAGAGTAATTATGAAACAATACAGGTCACATTCCCTATGAGCCAGCCGGAGTGGTCGAGCGGTTCTAGGCGCTACAGTCTGGAGCCGAGCAACCGCTACGGTCGCAGGTTCGAATCCTGCCTCGGGCATGGATGTGTGTGATGTCCTTAGGTTAGCTTGGTTTAATTCGTTCTAAGTTCTAGGCGACTGATGACCTCAGAAGTTAAGTCGCATAGTGCTCAGAGCCATTTTGAACCATTCCCTATGAACACACACTGTTTGTCTTTAAATCTGAGGTTTCAGCTGCCATCTGCATCCTCATGCCGGTATTCATTACAGTTTCTTCTGCATTTCAGAGCAGATTCCTTAAATTTGAGTGACTTATCTCCCTGCTGAAACTGTGGGAGCGCATATCTGAGATGTGCTATAGAAGGTGGCCACCTCTGCACTCTTCTACAACCATCACTAGGCGTCAGACACAACTGATACAGGGTCCATTCCAGTTGTTCTGTTGTTCACTTTATTCGTTCGCCACGGTGTTTGAGGAGGTTTGTCCTGTTAATTAGCACCCTGTCCATTATGTTCAAAACGTTTTCAATTGTGCGACCTCGCAGACCAAGGTGGTGTTTGGTGAGTACAAGACAAGCAGTAGAAACCCTAGCCGTGTGTGGGCGACATTAACTTTCTGAAATGTAAGCCCATGACGGCTTGTCACGAAAGGCAACAAAACAGGTCGTAGAATATCTCCGCTGTGGAACGGGAATAGGACTGTTAAATTCAGAAGAGAGAGCGGGTGGGTAGAAAGAGTACATTGAAGGCCTCGAGGCGGTGGAAGTCTTGTCTGATGAAGTGACAAAAGAAGAAACAAGAGCCAACAGGAAGAGATAGAGGATCCACTATTACAGTCAGAATTTAAAAAGGCCTTCGACGACTTAACATCCAATAAGGCAGAAGGGATAGATAACATTCCATCGGAATTTCTAAAATCATTTTAGGAAATGACAACAAAACTACTATCACAGTGGTGTGTAGAACGTATGACACACGCGATATACCATCACACTTTCGAAGAAACATAATCCACACAGTCCAAAGACAGCAGGAGCCGACTAGTGCGATAATAATAGCACAATCAGCTTAACAGCTCATATATCCAAAACTGCTGGCAAGAATAATATACAAAGGAATGGAAAAGAAAATTAAGAATGTGTTACAAGACGGTCAGATTGGCTTTAGCAAAGGTAAAAGCGTTAGAGAGGCAATTCTGAAATTGCGGTTGATAATAGAAGCAAGACTGAAAATAAATTGAGAGGCGTTCATAGGCTTTGTCGAGCTGGAATATGCGTTCGACACGTAGAATGGTGCAAAATTTTAGAAAATCTAGGAAGAATAAGACTATAAGAGTGGAAGACCAAGGACGAAGTGCTCATATTAAAAAGGGCGTAAATCAGGAGTGTAGCCCTGCTGTTCAATCTACACATCGAGGAAGCAGTGACAGAAATAAAATAAATGTTCACGGGGGGCGGGATGTAAAATTGTGGATAGACCGATATCAGTGCAAAGTTTCGGTGATGACATTGCTATGCTGAACGACGGTGAAGAAGAATTACAGGACGTGTTGAAGTGACCAGTGTAATGGGTGCAAAACATTGATTGAGAGTGAATCGAAGAAGAATGCAAACATCTTCATCTCAGAGTAGTACTTGCAACCTTTGTCCTCAATTATTTGCTGGATGTATTCCAATCTTTGCCTTCCTGTGCAGTTTTTACTCCCTACTGCTTCCTCTAGTACCATGGAAGTCATTCCTTCATGTCTTAACAGATTTTCTATCATCGTGTCCCTTCTCCTTGACAGTGTATTCCTTTTGGTCTCCGATTCCGCGCAGAAACCCTTCATTCCTTACCTGATCAGTCCACCTAATTTCCATCATTCCTCTTCTGCTCCGGCTGCTCTTCTGCTCCGGCTTTCCCACAGTCCATGTTGCACTTCCATACAATGCTGTGCTCTAAATTCACATTCTCATAAATTCATTTCTCAAATTAAGGCCTATGACTGACACTTGTAAACTTCTCTTGGGCAGAAAAATCCTTTTTGCCAGTGGTAGTCTGGTTTGATGTCCTCCTTATTCCGTCCGTCAATGGTTATTTTGCTCCCTAGGTAGCAGAATTCCTTAACTTCCTCTACTTCGTGACCATCAATCCTGATGTTAAGTTTATCGCTGTTCTCATTTCTGCTACTTCTCATTACCTTCGTCTTTCTTCGATTTACTGTCAATCCATACTCTGTACTCATTAGACTGTTCATTCCATTCATCATATCTTGCAATTCTTCTTCACTTTCTCTCAGGACAGCGATGACATCAACGAATTGTATCATCGATAAACTTGAATATTACTTCCACTCCCGGATCTTCCTTTTATTTCCATCATTGCCTCTTTGATGTAGAGATCGAACCGTAGGGGCGAAAGACTACATCCCTGTCTTACACCCATTTTACTCCGATCTCTTCGGTTTTGGTTGTCCATCCTTACTTTTCCCTCTTGGCTCTTGTACATATTGTATATTCCAGTCTCTCCCTATAGCTTACCCCAAATTTTCTCAGAATTTCGAACATCTTGCACCATTTTACATTGTCGAATACCTTTTCCGGGGCGAGAAATCGTATTAACGTGTCTTGATTTTTCCTTAGGTTCGCTTCCATTATCAACCACAAAGTCATAATTCTCGCACTTGACAGCTCTTGCAGTCTTCGGAATTATGTGGATGACATTTTCCCGAAAGTCTGATTGTATGTCGCCAGACTCATGCATTCTACTCACCAACTTGAACAGTCGTTTCGTTGCCATTTCCCACAATGATTTCAGAAATTCTGGTGGAATGTTGCCTTTTTTGATACTAAGACCTCCAACGCACTTTCAAATTTTGATTCTAACACTGGAACTCCCATCACTCTAAATAGACTTCTGTTTTTTCTTCTATCATTTCCCACAACGCTTTCAGAAATTCTGGTGGAATGTTATCTGCCATTTTTGATACTAAGACCTCCAAAGCTCTTTTAAATTTTGGTTCTAATACTGGAACTCCTATCTCTTCTACATAGACTTCAGTTTTTTCTTCTATCAGACAAATGTTCCGCCTCATAGAGTGCTTTAATTGACTCTTTGCATGTATCAGCTCTCTCTTCTGCATTTACCAGCGGAATTCTCGTTGCACTCTTAATGTTACCACACTTTCTTTCAATTATCAAAGGTTGTTTTAACTATCCTGCTGAATCAGTCCTTCCAAAAATAGTTCAAATTGCACTATGGGAATTAACATCTATGGTCATCAGTCCCCTAGAACTTAGAACTACTTAAACCTAACTTACCTAAGGACATCACACAACACCCAGTCATCACAAGGCAGAGAAAATCCCTGATCCCGCCGGGAATCGAACGCTTGATCGCGGGCGTGGGAAGCGAAAATCAGTCCTTCCCACAGTCATTTCTTCTTTGATTTCTTCACATTTTTAATGCAGCCATTTTGTGTTAGTTTCCCTACACATCCTGTTTATCTCATTCGTCAGTGACTTGTATTTCTGTATTCCTGAATTTCCCTGAACATTTTTGTACTTCCTTCTTTCGTCGATCAACTGAAGTATTTCTTATGTTGCCCATTGTTTCTTCTCAATTACCTCCTTTGTACCTATTTTTATTCTTTCCAACTTCCGTTATTGCTGTTTTTAGAAATGTCCATTCCTCTTCAACTGCACTGCCTACTGAACTACTCCTTCTTGCTGAATGTATAACCTTAGAGAACTTCAAGCGTGTCTCATCATTCTTTAGCACCTTCGTATGTCATTTCTTTGCTTATTGATTCTTCGTGACTAATCTCTTAAACTTGAGCCCACTCTCCATCTCTATTAAATTGTGATCTGAGCCTATATCTGCTCCTGGGTACGCCTTGCAATCCAGTCTCTGATTTCGGAATCTCTGCCTGACTATGACGTAATCTAATTGAAATCTTCCTGTAACACTCGGCCTTTTACAAGTATACCTCCTACTCTTGTGATTCTTGAATGGGGTATTCGCTATTACTATCTGAAACTTGTTACAGAACTCAATTAGTCTTTCTCCTCTTTCATTACTTGTCCCAAGCCCATGTTCTCCAGTGATCTCTTCTTTTGCTGCTTCCCTTACAGGCGCATTCCAGTCACTCAGTTATATCCTCATACACTTCCTCTATATCATCATCTTCAGCTTGCGATATCGGCATGTACACCTGAACTATCATTGTCGGTGTTGGTTTGCCGTCGCTTCTGATAAAAACAATCCTGTGACTGAACTGTTCATAGTAACACACTGTTCGCCCTTCGTTGCTGTTCATAACGAATCGTACCCCCGTTGTGCAGTTTACTGCTGCTGTTGATATTACCCTACACTCATCTGACCAGAAATTCTTGTCCTCTTTCCATTTCACTTCACTGATCAATACTATAGCTAGGTTGAGCCTTTGCACTTCCTAGCTTTTACCTTCCCTACCACGCCCAAGGCTCTGAAATTCCACGCCCAGACCCGTAGCATATTATCCTTTGTTACGTGAGGTTACTTCAAAATCTTTTGCCAATGGAGAGATCTTCGTGACACTCTTCAGTTATAGGCCACATGTCCTGTGGATACTCGTTATGTGCCTTTAATGCAGTGGCTTTCATTGCTATCTGATCCTCATGCCGTTGATCATTGCTGATTCTGGCGCCTTCAGTGGCAGTGGACTGAATCTCCGTCCGCTCTTCCCCCTCTTTGACAAAGGCGTTGACTGAATGAGGGCGACTTCTTATGCCGGAAGTCTTCGACCGTCAGTACTAACTGTTAATCAAAATATAGGCGGGGCCTGTTCCGAACTCGGGACTGATGGCACTTTCATTAGTAATCAAAGACATTACCCCATTATTTTTTTCTTCTTTCCTCATGATCTCATTTTGTTCGTCAATCTTCCTTACATTTTTTCGGGGCGGACATCCCGTAACACCCGCTCAGTTCCGTTGTTGATCCAGTCACTCCTTTTTTTATTATAGTGGGCAGCTAACGCTCTGACCGAACACGCTGAGCTACAGTGCCGGTGCACCTAGAGTACCCTTGCTACCCAGTCATGAAAATAACCCATGATTTATGGAGCAAGGAGGATATAAAAGACACAATTGCAGTGTCAAAAAGGGCACTCGTGGGCAAGAGACATCTACTAATATCGGGCTTAGTCTCTAATTTGGGGAAGAGATTTCTGAGATTGTACGTTTGGAGCACAGCACAGCATTATATTGTAGTGAAACATGGAATTTGGGAAAACTGTAACAGAAGACAGTCGAAGCCTTTCAGATGTGATTCTACAGAAGAATTTTGTAAATCAATTGGACTGATAATGTAATGAACGAGGAGTTTCTCCGCAGACTCGACGAGGAAAGGAGAAATGGTAGCACTGACAAGAAGAAGGGGGAGAATGGTAGGACATTTGCTAAGATGTCAGGGAATAACTTGTATGGTACTAGAGGGAGCTGTAGAGGATAAAAACTCTAGAGGAAGACACATGGGAATAGATCCGGTAATAACTGATGATGCTGGTTGCAACTGCTACTCTGAGATAAAAACGTTGCCACAGGAGGAAAATTTATGGTGGGCCACATCAATCCAGTCAGAAATCTTACGACTCAGAAAAATAAAACAGTTCTTCAGGAGAACATCCAACAACTGTTAATCAATGCCAAGCCGAATAAGTGCATCCATAAGGGCCACATGTTACTGAGTTGCTCAATTTATGAACCTCTTACACTCGAACAAATAATCCAGCTTTTTTAAAATTTAATCGTATGTTTGTGCCTACATGTGCATCACATCTATCCTGTTCGGCAATTCCTTCGCGACCCTTCGTTTATTTTATCTTAGAGTGTGTTACGAAATGGATTCCGACTTAGTGAACACATATTGATGTCAGCTGTTTGTGACGTATGAAAATTTGTTACGGATTGGGACTCTAACTCGTATTTCCTGCTTTTCACGCGCCGTCTTGTTAACCAATGCGGCTAATAGTACACGCCATCAGAACCTCCAAATGTTACGTTGTCCACTAACATTTTGTGATTACCATTCAGATAGAGACAAACATTTTTTATCGTGGTTTTAGGGTGCCAGATTTTCATGCGACACACACAGCTGACATCCACAGGCATTCGCCAAATGCGAATCCATTTCGTGATATTTACGACAGTTGTGTATTTGTATGTTCCCTCGTGGCTGAACGACATTGTAACGTAAAGGTACACTGTTTAATCACAAACACTGTAGTCATCAGTGATATATCTGTGCCTTGACGAGCGAAAATGACGATAATAATTTATTTTTCTTTGAATGTGGGGGAATCACGAAATGTGCGAGCACAACGGCTGGACCGCGTGACATAAGGAGGTCCTGGCGACGGGGTTGGATAGACGACGTGATTGACACAGTATCACGCGAAAAGTGAAAAATGAGGAGTTCGACTCCCAGTAATGCACAAATATTCGTATTTCAAAAACAGATGACGTCAATACGTATTCGCTAAATGTGAATGAGTTTCGTGATATTTCTGATCTCAGCTGGTCGCCAAGAAGTTTCACAATGGAGACTTGATCTTAAGCTCCGCGGTTCCGTGTCGATGGCAGCACTCAATTCCACTGGGTACTAACGTGCCACAAATAGCAAGTAGCTGCCAGCATTGGAGTTGTTAATCACGGGAGACAGCCATGAGAAGGATTCTCAACGGACTGTGTATCACGACTGTGGTTGGATATTCGATGACGTAGCTGTGGAGCACGTCAATTTGTTGGACAACTGTCCGCCGTGGCATTTCTTCTTGCTGCAAAGCACGCGCGGTGTAGCCTCCTGGTATTAGGCGCCTTGCCACAGTTCACGTGGCTCCCCCGTCCGAGGTCGAGTCCGCCATCGGGCATGGGTGTGTGTGTCGTCCACAGCGTAAGTTAGTTATATTGGATGAAGTAGTTCGTAAGCCTACGGACCGATGACCTAAGTAGTTCGGTCCCATAGGAACATACCACCTAACGTACTCGCTGCAAAGCGACCTTGCGGGTGCAGTGAAAGCTTTGTATCGAACTTCCAGTCATGTCAACAAGCTGAACACTGTACACAAGTCGCATGGTTTGATTCAGCGAGCTCAGTTGAACATGGCGGAGAATGAAGCTTTATTTTTACGTTCTTTACACCACCGAGGGCAACGGCCTTGCCGCAGTGGATATACCGGTTCCCGTGAGATCACCAAAGTTAAGCGCTGTCGGGCGTGGTCGGCACTTGGATGGGTGACCATCCAGGCGCCGTGCGCTGTTGCCATTTATGGGGGTGCACTCAGCCTCGTGATGCCAATTCAGGAGCTACTCGACGGAATATTAGCGGCTTCGGTCAAGAATACCATCATAACGGCCGGGAGAGCGGTGTGCTGACCCCACGCCCCTCCTATCCGCATTATCCACTGAGGATGGCACGGCGGTCGCATGGCCCCGGTAGGTCACTCGTAGCCTGAAGACGGAGTGCTTCTTTTACACCAACGGCTTTCCGTCCATCTTCATCTGTACTCCGAAAACCACCACCCGATGTATGGCAGAACGTTAAGAAATGGCTCTGAGCACTATGGGACTTAACAACTATGGTCATCACTACCCTAGGACTTAGAACTAATTAAACCTAACTAACCTAAGGACAGCACACAACACCCAGTCATCACGAGGCATGGCAGAACGTATTTTCGGTTTACAGTCATCCCTCCACAAATGGCGGATGGGAAGAACGCTTGTCAATAAAAATCGGTATACCTTCTAAAGTCATTGATTTTTACGTCGTGCTTATTTGGCGAGACGAATGTGGGAGGAAGCAGTATGTTGCCCGTCACTTCATGGAACGCACCCTTTAGGAATTTCAACTGAAAACCTATCCATGATATAATTTACAGCGCTACTGTCACCGCGTTTACCACTGTTGTTGAGTATGTCCGCAATGTTAGGTGTCACATTTACTAGACGATTCCGTGACGATATCTGCTCTTAATTTACTGCGTCTCTTGTTAACTGCCCAATCACACTAATGTAACCACCACCTACGTTCAACATCGAGGTACAATAATTGCTCACAGACGGCAGGTTGCACCACTGGCAGTGGAGGGTAAATAAAGCGTGTCTTGGGGAGCGGAGAACACAGCAGTCGTAACGCGGAAAAGGAGCGATATACCTCACTTCCAAAAGGACCTGATAATCTGCTTTCCGGCCAATGGTGGAAGCATAATTGCTGAATGTGCAAACTGTTCTCTTGCCCCCTCGTTAAAGTATACCGTGCGTTACCAAGTAACATTATCTACAACCGGCGCCGAGGCAACAGTTCTGCACCACCGGCCCTAGATGCCAGACGCGAACGACGACTTGGCAGGTGTGTACTGGCGAATAGACGTGCCGCCGTTGTACGACTGATGGCACGGATACAATGGGCTATTAAATGTGTCCCCTGAATTACCGTTCAGCGGACGCTGTTGCTTATGGTCAGTAGATACCTAGTTCATTCAGCCATGCTGATTGGTGTTCATGAGCGAAGAAGGCTGGATTTTTCGCCTCAATGCCGCAACTGGACGTCAACTGAGTTGCTACAGGTAGCCTTCTCAGATGAGTCACTTTTATGCTCCATCGTAGAAGTGGACGTTGGTGCGTACAGCGTGAAAAGTCTGATAGCAAACAACCTGCACCAGTTGGAATCGTCCAGGCCGCAGGAGGGAATGTTTTCGTAGCATTCTAGAAAGACATGATGGATGGATCTATACTTGGGGACCACGTACACCTCTGTATGTAGTTTGTTTAGCTTGGGCACGGTGGCATCTAGCAACAGAAAAATGCAACGTGTCACATAGCTCGGAATGCACGAACGTCGTTCGAAGAACACCACGCTGATTGTCCCGTGCTCCCCCGCCACCAAACTCCCCAGATTTGAACTCAGTGGAGACTCTGTGGGACCGCATCCTTCGGGCTGTTCACACCTTTCATTCTCAACCGAGGAACTTAGCTCAACTGGCCACGGTACTGGAACCGGCGCGACCGCACATCTCCGTCGGTACCTTCTACAATCTGAAAGACTCTCTTTCTGCAGGTCTGGCAGCTGGCCGCGTTATTCAGGCCTTTGACGATTTTGTCACTCAATACGACTCAATAGCTTATTACTGCAACCACGTGTTAGTCTATCCAGGTAAGCGTCCCAGACAGGTAAGTTATTTACGTTACTGGTCATTAAAATTGCTACACCAAGAAGAAATGCAGATGATAAACGGGTATTCATTGGAGAAATATATTATACTAGAACTGACATGTGATTACATTTTCACGTTATTTGGGAGGATAGATCCTGAGAAATCAGTACCCAGAACAACCACCTCTGGCCGTGATAACGGCCTTGATACGCCTGGGCATTGAGTCAAACAGACCTTGGATGGCGTATAGAGGTACAGCTGCCCATGCACCTTAACACGATACCACAGTTCATCTGACGAGCCATTTGCTCGGCCACCATTGACCAGACGTTTTAAGTTGGTGACATATCTACATAATGTGCTGGCAAGGGCAGCAGACGAACATTTTCTGTATCCAGAAAGGCCCGTACGGAACCTGAAATATGCAGTCGTGCTTTATCCTGCTGAAATGTACGGTTTCGCAGGGATCGAATGAAGGGTAGAGCCACGGGTCGTAACACATCTGAAATGTAACCTCCACTGTTGGAAGTGGCGTCAATGCGAACAAGAGGTGACCGAGACCGAAACGCCGGGTGATACGCCAAAACGGCGATGACGATTACACGATTCCATTGTGCATTCACCACGATGTCGCCAAACACGGATGCGACCATCATGATGCTGTAAACAGAAACTGGATTCATACGAAAAAATGACGTTTTGCCATTTGTGCACCCAGCTTCGTCGTTAAGTACACCATCGCAGGCGTTCCTCTCTGTGGTGCAGCGTCCAGGGTAACCACAGCAATGGTCTCCGAGCTGTTAGTCCATGCTGCTGCAAACGACGTCGAAGTGCTCGTGCAGATGGTTGTTGTCTTGCAAACGCCCCCATCTTGTTGACTCAGGTATCGAGACGTGGCTGCACGATCCGTTACAGCCATGCGGATAAGATGCCTGTCATCTCGACTGCTAGTGATACGTGGCCATTTCCGTATTACTCTCCTGAACCCACCGATTCGACATTCTGCTAACAGTCATTAGATCTCGAATAACTCGAGCAGCAATGTCGCGATACGATGAACCGCAATCAAGATAGGCTACCTTTATCAAAGTCGAAAACGTGATGGTACGCAATTCTCCTCCTTACACGAGCCATCACAACAACTTTTCACCAGGTAACGTAGGTCAAGTGCTGTTTGTGTATGAGAAATCGGTTGGAAACTTTCCTCATGTCAGCACGTTGTAGGTGTCGCCACCGGCGCCAACCTTGTGTGAATGCTCTGAAAAGCTAAACATTTGTTTATCATAGCAGCTTCTTCCTGTCGGTTAAATTTCGGGTCTGTACCACGTCATCTGCGTGTTGTAGCAATTTTAATGGTCAGTAGTGTAGTTACCAAACCACTGTCCTAGCGCCAACGGCCTTGCCGCAGTGACAACACCGGTTCTGTTGGACTTAGCTAGCACTTCGATGAGTGACCGTCCGGTATGCCGGGCTTCGCTGGCGATCGGTGTGCACCCAGCCACTGGCAGGCGAACTGAGGAGCTTCTTGACTGAGAAGTAACGGCTCCGGTAACGAAAAGTGACAACGGTCGGTAGAGCGGTGTGCTGACCACACGCCCGTCTGTGTTCGCATCCAGTGACGCCTGTATCTCGAGGACATCACGGCGGTCGGTCAGTACCGTTACGGGCTTCCGAGAGTTGTTCGGACAGAGTTTAGTTTTAGTTCTAGTTTAAACCATTATCCCATAATCCGGTACTAGATGCAGGTTGCTTGTCTAGAGGCTGCCAGCGGCCATAAAAATTTAGTTTTGTAATAGTTCATGTAATGATTGACTGTAAAGGTAACAAAAGACAAATTTGGAATAGGTATTAAAATCCCCGTAGAAGAAATAAAAACTCTGAGGTTCCCGATGACATTGTAATTCTGTCAGACACACCAAAGGACTTGGAAGAGCAGTTGAACGGAACGGAAATGAGGATATAAGATGAACATCAACCAAATTAAAAAGAGGATAATGGGATGTAGTCAAATTGAGTCGGGTGATGCTGAGGGAATTAGATTAGGTAATGGTTCAAATGGCTGTGAGCACTATGGGACTCAACTGCTGTGGTCATCAGTCCCCTACAACATAGAACTACTTAAACCTAACTAACCTAAGGACATCACACACATCCATGCCCGAGGCAGGATTCGAACCTGCGACCGTAGCAGTCGCACGGTTCCGGACTGCGCGCCTAGAACCGCGAGACCACCGCGGCCGGCGATTAGGAAATGAAACACTTAAATTAGTAAAGTAATCATGCTATTTGTGGAGCAAAATAACTGATGATGGTCGAAGTAGAGTGGATATAAAATGTAGACTGGATTTGGCAAGGAAAGCGTAGCTGAAGAAGAGAAATTTGTTAACTTCGAGTACAGATTTAAGTGTCATGAATTCGTTTCTGAGAGTATTTGTATGGAGTGTAGCCATGTATGGAAGTGAAACATGGACAATAAATAGTTTGGACAAGAAGAGAATAGAAGCTTTCGAAATGTGGTGCTACAGAAGCATGCTGAAGAGTAGATAGGCAGATCACATTACTAATGAGGAGATACTGAATAGAATGGGGAAAACAGGAGTTTGTTGCACAACGTGACTAGAAGAAGGAATCGGTTGGTAAGACACGTTCTCAGGGATCAAGGGATCACCAATTAAGTATTGGAGGGCAGAGTGGAGGGTAAAAATCGTTGAGAGAAATAGAGAGATGAATACACTAAGCAGATTCAGAAGGATGTAGGCTGCAGTAGGTACTGGGAGATGAAGCAACTTGCACAGGATAGAGTAGCATGGGGAGCTGCATCAAACCAGTCTCTGGACTGAAGACCACAACAACAACAATAACTGACTGAATTTAAAAGTTGAAAATGTGTCGTAATCCACTCATTAAGAGGTATAATATTATGTTAAACGTTTAACATAATAAGACAAGTATTGCTGTTAGAAACTGTGTACTTGCCTTAAGGCTGCGCAACTGACTGCGCGCTAATACCCTGACTACATTACCGTGACAAAGTCATGAATACGTCATAATATCGTGCCACAACTCCTTTTGCCCAGTATAGTGCAGCAGCTCGACGTGGCATGAACTCGTCGTCGGAAGCCCACTGCATAAATATTCAAATATACTGCCTCTACAGTCATCATTTATAGGGAAAGTGTTGCCGGTGTAGTATTTTGTGCACAAGCCGACCTCTGGACTATGTCCCATAAATATTCAATGGGATTCATCTAGTGTGATATGGGTGGCCAAATCATTCGCTTGCATTGTCCAAACTGTTCTTCAATCCAGTCATGAACAATTGTGGCTCGAATACATGGCGCATTGTCATCCATAAAATTTACATCATTGTTTGAGAAGATGAAGCCTGTGAATGGCTGGAAATGGTCTCCAAGTCCAGTTGGATCAGAGGACCCAGTCCATTCCATGTATCCACAACTTGCACCATTGTTGAGGCACCGCCATCGTGAGTAGTGACTTGTTGACAGCTTGGGTCCGTGGCTTTGTGCGGTTTGCGCCAAGCTCTTACCAATTGGAATCATGACTCATCTGATCAGGCAACGGTTTTTTAATTCGTCTAGGCCCAACCGATACGGTCAAGAGCCGAGGAGAGGCACCGTAGTTGATGTCATGCTGTTACCAAAGACACTCGCTTCAGTCGTCGGCTGCCCGAGCAGCACTGTGCTAATGGATACGTTCATCGTGCGTCCCACGTTGATTTTTGCACCGTTGCTTGTCTGTTAGCAGTGTCAACTCTACGCTAACGTCGCTGTTCTCGTTCTTATGTGAAGGCCGTCGGTCAATGTGTTGTCCATGGTGAGAAGTAAGGCCTGAAATTTGGTATTCTCGTGTAAGGTGTCAGGCAAATCAAACACCTTCCATTAAAACCATAACTTGATAAGCAAAACCAGTAGTATGTCACATAGCTCCGAATAAATCGTGACATTAAATTAACCAAAGTAATACGAGTAACGAGTGAGCAAATGGAATACCACAGACTAACACAAGAATGCCTAAATGCATGTCGTACCTTCCCACTGTGAGGCAGACGCAGTTCCGAGGGGAGAAACGAGAACAGAAGCCGAGAGCAGAATCGTGTTAAGCCAGAAGGCCCTACGATAAGGGACGGACTGGACACCCACGTCGCCAGCCTACCTCTAAGACTACCATTCACACGTTTTAGCGTGAGACTTTTTCGCGTCTCTGTTACGTCAAGGAACACCCCCCACCACATGTTAAAAGCTAGAGCCCTCCAGAAAAACAGTTTAGATCTTACGATAACACAAAAAGTGCCACTACCACCAGCAAGTTTTAGCGTGAGACTTTTTCGCGTGTCTGTTACATTAGGACCACCCCCCAGCTCATGTTAAGAGATAGAGCCCTCCAGAAGAACAGTATAGATCTCACGATAACGCTAAAAGGACCACACCAGCTGCAGGTTTTAGCGTGAGACTTTTTCACGTCTCTGTTACGTTGCAAACTTTAAAAACATTGCCCCACCACGAAAAGTATAACGTTTCTCATTGGATAGACAGAATTTTTGTAGGCGGAACTTAAGATTAACATTGAGACCCTGATTGGTCAGATGAAAACACAGCCAGATAGTTTTTTTTTAACCAACTTCGGTGAACTGTAGTCAGGAGAAGTTAGGTGGGAGTTAGTTCGGAGACGACGAGCTGGATGGCTGCTTCCGAGATGGCGAAGTGAGCGGAGCTGCGCCGGCCGCTGCCCCCCTGAAGCTGCCTAACCAACGACATCGTAATGAACGCACGCGATGCCATATAACAGCGCATAAAGCTTCACTCAGAACTGCAGAAGTCTCATCTGCTACACCCCCTTTTTGCATAAGACTAGTGTCGATCGTAAATTAAAGCTCATGGTGTTCACATTTGCCACTTGAAGTAAAAATCTGAAATGCGATGATTTCTCTGTTATATAATTATTGAGAAGTCACATCAGCCACTGTAATTTACGACAAATTAGATAAGTAATTAAAGATAATTGAGGGTCACTGTAGACCATTTTGATAGTTTTGTCTCCTGTGAAACTTAATGTAAACCTAGATTATAGATGTGATATGGCATAGCTCATCATCCGATCTTGGAAACCCATTCAGGGAATATTCGTTCACATTTTTGTTGAACGCAGTTGGTTTTTACCATCCTGTATTGAAACATTTCCTTTTATCAGTAGTGCAATTTATAAACAATGTTTTGTGAGTAGAATGAAATTTCCAATGGTAAACTTAACTGCTTTTTTGACGATATTTTACCAGCTAACTAAAAATAGGAAAGCCTTGCACCCCCTCCACTAAAATTAGTTAGTATTAAGATTCTTTTACAGGGAGTGCAGTGGAGCTGACGCTGAAATCATTAAGTATTTGGTTATATCATCGCTAGTCTCACTGAACTCTTCTGAATTCTACATGTCATGTGTGGTCTGGCCTCTCCTTACCAGCAGCAGGTCCCAGGTTCAAACTCGTCAATTTCCTAAAAAACACGCTCAGAGCGTCGTTGCGCGAAAGTGGTAGGGAGACACGAGATAGAACAAACAGACACCACCATGAATGTTTAGACTCCGCACAATCTTGACACTGTGGATTTCGAAATATCGAATTTCCTAACGATTTCCGAAATGGAATGTCCTATGAGTCTCGCTCCAAATACTATTCCGCGTTGTAAGTCTTCATTCTGTTCGTGCGACCATAATCCCGTAAAAAAGGTTTTTGATATGAATCACCTGAGTACTAAAGACCGCTCCGCCACTGCACTGGCCTTTTATACCTTGTGTACGCAATACTGCGGCCATCTGTTTTACATGTGCATATCTCTGCCTCATGACTTTTGTCACCTCAGTGTGTCACCAGCACTTAGCGACTTCCAAGGAATTTTGCATGTAATCTTAACCTTTTCATGCAGAGTCCCGTCTGAAAAAAAAAAGGACTGCAAAATTACTTCTCTGGGCGGTATATACGTAAGGAGCTATTATGTCATAAAGACGTACATGTGTGAAGTAATACCTTTTGCATAAGATCGCGAACAGTAAAATTTCAGTGTCAGCATAGCTTTTAAATTTATTATCTCTATACTACTAAACATTTCGACAGAGAGTACCCACATATATCACAGCTTGTACTTGCAAAATTATGTCCCTGAGCAACAAATAGTTCAGGATATACGACATCATAGACAATGAAGGCGTGATATACTAACTTTTGCAAGAAATGGTGTGGAAATTACGAAGATTATATTTATCCAATGTTTTATGATGAGAGCAGTTAATTACTTCCAACAAACGTTTAGCATAATTTCAAACTTTTCCTACCCTTTTTCACCCTTACATGCTTCATCTTAAATATATAAGGGACTGACTCATTTACAACGTAATCAAATGTTTGAAGCTGCTTTACACACCGGAGTTTAATTAATGGGAGAACCGAGAGTATACTAAGCACTTCGTCTTCAGGCCACAAGTGGCCCATCGGGACCATCCGACCTCCGTGTCATCCTCAGTTGAGGATGCGGATAGGAGAGGCGTATGGTCAGCACACCGCTCTCCCGGTCGTTATGACGGTTTTCTGAGAATTTACTAGTTCTCCGGAAAAGAACTTACAAGTGTTTCGTAAGCCACTTCTTCTGTGGATGAACCACGATTTGTTAGCTACCTTCGAATGAATATCGACCTGGAATAATCTTTTCCTAAAATTATTTTTATGTGGTCATTCAATTTTAAGTTGTTCCCAACAGTTTGTTACAACCCCTATGTAGAGCGCCGAAGGGAAAACGTCTACCGCCGTCGTTGTAGAGAGACTTAGCAGCTCCGGTCATACGCACGAGGCAGCTCGGTTAGCGACCACAGACGGCTCTGCACCCGGGAAGCCGCGAGTTCGCCAACCGTCCCCGCCCCTGCGGTCGACTGCTTGCAGTCCGCCGTACGCTGTCACTCAGAGAGCGGATGTCAACAGCCCCCTCGCTCCTCGCATCGGTTGAACTACAAGGTGTAGCCCGCCCCGCCACAGCTATGACACGGAGATTGGTGGTAGTAACAGCCGGTCGGTTGGCCGCCGATAGCCGTCACCGGAGGCCGTCTTGGTTGGCATGCAACTTAAACAATCACTATTCTCTCCGGTTCTGGATGTGGACATAATGGTGACACGACTGCCTCCATCTGAGCTTCCGGGTTCGCTTATTTACACTACTGGCCATTAAAATTGATACACCATGAAAACGACGCGCTACAAACGCGAAATTTGACCGACAGGAAGAAGATGCTGTGATATGCAAATGATTAGTTTTTCAGAGCGTTCACACACGGTTGGCGCGGGTGGCGACACCTGAAACGTGCTGACATGAAGAAAGTTTCCAACAGATTTCTCATACACAAACAGCAGTTGACCGGCGTTGCCTGGTGAAACGTTGTTGTTGTGCCTCGTGTAAGGAGGAGAAATGCTTACCATCCCGTTCCCGACTTTGATAAAGGTCGGATTGTAGCCTATCACGATTGCGGTTTATCGCATCGCGACATTGCTGCTCGCGTTGGTCGAGGTTTAATGACTGTTAGCAGAATATGGAAAAGGTGGGTTCAGGAGGGTAATACGGAACGCTGTGCTCGATCCCAACGGCCTCGTATCACTAGCAGTGGAGATGACAGGCATCTTATCCGCATGGCTCTAACGCATCATGCAGCCACGTCACGACACCTGATGGGGTCGTTTGCAAGACAACAACCACCAGCATGAACAGTTAGACGACGTTTGTAGCAGCATTAACTATCAGCTCAGAGATCATGGCTGCGGTTACCCATGACGCTGCATCACAGACAGGACCGCCTGCGATGGTGTACTCAACGAGGAACCTGGGAGCACGAATGGCAAAAAGACATTTTTTCGGTTGAATCCAGGTTCTGTTAACAGCGTCATGATGGTTGCTTCCGCGTTTGGCGACTTCGCAGTGAACGCACATTGGCAGCGTGTGTTCGTCATCGCCATACTGGCGTATCACCTGGTGTGATGGTATGGGGTGCCATTGGTTACACGTGTCGGTCACCTCTTGTTCGCATTGACGGCATTTTGAACAGTGGACGCTACATTTCAGATGTGTTACGACCCGTGGCTCTACCCTTCATTCGATCCCTGTGAAACCGTACATTTCAGCAGGATATGGCACGACCGTATGTTGCAGGTCCTGTACGGGCCTTTCTGGATACAGAAAATGTTCGACTGCTGCCCTGGCCAACACATTCTCCAGATCTCTCACCAACTGAAAACGTCTGGTCAATGATGGCCGAGCAATTGGCTCGTCGCAATACGCCAGTCACTACTCTTGATGAAATGTGGTATCGTGTTGAAGCTGCTGTACACGCCATCCAAGCTCTGTTTGACTCACTGCCCAGGCTTATCTACGCCACTATTACGAACAGAGGTGGTTGTTCTGGATACTGATTTCTCAGGATCTCTGTACACAAACTGCGTGAAAATGTGATCACATGTTAGTTCTAGTATAATATATGTGTCCAATGAATACCCGTTTATCATCTTCATTTCTTCTTGGTGTAGTAATTTTAATGGCCAGTAGTGTATTCTTCTTTCCTCAACGCGTCTGATTTATTTCCTCTGGAGGGGACAAGTGGAGTGCACTTTAAAAATTACATCAGCTTTCCTCAACCCGCTTCGGCCTCTACTCACAGGTCACTAGGAGCTGTTGGGGGCAGTGTGTGGCTTCTTCACAGCACGTCAGTGCTCCGCTGATCACTTCACGATTGTATACAGTGCCCGCCTGGCTCGCCTTCTTGCTAGCGAGCGGTGCTTTAAAGCTGACTTGCAGAAACGGTTGAAAAATATTGCCAGCGCCTGCCATCTGATGCGCCTATCGATCACTTAACTACTACCTCCCAGCCAAATTTACAAGTATTCCCCAAATCCACGCCTCTACTTATTCGTGTTGCAGCAGGTTAATTCCAGTTATCCTATGATGGGGTACTGTTTATGGTGACTTACCGCCTGTTCCGTAATAATGAGTATTTAGTCTTCTTTTAACAATGGCAATCCAGGTTGCAAAATTCATTTTAGTAATAACAGTTACACGTTTCTCTCTTGTGAGGCAATATAAGATCCTCTGAAGGTAACAGGAAAAAACTTTTTTAATGTATCAAAGAGTAACGTAATCAAGCATAATTCTAAACTGTGCTGCCATGCATATAGGGATAATAATAAATGTCTAAACTCACGTAAAAATTTGGAAGAAGAATTTTCATTTCCAGTTGTCACAACGTAGCATAAAATTGGAATAAATATCATCTGGATAACTCTTTCTCTTGTCAGACGTCTTATTGGAGTTTAACAGAAATTTATAATAAAAAGGTAAAATCAGTAGGAGGCAATAAGAGATTAAAATGAATAAAACACTTGAACACTAAAATACCTTACACGTGCGAAGAAAGAATTACCCAGCGTAGAATATATATTGGAAGGAAGAAAGTGTTCCGGTGAAGCAAGTCTGCTAATGAGGAGAGCGCGGCAAGTGCCATCAAGCAGTCTCCCAGAAATTTCCCTTCTTGGAAGAGGATTCAAAATAAGAGAACACGTGTCTCGGCTTACCCGTAGATACTATACCATTTCTCAGAAAGTTCTCGACGTGTGTTAGATGCCTGTTAGGGCGCGATTGTCTCAGATGAAATGGTGGCACAATGACTATCGCCGCTGGTTCTTATTTCTGCGTTCCGTGTTCGAAACTAGATTATTATTTTTATTTATTTACTTTCTTTTTTCTTTTACCCAGCCATATCCGTTGAAGATTGCCACACGGAAGCTGATCAAGCTAGAGGACACAAAGTTGTTACACTAACTGTTAAATTACAGTTGTTGTTGTTGTTGTGGTCTTCAGTCCTGAGACTGGTTTCATGCACCTCTCCATGCTACTCTATCCTTTGCTAACTTCTTCATCTCCCAGTACCTACTGCAACCTACATCCTTCTGATTCTGCTTTTTGTATTCATCTCTTGGTCTCCCTCTACGATTTTTACCCTCCACGCTGCCCTCCAATACTAAATTGGTGATCCTACCAACCGATCCCTTCTTCTAGTCAAGTTGTGCCACGAACTTCTCTTCTCCCCAATCCTACTCAACATCTCCTAATTAGTTATGTGATCTACCCATGTAACCTTCAGCATTCTTCTGCAGCACCACATTTCGAAAGCTTCTATTCTATTCTTGTCTATTTATCGTCCATGTTTCACTTCCATACATGGCTACACACCATACAAATACTTTCAGAAACGAATTCCTGACACTTAAATCTATAGTCGATGTTAACAAATTTCTCTTCTTCAGAAACGCTTTCCTTGCCAAATCCAGTCTACATTTTATATCCTCTCTACTTCGACCATCATCAGTTATTTTGCTTCCTAAATAACAAAGCTCCTTTACTACATTAAGTGTCTCATTAGCTAATCTAATACACTCAACATCACCCGTCTTAATTCGACTACATTCCATTATCCTCGTTTTGCTTTTGTTGATGTTCATCTTATAACCTCCTTTCAAGACACTATCCATTCCGTTCAACTACTCTTCCAAGTCCTTTGCTGTCTCTGACAGAATTACAATGTCATCGGCGAATCTCAGAGTTTTTATTTCTTCTCCGTGGATTTTAATACCTATTCCGAATTTTTCTTTTGTTTCCTTCACTGATTGCTCAGTATACAGATTGAATAACATCAGGAAGAGGTTACAACTCTGTCTCACTCCCTTCCCTACCTCTGCTTCCCTTTCATGCCCCTCAACTCTTATAACTGCCATTTGGTTTTATACAAATTGTAAATAGCCTTTCGCTCCCTATATGCTGCCCCTGCCACCTTCAGAATTTGAAAGAGACTATTCCAGTCAACATTTTCAAAAGCTTTCTCTAAGTCTACAAATGCTAGAAACGTAGGTTTGTCTTTCCTTAATCTTTCTTCTAAGATGAGTCGTAAGGTCAGTATTGCGTCACGTGTTCCAATATTTCTACGGAATGCAAAATGATCTTCCCCGAGGTCGGCTTCTACCAGTTTTTCCATTCATCTGTAAAGAATTGGCGTTAGTATTTTGCAGCTGTGGCTTATTAAACTGATAGTTCGCTAATTTTCTCATCTGTCAACACCTGCTTTCTTTGGGATTGGAATTATTATATTCTTCTAGAAGTCTGAGGGTATTTCGCCTGTCTCATTCATCTTTCTCACCATGTGGTAGAGTTTTGTCAGGACTGGCTCTCCCAAGGTCGTCAGTAGTTCTAATGGGATGTTGTCTACTCCCGGAGCCTTGTTCCGAATCAGGTCTTTCAGTGCTCTGTCACACTCTTCACGCAGTATCATATCTGCCAGTTCATCTTCATCTACATCCTCTTCCATTTCCATAATATTGTCCTCAAGTACATCGCCCCTCTATACACTCCTTCCACCTTTCTGCTTTCCCTTCTTTGCTTAAAACTGGGTTCCCATCTGAGCTCATTACATTCATACAAGTGGTTCTCTTTTCTCCAAAGGTCTCTTTAATTTTCCTGTAGGCAGTACCTATCTTACCCCTAGTGAGATAAGCCTCTACATCATCCTCTAGCCATCCCTGCTTAACCATTTTGCACTTATTGTCGATCTCATTTTTGAGACTTTGTATTCATTTTATTCCTGCTTCATTTACAGCATTTTTATATTTTCTCCTTTCATCAATTAAATTCAACATTTCTTCTGTTACCCAAGGATTTCTACCAGCCTTCGTCTTTTTACGTACTTGACCCTCGGCTGCCTTCACTACTTCATCTCTCAAAGCTACCCATTCTTCTTCTACTGTATTTCTTTCCCCCATTCCTGCCATTTGTTCCCTTACGCTCTCCCTGAAACACTCTACAAACTCTGGTTCTTTCAGTTTATCCAGGTCTCATCCCCTTAAATTCCCACCTTTTTGCAGTTTCTTCAGTTTCAATCTGCAGTTCATAACCAATAGATTGTGGTCAGAGTCCACATCTGCCCCTGGAAATGTCCCAAAATTTAAAACCTGGTTCCTAAATCTCTGTCTTACCATTATATAATCCATCTGAAATCTGCCAGTATCACCAGGCTTCTTCCATGTATACAACCTTCTTTTATGATTCTTGAACCAAGTGTTAGCTATGATTAAGTTGTGCTCTGTGCAAAATTCTACCAGGCGGCCTCCTCTCTCATTTCTTACCCCCAATCCATATTCATCTACTACGTTTCCTTCTCTCCCTTTTCCTACTACCGGATTCCAGTCACCCATGACTATTAAATTTTCGTCTCCCTTCACTATCTGAATAATTTCTTTTATTTCATCATACATTTCTTCAATTTCTTCGTCATCTGCAGAACTAGTTGGCATATAAACTTGTACAACTGTGGTAAGCGTGGGCTTTGTATCTGTCTTGGTCATAACAATGCGTTCACTACGCTGTTTGTAGTAGCTTACACGCATTCCTATTTTTTTATTCATTATTAAACCTACTCCTGCATTACCCCTATTTGACTTTGTATTTATAACCCTGTATTCTCCTGACCGAAGGTCTTGTTCCTCTTGCCATCGAACTTCACTAATTTCCACTATATCTAACTTTAACCTATCCATTTCCCGTTTTAAGTTTTCTAACCTACCTGCCCGATTAAGGGATCTGACATTCCTCGCTCCGATCCGTAGAACGGCAGTTTTCTTTCTCCTGATAACGACGTCCTCCTGAGTAGACCCCGCCCGGAGTTCCGAATGGGGGACTATTTTACCTCCGGAATATTTTACTGAAGACGACGCCATCATCATTAACCATATAGTAAAGCTGCATGCCCTCGGGAAAAATTACAGCTGTAGTATCCCTTTGCTTTCAACCGTTCGCAGTATCAGCACAGCATGGCCGTTTTGGTTATTGTTACACGGCCAGATCAGTCAATCATCCAGACTGTTGCCCTTGCAACTACTGAAAAGGCTGCTGCCCCTTTGCAGGAACCACGCGTTTGTCTGGCCTCTCAACAGATACCCCTCCGTTGTGGATGCACCTACGGTACGGCTATCTGTATCGCAGAGGCACGCATGCCTCCCCACCTACGGCAAGGTCCATGGTTCAGGTGTGTCACAATAAGTGTCATACATCTATACAACATTCGGAATTCCGAGCATCAAGAGCATCGCGCGATGGTATGTATGCAACAGTGACATTTCTTGTTATGAATCTCACTAGGGAAAGAAATGTTAAAATTTTGAAAATTTCAAGCATTGGCAAACGACGCATTGCTGACCACTTTACCGAAAACTGGCTCTTGCAATTCAAATGGCTCTGAGCATTTTGGAACTTAACTGCTGAGGTCATGAGTCCCCTAGAACTTAGAACTACTTAAACCTAACTAAACTAAGGACATCACACACATCCATGCCCGAGGCAGGATTCGACCTGCGACCGTAGCGGTCGCACGGTTCCAGACTGTAGCGCCTAGAAACTCTCGGCCACACCGGCCGGCGGCTCTTGCAATTGACTGTGCATCCAGATACACTAGAGAAATAACATCGAAGACAATTTCGTACAGTTTTCCTGTTCATTTATCATTTTTTTAAATCATTCATCAGACATACAATTAATGAAACTTCCTGGCACATTAAAACTGTGTGCCGGACCGAGACTCGAACTCAGGACCTGGCAGAAATAAAGCTGTGAGGACGGGGTGTGAGCCGTGCTTGGGTAGCTCAGTTGGTAGAGCACTTGCCCGGAAAGCCAAAGGTCACGGCTTCGAGTCTCGGTGCGGCACACAGTTTTAATCTGCCAGGAAGTTTCATATCAGCGCACACTCCGCTGCAGAGTGAAAATCTCATTCTGGATACAATTAGTAGATGATTAAGGACATCGTTATTTCAATTTGGAAAATATCTGGGTTGTAATTTTCTGTGGTTATGGATAGACAAAAATAAAAATAAAAACAATAATTGAGATTCGAACAACGACGCAAAAATGTGCCACCGCTTCAGTTTCTTTACGACAGAGTGAAAAAAATAGCCTGGCCTGGATTCGATCCGACAACTTTGCGGTTTCCATCAGTACACACTACAGTTGTTTTTCGTTAAACTGAAACACCAGCTACAGAGAGGTAAAGGGCAAAATATGCGACTAGATGTGGTTTTTTTCCCTCATATACAACACAGAGCACAGTCGGCGGAACAGTTTGACAAAGAGAAAAAAGAAAAATGATTACGGCCATATACCTCTACAGAGCACTTTGAAGTCTCTGTCAGGTAAGGGCCACACGCGCTGGCAGCTTTAACCAGCAACCTGCCTGGTAAATGTGAGGTATATATTAGAAAAATTGTCCCGATAACGGGGCAACTGCGAGGCCTCACATCGACAACATGTAGCCGTGTCGCTAAGTCCACTTCTATGTAGACTTTTATTAGCAGATACAAGTAGTTATTGTATCTGTACAAAGAGGAGGTCGTTTTCATAGTGTGACTTGGGAGACTGATGTTGGCCCGTACAACCTATTAATGAACACTCGGTAATTGAAGTTCAACGGGAAGAGGATAGAGCACCCCGTCCCCTCGAGAAAGCAGAAACTGCGTTGTGACCACTTGCCAGCTCAAGATGTATTCTCCCAGGCTGCCCACCGCAATATAAAATTAAGGCGTTGAGATCAAAATGGGGATATGTCACTCATCTGATGTTCTGAGATATATTGAAAAACTGTATATTTCTGAATACCGTCATTCCCAAACCTTATAGTTAGTCCCACAGACTCGTGAGCAAGAACGCAATGTAATACCAACAACCTGTAATCATAGGATGAAGACAACTAAGAGAAAATGGTAACAGAAAATGACTGACATATCCCCTTTTTGATTTAAACAGCAGTCATTGTACTGAAATATTGACTTATGCGGCATAGTCTCTCCAATCGGCGTTTTGATATGCCATAGAGGGCAATAATTACGCTTTCCCTGAAGCCAACTTTAACCTACAGATACAAGTATACTAGTATCATAAAATAAAAATCTACATAATCATAATACTGTAACCCTATTAAATATAGGCCTATACTATTTGCCTTAAAGTTTTTACAAAACGTGGATCAAAGATGTACATGATGCGGGAACGAAATGATTAATAAAATAATATTACAGTTGTCATGCCAGTTACCTTATAACAATAATTTGCTGTCCTTCCAAGATTGGTAATGAAATTTGGGCGTGGTCTCCTTGCTTTCGGAAAGAAGGGAAGAATTTGAGCACTCAAGTACCCATCCTGTCCCTCTTTGTTGGTCATATTGTTTGATTCTGTCAACAATAGTGAGAACTTCTCAAAACATTTTCGCCGGAATCTGTGAACAGATTTCAGCGTATTATTAACCTATATACTCGGTGAATAACGTATTTTTGCCGATTTCCTGTATTACAACTAAAACATAAGTTTAAACTTTGCGTCCATGAAAGGAATTTATATTCACCTTTTATACAATGTTTCTACACAACTTGCCTCTGCTACAGAATATTACCTAATGTACAGAGAATTCAAACAATGAGCATTGTATGACCGTTTACCTGCAATCTGCACCTCTTTCGCTTCTTGGAACAATGTTTCCTTTCCAAGTGGCATGATCAAAACCCTTGACCTTCTTTTGTTTAATCACATTCCTCCTCCATAATCCGTGGCGTCTTTTCTTGCTTCTAAATTCGTGTAAATCGTCTTCGGAGTCGTCTGACGGTTCCATCACCGAAGTCATTTTGAAATCTCACAGCTGATTACTGCAAACCGGTACAGTTCTGCCCTCACTCCTCACGTTTTTTCGGGCAGTATAGGGACTTGTCTCTGTGACAAGTGCTCTTTCTGCACGAAACGTAATTTCAACACTGATTTTGAAAACAAAAACCACTGAACAAGTCCCATTTTAGAAACAGCACATGAGGAATCGTGTGAAAATGCCAACTACAGTAATAATTCATATACCTCAAAAATAATGACAAGTCCCGTTTCTGACCTCAACGCCTTAATTCTTGAACTTGACGATATTTGAAATGAATGCAACCTACGTAACAGGCGAATAAAGACTGTGGGGTCCTGAGGCGGTCGAATACAGTCCACAGCCAACAGTCAATATCATGCGTCGTACATTCAATGTGGATGCCTTGCGAGTGACATCTGAGAATTATAAGCCACCTTCTGTTCGCGGCTTAGTCGGAATCTCGGTATGGAGTTTAAATGTATGCTTTTTCCATATAAATCGGTTAAACAGTTGCTGCAAATTTTTGCTACCTTCCTGGCAAGGGAAAGATCTGCGCTATGCCTTGCACAAAATACATGTACTCAGTATCCGTGCTTTCTGGAAAATGGTAAACGAGCATCGTTCACGTTCCAGTACACTACCCTGCATTTCATCAGTAACTGATTTGCAATATAAAACCACCATCTTCAGTGAGCAACGATGAACAACAACCCCAAAAGATGTATGCCGATCCATATAACGTGCCCAAGAAAAGACAGCGTCCTAGAAGTCGCAGAGGTTGAAGAATTTGCATTTGTCTTCAGTTAAGCGAGCAATTGAAGTATGACAAAAACCTTCAGTTACGGTTTTTTACAGGGGGATCTCCTCACTTTGACGGAGGACCACCATATCAACGGCACAAGCCCTAACGGTGGGGTTCCACTCTAAGAGCTTAAAATCTGGCAGCCGATCAACAACATGCCGCAAAAAAGGTTCGAGAGACAGGACAAAGAAAGACAGAGAGAGCCGACTGTCTGAGGCACTCCTTGACAGAGCAACCGCCTGCGAATTTCCTGTGCAAGCTAGCCACGTGCGGGAGAGTAAAGCCAAAAATCTCCAACAGGCGATCGAGACACACATAGTTAACGCTGTAAAATGCCTTACAAAACATTTAAGAAGGCGAAAGGACCACGAACAGATGTAAAGGCTGCCACCGAGACCACGTCCATGTATTTTGCCACCGGACTCAAAACTGAACACCCATGGAGGCAACATTGACGTTCACTAGTCACACTACGTAGCAATAATGACATCTGCTATCCACAGCCCGAACAACTGCTTTCTAGTCAAAACTAAGTAGCAAGAGGGGACGAAAAATCAGCCGCTGTAAAAACGCTCATTATGCTTCGGAGTGAGAACAATTTTCCCCAACTTGAACCTTGCAAGCACAGCCCTCCTACGCAAAATCTCGATTGCAATGGAAGTGAAAGCAGAGTCGTAGAAATGCCAAAAAATGTAAATAAAATTCTTTCGGAACGCCGTCCGGACTAGGTGGGCGACTTGAAAGGATCAGATACACCCGATCCCACAAGCGAATCCACAAAATCCACAACAGAGGCCGAACGAACGTCAGAATCCCCTGCTCCCCCCCCCCCCCCCCCCCCCCCAACACAAGGGAGAAACTTGGCGATCAAATAGGGGTAATGCAGGAGTAGGTTTAATAATGAATAGGAAAATAGGAATGCGGGTAAGCTACTACAAACAGCATAGTGAACGCATTATTGTGGCCAAGATAGATACGAAGCCCACACCTACTACAGTAGTACAAGTTTATATGCCAACTAGCTCTGCAGATGATGAAGAAATTGAAGAAATGTACGATGAAATAAAAGAAATTATTCAGATAGTGAAGGGAGACGAAAATTTAATAGTAATGGGTGACTGGAATTCGAGTGTAGGAAAAGGGAGAGAAGGAAACATAGTAGGTGAATATGGATTGGGGCTAAGAAATGAAAGAGGAAGCCGCCTAGTAGAATTTTGCACAGAGCACAACTTAATCATAGCTAACACTTGGTTTAAGAATCACGAAAGAAGGTTGTATACGTGGAAGAACCCGGGAGATACTAAAAGGTATCAGATAGATTATATAATGGTAAGACAGAGATTTAGGAACCAGGTTTTAAGTTGTAAGACATTTCCAGGGGCAGATGTGGACTCTGACCACAATCTATTGGTTATGACCTGTAGATTAAAACTGAAGAAACTGCAAAAATGTGGGAAATTAAGGAGATGGGACCTGGATAAACTGAAAGAACCAGAGGTTGTACAGAGTTTCAGAGAGAGCATAAGGGAACAATTGACAGGAATAGGGGAAAGAAATACAGTAGAAGAAGAATGGGTAGCTCTGAGGGATGTAGTAGTGAAGGCAGCAGAGGATAAAGTTGGTACAAAGACGAGGGCTGCTAGAAATCCTTGGGTAACAGAAGAAATATTGAATTTAATTGATGAAAGGAGAAAATATAAAAATGCAGTAAATGAAGCTGGCAAAAAGGAATACAAACGTCTCAAAAATGAGATCGACAGGAAGTGCAAAATGGCTAAACAGGGATGGCTAGAGGACAAATGTAAGGATGTAGAAGCTTATCTCACTAGGGGTAAGATAGATACTGCCTACAGGAAAATTAAAGAGACCTTTGGAGAGAAGAGAACCACGTGTATTAATATCAAGAGCTCAGATGGCAGCCCAGTTCTAAGCAAAGAAGGGAAGGCAGAAAGGTGGAAGGAGTATATAGAAGGTTTATACAAGAGCGATGTACTTGAGGACAATATTATGGAAATAGAAGAGGATGTAGATGAAGACGAAATGGGAGATACGATACTGCGTGAAGAGTTTGACAGAGCACTGAAAGACCTGAGTCGAAACAAGGCCCCCGGAGTAGACAACATTCCATTAGAACTACTGACGGCCTTGGGAGAGCCAGTAATGACAAAACTCTACCAGCTGGTGAGCAAGATGTATGAGACAGGCGAAATACCCTCAGACTTCAAGAAGAATATAATAATTCCAATCCCAAAGAAAGCAGGTGCTGACAGATGTGAAAATTACCGAACTATCAGTTTAATAAGCCACGGCTGCAAAACACTAACGCGAATTCTTTACAGACGAATGGAAAAACTGATAGATGCAGACCTCGGGGGAGATCAGTTTGGATTCCGTAGAAATGTTGGAACACGTGAGGCAATACTGACCTTACGACTTATCTTAGAAGAAAGATTAAGAAAAGGCAAACCTACGTTTCTAGCATTTGTAGACTTAGAGAAAGCTTTTGACAATGTTGACTGGAATACTCTTTTTCAAATTCTAAAGGTGGCAGGGGTAAAATACAGGGAGCGAAAAGCTATTTATAATTTGTACAGAAACCAGATGGCAGTAATAAGAGTCGAGGGGCATGAAAGGGAAGCAGTGGTTGGGAAAGGAGTGAGACAGGGTTGTAGCCTCTCCCCGATGTTATTCAATCTGTATATTGAGCAAGCAGTAAAGGAAACAAAAGAAAAATTTGGAGTAGGTATTAAAATTCATGGAGACGAAGTAAAAACTTTGAGGTTCGCCGATGACATTGTAATTCTGTCAGAGACGGCAAAGGACTTGGAAGAGCAGTTGAACGGAATGGACAGTGTCTTGAAAGGAGGATATAAGATGAACATTAACAAAAGCAAAACGAGGATAATGGAATGTAGTCAAATTAAATCGGGTGATGCTGAGGGAATTAGATTAGGAAATGAGACACTTAAAGTAGTAAAGGAGTTTTGCTATTTAGGAAGTAAAATAACTGATGATGGTCGAAGTAGAGAGGATATAAAATGTAGACTGGCAATGGCAAGGAAAGCGTTTCTGAAGAAGAGAAATTTGTTAACATCGAATATAGATTTATGTATCAGGAAGTCGTTTCTGAAAGTATTTGTTTGGAGTGTAGCCATGTATGGAAGTGAAACATGGACGATAACTAGTTTGGACAAGAAGAGAATAGAAGCTTTCGAAATGTGGGCTACAGAAGAATACTGAAGATAAGGTGGATAGATCACGTAACTAATGAGGAGGTATTGAATAGGATTGGGGAGAAGAGAAGTTTGTGGCACAACTTGACTAGAAGAAGGGATCGGTTGGTAGGACATGTTTTGAGGCATCAAGGGATCACAAATTTAGCATTGGAGGGCAGCGTGGAGGGTAAAAATCGTAGAGGGAGACCGAGAGATGAGTACACCAAGCAGATTCAGAAGGATGTAGGTTGCAGTAGGTACTGGGAGATGAAGC
Source organism: Schistocerca gregaria (assembly GCF_023897955.1). Classification (NCBI taxonomy): domain Eukaryota; kingdom Metazoa; phylum Arthropoda; class Insecta; order Orthoptera; family Acrididae; genus Schistocerca; species Schistocerca gregaria. Next base: position 484,774,823 of record NC_064921.1, on the reverse strand, counting down.
AGCTTGCACAGGATAGAGTAGCATGGAGAGCTGCATCAAACCAGTCTCAGGACTGAAGACAACAACAACAACAACATATTTATTTTTGTATTTATTTTTTATAGGTTTCTCTTTCTCTTCTAATGGGAGTATCAAACATCTCTATCGATCATTTAACAATAATTAACAAGCATAGACTTGCTCCAATGCTGTGATTTGATTTTCCATTGTAGATATCGCTTGGTGGAAGTGTTCTCTTTGTTCATTGCTGATTGCTCCGCAATTTTCTGGAAAGACGTCTATGTGGGAATGTAACATACGTATTTTTAGAGACGTAGGGCACCATGGTAGAAGATCCTCCACTATGGAAGTTTCCCTAGAAATTTGTGACCAAGTTCTGGAAAGAGTCCCATGCAGTCTTCTCCTTATCTTGTAACACTGCATCAGATTCAGGATCATTGAAGAGATCTCGAATTTCGGTTTCAATAAATATTCCCTCCATGATTTTACTTTCAGTAATTCATGGAAAATGTAATCAGAATATATCTGAGTGCATCTTCAACTTGATTCTTGCTCTTGAAAAAGTTCTTGATTAAACCTAGTTTAAGATGTACAGGAGGAAGTACAACCCCGTTGAAATCTATCAAAGGAACGTGATGAACGTTCATTTCTCCTCGTTCTAAAGGTCTATGGACTGGCCAGTCTTTTTTATGTTAGTCGGGACTCTTCTCTCCCCAATTTCACTCGTACAGGAAACAGCAATATTTTGTGAGCCAGCTACATACCAAGAAGTTTGGCTAGAATTCTGAAGTCACCACAAATATTCCTCACTATAATTTATACTCTAAACACTTTTCCATGTTATTATACGTTGAAATGGCCCTATAATCTCCTTGCATTATCATTGTATTTGCTTTTCAGTGCACTTGGCATCCTACAGAATAATTCGGGTGTTTTCGTTGCTAAATTTCGTACCAGAGAAGACTGAGCTGTGATTCAATCTAGCCGTAGGCTATTTCTTTCTACGATTTGCAAGCATCATATAGTTTTTATGTTGGTTCTTTTCAGAGTAGCAAATTCATCTATAACGCCATTGTAAGTCTTCCATGTTTATGTAACCCAACTCACGACTATGATTCCATAAAATGTTTATCCCTTGTTCTCCTATTCCAAATCTCTCAGGCATGAGTGAGTAAATGAATGTGGGTGTGTTTCATTTTGCTGTACGGTGTTTTAGTCTGCTGCAGTCAGCGGTAGTCTTACAGTATGGCCAACTCTTGTAGTTTCTGGTGGGCAAAGAAGTGTGCTCCTTTTGCGCGAAAGTTACCGGTGTTAGTTGGTGGCGGAAGCCTCATCTGTGGGTTGTTCTGGCCACAGGGTTGTGCGGGAGAAGTTTTAGTGTGAGATGGGCAGTCTGCTTACAGCTTTCCGAGTGTCTGCAGCCAGGGTCCCTTTGAAGAATGGTGAGTTGATTTAACCGCGTGGTGCTTTGTCTCATAGCGAGGGTGGAGCTTTTCGTAATTCAGTCTCACTGAACTTGCAACTTGTGCAGCTTTTGGCATTGGGTTTTGTCTTATAAAGATTATTTTGCTGGGTCGCAGCAAGGAATGCAAGGCTTTTTGAGACTTCCAGTTTGTAGCACAAAGGCGTTGCTTATGTTGAAGCAATCTCACCTAGGAAATGCGTCCTCGGTTTAGTTTGAATGTTTGTATGCCTGCGACTGCGTGTGTGTACATTGTAATCTTTTCCGAATCTTGATAATTTTTGCCTTTTGGTGAATTTTAGTTGTTTCATTACTGTGTGTCCGTTGGAAACCGTCCACGTGGGTTAATATTAGAGTTTGTTGGCCCTCTGCCATTACCCTTTTGTCTATTCAAATATGTCCTCTATACAATGTTAACTGTTCACGACTGTGTGGTTTAATGTTGCTAAAATTTGACGATGGTACGTAGAAATTGTGCCTGCGTGAACGACATGGCCACACGAGTTAACTGTGAACGTAACTTTCCAGTGGCCCCCTGCCTCTGTCCTAGAGTTTATTTACTGCTCTGGTTTTTGAATATTAAATATATCCTGTCCGGATTATTCAGTTGTGTTTGTGGTTTGTGATTTGATGTTAAGCGCATAAGCGTGTATGTGTGGCCCTCGTTGAGGCTGTTTCTCTAAACCGAGGTTCAACTTGAAATGCAACTGCTATATTAAGATTTACTCTTTTATTTAATCATTTCTCAACACAGCGGAACAAACCTCCTAGCTTCTTTGCATGTTGGTGTTGGGGCCACCCTTGCTGTTCTTTGAGTGAATATGGGTCTGAATGCTAGTATTAAACCTTCCCCTTCCCCCTCTAATTAGGCCCTCGATACTAAATTAAGAGATTCTGTTGTGGATCGTATAGCATTTCACAAGCATTTGTACACAGCTACCAGGCAACAGCAGTTATATAGATGCCTTGTATCAATGTGTTAAGAAACAAACAATTTTGTTTCAAGTCTTAACCATTGTACCTATGTTACGTCTCCTTTACCTATGGCATTGTACCTTATAGTTTCCTTTTTAGCCCACCCACAGCGTTCCCATGCGCACAGGTCCAATAATAATGAATGTTCCCTTTGTATTTAAAACAAATTCCTTAGAATAGATCTTGTTTTCAGGAGCATTACTGCAAGATGGTCTTATTCACAGTGTCCACACACTTTTTGCTATATTTTAATATTTGATTCATGTGAACAAGTGCTAGATCATATTAATAATTACACTCCATTTTTTATGAGTGACATAACAGTGAATGTTCTTGAATGAGTTCTTTCTTATAACTAAATTAATTAATTTTCCAACTCAGTCGAACCTCTTGTTTGTCGTGCGGCTAGAGTTGATGGAGACCCAATCCTTTACTTTGATCTTAATATCAGATAGCATTTCCATTTGCGTGTGGATCTTTTAGCCATCAGAATATAGCATAGGGCTCCACTCATTTCATAAACACCACTTAAGTGTACATCACTTACAACGTCTCCTTCCAGTACATTGCATATCCGATTGAAACTGATGGCAACATTTCCACTGATAACTAATTCAGCTTCAAACATAATTTTTCAGCGGGATTATGTTCTGTGTTAAATTTACTCGACAGACCAGTTACATTTTTACAGAACACTAGACCCTACCGACTGAAAAATTAACTTCAGCAAGAGCTCCCCACTGCTAGCAATTCTCCGTCACTTTTTGACAACCCCAGATTCCTCAAAAGACCATTTTATTCATGATGAGTGATCAGATAGCAATTAGTTGATGAGATTTGGCATACCTGCGTCGACTTTATCTTGGTCTTGCTCTTCGTCGGAAGAACCACAGGAGTAGGATGCGGGAGATTGTGGAAAAGGTAGTTCCTCATTATATGACACGGGACGAGTAGCTCAAAGAATATTAGGGTAAGCGATAGTCCACTGTGTTTTAGGATATGACATTAATTGGGGAAATCATGTAGCCTGTCCCCCTAGGTTCTAGAATACGTATTAAAACAAATAAGTGTTTCCACTCCTCGTCCATATTTCCAAAACACAAGTTATAGACATTCCTTATGAGCGGTGTGAAACTTCCTCTTTGGTTGGCAAATGTTGCCTCAATGCAGACATAACAAAAATTGTCTGGACTGGTTCCCCATATATGCGATATGTATCTGATCAATATAGATAGAAAGAAAACACCACACATTCACGCAATATGTCACCAGAGTCACATTCCTGGGTGCAAATCCTGACTACTAGCCAGCACAAAATTACTTTTTTACTGGTGAATGATCAAATCATCGCAGACATCAATTTTCCGTGCACTGTTAACACATTTCGGCGATATTGTGAAATTCGTGACGTCAACTAATGTTAAGAGATATAACACAACACCATAACCTAACGTGTCATCACGATCATCTCTGGCAACGTAAATTGTAACTACGTAAGTACTCTACTCAACGCGTTTCCCTGGCAAAGTATTCAGTACAAACTAAAACGTTATTCAGTGTTGCTTCATAATTTCAACCAAAGCAATGTAAAATCAGGAAGATTTTTCCTACTGAAGAATGACCCAAATCCACTAGATTTAGTGTCAGAACTAGCAAACTGGCAACACGGATTAGGCTGTTGATTTCTCTTTATCAGCGTTGTTGTGCTAGCGACAAGAATAGCAATATTGATGTACAGATTGAATAGTAGCAAGGAAAGACTATGTCACTGTCTTACACCCTTTCTAACGTGAGCCCTTCGTTCTTGGTTGTCCATTCTTTTTATTATCTATTGGCTCTTACACAGATCAATCCCTATTTTCCTCAGAATTTCAAACATCTTGCACCATTTTACATTGTTGAACGGTTTTTCGTGGTCGATAAATTCTTAATTCTTCTTTAGTCTTGTTTCCATTATTATCGCAACGTCTGAATTGCCTCTCTCATGCCTTTACCTTTCCTAAAGCCATCGTCATCGAGCGCATCCTCAATTCTCTTTTCCATTCGTCTGTATATTATTCTTGTAAGCAACTTGGATGTACGAGCTGTTAAGCTGACTGTGCGATAATTCTCGCACTTGTCGGTGCTTTCCGTCTTCGAAATTGTGTGGATGATGCTTTTCCGAAAGTCAGATAGTATATCGCCAGACTAATACATTCTACACACCAACGTGAATAGTTGTTTTGTTTCCACTCCCCCCAATGAGTTTAGAAATGCTGATGGAATCTTGTCTATCCCTTCTGCCGTATTTTATCTTAAGTTCCTGTAAGCTCTTCTAAATTCATATTCTACTACTGGATCCCCTATCTCTTCTAAATCGACTCCTGTTTCTTCTTCTATCACATCAGACAAATCTTCCCCTCGTAAAGGTTTTCAATGTATTCTTTCCACTTATCCGCTGTCTCCTTGGATTTAACAGTGGAAATACTGTTGCACTCTTAATGTTACCACCATTCCTTTTAATGTCACCGAAGGTTGTTATGACTTTCCTGTATGCTGAGTCTGTCCTTCCGACAATATATTTTTTTTATTTCTTCACATTTTTCATGCAGCCATTTCATCTTAGATTCCCTGAACTTTTAATTGATTTCATTCCTCAGTCACTTGTACCTGAGTACCGGAGTTCCCCTTGACTTTTTGTACTTCCTTCTTTAATCGATCAACTGCAATATTTCTTCTGTTACCCATGGTTTCATCGTAGTTACCGTCTTTGTACCTATGTATCTTTCCTTCTATGATGGCCCTTTTTAGAGATCCCTCCCCTCTTCAACTGTACTGCCTACTGAGCTATTCCTTATTGCTGTATTTATAGCCTTACAGAACTTCAACCGTGCCTTGTCATTCCTTAGCACTTGCTTATCCCACTTCTTTGCGTGTTGTTTCTTCCTGACTAATATCTTAAGCTTCAGCCTACTCTTCTTCACTACTATATTGTGGTATGAGTCTATATTGCTCCTGGGTACACCTTGTTTTCGCATTCTCTGTCTACCTGAAGTCTTCCCGTAACACCCGGCCTTTTACAAGTATACCTCCTCCTCTGGGTTCCTTGAGCAGAGTAGTCGCTATTACTTGCTGAAATTCATTGCAGAGCTCAATTAGTCTTTCTCTCTCATTCCTTGTATCAATCCCATATTCTCCTATACACTTTTCTTGTACAACTTTCAATACAACTCACTCCGGTCCCCAATCTCCCTTTACGTAGTTTATTTCCCTTTTAATATCCTCACATACTTCCTCTATCTCTTCCCAACTATCATTTTCGGTGTTGGTTTGCTTTCGATTCTGATAGGAACTACACTATCAGTCAACGGTTCACAGCAAAACACTCTCTGCCGTACCTTCATAATCAATCTTACTCCGGTTATATCATTTTCTTCTGCTATTGAGATCACCCTATAGTCATCCTGCCATAAATCCTTGTCTTCTTTCCATTTCACTCCATGATCCCTCATGTACCTAGATTGAGCCTTTTCATTTCCGTTTTCAGATTTTCGAGCTTCCTTACCACGTTGAACCTTCGACATTCCACGCCCCGACTCATAGAACGTTATCCTTTCGTTAGTTATTCAATCTTTTTCTCATGGTCACCTCCCCCTTGGCAGTCCCCTTCCAGAGGTCCGAATGGGGGACTATTCTGGAATCTTTTTGCCAATCTAGAGATCGTTATGACACTTCTCCCAGTCAACGCCACATGTCCTATGGATAAACGTTACGTGTGTTTAATGCAGTGGATTTCATTATACTGTGCATCCTCATGTCGTTGATCATTGCTGATGTTTCCGCCTTTAGGTGCAGTTTCCCACCCCAAGGACAAGAGTGTGCCCTCGACCTCTGTGCACTCCTCCGCCCTCTTTGACGAGGACGTTGGCAGAATGAGGCTGACTTCTTATGCCGAAGTCTTTGGCAGCCAATGCTGATTATTATTCAGAAATTTAAGCGGCGGTGGGTTTCGAACGTAAGAGGGTGGGTGTTTTGATTACTAATCAAAAAAGCTATCCCTACACCACGGGTACCCTTGTACGAAAGATTTATATTGTTATGTTATGTACTGTTTAAGCAATTGCCAGAATGAAGTTGATAATGCTGCATTTTTACGTGATTTAGGCATATATTATTAACGATACATCCATGGCTGCACAGTTTAGATTATACGTCATTACGTTAACGTTTATCGCATTACTTTTTTTTTTTTGCTTTAGTCTCTTGAGATACTTTCACAAGGGCAAAACGCGTAATTTGTATTAATAGAAACAATTTGGCAAGTCTGTATTTATACGAAAAACTACCTTAACCGGTTTTTGCACCAGACAGCCAGCGAGGAATGTAAACAGTACTGCGTGTTTTTATCTGTTTATGCGCAACACGCTATATTTTACACTACTCGTGATTCCTCGACAGTCCTGCATTTCCGTAGTCTTATGTTGTTGCAACCGTCGTATAGTCAACAGAATCGTCTGCGATCAGTATCATACAGCTACAGAGCTGTCCATTAGATCATATATACACAGTGCTGAGCAACTATTACAGATGTATTTTATGCAATCCACGATGTTATGTCAGCTCCTCAAAGAAAGGCTCGAGATTTTCGTATTCTCTTGCTCTCTACACTCAAACTATTACTCCCACATGGCAAAATTGCAGAAATTTTTATATTCTTAAATTTTGTACTGGGTTACATATTCGCTTGAGTTGACAGTTTTCGACTTATTAAATACAAGAGTGACCTTCAAAGGAGTCGTACCAACTTTCCAAAACCCTTGTTATAGAAGGCAGCCGCACGTGATTTCCTCCACATCTCTACGTTGGTCGGCAGTTCGTTGGCTGAGCTAAAATGTCTTCATAGCCATCGGTTCATGTGAGCAGAGATGAAAATCTGACGGAGGCAAGTCCAGGCTATATGGTAGATGAACAAACATTTCCCATTGGAAGACTGCAGGGCCGTTCTCACTGCCCCTGCAGAAGGAAATTTATCACAGGTACATTTTGTGAGGTTGCATGAAACCAGGCGAAATCTCGGAGTGGGCATCCTTACTTGGCTGTTCTAGGTATCTTTGCATACCCAGTGGGGCTCAAAACCGGAAAGGGCGACGTGACGCGATCGACAGGCGTACCAGAGACACCGCCCAACAAATCTGTACAATGCTTCATAGAATTACCACTGACGTTTCCCTTTCGGGACCAGTCAGAAGCTTCTTTCCGAACAGCACTCGTATACAAATGGTAACGGTCATTTCAGTCTTCTTTTGGTCACTTACGAAATGGTCTTTTAGCTCCATCAACTTTGTCGCATTAAGAACAAATTATTTAGTTCGATCCTCTAGGCAGTTGTATGTCTAGACACAAATCTAGTTCGATATGCAGGACCCCACCACCCTGGGCGCTTTATGTACGGTGATCAAGAATACATGCAGGATTAGAGCGAAGTGTAAACTGCGATATATCTGCTTATCAAATACCTGTTGATTTTTTATAAAATTTTCGGATTCCACAAACGTCATAATACGTGAGTATAAAATATGTTCAATAATTCTGCTACACACCGGTTTCAACGACATAAGCCTATAGTTAGGTGCTTCTCTATCACGAAAACAGGAGTGACTAGCTTTTTCTGTTCAATTTCTTGGCGTGCTTCTTTTCTCGCACAACCAGCGGTGTACTACTTCTTGAACGGGGGCACGACCTTCACAAAATCTCGGTAGAAGCTCACAGCCGCGTTATTTGGTGCAGACAGCCTTCCATCGCTGATGGATTTTACTCGATTTACTCTTCCGCGATCACTTATCCGAATAGCTGACTGCTTGGCTTTCGTGCGACTACTAAACGGAGGAACCGTGTTACGATCTTAAGTTATGAAACAATTTCAGAAAACAATAAACTGGTAGCCATGATGGCGGATTTAGTTCCGCCGAAACCGGTAATCATGGAATAAAAAGAATTCCTGCGATCTTGGCTACCAGTTTATTGCCTTACAAGCATCTAGTTCGCTGCCACAGGAGCACAATGTGCTCCCTACAAAACAGTTTCAGAAGATCAAATTCAGTATTTCGGTCTTCTCCACATCATTTTCCGTTTCGGTGCCAGTAAGGTAGCTTACTGAAGTTACTTACGATCAAAACGTTTAGATGGGGAGACAAAAGTATACTTTGGAATCCACAAACCACGTTGTGGCTTACGTTTGTAACAATGAAGTCTCGATTTCGTCTACGATTGTAGTGTCTAGTTTGTTGTGGCAAGTAAAGTAAAATGTATTCCCAGTATCCTGTTCTTGGAGAAAGTGAATCATACCGAAGACAGTATTAGCAGCTGCCAAAAACGACGGTGTCACTCAATATACCGACTGAAAGTGGAAGAGTGCTGTTATTATTCTGAGTACATCTTAGAGTGCATACCAAAAATTGTCCTGTTTGCCCATGAAAATTTTAATTGGTGCTATCTCATCTTCTTTTAAGAACTAATTAACAAGAGGAACACTTACTTTGCGCAAAGGATGATCTATGGGCGTAAACGAACATTTATGTTAGTACCTGTTTCCTGTCAGCGAGTTTATCACCTGAGTTGAGAAATGTACAGCTGCCACAATTTACAGAAAAATCATGTGCAATGGGCATAGCTGTCTCGCACACAAAGATTCAAATTACTGTATAACAGAATGAACTGCCGGCCGGTGTGGCCAAGCGGTTCTACGCGCTTCAGTCTGGAACCGCACGACCGCTACGGCCGCAGGTTCGAATCCTGCCTCGGGTATGGATGTGTGTGATGTCCTTAGGTTAGTTAGGTTTAAGTAGTTTCTAAGTCGACGGGACGGATGACCTCAGATGTTGAGTCCCATAGTGCTTAGAGCCAGCTCGTAGTGAATAAACATGTTTGTTGAAGGCAAATTATCATGACGGAATGCCTGCTGCATTTTAATTTGCACACATCATGAGCACGAGTCAAACTAAATAAAATTGTTGTATTTAAACTACCAATTTAATACTGTCTAACAAAGGATAAAAATTCAGAGATATAGAGCTGATGATGTCAACGAAGAATACAGCCCATGGTACATGAAAAAACTCGATTATTTCTGAATGAAGCTTGTGGCCTTCTACATCACTGCATACCAAAGAGTTCACCGACATAGTATCCAAGAAACCTATGAAAATATCAAGAATCGTTAAACGAACGATTAACGTGATTTAGTTTACTCATAATTTAGATGTGTTGTAGAGAAACAGTTTTCTGCCCCACGTGAACTGAATCTGAATATCTCACAGTACAAAGCACGCTGAACCCTGTCACTGGCAACAGCTCAGTACCGACGTTCGTTGTTATGAAGCAATACACTAAGCTATGCTGTGTAACGCGTTACCTCCTATAAGTCCTATCTCATAAAAAGAGAGCATAAGAGGCAAATCCCGTTGCAAGTTTGCACATCAGTCTCCTTCACAAGGCGGGTGCCGGTACAAAGCCTGCACATACAGACCTAGGCAACAACGGCTAGCCGCTCCCATTCTTCCTACTCACACACGACTCCTTTGATCCGGCCAGACTAGATAACGATTACTTTGTCCCGATTCCATCGCAGGCCACGCTGTATTGCCCGAGGCGACGCTGATCTACTGGCGAGGGACTGCGTGCCAAACAACGTCCCTCGAATTACCCATCTCGACTGAGCAAAGCCTCTCTTCGACTAAGATCACCAAAGTGCTTGCGAGCTATCATCCTCTCATCCTATCTGTCGGAGGTATGCATGACTAGCACACACAACACGTTCGCACCCTGCCAACCATACTACACAATAAAATGTAATCACACAGCATGCCACAATTTTAATCTTTATTTTGTCCATAGTGCAACAGAAATGGATGTTTAAAAGTCTGTACTACGATTACCATAAAAAAGTGTATCTTCTAATGAAAAATACATTAGTCACATTATGCACAGCTAAACATACGGACTAAATAACTGCCGAAACTGCACCGCAAATATACACATCAAAAAAAGTTTTGCATCATCCCGGTTCCCAGAACTCCTGAACTGTGGGTATTGTATTACAGACACAGTCCCTTTGACTGTTCAGAAATGTCGCTAAACGCGCCCAAAGATGTAAACAACTTGCATGAGCAGTGCCTATTAGACGGAGGGGTCCGACAGCCGATCAGTTCCAGTCATTCCACCAGGAACGAGGTACACGGCTCGTGTTGTCTGTAGTTCAACCATGCCTAGACGGTCAATACCGCGGTTCGATGGCGTCCGCATTGTTACTTTGTGCCAGGAAGGGCTCTCAACAGTGGAAGTGACCAGGCATCTCGGAGTGAACCAGAGCGATACAGAGGAGATACAGAGGAGATACAGAGATACTACAGGAACTGTGGATGACATGCCTCGCTCAGGCCACCCAAGGGCTACTAGTGTAGGGATGACCGCTACCTTTGGATTATGGCTCGGAGGAACCCTGACAGAAACGCCACCATGTTGAATAATGCTTTTCGTGCAACCACAGGACGTCGTGGTACGACACAAACAGTGTACCATAGGCTGCATGATGCGCAACTTCACTGCCGACGATGGGCCCAACAACATGCCGAAAGGACTGCTCAGCACTGGTATCACGTTCTCTTCACCAACGAGAGCCGCATGTGCCTCCAACCAGACAATCGTCGGAGACGTGTTAGGCTAACGCCTTCGACACACTGTCCAGCGAGTGCAGCAAGGTGGAGGTTCCCTGATGCTTTAGGTACCGACGTTCGCCGCTGGTGGTCATGGAAGGCGTCGTAACGGCTGTACGATACGTGAATGCCGTCCTCCGACCGACAGTGCAACCATATCGCCAGCATATTGGCGAGGCATTCGTCTTCATGGACGTCAGTTCGCGGGCCCGTCGTGCACATCTTGTCAATGACTTCCTTCAGGATAACGACATCACTCGACTAGCATGTTTTCCAGAAATGAACCCTATCGAACATGCCTGGGATAGACTGAAAAGGGCTGTTTATGACCGACGTGACCCACCTACCACTCTGAGGGATCTATGCCAAATCGATGTTGAGGAGTGGGACAATCTGGACCAACAGTGCCTTGGTGAACTGGTGGATAGTATGCCACGACGAGTACAGGCATGCATGAGTGCAAGAGGACGAGCTACTGGGTATTAGAGGTACCGGTGTTTACAGCTATCTGGACCACCATTTCTGAAGGTCTCGCTGTATGCTCGTACAACATGCAGTGTGTGGTTTTCATGAGCAATAAAAAGGGCGGACTTAATTTTTATGTTGATATCTGTTCCAATTTTCTGCACAGGTTCCGGAACTCTCGGGACCGAGGTGATGTGTGTATTTAACTACGTTATGGGAAGCAAGTAATTAAAAATCAGGAAGCAGTCAGAGGAAGGGTACTTATGACGCTTAATTATACACTGAAGAGGCAAAGAAACTGGTACATCCGCCCCATGTCGTGTAGGGCCCCCGCGAGCACGCAGAAGTGCCGCAACGCTCCGTATCACGGTCTCGACTAATGTCTGAAGTAGTGCTGGAGGGAATTCACAGTATGAATCCTGCATCCTGTCCTTAAATACTGAAGAGTGCAAGGGGGTGGACATATCTTCTGAACAGCACGTTGCAAGGCTTCTCAGATATGCTCAATATCGTTCGTGTGTGGGGAATCTGGTGGCCGGCGGAGGTGTTTAAACTCAGAAGAGTGTTTCTCGACGTGTGGGGTGTCGCATTGTCCTGCTGGAATTGCCCTAGTCCGTCGGAATACACAATGGGCACGACTGCATGCAGGTGGTCAGACAGGATGCTCACGTACTTTTCATCTGTCAGAGTCGTATCTAGACGTATTTGGGATACCATATCACTCCACCTGCACTCACCCCACACCATTACAGATTATCCACCAGCTTGAGCAGTCCCCTGCTGACATGCAATGTTCATGGATTCATTAGGTTGTCTCCATACCCGTACACGTGGATCCGCTCGACACAATTCGAAAGGAGACTCGTCCGACCAGGCAACATGGTTCGAATCCCCGACGAGGAGTAAAGATTTGTATCGGGCAGTCATCAAGGATACAAGAGTCGGTCCGGTTCCGAAAGCCCATATAGATGTTTCATTGAATGTTTAGCACGTCGACACCTGCTGACGGCCTAGCACTGAAATCTGCAGCAACTTGCGCAAAGGTTGCACTTCTGTCACGTTCAACGATTCTCTTCCGTCGTCGTTGGTCCGGTTCTAGCAGGATTTTTTCCCCGGCATTGATGTCGGAGATTTGGGTTTTTACCGGATTCCTGATATTCACGGTACACTCATGAAATGATTGCACGGGAAAGTCTCCACTTCACAACTACTTCGGAGATGTGTCCCATCGCCTGTGCGCCGACTTAAATCTTGACAACCTTCCGTTGTCGCAGCAGTAACCGATCTAACAGCTGTGCGAGACGCTTGTTATCTGATACGGGCGTTGCCGACCGCAGCGCCGTATTCTGCCTGTTTATATATCTCTGTATTAGAGTATGCATGCCTATACCATTTTCCTAGGCGCTTCAGTGTATAATGACCCTTGATCGCAAACAATTGCAAGAAGTAATTCCGTTGTACTTTTAATATCTGCTACTTCAAAACTACTTGATAAATGTCGCCTGTTTTCTTTCCCGTTTTAGTTATCTATATGAAGTACCCATTGATCGTGCAATGTCATTTAGTTTCAATGATCTCTCGAATGCTGTGGTCAAGTTGTCAGTCCAATTCTTCGTTCGCCACAAATGTTGATTATTTACATCACGTAACCCTCTACAGTTAACTTTTGTTTCTCGAAAGTGATCATCTTCACTCTTTTAATAGCTGTAATTGGGGCAATACTTACATAACTTTGAAGTTCAAACTCATAAGACAACACTGACGTACCATGTTTTCAGTAGTAGCCGCACCGTCTTTGCTCATTATCAGAGAATTTCGATACAGTTGGTAAAGTTGTCAGGACACACATACATCGGGATGACATAATTTGATACTGAAATAAAATCTTCGACCGCCGCTGCACTGAGAGAAAATATAGAATCTTGGTAACGGGTTTACTTCCAAGCCGGCCTGGGTGGCTGAGTGGTTCTAGGCGCTACAGTGTGGAAACGCGCGACCGCTACGCTCGCAGGTTCGAATCCTACCTCGGGCATGGATGTGTGTGATGTCCTTAGGTTAGTTAGGTTTAAGTAGTTCTACGTTCTAGGGGGCTGATGACCTAAGAAGTTAAGTCCCATAGTGCTCAGAGCCATTTGAACCATTTTTACTTCCAATGTCTGATATCAGTAAACAGCAAGTTAAAATTTAGCGTGATTAAATTCTGCGCAAGAAGTCGGTTCGATCATTTACGAAATGCGATCACAGTCGTTTGTTGGTATAGGAGTTTGCAGTACAATTAGGCAAAAGAACGGTAACACAGTTAACAGAACACGCCTGTTCCAAATTTATTTTATTCCACGCACAAAACTTGTAAAATGCTCATATCGCCCATACAATCACATAGATTTTATCTGTTTGTACTTCAGTTTATTTTGTATGCAAAAGTCGGTTGTTTAAAATCTTACACACTCTGTAATACATCTCTGAAGAACAAATGCAGTTAGATACGTTTCAGCGCCAAATTAACGGATTTCACAGTCCTCGCCATGAATACACGTTTATTACACTTTCGGTTCACTTTAGAAATTTCTACAGTGCCCACGAAAACCCACTGAGTCCACCTGGTACCATTGTGTTGTAGTGTGTAAACTGCATCACTAGATGGCAGCCCAAACAGGGTCTCGATTACACATGACATTCCTTCCATCACGCAATCAAGTGTATTCTGGGGTTGTTACATCAGTTCTGTTAATGAAGTTGAGTAATTTTTGTCTAATATTTCTGTTTTTTAATTTAATAACCAAATAATTAGAGTGTATGAAGTGCTTCTTAAAAATTGTAGTTTTGCAGAGACGTACGTAAATTTCTTTTAGTACTACAAGATTATAAATGAAAGGGTCCTCATGAACCCAATGGAAACATTTGTATCTAGGGTTTGGTCTAGAAACGAGGTTCTATAGGGAAATAGTATTGTGTGAATAAACCAATTTGTTATCCAAAGAAGAGTGTAAGTTACTAGTTGTTAACAACGGCAGTTTGATTATCGCCAAATTATGGCCATACAGACTTCAAAAGGGTGGCGGAATGATGACAATACAGATTAATTTCGTGACCAAGTAAGATACTTACACATCGAAAGTCAAAGTTAACATAAATTCTAATGTTTATTACAAAACCTGATATCTAAGCGTGCAGTAGTAACAATGTGGTACAATATACACGTCTTTAATTATCCTATTCATTGACAAAGATTTTCGTAAGTATGTTAAACAGTTTCAAGGATCTATGGTAGGCAGAGACTCAAGGTTAGGAACTCAAAGGTGGAGTTACTGCATTCCTGACATGACTGATCCCTTTCCCGATCAGACGACAGTGGCTGCCAAAAATGGGAGTTTGTAATGTTGTGCAAACCAGAAGGGCGTCTTCGTCCTACTCACGAAAATTCTATTGCTCGCTGAGCACATTATGGCGTATATTCAGCAAGGCCATTCGCTGATCTTACCATTCTTGTGTCGTTGTGTTGACCACCAGTACTGCTCTCGATTCGTTAGTGCTCTGGAATTGGCACAGCCACTGCATCTTTGGAGATCTGCTCCACGTGCCGATTCTGTCACATACTATGCCTGTGAAACCCGAAAAGTCACCTAGCGGAAAATTTTAACTTGTTCCGTTTGAAGCAGCAGAATGAAGTAACAACTGTTCACAAAGACGGGGAAGCCGAAAAATTGTGCTAAATCGGGAATCGAACTTCGATCTCCTGTTTACTAGTGTGATGCACTGACCACTACGCCAATCGGACACAATGGTCATTATAACTGCCCTATCACTCCTCCTGTTAGCCTCAAATTGTCATCTTATCCGCAAACTACTGACGTAAGACTTCAAGCATTATTATATATAAATAAAATCACATTTAAGTCTGACAAGAAGAAGTCCCCAACAGTGGGACTGACTTTCTGAAAACGTCTATACTGTGATGCAGGTTAATATCCAGGCTGTCACACCCTGCAGCCATTCACCCTGGTAATGACAGCAAAAATTACGAATTTTGCGTGGCGCTCAGTAACATTAATTTAATAGCCTCATATAAACTGATTGTGTGATGGTTAGGGTAAGGCTCTGAGGTGGAGAAGGTCATGGTTTCAATTCTCGTCAAGTACATTAATACACTCCTGGAAATTGAAATAAGAACACCGTGAATTCATTGTCCCAGGAAGGGGAAACTTTATTGACACATTCCTGGCGTCAGATACATCACATGATCACACTGACAGAACCACAGGCACATAGACACAGGCAACAGAGCATGCACAATGTCGGCACTAGTACAGTGTATATCCACATTTCGCAGCAATGCAGGCTGCTATTCTCCCATGGAGACGATCGTAGAGATGCTGGATGTAGTCCTGTGGAACAGATTGCCATGCCATTTCCACCTGGCGCCTCAGTTGGACCAGCGTTCGTGCTGGACGTGCAGACCGCGTGAGACGATGCTTCATCCAGTCCCAAACATGCTCAATGGGGGACAGATCCGGAGATCTTGCTGGCCAGGGTAGTTGACGTACACCTTCTAGAGCACGTTGGGTGGCACGGGATACATGCGGACGTGCATTGTCCTGTTGGAACAGCAAGTTCCCTTGCCGGACTAGGAATGGTAGAAAGATGGGTTCGATGACGGTTTGGATGTACCGTGTACTATTCAGTGTCCCCACGACGATCACCAGAGGTGTACGGCCAGTGTAGGAGATCGCTCCCCACACCATGATGCCGGGTGTTGGCTCTGTGTGCCTCAGTCGTATGCAGTCCTGATTGTGGCGCTCACCTGCACGGCGCCAAACACGCATACGACCATCATTGGCACCAAGGCAGAAGCGACTCTCATCGCTGAAGACGACACGTCTCCATTCGTCCCTCCATTCACGCCTGTCGCGACACCACTGGAGGCGGGCTGCACGATGTTGGGGCGTCAGCGGAAGACGGCCTAACGGTGTGCGGGACCGTAGCCCAGCTTCATGGAGACGGTTGCGAATGGTCCTCCCCGATACCCCAGGACCAACAGTGTCCCTAATTTGCTGGGAAGTGGCGGTGCGGTCCCCTACGGCACTGCGTAGGAACCTACGGTCTTGGCGTGCATCCGTGCGTCGCTGCGGTCCGGTCACAGGTCGATGGGCACGTGCACCTTCCGCCGACCTCTGGCGACAACATCGATGTACTGTGGAGACCTCACGCCCCACGTGTTGAGCAATTCGGCGGTACGTCCACCCGGCCTCCCGCATGCCCACTATACGCCCTCGCTCAAAGCCCGTCAACTGCACATACGGTTCACGTCCACGCTGTCGCGGCACGCTACCAGTGTTAAAGACTGCGATGGAGCTCCGTATGCCACGGCAAACTGGCTGACACTGACGGCTGCGGTGCACAAATGCTGCGCAGCTAGCGCCATTTGACGGCCAACACCGCTGTTCCTGGTGTATCCGCTGTGCCGTGCGTGTGATCATTGCTTGTACAGCCCTCTCGCAGTGTCCGGAGCAAGTATGGTGGGTCTGACACACCGGTGTCAATGTGTTCTTTTTTCCTTTTCCAGGAGTGTACTTTCATTTTCAAAGTTTCATCGAAATTACTTTGACATTTTTATTCAGTTAATTGGAGTAGATACAATTGTATATTTCAGTTCCATTACCACGTCATTTTAAACATCATATCAACTACTTCATTTGCTGTAATTTTTCTTCTTATAATGGTCGGATTGTAGCATCTCGCGATTGCGGTTTATCGTATGGCGACATTGCTGCTCGCGTTGATCGAGATCCAATGACTGTTAGCAGAATATGCAATCAATGGGTTCCGGAGGGTAATACGGAACGTCTTGCTGGAACCCAACGGCCTCGTATCACTAGTTGTCGAGATGACAGGCATCTCATCCGCATGGCTGTAACGGATCGTATAGCCAGGTCTCCATCCCTGAGACAACAGATGGGGACGTTTGCAAGACAACAACCATCTGTACGAATAGTTCGACAAAGTTTGCAGCCACGTGGACTATCAGCTCGGAGACCATGGCTGCGGTTAGCCTTGCGCTGCATCACAGACAGGAGCGCCTGCGATGGTGTACTCAACGACGAACCTGAGTGCACAAATGGCAAAACGTCATTTTTTCGGATGAATCCAGGTTCTCTTTACAGGATCATGATGGTCGCATCCGTGTCAGGCGACATCGCGGTGAACGCACATTGGAAGCGTGTATTCGTCATCGCCATACTAGCGTGATGGTATGGGTGCCATTAGTTACACGTCTCGGTCACTTCTTGTCCGCATTGACGGCGCTTTGAACAGTGGACGTTACATTTCAGATGTGTTACGACCCGTGGCTCTACCCTGCGAAACCTTACAATTCAGCATGATAATGCATAACGGCACGTTGCAGGTACTGTACGGGCCTTCCTGGATACAGATAATGTTCGACTGCTGCCCTGGTCAGCACATTCTCCAGATCTCTCACCAATTCAATAAATCTGGTCAATGGTGACCGAGCACCTGGCTTGTCACAATACGCCAGTCACTACTCTTGATTAACTGTGGTATCTTGTTGAAGCTGCATGGTCAGCTGTACCTGTACACGCCATCCAAGGTCCGTCTGACTCAATGCCCAGGCGTATCAAGGCCGTTATTACGGCCTGTAGTTGTTGTGCTGGGTACTTA
The DNA here is from genome assembly GCF_023897955.1 of Schistocerca gregaria. Lineage (NCBI taxonomy): Eukaryota > Metazoa > Arthropoda > Insecta > Orthoptera > Acrididae > Schistocerca > Schistocerca gregaria. The sequence goes on along the minus strand of NC_064921.1, from coordinate 484,756,553 downwards.
TTTCGCAGGATCTATGCACCCAAATTGCGTGAAAATGTAATCACATGTCAGTTCTAGTATAATATATTTGTCCAATGAATTCCCGTTTATCTTCTGCATTCTTTCTTGGTGTAGCAGTTTTAATGGCCAGTAGCATAGATGGTTTCAAAACGCCTTTTCCACCTTTGTGGACCTCTTCTTGTGAGATCAGAATTGGAAGTGTCTCATCCGAATCCACTTTAGCGCCTCCCGTCCTCCCTCGTAACATTCGCCACCTCTTGGTGAGCCAGTAAAAGCGATCTACTAATCCAGCTGGAGAGAGTCCATCAATTTGAATAACTTTCCAAGAAGTGCTACGTCACACCAATCTGTCAAATAAAATTAGCGTATTTTTGTGTGCAGAGGGCTGCATGACTCCTGCTAAGGAAAGTAAATCTTTTGGCTCTGTACCGTGAAATATAAGAGGATATAACAGTTAAATAGCAAATACTCGTTTTCGTTTCTCGGCAATCTCTGACGTAGTAGCTGTAAAAGAATACGCGATTATCTGCTCAACCATAAGTTGCTGGGGCTTGTAGAGCTCTTGACAGTGTAGCTAATGATTTCGTAGTGCCAAGAGAAATTTGAAGAAAGCCAGGTTGGTACAATGTCGTCTTTCATACATGATTATTGTGTAATACGGTTACAAAATTGTAAGAAACTTGGCTCACTAAAAATTTTTGGAGAGCTGAGAGACCGGTCTCTGACTCGCTTCTTCTTTATATTATTTCAACAATTACTGATTACGTCAACCATTATTAGAAAAAGAAGATTTATCGATTAAAATCAAAAACATGCTGATACACACAGCCTGACTTCACTGAATTACGTATTAATTCGCTCCTCTCACATTGCAACAGAGTCTTACACGGCTTTTAGCTTTTAGGGATGAAATTCATAAAATATGTTCGATAACAATGCATTTTATAAAGTTACTTATATTACGAAGCCTTCCCCCCCCCCCCCCCCCCCCTCCCATGAACCATGGACCTCGCCGTTGGTGGGTAGGCTTGCGTGCCTCAGCGATACAGATAGACGTAACGTAGGTGCAACCACAACGGAGGGGTATCTGTTGAGAGGCCAAACAAACATATGGTTCCTGAAGAGGGGCAGCAGCCTTTTCAATAGTTGCAGAGGCAACAGTCTGGATGATTGCCTGATCTGGCCTTGTAACAATAACCAAAACGGCCTTGCTGTGCTGGTACTGCGAACGGCTGAAAGCAAAGGGAAACTACGGCCGTAATTTTTCCCGATGGCATGCAGCTTTACTGTATGATTAAATGATGATGGCGTCCTCTTGGGTAAAATATTCCGGAGGTAAAGTAGTCCCCCATTCGGATTTCCGGGCAGGGACTATTCAAGAGGATGTCGTTATCAGGAGAAAGAAAACTGGCGTTCTACGGATCGGAGCGTGGAATGTCAGATCCCTGAATCGGGAAGGTAGGTTAGAAAATTTAAAAAGGGAACTGGATAGGTTAAAGTTAGATATAGTGGGAATTAGTGAAGTTCGGTGGCAGGAGAAACAAGACTTCTGCTCAGGTGACTACAGGGTTATAAACACAAAATCAAGTAGAGGTCATGCAAGAGTAGGTTTAACAATGAATAAAACAATAGGAATGCGGGTAAGCTACTACAAACAGCATAGTGAACGCATTACTGTGGCCACGATAGATACGAAGCCCACACCTACTACAGTAGTACAAGTTTATATTCCAACTAGCTCTGCAGATGACGAAAAAATTGAAGAAATGTATGATGAAATAAAAGAAATTATTCAGATAGTGAAGAGTGATGAAAATTTAGTAGTCATGGGTGACTTGAACTCGGTAGTAGGAAAAGGGAGAGAAGGAAACGTAGTAGGTGAATATGGACTGGGGCTAAGAAATGAAAGAGGAGGCCGCTTGGTAGAATTTTGCACAGAGCATAACTTAATCATAGCTAACACTTGGTTCAAGAATCATAAAAGAAGGTTGTACGCATGGTAGAAGCCTTGAGATACTGACAGGTTTCAGATAGATTATATAATGGTAAGACAGAGATTTAGGAACCATGTTTTAAATTGTAAGACATTTCCAGGGGCAGATGTGGACTCTGACCACAATCTATTGGTTATGGCCTGTAGGTTAAAACTGAAGAAACTGCAAAAAGGTGGGAATTTAAGGAGATGGGACCTGGATAAACTATCTTAGAAGCTAGATTAAGGAAGGACCAACCTACATTTCTAGCACTTGTAGACTTAGAAAAATCTTTTTACAATGTTGACTGGAATACTCCCTTTCAAATTCTGAAGGCGGCAGGGGTAAAATACAGGGAGCGAAAGGCTATTTACAATTTGTAGAGAATCCAGATGGCAGAGTCGAGGGATCTGAAATTCAAGCAGTGGTTGTGAAGTGAGTGAGACAGGGTTGTAGTCTCTCCTCGATGTTATTCAATCTGTATATTGAGCAAGCAGTGAAGGAAACAAAAGAAAAATTCGGAGTAGGTATTAAAATCCATGGAGAAGAAATAAAAGCTTTGAGGTTCGCCGATGACATCGTAATTTTGTCAGGGACAGCAAAGGACTTGGAAGAGCAGTTGAACGGAAAGGATAGTGTCTTGAAAGGAGGATATGAGACGAACATCAACAAAAGCAAAACGAGGTTAATGGAATGTAGTCGAATTAAGTCGGGTGATGCTGAGGGAATTAGATTAGGAAATGAGACACTTAAAAAATAAAGGAGTTTTGCTATTTGGGGAGCAAAATAACTGATGATGCTCGAAGAACAGAGGATATAAAATGTAGACTGGCAATTGCGAGGAAAGCGTTTCTGAAGAAGTGAAATTTGTTAACATCGAGTATAGATTTAAGTGTCAGGAAGTCATTTTTGAAAGTATTTGAATGGAGTGTAGCCATGTATGGAAGCGAAACATTGACGATAAATAGTTTGGACAAGAAGAGAATAGAAGCTTTCAAAATGTGCTGCTACAGAAGAATGCTGAAGATTAGATGGGTAGATCACATAACTAATGAGGAAGTATTGAATAGAATTGGGGAGAAGAGAAGTTTGTGGCACAACTTGACCAGAAGAAGGGATCGTTTGGTAGGACATGTTCTGAGGCATCAAGGGATCACCAATTTAGTATGGGAGGGCAGCGTGGAGGGTGAAAATCATAGAGGGAGAAGAGGGAGACCAAGAGATGTATACACTAAGCAGATTCAGAAGGATGTGGGTTGCAGTAAGGACTGGGTGATGAAGAAGCTTGCACATGATAGAGTAGCATGGAGAGCTGCATCAAACCAGTCTCAGGACTGAAGACTACAACAACAAAAATATTACGAAGATTGTTAGTTGGAACTGTCCCTAACATTTACATGTGTTCATTCCGTAAATACTAACGAAAAGCTAGTTTCCGTTCTTCTAAAAGGTGTTCTGGAATTACAAAATGAGAATTGTTTGTATTTTATGCTCAAGTAACGGTTAGTAACGGTCAAAGGAACGCAGATGTATATGCATGCTTGCTACAGTCTAAACGAAATTAATCGCACAATTTTAATCAATATAATAAACGCAAGTCCTAAAATGACTAGGTAAATGAAATAAGGTTGTTAAGACATACATAATAAGCCTGTATGTGTGGCAGTCTGACACCTGAGCTCAATACTTTATGTCACACGCATCTTGACGATCAAATACAGGCATGTGTCACTATTGGTGATTCGAAGGAGCCCGCTCATCTACATAACAGTAGGTTTCCAAACGTCCAAAGATTCCTATCTGCTTTCTTTTTTTTCCAAGAATTCTCGGTTGCATGTATTTTGGGACGAGAAAACTGCTGTGTCACACGTATGAAATTCTCAGTGCACCCCTGGCTTGTTCCGGCGAGAGCTTTGGACACAAATGACCTCCCATCGCTCTTAGTTGCCTTCACAGAGGGTCTGCTGCACAGTGATGCGTTTCTACAGACAGGTTGCCGCCGTTCCAACTCTGCATTTCTACATAAAGCCTGTTGTTGCTTGCTAGGCGAGATACATAACTACTCTTGTGAGCGGCGGTCAGGCTATACACAACTTCTCCATTTATATCCCTTCGGCGTATGCTCTCCTACCTGAAGTTTTTTCTTACAACCGGTGTTAACGTCTCCCTCCCGTCCGCTTCGCTGTTCTTTCTGTGAAATTCTGACCCCAGCCAAACACAATTCTGAAAAATCGGAATTGCTAGATGTACTTGATTTATTAGTGATCACTGCAGTGATGATCATTAAACGAAATCAGTCTGCTGGTGACCTTTAAAAAATAAAGAAATAAGTTATTTGTAAATAAAATGAATTCTTTTTACGTATCTCGCTATACAGTTTCCGTATCAAATGCGGATATTGTGAAAGTCGACGAAACTGTCGATTTCGACATCTCTCAAACTAAAGCTGACACTGTGCAACCTCCATGGGAGCGTGTTGTTCATCCTTCATTCATGTTAGATTCAACCAAACTGGACACTGGGCTGTTCGTAACAGTAACGAAGATAGATTGAAGCGGTGTATACAACCTAACCTTTACATGTGTGAGATGTGATGAGGCCTTGAGTCTCAAAGACAAGAACAGTTTCGTAAACTTTCACACCAAGTGAATACTGTAACTATTTATCCAGTCACGTCGATTGTTTGTAGTGGTTCAGCATTATTTTCTTCCTAGTAGTGCAAAGAACCTATTAACATATTAAAGTACTTGTGCCAAGTTTTTAAAATTGTGTTATGAATATTATTGACTGAATTAAGATTCCTATCCACTATTACCATGAGAAAAAAATTGCCATACTTAAAAAATGAGATCATGGTTAGTGTGTTACTAGAAATATTTAGAAGTCAAAAATAATATTTCATTTTTCTCTAGCGCAACATACAATTTGGACTTCAAAGTGTTAAAATCCACGATCGTAATCTACCACCAATCTCCAAGTTTAGCACAAAAGCAACCTTCATTTAGACTTAGTCAAGTATAGCCATAAGGCCACTGTCTTAGCATTTCCAAAGCTACTCGCACTCCAACATTCGTTTCCGAAATATATCACAATGAAATTATAACGTCCGCACAGCGCGTCTGCAGCAGTCACTCCTCATCGTAACTCACATTCTGTTGGATCTACATCCGAACCCTCTGAATCTTGACAACATTTTACATATATAAAGTGTATGCATAATTTGGACATCAAATTGTATAACACATAGAACATCTTCGGTCATATTACAACCACAGACTATACAACGTCTTACATATGTGAAACATAGGATATACACTCCTGGAAATTGAAATAAGAACACCGTGAATTCATTGTCCCAGGAAGGGGAAACTTTATTCACACATTCCTGGCGTCAGATACATCACATGATCACACTGACAGAACCACAGGCACATAGACACAGGCAACAGAGCATGCACAATGTCGGCACTACTACAGTGTATATCATCCTTTCGCAGCAATGCAGGCTGCTATTCTCCCATGGAGACGATCGTAGAGATGCTGGATGTAGTCCTGTGGAACGGCTTGCCATGCCATTTCCACCTGGCGCCTCAGTTGGACCAGCGTTCGTGCTGGACGTGCAGACCGCGTGAGACGACGCTTCATCCAGTCCCAAACATGCTCAATGGGGGACAGATCCGGAGATCTTGCTGGCCAGGGTAGTTGACGTACACCTTCTAGAGCACGTTGGGTGGCACGGGATACATGGGGACGTGCATGGTCCTGTTGGAACAGCAAGTTCCCTTGCCGGTCTAGGAATGGTGGAACCATGGGTTCGATGACGGTTTGGATGTACCGTGCACTATTCAGTGTCCCCTCGACGATCACCAGAGGTGTACGGCCAGTGTAGGAGATCGCTCCCCACACCATGATGGCGGGTGTTGTCCCTGTGTGCCTCGGTCGTATGCAGTCCTGATTGTGGCGCTCACCTGCACGGCGCCAAACACGCATACGACCATCATTGGCACCAAGGCAGAAGCGACTCTCATCGCTGAAGACGACACGTCTCCATTAGTCCCTCCGTTCACGCCTGTCGCGACACCACTGGAGGCGGACTGCACGATGTTGGGGCGTGAGCGGAAGACGGCCTAACGGTGTGTGGGACCGTAGCCCAGCTTCATGGAGACGGTTGCGAATGGTCCTCGCCGATACCCCAGGAGCAACAGTGTCCCTAATTTTCTGGGAAGTGGCGGTGCGGTGCCCTACAGCACTGCGTAGGATCCTACGGTCTTGGCGTGCATCCGTGCGTCGCTGCGGTCCGGTCTCAGGTCGACGGGCACGTGCACCTTCCGCCGACCACTGGCGACAACATCGAGTACTGTGGAGACCTCACGCCCCACGTGTTGAGCAATTCGGCGGTACGTCCACCCGGCCTCCCGGATGCCCACTATACGCCCTCGCTCAAAGCCCGTCAACTGCACATACGGTTCACGTCCACGCTGTCGCGGCACGCTACCAGTGTTAAAGACTGCGATGGAGCTCCGTATGCCACGGCAAACTGGCTGACACTGGCGGCGGCTGTGCACAAATGCTGCGCAGCTAGCGCCATTCGGCGGCCAACACCGCGGTTCCTGGTGTGTCCGCTGTGCCGTGCATGTGATCATTGCTTGTACAGCCCTCTCGCAGTGTCCGGAGCAAGTATGGAGGGTCTGACACACCGGTGTCAATGTGTTCTTTTTTCCATTTCCAGGAGTGTAGTTCTACGGTTCATCGCAAGACATACATTAACAACATAAGGCATAAGCACTCCTGGAAATTGAAATAAGAACACCGTGAATTCATTGTCCCAGGAAGGGGAAACATTATTGACACATTCCTGGCGTCAGATACATCACATGATCACACTGACAGTACCACAGGCACATAGACACAGGCAAAAGAGCATGCACAATGTCGGCACAGGTACAGTGTATATCCACCTTTCGCAGCAAATGCAGGCTGCTATTCTCCCATGGAGACGATCGTAGAGATGCTGGATGTAGTCCTGTGGAATGGCTTGCCGTGCCATTTCCACCTGGCGCCTCAGTTGGACCAACGTTCGTGCTGGACGTGCAGACCGCGTGAGACGACGCTTCATCGAGTCCCAAACATGCTCAATGGGGGACAGGTCCGGAGATGTTGCTGGCCAGGTTAGTTGACGTACACCTTCTAGAGCACGTTGGGTGGCACGGGCACATGCGGGCGTGCATACTCCTGTTGGAACAGCAAGTTCCCTTGCGGTCTAGGAATGGTAGAACGATGGGTTCGATGACGGTTTGGATGTACCGTGCACTATTCAGTGTCCCCTCGACGATCACCAGAGGTGTACGGCCAGTGTAGGAGATCGCTCCCCACACCATGATGGCGGGTGTTGTCCCTGTGTGCCTCGGTCGTATGCAGTCCTGATTGTGGCGCTCACCTGCACTGCGCCAAACACGCATACGACCATCATTGGCAACAAGGCTGAAGACGACACGTCTCCATTCGTCCCTCCATTCACGCCTGTCGCGACACCACTGGAGGCGGGCTGCACGATGTTGGGACGTGAGCGGAAGACGGCCTAACGGTGTGCGGGACCGTAGCCCAGCTTCATGGAGACGGTTGCGAATGGTTCTCGCCGATACCCCAGGAGCAACAGTGTCCCTAATTTGCTGGGAAGTGGCGGTGCGGTCCCCTACGGCACTGTGTAGGATCCTACGGTCTTGATGTGCATCCGTGCGTCGCTGCGGTCATGTCCCAGGTCGAAGGGCACGTGCACCTTCCGCCGACCACTGGCGACAACATCGATGTACTGTGGAGACCTCACGCCCCACGTGTTGAGCAATTCGGCGGTACGTCCACCCGGCCTCCCGCATGCCCACTATACGCCCTCGCTCAAAGTCCGTCAACTGCACATACGGTTCACGTCCACGCTGTCGCGGCATGCTACCAGTGTTAAAGACTGCAATGGATCTCCCTATGCCACGGCAATCTGGCTGACACTGACGGCGGCGGTGCACAAATGCTGCGCAGCTAGCGCCATTCGACGGCCAACACCGCGGTTCCTGGTGTGTCCGCTGTGCCGTGCGAGTGATCATTGCTTGTACAGCCCTCTCGCAGTGTCCGGAGCAAGTATGGAGGGTCTGACACACCGGTGTCAATGTGTTCTTTTTTCCATTTCCAGGAGTGTATTATACACTAAAATTGTAGAATGAACCATTATTGCACATAAATATCAATGCACACAAGTTAATACAGAGAAATATATACGTTTCATGTTCGTCAAATAGACTTTCGTTTCGATTAAATTTGTGATGAAGCTTTCTTTGTTTTCGTACCCGCTTCTAAAATGGCTATTCGATCACTGTGTCGTTCTCTTTTCTCACAACTTTGCCTGGCAGATACTAGTCTAACATTTTCTGTTTTTCTTCCACATTTCTGTCTTCAGAATTGAATATTAGACGTTGGCTACCCAGAGAATCTACAGTTATCGATTTTCCGTAGTCAAAGGAGAATGGAATGACAAGGAATGAAAAAAAAATCTTTGCAAGTAAAGGAAATGGAGCAAAATTATATTGAGCAGTTGGTTTTATAGATTACTTTTGCATCTGATGCGAACACTTTAATGAAAGGCTCCACTTCTAGACAGATCAAATTTCATCATTCCCAGGACTTGGGCATTGGCGAGAAACGTTTCCAGTCCTTAGCTAGTAGGAGGACAGAAAAAGATGTTAGGTTAGGAAAAATTCTCCCCTTAGTATTGAATACCAAGTTTCGGACCAGTCACATAGCGCGCTAATGCTTCACACACAAAGTCGCCTTTACTTGCAGCTCATATTTCTCCACTTAGCTCCTCCCCCCAACCCGCTCCTCTACAAAGTATAGCACTCCTCACAACACAACCTTTAATAGAAAACTTCGCACATAGTTTGCTTGCCCCGTTTGTCCCAGTTAACTCTATGCACGAACTACCTCTATAACGCAGGCTACAGGTTCTTGCTAACATTCAAACTGCGAGACTAGTACAGCACCCAGAACTTCTGTTAGAACAGCTCTTACTTCTTACAGAACATTTCTACCGCTTGTTTTAAATTATACGACACACAAAAAAGACAATATCGCTCCTATATTCTTACCGTGAGTTTCATGCAAGAATTATTATTTAAAAAAAAAAAAACAAATACAGTTGCATAAATTGGTAATTGTTTACGTATTTTCTCTAGGATGATAATCCAAGTAATAAGAATTTTAATGCCAGGATGATTAATACAAATAGGGAAATGTTACACAATAAAACTATGGAAGACAACTGTGTGCTGCCATTCTAAGTAGTCCCTTTTAGCAGCAGTAAGTTAAGACTACTTCTGGCAGTTTTACTACAGACGGTAACTATTCCTAAAACCTAGAGGGGACAAAAGTCAAGGGGTATCTCCCAACACCGTGTCGATTTTCCATTTGCCCGTCGTAGCGCAGCCTCTCAACGTGGCATGGACTCAACAAGTCGTTGGTTGAGCCATGTAGAGCCATGCTGCCTCAATATATGCTGTTCATATTTGCGGAAATGCTGAAAGTGTACGACTTTGTGGACGAACTGACCTGTTCAATAAATGTCCGATGGGATTCCTGCTGGGCGATCAGGGTGGTCAAAAAACTCGCTCGAATGTTCTACAATGTTCTTCAAATCAATCGCGAGCAATTGTGGCCTGGTGGATGTCATAGCGCATTGCCATCAACAAAAATTCTGTCGTTGTTTGGGAACATGAAGCCCATAAATGACAGCAGATTGTCTCCAAGTAGCCGAAAATGATAATTTGCAGTCTATGATGGGTTCAGTGGTACAAAAAGGATCCAGTCCATATCACGAAAACACAGCCCAGATCATTATGGAACCTTTCCAAAAACAGACATAATGTCTTATGGGACAACTGCAATCAGTGAAATGATAATGTTACTTAAAAACCGTCTTGATTGCAAATATTTTTATTCATATGACCGGTTTCGGTTCATTCAGAACCATCTTCAGATCAGATCTGAAGATGTTTCTGAATGAACCGAAACCGGTCATATGAATAAAAATATTTGCAATCAAGACGGTTTTTAAGTAACATTATGGAACCACCACCAGCTTGCACAGAGGTTTGTTGACACCTTGGGCCCATGGCTTCATGGGATCTGCACCACACTCGATCCCTGCCATCAGCTCTTATCAAATTGGGAATCATCTGACAATACCAACGTTTCCCAATCATCTGGGGTCCAACCAATATGAGCACGAACGCAGGAGAGGCGTCGGAAGCGATGTCGTACTGTTAGCAGAGGCACTCGCGTCGGTCGTCTGCTGCCATAGCACATTAACGCCAAATTTCGCCTCACTGTTCTACGGAATTCGTTCGTCTTTAAGCCCCACACTGATTTTACGCAGTGCTGCTTCTATGTTGGCACCGACAACTCGGCGCAAACGGCGCTGCTCTTGATCGTTAAGTGAGGGCTGCAGGCCAATGCGTTGTCCGCGGTGAGAGTCAATGCCTGAACTTAGGCAAACGTGATAGTATTTCTGTTTGTTCATTGGCTCCATAAGAGCAGCGGTGCGGCTCATGCTACGTTACGTTCTCACATCAAATAATGTAGATGCGTTGCAAATAACTACTTTATGTGCGGCGATGAATGTTGACCCAGGACTGAGACGTATTCACAATCGTATGCGGTGTCACAATATACGTCATCATTTTTTGGCCGGAAGACTTACAACAACGAAGAAACAAAAAAATGTTGGTTAGTGATACGTCAAGTTCCGTATCACAATTTTCTCATTCATCTTTCTTTTCACTTTGTTTGTAGCATTAAAAAATTAGGCTGTCTACAGTTCCCTTTTAGTCCTCCAGAGGGATTATGTCTGATTACAGCTCTGACTTCGTCAAGATTCTGTGGAATGTAGTCACCGCATTACCTGGAACCAATGTTTCGTTGTTGTTGTTGTGGTCTTCAGTCCAGAGACTGGTTACAGACAGCTCTCCATGCTACTCTATCCTGTGCAAGCTTCTTCGTCTCCCAGTACCTGCTGAAACCTACATCTTTCTGAATCTGTTTAGTGTCTCCCTCTACGATTTTTACCCTCCACGCTGCTCTCCAATACTAAATTGGTGATCCCTTGATGCCTCAGAATGTGTCCTACCAAGCGATCCCTTCTTCTAGTCAAGTTGTACCACAAATTTCTCTTCTCCCCAATTCTATTCAATACCTCCTCATTAGTTATAGCATCATTCAAAATGCATGGTGGGATGTTTGTGAAAAATATAATACAGTGACTCTGAAGTCTCAAACTTGTGAAGAGGTGCTTGTAATTGTATACTACATGAAGTAAAATAAAGAGTAAAGCATTAAACAAAATTAATCTCAGTGTCAAAATGATTAAATGCCAACAATTCTGTCTTTGGAACAACGGAAAATGAGGATATGTTGCTAACCTTTGTGGGTTTAGTGTAAGCGCAGGCAGTTGCACTTGGAATGAGGTACTAGAAATTTCGAGAGGAAGAGTGATAAAGTACAGAGCCGTCCACAACATCTGCATAAACCGCGCAGGATTACTGAGGATGGAATATGAAGAATACAATCTAAGGTGGAGAGGAATGTGACGCAGGGATGGAATTTATCATCAATATTGTAGCATTTACGTAACGAATCAAGAGTAGAAATGAAAGAAAATTTAGGAAGAGAATATGTAGTGAAAGGGGAATAGATACCAAAGGAATATAAACAAAGATAGCACAAAAGCGATGAAGAATAGCAGGAAACAGGACAGCGACTTGGTGAACAACAGGATTACAGAAGACAAAGTAGCACAAGATGTAAAACCGCTCTTCGAAATAGGAAGGAAAATTGCACAATGTTGTCGCTACAAGGAAGATTTCAGAAACGGATTGGCACAAATTAAAAAGAAAGGTCTGTTGTTAACAATTACGGACACGATATTGATGAAGCCTTTTTATGTAACTCTACATCTGAAGCCCATTTTTCCGTGGAAACGAAAGTGGCTCTTCGTGCACCAGAGAAGAAGGTATTTAAATTTTATGAACTGTGGTATTACAGAATTCTGTTAACAGTTGAATGGCTAGAAAAATCACAGCATGAAGAACTACTATTAATAATAGAATGGAAGATAAATATATGAATAACACTAATTACAACACTTGAAGCCTCTCCTACGGCATTAGGAATTAGTTATTCTCATTATGAAACTATCAGTATCAGATTTTAGTGGCACACAGAGACTGCAAACTGCGAAAACAGAAGGCTGAGACTATTATGTATAAATACGGAAGCGCAATATTCTAATAGATTTAGGACAATGACTTACCGGCCATAAGACTGCTGAATTTCAGAAAAGGAAACAGGAAAAGAAATCTGTGGGCATATCTTTAGCGAGTTAGCAATTTTCATTGTTTAGAAATCTGTACTGAGATGAGTTATTAGATTTAAGCGTCCATGACGAAGACATTCAGTTTCTTACCCCTTAGTAAAAAATCGTGTTTCCGAAGGAAAATAACTGCGCTGAGATGACTTCATTAATACTTGAGGTGATGACAGTGTTTTCTGATACAAGGTAATTCGGCAGAGCCCTAACCCACCACAGAATTCAACCTCATTCTACCCTGAACAAGCTACAGCGAAATTGGAATGTATTGTCCTTCTTCAGATTGCTAAGTTAAACCACTACTGTTTCTAACAGACACTGTGCATTCTGCGTTGATCACACAGTACGTTCGTCGACCGCCCCACATGTAGGCTTCCTAATTCAAAACTGACCAACTTACGGCCGTCCAGCTGCCTACATTTTTCAGCTGAATTTATTAAAGATTTTTGTATATGTGGACACAATATTTCTGTTAAAGTGAGATTTTATCGTGAATTGGGCGTCTTCAAGCTATACAACAGACTTTGATAAAGAGAGACCGCCGATACGAATACCTTATGTGACTATTCTGCGCTTCATTTCTTGTGGGGACTGTCGGGGGAGCCATTGTCCGGGTTACTTTTATGTAACATTTCGTTGTGAAACTAATTCTTTAATTATCTATTATTAATTAAACACTGACCTAAAGAATGTACATTGACAACATCACTTCCAATAATTAACACAAAAGAACGGCTCTGATTTGCAAGATATCGTAACTATAATACAAATTTAAATTTTTTTAAAAATAAAGTAATATGCAACTACCTCCAACTCCGTTAATTGCCTAAATTCATTCCAATCGCGGACCCCGATAGTGGAAACTCCATTCTTTTTCATAAGTCTCTTACCTCATAGAAAATCTTTATAACGAACTACAGCAATTACAGTAAGTAGCAACAAGAGCCAGCTAAATAAAAAGATTCTAGCTGCTATACACTCTAACTACTGGGAGGCATATGGTTAGCAAAAAGAAAGATTTTGTTGAAGAGCAAACAATGTATTTCGAAAATTTTACCTTATTCATGTGACGTCCAGTTCCGAAAACTATACAGTTGTCAATAATTCCACTACAGAAACATTATCAACAACATTCATCACCATACATTTCCTTGCATATTTTCTCATAAACACATCATTTCAATTCACTTTATATTGCGTGTCCTACCACCACAGAGTCTCCACTACGAAAATCATGTCCATACACTTCACTATCAACTCACTAACTGCTAGTCCGTCCAACCAAAGAATCTCTTGCCGAGGGCACAGAGCGCTGTCAGCGATGTTAACACATTCTATAGTGTATTGGGGGGGGGGGGGGGCCGATAATAGATTTAATAGTATAAAATTTTATTTTTATTTTTCACTTGATGTTCGTCAATGCCTTCTGCCTGGCGGCAAGTTGCAGCAGATCAGTCCTGTTGCAAAACTGAACAGAACCACGTTGAAACTCACGTATTGAACTATCAGCAGCTAAATTCACATGTTGCTGACGAGGTAATGCTACCGAACTGCGCGTCTACGATTTGGCCGACCTATAGAAAGGGGGGGGGGGAGAGTTGGAGGTTGTCACGTGAGGATGAATCCGTGGTCACTTCCGGGAGGGGACACGCCGTTCGCTCTCTTCTGCCAGACCTGACGCCCTGCGCTGCTGCTCTCTTCGGTGGCAGCCCATTCAGTCTCAGCGGTTTCTCTAGGCCTGACTTTCCTTTCTATGGCACCAATCTGTAAGATCGTCACTCCATTTCTCCTCGCCGCCGCATCCTTGCTGCCAGCTACTCCGTCATCTTGTCAAGTGTAGACCTATTTTTGTGCTCAAATTCTTAAGTTTTTAGCGAGCACTAGGTGTCCTAACATTGCAAAAAATGGCTCTCAGCACTGTGGGACTTAACTTCTGAGGTCTCAGTCCCCTAGAAGTAGTTAGAACTACTTAAATCTAACCTACCTAAGGAAATGACACACGTCCATGCCCGAGGCAGGATTCGAACATGCGGCCGTAGCGGTCGCGCGGTTCCAGACTGTAGCGCCTAGAACCGCTCGGCCACACGCCAGGCCCTGACATTACAACCATGCCTCAAACCCGTAGTAGCGTCACAGACGAAGGGAACTCCCCACCTACGAAAAAACTAGACCCAGTAGCCGCCCTTCAAGGAGAAATAAATACATTATTATTACAAAATATGTAATTGACAGAAGAATGCCAAAAAATTGGCTCAAACCCAGTCTGCCAATTCAAGTGCCTCAGAAACAAGCCCTACTGCACCGCAAATGATGACTGACTGTGAGCACCTCCAGTAGCACAATACCCCAGCCATACATTGCAACTTTGGCTAACAGTTTCCCTGCAGTCAACTTTATCCCGACATTTTCCGGGAAACCCAATGAGCAAATAAACTTCTTTCTTCAGATATCGGAGATGTGGGGCGCGCTTTGGCTTCACCAGAAGATTTTCTGTTAGATGTAGTCCACCTTGAACTGACAGGTGACCCCCTTACGTACATCGAATCAGTTCACGCCCTTACGGACATCACCTATTTTACACTTTACAAGCTCGGTTGAAAGAGATATATTCTGACAGACGTGACGCCCTCTATTACAGGGACAAGTTATCCACCCTCTGCTAGAAGCAAGGGGAGAATGTAGAGGCATTTGCTGACCGGATCCGCGCTGTGGCTTGCCGCACTTACATGCTGGGTTCGGATCGTGCTCGTAATGAGGTGTTAATAAAGCAAGCGGAAGCCCGCTCGATTGACATATAGTAACCTCCCCACAACTTACATTCCGTAACCTCTCAACAGTAAAAACATAATTAGTTATATCATTCACATTCCGTGTAAACTCCAAACAAAATAATTTCCGTAACCTAGCAATAGTACAATGTGACTAATCTCTCAATAAAAAATTGTCGCTCACTTATAACGTTTCAATAATGATTGTGAATTTAAACTGGTAAATTTTGGACGTCAGCACTGCTGCGTCATGGCCCTGAAAATTCATTCTGAATAAACTGAAAAATCTTACCTCAATTAGGACGTCGGATAACGCGTATATATCTGCTCCTATAATTAATTTTTCTGGCGCAGCTCAGTGAAATGCTGGCCGATAGATTTGTCTTGTATAAAAGGAGACAACTGATTTTTTTTTTCAATAATCTGGATGACCTAGGATTGGAGAAATTAGTAAATTCTTCAAATTGAAGTGAATGATTGTCAAAAGTTACTTTTATGAGTAAGATTATTACTAAGCTATTTTTTTTAAACATTTACATGGGACTTGATATAACAAAACTACGTATGCGTGACGCGGCTTTTACCTTACACTACAACGCTCAGGCTCCGCCATCGCTTTACTTCGACCGGCCCAGCCAACACGATACACCAGACTGCTAGCAACTACTTACTGCTACTGCTAAACAGTTCCTACTGCAGTAAACACTGCTCTTTGGTCTGAGATTCTCTTATAGCTTACATATCGCAGGCAGCGCGTGAGCAATCCATCGAAATTACATCTGCTCGAGTGCACTAACAACAAATTCCTTAATCATGGACCTCTTACGTAACCCTCCATTGGGGGGGGGGGGGGGCAAAAGTCCTACAGCGATGGTGAGTCAATTGGACTTGCCATGAGCAACAAATTTTTCTATAATCTATTTACACTCCTGGAAATGGAAAAAAGAACACATTGACACCGGTGTGTCAGACCCACCATACTTGGCTCCGGACACTGTGAGAGGGCTGTACAAGCAATGATCACACGCAAGGCACAGCGGACACACCCGGAACCGCGGTGTTGGCCGTCGAATGGCGCTAGCTGCGCAGCATTTGTGCACTGCCGCCGTCAGTGTCAGCCAGTTTGCCGTGGCATACGGAGCTCCATCGCAGTCTTTAACACTGGTAGCATGCCGCGACACCGTGGACGTGAACCGTATGTGCAGTTGACGGACTTTGAGCGAGGGCGTATAGTGGGCATGCGGGAGGCTGGGTGAACGTACCGCCGAATTGCTCAACACGTGGGGCGTGAGGTCTCCACAGTACATCGATGTGGTCGTCAGTGGTCGGCGGAAGGTGCACGTGCTCGTCGACCTGGGACCGGACCGCAGCGACGCACGGATGCACGCCAAGACCGTAGGATCCTACGCAGTGCCGTAGGGTACCGCACCGCCACTTCCCAGAAAATTAGGGACACTGTTGCTCCTGGGGTATCGGCGAGGACCATTCGCAACTGTCTCCATGAAGCTGGGCTACGGTCCCGCACACCGTTAGGCCGTCTTCCGCTGACGCCCCAACATCGTGCAGCCCGCCTCCAGTGGTGTCGCGACAGGCGTGAATGGAGGGACGAATGGAGACGTGTCGTCTTCAGCGATGAGAGTCGCTTCTGCCTTGGTGCCAATGATGGTCGTATGCGTGTTTGGCGCCGTGCAGGTGAGCGCCACAATCAGGACTGCATACGACCGAGGCACACAGGGCCAACACCTGGCATCATGGTGTGGGGAGCGATCTCCTACACTGGCCGTACACCTCTGGTGATCGTCGAGGGGACACTGAATAGTGCACGGTACATCCAAACCGTCATCGAACCCATCGTTCTACCATTCCTAGACCGGCAAGGGAACTTGCTGTTCCAACAGGACAATGCACGTCCGCATATATCCCGTGCCACCCAACGTGCTCTAGAAGGTGTAAGTCAACTACCCTGGCCAGCAAGATCTCCGGATCTGTCCCCTATTGAGCATGTTTGGGACTGGATGAAGCGTCGTCTCACGCGGTCTGCACGTCCAGCACGAACGCTGGTGCAACTGAGGCGCCAGGTGGAAATGGCATGGCGAGCCGTTCCACAGGACTACATCCAGCATCTCTACGATCGTCTCCATGGGAGAATAGCAGCCTGCATTGCTGCAAAAGGTGGATATACACTGTAGTAGTGCCGACATTGTGCATGCTCTGTTGCCTGTGTCTATGTGCCTGTGGTTCTGTCAGTGTGATCATGTGATGTATCTGACCCCAGGAATGTGTCAATAAAGTTTCCCCTTCCTGGGACAATGAATTCACGGTGTTCTTATTTCAATTTCCAGGAGTGTAGTTTACTAAGGCTACAGTCACAGAACTATATACATTATTAATAAGTGCAGAACATATTAATAAAAAACAAAATGTATACACAATGAGTACAAAATATATTAACAAATATCATAA
Organism: Schistocerca gregaria; assembly: GCF_023897955.1. Lineage (NCBI taxonomy): Eukaryota > Metazoa > Arthropoda > Insecta > Orthoptera > Acrididae > Schistocerca > Schistocerca gregaria. The sequence goes on along the minus strand of NC_064921.1, from coordinate 484,738,941 downwards.
CGTGCACATGTACTGTATAACTCTTTAGCATTTTTACATGAATTAGACATATGAACGAGTGAAATGAAGTGCACACACACTGTAAAAGTCTTTAGAATTTTACAAGAATTTAAACGCACTGTATAAATCTTTACCATTTTACAAGAACTAAGAAAGGAATGGGAAGGATTGTAGCACAGTAGGTTGCACGTAGCTGCACTGAAAGTTCATATCGTTCTACAGAGGCACAACACCAAGTGAGACAATCTGAATTTCTCTTCCCTGAAGTATTTATCAGTGTTGCCAAGACACTGTAATGATGTATTAATATTGTATGTTATCATTTTGGTAGTGCATTAGCTACACCAAACAGTAGGACCATAATGAAATCTCGATCGTTCAAGGTGGTGGACATCTTGATATGTCAACACCACATTATTGTAGAATCCATACTCTCACATCGACAGAGAATTAGTGCAAAAACCAAATATTGTGCTCCATGATCATGAGTATGGACAGGACATACGGATATTGCAGTAATTGTTGGTAATTAGGTCAGAATGTGAAGGACATTAAGTTTTATGCTAGCATCATTCAGAATTACATTAGTGTATGAACCGATTTGAATAATTATTGGCACTCATTGGCTAGTTACTAAAGATGTAGTAAGTATTGAGTATTAAAAAACACTATTCATAACTCTTCTCACTGCAGTAATTATTGGCATAGCATTTATGCATAAGTCATCTCATTACAGTAATTATTGGCATTCATTTATGCAGTGTTATGAAACATCATTCATAAGTCATCTCATTACAGTAATCACTGGCATTCATTTATGCATAAGTCATCTCATTACAGAAATTATTAGCACAGTATTTATGCATAAGTCATCTAGTTACAGTAATCATTGGCATCATAAGTTATCTCATTACAGTAATTATTGGCACTCTTTGGCCAGTTACAAATCATTTTTTATGCAGTATTCAGAAGTCATCATTAAAAACAAGAGTTAATTATTGACATAGTATTTATGCTTAAGTTATCATTGGCATCATATCTCATTAGAGTAATTATTGGCACTCATTGGTCAGTTACAAAGCATTTTTATTCATTATTCAGTGGTCATCATTCACAATAAGAGTTAATTATTGACATAATAATTTATGCATAAGGCATCATATTACAGTAATCATTGGTATCATCTCTCATTACAGTAATTATTGGCACTCATTGGCCAGTTACAAAGCATTTTTATTCGTTATTCAGATGTCATCATTCGAAACAAGAGCTATTGCATGTAGCATCAAGCTGCTAGTGTTTGTATATGATATCATGTAAGTGACATAAGACATATTTAATATGTAACACATTGTAACTATTACTCAAAGTCTGTAGTGGACTAATACATAGACATAATGGACTCAATACATCAGAAAAATTTGCATTATATTTAGGACTAGAAATATATCTTAAACTGGTAGCATTATTTTGTTGTGTACTCGTAATAGTCGGAACTAGTATTTTTTTGTGCTAGCAAAGCATTGCGTTGGGATCGATAATTGGTGGGGGTATGAAAATATTTGCTTTGACTTATTGCCGGAAATTAGGATTAATAAAGTCATTCGTCATGAGTCAGCTGTAGCAAGGTTATGAAACAAGTAGCATATATGTGATCACATTCATAAATGATAGACACAACTGGGTAAAAACTGCAAGTACTAGAACAAGTTTAATAACTAACTGCTTATAGCATATTAATATCATGAAAAGCTTCTCCTGGAAAAAATACAAAATGGGTTATTGACCTGAAAGAAAAGATGTATATTATGCTGAAAAGTAGAAAACTTTGAATTAACAGATAATGAAATTTGTACTTAATATGTGTGTACTCTAGCTGCCTTTCCCAAAACATTCACTCATTATACTATGTGATGTAAGACATACTGTCAAAAGGAACTGTAACAAATACTTAAATAACTACATAGCATTTCTTACATTTCTTAACTAACAGAAAATTTAGAAACTTCATCATTATCATCGTCTGCAAAGAAATACTACATTATTCATATTACCATAACTTCATCATTATCACCATCTGCAAAGAAATAACACTTCATTATTCATTATTCATATTACCATTTACTTCATACAACTATTCATAGTATAGAGTTTCTTACTTCTAGCATATATCATCACTAAAATTAACATCTGTAGTTCTGACTGGCAGGCTACATCAATCGCATCGTATTCTGAAAGAAAAATAATTGTTCAAGACTGCTATCATACAATGTGTATAGTATATTCTGGTTAATGTTTGTTAATTCTGATCCATTTACTCTTCATGACAAGATATTGCATTTTCTTTCCTTCATTCTGATGGTAAAATTTCCATTTCATAGTAAACCACTGTGGTTGTTTAATTAATTTATTTCTCACAGTATTGCTTTCTGAAAATGATGAATAAGGATTAATATCTTGCATTTAAATCACATACTCATTAAAAGAAAACTTGTTTCTATTGCTATAATTAAGCATACAGCATAGCATTACAGAAAACGTATTAGGTCAAAAACATAGACACTTTTCAAGTGCATAAAATGTACAAACAGTATCATAATGTAGTAGCAAAAAATGTAGAATAGTCAAGATGTTGAGATATCATAAGGCAAAATGTCAATGTCAACTGGTGTTTGTTACATCTTAAACATTTCATAGTGCATACAGACAAAAATTCTACTTTCGATAGGAAAACAATCATACATACACAAAATCGAAAATGTGCACGGTCTGATATATAACGACAAGAAAAGCGACCTGCTAACCTTACCTTGCCGGGCACTTTCCAGGAAAAAAGATGATAATCATCAGTAAGTGTTCATATCAATAACCGGAAAAGGCATTACAATGTGATAAATCATAAAGTATGTTCATTCAATAAAGGGTTTAATATTGGAGACATGGTGATTGCCTTTGCTTTTTCTGGTTCTCAAAGTTTCAACATGTACCGCATTGCGATGAGGAATGCTGCGAATTCTGTATGAACCTGCGTATAAAAGTTCAAATTTACTGCATCTACTCTTTCCTCTGTTGGATAAATAGTGGGTACGTAATAATATCTTCTGTCCTATGTGAAAGTCACGGCGTGTACAAACCTGTTTTTGCTGTCTTCTCCGGCGCTCTGGGCACGTTTGATGTTGTTGAGCGCAATCTCAATTATTTCATGGTGGCGTAGTCGACGAGATGTAGGAAAGGATACTAATTCTTTAATTTTGTTAGGTGGTTCAACATTTTTCAATATAACAGTCGGAGATAGCATAGTAGATTCATTTGGTATGGAGTTAATTACTTCCTGGAATGAGAGTATATGTATGTCCCAGTCAGTATGTTTTTATGGCAGTATATTCTACATAGTTAACCAATTTCTTTCATCAGTCGTTCACAAGGGTTCGAAGAAGCGTGATACTTGGATATATAGATCGGATAAATGTTTCTATCTCGTAACATACGGGTCCATAATGCTGATCGAAATTGTGGTCCATTGTCAGAAATTACTTTCAATACATGTCCGACATGCAGCAGAACATGTTTTATAAATGCATTCGAAACAGATTTAGCAGCAGCTTTGCGTAACGGAGTAACGGTAACAAATTTCGAAGTGAGTTCAATAACGACAAAGATGTAGCAAAAACCTCTATTAGTTCTGGGAATTGGACCAAAAATGTCTACAGCGGCGAGGTGTCAAAATTTAACGGGTACAATGGGATGTAACGGAGGAATATGTGAAGTTGTGTCTCATTTAGCTTTCTGCCAGATTTTACATGACTCTAAAACTCGTCGAATACGTTTCTCCATGTTCGCAAATTGACAGTCCTGTCTCAGTAGAAGAAAACGTTTTCTGTCTCCGTAATGTGCGTAACTTAAATGAGTACACCAACTTAATTTGTTAACTAGTTCGTCAGGAATTCATAGTAACCAATTGTTGCTGTCAGGGTGAGAACGGCGAAACGGAATGTTATTGCGTACAGTGTAATGGTTTCTGATGGTAACATTATTTCTATCTTGTCAAAGGTGTTTAATTTCTTTCCACACGTTGTCTTTGCTCTGCTCTTGTATTATGTCTCGTAATGATGCCGAAACAAAATATTCCAATGCAACTTGTTGAATATACATGACGCTAAAATTTGCTTGGCAGAAGTTGGTTGCGATGTCTTGCTGATTGTTGCTGAGAGAATGGGATAGTGCATCTGCTACAACATTTTCTGTGGCGGGAATGTGAGCAATTGTAAAATTAAATTCCTGTAAATAAAGTTTCCATCTGCTTAACCGGTCATGTGTAAATTTAGCTGAAAGTAAAAGCTGTATAGCTCTATGATCTGTGTAAACCATAGTATGTCTTCCATAAAGAAAATTCCTAAATCTCGTAAATGCCCATACAACACATAAGTTCTGTGACAGAATAATTGCGTTCAGCAGGCGACAGAATGCGACTTCCACAGGAGATGTTTTTAATTACTGTAGTACCGTCTTATTCAATTTCCTGAAAAATGTGTATGCCTAAAGCTGTGTTAGAACTGTCGGTGGCAATGGAAAAATTTCTGGTAGGATCTGGGTGTAATAAAAGTGGTGCGTTCAACAAAGCTTGTTTCAGATTGACAAATTCAGAGTGTGCTTGGCTATCCTAGTACCAAAAAGAGTTTTTACCCGTCAATTGGCATAATCTAGGGGTGTCTAAAGCAGAGTAATGAATAAATTTACGGAAAAAGTTAATTAATCCCAAAAAGCTGCGCAGTTGGTTCTTCGTCGTTGGAACAGTAATGTCATATAAAGCTTGAAGTTTTTCTGGGTCAGCCGCAATACCTTCTGCTGAAATTATATGTCCAAGAAATTTTATGGAAGTTTTGCCAAAGTGCGATTTGCTACGATTAACTGTGAGTCCTTGTGCACGAAAAGTTTGCAACAGTTGTTCAAGAATCAAATTGTGTTCAGACCAGTTAGCTTCTGCAATAAGAATGACGTCTACATACGTTGTGATTCTGTTTTTTAATTCTGTCGGAAGTATACTATTCAAACCGCGAATAAACTCTGCTGAAGAAATTGTTAAACCGAACGGTAATTTACAAAATTGATAACAGTCACCAAAACAGAGAAATGCTGTGTACTTTCTGCAGTTCGGATGGAGCTGAATTTGCCAAAATCTCGATTTCAAATCTAATGTGGAATAAACAGCAGAACCAGAAATTTCTGTAGAAGTTCTTCTAGAGTTTGAGGGCGATCTGTTTCATTAATAATAATGTCGTTGATGTGACGTGAATCAAGTACGAGGCCAAGTGAGCCATCCTTTTTCTTAACAATATGGAGCGGGTTTATGTACGGACTAACTGCTGGTTCAATAATACCTTGGTCAAGCATAGTTTGCAATTCTTTCTTAACTTGTTCTCTGTGAATATACGGAATGGGATAATGTTTGGCATTAAGCGTATCGTGCTGTTTAACTTGAAATTCATACATGAAACCGGACATAGTACCAGGGATGTTGTCAAAAACTGGAGCTTGCTGTAAAAGAATTTTGCGTAGTTGCGTACGTTCTTCGTCTGCATTTAGGCTGCTTTGTTTTACTTTATCAGAAATCATTTGCATAACGTCACAGTCAGCTTCGTCTGGTGTATTATAGTTGTGTACGAACGTATCTGTGAACAATATGGAAAATGTGGAATGACAGTCTATGTTACGTGATGCAGAAATGACCTGTGTCCGATTAATTGTTTGTTCTTCTGCAGATAAAGCGTGCTGAAATTCTAATGCCAGTTGTACATTCTCATCCTTTAACATTAAATAGGAATTTTGAAAGTCAATAACTGCGTCCTGTTGTACTAAAAAATTCGTACATAAAATAACGTCTGTTTCCGTTAAGCGAACAATCCTAAAATTTGAGTGGAACGTATGACCTGCAATACAAAATGATAAGTGTGCCTGTAATTTTACATCTACTCCTTTACCAGATACTGCTCCTTTTACTTTAGTTTTGCCTAATGGTAACGTGGGATAGGTATTCTCTTTGTTACATTCGCTGAAAGTTCCTTCATTTATAACTGACATAAGTGATCCAGAATCGATTACTGCTGAAAATTTGGATGATCCAATCTTTACTTCAATGACAGGGTGGGAAATGGTTTTTTGAATAACAGGTTTTTCATGCAAAAGAGTGTCTCGGATGTCCTCAAAAGCAATAACATTTTCGTGAACAACATTCTGCGTGTCAAAAGTAGTGCTTACGTTGTTGGAAGATGCAACCTGTACTGTATCTAGTCAAATTCTTTCTGACGTGCTGTTATTTGCGGGAGGATGCTGTGGCATTTCAACTATTTGTACTGTTCTGCTATTTAGTCCTGACGTATTAGGTTCGGGATGATATCGTATGTCTGATTCGTTCATGATAATTTGTTGTTGCGGATGATTCTGCTGCTGGAAAGACCGACTGTTTTTAAATGTACTCTGAAATCTGTGCTCATATCTTTTACGTCTGTCATGATAGTCATTGCTATACGGCACGTTGCGATAGGAATTAAATTGATGTGTTTTCTGTACGCAGTGATTTCCTTGTTGCTGTGCGTTACTATTTGGTGGAGCCGACGCTATACGTGTAGGCGGCGAAACATTAAAGCTTGGTTGACCTCGCAGGCTACATTGGTGATTATATATGCTAACCGGCTGGTTTTGATGCTGTTGCGGAGAAATGCCTCTATTGTTACCAAATTGTGTTTGCGACTGCTGAAAATTTTGTACATACTGATGATTAAAATTTTGCTTGTTATTAAAATTACACTGGTATTTCTTGTCATTTCGGAAGTATCTAATGAAAACTGTCACTTTCGGTAAAACTTTTCATATTAGGTTTTCTTTACTCATTCTTAATCCTAGATAAATCGATAGTTGAAGAACTGTTTTGATAGATATAAAGGATAGTAAAAGAGTAGGCAGCAGTGCAGAAAACTAGCACATATTCATCGAAGTGTAATGAATCCCCTGAGGTCGCTTACGCGCTGCAAATAATTTTTAGTTTCTGCATTGCAGGCAATGCCGGTGAAAATTCAAAAGCAAATTGTTGTATCCAATCCAAGGGGTGAATCTGTGTTCTGTCATTTTAAACACCTTAAATTTTCTCACGGATAGAAAATGTTTATAATCAAAATTGTCCTCTCTGTATGTCTGAACAGGTTCAGGATTGTATGATAATCTGTTTGTCTGTGACTGTTCGGAATCTAAGTCACGTACTCCCTGTAAATTACCTAAATTATACTGGCTGTGTGAGTCTGACAAATGTTCGGAAAGTGGCGTATGCTGTGATGTGTTAAAGGCTGAAATATTTTTCATCTTCGTCAATTCGTGCTGTAAAGATCACAATTTTCTACGTAATGTATTATTGGACGAATCTGTCTCACTGATCGTCTGCTGTAAATTTTGGAATTCGGGTGTTTCATTAAACGAAACTGGTGACGTATCGTCTGATTTGGTGTCATTATTATTTTCGATAACATCAATACGACTGGCCAATTCATCATATTTTTCAGCCAGTGCTTTTACCTGATCATCGTTTTTAGTGTCACAAGCTTTAATTTGTTTTTGTATTTTACGTGTGGTTTGGTTCAATTTCTTAACGTCTGCTTTGATGGCATCGGGATCCTGTATTAGTTCCAACTTTTCAAGTCTGTTGGTCATTGTCTGAAGGTCTAATGTGTGTGTGTCTGTTTGATTTCGTCGGATACTGTAGCAATATTGTTGTCTACGTATGTTTTTGCCTTCGTAAACATTTTACACTTATCTTCCTGTCTCTGTGCAGTAATTGTTTCCATTACTTGTTTCTTTACTTTATTTTGTTCCTGTATAAATTTATGGTAACGCGTTTCACTGTTTTGTAGGTGATGATTAAAACGTTCGTCAATTTGGCTGTTTTGTTGTTCAAATTTCTTGTCGACTTTCGCATCCAGTGTGCGTGAAAGTTCTGCTGGCATTAATTTAAACTCGTCGCGTAACTGTGTTGCGTTTTCTGAACATTGTTTAGCAACTGCACTAATTTCATCTCTAAGTAATTTTGTTGTGGCTGCTTGCGTATTACTTAATTCTTGTGCAATAGATCTAATTTCTTCACTACTGTTCCTAGCACAAGCCTTAATTTCCTCGCGTAATTGTTCTTTAGTATCATGACATAGCACGGCAACGGCTGTAATCTGTTCACTAAGCAGTTTGAAATTGTTGTCTTACTTTTCATTAAGATGTTAGTTCGATTGTTAAGGTGGTCCTGTTTTTCATTCAACTGTTTGAAATTTTCATTAAATTGTTTGTTCGATTCATTAAGTTGTTGTTTGAGATTTTCATTATTTTGTTTTTGAGATTTTCATGAGGTTGTAGCAATAATGCCATAACTCGATCGATGCCAAAATTAGCTGCTGCATTCTCTGTGCTGTGTGATGGTGTATCTGCATGTGTCACGTTTTGTATAACCATTTGGTCATTGTCTGATTCACAAAAAGGCTTACTAATCGGATGTGCTCTGTTGGTCACTACATCGGAATCAAATAAGTCTGACGCGTTTTGTATATATTGTTCACCTTCGTTAGAAACATTTGTCTGTTCACTGTGTAAATTTTGCAAATCAGGTCTTTCAAAATGGGCAGCGTTCATTTTAACGGAACGTGCCGCGTCATCAATTGTCGTTAAATTTACAGTGGACGCAATTGAATTTGTTTTCTCATCATTAGGATTAAAATCATTACTAGTGATCGGCACGCACTGATTATCTGTAATTAGAGGATTATCACTATTACACTGAGTGTCGCAAGTATTATCGGTCAAATAATTCGAATCGGCTTTTTCACTCATTGCGCATCGCGATGAACTGTCAGCAGTTTTTCGCGTCATTTTCACAAATCAAAGTTAAGCACAAACTCAAACAAAGACAAAGCAAAAATGGAACAAATACAATTACAACAAATAGCAATAAATTGTCGATGATCTGTGAAAGAAAGAGTGACAAGTTAGTAAATCCGTTGCGCCAGATGAAAACTCCATTTAACATTAAGTAAATAAGTGCAGATATATGACTACTTCTCAGAAATCCACAAAGAAAATACGATCCTAGCCGGTTCTCGGCAAGTGTAACCTCCGCATAAAATAATGTGAATAATATCCGCATTAAATGTAACCTCCCAACAGAAAAAATATAATTATAGCATTCATTCACATTCGGCGTAACACAGTTAAAAATACCTCCCAACAGCAAAAAGAATATAAGTATATAATTCACATTCAGCGTAACCTTCCAACAGATACACTTCAAAACCTCCCAACAGTAAAATTTCGTAGCCCACCAATAATACAATGTGACTAATCTCTCAATAAAATTGTCGCTCAATTATAACCTTTTAATAATGACTGTGAATTTAAACTGGTAAATTTAGGACGTCAGCAGTGCTGCGTCATGGCCCTGAAAATTCATTCTTAATAAATTGAAAAATCTTACCTCAATTAGGTCGCCGGATACCGCATATATATCTGCTCCTATAAGAAATTTTTCTGGCACAGCTCAGTGAAATGCTGGCCGATAGATTTGTCTTATATAAAAAGAACCAATGATTTTTTTTCAATAATCTGGATGACCAAGGATTGGAGAAATTAGTAAATTCTTTGAATTGAAATGAATGATTGTCAAAAGTAACTTTTTATGAGAAAAATTATTATTAAGGGATTTTTTAAAAACATTTACGTGGGATTTGATATAACAATACTACGTATGCGCGACGCTGCTTTTACCTTACAATTCAACGCTCAGGCTCCGCCATCGATCCACCACGACCGGCCCAGCCAACACGATACACCAGACTGCTAGCAACTACTTACTGCTGCTGCTACACAGTTCCTACTGCAGTCAACACTACTCTTTGGTCTGAGATTCTCTTATAGCTTACATATCGCAGGCAGCGCGTGAGCAATCCATCGAAATTACATCTGCTCGAGTGCGGTAACAACAAATTCCTTAATCATGGACCTCTTACAATATTTATACATGGAATCGACCCGTATGTTGGGGGAGGTGAAAATAGCCTCGCCTGCCTCGCTGCATGACGCCACACGACTCACGATGATGCGGGACGAGGTAGCACATTTTATAGCCAGTTCGGGGTGCCTGGGAGAACAGCAACATCCAATTTTGAAATACGAGCAGGCATGCCAACTTTGCCAAAAAGCAGGCCTTGCAACCCCGCAGTGCTGTTCATCTTATTGTTCTCGATGTGGAATCGTAGGGAGTAAAAACTGCAGCATAAACCTGGGAAACGGAAGTCCCTCGTACAAGCAGCGGAGGGAACAATTCACCGACAATCCACCCCGACCCCAAAGACAACCGCGAAATGGTCGAGGGGCAAGTCACCCCACCAGATCACTCCCCCTGTACAATTTACGCATCCAGTCCGCCACGCTGCTGTAAATGAGGCAGCGAGTATCCTCCTCAATGGTAAGGTTCGAGAATAAGGTAAGAGTATTTATTGACACGGAAGCACATACTAACGTGTTATTCGTAGGACGTGGGGATAGACAAGTGCTAAAGCCTCTCCATCAACACATTAACGGTTTGAACACCGATATAATCATATCCGCTGGGTATAAATTGAAAATCGGGACCAGCCAATACCCTTTTGACATGGACGTAATTCGAAAACGAAGATGAGATTTCGATGTCATCCTGAGGAGTAATTTCCCCCACCACTATCAGAGTGTAGCAGATTGCAGAATGCAAACCGTCCTTCTCGGTGAGGAAACCCACCGTTTCGGCGGCTCCAACGATATTCCATTCCTAGCTACTTGGGAAATGCAGCCTCTTCCACAGGTTCCTTCCACACAAATGTGGGCATTACGTAGAACTACCTCTGTTAGAATCAGTGGTGGTACGAGATGCATTCTCTGGCTTGGGGTCAAATCCCATGAACTACCGAGAACAGCTGTATTGTTGTATCCTCTCCATGAAAACGATGTCTCTGACGGATTACAGGTCCATGTCAAACGCGATTTAACAACAGCAGATGTGCAAGGAAAAGAATTTTACTTGCCCTGTCTATTTGGCCAATTTTGGAACGAAGGAGGTAGAGATTCCTAGTGGCACAATTATAGCTAGCGGCCACAACATTGAAGAAAACCACCCTGTTCAAGAGAAGCGAAAATCTAACCAAAAATACCGGGTTCCAGAGCGTAACATATGTCATATTCCTCCCATGCTCAGAGACAAATTCAAAGGTACTTAGGCTCATCTGCCTGTGGCTGACCAAAACAAATTGTACTCCATCTTGGAAGAACGCTCCTGGTTATTCGAGGAAAGGCGTTATTTGCTGGCTACTGACCTTGTATACCATGAAATTCCAAACCGGAGAGGCAAGGCCCATTGCACAGAAACTGTATAGAAGACCGTATCACCTCCAGCCTGTTGCGGAGGAAACTATCCAACAGCAGATAGAGGAATGGATAATACAACCCTCCGCCAGTCCCAGGTCATCCCCAATCATTTTGGTCCTCAAGAAATCAATCAAGGAGAGAAGACCTCCTGTCTTTGCATCGATATGAGAGCAGTAAATAAGCTAACCACTCCTGGTACTTATACTCTCCCCCGTGTCGACGGAACACTGGAAGCGTTAGGAAATTGCAAATAGTTCACTACCCTTGATGTTAATAGTGGGTACCACCAAATGCTGATTGCACCACTTTGTAGTTCCCTCCGGTCTATATGACTTTCTGAGAATGCCATTCGGGCTGCGCACGCCCCAGACACTTTCCAACGGTTTGCCAACTTACTATTAAGAGGACTGAAACCTACAGTGTGCCTAGTTTATCTAGATGATATCATTGTTTTTTCTGGGACCATACATGAGCATGTTACCAGGTTAACAAGTGCTAACCTAAGATTAAAGAAAGAGAAATATTCCTTTGCCGAGAGTCAAATATAGGGCATATTATTAGTGCCGATGGACTAAAGCCAGAACCCCATCCAAGTGAAGCAGTTAGGACATTCCCTTCCCCTAAGAATGTAAGCGAATTGCAAAGGTTTCTGGGACTCCGACTTTGTAAAGTCCTGTGCCACAATAAGTGAACCCCTTACCCACCTGTTGAAAAAAGATGTACCCTATCAATGGACCCCCAAGTGGGAAGCTGCTGTGCAGCATATCAGAGATGCCCTGACTAGTTCCCTCTTATTGATCTATCCCGAGTTCGATAAGCCATTCATCCTCTCACGTGACAGGTCTGACTTTTCAGTAGGAGCTGTTCTGTGTCAAAGTATTGACGATGAGGAGAGACTAATTGGTTACGCATCCCATCACCTGAACCAGCACTATGGAGAAAGAATTACTGGCATTAATGTTTGAAGTTAATTGCCCTAGATGCTTTCTTTCTGGGAGAAAATTTACAATAGTAACATATCATACAGCACTTCACAGAAGGCGAGATGTTGCTAAGTACACAAAAAATTGCCTACCATTGCCCAAAGAGCACCACCCACATGAATCTAAATTCCCTTACAACCTCTTCCCAAGGTATCAAAACCCTTTCATTTCTTAGCTTTGGACTTAGTCGAGCCACTTCCCATAAGTACACAAGGAAGTAAATATATTGTATCTATTACTGATCACTTTTTTCCATTCCTTATTTCGGTGCACAGCACTGACATTGTAAGTAGGCTGTTTAGGTTTTCTTATTGGTAACGCCACGTAGCGCTCTGTATGAAAATCGCTGGCTGTGCTGTGCAGTCTGTGGCTGGTTTGCATTGTTGTCTGCCATTGTAGTGTTGGGCAGCGACAGCTGGATCTGAACAGCGCGTAGCGTTGCGCAGTTGGAGGTGAGCCGCCAGCAGTGGTGGACGTGGGGAGAGAGATGGCGGAGTTTTAAAATTTGTAAGAATTGGTGTCATGAACTGATATATATATATTATGACTATAGAGGTAAATACATTGTTTGTTCTCTATTAAAATCTTTCATTTGTTAACTGTGCCTATCAGTAGTTAGTGACTTCTGTAGTTTGAATCTTTTGTTACCTGGCAGTAGTGGCACTCGCTGTATTGCAGTAGCATGAGTAACGAAGATTTTTGTGAGGTAAGTGATTTGTGAAACGTATAGGTTAATGTTAGTCAGAGCCATTCTTTCATAGGGATTTTTGGAAGTCAGATTGCGTTGCGTTAAAAATATTGTGTTTCAGTTTAAGCACAGTCTTGTATAATTTTTCTAAGGGGACGTTTCATATAGACCAGTCGTGAATAATTTTTCTAAGGGGACATTTCATATGTCGACCCTTAGCCGAGGATACCTCACTGGAATCTTCTGATTTTTTCCTTGTAGTTTGTGTAATTAGTATAGATTTTGTTTATTGCTAGCGTGTAATTGTAGAGAGAATTTCCTTTGTAGTTGTAGTTTTTCATTGTTGTACAGTAAAACAGTTGTGGCATGCATGTAGATTTGCACCAAGTATTTCGAAGTTGCGCTTCCAATTAACTAGATATTATTTTTAGTGCTATGTTAATGTGTTCTCTAATTTTTCTTCTTCAAATTGTGTTTTTCTGTGTTGTCGTGTGAAATATTGTGACAATAATGGCGTGTGAAAAACGTAATACCAGGCTCCAAAGTAAACTGAGAAATGACAGTGAAGACGAAAGCAGTATGTTAGCGCCACCATGTAATGAATTACCTAATGTTCAAAGTAGTAATTTCGTAATAGTGCATGGGGAAATGGAGATGGCTGCCAATAATGGTGTAGACAGTGAAACAATTAGCGAACAGGGAAGCATTATCGATCGATCGGTCGGCAACAGCTCTCGTCAGGAATCCGAAACGACAGTACACAATCTAGGAAATACTGTACATTCCGGTTTTACGTCCTCACCGTTTTCTCAAATAAGTCAAGACACATTCTCTGATTGTCAAAATGTGAATGTTGCAGGTGCAAATGCACTGCCGAAAAGCATAGAGGAACAGATTCCAGACACTAATACACTATTATTGCAATTAATGCAGCAAATGAAACAAAATCAGAGACAAACACAGCAACAGTTAGACACAATGGAACAAAATCTTCAAAAGTTAGACACAATGGAACAAATTCTTCAAAAGTTAGACACCACACTTAAACAAACACGTGAAGATTTAACTAATGAGTTACATAACATCGAATCGAAATGTCAAAAAGTCTGTAATGACGTAAAAACACAAATTTGTGAGCATTTCCAACCTATTTTTTCGCGGCATGAAAATGCATTACAGAATCACGAAGCGGCCATAAAAGAACTGCAAACTATTGTTCATGAAAATCATGAGACCTTGCAAGCTAAAATTGAGTCAGTTGCATCTACCGATTCGGTTATGCAACTTGCAAAAACTCAAGCGAACTTAAAGGACACAGTAGATACTCTGAAAATTGGTTCAGAAAGACACACAAAGGAAATAATTTCACTATCGGATAAAGTAGCCGAACTTTCAGATCAGTTCACTCACTTATCTACAAAGGTAGATGATGATCTGAATGACACAAAACCTGTAGCCTTCACTGACACTGAAGAGTATGAACAAATTAGAAAATTCAAACAGAATCAAAATCAAATCAATACACAGTACAAAAGAGAAATGCGGGAAGTACAAGATCAGTTGGCTCAAGTAATACAAGAATTACATATTTCAGAGGAAACTCGCGCCCCATTACGGGAAGAGGGACGTAGCAATACAGAACAACCACAAAATAATAACACAGGGCATTTCGGAAATCATGAAAGAAATTGGCAAGGTGCACTGAATTTTGAGATGGAACCGCCGAAACGATGTAACAATGACCGACATGCGACTCGCCGACATGATGATTTTGACTATAAGCTGTTCAGTACTACAAGTAAATTCAAAAAATTTAAGAATTCTGGCAACGACATTCATCCACATGCATGACTTCATCAATTCTCTCATTGTTTTCCTCCCAACTGGTCATTAGAACACAGATTAGAATTTATGTGTGGCTACTTGGAGGATGAACCAGCTGTAAGAATGCGATCGGTCATTCACGACTGCCACAGTGAAGGAGAATTTTATCATGCCTTCCTCTCAGCATATTGGTCTCAAGCTACACAAGACCGAGTGAAACATGGCATCATAATGATGAAACATTTCGAACAATCTGAATTTTCCAGTCTTGTGAAATATTTTGAAAACATGTTGCACAAGAATCAGTAGCTGTCAAACACATACAGCCCCTCAGAACTCATCCGCATTTGCTTAATCAAATTACCGGAACATTTACGGCATATTATTTTGGCAGGACGTTGCAAAGACGACATTGAAGCTTTTCAGGGACTCTTACAAGAATTAGAAATTGACACTGACAATCGCGAAACGCGAAAACAGGAACACAACAATTACAGGTCAAATCCGTCGCAATTCCTTGATGAAAGAAACAATAATTGGACACGACAAGGACATTCTCACAACACAAATCGTGACCAAAACAGACACCACCCATATGACAACCACTGGCAGAGTAATAGTTACAGAGAAAGATCGCATTTCCTAAGTAATGAATATCACAGAGACAATCAGAGAAACAGACAATACTGGAACCAAAATAATTATTATCAAGGGAGACGGAATAACTTCAGACGCAACGGTCCAGCGCGCAGCTACGATTTAGGGAGAAATTCTCCACCACGTGACCGACAAGAAATTAATTACACAAATTACCGACATGACGACAGCCGATATGATCGGAACGACAGACCTGAATTGCATCAGAACTGGCGGGATTCAAACAGAGCAGGGCCCTGTCGGCAAGGTGAATTTGTAGAAGTTAGGTCTCCTAATCACAATAACGACGCGCCAACAAAGAAACAGACAATGACTCGCACCGCAGGCAGCCGCGTACGCCGGCTGGCTCAGAGAAAAATAACCTTGAGAAAAACTCCAGTATACTTAACCGATGTATACCACATTATAATAGCGTTGAAGTTGAAACTCTGCGTACTAGGAAGAGTAAAGTTTTACACCACATTTCACATGTAAAACCGTTTATTGAAATATAATCTGCTTTTTAACTTTGCCTTTGCCATAAAACATTTCACTTCACATTTCTAGTATGCTTTGTCACACTGAGAAACTGTTAACAAGCAACAATGTTTTGAATTTAACTCTCCAGCCTAGAACGTAGGGAACATTTTTAAACAGAAATTACGAATCCATTCTTATAGTGAAAAGACGACACAGTGTTGTTATTTGTACATTCTTGCTTGTTAGTTGCACGATTACATAACGACTATAAGGCTTACATACTTAGAACATATACTGTTAATGAGGTTTTAATGCAACATTTTGGTTTAGTTGAAAAGACATTCTTTGTTTGAAGTACTTTCTGTGAGATTAAAGATGACTTAGCATTTGGTTTCTGTGATAGCTACACAATTATATCACGACGCTACTAATGTGTGACATAATTTACATTGTGCTTTTGCGGTGTATCTGTTTTATATCTGCACAGTTTTTCTGAATTCTTCTGGAAAGGAAAACATGTTTTAGTAGTAACTTTGTGGTATAGCTACAATGAGACAGCCTTTTCTGTAGCACAACAATACGTGCAGTACAGTACTTACTTCATCACAGCAATAAGCGTAGTAACTATGATATCTATACGCAAAGCATTTCACTTTTGTTTATCATGAGGTAAGTACATTGACTTCTGCAGAACTTAGCTTTCGGAGGACGATAACTACGACACTTCTTACAACAAGACGCACAGTTTAGCGCTACAGTACATGTATTTGAGTGATTAATTTTGTACTTAAAACATTTATTTTTAAAGATATTTGAAGTACAATGATACAAAGGTTTTCTGTGATACATTTCATTCCATTGCTGTAATCTGTAACACCTGAGGATATAATTACATTAATCCTCAGGGGGTACACCCTTACTTTGTGTACCATGTGTATGGCAAGCACAAGGAGCCCTAGCTAATATGGTATTTAATTATAGAAATTTACACATCGGTACCATATTTCTCTAACACATAAATTACACAGCTATCTAATCATTTAACAGAGCAACAAAAAATTTTTTTTACTACATCAGTGACAGATGTTTACGTAATTACACAGTTGGATAACTTCATACTTACGAAATTGTATTTTGTCTGTAATTTGTGAACTGTTCATATTTTTTTCAGAACCATTGTGATACTATGAGAGCTTTGAATGATGTATTTGGTATGGGATCACGATTTTTAAAGTACGTTTGAGGTAGATGACACATTTGACATTAGCAGAGAATTTTTTTAGGTTTTGAAATTATTGGAGGAAGCTACGACGATTTTGAGAATTTGACTGAGGTGTTATGATGATAGTATTACGATGACTATGTGTATTATGCTGTTGCGGTATGTTTATGATCAATAAGCTGATGCTATATGAGTTATTTGGTTATGCTACGTATACGTCATGATGAAGTATTGAAGAAGTGTGGACGAATATGGTAAGGAATAATGAGTAGTGGTTAGGGACTCTGGTTTGTGAAAAAGGTTGTTGGAAACCAAGAATCGTACTTTAAGAGTTATGAAATGTATGTAATGCGTGACTGTATCAAAATGCAGCAAAAAATTTTTTGGACTCTGTTATATTTATAGGATTTTGTTTCTACACATTTGTAACGCAAATTCTCGACCTGGGAAATTTTTATATGAGACTGCCACTGTAGCGGAAACTGGTGTCGTAAATATTTCGGTAAGACAGTTACGTGACCACCTGCTCATAATGCGTCGTGGGCACCCAGCTGCGTGACAGCCACCTGACAAAAGAAAGCCATTAGGTGAAAAAAAGAGGCCATTATCCTCGCTGTAGACATTCCTTTGTAGAAAGCATCGCAAATAGGACACGCTCATTACTTGGAAAGATACTTACAACTGCACACCTGATTATGACTAGCGTCTTTCTACGAGAATTGAGAGAAACTACCTTATGAAATGCCATACGGCTAATGAATGATGTCTCATGCTTTTTTTGTACATATTTGCTCATTGGTTAAAATAAAATTTTATAGCTGTACTAATATTAATATTTTCTGTCTACAGATCCAGTATATAAAAATAATGTGATATAGTTCCAAAAAATGATGGAGCACAAAAAGACATTTCCCTTTACAGGAACTGCATACATAATTTTCTTTTCAAGTACTTGGTAATCTATTTCATAGTTTTTGTGGTGCACCACTTAAATTATATAGACATTAAGGTGTGAATATACATTTCCCTTATCTGCGTTGTTGTCTTTAGTGGACTATTTTTTCTGCTTGTGGGCTTGTCATGTTTAGGTATAAGTTATTAAATTTGTTGCTTTGCTTATTTGCATTTTTTTGTCATTGCTGTTTGTATTCATTGTTTTGTGCTGCTGCATTGCCTCGTCCCTTAGTTTAGCATCTGAGCTCAGTAGGTTTAAGTTAGGTTAAGAGGGGGTAAACTATATAATAAACTAACTATGATGAATTGGAAAAAAAGCATTGAGAAGCTATAAGAAAATGGTTTGGCCAAAAAAGTAGTGTACAGTGGAGAAAAACTATTTTTGAAAGAGGATGGGAACAGAATACAGAAAGCATGCTTGGATAGGATTGTTTTGCTGGAAACAAATGTTGAAATAACTCGAAAGATCTGTGGAATGAAATTTTGGGTTGGACTGCAGTACCAAATGTTACACTGAAAACAAACCTTGCCCTCTCCTCTTGTGTTATCCCACTATGTGTTTGTGTACCCTTGTGTATTTATTTTCTTCCTGTCTCTGTGTACTGTTTCATAGAATTTTTTCTCTTCTAATACTAAGCTACATTCACTATGATGAGGAATAATGTTATCCTCAAATATAATTTGCATTAATAACATGTTATTTACTTCGTAAAGATGTTTACTTATAATTTATTCTGCTTTGTTCTAATGCTTATGTGTGAAGCTGATGTTTCAAAAGTTATTCTGATCTTTTATGTATGTACTTATCTCGTAATTTTTGTTACACTGATGTATTTGTTATTTCGATTCTTTTGTAAAGCCTGTATTACTGCAAAGTTATCTGTACTATTATGTTCTTTAATGATATATTTTGTACCTTTGTTATTGTATTCTTATGTTATCAAATTCTAATTGACACCAGTTCATCAAAATAAGTAACTTGTAAATTACATTTCACTGCACACGTTTCTGTTGGTCATAGTATATGCACAATATGTGAGAAGTAGGGACTGATAGTGTTTGCAAGTGTGTTGATAATTCAGGAAGGGACTGGTTAACAGCATTGCTGGTTCTAAGGACAATTCCAAAAACTTTGTGAGTGGACAAGTGGTGGGTTATGGACTTACTATATTATCTGCAAGACTCTTCAATGGTGATTGTGCGCCTGCACAGTCTAACAGATGGCTGCTTGCTATCTTTACAAGGACTGAAGTGGGTCTACACCTTTGATGACTAACCAATACCATTATTTCTACAAGGACTGCAATGGGTCTGTACCTCTGGTGGCCCACCAATACCGTAATCTCTACCAGGACTACAATGGGTCTACTCTGTGTTGGCCTACCTACCAATATTCTTCAAAACTTCGACTGACTCTGCTGTGGGTTTGCTCTGTTGTGGCCCATTACCTGTCTGCATTTCAAGAGTCAGCACTGTCTTTCCGTTAGAAGGACAACACTACTTCTTCAAGACTGCATGGAAATCCACTACTTCCGTGTGCATTTTCTTTTATTGCTCAGTCTTTGAGAAAAACACTACTATTTTACTGTGTTGAATGATCAGGACTGTCTATATGGACTGTGAGAAAATTTTAGCTTTTGACCAACATTGTATCAATAAGTGTGTGCATTTGATTTCTTTACTATTGTAATCATAATTATGAAAAAAAATTCAGATCTGTATTGGCCACTGCCCAAAACAATTTGTAAATTTTTTTTGTGGGGAGCATGGGGGCTATGTAAGTAGGCTGTTTAGGTTTTCTTATTGGTAACGCAACGTAGCGCTCTTTATGAAAATCGCTGGCTGTGCTGTGCAGTGTGTGGCTGGTTTGCATTGTTGTCTGCCATTGTAGTGTTGGGCAGCGACAGCTGGATCTGAACAGCGCGTAGCGTTGCGCAGTTGGAGGTGAGCCGCCAGCAGTGGTGGACGTGGGGAGAGAGATGGCGGAGTTTTGAAATTTGTAAGAATTGGTGTCATGAACTGATATATATATATATATATATATATATATATATATATATATATATATATATATATATATATATATATAATGACTATAAAGGTAAATACATTGTTTGTTCTCTATTAAAATCTTTCATTTGTTAACTGTGCCTATCAGTAGTTAGTGACTTCTGTAGTTTGATTTGTGAAACGTATAGGTTAATGTTAGTCAGGGCCATTCTTTCGTAGGGATTTTTGGAAGTCAGATTGCGTTGTGCTAAAAATATTGTGTTTCAGTTTAAGCACAGTCTTGTATAATTTTTCTAAGGGGACGTTTCAACATGTCAGCTGAAACCGTAGCGTGAGCTATTGTAGTTCGCCGGCCATTGTTGCTGAGCATTTAGGCACTTCAGTCCAGAACCGCGCTGCTTCTACGGTCGCAGGTTCGAATCCTGCCTCGATCATGGGTGTGTATGATGTCATTAGGTTATTAGGTTTAAGTAATTCTAAGTCTATGGGACTGATGCCCTCAGATGTTAAGTCCCACAGTGCTCAGAGCCATTTGAACCATTTTTTTTTTTTTAGTTCATCTTGTCCTTCCTTTCGGAAGCCCTGAAGCCCTTATAACTATTCAAGGAACCAATTTTATGTCCGCCTTCTTTGACCAAATTTGCAAATTGCTGAGAATTAAGAAATGTAGAACCACCTCTTTTCACCCATAGAAAAATGGCTGCAATGAATGTGTCCATCACACTGTGAAACGAATGCTTTCCTATGACATCAACTCAGCCCCAGTAACTGGCAGAGATACATTCCATACCTGGCAATTCCACAAAGCCACTGGACAGACCGCTTATGATATAGTGTTTGGCTGCCTTATGGAATCTCCATTTGATGTCGATAAATTACCTCTGGGAATCAATCACACGGCCGTTAAGCTGCTTCCTGCTGCCTTAAAGCCATTTGGAATAAGGTACAAGCGAACAAGCGACCAGGAAGCAGATGGAAAGAAGAAATAAAAGTGCCATCCAGCCCCTCCCCCTAGCTGTAAACATGATGATTTGGTTCTGCTAGAAAAACCTAGTGTAAAGAAAGAAAGAGCCCCCCCCCTGTATGACAGACCACATTGAATCATTCGGCTCACTTCCCCTGTTAATGCAGAATTACAACTGCCCAACTGTTAAGTGATTGTCCATTTTGATAGACTAAAACCCTGTTGAGGAACTATGCATCTCTCACCACCTTCTGAGACAAACGTCAGACCTCCAGCAGGTTCTGCTCCCCTTGTGAAGTGGAGAAAAAGGAAAATTCCACTACCCCCAGCTCGCCCTAGATATGCTCTGAGATCTAAACACCCATATGCTCTTAGATCCACGGACTAAACACTAAGGTACTGATTTGTACTTAAGAGATTCCCAGTTATATCAACCAAAAGAAAAAGTAACAAGACTGAAGCAACCACCTTGTAATGTTCCTTTGCAAATGAACATTCTACCCATACGATTTGTATTTTATGCTCCTATGCTATGATAACTAAGATGTCACCCTAGCCACCCCTTTGAAGAGCTTATCAGAGCTTTATCCGCCCAGCCTGTTCTGCAATGCTGGCCTAGCCTAAGTAATCACTAGTTTAACCAGTATTTTATGTACATTATTTTTGTTATGTTATTTATGTGCTATAACATGACTAGTGGTCGGACAGCAGCTCTATTTTCAGTACCAATACAGTTAATTCCAAATAAGAATATTGTATGAAGAAGTGATTGCATTACGTCTCAACCTTTTTATTGTAAAGATTTTTTCCCTGAAGTGGTACCATGTTTCATTAAGTAATTTTCCCATTTGAACATCCAGAGTGATAATTAATAACATGTTGTACTAACTCAGAAATTTGCTCCTAACGAAGATACATAACCTATCGCTTTGGCACCAAAAGAAATGTTAGATAACTCAATGATTATTCCTGTACCGCTTCCGCGTTGCCTGCACACACAACAGTGACACCCTAAACTTCCCCTGCCGTCTCTCACACATGCCCATTCTTTTTCAGGCTAACTCAGAAGGTAAGTTTGACCACTTGGCGGTACTACGAAGTTGTTAACATGTGCTCTCCGCCTGTCAGAATCAGCTAGACCTGTCAACGAGGAGTCACGCCTGCGGCGGCCATAATGCGAAGGGTGGAGTCACTTCAAAAACCTGACACTATTGCTACTTCCCCGCCCCTCCCCAACCTGAGCAGTCCCACTAGTCGCGCGCCAGCTGTCGCTACCTGATTCCCTGATTCCGCCCCCTGCCCCCCTGCCCCCCTGCCCCCCTGCCCCCCTGCCTCCCTGCCCCCTGCCCCCCCCCCTCTCTCTGCGCTCTGACCGTGCACCTGATTGCCGCTGTTAACGGGGTCATACGCACATTAGAACTATCTTCACTATCAATTCATGCATAGCAACTTAACACAGAATGGTCCCATATTTTTTGTGCAGTGCCTATTTTAACCATGATTTCTTACATCATTCTGTCTCAATGTGTGAGTGACTTCAACCACTTGAAAACCTACTCATAAATTTATTACCACACCTAAGCCTTAACATGTCTACTGATCAAACTGTAACTCGGAGGGGAGCTTAGAAGCAAGCAACCTCCAGCTGATGGAACGCGAAATGGAAAACATTGCAGTAATGAAGAGCGCCATTATGGCGTGTCTTCCTATGCACCGCCATTTAGTTTGGTGGCGCTTTGCATTTACAAGCCTCCCCCAAAGTATAGTACCACCCTAGCACCTCCCATCCAGTTTGACACACCTTAATAACCAACTACCTGCTCCTTTTCCAAATTCGTAAATGGCTTCACCATTATGTGCCCATCACGGCCCATTCAACTCATATTTATCGATTCATTACCGAAAGGAGTTGGAATACTCTTCGCAACAATCACTAAATCAACTCTAATGTTACTAATTTACGTGGACTGCATTTTGTAAATGGTTCGTTCCATTGCCCCAAGGCATCGCTCACTCAGGACATGCACCGCTGCCCATCTATCTCAGCATTACAAATGCCGCACAGCTGTTCCACTATCTCAGCGCTCCACGCCCTTGATCTAATCTCTCGCACGCTATTGGCTAAAACCAATGGCATTAATTCGCTAGCAGTTTCAGCACAGGGCTCAAGGCGTCCCTTGTCAGCGGCTTTAACTGGACAGACCTTTTTCAGTTTGTGTCACGTAGGCACAGAGTAGACTGGGAGTAGACTTGCAAAGATTTGACTGGGCCTTTGAAATAAATTTTTTAAACCAATTCCCTAAAATATTCCTTGACTGGCTGCCACCATGTACAATAGCTCTGTCAACATACAAACAGGTTACTTAAAGTTTTATCAGCTTGTTTCGTCTGTTTCAGCGTTTTCTATTATAGCGTCAATACTTCATTGATGCTGAACTCAAATACTGGACTTTAAGGCGTACCAAGGAGTTTATACAGACTGATATCACAATTTAGTAACTATTTTGAGTAGATTAACATTGAAGAAAACCGTCCGGAAGAATGTGGAAAGAAGTGGAACACTGAAGTACTTTAGATCGGTGAAATGCGATTGAATCTCTCTAAAGCTGTATCACTCTGATATGAAATATCGCTGTTAAGCTGAGGAATGGACATACCTAAAACAGCAATTACAGAAATTGGACAGACAACCCCAGGTACAAGGAATGTAGCAATGAAGATACTTTTGGAAACAGAAGAAATACACTCCTGGAAATGGAAAAAAGAACACATTGACACCGGTGTGTCAGACCCACCATACTTGCTCCGGACACTGCGAGAGGGCTGTACAAGCAATGATCACACGCACGGCACAGCGGACACACCAGGAACCGCCTTGTTGGCCGTCAAATGGCGCTTGCTGCGCAGCATTTGTGCACCGCCGCCGTCAGTGTCAGCCAGTTTGCCGTGGCATACGGAGCTCCATCGCAGTCTTTAACACTGGTAACATGCCGCGACAGCGTGGACGTGAACCGTATGTGCAGCTGACGGACTTTGATCGAGGGCGTATAGTGGGCATGCGGGAGACCGGGTGGACGTACCGCCGAATTGCTCAACACGTGGGGCGTGAGGTCTCAACAGTACATCGATGTTGTCGCCAGTGGTCGGCGGAAGGTGCACGTGCCCGTCGACCTGGGACCGGACCGCAGCGACGCATGGATGCACGCCAAGACCGTAGGATCCTACCCAGTGCCGTAGGGGACCGCACCGCCACTTCCCAGCAAATTAGGGACACTGTTGCTCCTGGGGTATCGGCGAGGACCATTCGCAACCGTCTCCATGAAGCTGGCCTACGGTCCCGCACACCGTTAGGCCGTCTTCTGCTCACGCCCCAACATCGTGCAGCCCGCCTCCAGTGGTGTCGCGACAGGCGTGAATGGAGGGTCGAATGGAGACGTGTCGTCTTCAGCGATGAGAGTCGCTTCTACCTTGGTGCCAATGATGGTCGTATGCGTGTTTGGCGCCGTGCAGGGGAGCGCCACAATCAGGATTGCATACGACCGAGCCACACAGAGCCAACACCCGGCATCATGGTGTGGGGAGCGATCTCCTACACTGGCCGTACACCTCTGGTGATCGTCGAGGGGACACTGAATAGTGCACGGTACATCCAAACCGTCATCGAACCCATCGTTCTGCCATTCCTAGACCGGCAATGGAACTTGCTGTTCCAACAGGACAATGCACGTCCGCATGTATCCCGTGCCACCCAACGTGCTCTAGAAGCTGTAAGTCAACTACCCTGGCCAGCAAGATCTCAGGATCTGTCCCCCATTGAGCATGTTTGGGACTGGATGAAGCGTCGTCTCACGCGGTCTGCACGTCCAGCACGAACGCTGGTCCAACTGAGGCGCCAGGTGGAAATGGCATGGCAAGCCGTTCCACAGGACTACATCCAGCATCTCTACGATCGTCTCCATGGGAGAATAGCAGCCTGCATTGCTGCGAAAGGTGGATATACACTGTACTAGTGCCGACATTGTGCATGCTCTGTTGCCTGTGTCTATGTGGCTGTGGTTCTGTCAGTGTGATCATGTGATGTATCTGACCCCAGGAATGTGTCAATAATGTTTCCCCTTCCTGGGACAATGAATTCACGGTGTTCTTATTTCAATTTCCAGGAGTGTACTTCAACCGATTGAACAGCGAAAGAAGAACAAAAGTGTTCAAGGAAAGACAGGTAAACAACAATATAAGTCACCTAGGAATGAAATAAATAGATCATGCAGTGGGGAACCAATCTCGAATGATTGGAGGAAATATATGAAGAAGTCGAACAGAAATAATTCTCTCTTGGCCTCAGTCATCTCATAGAAAAGTCGGAACAGTCTTCGGTGAAATTAAAAGCAGTGGCCATAACACTAAAAGCGCAATGACGATTGCACTGTTAAAGGAAGGGGAGGGAACAAGCGGAAAGAGAACACTGGAGGCCTATACGGCTGTATACGGACGCAGTTTGTGAAGTATTTATTGTAATTTTCTTGTCCACTTCGTAGTTCGGTACCGACCCTCAGGCATCCGACACCAACGGTGTTACCTGGAGCAAGATCTTGTTTTAAAGTAAGACCATTTATCCTAGCTTGCATTTTCCACCCCCTGGCTTAGTAGAGCATCAGACGCAAAATGAGTGGCTTACGGACGCCATTTTAAAGGGAAAACTACAGGACTTAGCATATGTAGAAAAATCTCTAATTGTTTTAAATTTTTGTTGACATAATAAAGATTTATTACAGTGCTGGTTTAGTGAATAGCTCTGTATTAGTATCATAGTAGCCGTGCGGGGTTAGCCGGGCGGTCTATGGCGCTGCAGTCATGGGCGAGTTCTCCCTCGGGCATGAGTGTGTGTGTTTGTCCTTAGGATAATTTAGATTAAGTAGTGTGTAAGCTTAGGGACTGATAACCTTAGCAGTTAAGTCTCATAAGATTTCACATTCATTTGAACATTTTGTATTTAAAATTGGTTTGAGAGCAATGAATACGAAGCCGCTACATTATATAGGAAAATAAAATGTTCACTGTTGATAAACTACACTCATAAGACCAAACAGCAAAATGAAGGCGAATGGGAGTGACAGGTTTCCAAGAGGTGTGATTTTGCTTCATTATGGTGTCTGCCTTCATGTAGCTAGGTACGACCCAGGTCATTGTGGAAAATTGTGTTAAATGCAGTCCGTTGCAGCCAAAATCTTGAAGTTTGACATGAAGCTCCTGGAGCACAGTCCTGACTTAGCACTTAGTGATTTTCAGCTTTATGTTCCGAAGAAGAAGCACCTTCGTGAAGCCACTTTCATTGGATAATGAGGTTGGGGAGGTGGTGCAGGAGTCGATGTGGACGATGCCTCAGTGTTTCTTCTAGATCGGCATTAGTTAGTGTGTCAACACATGGTCCAAGAACATAGGGGTTGAAGATGGTTCTATAGTGAAATGATGAGTGTAACGTTGTTTACCTAGGGAATGGTGTCTTTTCAAAAATTGCCTTTACTCTCTGACTTGCAACCATGGCATCAGAATTCAGAAAATTCTCAGCATATTGGTCATGTTTCTGTTTTAGGTGGAGACTATTTGCACTTGAGCTACGGCTAGGTCCGTGACATCTCGCAGATCGTGAAACAGCAGTGCCTTTGCCGCCAGCTACAGCGCCACGGGCACACGCCCTGCCCCTTGGCGGTCGACAACCTAACTTCCGCGAGCGCCGAATCCTACCAGAACTCCCCCCTCTCTTCCCCCTATTTTGTTCTCGGCTCTGCCTTTGAAGTGCTGCCTTCGCAAAGTTGCCGCCGATGTTAATCTCATTCCCAGCCGTCCCGAACTCCGCGGCGCATTCATTGCGATGCCATTCCACGGCGGGCTACAGCTGCTTCCACGGCTGTATATATACAGCCCTTTATTCGCTCCTATCACCTGCTTCATCTGGAAAGAGCTTCTAGTTCTTTAAATTTCAGATAATCCAGAGGAGTTCCGTTTATAATGAAGCGAAGTTTTCCGTGCGTTTCCTGAAAACTGCTGAGACGATGTCGTATTGCCAAAACTTAGTATCTACCTTCCAATAAAAAGTATCCAAAGGATTAACTTCAGTTAGTTTCATTAGCAGCGATTAACATTTCTCAACATCTTCTTTTGCTTTGCTCTTTCCTGAGAACAGAGGACGTGCTTACTATTGTCAGTTACACATTTTCAACTAAACGTTTCGCTGTTCTCATCAAGCAATAGTATGATGGTAGTTCACTGCAGTGCACGAGGTTGATTACGAGCGAGAAAAGTCCTGTTTTACTCTGGAACAATGGGGAGCCACTGAAGAAAACGTAGACGTCACGAAAACGCTTGAACAACTATATTAAATATTTGTTTCACATTAAAAAGAATGTTTCGCTCCACAAAATATCATTTCTCATAAACTACAGCCTGCTATAGTTCCACACATTGGATTCATATAAATGAATCAACTTCTTCTGCGACGTCTCCAACTCCATCTAGTAAAGTGAGAATAACTATGATGGTTCTGAAGGCACATCTGTTATTTTATGAATTCATCGATACCATATTTTGATCGTTAACATTTAGACAATATTCCTCCAAATTGGGTACAGTATATATATAGTTTTAACTAGTTTAAAACATTCATACCTTCTTTCTTTGCCACAACAAAACGATTAACACAACAGAACTTCGTTTAGTTAAGTCTTTTTTAATTGTTTTTACTTATTTCTTAAATTTTGTTTATAATTATTTAATAATTCACATTAAGTCTGCTTTCTCCTCCTTGACAATGTCAGGCTTCATTAATAATTTACCTAGAATGGCTACATGAGATATAAAAAAAACTATTTAAAGTAGTAGAAAATTGTGACTTTATTGAACGATGTTAATTATACTGCTCATCAAATGTTCAAATGTGTATGTAATGTTATGGGACTTAACTGCTAAGGTCATCAGTCCCTAAGCTTACACACTACTTAACCTAAATTATCCTAAGGAAAAACACACACACCCATGCCAGAGGGAGTACTCGAACCTTCGCTGGGACCTATACGGCTCATCCACAGTGTCTTTACCTGCATCGAAACTGTAGATGAGGCAGCGTAAGTGGATTCCTGACAGCTGTCAGCCCTGTTGCCAGCTTTCAACTATGAAGCACAAACGGCTGCAGGTGAAAGCTATTGCCGTCTATGGAGCTCTGGCAACTCTGTGGCGTTGACATAGAGAGGTTTACAAAATCGGTATGGTTGCAGTAGGCGCGCGAAGTTGCTGTTCACAGCCCACTGCGGCTGTCAGGGATCTTCTTACATCGACTCGGCTATTGTCTTTATGGTCTAACTGTATAATGAAAATTGTGATCTAGGCATAAAAACTTCTTTATATTAAAAATGTAATTAATTAAATATATTAAGATCGCCGTCTCCTCCATGACTATTTCTGGCTTCATTAATAATTTGCCTAGCTGTGCTATACGAGAGGTCAACAAGCTATTTAAAATTGTATAGCAAATTGCCACATTATTCTACGATATTTCCTTAGACTAATTTCCCGCCATTTGTTTCCAGATATGAAGATAGTTGTAGGAAACAACCAAAACTAGTCATAGTGCAGTAATTGAATAACGAAAATTTCGGTCATGGCCTACGAAGTTTTTAATTTTATAGAAAATTATTTCAAAAAGATCTTCGTTTGTTCTCTGCTGGATGGTACCACATCAGTCTTCATCTACTGATATAGATTGCTGTTCCGTGAAGGCAGGTTAGCATAAATTATTTCTTTTTAAATACGCATTAAATATAAGAAATCAACAGAAAGAAAGTGACGCAACAGCGGTGAGGTAATATGCTGCATTTCTCATGGAAGCTATAGAACGTCTGGTTTACGCATAACGTTTGTCTCTACAACTATAGATTACCAGTAAATGTCCGGATATCGTCATTGGCTCATCAGATCCATCCCATAAATTTTTCACTTTTTAAAATGCTTATTTGCTTTTGCTCCTTGCCAAATTTGCTCACAAAGAAATGTGCCATCATTTCCTTTAAGTTTGAATGTTTGATAAATGATAATATAGATCCGCACTCCTCACTTCCCTCTAACTAACCCAATAAGTATGAATATTTAATCTGACAACAGACAACAAGGAGGAAGATTAATAAAAGAAACATAGGAGGAGCTGGGGTTTGCCCACTATTTGAACTTTGACTGTAACATCTGGCTGCTGTGATTAAAAGTTGATTAAGATTAGGTTTCACCAGTAATTACAGTGCAAACAGTGCAGACACCCTTGTAACTGCATCATTTTAATAGCATCTAGATAAAAAATTTAATAGTACTCCTAAAAGGTCAAGGACCAAGCTAACCAGATTTTATAATATAGTAGTTTTTCCTTCGTATGAGATAATAAAGTGGATGGCTGGACTTCCCACGTGAGTCGGATGACTCTTCCGCAAGGTGCCATTTGTACCTTGTGGGTAATAGAGAGGTCAGGTGATGTACACAGCGGAGCCGCTCCCCATTGCGGTCCTTTTATATGCCCGGTGAGGGTTCGTCATGATCCGTTCTCGGCGATATGCACTGGGGAGGACACTTGGACACACGTTTGTTGCACACACTATGGCTCCAGTCCAGAAAAAACAGCTCAGACACTAATAACAATTTTCGCTTCCAAGCGGCAGTCGGGCACCAAACGAAAATTGACAGCCTCATGATTAAGTAGGTAGTTACACCACCTGTAGACATACTGATGCCAAATGTGATTACCAAGATCATGAGAAGAATTAAGACACTTTCGAAAAAATAGGCGGAATGGTAGAGGAAGAAACTAGCATTTGCCTGGGATCTCCAAGACCAGGGCTGTCTTTGACCATGAACTTGTGGAGTATATCTTTCTGAGACTCTAAATACGAGAGGTGAGAGTAGTGCGGAAAATTTTCTCTCTTCCAATTGGTCAAACAAATAAGCACGATCCATGGTTGGCTGATCGTTTGAAAAACGATAAGATACGGATAACATTCCATTTCGGAAGAAGATCTAGTTTCAGAGTGAAGCACAGAACAGGGACTTTCCGGATCTGAGCTCGATGGAGAGCGACCGTTCGAGATCAGAGACAGCAGCCAGGATGGTTAGTGTTTGTGCTCCACTGTTTGGGTTTAACGGAGATAGCGCCGTGTGAAATTTAGGGACCTTGTGGCTGTTAGAGCCGTTTCACAGTCGTTGTCATGTTTCTTATCACTTCAGTTCTTTCAAGATTTGGAACTCATCTTTCAGTTACCACGACTTGTTCGTTAATTTGGCGGGTGCACATGTTAATTCTGGTGCATCCGTAACATTTCCTTAATACAACGGGTGACGCTGTTATTTCTGCCTCACCACTTAAGGTCAATTCAGTCGCAATCTGTAGAAGCAACGCCTCTTTTACACAGTTTTTCCCAGTCCCTAGCCGACCCACCATTCGTCTATTACTTGTAACTGAGACAGTTTAATACTTCATGTATTTGTGGTGTTTTTTAACGAAGACGTTTGTCATGTTTAATTTTTCCCATGTGTTTAGATCTTTATAAAGTAACTGTGCAGTCATCGAATTCCTCTGGATATCGTTTCAGCAACTGATTAATCTCATGTCACTTGAATATAAATTAGCCAGTGCCATCAGCCATACGTTTATGTGAGAAACATTACTTCATATGATAATTTCGTAGTGAAAATCTTCTTTTAAATAACGGAAAGTTTCCAGTCGGCCTACAGGCCGTAGAATACTTTTCTTTGTTTTGTATTACTCTTTGATGACCGAGCTCCTGGAAACCCTTCCATTAACTCATTAGCAGAAACGAACAGCCACTGTTTACTTGACGCCTCCTCATGTAATAGGGGACTACTTTCATTTAGTT
Source organism: Schistocerca gregaria (assembly GCF_023897955.1). NCBI lineage: Eukaryota > Metazoa > Arthropoda > Insecta > Orthoptera > Acrididae > Schistocerca > Schistocerca gregaria. Next base: position 484,707,854 of record NC_064921.1, on the reverse strand, counting down.
CTCCCTGTCAGGTTGCTTGCTCTGTCCCCGCATATTATTAACAGCAACTCTCATTCGTGTAGCTCTCCCTTCCCGTATACGTGGTCCCTCCCAACATATTATTACAGTATTTTTACTCTGAATCATTAACGCAACATATCCTACTTGACGACATGAAACTTGTAGGAGCTGTATTGTGAATAATGTTTTATTTTGTTGAAACTTTCTGGCAGATTAAAACTGTGTGCCGGACCGAGGCTCGAAGTCGGGATCTTTGCCTTTCGCCAGCAAGTGCTCTGCCGTCTGAGATACCCGAGCAGGACTCATGCGCAGTCCTCACAGCTTTACGTCTCCTCTTTTATTCTCTTACATTATCCTTCATTTCCTACAGTTGTGTCATATCTTCTAGAGTAGGGAAGCCCTGTCCTTATACAGGAAATTGCCACGACACAACTTTTTTTTAGCACTGTGTAATATAAAACTTTACTTCATATGAAGAACCTAGCCCGTATGTAGTTGAAGATAACGGAACACCAAACACAATACATTCAGTCCGTGATAGTAATAGTCCGTGTCTAGTACACACTGTGAAACATTTGTAGTAGACTCCGCGTATCGCAACTCTCACTGAGCGTACGTAAAATGGCGGCCAGTGACTGCGGCGCTGTGGAATGTCTTGGGGGCGCTGGCTCCCGGATCTGCCATTGATGGCTTCTCCAGCTGTCCTCAAACGCTCCTGATAATTTGTTTGGTGTTGCCAAGCTTGGAACTCCCAATGCGAATTAGAGATAGTACCACATTCCTCTTCCCCCTCCCCCAAACATTCACTTCACTCCTGTGTACTGTTGAGGCATGTACCAATAACGGGGGCAGTTATGGATGCAGACTTGATGTGGTGAACGATGGCACACTCCTGTCTGTAGCCTGACATTAACCTGGAGAGTGGTCAGGAACACCAACTGGAAAAGAAGCCACAGGGTTCAAGCCAGATCCAGGGATTCTGATACTGCTGAAGGGACATCCAAGACCACATCCAGACCCTCTGGCATATCCCGGTATGCGTCTCTACGCAGCGCCGGAATGGACAGCGGCTTTTGTTGTGAGACCAGAGGTGACGTCATGGGTGGATCTGAACAGAAAGGGGTGAAGGTGGACTTGCAGTCATGGTGGAAAGCATTGCAACAATAAAGAGAACTGCATCAACACCTTGCAACTAACGAGTATTCCAGAACGGTAGCGCAAAATAACGGTTGGTGGAGGGAACCGAGCCGGCCGCCGTGGTCTCGCGGTTCTAGGCGCGCAGTCCGGAACCGTGCGACTGCTACGGTCGCAGGTTCGAATCCTGCCTCGGGCATGGATGTGTGTGATGTCTTTAGGTTAGTTATGTTTAAGTAGTTTTAAGTTCTAGGGGACTAATGACCACAGCAGTTGAGTCCCATAGTGCTCAGAGCCATTTTTTTGGAAGTTAACCGACAATCAAATATAGTGTGACAGTGGGCGGTCAGTTGTTCGATTCGTGCGTCCATAAACAACCATGTGTAGGGGCGCCAATCGAATTGTTTTGTGAAAATAGTGATCCAATGACCCTGCAGCAATTCCCACTGGAGGAACTGAGGAACGAAAACACGTACATTGTCGTTACCTTTGTGAACTAGAGTAATACCAAACTTGCAGACAGAGAGTGCTGCTGCGCAAAATAACGGCACAGCTGAGGCCTTCGTATCTCCTTCAGGCTCTGAGACCACCCATTGCGAACATAAGGCAATAACACACAGAAATTTGAGTCGGATGCTTTTTCATGAGCTATTCGCCGATTGTACAGGAAAATAGTGAAGATCCTGTGCGTTTACCTGAAAACAGGATTCATCTAAGAAATCAAAGGTTGAATATGTACCCGCGAGAAAAGAGACAACAATCACCGTTGGAATACTGATCTGCTGGCCTGTCAGAAATTCATACTGTTGCAACTTTTCCGCTATTCTTGATGAAACAGGTTTAGAAGGACAGAAACGATTCATCAGTGGTGAATGGTCGGTGACGACATTATATTTTCTTCCACACAAGGACTGATGAAACTTAGTTACCATGCAAATTATGGCGAGTGCCTCTCTCTATACCTGCCTATAACTGCACTGAGTGTTCTTCAGAAATTTAGAAGCAAAAAATACTGTGGGAGAGCACTGCTCCAGTCGCAGAACTGATGTGTACAACAAGCTCATTTGGATTAAAATTAATAAGACATTGTTCACTGTGAAGAGCGCACTTGAGACGCTGGAAAACATGTTCACAGTCAGGGGACCATGTAAAAGACATTCTTCTGGCGCAGCTAGTGCAATGGAGCAGCAATATGCCTCACTTTAGGAATGAGTTGTGTGTAATACATTACTGGCCATTAAAATTGCTACACCAAGAAGAAATGCAGATGATAAACGGGTATTCATTGGACAAATATATTATGCTGGAACCGACATGTGATTACATTTTCACGCAGTTTGGATGCATAGGTAGATCATGAGAAATCAATACCCAGAACAACCACCTCTGGCCGTAATAAAGGCCTTCATACGCCTGGGCATTGAGTCAAACAGATCTTGGATGGCGTGTACAGGTACAGTTGCCCATGCAGCTTCAACACGATACCACAGTTTATCAAGAGTAGTGCCTGGCATATCGTGACTAGCCAGTTGCTCGGCAACCATTTACCAGACGTTTTCAATTGGTGAGAGATCTGGAGAATGTGCTGGCCAGGGCAGCAGTCGACATTTTCTGTATACAGATAGGCCCATAAAGGACCTGCAACATGCGGTCGTACATTATCCTGCTAAAATCTATGGTTTCGAAGGGATCGAATGAAGGGTAGAGCCACGGGTGGTAACACATCTGAAATGTAACGTCCACTGTTCAAAGTGCCGTCAATGCGAACCACAGGTGACCGAGACATGTAACCAATGGCACCCCATACCATCACGCCGTGTGATACGCCAGTATGGCGATGTCGAATACACGCTTCCAACGTGCGTTAACCGCGATGTCGCCAAACACTCATGCGAGCATCATGATGCTGTAAACAGAACCTGGATTCATCCGAAAAAATGTCTTTTTTGCCATTCGTGCACCCAGGTTCGTTGTTGAGTACACCATCGCAGGCGCTCCTGTCTGTGATGCAGCGTCAAGGGTAATCGCAGCCATGGTTTCCAAGCGATTAGTCCATGTTGCTGCAAACGTCGTCGATCTGTTCATGCAGATGGTTGTCTTGCAAACATTCCCATCTGTTGACTCAGAGATCGAGACGTGGCTGCACGATCCGTTACAACCATGCAGGTAAGATGCCTGTCATCTCGACTGCTAATGATACGAGGCCGTTGGGATCGAGCCCAGCTTTCCGTATTACCCTCCTGAACACACCGATTCCATATTCTGCTAACAGTCGTTGGATCTCGACCAACGCGAGCAGCAATGTCGTGATACGATAAACCGCAATCGCGATAGGCTACAATCCGAACTTCTCAAAGTCGGAAACGTGATGGTACGCTTTTCTCTTCCTTACATGAGGCATCACAACAACGTTTCATCAGGTAACACCTGTCAACTGCTGTTTGTGTATCGTAAACCTGTTGGAGACTTTCCTCGTGTCAGCACGTTGTAGGTGTCGCTTTGTGAGAATGCTCTGAAAATCTAATCATTTTCATATCACAGCATCATCTTCGCGTCTGTAGTACGTCATCTTCGTGGTGTAGCAATTGTAATGGACAGTAGTGTATGTAGTGCTTGTCCATCATCACTTGCAGCTTATAACATTGTGAGACGCCGATAAATCCTTAACAGCCGAGAAGTGCGGCTGTGCAGAGTGAATGACCTAAATACTCGATTTCTGCTTGAAATAATAACACTTTTTCTTGTTACACCTGAGGTCAGCATCCAGAAGCACTTTGGATATACACTCTCAATGTCTCTAATGTTATGTGAGCATGCGATCAGAAACTACAATTTAACGAAGATAATTTGAACACTAGCTGTTCCAAAAAACGTTGCAAAATAGCTGGAGAAACTGCACCGCTGAAATCCAGGCGCTGAAACCGACGAAAAAAAAAAAAACACTTTGTACTGCTCGAGCCTCGTGCGATGGAAATAGCAAACATGCTACCTCCAAAATTATTTTGAAAAAGAACCAGCCCTTTACTAGCTTGTTCGAGAGTTCATTAGGCAGGGGAAGAGGGAAAGTGTCCACCATTGTCTGAGGATTGAGTGTAGACTTGAAATCCGCGCAGAGACGCAATCCGCTACGCGGATTTTTTGTAACAACGAAGGGAGATGCCCACTGATTTTCCAACAAAGATTTAATGACACCAATGTCATGGCACTGTAACCTCTCTCTGTGACTTGATTACGAATTGCATGTGAGACAGATCTAGCATGACATAATCTTGGCTGTGCATTATCATTAAAAGTGATATGAGCCGTGCAGTAATTAGCTTTACGATGCCCTTCCAGAAACACTATCTTGAGGCACTGAAGAATTCAAATGCAGCACATTGTTTTGAATTAAAAGACCAAACAAGTCTAAGGAGCCAGTTCCAAAAATTTTCGTTCTCTTCTGGGAACTCAACGCTAGAAAAGACATTATTTTTGTCACATTACAAAAAAAAAAAAAAAAAAAAACCTAAAACTACCTAAGACTGAAATACCATTTCCGTTAATTCCATTAGTTTCGAATGAGGCTTCAGCAGCTGCGGGTTTCCTAAAGTATGTAAAGCAGAATACATATATATATATATATATCCTGGGATCTCCTTCCAAACCCCTGGACCGATTTCAATCATATCTGACGTACAGACATTGAACTTCACCAGCATTAGCCATGTTGGGTTTATAACCTCCTAGGTCCAATAAGAGCGGGTATACGGGTAAAGACGTGTTTCTTCCAGCCCCTCCCATGAATGCAGCCCTACACAAAGGGTGTATTGTGTGGGAATAGTGTCAGTCTGCTTATCGACGTGCTTTGCAGAGTAGTCTTCACGTCAAGAGCAAGAAAATGTTTTTCATGACCCAACATGTAGGCTGCCACTGCATGACAGGTGTATTGCGACTGAGTAGTAAGGGTCTTTCCTATTAACCTGAGCTAAGAGCAGCCTGCTTGACAGGTTGGAAAAAAAAGTACTTTTCAAGCCCTTGATGTGCCGGCTGCCATGCCGGACAAGCATATCATGGTAGTAGTGATACCCTGTTTTATCAACATGTTTATCAGTGTTTATATGTGAGGATGGGCACAAATTGGGCAGGTTGAAATGAAATGAAATGTCGTGTGGTTAGGGCCTCCTGCCAAGTAAGCCGGTCGCCTGGTGCAAGTCTTTCTAACTGAAGCTATTTCAGCGACTTGTGCGTCGAATGGAGAAGGGTGAAATGGATAGATGATAAAAAGAGAGAGGGTTCTGGAGGGAGAAACGCGGACAGGAGGAGATGGACAGAGAGGTTAGAAGACAGAGAGAGAGAGAGAGAGAGAGAGAGAGAGGAAAGGAGGGAAGGCACAGAGAGAGGGGGGAAGAAGATGAACAGTGAGATGGGGCAGGATGTGATGGTTTCTGAGAGAGGATCAGGAGGAGGCAGGTAGATAAGGGGGCAGGAGGGAATGGATAGAGAGCAATGGAAGGAGGTAAGGTACAAAGAGTGGGGAATTTGGATAGTGAGAGGGGGATACGACAAAATTGTTTCAGAGAGGGGGTCAGGACGGGATGGATAGGGAGAGAGGGTAGGAAGAGATGGATAGGTAGAGCAGGTAAGAGATGCATAGGGGAAGATGGGGAGGAGGAAATTGATAGAGAAAGGAAGACAAGAGGAGTAGGACAGAGAGAGAGGGGCAGGAGGAGATGGAATGAGAATTGGCAGGGAGACACACATAGAGAGGTGGAGAAAGGAATGGATAAAGAGACAGGGGGAGTTGGGCAGAAAGGAGTGAGGAGGACATGAACAGAGACAGGTGGGGGTGGAGTAGATGGACAGAGACATGGTCGACAATGTTGAGGTGTAGGAGACATGTGGAAGATGCAGTGAGATAATTGTCAGGTGACAAACGCATACTGCATGTGAAGAATACGTATGGAAGAGAGAGAGAGAGAGAGAGGTTGTGAGCTGAAAGATGGAGTGTGTGAGAAGGCATGGGTAAGGCGAAACAAATAAACACCTGGGAAATGTGTGTTAATCAGCTAGTCTATCTACACAGGATGAAGCAGTAAGACAATCAACCGAAATCCAACGCAAATATCCACAATGGATAAATACGTCAAGGTGCGGGTTTTGCGAAGCTATAGCGAAAGATGTGGAGAATTTCTTCGAGTTCACAAGTAACTTTTATCCTTTACAGTCTCCGGATTACGGCATCAATTTTGGTTTTGCTAATGGAATTATATAGTAATTACTTGAAAGCACCTTCTAAGAGAAATGCAGCTACATAACGTTTGTTGGACTTGATCAAATAGTAACAGTTCGGAAAAACCAATGTCCCACCCTAAGGAGAAGAGGTTCAACGAACTCCTGCCCCATTATATCAAGTGCAAGAAAACTCGTAAATCAGGTAAGATTCGTGTGTTTATCACAAATGACGTACCATGTAGTCAAAATGTCGACCTCGAGTTTTGCTACATGCTCTGAAGTAGTTCTGGAGAAACAATATTGAACGTTGAATTTCGTCTGGAGTTAGCGTCATTACAGGCCTACGTTATAAGCATTTATGCCTTCGAAAATAGTCCGTGTTCCTTAATAGACCTCTTTTTCTAATTTTCCACAGATCATAGATAAAGCTATAGAAGTGTTAATGTACAGACGAATTTGCGTTTACTGAAAGACGATTCCAAGGCTCTCCCAACGTTCTCTTAAGGACTCTCATTATATGTGAGGCATGGGAGGGAAGCAGAAGCTGGAATGACACAGCTACGTCAAACTGCCAGTTAGGTTCCAGGAACTCCCCATTGGTAAATGCAATGATACAATAGAGTCGTTCATTTTATATAATATACTATTCAGTTAATACAGATGTTCCTCCCACGTAGCAGCAGAAGTTAAGATGTCGTTTATATCCAGAGACACCTTATCTAGCAGGCTGGATCCTAGAACTGTATTTAGGGTAGCAATAAACATTCTGGAACATACAATAAGTTTAAAGTGTGGTAGACGAAAATGGTAGATTCTACCAGCATGGACTAAAGCTGTATATTTCCTAGATTCTTTGGACAAAAAGAACTGCACGTATGAAGAACTGGGATCGATGGTACTTAAAAATCGCACAATTTGGAGTTTTGGCAACAATTTGTCTAAACTTTCAGGCTATGTGTTAACTGTCACAATCATTTTGTTAATGGCGCATACGTCCAGGACTAAAAAACTTGGCCCTTTAGGTTTATCTACTGCTAACGGTGGACAAGAGTATGGGAAGTGAGATAGTTCAACTACATTTCAACGAAGCATTCGTTTTGTTTCTCAGGCAACGGCCTCTCATTTCGGCCGCAGGATGGGGTTGAATATTTGTCAAAATCTAGCATGTGACATCACGCCCATGTGGTACACATACTTTTTATTACACTTTGTTTCTTGTCAGATACATTTAAATGCTTCATAAATACGTTTCGCCCGTATCTCGTGGTCGTGCGCTAGCGTTCTCGCTTCCCACGCCCGGGTTCCCGGGTTCGATCCCCGGCGGGGTCAGGGATTTTCTCTGCCTCGTGATGGCTGGGTGTTGTGTGATGTCCTTAGGTTAGTTAGGTTTAAGTAGTTCTAAGTTCTAGGGGACAGATGACCATAGATGTTAAGTCCTATAGTGCTCAGAGCCATTTGAACCATGTTTCCTAACATTCATTGTTGCTGTGAACTGAGATACGTAGATTGTTTCTCTACCATTGCTGTAAACGTCGTTATTATTAAACTTGGTATATAACTGGAAGAACTGTTCTCAGGTGCAGCCTTTGTTTTCAGGAATTTTTATTATGACCCTGGTAAAACTTCTGTGTGCTACTGTGGTTTGCATTAAATTAACTGCATTATCTTCGCCTTTGTATACAAATAATACTAACCCAAAGAAATTCTAATTTTATTTCCTTTTCCCTGAAAAATTCCATGCCAAGTAAGCATTCAACAATGAAACTCTTTCAAATTATGAACGGGCACAACGTAACGCCATTTCCTGTCACAACATCAACTTGTGTCTGCGACTTTACTGGTTGCGAGTTTGCACATAAAGCGCGAGTTATACAGAAGTTTTTTACTGGGTAAGTCAGCACTTTGTTTATTTTCTGAATCTTTTAAAATAAATTGTGCAGAATAAAAAACGGAGGCATTCACGTCTACAACAGTTAAAGTAGGACATTTCCTAACTATGGCCTTTACTAAAGATTAGACTAATACCTTTGGGTTATTAGAGCATGTATCTGTACGCATTGTTCATTTGTCTTTTACCAGTTCCTTTATTACATCTTAAAGGATTGACGCGATTGCCTTGATTGCTCCCACTTCATGGAACGAGCGTCATCGGAGCGCTTAATAACGTCGGAATCAGTCTCGTGAAACTTCGTTATTGTGTATCGGCTGTGGCTCACTGGCCGCTTCAATGATATTTACTGCCGGGCCCTGATTCTGCCAGTTGTTATTAGGTAGACCATATGGCATCAGATTAATTTTTATATGAGTAGTTTTTATTTTCATTTAGTTTTGATTGGCATTCCGCAAATTTCAGCAACCATTATTTTTGTATCTATAGAATTGTACCCCTCCATTATTTAGGTAACCAAGATGATACCGACGTCTATATTTCCTTTTATTGCTTTTTTACGATTCGGCGGGCTGTGGTCACAACACCGTGCGTCACACTCGGATGAAGTTTGAAGTGACGTTACATGTGCAGCACAACAGCAACTCGGCCGTCTGAATTGTAATTATGCGCTGTAACCTACCTACATGAGTCCAATGTGAAGACCGGGAATTGTCTCTGTTTCATTAAATTTTCTTCTAGTAGTACCGAAGATAACGTAGGCATTATTCCGACCCCTACTGTCTTCGGTTTGGCAATAAATCACCATAACTCATTACCTTACCGTACATCGCGTAATAGGTAGCACGACTATTATATACTTCATCAGTAGATGATGCTGTGTTCTGAACTATGCCCCTAACTGCAAAACATTTTCATTGGTACTGTTGTAATTTCTGCAGTTGCTTGTGCATGCCATTGCAGAAAATACTTAAAGTGCCTTTTACCTTTGCCATTTCGGACTTCACCAATTTGGCAGAGCTGTCTCTCTCAGACACAGCAGCTGTGACCATTAACAACTTGCTGTAAGTCTGCATTCATTAATTTCTACACCTTTGTGCGAAACCCAGTCAGGAAAGTGATGCACAGTGTGTTTACACTGATCATTAAATTGGTTTGTACTTTAGCACGCTGTTCTTCCGCAAAAGTAGTGACTTTATTTTCTAAGTTCACACCGCAGTTACTCTTAGTTATTTGTCGTCTTGAGACAGACTCTGTACAATTTTTGGGAGACTACGGTAAGCTTCCTTTAACTATGAAACATCATCTGCGAAACTATTATACTGCACTGAGAAATTGCTAAATTAGCACTCAGATTTTCTAAATTACTGTATTGTTTTTCGTAATTTATTGGATTGTTTTTGGAATTCATTGGGTTGTTTCTGTGTAGTTCTGATATTTTCTCTTGTTGCGTAGATTGCTTCTGTAACTGCTTTGAATGTTGTCCTCCATTACATTAAACTTTTATAATATTAGTGAAATTGGTTTAGCTGGTTGATCACTTATTTCTGCGTTCTTTTCATGTGAAGTATTAACCATTTGAACGTTGGTGTAACGTGAAGCGTTTTCATGCTGAACAGTTACATTACGTAAAGAAATATCTACGTCAGCATCAACTTTAGATAAAAGATTGTCAATTGAAACGGTTTCATCGCTTTCATAGCGCGATCCTACATCATGTTCTGAACTGCGAAAATTCTTAACTTACGTTTCAGTGAATTTGCTTTGTTCAGAGTTAAGTTCCATGCCACCACTTTCCTCCATACCCATTTCTGTGTTTCCCTCTGTTTTGACTGTAACATGAAATTTAACCAATAAATCTGTAACATAATTTTGAATAAATTATGATTTGAAAAAGTATATATGTGGTAACAGAGCTCAACGTTTACTTCTGTTATGTAGTTCAACAATGACGAAATTTCCGCTTACTAATGTGAAGCAAGTTCTCCTTTACATTACACATGTTATTAGAAAGGACATCTCCTGACCAAAAAATTTTGCGTAATGGAGTTTATCTTTCATGTAGTTAACTTTTTACTTATTTGTAACGGACGAACACCTAAATGGCAAAATCTGTACGCACTATAAGATAAAAGATAATTCTGTTGTGCATATATTTTATTTTCCCCTCTTGGAGTAGCTCCTCTCACCTCCATGTCAATAAATTTTACCACCCCGTTCGCATATTTGACATATAACACATTCTGAAAAAAAACGCATGTTCCTTTACTGCATGCAGTATGCATTTCAGGTTGGCCGCAGCAATAGCTGCCGATCGTGGTATTAGCAACACCAACGTCGTTTCCAACACCCATTACACACCGGAAAAATATATTCAAAGACAGCGTTAGAACGGGAAATATTAATAACAATACAGGCGGCCGGAGTGGTCGAGCGGTTCTAGGCGCATTAGTCTGGAACCGCGCGACCGCTACGGTCGCAGGCTCGAAACCTGCTTCGGGCATGGATGTTTATGACTTCCTTAGGTTAGTTAGGTTTAAGTAGTTCTAAGTTCTAGGGGACTGATGACCTCAGATGTTAAGTCCTATAGTGCTCAGAGCCATTTGAGCCCATAACAATACACGTCGTTAAATCATTTTTAAATCAAATGTAATTAGTCTAAGGTATGGAACAGCATCACCTTATGCCATTCATTCAAACAGATCAGGTGCCAAGAGACAAGTGATACAACAAGTCGGGAGTATCAAATGTTTTCAGACATAAACGCAATAAAAAAATTATAAAGATCATAGTATCTGAATGTCCATGGTATCTAGTACATTGGGAGGCTGTGGATTTATTTTTCTCAATTTTTCATTAACTATTGTTTACTGTATGTAGCGAAGTCGAAGTTCTAATTCACCTCAAAGGCGCTCCTTTCGCATCAGTTAGGGACTCTGGGCAGGCTGCTTTGTCTCTTGACTGTTACGGTCAACAAACAATTGCATCACGAATGCTGCCTTGTGAGAGTTTATACTGTCACACTGTTACTCTACTGTAAGCAAATAAACAGTGCTGTAAAATGTGTTGATATCAGTCGGTATCTAACGATTTCTTAAGCGCAATGAGGGTACCACACACTATGTACAAGGAACACTCCAATACCTTAAACCACGCACACTGGACTCGCATTCGGAAGGACGACGGTTCAATCCCGTGTCCGGCCATCATGATTTAGGTTTTCCGTGATTTCCCTAAATCACTCCAGGCAAATGCCGGGATGGTTCCTTTGAAAGGTCACGGCCGACTTCCTTCCCCGTCCTTCCCTAATCCGATGAGACCGATGACCTCACTGTTTGGTCTCTTCCCCCCAAACAGTCCAATCCAATCCTTAATACCATTCTTCCGTTCTTCACTATTGACACTGCAGGTAGGTAACCTTTTCCAGTCATTCGCCCAAACCAAGATCCTCCATAGGACTGCCACAGGGTACAGCATGATTTGTCACTTCACATCACTCATTTGCAGTCATCCACTTCCTAGTAATGACGCTCGTTACACCATATCAAGCGTCGCTTTGCACTGACTGCAGTGATGTGTGGCTTTTGGGAAGCTGCTCTACCACTGTATCCCATTCGTCTTAATTCCATAAGCATAGTCACTGTGCTGGCTGGACCACTGGTAGCACTTTGGAACTAACGAGTCCATTGATTTCACCCGACTGTTTACAAACACCCGCCACAATACTAACCAGGAAAGTACTTGGGCTCGAACAAACACAAATACACCAAAAACGTGTGAGAAATAATGTAAAGGTCTCTTATTGCACTAGTGATACTCCCGCATCTGCAAAACTCTGCAGTCGACCGTTAGAGGCCTCTGCGTATGCCATGCCGCATTGCACACTGACCTGCAGGTACGCAAGTCGCGACCAGTAGGGACGGTGCAGTGTGCCTCTGAAGTTGCGTTTTGTGACATTATTTGTGTATTGAAGCGTCAGATGGCTCGGCGATTGGTAATCAATCCTGCTAATGTATTGCGATTGGTTGCGATGAAGTTACGAAGAACCCTTCTTCGTGAAGATCGTGTTGGTGTAGAAGACGAATCCTTCACATTTTTTCTAGTATCTATTATAGTGCAGAAATATGAGCATAAGTTAGAAACAGATACTGTTGTAACACTAACATATAATTATGATGATGGGGATGATAATGACGAACAACTCACTGCAAACGGTAGTGCTACGGCAAGTGCTGGAAGAGGCGATGGAAGCAGTGACAGTGAATACTAACCGTCTCCCAAGAAGAAGGATAAAGTTGCAAGTATCATCACGGCGTTTGATGACAACACACTGGAGAACATGTGCGATGATTACTACGTAAGAGGTTTCGACACATACGACAAGCTCCTGAAAAGATACCCTAAACTGAAGTCTAAAAGCAATATTAAAAACATACTTGATTACGTGGTAAAGAAAAGAGGAGTAAATAGAGTTTTCAAAGGAAATCGTACACTGGTGTTCAAGACCATCGAGGAGCGTGTAATGGCGAAATTCGATGAACCGCGAGAATGTGGTTCCGCCGTTCATTATTGGCATTTACAACATTGGGCATCGGACGGAGCCAGAAATCTCGGGTGTACAAACTTTACAGCTTCACTAGGCTTTATTACTAATTTGAAAAAGGAGGCACGAATGTTAGCACTGAATAGGGGATCATGGAGGACTTTTACAAGGGGGCTATACTCCAGACTGAACGCTGAAAGGCATAGTCAGTCTTAAATGATGATGATGATGATGATGAAAAAGGAGTTTAGGATAACATCACGCCGTGTCACTATGCTCCAAGCACGAAAAGATAAAGATGACGAAGAAGAACTGATTGAAAGAGCTCAAACGTTTGTTCCTGACGTCAGTGAGCATATCACGAGAGAAAACATCGATATTAGTTCTGTATGGACCTGTGATCAGAGTCAGTTTAACTATAAACTTTCTTGTGACAGAACACTATCCATGAAAGGGGAGAGAAACACTGTCGCGATGCTGCAATCAGTTAACTGTGCAACACATAGTTACACGATCGATGTTGCTATATCAGTGGACAGACGGTTGGTAAACTCTATGTTTGCTTCCAGTGGAAAGTTTGGACCCCGCGTGTTAAGGGAAATAGAAACGCTGTGCCCTTCAAATGTCGTCGTCGATGCAAGTGTGAGTGGGAAGATGACGAAACAACATCTGAAGACGTTTTTTCTGTCAGTTTTGAATCCACATTTGTCGAGAAAGTCATTAGTACTTTGTGACTCCTGGTCTGGACATAAGGATGAACGAGTACTACTGGAAGCGTCTGGCGGAAAAGATGTAGATTTAAAAATCATTCTACCTAAAACTACAAAATATGCACAACCTCTGGATGTCTATTTCTTCAGGCAATATAAAATATAGGCCAAGAGAATAACAGACTTCATTGAATTACGTTCCAGTAATATGCAACCGAAATTCCACGACAGATTCTTTATCATGAATATGCATTCTGTCATTTACAATCAGTTATATCTGCGGGAGTATACAGACCAATGCTTCGTTACGCGTGGCAGAACGCTGGCTACAATATTGGTGAACCAGTGAACAACTTCAAAAGTGTCATTCACGTGGCGTTCAACACTGATATTATAGAATGTGCAAATACGCCATGCGATCAACTTGCATTTCTTCACTGTGCGTTTTGCAGTCATTCGTATTGCTCGGAGCATTTTACTGACATTCCGCATTTACATTTATAGTTAAGATTGCTGCATTGCGTATGGCGTCTACAATTACATCTACAGTGATATCTAGAGCATGACTGCACAGTTTTGCAGAAAAACAACACCCACCAGCACATTCAGAGGTACATAATGGTCCTGCAACCAAACGTTCATACAGATCTGTTTGTTCGAGCCCAAGTACTTTCCCGGTAAGCGGTCCGTGACAGTCAGTACATGAGGTCTGTGTCGTCTTCGTTTAGCTCTGGTTGTTCGTTCTTGTTTCCACTTCACAGTGGCATCACCAACAAAGAACTTGGGTGACTATGCGAGCGTTGAAACATCCTTATTTGTCACTCAGGTGACATCCAATTTCGAGTAGAGTGAGCTCTCGTGACCACGTTTTGCTGCTACTGCTTCGCTTCCGACAATACAGTGTTCTCCGTCCCTCTTTATACTCTCGTGATATCTGGTACTCTATTCCGCATTAAATAAGAGTGGCCGTATACCTTTGATCAGATACAGCATGCACCACTGAAGCATGTAAGTCACCTCACCAAGGGAAAGACCGTGGTTCGCGGTGAGGAGCAGGGGGCAGTAACGATGTGTGTAGCTGACTGGTAAGTGTAGCCACAGTAGTGCTATTTCCGGAACGTGTGTAGTAGAACGTCTGTGAAGTTTGACAGGTAAGACAAGAGGAAGTGTCGGAAATGAAACTGCGACACCTGATCGTGAGCTGTGCTTGGAAAATTCAGTTGTTTGAGCAAAGCTCTCCACCTTGAGTCCAGTTTTAGTACAAGGTTTCATTTACCAGTAATTTACAAGTTTTAGTGTTGACTAGTTAACACAATCAGTAACTCTCCCCATAATCAAAACATATATGTTTCTAACACTAAGCACAATGTTACGGAATGTTTGGATTCAGGACAGAGCGTAACTTTCAGTCAGCATTTCCTTTACCAGGTTCAACAAAATAAAATCAAACAGAAATAAGTAATCTTCTGGTAGAACGAGGCCAAAGCTTTGGTAGCGCAGAGGGCTGGGCGCAAGCGTCCGGTTACCATGGAAACGCACCTTGCTCTTCTCGAGAAGTGCCCTCTCGAGTGTATTTTCACAGTCCTTTAACTTTCAGCCGCCGGTGAACGGACGTCTGAGGCCGTAACCTTTGAGACTCGCCCCTTTTCCCGCTGCGCTGCCTTACGTTTACCGAAATCACTCCAAGAAAACTTTCTGGCTTTATATATTTTCTGCATCACTGGAAGCATCATTAACCTTTGTCGTATTAGCCTCCATCTTCTTACTTAGCATTTTTGTTCTCCTTTTATTTTTAATCAAGTTTAAAGAGTGTTGTTGCTTGGTTGATACACTGATATCAGGTTACAGATCCGAAGATTCGGACTTTGGTCCACGAGTGGATCATGCATTCGTTTCTGTCGTCTTATATAAATTATCTACCTGCATATACTTCATGACACTGGGACGGTTACCATGTCGCAGTAAGGAAGGAGCGCCCTGTCTCCAGTGGTGTAATCGCTAGTGAAGGAATGAAGTATTCAAATGAAAACCAGCTTTTGCATTTGAAGCAGGTTGTGTACGGGAATGAGTGAACATGAATGATTCGTGCACTGAGGAAGTGAATTGTGATACCATAGAAAAGAACGTTAGAGACTGAGGTTCTGATAGCATATCAATATATAATCCTTCAGCCACCTTACGATATGTGGCGTCTTGTCATGCACTACTATAAGTTCCAATAACACATGTTGTTTGCGAAGAACGACACTCGAAAACTTCCGTACAAGACCGAATTTGTTTAATTTTAGCGGCGTTTTTATTTAGCCACCCATATGTACGAGGAACTGACCTGCTCATTGATTGTTCTTGCAGCGTACAGGAGTTGGAAAAAATTACGCAAATGTCGCAAGACATACGTGCTTGATCATAAATGCAGGCGTTACCCAATGTTGAATGTGGCTCTGCTGCATTTGACCACGATCTGTACCTGTACAATGCTCTCAAAGCATTGTGTCAGTCGTTGGCAGAAGTTTTCTGTGTAGTTGTGAGTGCCTCATGTCGGTGCTAAGTGTATTCCAACGTTGGCAAATTATTGATGGTAGACTGGTGTGTGGTTTCGTAACCAAGATGGCCGAAGTGTTGGGTGGTTCGGGAAGCACCATATTGATGATCTACACCGTATACATGGAAAAAGGAAAAACAACATCCACCACGTCACAACGCAGTGTGCTGAGCGATCGTGACAGATCGTCATTAACGTGGATGGCGACGAAAAATTTGAGGACGACATTAAAAATCTCACAGCAGAATTGAGTGTCACACCCACGAAACATGTCAGCACCAAAACAACACGAAGGGATGGGTTAGGTAATTAATGCATGTACGTTTTCTTTTTATTGCACCTGGCAATCGTCCCAGACTGAAAAGCGGAGGGTGTTATAACCTACCTCCATCGGGGCACTCTAAGGACTGCCTTTTCTGTCGCAAGCTTTATGTGGTTGTTTCCCCTTTAACACGCTCCGAACGAGTATTCCTAAATTGTTCAACAGATGTTGAACAGCGTTTCAAACACATTACTCATATTTCCAACTAGGGAAGGAACTGACTCGACGCAACCGGGTCGCTCTGATATCTCTGCCACCGAATATGAGGTGATGGCCCTGCATTCATAACTCTGAGTTCTCAGAACGTCACACAGTAACTGCAACGCTGTGCGAAGTGAACAGAATAGGGGTCATAAACACCAGTACTGTCAGACTGCAGTTCCATCAATTTAAACAAGACCCTGAAAGTACGAACGAGACACCACTATGAACGACAGATCTGAGAATAAGGTATAGCCGTAAGATGGAAAACGCTCTTATGTTACACACTGAAAAGCACAAAGCAACTAGTACACCTACCTAATATTGTGTAGGGCCCGCGACAGCACGCAAAAGTGCCGCAACACGACATGGCATGGAATCGACTAATGTCTTAAGTAGTGCTGAAGGGAACTGACACTATGAATCGTGCAGGCCTGTCCATAAAACCGTAAGAGTACGAGGGGGTGCAGATCTCTTCTGAACAGCATGTTGCAAGGTATCCCAGATACGCTCAATAACGTTCATGTCTGGGTAGTTTGGTGGCCAGCGGAAGTGTTTAAACTAAAAAGAGTGTTCCTGTAGCCATCCTGTAGTAATTCTAGACGTTTGGGGTATCGCATTGTCCTGCTAGAATTGCCCATATCCGTCGGAATGCACACTGTGCTTCAGTGGATGAAGGTGATCAAACAGGATACTTACGTATGTGTCTCTTATCAGAGTCCATATCACTCCAGCTGCATACACCCCACACTACTACCGAGCCTCCACCAGCTTGAACAGACCGCTGCTGACATGCAGGGTCCATGAATTCATGAGCTTGTCTCCATACCCGTACACGTCCATCTGTTCGATTCAATTTAAAAAGAGACTCGTCCGACCAGTGAACATATTCTCAGGCAAAGTGCAAAGCTTTGTGTCGTGCGGTCATCGAGGGTACAGGAATTGGCCTTCGGCTCCGAAAGCGCATATCGATGATGCTTTTCAGATTCGTTCACAATGGCACTTGCTGATGGTCCAGCATTGAAATCTGCAGCAATTGTATGTGATGTCCTTAGGTTAGGTTCAAGTTGTTTTAATTCTAGGAGACTGATGACCTCAGATATAGTGCTTAGAGCCATTTTAACCATTTTTTGCAGCAATTTGCCGAAGGGTTACAATCCCGTCACGTTGAAGGATTCTCTTCAGTCGTCGTTGGTCCCGCTCCTACACGATCTTTTCCTGGCCGTTGTGATGTAGGAGATTCCATGCTTTTGTGGATTCCCGATATTAACGGTACACTCTTGGAATGGTCGTAAGGAAAAATCTCCACTTCATCGCCTGCTCGGATATGCTGGGTCCCATCGTTTGCGCGCCGACTGTAACACCAGGTTCAAACACACTTAAATCTTGATAACATACCATTGGAGCAGCAGTGACCGATCTAACAACTGCGCCAGACAATTGTTGTCTTATATAGGCTTTGCAGAATGCAACGTCGTGTTCTGCCTGTTTACGGTATTTGAAAACGCATGCCTACACGAGTTTCTTTGGCGCTTCAATGTTGTATCACTGATAACAATTCTGGTACCTCTATAGAGAATTGCTGCACAAGATAGTACTCAGAGAGTTGGTACGTTGAGTTAGACGTATATTTTTTCATTTCTCTCAGCGGCTGGATTAAGATTCGAAGATATAATTTCGCATTATTAGAAGTTAAATATTTTCCCAAATGAAGTAGACTGTGCATGTAGCAATTAACTGTTTAAATCAGGTGGGGTCTCGCTACAAATAAAACTGCTGACGTGCTTCGAGCTAACAAATAAGCACTGCAGTTAAATTAACTTTTAGCGCCATAATTTTACCGTTTGCAACTGTATGTCAGTTTGGGCAAAGTACAACAGCGCACAACAGAACTGTGAATCTAAAATATCGCTGTAGGATACACGAAGAGTAAGCAGATAAATCGTTACTGGAATAGAGGTAAATTTTAATTTTCCATAAAGTCTAATGCCGAAGACTCTGGTGAATTAGTCGGGCAGCGATCGCCGTTTTCCACAGAGATGGAGACGGAAACGACACAAGCGATGCTTTTTTAAATAATGCCTCTGGGTGGCTGTGCGATATCTATAGGATCGATAAACTGCACTTATGGAAATAAATGCTGATGTAAACAGAACCTATATAACAATTTTTCGATGAGACACTATAATATAGCGGTACAAATATTACCGACTACAAACGAATACGCGAATGTAACGCGAACAGGTCAGATGACTTCTGTACTATTGTGCAGTTTATTGTTTGCTCAAGACGCCTTTTTCTCAGTAGCAGTGAGTTTTTGTTGTTCGTCAGTGTTTCGCCTGCCGTTGTTGTGTACGTGATGTACAGGTCTTTCATGGGATATGTCCAGCTGCAGCACTGCCGAACAATTCAAAAATAACGAGATTAATAGTATGTTTCCGGGTATGCGAATCAGTTGTAGATAAGAAGCGAAAGTTGGAGGACTCTATTTGTCAAGTCTCAGAAACCGGATGGTATTGCTCAGAAAGGGGTGCAGAAGTTCATATTTCGTGCACATACAGTTGGTAGCGGGCGTGAAGTAAAGGCACGGGATAAAGAAAGACATCTGGCACACTTCGTCCATTTTTAGAGAACCGTGGAATCACATAACTGTACAGTATTTCGTTCAAGGGCGTTACGCAGTTTCACCTTTGTGAAAGTAGTAAAATCAATTAATTGAAGTTTCCAAAGAGCACTCTCTAGGAGCAAGAAGGCATCTATTTATGATGGCGCATAGTACGAGATGATGATGACGTCCCATACTCCGAGGAGCGTAGGGGACGATGCGGGAGACCCGCACCGCCGTACCAGGCAAGATCCTCGTGGATGTGGTTCGCCATTGCCTTCCTCCGACAGTAATGGGGATGAATGACGACACAACAACACCCAGACATCTCGAGCCAGGAAAAATCCCTGACCCCGCCGGGTATCGAACCCGGGACCACGTACGCGGGAAGGCAGGACGCTACCGCAAGACCACGAACTGCGGACAGTCTTTCCTTTTAAGTTCCTGTGTCCTTAGATTTACAAGAGTCACAATTTAGGGTATCTCTTCATGCAATCATCAACCTCATCTACATCTACATCTACATCCATACTCCGCAAGCCACCTGACGGTGTGTGGCGGAGCTTACCCTGAGTACCTCTATCGGTTCTCCCTCCTACTCCAGTCTCGTATTGTTCGTGGAAAGAAGGATTGTCGGTATGCTTCTGGTGGGCTCTAATCTCTCTGATTTTATCCTCATGGTCGCTTTGCGAGATATACGTAGGAGGGAGCAATATACTCCTTGACTCTTCGGTGAAGGTATGTTCTCGAAACTTTAACAAAAGCCCGTACCGAGCTACTGAGTGTCTCTCCTGCAGAGTCTTCCACTGTAGCTTATCTATCATCTCTGTAACGCTTTCGCGACTACTAAATGATCCTGTAACGAAGCGCGCTGCTCTCCGTTGGATCTTCTCTGTCTCTTCTATTAACCCTATCTGGTACGGATCCCACACTGTTGAGCAGTATTCAAGCAGTGGGCGAACAAGTGTACTGTAACCTACTTCCTTTGTTTTCGGATTGCATTTCCTTAGGATTCTTCCAATGAATCTCGCATCTGCTTTACCGACGATCAACTTTATATGATCATTCCATTTTAAATCACTCCTAATGCGTACTCCCAGATAATTTATGGAATTAACTGCTTCCATTTGCTGACCTGCTATTTTGTAGGTAAATGATAAGGGATCTATCTTTCTATGTATTCGCAGCACATTACACTTGTCTACATTGAGATTCAGTTGCCATTCCCTGCTCCATGCGTCAATTCGCTGCAGATCCTCTTGCATTTCAGTACAATTTTTCATTGTTGCAACCTCTCGATACACCACAGCATCATCTGCAAAAAGCCTCAGTGCACTTCCGTTGTCATAACCAGGTCATTTATGTATATTGTGAATAGCAACGGTCCTATGACACTCGCCTGCGGCACACCTGAAATCACTCTTACTTCGGAAGACTTCTCTCCATTGAGAATGACATGCTGCGTTCTGTTATCTAGGAACTCCTCAATCCAATCACACAATTGGTCTGATAGTCCGTATGCTCTTACTTTGTTCATTAAACTGTGTCAAACGCCTTGCGGGAGTCAAGAAACACGGCATCTACCTGTGAACCCGTGTCTAAGGCCCTCTGAGTCTCGTGGACGAATAGCGCGAGCTGGGTTTCACACGACCGTCTTTTTCGAAAGCCATGCTGATTCCTACAGAGTAGATTTCTAGTCTCCAATTTGACTACTTGCCAGAACACTTCTTCAAGTTTCCAGATGAATTTAACTGACTCTACTACGAAAATTTGACCACAGGAACCATTAAAAAGAAACAAAAGCAGTGTCCGAATACTTATTCCGCTTCTAAAAGGGACGGCTGCTTAAAGTTTTATTTCTTTTGTTGTGGTCAATGTTGCATTTCCATACGTAAAATAACTACTGTGACTCTATAATCTACGAATTACGTTATTCTGAACAATGCTTCGTCTCCTAAACAAGATCAAAACACTTAATATCTAGTTGTACCGTTTTACATTAACTTTAGTTCAAAAAGGGTTAAGTTAAAGAAGGGACAGGATTGTAAGGAAGTACTCGCATATGGCAAGTACAAAATAATTAATGCGTCCTATACGTAGAGTGACACAGTGGAAAGGTTTTTTCTTTAACGAGCACATAAAAATATTCAACGTCAGAAAATTACTGACATATTGTCGTTATCAGTGATCCTGAACCAGTAAAACAGAGTCTACTAGTTTCCTGACTTTCTTGAAATATGTTTCTTCAACTGCTGTAGATGACATTTACCTTTCAGCTTTCACAAATGCAGCGGGTCAAGATGACTTGAGAGTTTATTGACCTTCTAGCAGGTCGTGGAGGATTGTCTACAGGCTATCAGGCACGTATAACCATGTAGTCGGCCGACGTGAATTCAGAGTGATGGTGGTGGTGGTGGTAAGTTCCAATGGGACGAAACTGCTGAGGTAATCGGTCCCTAGGCTTACACAATGCTTAATCTAACTTAAACTAACTTACGTTAAGGACAACACACACACACACACATACTCATGCCCGACGGGGGGCTCGAACCTCCGATGGGGCAGCCTGGCGAACTGCAGCAAGGCGCCCTAGACCGCGCGGTTACCCATCTCGGCTAAGTCAAAGTAACGCTAAGAGTATAGCAACAAGTTTATTTATCAGAATTCATGCAACAGGAGAGGTCCTCGTCTTGTTGTAGACAGGCCAGGGCAACAGTGTTTGCTTAGTCATCAGGTGGCAGTCAGCGACAGAGCCGGCCGCTGTGATCGAGCGGTTCTAGGCGCTTCCGTCTGGAACCGCGCTGCTGCTATTGTCGCAGATTCGAATCCTGCCTCGGGCATGGATGTGTATACTGTCCTTGTGTTAGTTAGATTTAAGTAGTTATATGTGTAAGGGACTAATGACCTCAGATGTTAAGTCCCGTAGCGCTTGGAGCCAGCGACACAGTCGCCGGGTCGAACAGGAGGCAGCGGTGAAGGAGCCAGGTCAGCACATCGGCGAGAAAGGGGAGCTCTGTCAGGCCCCGACAGGGGGCAGGCACATCACAGCAGTTAACTCTGATGCAAGCTGGTCACGCCGCTTATGGCAAATGTGCGACCAGGAGGAGGCTTCATGTGGGCCCGATGCAGGAGGTACCAGGACGTGGACTGTGAACCGTTGACCCCTCATGATAACGTCAGCACTTGGTGCGAACTACAGTCTCTCACCAGGTGGAGAGGGCGTTTGATGTAATTGAGCCTGATTACCCTTATCAGATCGACAACTGGAAGGAGACATTTCAGTGCTGGCTGTGGACAGGGGCAGAAACTGCATTACTGCGGTAGGTGGTACTTGTGTATACTCGACCAAGCCATTTTGTGACAGGATATCATTCTTGATTTGCGTACAATACGGAGCAGCAGCGCCAGGCACATGCATGGCTTAATCCGTGTCACTACTGCTGTTATACTGTGCTGCGACGACAATGTTCCAGCCCTGGCAGCGGGCAGCAGGGCTAGCTGTGTCGGAACCGACTAGCCTCTCCCTCCAAAGAATGAATCATGCCAGCTGAGCATGTTTCAATTAGAACAGTGAATGTTGTGGGTAACCATCAGGCTTCCCTGGACAGATACGTATGTCGATTTGTAA
Source organism: Schistocerca gregaria (assembly GCF_023897955.1). Taxonomy (NCBI): domain Eukaryota; kingdom Metazoa; phylum Arthropoda; class Insecta; order Orthoptera; family Acrididae; genus Schistocerca; species Schistocerca gregaria. The sequence goes on along the minus strand of NC_064921.1, from coordinate 484,685,070 downwards.
AGTTAGTGGCACAACTAATATACCACATACTGATAGGACATGGCACTTTATTCACAGGGAATTGCGTCAAATATTCTCAAGGCCATGGTTTCTTCTGCATTGTTATTAATATGCACTAACAGTACTACATCCCATGCAGCTCTTTCCTATTCATACCAAACAGATGACAGCTCAAATAAAAATGCCGAACTATCCTAGTGGATGTTCGATATGGTAGGCTTACCAATACCGTGTATGCAATTCACTGTTGTTAGGCCACAACTCAATTCATGACTCTCAGCCTTTTAGCCTGTTACAGAAGACCCCGGGGCGTCTTGTCCGCATACTCACAGAATGTTGCACAATCGTGGCGTCAGAATCTTGTTGACATCCTCGAGTGTCTCATGGGGTACGCTTTACGACGAACGAATCAAGTCCTTGAGACACGTCATTTCGATGGTTCAAATGGTTCAAATGATTCTGAGCACTATGCGACTTAAATTCTAAGGTCATCAGTCGCCTAGAACTTAGAACTAATTAAACCTAACTAACCTAAGGACATCATACACATCCATGCCCGAGGCAGGATTCGAACCTGCGACCGTAGCGGTCGCCCGGCTCCAGAATGTAGCGCCGAGAACCGCACGGCCACTCCGACCGGCTCTGTCATTTCCATCTCTACGACAAACTAGAGACAGGATAGGCCACGATATCAACACTGTCGTATTTCGACACGTGCTTTGAACACGTGTTTCCTTCTCAGACAAGGCATAAGGCCATCTTTTCACAAAGAGCCAACACTCAAAAGTGATTTCTGAATGAGAAAGCTGTTGCATTATTTTTTCGTAACAGTTATACGCAGCTCATACCTACTATGTGAGGCCGTACTGAAATGCTAATCACTTTCATTTCCAAGCATGAAGTACACTTCATTCCAGTTTGAAATTTGTAGTACGCACCTAGAAGGTATTGCAGGTTAAGTTACCAGAAGTTCACGTTTCAGAAATTCTTCCTGAGATGATCAAAAACAAACGTAAAGGTAAATAATTATTTGGAACAATTTTCACGGCAAAACTTCCAAATTTGAACATTTTGTCGATGATATTGTGAAACACAAAGTAGAAAGGGTGACTGGTAAACTTCAGCTTAGTCGGACCTTCCTGTTTCTGTTTACATTTCAGATCGGCCGCCGAGTACTTGAGAGCACGGAAGTGCAGCCAGTGGACACTGGCCGGTGGGCGGGCCATGTAAACACTGTGCAGCCGCCGGCCCCCACGTGGCAGCGCTGATCCTCCGCCCCCCCGTTATCGCGGTGCGGCGGTGGGGCGTTCCCCGCGGGCGGCCGGCCTCTCTCTCCCGGGCCCGAGGCCGTCGTTGCCATGGCGACGGCCGCGTCCCAGGGCACGCACGTGCGTGCGCGCCTCCCGCAATCAATCCTGCCGTACTGCTATCCCGCGGGAACTGGAGCGAGTACTTCTTTCGCACCTGGATATACACTCCTGGAAATGGAAAAAATAACACATTGACACCGGTGTGTCAGACCCACCATACTTGCTCCGGACACTGCGAGAGGGCTGTACAAGCAATGATCACACGCACGGCACAGCGGACACACCAGGAACCGCGGTGTTGGCCGTCGAATGGCGCTAGCTGCGCAGCATTTGTGCACCGCCGCCGTCAGTGTCAGCCAGTTTGCCGTGGCATACGGAGCTCCATCGCAGTCTTTAACACTGGTAGCATGCCGCGACAGCGTGGACGTGAACCGTATGTGCAGTTGACGGACTTTGAGCGAGGGCGTATAGTGGGCATGCGGGAGGCCGGGTGGACGTACCGCCGAATTGCTCAACACGTGGGGCGTGAGGTCTCCACAGTACATCGATGTTGTCGCCAGTGGTTGGCGGAAGGTGCACGTGCCCGTCGACCTGGGACCGGACCGCAGCGACGCACGGATGCATGCCAAGACCGTAGGATCCTACGCAGTGCCGTAGGGGACCGCACCGCCACTTCCCAGCAAATTAGGGACACTGTTGCTCCTGGGGTATCGGCGAGGACCATTCGCAACCGTCTCCATGAAGCTGGGCTACGGTCCCTCACAGCGTTAGGCCGTCTTCCGCTCACGCCCCAACATCGTGCAGCCCGCCTCCTGTGGTGTCGCGACAGGCGTGAATGGAGGGACGAATGGAGACGTGTCGTCTTCAGCGATGAGAGTCGCTTCTGCCTTGGTGCCAATGATGGTCGTATGCGTGTTAGGCGCCGTGCAGGTGAGCGCCACAATCAGGACTGCATACGACCGAGGCACACAGGGCCAACACCCGGCATCATGGTGTGGGCAGCGATCTCCTACACTGGCCGTACACCTCTGGTGATCGTCGAGGGGACACTGAATAGTGCACGGTACATCCAAACCGTCATCGAACCCATCGTTCTACCATTCCTAGACCGGCAAGGGAACTTGCTGTTCCAACAGGACAATGCACGTCCGCATGTATCCCGTGCCACCCAACGTGCTCTAGAAGGTGTAAGTCAACTACCCTGGCCAGCAAGATCTCCGGATCTGTCCCCCATTGAGCATGTTTGGGACTGGATGAAGCGTCGTCTCACGCGGTCTGCACGTCCAGCACGAACGCTGGTCCAACTGAGGCGCCAGGTGGAAATGGCATGCAAGCCGTTCCACAGGACTACATCCAGCATCTCTACGATCGTCTCCATGGGAGAATAGCAGCCTGCATTGCTGCGAAAGGTGGATATACACTGTACTAGTGCCGACATTGTGCATGCTCTGTTGCCTGTGTCTATGTGCCTGTGGTTCTGTCAGTGTGATCATGTGATGTATCTGACCCCAGGAATCTGTCAATAAAGTTTCCCCTTCCTGGGACAATGAATTCACGGTGTTCTTATTTCAATTTCCAGGAGTGTAAGTCTTCGTTCACTTTCAGTTTTTGGATTACAGTAATGTACTGCCTTGGCTGGCGTACCTTATATTTTATCTTTTTCCCTACTGAACGTTTACGTCTGTGTAGCCATTTCCAAGTGTCTGAAGTAAATACCAGAAATCACATTGCTAAAATGTAAATACAAACATTCATTAATATTTACAGGTTGGCAGTATCTGTAGTGTTGAGTGTCTGTACAGTCTAATAAAATGTCCTTCAGGTGCAGACACTGCCGACGATCTGCAGCCGTATCAAAGTAACTAAATATATTCGGAATTGCGAATATGAATATGCTCCAGCTGTGCAATTTATTAATGACAGTTGAGAACTTTTGTAGGTCTGGGGCTCGAAGATGGATTTCTCGCTTAAAGTGAATGGTTTCCTAAATCACTTTTTTATTATTTTTTATCCTTTTTTCATTATTGGTTGCGTTAACTGCTTTCATTTGGCCTTAACGCTCCTCCGTTTTTAATTTCAGTTAAGGCAGTTTAAGGTCGGAGGACAGGGGTCGAATCCTGAGGTCTGACACGATGCATCCTCCTCCCCGCTCCTGAACTGTCGTGTTCGATATGTGTTTGTGTGTGTGTGTGTGTGTGTGTGTGTGTGTGTGTGTGTGTGTGTGTGTGTGTGGAGCAGGACGGTAATTTAAACAAGGCATATATATATATGTGTGTGTGGAGCGGGATGGTAATTTAAACAAGGCATGTTTATTCGTACAATTACGCTCTTCTAGGGCTACAGAAGGAATCTAAACAACAATACCAAAATTAAATACAACGTAAAAGCAGTACTTCCGGCCGAACCAGCAACAGGCACCGCATCCACTGCTGTCAGTGATCAAGATGTCCACGTATCCTTCTAAACCGCCGTTGGGGGCGGGACCATCTTCACAAAGAAAGGGTCTGTGTGGTTCTGTCACTTCTTCTGGTCTGTAAAACTGACATGCACATGAAGTTGACTTCTCATACCTGGACAGCCGGCCAGGGTGGCCGAGCGGTTCTAGGCGCTACAGTCTCTAACCGCGCGGCCGCAAAGGTCGCGGGTTCGAATCCTGCCTCGGGCATGGATGTGTGTGGTGTCCTTAGGTTAGTTAGGTTTAAGTAGTTCTCAATTCTAGGGGACTGATGATCTCCGCTGTTAAGTCCCATAGTGCTGAGAGTCATTTGAGCCGTACTCGGCCAACCCCAGCTGCAGAGAGTGTCCAAAAAGACACTACACAGGAAATTAGCAAAGTATTGGCGGTAGGGAGGGTGGCGTTGGAGATGAGTGAATCGTTCCAATACTAAGGTCCAAAAATAGAGAAAGTTCTTGCCACCCTCCCGTTAAAGATACAATATGGTCAAATCCTTGCTTCATGTCACTGCATGCATCTTAGGAAGTGGGTGAAATGTCGTATCCGTGATGATAAGGTACGTCGGAGTCATTGCAGTTGAGGTCTTCAGCTAAATGAGGGCCAACATCAGTCTCGCCAATCTCGCCAGCAGACCCATATTCCAGATGGTGTTTATCCGCAGCAGGAAAATGACAATGGAAACATGACGCAGAATCTATCATATGTATGGAAAGGAATCTATGGAGATTCATATATTTGTAGTCGACTACCAAATACCAGACTGCTCTGACTTCCGAATCGAGAAGAACACCGAACACTGAGCTCCAAACCACCGGACAGGTAGCCGGGGGGCAGAAGGCCTTCAGTCGTATTTCGGGAATGGCCTCGCATCATCCGGTAATAAAAGTCAATGGGCCCCTGCAGTCGCTCACTCGGGAGATCGGCGTAGATGTAACTGAAGTCCACAAAAAACTCGTTAACATGAGATAGTTTCGGGGAAATATGTGCCACTGTAGTTGGTGGTTCTTGGTAGGAGGGAGGCATCGGACTTCCCATGAAGCTGTGCTGGCAGCATGTCCACATCTTCTTCATTGTGGCTACGGTTACAGAAGCTGCTCTAACATGCACAGATACCATTCCGGGAGTGCACTCTGTAGTAGGAAGGGTGAGCATATCATATTGCACTTTAATGATCACCACTTTGAATATCTGTACACGCCTCCAAGAACGAAACTTCAATATGTCACAGTGTCTACGTCCCTTGTTCCCACATATTCCTTTGATTCCCGCACAGGGAGGCGTACATTATTATTGTCTTCTTTTTGTCCTGCTACGGTAAGAAACACGTTTGGCTGTGTGTGTGTTGTTCAGTGTCCGTATACTCGAATGTATGTCCTTCAGTCAGTTACAGAACCTGAGCCAATCAAGCACTTCTGGAACAAAACAGTGCCTTATCAAAAGTAAAAAATCCGCCATTAAACAAGCATCGAGATATTCTGACTGTTATTCGGAGGGACGATGCTTCAAGTCCCCATCCGGCTATCTAGTTTAAGATTTTTCTGGTTTATATTAAGTCGCTCAAGGCAAGTGCCGGGAAGGTTCCTCTCCAAATCCGAGTTTGTGCTCCGTCTCTAATTACCTAGTAGTCGACCGAACGTTAAACATCACTCCTAATTCCCTCCTTCATTTGCCTCTTCCTTCTTCGAGATAACCGAGGAAACCTATGTGACGTCTGTATAAAAGATCAAGATATATCAATGCAATATGGGAGCATAATTTGTTGACAGTAAGTGCAACTGGAGGTATTATTGTTCACCGCCTAATCCACATATTTATAGCTGCGACTTTTAAGGAACAAAATGGGAGACTCCTCAATGGCTTGTCTTATTTGTTATAGCACATTATTTAACCAAAACTGTTACGTTACATATATGTTATAACATTTCATTACTATTGTAACAACTTTTAATTACAATATCACCAGTTATTTCTGTTCTATGAGAAATAGGTATATGATGTCCCTATGAACTCTGCAGATGGAATAATGAAATACTAATCCTTATTTCCCTTACTGCCATTCATTAATGTACAATAGAGACGGAACTGTTACTACCGTCCCATTACATTCCCTCAAGGTACTTTGTGTTCTTTAGTATCAACGTTACATTCGTCATATTCAAATCTTATTCAGATACCCAGATCCTTTGGCGATGGGTTGGACACGATTGTTTATTAGTATTTTATGATGCACGTCCATTTATCGTATCCTTAATATGTTACTATCAGTTACGTAATGTGTGAATGACTTGGTTCGTGTTTCAGTAGTAGCTGTAGTGCAGAAATACATATTTTACTTGAGCTGTGCTGCCAACTTAATACTTGAGGTATAGGTTCAAAGATGCTCTCCGCCATTTTCGTAGGACGGTTGCCAGCTGGCGCACGGGGTAGACGGACTGTGTACGTGTCCGCCAGGTGTTTCATAAACAAAATAATTAATTTGATCTTTTTCAGGACCGTCATACTTAGGGTTATGTTGGGACCACCTATTGTTACAATTTTTCATCTGAATTCAGTGGTTAGGATATAGGTTTCTATCGAGCACATTGTGCTCACTTCAATCCACTGGAATGAAAATCAAGTGGTGCCTTCAGCACAATTAATGTACGATCACTTTATATTACATTGAGCTTTCGGTGATACGTTTTCGTTAATTCTTTTGCAGAGTTTTTAACGTTTTCTCTTCGTGATTTGGGCCTTTGCCATTGTCTATGAGGCAGCCATGCAGTCGTAACAGTTTTAACAAAAGGAAGGCATTTCCATGTACTTGTTTCAGCTTAGTCTTACATCTGTGGGAATAGTGTGCAAAGCGTAAGTATTCTTGCTAGTGGGTTATTTGATTTTATTTGTTTACATTGCTTCGTTTGTGTGTCAAGCATCCAACAGAGCATAACTATGGGTAGAACGAAGCAACTGCTTCCCAAGATAGGATTTTCATATGCAGTCTGTGCAATTTTGCTAATAAAACAAGAATGATCCAACACGGTGAGTATATAATTTCGCCTTTCACTTACAATTACTGACCTGGTGTTGGCGGGACAGGGAATGAGAGATGATCGTTCTTACAGAACTACACATTAGGTTTTGCATGCGGTTAGCGTGCAGTTTTAACAAAGATCCAAGAACCATCCTGGATGGCAAATCACTCGCTCGGATTTTCCAGAGTGTTCTTCAAACCAATCGCCAAAAACCGCTTGCAAGGTGCATTGTAATGGGAACATGAAGTCCAAGAATGGATGAAAATGGTCTCCATTTATAAGAACATAACGCTTCCAGACAATGATCCGTTCAGCTGGACCAGAGGATCCAGTCCATTCCGTGTAAACTTAGCCCACTCCGTTAATGAAGACACCAGTAGCACCCACAGTGCCTTGTTGACGATTTGGGTCGAGTCTGCACCACATTCTAACCCCACCATCGGCTCTTACCGACTGAAATCGGGGCTCATATGACCATCCCACTCTTTTCCAGTTGTCTAGCTCCAGCCGATGTGGTCACGAGCCCAGGAGAGACGCCGAGGCGATGTCGTGCTGTTAGCAAAGGCTCTTGCATCGGTCGTCTGCTGCTATGGCCCATTAACGCCAAATTTCGCCGCGCTGTCCTAAAGGATACTTTCATCATACGTCCAACAATGATTGTTGCGCTTTTTTCGAGCAGTGTTGCTTGTATGTTAGCAGTGACAACTCTACGCTAACACCACTGCTCTCGGTCGTTAAGTGAGTGCCGCAGGCTGCAGCGTTATACGTGGTGAGAGGTAATGCCTGAAATGTGGAATCCTCTGCACTCTCTTGACAATGTGGATCTCGGAATGTTAAATTCCCTAACTATTTCCGAAGTAGAATATCCAATGCGTCTAGTTCTAACTGACTCTAACTAATGTCTGTAAATTCCCGTCCAGAGGCCATAATATCGTCGTAAACGTTTTAATATGAGTAGAAATGATTGCTGCGCCAACGCACTTCCTTGTTTACGTGAAACTATCGCAATCTGCATGTGTGCATATCGCTATCCCATGACTTTTATCCCCTCAGTGTAATTTGTCTGCTTGACCCTCACTTAACCTTATCATTACGTACTCACTATTCCCGCCAGATCAATTCAGACCACCACCAGCCATCTTGTGAACATAATTATTAGAAACCGTAGTCATTAATCAGTGTATGGGTGGCGTGAGTATGACAGTTACTTTTGGGAAGTAACTTGTTTCCCTACCAGTCCCGTGCTCAGTGAATTATGAGGCCGCGTAGGTGTAGAATTAGCGTCCTCTCGGCGTGTGAAATATAATAAACACGTTATGTTTTCTTCCGAGATCGGACGGAGCCTTGTAATGAATTGTGAAACACCATCACACTGTTCACGCTAGTAATTTCACTCACGTGGCCACACCTACTACTATAATACTGATCAGTTATAGCCTCTGAAGTAACACGCATTGAGTCACTAATTAAATTAAAATCCTAAGTGGATGATTATAATGTTAGACTCTGGTGCAGACGCTTGCATCACTTATCTCCTTTGGTTGTCTGTTCCTTCCATTTGGGTTATGCATTTTGCTAAGTTGTTCAAATAAAGATTAAATAAATAGTTGGACTGACCATTTGTTAATTATGAACGAGCATTGGATCAAAGAATGTAGTGAGATTGTGAGCAACATAGAAACTTTAATGTGCATCGGTAGATAATGACTAACAAAATTGTTTATCCTTCAGTATACTTACATGTGTCGAATCTTGATCAGGCGAAATAGACAACGAGCAGTAACGTTTCAATGTACCACTTTTGTAGATGAAGAAAGATTACTTAAATTCGTACGACGGATTCAGCGAATCTTGCCGGTCAGTTATCTCTAACCAGCTGACCGAGATTTGTCACTGTAATTATCCCAGTATGCTATTATACTTGAAGGTGGTATGTTACGTCACTGCTGTTCAAGAATCAACTGATCTCCTGTGAGGTGAAGACACAGGCAGTGCACTTTTGATACAACGTGGAACACACTATTCAATTAACTTTCTTGATGTTTCAGTTTACCACTTCAGGTGTTTCGTTTGACTTTATACAAGACAAGCGGTATTATTAATATATTCGTAGAGTATAAGTCATAGAAGGAAGCCGCAAACAAAGGAGCAGTTGAGAAAGACAATCAACGCAGAAAGAGACAATAAAGTAGTACCTGCGGATTTTAATGATTATCACTCAGCGTGGGGCAAAATGATAAAAAAAAGATGTACTCGACTGCCAGTCTGAAAGAATAGAAAAAAAGAAATTCTGCTGTATGCAGTTTGTGGTTTAAAGATGGAGTGAGATTAGTACATAGAGTTTCCCTTACAGTATCTCTAATGTGGTTGGTCATCGGGACGAACAGAACTTGTGTGATGCATACTTGTGTGCCAGTCCATGGTGCTCCTACTCTGTACCATAGTTTTCCAAACTGAGGGCTGGCTATGCCGATATGCCAGTCACTAGGTATGCATGAACTAATATTTTCATTGAGAGAGACGTGGTGCTAGATCAAATAAACTGATACAGTTTCAATTACTTTATTTAATAACAAGATCAAAATCAGAGACAACAAGGAGTTTCAGCTCTCTTGATGTGTGAGGCAGACACTTTAGAAAAACAATAAACACCCTACTAAAGTTCCCGCTCCCGTAGACAATCAGAGTAATGGGAGCACAAACAATAATATATGAAAGACCATAAAAACTATTTGCCGTCTTAAAAGGCAATGGAATAAGAAAGCACAATAATCAACAGAGTGACTACACAACGGTCAATGTCGTTAAATATAATTTAAACAGTTACAGTTAATAGTTCTACTTAGTTCGCAACCAAGATATACGAAATTTTAAAAACCAGCATTGGCCAACTATTTGTGACAGCAGTCACATTAAACTGACGAAACAAACAACGTTGGAATTTAACTATCTGCCTCAGGTGGCCAACTATGTTTCTGATGAATTATCAAAACATACAAAGCAGCTCTTTAACAGGAACTTTTAGGAAACAAGGCCCTTCACGAGGCCGTCTTTTAAGATTTTAGATTCCTTACAGTGTCTATGCCCATAAACAGAAAGAAGCTGCATGAAATACATCAAAAGCCTTTAGGCTTTTAAATACCGCTTCGACAAGCACACGGAAATAAACCTGAAATTAGAATGTACATAGTAGATCAAATACGTAGTGTTTACTCTTCAGACAGCAAAACAAAAAATAAAAAATACATCAAAGAGCAATCAGTAAGCGGGTTTCGGCGTTATAAGCCACAGGTATCGAAATATAAATACCAGTTAACGCCAAAGTGGCGCTAAGTAAGACGAAAACCAAGCAATAACAAAACTAAGCAATATTTCTGACAGTATTACAGGGATCGTCGGGTTGTATGTACAATGTAAACACAAATAAAACAGACTGCATACGGACAGTGTCCGCTCGTCAGCCTACCGCCAACCTACCCTCTTCCAAACGTGTGAAAGAACATTATAAAAAATAATCAAGAAATGACAAACCTACCATATAATACTTTTGAGCTCAGTTTCCGTCCCTGTAAAAAATATGAGTTAAGTATGAGATCGCCAATTTGCAGTTGAACAAAATACTGTTTTTTTCACGCCCAAACACTTTTCACCACAGTATTGGCATCCTCTGTGGTTTTTTCTTTTATTTTATGTTGTGTGTGCCCTGCGGCTGAGATTCGAAATCAGCAATAGGTCCAAATTAGTACATCACGTTATTATTGTAGTATTTGGCTAGTTCTTACCTGTGACAAGTTTTTTATGGAGTACCAGACAACTTCGTGTGTACCTGAGCTGAGAATTTTTCTCCTGCTCGTTTGTAAATACTACGTGTCGGTATGTTGGTGTGGCTTCAAAACATTTTTCACTGCACAAGTTTACGTTTCTGATGCGCTTCTGACAGTCGTTTGTTAGTGTACTTGCATAAAGGCTGACCTATTCTAAATTCATTATGAGTAACACACTTGAATGGCACAAGAACAGAGCACAACCATTGTGCCCACACAGATCAGGACTGTAAAATATTTCAGTGCAATATGTCTTAATGACCAGGATGTCGGGCCCTTATAATAGAAGACATGGATATTCCAAAAGATGAACCCCAAACTCATAAGACAACCGACCTCCCGCACCCCGTTTACCGTACTCAACTTCAAGCTGTCTTCTGTGTTCTCTAACCTGTTTCCTTATGGCTCGGCTCTGGATCAGGAAAGTAGCTGGGGATATCACCTTGATCCCGTCGTACGGCCCCATAAAGATGGGAGGCATTTCGGCAGTCACCTTCTGGCTACCCTTACTCCGGCCTAGAAGTTTTTTTACAGAAACGACGTTACCACATCGCTACGAGACCAGGCACTACTTCTATTGTATTGGGTATCCGTCTTTCTACATCTCTGTCGTCGGTACGTTGTAGAATTTAGGAACATGCTTTATGCTCGGGTATTGTGACATTTCTGGAGACCGAAAATGGCAATGTGGGTTCTGGAAACAACGACTGTGTGAAACACACCTTGCCCTGTTCGTCCACGAGATCCAGAAAGTAGTAGATACAGGCGCCCAAGTAGATACCATGTTCCTTGGCTTCCGAATGGCACTCGATACAGTTGCATCCTGCCGCCTAATAAACAAAATACGAGCGTATGGAATGTCAGACCTACAGTTTGAGCTGATTTAAAAGTTTCTAGCAAGCAGAACACGTAACATATTTCTGAACGAGAAATTTTCAGGCTTAAAAGTAACTTCGTGCGCGCCCAAGAGGAGTGTAATACGACCATTACGTTTTACCTAGTACATAAGAGGCCCTTTAAGTAACGTCGGATGTTCTATGAGGTTTCCAAGGACTATGCTGTTGTACACAGAGAAGTCGTGACACTTAACACTGTAGTGAAATGCATGAATACTGGCAGAGGATCGACACCTGGTGCAGGAAGTGGCATAAATGTAACATACTGTGAATACGACGTAGGGAAGTTCAAGTCTTTCTTCCGCCAGTATCACGGCTGTCCAGAGACTGCACTAGTTTGACGCTTGCTACCAGTGTATCGTCTTTTAGCCCGAAGTCTCGTTAAGATCTCTTTTTTTTTCGCGATGGAGGTAAGTGCAGTTTTCTTACAGACTATCTCTTCAGGTGAATAAGCGCCAGACCCATATGATAATCTGCCACGTTAAGTGAAGCACGATACCTGAAATGGACATCAGTGTTCTAAGAGTAAGCAGGACAGAGATCCTACAGTGTCTTCATTATAATTACTAACAGTAAATAATGCGAACAGCACCCTATCTGATTCTAGATAAAAGCTTAATTTTATGAAGTATTTTGGGGGACTGATTGAAGCAAAGCAAGCGCTGTATCATGTATAAGATACAGAGGCGAGCGAGTGCACGGGACTTACCCTAGTTCACTGCTAGTAGCGTCACGTCATCGTAACGCGCCTGCATATAGTATTGCACCACATTTAACATAAAAGTAAAAATTAAGATTTGTGTGTAAAACTGTGTTAAAGTATAGTTCTATGTAATAATGTTTCAGGTAACAAATCTTAATGTTATAAAATTAGTAGTTTACGTAAAATTCACGTTTTGAAAGAAAAATAGGAGGCGCTAAATAATGACGCTAGGAAGCCAAAATTTGGTGAGAAGGTGCAGTAAGAAGTCATTAATGAGTGGTGCTGGTTTCCAAAACCATAAAACTAAAATTGACTCCAGAATCCGCGTTTTTCGGAAAAATCAGAGGCGCGAAATAATAGAGCTACAATATTGAAAATTGGTAGGATGCTTCAGTTCACCCTAATAATAATAATGGAAATACCACAATCAGTTACCTCTTCTAGTTTTTTAGTAATTTAGTAAAAACTACTTTTGTGAGTAAAATGTACATAAGCATTATAGATTAAGTACTTTAAATTTTAATGATAAAACAAATTCTTTAAGACCAATGATCAGATAGGACAATTAACAAAGCTACACCAAGTTTTAGTCTTGTAGCATAATTAACAGCTGATACAAGTCTTGATAAAGCTATGGTTCAGAGGTAACAATCTACCGTTAGTTCCATTGTAAAAATTCTAGAGAGTAAAGTTTTAATTTTAGCGGGCTGAGATTTTCTACGTGCTTCTGTACTGCTCAGATGTATGTATACAAAAATTGAGAAGTTTGTAAAGCTATTATTAAATGTGATATTTAAGATTATGTGCCTGAGATAGCGATCATTTGGAGGCTGCAGGCATCTGCATAGGAACGGAAAGAACAGGTGCTCTCTTGGCGGTACGCGCCGGAGCTATATAAAAAGAGCGGCAGAGGCAGTAGTAAGCTCACTCCGCATTAGACCAACGCCTAGTCCACGCGAGCTTAACGTCCGATCGCGCCTCGCCTCGGGTGACGTCATAGCGGGCTGTGACATGCGCGTACTTAGCAATGTAAACGGACATTGAAAATCGCGAGGACTGTACACCGTCCTGGATCGTTTAGACTTCGGTAACAAACTGTTATTGTGCCGTCCGTGTGAAGTATAATTCCGCGTGGCAAGTGGTGACTAACTCCACTTTTAAGGCGAGCATTAATCTTTTTTTTTAACATTATTGCGAACTATTAATAGAGCACCGTTAGTTAGAGTAATGAACTATTCGGGAGGAACTTGCTGTAGAAGTCGCCTCTGAACTATTAAACGATTGGCTGAATTAACAATATTTAATGTCTTTAGCATTTTCAGAAGTTTCGAGTAATTTGTGTGAGCCTTTAAGATAATAAAATCTTGTTTGGAACTTTAAATTTTATTGAAGCAGCCCTAATCCCGTGAAGAACTATGGATATTTTTCGTTTAGCTGGGCTGTACAGGAAAGTGGCCGTGCAGACTGGGAACTAAGGTCAGTAAGTTTCCCTTCGCTTTCTGACTGGCCACCAAATTAGTTGCCAGGCTCGCGTGATTTAAGGTGGCAATGTTCAACTTTCATTCAACATTAAACAACGACTTCTTCGCCGTCCCACATATGTTGCATCGGCAATAGTCTGTTACGTGAAATGAACATTCAAACAACTCATTCGACAACTTCTTCGCCGCCCCACATATGGTGCTTATCGGCCGGGAAAACTGAATTAAAAGCAAATAAAAGTGCTCGATGTGTGAAAGCGATTGGTATAAATTAACGAACTCGGTAGGCAATAACAGGACACTGAATTGAACTAGTGTGGGAACAGTGTTACCAGTAAAGGCGGGTGTAGTGTATAAACAATAAGTGTCTACCGCGGTACGTTGGTTAGTGACGATGGTGAGGAAGGCGACGATGCTGGATCGCGGCTGCCGACGGCGCTGAGACTAAAGGAAGACGGTGCGTCATCGCGGAGCTGCGCTGATCTGCGAGACAGCTGCCGGCTGCGCCGAGCGGTCAACGGTGCCTTGCTGCCCCCCCCCCCCCCCCCCTGGAGCTATTGCAGTAGGCGATTCCTGTGGCGGTACTCGACGCTACAGCTGCTGCTGCTGCCTTCAATACGTCGCGACGCGTCGCATCACGATTGCTGGTACACCGCGACGACATCATTCGTCGAAATCAACCATTTAAGTTAAGTCAAAGACTTTTAAAATATTTATTAACTGCTGCTAACAAACTAAAAGATATGGAAAGTAGTGTACATTTCAGAAGGGAACCGGTCTCTGACCAAGAATCCTCAGGATCAGGAATTGAGTTTAATGAGGATGGTTCCATTAATCCCTCAAATATTGAACTAGAACGTAATTTGTCACCAGTAAATTATGACTTTAATTTAAATGAGAGTGCAGGGATGCAATCAATAAGTGAAATAGAGGTCAAAAGGGAGCCAGTAGAGTTGCTAACTTTGTCAGGTAGTGAAACTGAGCTCAATATATCTCCAGCACAGTCAAGTCAAGAGATACAAAGTATCAAGGTAGAAGCTCCGGATTGGATGCAAATACTGTTTGCCAAACTCGAGTCAAACCAAAATAAAATTGAGGCTAAAATTGAAAATAGTAATAAAGAGTTGGAGAATAAAATTGAGGTTAGTAATAAAGGGTTGGAAAATAAAATTGAGGCTAAAATTGAGGATAGTAATAAAGAACTAAAAGAAGAACTGCAATCAAAATGGAATAGTTTGAATTATAAGATAGATGCTATTCATCATGACATTCAAGTAAAAGTAGGGCAACAGTTAACTAAAATGCATAGTACTTTCAAATGTGAAATAGATCAAATTCAAAAAAATTATCAAGAGGCAGATGAACTTTTGGAAGTGAGGTTGTCCGAAAGATTGAGCAACGAGTCCAAACTTTGCTCTGACAAAGTTAAAAAGGCACAAATTAAAGTAGATACTTGTCAGAAAAACATTGAGAAAGTAAAAGAAACCTGTACCGAAATTCGTGGTGCAGTGGAACAAAGATGTTCTGCCAGGATAGAAGCAGTAGAGTCACAAGTAGAGGAATTAAATACTAACATTGCTAACCTAGAAAATATAGTAACCTCTGTTAATTCTAGTCATTCTACTGTACAGCATGTGACTTCAGTTGACGCCGCTTTTATAGGGTGTCGACAGTTTTTGCGCTTTGATCCTGATAAGTACATTCACCCTCTTGAATTTTGGAATGACTTTGAGGATGTTCTCCCCAACACTTGGTCAGAAAGAGAAAAAATTTCATTTATAAGAAGTCATTTGTCAGGTGATGCTTTGCGATGGTCAGCGGATGTAATGATCAAATGTAAAACTTTATCTGAATTTAAGTCTGCATTTCTCAACGAATACTGGTCACATAACAAACAAAATGATGTGTTAAGGGAATTCTGGAGTGGTAAGAAGTTTTTCCCAGGGCGTGAATCAGTAAAGGATTTCGCTAGGAAGTGGGTTTCAAGACTGTCACATTTGACAGAAAAGATGAAGCCAGATATGATCATTATGGGTTTAGAAGGTAAGCTGCCGTGGTACTGGCAGAAGAGGATCATTTCCGCCCCTAGAGATAATATAGACAAATTTATTGAATATCTGGAAAGAGTGGAAAGAGTAGCTGCTGCTGAGGAGCAGGTGCAGCAGAATAACAAATCTTCTAACAATCACGTACAAAATAATGGAAACGTGAACGTTAGAAATATGGAAGTTAGGCACACCAAAACAAACTATCGAAACCAAAGCCGTGGCAGAGGAAGAGGGGGTAGATACTCACCACGCTTTCGTAACAACTACTATGACGAAAGTGGAGAAGTAAATACTATGCCATTAAGACAAGAAGGGAGTCATGATGCTACTATATCTAGTGGTGTCACAGATGAACACAACAGGCCGCGTGTGGGAAACTAAATCCCGTCTATGAGGAAACTGGCGCTCACCAGGCGGTAACAGTAACACAGCCAGTAACGGAAACACAGACAATCAGCCAACATACACAGACAGACAACATGGATGACGAAATAAATACAGATAATACCAGTGATGTGTTAAGCCACTCTCACAAAATAGTGGATAGTATTTTGGATACACTAGAAAAATGGGTCAAGGAAGAACAGGAACTCAAGGTAGATAATGGGGAAGAAATAGATAATGGGTTTGAGTCTGATGGGAATAATGATGAAGTAAAAGCTTACATCTTCGATGAAAATGGCAATCTAAAAGCTGAAGTAGAAGTAGCAGAAGTAGAATCAGTACTGCAAAACTTTAGAGAGGAGGAAATGATGAATGAAGGGGGTAGAAATAGTAACGAGGTGAAAGAATCTAGTGGCTGTGTAAACGTGCCACAAATGGTTGAAGGTGACGACATTCTTATGAACAGCAATATTGCGCAGGGACGTAGTTGCTCAGAAGTAGAGGATAGTTTGGCTGATGTGCAGCAAACAAAAGTAGAAAAAGTAGTCAGATGCTTCGATTTAAAGTTAGTGGACAGATTAGAGAAAGCAGCTGAGATTATAGAGCATGATGAGCCCCAGGATGTAAATGTAAATGTAATTGCAACTGATCAGAATTACTTTAGCTGGAAGAACATAGAACGAGATTTATTAGACGAGGTGTGTGAGCAACCTGTTCAATGTAAAATAACTCACCCTGTTATCAAAGTAAACATATCAGGAGTCACTGTGCGTTGTCTGCTTGACAGTGGCAGTGAAGCAAGTGCTTTATCACAAACATTTTTTGACACCATACCCAATAAAGAGAAGTTAACAGTTATGAAAGTAAGTGGCTTAAAGATTATAGGTGCTACTGGAAAAGTCTCTAGACCAGTTCAACACGAAGCTTTGATACCCATTGGTATAAATGACGTAGTAATAGATCATCCTTGTTTGATTGTGCTAGGCTTAAGTGTTGATATGTTGATTGGTACTGATTTCTTATCAAAGTACCAGGGAAAGATCAATTTTGATCAGAACAACTTAATTCTAACTTTACCTGACTCTAAAGTGATAAGAGAGTCTTTTATAGGAAGTCATATAGGCGGTAGTAATGAAACTTGGGAACTGCCTATTAGAGTAATAAAGAATAAAGGATACTTGCAGGAAAATTTGGTTTTCAGTGAGAATGAGGAAAGTGCTAAGGTTGAAGAGAGACACATCCTAAAGGAAATAGAGGAAAAGGTACAATCAACAAAGCAAATTGCTGACGAACAAAGATCAGAGTTAAAGAGTGTGTTAACTAAGCATAGTAATGTATTCTCAAACGCACCTGGTGAAGTTAAAGGTTATGAATGCCATTTGAATATCAAGCCTGGGAAGGTATTTTTTAAGAAGCCTTAGCCAATACATGTTGCAAGGAAACAAGCAGTGCGAAATGAAATTAAACGTATGTTGGCATGGGGTGTCATAGAGCAAGCAATTAGTGAATACAATAGTCCTCTTGTTGTAGTGCCTAAGCGTGATGGAAGTGTTAGATTAGTATTGGATGCACGCTGGTTAAATGAAATTGTCATCAGAGAAAGTGATCGTCCTCAAAATATGGATGAGTTAATTCAAAAGTTCCGAGGGGTTAAGTACTTTACTTCCATGGACATAACATGTGGTTACTGGAATTTGCCGCTGGCTAAGGAATCACGTAAGTATACAGCATTTTTGTATGAAGGAGTATGCTACCAGTATAAAGTATTCCGTTCGGATTGAATATTTCAGTGTGTGCCTTTGTAAGAGTTATGGCTCATGTATTAGGACAGGAATTATTAGATCAAGTAACCATTTACGTAGACGATATTCTGTTGGAAACTCCCACATGGGAAGAACATATCAGTCTGTTGGACAGGGTACTAGAAGCTTTTGAAAATGGAGGTATGAAATTAAAGTTAGAAAAGACTGAATGTGTAAAGGACAGAATAAAATTCCTGGGCCATGAAATTAGCAGAGAGGGTATATTACCTGATCCATCCAAATTATCATGTATTGAAAAGTTGGAAGCGCCCCGAAATAAAAAGCAACTCAGGTCAATGTTCGGTTTGTTTGGATTCTACCGACGTTTTGTTAAAGATCATTTATTTAATGATCCATGTTTACTCAACCTGCTAAAAAAGAATACCCCATGGGTTTGGACTCCAGAATGCCAGTCTGCTTTTGAGGGATTAAAAGATTGTTTGATTAATAGTCCGCTCTTGCACCATCCCGATTTTACAAGACCCTTTTGCATGTCAGTGGATGCAAGTGGTTATGGGATTGCTGTAGAATTGTTTCAGCTAGAAACAGAAGGCGAGCAGGAGGTTCATAAAACTATTGCTTTTGCAAGTCGTTCATTACAATCTGCTGAGCGAAATTATGCTATCTCAGAATTAGAGGCACTAGCCATAGTATTTGGTATGCAGAAGTTTGAGCACTATTTGTTAGGACAGAAGGTAATTATCTATAGTGATCACAAAGCACTTACATTTTTGAAGACTTGTAAACTAAGGCATCCAAGGTTGACAAGGTGGGCCATGTACCTTCAGCAGTTTGATCTTGAAATTAATTATATACAGGGAAAGAGCAATTTGGTAGCAGATGGGCTATCAAGAAGTGCTGAATTATGGAATGAATCAGAACTTCCTTTGGCAGAAAGGAATGAGGTAAGTATGTTGACAGTACATGAGCTCAGAGAGGAGAGTGCCTTAAAGAAAGTATTTAAGAATTTAAGACGAGAACAGAATGAGGATGATCAATTGAAGCTAGTTAAAAGCTATTTAGGGGACCCTAATTATCCAAAGGTAGCACAATATTACTGTCTACATAAAGGAATTTTGTTCCGTAGGAGGAAGGTAACTTTAGCAGAATGGAAAGTGTGTTTTCCTTCACAGCACGTAGATCTGCTAATAGATTATGTACATCTAAGGTATGGTCATTATGGTACAAAAAAGTGCATTGCTAAACTAAATGAGAAAGTCATCTTTGATAACATGCATCGAAGAGTTGCAGAAAGGTTAGCATCCTGTGTTATTTGTCAAAAGGTAAGAGCAGTAAATAAAATAGTGCAAGGGGATATGCATCACGTAGACCCAAGTGAACCCTTAGAGTTATGTGCAGTTGATCTTTTTGGACCTCTCCCGACATCTAAAGGAGGATGTACGTATGTTTTTGTGGTGATTGATGGGTTTAGTAAATATGTTAAACTGTATCCGATTAAGAGAGCCAATGCCAAAACACTTGTAGATAAATTGGAGAAAGATTATTTTGTGAAAATTGGCAAGCCAAAGAACCTATTGTCAGATAATGGTCCTCAATTTGTATCAGAAAAATTTAAGTTGTGTCTTGAAAGGAGCGGAACTCGGCATATAAGGATTTCAGCATACTTTCCGCAAGGAAATATGAGTGAAAGGGTTATGCGAGAACTGAATAGACTATGTAGAACCTACTGTGCTAGGAAGCATTCAACATGGGCTGATCATATTAAGTATTTTGAAGAGATAATTAATAATCTGAAACACGATGCCACAGGTTTTGCTCCATGTGAGCTGATGTTCAATCAGGAACCACATAATATCATTCCGAGTATGATTGACTTTCCAGTTCTAAGTCAGAGTACATTGGATGAGAAGAAAGCACAGGCCAGGGCAAATATACGCAAAAGAGCTTTAGATAGGAAAAAGAGGCATGATGCAAGGGCTTCCCCCACTAGTTTTAAAATTGGTGAGCTAGTGCTGGTCAAAACAAAAGAAAAATCAAAGAAAATTTCTGCAGAAACTAAAAAGTTTATGCATGTATATCATGGACCATTTAGAATAGTAAGTAAACCTCATGCAAATGCCTATCGTTTGGAATATCCAAAGAGTAAGAGAGAACTAGGTCTAAGAAATATTGTGGATCTAAAGGAATTTAAAATTAACAGTAATTAATTACTGTAGGGAGTCTGCCACTCTTTGGCGGATACACGGTTTGGCGTACCGTGCAGTCCCAGCTGGGTGAAACTTTATTTCCTTTTCAAGTTTCATTCCCTTCTTCTGGTCTATCATAACAGGTAAGAATCACATATGTCTTCATGTTGTATATATGCTATTAGGTTTTAAGTATTCTTAGTAAGGATCTACCTAGTGAATGGCAAAACAAAAGTCTGAGTACCAATAAGAGGCAAACATGGCTAAAATAAATAAATTAAAATATTTCATGTAATTGTAAAGGGTTAGAAACTACAACTAAGAGAGACACTTTGCAGTATACGAAGTACGGTATGAATATGAATAATCCATGAGATTATGCAGAAGGTAGTATGTTGCTAGAAATAAGGTTGTCTGAAGGAAAACAGCGTAAGAAGGTAATGCTCATAGAGGCAAGCAATGGCGTTTTAGAATTAAATAAATGGAGATGTGTGGAAGTGGTGTGAGGATCGCACCAAATATATAGAAACAGGACGTCAATAGGCTGACAAAAGGAAAAGGGAGAAAGAAGTGGAGAAATGAAGTATTTTGAATCTGGAAGAAAAGGGAGAAAATGAATAAGGTGAAGAAGTGAAGTAAGTAAATTGAAGTAAATGATGTAGGATTAAAGAATAATTCCCTCACGTCTCGTGAAATGGTGAAAAACGCTAAATCTTGCTTGAGGCAAATAAATAGTTAAACAGACAACAGAAACACACAAATATTGGAAAATGCAGAAATTTGGAATCGGTATACTGAAAATAACTAATTTCTTTAGTAATTCATACAATAAAGCAAAGTGCTGGTCAGCAAATGACTTCTTTGATGAACTAATCCATACGATAATTAAGCCAGAGTACATTAAAACTAAAAGGTTACTCAATTTTCTAAGTTGAAGCAAGATCTTAATATATTAATTTGCTAAAAGAATTTTCACTATTTAGGAACCTAAAAGATTATTTATGAAAGAAGAAAGTAGGAGCTATTGTATCAGATACGACTTAGTGCTAAATGTCTTTCTGACAACTTCACAATTAGTAAAATAGTGCCAGAATATAAACTATAAAATGTACTTTGTCCTACCTTAGATATAAGTTGAAAACAGAAACTTAGACTGTATTGTCTGTTTCTCAGGGACATGCAGGCTGCATGAATGACTGACAACAAGCGGTAGGGAGATTGGAAGTAGAGACGCAAACCACAGTGAATACAATTTCCTCCCACAATCTTGTCAATCAGTGAAATTAAATGAGTGTTACAATAGGACACCCACCACAGTGCCGAGTATTATAGTAAAAGAAAAATGTGAGTGCGTTGCAGTGATAAAAGTCGTGTGTATTTTCTTTTTCAGGAAGAGACTGATTTAAAAAAAAAATAATAACTATTTTGTAACCATTGAAAAATTTATATTTCCATGTAAATGTATGTAAATAATTTGTGAATGTCTTCTGTACTAGGTTTTCTATGTGTATATGAGTATGGTTATTTTGTGTATGTAGTAATAAGGAATTTCCTAAGAAGAAGCAACTTAAGTTGAAAGAGGTATACTAAAGTAATCCATCGCTTGTTTGTTCTTTTAGAAATTTAATTTTGGTCAAAAATAGATTTTCACGAAAATTAAAAAGGGGGTGATGAAGCAAAGCAAGCGCTGTATCATGTATAAGATACAGAGGCGAGCGAGTGCACGGGACTTACCCTAGTTCACTGCTAGTAGCGTCACGTCATCGTAACGCGCCTGCATATAGTATTGCACCACATTTAACATAAAAGTAAAAATTAAGATTTGTGTGTAAAACTTTGTTAAAGTATAGTTCTATGTAATAATGTTTCAGGTAACAAATCTTAATGTTATAAAATTAGTAGTTTACGTAAAATTCACGTTTTGAAAGAAAAATAGGAGGCGCTAAATAATGACGCTAGGAAGCCAAAATTTGGTGAGAAGGTGCAGTAAGAAGTCATTAATGAGTGGTGCTGGTTTCCAAAACCATAAAACTAAAATTGACTCCAGAATCCGCATTTTTCGGAAAAATCAGAGGTGCGAAATAATAGAGCTACAATATTGAAAATTGGTAGGATGCTTCAGTTCACCCTAATAATAATAATGGAAATACCACAATCAGTTACCTCTTCTAGTTTTTTAGTAATTTAGTAAAAACTACTTTTGTGAGTAAAATGTACATAAGCATTATAGATTAAGTACTTTAAATTTTAATGATAAAACAAATTCTTTAAGACCAATGATCAGATAGGACAATTAACAAAGCTACACCAAGTTTTAGTCTTGTAGCATAATTAACAGCTGATACAAGTCTTGATAAAGCTATGGTTCAGAGGTAACAATCTACCGTTAGTTCCATTGTAAAAATTCTAGAGAGTAAAGTTTTAATTTTAGCGGGCTGAGATTTTCTACGTGCTTCTGTACTGCTCAGATGTATGTATACAAAAATTGAGAAGTTTGTAAAGCTATTATTAAATGTGATATTTAAGATTATGTGCCTGAGATAGCGATCATTTGGAGGCTGCAGGCATCTGCATAGGAACGGAAAGAACAGGTGCTCTCTTGGCGGTACGCGCCGGAGCTATATAAAAAGAGCGGCAGAGGCAGTAGTAAGCTCACTCCGCATTAGACCAACGACTAGTCCACGCGAGCTTAACGTCCGATCGCGCCTCGCCTCGGGTGACGTCATAGCGGGCTGTGACATGCGCGTACTTAGCAATGTAAACGGACATTGAAAATCGCGAGGACTGTACACCGTCCTGGATCGTTTAGACTTCGGTAACAAACTGTTATTGTGCCGTCCGTGTGAAGTATAATTCCGCGTGGCAAGTGGTGACTAACTCCACTTTTAAGGCGAGCATTAATCTTTTTTTTTAACATTATTGCGAACTATTAATAGAGCACCGTTAGTTAGAGTAATGAACTATTCGGGAGGAACTTGCTGTAGAAGTCGCCTCTGAACTATTAAACGATTGGCTGAATTAACAATATTTAATGTCTTTAGCATCTTCAGAAGTTTCGAGTAATTTGTGTGAGCCTTTAAGATAATAAAATCTTGTTTGGAACTTTAAATTTTATTGAAGCAGCCCTAATCCCGTGAAGAACTATGGATATTTTTCGTTTAGCTGGGCTGTACAGGAATGTGGCCGTGCAGACTGGGAACTAAGGTCAGTAAGTTTCCCTTCGCTTTCTGACTGGCCACCAAATTAGTTGCCAGGCTCGCGTGATTTAAGGTGGCAATGTTCAACTTTCATTCAACATTAAACAACGACTTCTTCGCCGTCCCACATATGTTGCATCGGCAATAGTCTGTTACGTGAAATGAACATTCAAACAACTCATTCGACAACTTCTTCGCCGCCCCACATGATGACCTTCGCTGTTTAGTCCCCTTAAACATCCCAACAACCACCACCACCTTATGAAGTATTTGAACAGGAGGAATAAGCAATCAACGCGTTTGGAGTTAACGATGTGGAAGCGTAAAAAAAGCAGTAATGCTTCATAAGTATTGGAAAAACTTACTAAAAGCTGTGCTTCGCACATCTGCTCTCCATCAGTCTCCGTAGCTGAGTGACCAGCGTGGCTGACTAGCATGTGGGGGATGTGGCTTCGTTTCCCAGTACCGCCATGGACTTTTTCTCTGAGGGAGAAGTGGCGCAGGGTGTATTCAGCCTCTATGAGGCCAATTGAGGAGGTATTCTGTAGATTAATAGCGGTTCCAAGATCAAGACACCCGACAGCGACGGGGAGTGTGATGTGCTCAGCACAGGCCACTCCATACCGCATCTGGTGACGCCATTGGCAGGAGATGACACGGCGTTCCTTCCGCTCGAATTGGCATTTTTAGGGCCTGAATGCGGAACTTATCTCTACCTTACCTCATATCTACTGTGCGCTTAGGGTGAAGACTAGCTTTAGGATCTTCAATTCCAGGAATCGGTATGATGCCACAAATGCTCTACTGCAGGGTCTACTAAGACTAGATTGTCCCCTGCTGACTACAAAAACGTCGTTAATACTGGGAAAGCACGGCGAGGTTTACATATTCACTTTTAGGATTTTAGTGAGCTAGAAAAGCACTTTCAGTGGTGAAGCGTAAATAACGTTATGTGAAATTTGTCACAAGACACAAACTCTTTATTTTTCAGCATTACGCCACTTCTTCTCACTGAAGTAGCTGCAAGCGGCATTTAAAAAACCTGAAGCTGTGATGTTTCCGAATGCTGATTCGAGCGCCGCAGTGCATTCTTTACTAGGCGTGGTTCCACTGGAGGTGGAACGCCGTCAGTTTCCCTCTACCTCCGACATAACTTACACAGCTACTTATGGGGGGGACCTACAGATCAATGCGACTCCAAAGCGTGCTAAGACGTTACTCAGTTCACATTGACAAACATTTCCAGAGGTGAAAGAAGTGATGACAGATAAAAATCCCAGGTCAGCCATGGCATCGTGTACAAGACCTTTGGATGCATAGCACTTCACCACAGAGTCACCGTTAAGTCGTGTAAGTAAAAAAAAAAAGAAAACAAAGAAAACGAGCGCTACAAGTGTTACATTACCCCATTGGCACAATTACTTTACCCCTGTCTCTCTCATGCTATGAAAATGAAACAGTTACGATGTTATTCTTGTCGCCTCTGTAGTTGAGTGGTCAGTGTGGCTGACTGCCTCAGTTCCCGGTGCTGGCAGGAGTTTCCCCTTATTGGGAGGATTGGTGTGGGATCCTCTAAGCCTCTGGTATCTACTTCGCCCTCATACTACATCCAGTTAATGCTTTTGAAGTAGAATGACATTGTGGTCGGTCGGCTCTAGCGGGTCCGTCTGAGGCCAGAACGGCTAAGCTTTGTTTTTTTTTTTTATGCTGTTATTCGGATGTTAACGATATTCGATCCCATAACATTTTAGTACAATGCAAAACATGAACAGTACTGCCATGTTACCTTAACACAACTACCGTTTACAGATACCTGGTTCATTCTAAATCTAAAATAACATGTTTTCAGTGTGTTTATAATATGAATTATTTTGGTCATCAGCTCATACATTTCAACGTAGTACGACGTTCGGAGGTGAATGAATATATCACATTCTTGAAATGTGGTACTGGACGGTCAGCTCAGAACCCATCTATGGATGCCATCACGTGTACATTCAATTCAAATTTTTGTCCAGACTCAAATTTCTTGTGATGAGGGAAAAGATTGGTGTCGAGGATTAGGGAATATGGTGGCACCACTGCCTGGCGCAAGTCGTTCGATTAAACTACACTTTAGTGACTTGGCTTTCCTTGAAACTAATGGCACAAGCTTTGCTGGGACGGTCACCCATCCACATGCTAACAGGACGCAACGTTGCTTATCTTTGTAGATCGAGCCTGAACCAATGTTGCCAGTGGCAAGAGCGTTGTAAACGAGCAAGGTTAATGTTCCAACAATTCGTATTGCAAATCCCACATTTTTCCCTATTGAAAGGTTAGCTTTGCGAAGCAAAAAGTGTCCTGATGAATGGAAAAAGTTTTTCATTTCCTAAACGAGACCCTGTCGTATTTACCTGTTATAGTTTTCTCCACTCCAAGGTAATGCATAAGAGCAATTCTTTTAGGATCCCAGAAAACTTATACCATGAGGTTTTTCTACACATGCAAGCGCTCGGCTACCCGTTTCCATATGTTGGTTACACTGATAATTTATGGCGTGAATAGATGGAAACACGTCTCCTTCAAAGTTACTAAATGCGACACCATGTTAATTAGGGTGTATTGAAACCGGACCAAATAATGCTGGGAACTAATTTGCAAGGTTACCAATAAACAAGAATGGAATTACCTGGCACAAAACTGTATCGTAGTTAATTATTGAAGTAATAATTATTGTTATCTGTTTGATTATATACCTGTAGTCATTCAGATCCGCTGTAGCAAATATGTAGCCCACTTGCAGATACGCGATTTGGAGAAATCTTCGTGCTCGGTTCCAATTTCAGCACGGAACACGGGGTAAAAGTCACGGTTCATCCCGATCCAGTGGTGATTTGTATAGCCATTCGAACACCTGACTTACGGTAACTATGTTACAGCATATTAAGCAAGGTGTGAACGACGGATTTTTCGTGTGAAAACAGTCACACTTACACAACTCAGGACTGAAACGAGACTAATGGAGAGTCGATAAGTGTATATCGGACCCTCGTCTAAGATAACTTTTAACCACTTGTAAAAATCTTCCTTCGTTTGGACTTCACGTACAACAAAACACGTTATTTGTGGAGGCTGTTGAGCGCTCCACTCCTGTACTTTCAACTTGTAGAAAAGGTTCAAACTTTGCTCAGAGGTAGAGCAATGGATAAAGTGAAAACCAAACGTTTTAATCCAATAATTTTTTCCGTTGTCGAGAATCGATTGTTTAACATGAAGCTAAATGTAGCACGTAACGTTAGTTTGTACGTGCATTGAATGCCTCGAAACAGTTTAAAGTAAATAAAATAAATAAAAATGAGTTCTTGCCATAAAATTGAAAACATGTCATAAAAAATCTAGCTTAATTTGGATTCTACGCGTAAAAACACATTTTCGCTGAGGTTCTTTTACATGCGCCTCTTCCATGTTGCACATTTGGGCGAACCGGCTCAAATTTTGTAATAATACGGACAAATACATGTAATTCACTGTCGTCCTGTTGCTTTGTGAGAGCTTTATCTGTGGCTACATTATAGTGACCTGAAGTTGCACATAAAATGCCAGTAAAATAACGTTTTACTGGTATCGCATGTGCTGAGACTGCTTAAAGGGACACAGACGATAATAAAAAAATAAATATTCTTAGGGTCTTTGTCTGTAAAAATCTTTCATCGTTCCGGTTTTACGTGCGAAAAATTTTGCATTTGCTTATAAAATACACTCCTGGAAATGGAAAAAATAACACATTGACACCGGTGTGACAGACCCAACATACTTGTTCCGGACACTGAGAGAGGGCTGTACAAGCAATGATCACACGCACGGCACAGCGGACACACCAGGAACCGCGGTGTTGGCCATCGAATGGCGCTAGCTGCGCAGCATTTGTGCACCGCCACCGTCAGTGTCAGCCAGTTTGCCGTGGCATACGGAGCTCCATCGCAGTCTTTAACACTGGTAGCATGCCGCGACAGCGTGGACGTGAACCGTATGTGCAGTTGACGGACTTTGAGCGAGGGCGTATAGTGGGCATGTGGGAGGCCGGGTGGACGTACCGCCGAATTGCTCAACACATGGGGCGTGAGGTCTCCACAGTACATCGATGTTGTCGCCAGTGGTCGGCGGAAGGTGCACGTGCCCGTCGACCTGGGACCGGACCGCAGCGACGCACGGATGCACGCCAAGACCGTAGGATCCTACGCAGTGCCGTAGGGGACCGCACCGCCACTTCCCAGCAAATTAGGGACACTGTTGCTCCTGGGGTATCGGCGAGGACCATTCGCAACCGTCTCCATGAACCTGGGCTACGGTCCCGCACACCGTTAGGCCGTCTTCCGCTCACGCCCCAACATCGTGCAGCCAGCCTCCAGTGGTGTCGCGACAGGCGTGAATGGAAGGACGAATGGAGACGTGTCGTCTTCAGCGATGAGAGTCGCTTCTGCCTTGGTACCAATGATGGTCGTATGCGTGTTTGGCGCCGTGCAGGTGAGCGCCACAATCAGGACTGCATACGACCGAGGCACACAGGGCCAACACCCGGCATCATGGTGTGGGCAGCGATCTCCTACACTGGCCGTACACCTCTGGTGATCGTCGAGGGGACACTGAATAGTGTGCACGGTACATCCAAACCGTCATCGAACCCATCGTTCTACCATTCCTAGACCGGCAAGGGAACTTGCTGTTCCAATAGGACAATGCACGTCCGCATGTATCCCGTGCCACCCAATGTGCTCTAGAAGGTGTAAGTCAACTACCCTGGCCAGCAAGATTTCCGGATCTGTCCCCCATTGAGCATGTTTGGGACTGGATGAAGCGTCGTCTCACGCGGTCTGCACGTCCAGCACGAACGCTGGTCCAACTGAGGCGCCAGGTGGAAATGGCATGGAAAGCCGTTCCACAGGCCTACATCCAGCATCTCTACGATCGTCTCCATGGGAGAATAGCAGCCTGCATTGCTGCGAAAGGTGGATATACACTGTACTAGTGCCAACATTGTGCATGCTCTGTTGCCTGTGTCTATGTGCCTGTGGTTCTGTCAGTGTGATCATGTGATTTATCTGACCCCAGGAATGTGTCAATAAAGTTTCCCCTTCCTGGGACAATGAATTCACGGTGTTCTTATTTCAATTTCCAGGAGTGTATATTCGTAGGAACAAGTTGCACTTGAAGCGCTGCATTTGGATACAATTAAAAAACCTGGTTATTACCATTGATTATTATTTCGTTGATTATAGGCCAAGGATTTTATTCACCAGTTACTTAAAATTATCGGAAACTCTGGACGTGCAAAACAACGTATCTACCAAATCAGAATTATGCCCAGCCCTTACAGTTTGATGGAGCACTTACAGCTTTATCGATGGCCACGCAGAAAAATAAACGAACCAGGAAATTACTACAAAAATAATTGTGAGAAGAAAAGGGAATATTTTAATTTAAACTCTCATTCCCCCATTATCTTTAAGAAACAACTTACGTCGAGACAGCAGCTAATGAACCAGCATGACATAAGCGCACATGGAACCTAAGAAAACAGCATTCAAATTGTATACTCATTTCACTTTCCTGCATTTATAATAAACTATTTAAAAGCGCTCACATATAATCTTTACATAAAGAAACAAATCCCATCAGCTAACATGGCAGGGAGAAATCACAAAGATCTCGGTAGCAGATAACATGAAAAAATTTGCATTTATGCACCGAGTTCACATCTCTGCATTGCAGAATAAATAACATTAAAAAGACCACAACCGAACGAGGTGGTGCATTGGGTAGACATTGGATTCGCATTCGGGAGGACGACGGTTCAATCCCGCATATGGCCATCCTGATTTAGGTTTCCTGTGATTGTGCTAATTCGCTCAGGGCAAATGCCGGGATGGTTCCTTTCAAAGGGCACAGCCGACTTCCTTCCCTGTCCATCCCTAATCCGATGAGACCGATGACCTCGCTGTCTGGTCTCCTTCCCCTGCAACAACAACAACAACAACAAAAAGACCACAGGTAATCCTTAAACAATAGATAAGTTCATTACTATATTGGATTGGTAGCTAAGACGTTAACATTACCCATGTACTACCCTCCTCCCAAAATGGGAAAGACACCTTTTTTAACAATAATCAAATGAATAACGGGATACACAGTATTCAGATGAGTAGCAGGTAATGTAATAAATGTGATTCTGGTCAGGGCAAACACGCTCATCCAAAAGCAAATGGGCTCAGTATAATAACCACGATGCGCACCATTGACGTACTTCATTACAACCAACTACACTCCTGGAAATTGAAATAAGAACACCGTGAATTCACTGACCCAGGAAGGGGAAACTTTATTGACACACTCCTGGGGTCAGATACATCACATGATCACACTGACAGAACCACGGGCACATAGACACAGGAAACAGAGCACGCATAATGTCGGCACTAGTACAGTGTATATCCACCTTTCGCAGCAATGCAGGCTGCTATTCTCCCATGGAGACGATCGTAGAGATGCTGGATGTAGTCCTGTGGAACGGCTTGCCATGCCATTTCCACCTGGCGCCTCAGTTGCACCAGCGTTCGTGCTGGACGTGCAGACCGCATGGGACGAAGCTTCATCCAGTCCCAAACACGCTCAATGGGGGACAGATCTGGAGATCTTGCTGGCCAGTTTAGTTGACTTACACCTTCTAGAGCACATTGGGTGGCACGGGATACATGCGGACGTGCATTGTCCTGTTGGAACAGCAAGTTCCCTTGCCGGGCTAGGAATGGTAGAACGATGGGTTCGATGACGGTTTGGATGTACCGTGCACTATTCAGTACCCCCTCGACGATCACCAGAGGTGTACGGCCAGTGTAGGAGATCGCTCCCCACACCATGATGCCGGGTGTTGGCCCTGTGTGCCTCGGTCGTATGCAGTCCTGATTATGGCGCTCACCTGCATGGCGCCAAACACGCATACGACCATCATTGGCACCAAGGCAGAAGCGACTCTCATCGCTGAAGACGACACGTCTCCATTCGTCCTTCCATTCACGCCTGTCGCGACACCACTGGAGGCTGGCTGCACGATGTTGGGGCGTGAGCGGAAGACGGCCTAACGGTGTGCGGGGCCGTAGCCCAGCTTCATGGAGACGGTTGCGAATGGTCCTCGCCGATACCCCAGGAGCAACAGTGTCCCTAATTTGCTGGGAAGTGGCGGTGCAGTCCCCTACGGCACTGCGTAGGATCCTACTGTCTTGGCGTGCATCCGTGCGTCGCTGCGGTCTGATCCCAGGTCGACGGGCACGTGCACCTTCCGCCGACCACTGGCGACAACATCGATGTACTGTGGAGACCTCACGCCCCACGTGTTGAGCAACTCGGCGGTACGTCCACCCGCCCTCCCGCATGCCCACTATACGCCCTCGCTCAAAGTCCGTCAACTGCACATACGGTTCACGTCCACGCTGTCGCGGCATGCTACCAGTGTTAAAGACTGCGATGGAGCTCCGTATGCCACGGCAAACTGGCTGGCACTGACGGCGGCGGTGCACAAATGCTGCGCAGCTAGCGCCATTCGACGGCCAACACCGCGGTTCCTGGTGTGTCCGCTGTGCCGTGCGTGTGATCATTGCTTGTACAGCCCTCTCGCAGTGTCCGGAGCAAGTATGGTGGGTCTGACACACCGGTGTCAATGTGTTCTTTTTTCCATTTCCAGGAGTGTATATCGTTAGATTCTAAAATCAGTTTGGAATAGTGACAGAGTGACAGTCACAAACCCACACACATTGACAGTAATGAACTCAAGTACTACAAGGCAAAATCATCATAAATAACACATTTATATATATAACAATGGGCAACCAGAATTCGGTGTCAAAATAGCCACCATGCGACACTAAGTGACGTGCACACTAATCGGATGCTCACCATGATTTCTCGTGAAATCCAGCACCCATTGACAAACATAGAGAGCCCCAAGAGAAGAATGTGTGTGTGTGTGTGTGTGTGTGTTTCTGAAATTTTATGGGACTTAACTGCTAAGGTAATCGGTCCCTAAGCTTACACACTACTTAACCTAAATTATCCTAAGGACAAACACACACACTGATGCCCGAGGGAGGACTCGAACCTCCGCCGGGACCAGGCGCACAGTCCACGACTGCAGCGCCCCCAGACCGCTCGGCTAATCCCGCGTGGCGAGAGAAGAGTGTAACGTAGATTACACGTAGTCGAAAACCCACAGCCGTCATTCAACAAACGCCACCGCGTTCAGTACTTGCTAAGGTCAGACCTGACTCCAACCCGGCACCACAATGGACACAAACTGCTTGCAACTTCAATAGCACAGGACTCGCCGAATCCCGTGCGTCCTGCCGTAGTAGCTTTTAACGAGCAATGTTTACGGCTCCGACTAACACTCGTCCCTGCCAAACGCACCACTCTTGCAACGGGCCACGGCAGACGCTTGGCCACAACAACAAGCCGCCTCATTTGCGCTCTTCGTGTCCCGTGTCACACTCTCCTCATCTCCAGGTCGCCGCAGAACCTACCTACCTTCTCCTCCGATCAGCCCTCAGTAACGCTCCATGCGCTCTTGCGACTAGAGGGATTCCAAATCCGCGGGAATTACGCGAAATTAAACACGGGCGCACGGCAAAATCTCGTCTAAGGGTTTGAAAATGATCACGTGTCTACTGATAACAGTGCATAATTGGCGAAGCACATTCAATTTGTGTGGCAATTGTCCGAAAGCACTTGGAAGACCACCATCTGGACCCTTTCAAGCTAGCTCATTTGACTGTAGATGGCATGAGTGCGTCTCCGTGGCGTTGTTGCCTGCATTTGCACAACACTGAGCTTTCTTGGTGTGAGCATTCCCTACTAACGGACAGACACCGATGGCACTTTGATAGCTAAGGCACTACGCTATCTGTTGGCGGACGACTATTATCAGTACATCTACTTTGCTATAGGTGGCCGTCATGAAATAAAAAGCGACGTCCTCTTTCAAAGTGTACTAATTCTTTCGGGGCAGTGTATATAGAATCACAGTGACTGTAAATTGAGAGCTCTATGTACCCTCATTTCGTTTCATTTGAGGTGGTGCTGGATTCACTTGCTTCTGAATGATTTTGTGTGTATGGTTAGGCACAATGTGTTAGATTTGAGACGGGACGGACAGAGACGAAAAGACGGAACTTTGGTGTGAGAATAGGTGGGTGCCTCAAGTATTGACTTCGTGCAAGTGAGGGCGCCAGAGCCCAGTCAAGGGTGGCGAATGTTATTTCTACTGCCTTTCCTTCCCCAGCGTCAAAACTGGGGCCAAGCCGGTGACGCTAGCAGCTTCCAAACTTTTCCATGTTTCTCGGAGACCTTTATTGATAGCCATCTTTCAGGAAGAAAACATTGCCTACAGAAATAATGGCCTTAGCCCTCCGAGCTGCCCTTGAAATTTCAGAGGACCTCTGATGCAAAGCTAGTTGTTGGTCACTAAAACGTGCCATGGTATCCTAGTCAGCAACGCCGCATAGAAGCCACTGAAGCGGTCGTGTTTTAGTAGTAGGAGACCGTTTTGTGATGTAATGGCAAAGTTTGACGGGAAAAGACAGCTGTGCTTTGGAATTAGCCAAAATAAAGAGATTTCTGTGGGGGGTGGGGGGTTAGAAACTGAGGTGGACCGCATCTAGACTTCTGAGGAGGATGAGGAGATGGGCTCGTCTTTTGCGTGTCAGTAGCGTACATGGAAGGTAGAGGTCAGCGGATTTTAGCAGACGTGCAGAGAGCAGTTGCAACGCACCCTAGTCTTCAATTGAGAGTCATTCACAGTAGCAGCATTGGGGTCACAGGGCATTCTTTGTTTTCACTTGCGAAATCCTGTCCCAGTACTGTCTCAGATTCAGCCTTGGTGTGCTAATTGTGTAAGCGTTGCAGTTACTCACCAGGATTGCAGTACCTGTTATTCGTAAGGAATAACAAGCTTTGGGATTGTTTTTCTGATCGACTTCTGAATCAGCACAGCATACTATTTCGCACAGTCAAGTAACACTGCTAATCAATAAAAGCCAATAATTAAAAGTTATAGAATTTGTGTTTACAAACCGTTCCATGTTTTCTCATGATTTATACACATGATTGATGTACTGAGTGAATACATTAACGTGTTTAAATGAAATATTGTTTGTGTTAGACCCTTTCCTTTCAGACTGAATATTCTCTTTGTACATTCTCACTTTAAGATCTATAGCTGGGCCAATAATATTAGTGTTGTCCATTCAACTCATAGCGTAGGCCTAAAAGGCCTGATCTGCACACAATAATTTTTTTAGGTTGGGTTAACTTCTCATGTGCGGGGTTTTTTAAATCACAAGACTGTGAACGAGTGGCTTTTTCCTGGGCACAGGAAGATACATTTATGCGCATTTTCCTTGGTATTACTGTTGGCTAAGTAAGAACTCCTTCTGCATTGAGTTGTCCATTCCATCAACCAATCTCATCATTGTCCAGTATCACTCAACTTTTTTCCCTATTCTTCGACATATTATACTGGTCATCAGGTTAAAAATGCACTATGTCAGACTGATCGCCCAATATTTTCTACATTCATACTCGTGTACCATCCTCTTCATGTAAAAGCAATGCTTTTTTGGAAATGAATTGCTGATTCACCTGCTCCATACGTTTCTCACACCATCTGAAATTATTTTCTTACTTCTCCACATTTAATAGACAGCAGCTTAGCGGGCGTATCATCAACTACAGCTGACATGATGAGCCCACGTTACCCCGTAGTTCACTGAACTCTAACCACATTACTCGTAATCGATCACTTGCTTCTGCCGTATCAATTCTTCTCCCACTTCTGCTATGCTTCGGGACAACTCTTATCCATTTTCCGCAACTACTCGTTCAATCTAGTTACACTCTTTTTTTTCACTCAATAGAACTTTGTCATTCGGTGTCTGCAAGTTGATTTCTGCACGTTTAGTTTTCCAAATAACATTTAATCTTGCTATACCACACGTCGATTTTTATGCTATCGTCTCTTTCTCGATTTCTTTAAATACTTCTCTCATACATGCTAAATTTACTCTGTCCTGTTAATTTCATTCCAGGAAACCTGTATTTCTGGCTCCCCGTCTCATGCTCAGAATATTCATTCATTCTTATTCGGTCAATAGGAATTAGTATTTTATGAGAGATCCATGATTTTATTACTGATTGAGGTTGTATTTGTCCTGCCTTAAACTTCTCCTTCCTCATTATGTTGTACTGTTACCTTCTACTTATTTACATTATTCATTTTTACTTAAGCCGTACGTCTAAGTGTTTGAACATCGTCTCACTCTGTCTCATGTTTTTAGTATTCTTCTTCCACTATACTACGGTTTCTACAACCCCTTGTATTTCAGCCCACTGTTCAATAAAATTGGGCTGGTATGTGAATCCTGGTCCAAACCTGAATTCCGATTTCGGAATTTTTGTCTTAGATTGTTGTGTCGACATTTCTTTTGTATGTTGAGGTCTTATGCAAGTTTATCTTGTACACCTGCAATTTTGGTACAGGGAGTAACGGAAAGACAAATGTAAGGTTCAGAGGACTGTAGAAGGCTTTCTACCTCCCCACTGCTTTGTCACAAATAGTATCCTCCAGTAATTCTACCTTCTATTCTCTGTCCTCCATCTACATCTAGTTACGTTCTCCTCAAGCCACCACACGGCGCCCTATACCACTGACAGCCTTTCCCTTTCCTGTTCCACACGTTAGTGCGGTAAGGGAAACACGACTGTTGCACGCTTCAGTACGAGTCCGATGTAACGGGTTCAAATATTGATCTCGACTATAATTTTAAAAAATATCATGGCGGTAGCTATTAGCTGAAAGCCCTAATTTTAAGACATCTCTTCATCGATTATTCTTTTACTATACGTACATGCCCATACACACTCTGAGTGGGTTATGGAGCATATAAGCAGTGTGACTTTGCTAGGTCCATCCAAACAAAACACAAGCAACGGAAGCGCTAAAACCCGGGACGACAGTCAGGTAGCGAACTCACTTGCTTTACATCAGCGTGCATTCTCAGTAGGCCACTTATTTACATTACCAGCCATTAAAATTGCTACACCACGAAGATGACGTGCTACAGACCCGAAATTTAACCGACAGGAAGAAGATGCTGTGATATGCAAAATATTAACTTTTCAGAGCATTCACACAAGGTTGGCGCCGGTGGCAACACTTACAACGTGCTGACATGAGGGAAGTTTCCAACCGATTTCACATACATAGACAGCAGTTGACCGGAGTTGTCTGGTGAAGCGTTATTGTGATGCCTCGTGTAAGGAGGAGAAATGCGTACCATCACGTTTCCGACTTTGATAAAGGTCGGATTGTAGCCTATCGCCAGTGCGGTTTATCCTATCGCGAATTTGCTGCTCGCGTTGGTCGAGACCCAGTGACTGTTAGCAGAATATGGAATCCGTGGGTTCAGGAGGGTAATACGGAACGCCGTGCTGGATCCCAACGGCCTCGTGTCACTAGCAGTCGAGATGACAGGCATCTCATCCGCTTGGCTGTAACGGATCGTACAGCCAGGTCTCGATCCCTGAGTCAACAGATGGAGACGTTTGCAAGACAACAACCATCTGCACGAACAGTTGGACGACGTTTTCAGCAGCATGGACTATCAGCTCGGAGACCATGGCTGCGATTAACCTTGACGCTGCATCACGGACAGGAGCGCCTGCAATGGTGTACTCAGCGACGAACATGGGTGCACGAATGGCAAAACGTCATTTTTTCGGATGAATCCAGGTTCAGTTTACAGCATCTGATGGTCGCATCCGTGTTTGGCGACATCGCGGTGAACGGACATTGGAAGCGTGTATTCGTCATCGCCATACTGGCGTATCACCCGACGTGATGGTAAGGGGTGCCATTGGTTACACGTCTCGGTCACCTCTTGTTCGCATTGATGGCACTTTGAACAGTGGACGTTACATGTCAGATGCGTTATGACCCCTGGCTCTACCTTTCATTCGATCTCTGCGAAACCTACATTGCAGCAGGATAATGCACGACCGCATGTTGCAGGTCCTGTACGGGCCTTTCTGGATACAGAAAATGTTCGACCGGTGCCCTGGCCAGCACATTCTCCAGATCTCTCAACAACTGAAAATGTCTGGTCAATGGTGGTCGAGCAACTGGCTCGTCACAATACACCAGTCACTACTCTTGATGAACTGTGGTATCGTGTTGAAGCTGCATGGGCAGCTGTACCTGTACATGCCATCCAAGCTCTGTTTGACTCAATGACGAGCCTTAACAAGGCCGTTATTACGGCCAGAGGTGGTTGCTCTGGGTACTGATCTCTCTGGATCTATGCACCCAAATTCCGTGAAAATGTAATCACACGTCAGTTCTAGTATAATATATTTTTCCAATGAATGCTCGTTTGTCATCTGTAATTCTTCTTGGTTCAGCAATTGTAATGGCCAGTAGCATAATACTCTTGTTCCATAGAAGGACTGGAATTTGAAATTATCTTGATTGACAAATAATTCATTGTTCATGAATGTATCTGTTTACTGATAAAGATTAATTCCAAACTGAACATTACGAACACTTCTCACTGATTAATGGTAACTACTACAGCCCCGTGCTTATACACGAGGTGGAGGTGTAAGGTGTCAGAGAAATCCAACACCTTCCATGAAAACCCTGACATGATAAGCAAATCCAGTAGTATGTCACATAGCTCCGAATAAGTCGTGACATTAAATAAACGAAAGTAATACGAGTAACGTGTGAGCAAATGGAATATCACAGACTAATACAAGAATGCCTAAATGCATGTCATACCTTCCCACTGTCAGACAGACGCAGTTCCGAGGGGAGAAACGAGAACAGAAGCCGAGAGTAGAACCGTGTTAGGCTGGAAGGCCCTACGATAAGGGACGGACACCCACGTCGCCAGCTAACCGCACAGACCACCCCCCAGCCCATATTAAAAGCTAGAACCCTCCAGAAGAATAGTATAGATCTTACAATAACACAAAAAGGGCTACCCCAGCTGCAAGTTTTAGTGTGAGACTCTTTCGCGTCTCTGTTACGTCAGGACCACCCCCCAGCCCTCCAGAAGAAAAGTATAGATCTTACGACAAAACTAAAAGGACCATACTAGCTACAAGCTTTAGCGTGAGACATTTTCGCGTCTCTGTTACGTTGCAGACTTTGAAAACATTGCTCCACCACGAAAAGTATAACGTTTCTCATTGGATAGACAGAATTTTTGTAGGTGGAGCTTAAGGTTAACATTGAGACCCTGACTGGCCAAGATGAAAACACAGCCGGTAATTTTTTTTAAACCAACTTCGGTAAATTGTAGTAAGGAGAAGTTAGGAGAGAGTTGCTTCCGAGACGGCGAGGTGAGCGGAGCTGTGCTGCCCGCCGCCCCCTGACGAACACCGACAAAGTAATGAACGCACGCGATGCCACATAATAGTGCATAAAGCTTCACTCGGAGTTGCAGAAGTCTCATCTGTTACAACCTTTTTTTGGCTAATACTAGTGTCGATCGTCAATTGAAACTCATGGTATTCACATTTGCTACGTAAGTTAAAATCTGAAACGCGATGATTTTTCATTTATAGCGTTATTGAGAAGCCACATCAGCCACTGTAATTTACGACAAGTTAGATAAGTAATTAAAGATAATTGAGGGTCACTGTACACCATTTTGATAGTTTTCTCTTTTGTAAAACTTAATTTATACCTAGATTATAGATGTGATATGGCATAGGTCATCCTTCTATCCATTGTAGAACTTGGAAACCCACTCCGGGAATATTCGTTCACATTTTTGTTGAACGCAGTTGGTTTTTATCGTCCTGTATTAAAACATTTCCTTTTATCAATAGTGCAATTTATCAACAATGTTTTGTGAGTAGAATAAAATTTCCAATGGTAAACTTAACTGCTTTTTCGACGTTATTTTACAGCTAACTAAAAATAGGAAAGCCTTGAATCCCTTCCACTAAATTTGGTCAGTATTAAGATTCTTTTACAGGGCGTGCAGTGGAGCTGACGCTGAAATCATTAAGTATTTGATTATATCATCGCTAGTCTCACTGAACTCTTCTGAACATGTCATGTGTGGTCTGACGTCTCCTTACCTGCAACAGGTCCCAGGTTCAAACTAGTCAATTCCCTAAAAAACACGCTCAGAGCGTCGTTGCGCGAAAGTGGTAGGGAGACACGATATAGAACAACAGACACCAGGCAGAATGTTAGAGAGGAATAAAGCCAATTTTTGGATCAATCAGAATGGGAAAGCTTCTTTGTACAGAATGACTATGATCTTCTTGAGGGTGGGTTTATCGTCATTCACAAGCGTTGAACTATCAGATCACAGTTGAAATTCAAGAGGGGAGAACTGTGAGTTATATTAACGGTAAAAGTTCTACAAGGATATATCTTAAAAGTATATTATGGAACTCGTTAGATAAGGGTGCCCGAGATCTGTCCAGCTGGAGTGGATGCTAAAAAAACAAGACTGATGGACGACCACGTGCCGTTCCGTCCCATAGTAAGCAATGGGGAACTCTCTAAGCATCACGACTGGGATAAACCTGAATTAATGTTCCTCACAGCGAGCAGAATTTAATGATCTTAATGGGTGGAGACTGGTGCAAATATAGCCACTACGAAAACAGGTGGTCTACAGAAATGGACACATGAACCTGCAACATATTAAAATCACGAAAATTCACACAAAAATGTAAATATAGTCGTTCCCTGCGGCTGAAGCTGCCGATGCCGACGGGCTGAAACGCATTCTAAGGCACATGATACAACTCAACTCCAAATAATATCTCCTCGTTTCAGAAGAACGTCCATACTGACTAGGTCTCATAGCACAATGTCCTCTGGATCTTTTGTAGCCAACCTCCGATGCAACCCTCGGTGACAGTTCTCTATGGAAAAGGTAGTTCACTGATGAAGCCCCAACGCCTATGAGAGCGTGACGCATTAAGCCAATAGGGAGGGCTGTAAGAGAGCGGGCACTGGTTGCCTCAGTATTTTCAGAACAGAGCAAGCTTCTAGAATGTTCTCGAGCATTTTATGTGGAAAATTACAGGGCCACCCGAACGACAGGATTTTAAAGATGGCGGGAAAGTTTGTCTAAGCCATTGACGTTTCGCCCACTCACTAACTCTGAAAAGAAAACCAAACAAGACCTCCCGATCCTCCTATAGAAGTAAAGAAAGGAAACATTCACTGACTTGGAGCACCGCCACCACATTCCCCTTTCATGCATGAAGCTACTCCAGTAAATGACTATACAGCAATATAATGCAAAATCTAATGTCATA
Organism: Schistocerca gregaria; assembly: GCF_023897955.1. NCBI lineage: Eukaryota > Metazoa > Arthropoda > Insecta > Orthoptera > Acrididae > Schistocerca > Schistocerca gregaria. Next base: position 484,645,432 of record NC_064921.1, on the reverse strand, counting down.
CAAAATTCCTCCTCCAAGCAGGTAAATTAACAATGAACCTTATATAATAAACAATATATAACTGTATAAGGTCACCAAACGACAAAATTATGGAAATAACGTACGTCATTTGACTTCTCCTGTCTGCTCGTTCAATCAGCGAGGTGTATGTTGGTCTCAGTAGGATTGTGCTGCAGTCTGTCCCAAATCTCGGTCCTCTAAACCCTCTCAATGATGTTTCGCGAAACAAATGTCTTCTTTCCTCCAAAACTTCCCGTCTGAGTTTACAGATCATTTCCGTAACGATCGCGTGTTGATGGAATGTATCAGTAACGAATCTAGCAGTACGTTTATGTATGTCCATCCTTGTGACTGGAGACCTGAGGGACTTCGACTGTTCACTTACGTAATAAAATGAAACACTCTAAGACGTCCTTTTGGTGTCATTTATAGTATGGGTACTAGTTTTGGTGTTTCACTACACCATCTTCAGGCATTAGCTGACTCTGAGGTGTGTAACACCATCCGTATACAAGACGCATCAGTGGCCAACATCTATGACATCATAAGGACAGCTGTAGGTGTTCCATCTAGTAGTACGTCTCCGAATCGCTTTTAAGCCTTCCTTTAACCCAACCTAGTGGTGACCTAAAGCTCTCGAGCAATACTCAAAAACAGCTCGCCCTCCTGCATGCTGTCTTCTCTATAGATGAGCTACACTTTTCTAGAATTTTTCCAAAAAACGAAGCCGACTATTCTTCTTGCCTACAACCGACGTTACGTGTAGATTTCATTTCAAGTCGCTTTGAAACGTTAGGCCTACATGTTTAGTCTACATGACTGTTACAAACAGCACATTAACATTACTGTATTCGAACTTTACATGATTGTTTTCCTCATGTTATACGCTACTTCCTCGAGAACACAGCCACATCGGGTGAGCTGGAAGGTGTCTCGGCGTTAGGGCTCATAGGAGAAACAAGCTACACCTTAGGTGTCTCAAGCGACGTGTCAGTTTGTCCTCGGCTTCTTCCTCCTAGGCAGCAACCTGCAGACGGCTAACCATGGCCAACAGTGTCTTCAGCTGCTCGTGAACTGTAGCCAGCTTTTCTACTTCCGCAACAAAGATACTTCCTAACCATCTTGATGTTAAAATTCTAAATAAAACAAGCAAAAAGTAGCCCTGCTATCCTTTATACGAGAATTTGCGCTCCACATACTTAGGAACACAAAATTTTCATTTCTCTCTATTGTTTTCTTGCTTTTCATACTTCCGTGCATGGTATTTCTGTACCCCATCATCAGAATGTACCGTGGTATGTACACCGGTACAGAGATTATTGGTCGGGTTTCATTTTAAGAATAGTGCTTCGGTAGTAGCTTTACTCAGAGTAATTCGACCTGTTATTATTTTCTTTATTTGTTGAGTCATATGACTGCCCATCGCCACTTCCTCTCTTGTGTCGACCTTTCGCGTCAGATCAGCAGTAACACCAAATGTCTTCGGTAATTTGTTGGATTTATTTCAATTTCTATCCGCCCATACTTTTCCTTCTTGTAGTCAGTGTTTTCTAACTTATTCCTTTTCTCGCCAGTTCCACAAAGAATCTCTTAATTTCTTACCTTATTAGCCAACATAATTTTTTCAAACGGTTCAGTCATCTTGCTTCCGATTTTCAAACAATCCATGACTGAGTTTCAAGCAATGCTAACTTCCGGACATGAATTTTCAGAATTTTTTCCACGAATTAAGACCGTTGTTTAGTACTAAACTTCTTCTAGCGAGTAATCCTCTTTTTACTTGTGCTAGTCTGCTTCGAGCCACCTCTTTGTTTCATTCATGATCCTCAAGTTTGATGTTAAGCTTGTCGCTCATTTCATTTCTCGTTTCTTTCGTCTTTCTTTGCGCTACTCTCTGTCCGTTGTCTGTGACGATTTACCGCGATTCGTCCTCACTTTCACTGAAAATAACGATATACTCAGGGTGGACATAATTTCATCTTGAATTTTAATCCCGCTCTTAAATTTTTCCTTTACTTCCGTCATTTCTTCTTCGATGTTCAGGATGAAGAGTAAGAGAGAAAGACTCCACTCTTGCTTTAAAAATATCCCTTTCAATTCGACTGCTTCTCTGTTGATCATCCAGTCTGACTGTCCCGTATTAGTTCTTGTATATATTGTATAAAACCCGTTCTTCGCTGCAGCTTGAACGCAGGAATTTAAAGTTTTCCAAGAATTTCAAACAAATTGCAGAAATTTACACTGTAGAATCTCAACTTAGGGCAATAAATCCAGTGAAAGTGTGCTAATAATTTTAAAGTACTGTCGTGAAAATCACGTGCAATATCAAAGCTGCCTATCTTGTGTCTCTACGTTTATGAAGTCAAATTGATCGTCATCTAACCGATTCTCTATATTCTTTTCGATTCTTCTGTATATAAATCTTGTAAGCAATTTGGATGCACGAACTGCTAAGCTGACTGAGTGATAGTTCTCGCCTTTGCTACGTACAGAATTGTGTTGACGACATTTTTCTTAAAATCCGATGCTATATCCAAAGCCATATAAGCTTCAAACACTAACTCAAATAATCGTTTCTTTGTCTCTTACCTCAATGATTTTAGAAGCTGATAAGGGATTTTTTCTACAATTTGTGAAACATCCTGGCAGGTGAAAACTGTGTGTCTGATGGGTGAGCGACCTCGGAACCTTTGCCTTTCGTGGGCAAGTGCTTTACCAATCGAACTATTCAAACACGACGTACAACCTGTCCTCACATGTGTACTTCAGCCAGTACCTCATCTCCTACCTACTCGGGTTCCGAGTTTTTGTGTCATTCTGGAGACATCTCCCAGGCTTTCTTCGAGAAGTGTCAGTTTTGCAAGTTTCGCAGCAGAACTTCTGTGAAGTTTGGAAGGTAGGAGATGAGGTAATGGAGGAACTAGATATGTAAGAAGAGATAGCGAGTCGTACTTGGGTTGCTCAGTCGGCAGCCTGCACTGTACCAAGCGTTCGGTCAGAAAGCGGGATGCCCACTGTAATAATAATAAAAAAAGAAAAAAAACTAAGTGAAGAATTCAACGATGAAGACAGGAGTTTCAGATGACGTCAGCCCAGACCAAATGTCGAGGGAAAAAAATGTCGGCAGATCTCTTAACTGCGAAGGGTAAAGGTTCCGAATTAGAAATTCCGAGTTACAAACTGGGTCCGGGACATAGTTTTAATCCGACAGGAAGTTCAAAGTTACACTAAGATCCTTGTTCACCCTGGTGCAGATAACGCAGTTCTCGGAAGACAGAAATAGTAATATCGATAATAATTGCTGTATTCTCAAAGACGATAGTAGAAGACAGTGAGACATGTAAGTGTTTGAATGAGCGCAGGAATTCCAGAGGGCCCCTGGCTAATGGAAACCGTGCTAACGCTGCCAGCTGCTCCGCATGCGGGCGCTGTAGCAGTGAAATATTGCGGGCGATACCGCTTATTTCCCCGGAGCATGCAGGAAGGCGCCGGAGGAGCGGCGCGCTCTGCCCTGCTGCGCATTCCCAATATGTGCCCGCAGGTCCTCGCAATCTGTCGATCGTCTTTCGCCCGCAGTGATTCCACTGAGTCCAGCACGTTTCTCCTCCCTGTGGGAGGAAATGAATCTTCAACCAACAACGCTGTGGGCAAAGTTCACATTACTCTTCATGATGGCTTCTCGCTGGCGGCAGTTCCTTTTTTGAAGTTCGTAAATGTCCGTTGAAACTTATTAAAACTCTAAGGAACAGTCTTTTTGTCACTTAGGAGTTGGAGGAGGGGAAGTAGGCGAGTGGAGCTAGATCACAGCGCACAGAAGCACCAAAACTGAGCACAGAGACTGCCTACAAAGTACGTAGAAGAGCTCGGCCTACACACCAGTACTGGGGAACTCCATGAAGCCACCTCAAACAACTGTCTTTACAAAGCACTAGCGAACCCGGAAGTGATTCCCAATCGCTAAATATTCCCGTTTCGATACACGTCCTATACCCTTGATGCGCCCTCTCTCTGACCGTCCCCTTTTTCCGTCTCTCTTTGTTCATATCCTCCTCCTTTGCTCTCTCTGGCTGTCACCTCTTGTCCCCTGTCTCTGTATATTTCCTCCTCCACCTTATCTCTCCCCATCTTCTATCTCTGACTTTCTTTCTTAATCTCTTCCTTTCCCTTCTCTGTATCAATATCCTCTGCCCCCCTACCCCTCGTCCTGTCAGTCTCCTCTTCCCACCATCTCTCTAACCTTGAGCACTGTCTATTGTTACTGCCAACAACACCTCCATTAGGAAGTGCAGTCGTTAACTTTGTGATCAGTGACATACAGGCTATGAGAGATCTCACCTGCTTCTGGATCTGTGACGATACTAGCTTCAGTGACAATATTTCGCATGATTTCTGTTCTGGCGTAACCACAAGCGCCAGAACGAAGAGGAAGTACGCGGTGAAACGACGTCGGCCAGTGGTGCTCAGGTCGGGACCGCGACATGGCAGGAGCGACACCTGCAAGCAGTGAATATAAGCGACGCTCCTGCCAACCTCGCCCGCTCAGATTGGCTCCCTATACGGACAAAAGTGGACAGGATTCGCCGAGCAGTATTAGGAACATTACACATAGCCAAGGACACTAAATCATAATGCATGTCGCCTATCGTTTGCGACTACTCCTTGTAAATCTCTAAGTATTGTCAATTATGCTTTATAGAAATACAACTATAAATGTTATTTGTTTGAACTATTGTATAGAATTCCGAGAATACAACATCTTTTAAGAACCCTATAAACGACGTGTGGCCAAGATCCTACAATTTCAATCTGCAACCAGACATTCAAATCATAAGCCAAAAATCCATAAACACCGGCAGCAAGGAAGAAAATAAAACAGCTCACATTTCTGTATATATTTTATTTTAAAATTTTATATTAAGATAAAGAATATAGGGTGGTCCATTGATCGTGGCCGGGCCAAATATTTAAGGAAATAAACGTCAAACGAAAGAACTACAAAGAACGGAACTTGTCTAGCTTGAAGGGGGAAACCAGATGGCGCAAAGATTGGCCCGCTAAATGGCACTGCCATAGGTCAAACTGGTATCAACTGGTTTTTTTAAAAATAGGAACCACCATTTTATTACATATTCGTGTAGTACATAAAGAAATATGAATGTTTTAGTTGGACTACTTTTTTCGCTTTGTGACAGATGGTGCTGTAATAGTCACAAACATATGGCTCACAATTTTAGACGAACATTTGGTAACAGGTAGGTTTTTTTAAATTAAAAAACAGATCCTAAGTACGTATGAACATTCTATTTCGGTTGTTCCAATGTGATACATGTACCTTTGTGAACTAATCATTTCTGAAACGCATGCTGTTACAGCGTGATTACCTGTAAATACCACATTAATGCAAAAATGCTCAAAATGATGTCCGTCAATCTCAATGCATTTGGCAATACGTGTAACGACATTCCTCTCAACCTCTCAACAGCGAGTAGTTCGCCATCCGCAATCTTCGCACATGCGTTAACAATTTGCTGACGCATGTTGTCAGGCGTTGTCGGTGGATCACTATAGCAAACATCCTTCAACTTTCCCCACAGCAAGAAATCCGGGGACGTCAGATCCGCTGAACATGCGGGCCATGATATGGTGCTTCGAGGACCAATCCACCTGTAATGAAATATGCTATTCAATACCGCTTCAACCGCACGCGAGCTATGTTCCAGACTTCCATCATGTTGGAAGTACATCGCCGTTCTGTCATGCAGTGAAACATCTTGTAGTAACATCGGTAGAACATTACGTAGGCAATCAGCATACATTGCACCATTTAGATTGCCATCGATAAAATGGGGGCCAGTTATCCTTCCTCCCATAATGCCGCACCATACATTAACACGCCAAGGTCGCTGATGTTCCACTTGTCGCAGCCATCGTGGATCTCCCATTGCCCAATAGTGCATATTATGCCGGTTTACGTTACCGCTGTTGGTGCATGACGCTTCGTCCCTAAATAGAACGCGTGAAAAACATCTGTCATAATCCCGTAATTTCTCTTGCGCCTGGTGGCAGAAATGTACACGACGTTCAAAGTCGTCGCCATGCAATTCCTGGTGCTTAGAAATATGCTCCGGGTGCAATCGATGTTGCGGTAGCATTCTCATCACCGACTTTTTTGAGATTCCCGATTCTCGCGCAATTTGTCTGCCTCTGATGTGCGGATAGCAGCGACAGCAGCTAAAACACCTACTTTAAAACACCTACTTGGGCATCATCATTTTTCGCACGTCGTGGTTGACGTTTCACATGTGGCTAAACACTTCCTGTTTCCTTAAATAACCTAACTATCCGGCGAACGGTACGAACTCTTGGACGATGTCGTCCAGGACACCGAGCAGTATACATAGCACACGCCCGTTGGGTATTTTGATCACAATAGTTATACATCAACACGTTATCGACCGTTTCCGCAATTGGTAAACGGTCCATTTTAACACGGGTAATGTATCACGTAGCAAATACCGTCCGCACTGGTGGAATGTTACGTGATACCATGTACTTATACGTTTATGACTATTACAGTGTCATCTATCACAAAGCGAAAAAAGTGGCCCAACAAAAACATTCATATTTCTTTACGTACTAAACGAATATGTAATAAAAAATGGGGGTTCCTATTTAAAAAAAACGCAGTTGATGTCCGTTTGACCTATGGCAGAGCCATCTAGCTGGCTAACCATAGCGTCATCTGGTTTCTCCCTTCAAGCTAGACGAATTTCGTTCGTTGTAGTTTTTTCGTTTGATGCTTATTTCGTGAGATATTTGGCCCCGTCACTATTATATATACAAGGTGTCTCACCTAACTCTGCCACTTCAAATATCTCTGGAACAACAATAGATATTCAAAAACAGTATTAACCAGCATGAATGTACGGCAGGAGCTTAGGAAACCAAATACTATGCGAAATTTTAAAACGTAAACAAATACTATTTTCAACACAAACTTTTGTATTTTTAAATAGACACTTTCTATTATTTCCAATGCAATGAAAAGTATGAAAAATCAAAAAAATAATGACATTGGTTGCATCGCAATACGTCAATTACATTGCGAGAAATTGCGAAGCGAATTTGACGCTTGAAATAAATGGAGCACACAGCTAGCGTGTACCTCACGCTGCCGGTAATCGTGATGTGATTGACGTACTACGTCCGTGGATCCGTGGAGTGTTAACGTATCGTATGGTATTGTATGTCAACATAGCATTGGCCTATATTTCATTGATGACACTCCTAAAGGGGGATAGTTTAGCCCCTTCTTGAGCTGTGTCCTACTTGAACGCGTCCACCTCTTAAAATGTGTCAAGTAATGCGGTACCAGGATGATGGATGTCCTGCGCCTAACATTTGTTGTTGCGAAATGACAATTAATGGTAACACACTTGGTTGCATGTTTAGAAAGCTCTTAAATTCTGAAATATGTGGCTTGTAAACGATAGCAACGGCGTCACAGTTTCTGGCATAATGCATAGCATTACACTACTGTGCTCAGATCTGGGGTTGCCTGCACTGGCGCCTGGATCCTGTCGTAAGCACACCAATATCACCACGGCACGCTCTACCTTCAGTGTACAAGTGTCTCCCAATCTGGTCTGCTGAACTGCTCTCATAATCCTATTTTCTTGTGGCTTGTTGCATTTGCCGTCATCTAGCCGATATGCCGGCCTTCAGTAATGATGAAAATCTAGATATTATTTTAATTTATGGCGAATGCAACCGCAGCTGTGACACTGTATGCTGAACGCTACCCAGATCGGCGGTGTCCGTCACGTCTAAACATTGGCAACTTCTGCAAAACACTGACGGAAACAGGAAGCATGGCTCCCCCAAAACGTCGACGTACAACGCTAGCGACTCGCAATGGAAACGAAATTGTTGTTCAGGCTGCTGTAGCGCACAATCCTCAGGTGTTTGTGCGAGAAATTGCGCGAGGTGTAGGAATAATCCACAGTAGTGTGTGCAGAATCTTGCATCCACATCGGTTTCATCCGTTCCATATCTCACTGCACCAAGAGCTTGTAACATTATGTGATTGCCTTATCATTTTAAATCATTCACTAAAGGCTTCAGAAAACATCGCTCTTGTGCAACGCAGCTAGCTCTTTATTCGCACGAAGTAATGGCCGCTATCGACAGGGGATCTCAAGTTGATTCCGTATTTCTAGATTTCTGGAAGGCTTTTGACACCGTTCCTCACAAGCGACTTCTAATCAACCTGCGGAGCTATGGGGTATCGTCTCAGTTGTGCGACTGGATTCGTGATTTCCTGTCAGGAAGGTCGCAGTTCGTAGTAATAGACGGCAAATCATCGAGTAAAACTGAAGTGATATCAGGTGTTCCCCAGGGAAGCGTCCTGGGACCTCTGCTGTTCCTGATCTATATAAATGACCTGGGTGACAATCTGAGCAGTTCTCTTAGATTGTTCGCAGATGATGCTGTAATTTACCGTCTAGTAAGGTCATCCGAAGACCAGTATCAGTTGCAAAGCGATTTAGAAAAGACTGCTGTATGATGTGTCAGGTGGCAGTTGACGATAAATAACGAAAAGTGTGAGATGATCCACATGAGTTCCAAAAGAAATCCGTTGGAATTCGATTACTCGATAAATAGTACAATTCTCAAGGCTGTCAATTCAACTAAGTACCTGGGTGTTAAAATTACGAACAACTTCAGCTGGAAGGACCACATAGATAATATTGTCGGGAAGGCGAGCCAAAGGTTGCGTTTCATTGGCAGGACGCTTAGAAGATGCAACAAGTCCACTAAAGAGACAGCTTACACTACACTTGTTCGTCCTGTTAGAATATTGCTGCGCGGTGTGGGATCCTTACCAGGTGGGATTGACGGAGGACATCGAAAGGGTGCAGAAAAGGGCAGCTCGTTTTGTATTATCACGTTATAGAGGAGAGAGTGTGGCAGATATGGTACACGAGTTGGGATGGAAGTCATTACAGCATAGACGTTTTTCGTCGCGGCGAGACCTTTTTACGAAATTTCAGTCACCAACTTTCTCTTCCGAATGCGAAAATATTTTGTTGAGCCCAACCTCCATAGGTAGGAATGATCATCAAAATAAAATAAGAGAAATCAGAGCTCGAACAGAAAGGTTTAGGTGTTCGTTTTTCCCGCTCGCTGTTCGGGAGTGGAATAGTAGAGAGATAGTATGATTGTGGTTCGATGAACCCTCTGCCAAGCACTTAAATGTGAATTGCAGAGTAGTCATGTAGGTGTAGATGTAGATGTAGAATCGAGCAGTCGCTCGGCAACAGCTACAGTTAGCAAATAATGTTGCCGGAATGTAAAAGGTGAACGACCTGTGACGTAACTTGTTTATTGTCGAAGCGCCGTCAGAGATGCAGTGAGTTACTGTCTTTGAAAACCGCGGCGCGAAAAACGGACAGAAGAAGAACACTTTTACACATTTCTTTTTTTATGTACGAGATATTCTCGATGAACAGTTACTCATTCTTCTCTTGTCTCTTGTAACTTGTGTCGGACGCGCATGTCTTGCCGCCGTATTATTATCGTTAAAATTAATAATATTTCAGTGTAAAGTAAAAGTGCAATACTGAAAGTGCAATACTGCACAGCAGTAAATTTATTGTGCGACGTGTATGTGAAAACGTCAAAGAAATTATTGTCATTACCAGAAGAGAAGTGCCAGTCAAAACGGCATCCATGTTAAATTTTACATTGCAGTGTAAGTTCCTCTATTAATTGCCATAAATTCAGATTTAAATGGAATTGGTGTATGGACTATTTATTTAGTGTAGAATCTATGTCTCACTCCTTCATGAAGTTATTTAATTTTCTTTATGTTTCTGCCAAATAGGCAGTTCACAGTCACGAATTCTTTCGTCGAAATCGGACGGAAGTTGTATGCGGGAAAATATTTTCTCCGCGCCACATTCTACTGGTAAATGCATGATAAACTACGGTCCCTTAGGAAATTCATGTTGAGCTATCCAAAAATAATTATATTTGGAATAGGCATTTACTCTCCTCTGTAATGCAACTTCCGACTGATCAGACGATCCAACAAGAGACAGCCGCACACGGTCGGCGTTCGCGAATATATTTCCACCGCTGATTATAGCTATATGTTGCAGCATAAAAAAAATATTGTTATAATTACCGACTACGAACGGGGACGTTTATAACGTATGTTTATGTGTACACATTACGTAAACATATCGTTACAAACTGTACGGGAATGCCCTTGATTCCTGCATTTCATTCTGTCGTTTTGCACTCAAGGTAATTCAGTATTCCTAAGCAATACGTTGTTTACGGGCGAGACGCTCTCTCGTTACCCGTCTGCAAAGGTGTATTGATGCAAACAGAGGGCACTTCGAACATACGTTGACGTGACACAGTTTCTTTCGTCAACAAGTGGGTGTATTTTCTGTGCTGGATGTAATGCACAACATTACAGTTTCTGTGGGCGACAGAGCACTATTAAATGTGTTTAGCAAAGTGAATTCAAGTGTGTTACCTCTGGTTGTAGTTGTAGTCGTCATTTCGTTAGAATAAACAAACATTTACAATTTGAAAAACGTTACTATGCTTTGGACGTGCTACTTGTTTGTTTTTGTGGATTGTACATACCTTCCCATTGTGTGAGCCCATCACACAGGCAGCCTGAGGTGCACGCCTGAGTCTCAGGACATGGTTTACCGTGCGCTGCATTTATTTCAAGCGTCAACTTCGCCTCGTAATTTCTTGGGATGTAATTGACGTATTGCGATGCAACCTACGTCATTATTTTTGTGATTTTTCATACTATTGATTGCATACGAAGTAATAGGACGTGTCTATTTAAAAATTCACAAGTTTGTGTTGAAAATAGTATTTGTTTCAGTTTTAAATTTTCGCATAGTATTTGGTTATATATATTGTTTATGAATGTCTGAATATTTATCAGAATACAGTGTAAGAATTGTGAGTATATATATGACAGAGTCGCTTTTTTTAACATTTTAATACTGTTACCAAAATTGAATAGGACGTAGATGAAGATGAGATAGGAGATATGATGCTACGCAAAGAATCTGAGACAGCACTGAAATACCTAAGTCGAAAGAAGGGTCCCAGAGTAGACGACGTTTCATCAGAACTACTGACAGCCTCGGGAGAGCCAGCTATGACAAGACTCTTTCATGTGGTGTGTATTATGTACTAGACAGGCGAGATACACTCAGACTTCCAGAAGAATGTAGTAATTATAGTTACAAAGAAAGCAATTGGTGACAGATGTGAAAATTACCGGTCAGTTTAATAAGTCACGGTTGCAAAATACTAGCACGAATTCTTTACAGAAGAATGGAAAAACTGGTAGAAGCCGACCTCGTGGAAGAATAGTGCGTATTTCCCTCGTAATATAGGAAAACCCGAGGCAGTATTGGTCCTGCGACTGTCTTACAAGATAGGTTAAGGAAAGGCAAACCTAGGTTTATAGCATCTGCAAACTTAGCGAAAGCCCTTGGAAATATTACTGGAATTCTGTGAAGTTCTCAAGGTAACAGGGGTAAAACACAGGGAGCGAAGGGCTATTTACAACATCTAAAAAAACCAGACGGCAGTTCTAAGCGCCGAGGAGCGTTGAAGGTAAGCAGTATTTGAGAAGGGAAAGGAACATAGTTATAGTCCGTCCCTGATGTTATTCAATTCGTACAATGAGTAAGCAGTAAGGGAAACAAAAGAAAAATTTGGAGTAGGAACTACAGTCCAGGGAGAAGAAATAAAGTCTTTGACGTTCGCCGATGATATTGCAATTGAGTCAGAGACAGAAAAGTACACGGAAGAGCAGATGGACTGGATGGACATTGTCTTGAAAGGAAGATATAGGTCGTACACCAACAGAAGCAAATCAAGGATAATGGAATGCAGTCCAATTAAATTAGGTGATGCTCACAGAATTAGATTAGGAAACGAGACACTTGAAGTAGTAGATGAGTTTTGTTATTTGGGAAGCAACGTAAGTGATGATGGGCGAAGAAGGGAACATGTAAAATGTAGACTGGTAATGGCAAGAAAAGCGTTCCTGAAGAAAATAAAATTGTTACCATTGAATGTAGAGTTAAGTGTTAGGAAGTCTTTTCGTAAAGTATTTGTGTGGAGTGTAGCCATGTTTGGAAGTGAAACTCGCATCGTAAACAGTTTACACAAGACGAGAACAGAAGCTTTTGAGATGTGGTTCTACACAAAATTGCTGAAGATTAGGTGGGTAGATCACGTGACTAATGAAGAGGCACAGAATATAATTGAAGAGCAACGGAATTTGTGGAACAACATGACTAGAAGAAGGAATCTGTTGATATGTAAGAGAGAGACTCGGATTTCCTGCTTGCCGAAAGCTGTCGCCTTAACTTAGTCTGGCTATCCGTGCCGCCTCCTGGAACTGTCAAAACTTCCATACTTCACATGGTCTACATTATACCATAGTCCGCTCATCAACACCAAAATATGCGGAAAATCTGGGTTCGAGCCCGGTTCTAGCATAAATTTTCGTATGTCCCTTATTTGATGCCAAGTTATTTGTACTGAGTGAATTTCTTTCGAATTAATTTCGGACGACTTCCAATAGTCATTAATGTCTGTTCACTCAGACATGCAAATGAATAATTACTGTATTAAGATGCGTTTTCAACAGATTTGAAGATGGTGCCCACGGCCGAAATTCATAGTTCAGAAACTAAATCCTTTTGTGATCATAGGCAAGGATAAAAGAGACAAAATTCTACACTTCGTGGATCATAGCTTTTATCCGCGATTGCGTCGTAACTTGGGAAGACAAATAGTGTTCCTAGGCCTTCCGGGAATTCTCATTTAATGCATAGAAGATAGGATTTCTTCGCATTAAGTGTTTATGACTGTAAAGCCAGGTTCCATCAAAAATATAACGCCAAGAAGGACATTGTACAGTAAAGGGGGAAGAATGTGTGATTAATTTTGTGGGTCTGTAAGGGGCGAAACCTAGTAAAGAGGGCTTCCACCTAAAGCAGCAACAACAGTTAAAAGCCGGCTGGACATCGGATCGAGTTGATCTTGAAATACAGCTACTGGTACGTCATTCCATGTTACTTCACGTTTACACGAGAGATCAAAAATGGTAATGGTGTCGAGTAGTAACGTGCTAGTCTCCCTGCAACCCACTGAGAGATGAATTCAGTTGGTGAGAGATCTGGTGAACACTTTGGACGGGGCAAAAATCGCACGTCCTCTGACTCATACAATGTAAGTTTTCACGGCCGGTGTTGTCTTCACTTAAGACTTCCGGGCTGATAGGCCGTGGTCGATGTGAGAAACTCTCCCCTAACATTTCGTATCCGACTGTGGGAGACATCCTCCAAGCTAAAGCGACGAAATGCAAAGAGAACTCGAAGAATCCTAATCATATAGGCAGTACAGAGGGCGCCACTGTGCATCACGTGGCGTTGACAAAGAGACTGTCTCTGGTAATGCCAATATTCTCGATTAAAAGTAATCGATCGTCACGCTTTGGGTGCAACGCTGACATCCAAATTTTATCCAGTTTAGCCTTTCCTGTCAAAATGATTACGGTGTTCATAAATATCGACTGCCTCTCTAAACATGCGCGCTTAATGATGCGAGGTTTTAGATATGACGCCCGTCTCGTTGAATATTATTTTATGATTATCTTCCTGGTAAGCATGTTCTGTTACGGCCGATTTATCCGTGTGACCCAGGCGGCAGTTCCAGGTGGGTCAGAAAATAGTTTCCACCACACACTTGCTTCGCAATTTCCCAAAGAGATCTGTGACCTTATTAATGAACGGAAGACAAACCTTCCCTTTGGCCGACTGTTGTTCCTCGTTCCTCCTGATTCTCTGCCTAGAGCGAAGTGCTCGATGTATATCCTTGCTAGAATAATTATTCTTCACGAAAGTTGACCGTAGATGTTCAATCTCATCTTTTAAATAAACAGGTTCACAAATTATGTGCGCCCTGTCTACCAAGATTTTTATTACTCCTCTTTTTTGTCTGGGGTGGTGGTTCCAATCTATATGTAGATAACGATCAATATGTGTGGCCTTTCTGTACACCTTATGGCCAAACGTTCCGACTCGTCGTTTAATCACAGACACATCCAGAAAATTCAATTTCCCATTATACGATGTCTTCATAGTAAATGGGATTTTCGGATTAATGGTGTTTAGATGTGTCAGGAATGCATCCAACTCATCCGTGTGTCCACACTACGCACGTGCCATCGACATAGCGATACCATTTGGCTGTTCTCTTACTGGCAGTCTGCAACGCCCGTTGTCCAAAAGTCTCCATAAACAAGTCAGCCACCACAGGACTAAGTCCACAGCGACCCCGTCAATCTATTCATAAAAGCCACTATTTTATTGAAAGTAGGTTGTGGTGAGGCAGTGTCAGAATAATGCCACAATACCGGTAGGAAAAATACACTCCTGGAAATGGAAAAAAGAACACATTGACACCGGTGTGTCACACCCACCATACTTGCTCCGGACACGGCGAGAGGGCTGTACAAGCAATGATCACACGCACGGCCCAGCGGACACACCACGAACCGCGGTGTTGGCCGTCGAATGGCGCTAGCTGCGCAGCATTTGTGCACCGCCGCCGTCAGTGTCAGCCAGTTTGCCGTGGCATACGGAGCTCCATCGCAGTCTTTAACACTGGTAGCATGCCGCGACAGCGTGGACGTGAACCGTATGTGCAGTTGACGGACTTTGAGCGAGGGTGTATAGTGGGCATGCGGGAGGCCGGGTGGACGTACCGCCGAATTGCTCAACACGTGGGGCGTGAGGTCTCCATAGTACATCGATGTTGTCGCCAGTGGTCGGCGGAAGGTGCACGTGCCCGTCGACCTGGGACCGCACCGCAGCGACGCACGGATGCACGCCAAGACCATAGGATCCTAAGCAGTGCCGTAGGGGACCGCACCGCCACTTGCTCCTGGGGTATCGGCGAGAACCATTCGCAACCGTCTCCATGAAGCTGGGCTACGGTCCCGCACACCGTTATGAAGTCTTCCGCTCACGCCCCAACATCGTGCAGCCCGCCTCCAGTGGTGTCGCGACAGGCGTGAATGGAGGGACGAATGGAGACGTGTCGTCTTCAGCGATGAGAGTCGCTTCTGCCTTGGTGCCAATGATGGTCGTATGCGTGTTTGGCGCCGTGCAGGTGAGCGCCACAATCAGGACTGCATACGACCGAGGCACACAGGGCCAACACCCGGCAGCATGGTGTGGGGAGCGATCTCCTACACTGGCCGTACACCTCTGGTGATCGTCGAGGGGACACTGAATAGTGCACGGTACATCCAAACCGTCATCGAACCCATCGATCTACCATTCTTAGACAGGCAAGGGAACTTGCTGTTCCAACAGGACAATGCACGTCCGCATGTATCCCGTGCCACCCAACGTGCTCTAGAAGGTGTGAGTCAACTACCCTGGTCAGCAAGATCTCCGGATCTATCTCACATTGATCATGTTTGGGACTGGATGAAGCGTCGTCTCACGCGGTCTGCACGTCCAGCACGAACGCTGGTCCAACTGAGGCGCCAGGTGGAAATGGCATGGCAAGCCGTTCCACAGGACTACATCCAGCATCTCTACGATCGTCTCCATGGGAGAATAGCAGCCTGCATTGCTGCGAAAGGTGGATATACACTGTACTAGTGCCGACATTGTGCATGCTCTGTTGCCTGTGTCTATGTGCCTGTGGTTCTGTCAGTGTGATCATGTGATGTATCTGACCCCAGGAAAGTGTCAGTAAACTTTCCCCTTCCTGGGACAATGAATTCACGGTGTTCTTATTTCAAGTTCCAGGAGTGTATCTGCTACGCATAAGATACACGACACCCTTAGGCTACACCGGGGTTATATAAAATTCCTTGTAGTTGTGGACAGGTTTATATCAGTACCACAAAGAGAAGTGTGAACACCCGTCTTGTTAAACACAGGAGGAAGTGCCACCTGAGTCACACGGATAAATCGGCCGTAGCATAGCGAGCTTACCCCCAGGAAGGTAATCATAAAATAATATTCAACTAGACGAGCGTCATATATAAAACCTCTCATTATTATGCGCGCATGTTTAGAGAGGCAGTCTATGCTGCCTATATAATCAGCGCTTCCTCGAGTTCTCTTTGCAGTTCGCCGCTTCGCCTGTCTCCCGCAATCGGAGACAAAACGTCAGGGGAGAGTTTTATACATCGACCACAGCCTATCAGCCCGCAAGTTTTAAGTGAAGATCCTCTGTGTCGATGTACGGCGCGCCTCAAAAGTCAGTTAACCCTGAAAAAACACTAATTCGCGGAGTAATGTAGGTAGAGAGGACAACTTAACATACATGGCCGAAAGTACATGGGGTTTTATTAATACCAAAACGAGTGCAAAAACAGGTCAACAGGTGGCGTTGCACGATAATCGTGTGTAAAATGGGCTGTAGTGAGAAAGGGAGTCAGATGCCCCAGCAATCGCAGCATGTTGACTTCGCTATAAAAGGCACTACTAGAGAAGCTTTACCATCAGAACGGAGAATCCGTTACTGCAGCTTTACGATGCTACCGCTATGAGACGAGTATTCGAACGGGTGTCGCTGTGAACAACATGATTACAAAGTTCGAAGCCACGGCTTCTTTAGACGATCGGCCCGGAGTGGGCGGCCAGTTGCATGTGCTATTGCTACTCGGACAATTCAGGACGAAACGCAGACTTTAGGGGGTTCATTTCCACATGGTGAAACCAGTGCTCTTGAAGTCGGTAGTAGCACCGGCCGTTCATGCACTGCAGTTTGGAGAGAACTAAGGTGGACTCTCCAATGCTATACGTACAAAAGCTAGTGTCATCCCAAACTTTTAGCCCCAGATTTTGTGACGCGGACAGCATTTGTGGTATTGGATTTTGAAAAAATGGGGCAAGATGACGATTGGTTGGCTAATGTGCTGTGGAACGACGAAGCCCGTTTTACACTCCAAGGTCAGTCAGCCGGCACAGCTGCAGAATTTGGGCTACTAAAAATCCTTGAACCATCGCGGAAACCCCACTACATGACGAGAAAGTCACGGAGCGGTGTGGACATACCACATCAATCACGGTCGGACGCTTCTTCTTCGAGGAAATGCGAGGTGCTGCTTTTCAAACTGTTAGCGTTATGATTGCGAGGTACGCCGGCATATTACAGAATCGCAAAATCCCTAACCTGGCTCATAAATACCTACTGGACGATACGACTTTTATGCAGGATGACGCTCCAAATCATATGTGAAACACTCTGGTTCACATATTTTGGTGAGGATAGCATACTGAGCTGCCACTTCCGTCATGCTATACCTCTAAGGCCTCGTCTGATAAATGGTGTGAGGGTATTTGAAGTCACAAGTCTACCACGATCGTCCGACCTCTTTAGGGTGGACAGTTTCTCACCATACCTACTATTTGCTGTGCGATGCTGCTCATAACATTAACCCTCAACTACAGCTACTGTTGATGCATAACGGCCGACATGTTGAGCCCTTGTTACAAAGAAAATTCTCTCTGCTAAAATTCAATTTTTATGCAAAATATTTACTTTTGTATCATATGAAGTGCTATCCGTTGGTCGTTTTCCTAACTTTTTTAGGTTTTGGTAAAACCTCATGTCATTTCAAGCACTTGTGTCAACTTTTACCTTTCTACCTACATTATCGCATGCAGTATTGACTTTCAAATGTTAACAGACTTTTGGGTCAGCCTGTAGGTCAGGACGGAAGGAAAAACATGCGTTGTTGCGTAAGATAATGTCGTGGAGACCTCGATGAGTGGGAGCTGCCACCAGTCTTAACACGTCATAATTCTAGTGGCTGCTGTCTAAATTATTTTCAATGCAAACCGAAAGGTGATCTAGTTCTGGACGCCGCTGCATCTCGATCCATCATGTCTGGTACTATACCCATGTGACGATAACGAACGTGAATTAACGGTGTTAATTCTGCTCGTAACCTCTACAAACTGATTTGCCCATAGTGATTTTTTTGCAAAGACGACGTTGTGCATTTTCTGAGCAGTGCTGGCTTTATGTGGACCTCTGTCGACACTCCTCTCTCTGCTGCCGCGTCAAGGAAAGCAGCAGCAATGGCTGCCGTGCTTGCAGCCCGTGGGGCTTCGGACGTCTTCGCACTACGCCTGTGGAACTAATCTTACTTCAAACAAGCGAAACAGATGACTCAACTTATATGCCGTGGTTGTATGATTCTGCACGTTCGAGAGAACAACATTTCTGATCTCCAGGTCGAATCGAACTGGGCCACTGAGATCCCGCACGGGCTCTAGCCCAACTGAGCCACTGAGATACTGCAGGGTCGCTAGTCAAACTAGGCCATTCAGACGCTGCAGAGTCGTTAGTCGAACTGGGCCACTGAGATCCCGCACAGTCGCTGGTTGAATGTGGCCATTCAGATCCTTCACAACGTACGGTATGGGCCTCCTGAAACCATCAGTTCCATATTCGTACTTCAGTGGTGTGATCCGGAGCATCAGAGGAAGCAATATTGCTGAACGACAAATAGCGATCTCGAAAAGATCCTGCCGCAGTGAAACTCCGATAGCTGCTGGTAGACGAGTCTCCTTTACACAAGAGGATCAAACGTATCTTCTCATTTGCAAACAACGTTCAAAGTGCCTACTGAATGAGAAACTCACTGTGTAATATTAATGTATGTACAGCATGTAAATGGCGATTCTCCTGCCTACTTCGCTTCGCTTGCCCTGAAAATCTAATCGTTAGCGTACCCTGGCATGTAGGACACATCAGTCAGATGTAACTTTCGTTGCATGCCACTTTCATGATGTCGCATTTTAATGGTCAACAGTGGATTTACTCGGTGAGTCACATTAATGTGGCCGCCGCCTATGTTCGACCTCGAAGTGCAATAAACATTCACAGACGGCAGGTCGCAGCAGTAGCTCTGGGGTATATAAAGCGTGCAAAGGATACGGGGGGATGCAGAAAAGAGTGCAGTCGCTGTCTTAATGCGAAAACGGACCGACTTATCTGACGTCCAAACAGCCATGATGATTGTTTTTAGGGCCAAGGATAGATGCAATCCGAAACGGCTAGGGTTGTAAATTGTTCGCGTACCTCCGAAGTACACTGCGCATGGCAAAATGGCGTTATCTAAAATGGACGTTGAGGTAACTTGGTGCATGGTAGGCCAGAGATGAGAGAATGAACGACGGCTGCGGAGATGTTTACTGGCGAATACAAGAGCGACTGTTGAGCAACTGACAGCTCCCATGCGACAAGGGTCTGCCAATCGTGTCTCCCCAACGACCGTTCAGCGAACGTTGCTGACCTTTGAACTCCACAGCACGCGCCTCGTTCATGCAACCATGCTGACTGCTGTTCATTGGCCATAAGGTCTGGAATCTACACGTTAGTATAGCAATTGGATTTCGACTGAGAGGCAACAGGTGGCCTTAGCAGATGTATCACATTTTTGCTCCATCTGACAGACGGCCATTGTCGTAAATGGCGCAGCCCCCATTTCCACTACCTTCCTCCCTCACCAGCATCAACTTCTTCCCGTCATTCCTCTGCTCTGACTCCTCACATTAGTTTGATTTACAGGTGTATGAGCCTGTGGTTCTTCATCCATGTTCTCTCTTCCTCTATTCTATCCTGCTGCCATCCTTTTCACCCCACGTGCAAAACGTTTCTAACCCTACCTGTATGACAGCAAGTGCTCTTCTTGTCCCTTACTGCAGAATGTTTTCGTATCATTCTCTCGGTGATTTCCTCATTCCAGAATGCGCATTGGATCAACACAGTATACATCTATCGTAATGGAGCATGCAGTTTCCTATTCCTCAGTATGATGGCACCTGCTAACAGAACAATCAAACGTGTCACTCAGCTCACAGTATATGTGCGTGGTTCGAAGAGAACCAAGACGAGTTTAATGCGCTCCCCTGACCAACAAATGACCCGGATTTTAATCCTATGGAGGACCTGTCACATCACTTGGATCGGACTCTTCGCGCCGTCAGTTCTCAACTATGAAACCTAGCGCAGCTGTCTGAACTGCAAAAGATGGAAATTCACGTTTTCGACAGGTGGTCAATTATCGTGACTGGACAGTGTAGGAGTGTTCTTGATAGATTAATTTCTGTATATTAGGTGGGTTTCCCTGGCGATAGTATATGAGTAGTTCAAACCATTTTAAATACGAGTGGCTCGTTTTCCAAATGTATGGTGGTGCATAAGTGTTTAAGCAGTCTCAAGCAGAAATCAGGAAGAACAGGTCTTCCTCGTTTCCAATAAATATATAGCCTTGTTCATTCGTTGTGGATGTACATAATAAGGTAATAAAATGATATAGTAATTTTTCTTATGTAACTCTAATAAAATAACTGAAACAGACTAAATTATTTGCCTTACCTGTATTCCACTTTCTGAGATTTAATTTTTCTTGCCATTTACTCGTATTTGCTTGTTGATTGTTTGTTACCGGTCATCTCTCCCCCCCCCCCCCCCCCCCCCTAGTGGCTGTAACACTGTGTGTTTCATACATCGTTTTACTATCATTTAGCTTGTTAATCACTTTCATCAGTGACTACACGTTGTCTGTTCTCTTTTCTTTGCGAGATAAATAATTTATTTTTGTTCCATGTGTACGTGAACGACTTATGTTCGTTCTTCACAGACTCTTTAGTTCCTTTATTTTCATTTTACTCTAATAGGTCATAACACCGAAACAGGATGCGTGTCCACGTAAATAAAAATGTGATCAATTCTAAGAATATTACTCTTTAATTACAATGTTACGTGACGAATCCGAGTCAAGGAAACACCGCATGGAAAATAATAAACTTCGTGGAAAATGTTGGCTCGTCGATACATATTTATTTTCTTTTTGCTGATTCGGGATGGTAGGTCCGCAACTGTAAGGTATTAAAAAACTTTGAATTTTTTTTTTTTATTTTTTGGCCTTAGTGGTATTAATATACAATTTTTGCTGCATTGGTTACCGCTTTCGGGTTGACACGCCCATTCTCAAATCACGTACCTTGTTATTAAGCGTGACCGCCCATACAATAAGGTGCCAAAAAGAACGAATTGCTTCTGTACAGAAAGTCAAACTGTGGGCAACAAGTACTCCCATCGAAAAGGTAGCCTAGGTGTCTACTGTTAGACCTGAACGACACAACCGAACTGTTCATATAGCCGAGACATACAAAATAAAAATTTATCAAATTTCCTCATTTTTTTTCTTTATTCATCATTTAATTCCCATCAACGCGGGGTAGATGTGACAAGCTGGCTACAACAGCCATGTTGCCGCTCTTCAATACAATTTTTTTGTTATTCGATGGTGTGGTTAGCATTATGACAATGAGGGTCACGGCGACACATCCGTAAAGTCCATTGAGGTTAGGAAAGCAGGCAAAATGGAGGAGGCCAATGTTGGGCTGAAATGTATAAAAGGAGGCCGGGGAAGAAATTAGCGAATGTACTTCAGCAGGCTTGGGGAGGTGTGTGAGC
This sequence comes from Schistocerca gregaria, assembly GCF_023897955.1. Lineage (NCBI taxonomy): Eukaryota > Metazoa > Arthropoda > Insecta > Orthoptera > Acrididae > Schistocerca > Schistocerca gregaria. The sequence continues at coordinate 484,623,853 of NC_064921.1, read as the reverse complement.
TTTGATCTAAAAACTACTGTGCGTCCTATGGGTATAAACTGTTAAGATAGGCCGGATTTCTGGACCAGGAAGAGGGAGACTTTTGAAACTGCCATCGGATAGGATATGGAAGGTGAGGGGGGGGGGGAGGAAGGGGGGAGGGTGTCGAGGGAGTAGAATGTGTTAGTATGAGCCGCTTCACGCATCGTAAGGTGTCATACGTTATTTTCGTCGTCCTTAGGGGACGATATACCATAGAGACAGTAGAATTCTGGCACTGCCCTCCTGGAATACCCGTTCTCTGAAATCACCCAGCAGCTCCTTTACTATGAATGAACTTCAGAATTAACATCTGCAACGACTGTCTTTGACGAAATCCACTGTAACATGAAGAAAGTATCATTTCGATGGTTGAAACCGATTACGTTTATTCGAATTTATGTTTATGCTCAATATCTGAAGACGAAATTGTAATTAACTTCGTATGTTCTGCGTCATCAGAGACCATTAAGAAGCCTGTGGATGATCAGAGGTTAAAGGGGGTTAGTGAAATGCCATCCGCATCCACAAATCTGTGATCCGTGTACACTGATATTACGTTAAGTACTCTTCCATCCGTTGCAGCTCTGACGATATTTTTGAGTCTGAATTGTTTTACTATGCGGAAATGCATATAGTCAGTAATGAAGATCCTGTTAACTAATGCGTTGTGTAAGGATTTTCAGTTGCATCAAGTTTAAAAAAAAATTTCGGGCACTCACAATGTTTCTCTACATTGGTTGTTTCGGAAGCGATTTTGTACATTCTGCAGACGAAAACGAACTTTTGTTAAGTAAAAGCATAACTTCGCTGCCTATCTCACCAAAATTTGACTCAACGTTGCCTGTCGTATTTCTTACACGTCGTCATAATTACTGAAAAATATTTCAGTACATTTGATGGCAGTCGTTTACTTGATAGTTGGAAATAAATCAAGAGACGCGCGATAAAGCAATGATAACATGGGACGCTGCCCCTATCACAGCCTGAACATCGCTAATGATCGTATCCGGTAACTGCGTAATTGCAAAGCCAATAAAATATGACTGAAACGTGAGGCAATTCCTGGTAAGACTCAATTAGAATGTTCGTGTAATGGCGTGGAAGACTTGGCCGGGCACGTCGCCCTTAGCGACGCATTTTTAAATAATGGCCGAATGCAACGAGTTGTTCACACTGCCACCGCGGATCTCGCCGTAGCTTTGTTCCTGTGGCATTGAAAGACAGCCCTGCTCATTGCGCTGCACGTTAGGGCGAATGTAGGGGGGCACTACGTGGGCAATAGTAGTGATTCAAGATACCAGTCATAAACATACTAATAGTTCACCCCCCAGGAGTTGCTAATAGCAAACATTGCCTAATGTACAGCAAAACTACTATATTTATTTGGTCTCAAAACTGCTCTCGGATTCTAAGACCATCGTCAGATGACAAAATTAAATTTTACGGAATAATATGAAAGGTTTCTTGCTTAATATTGTTCTTACGTTCTGCCAAACACTAACGTAAAATTCATTTAGTGTTAAATACTTCCGTACTACCACCGGTCTCTCCTCAGGCCGTAAGCAAGCATCCTTTGCACATTCAATTGTCAATATATACAAATCCGTCTGCTGTAATGCTCACGGAAGGTCACATGATAAGGTGTTATAATGTACCTTTTCCCTCCGGTGAATAAAAGCTTATGTGACACGTATACTTAATGCACCGCAGTTGATTGAGACAAGAAATCAGTTCCGAAGAACAATGTTTACCGCAAGAATACAAGTAGTTATATCTTTATCATTACTGCACTGTGTTAAGTCAAACCACGATAAAAATACATAAATGATAAATTAATCATGCACTGTAGATAGCAATAATTTTGAATAATTAAATAGCTGAACAAATTTATATTGCAGACTAATTTAAGTAGCCAGCTCGAAAGCGAACAAAAGATAAATTTGGTTAATGACTGACATGACTTTGAAATCACGCAATAACTGCCACTGGATAATGATGTTAATTTGGAATTCACTGATATTATTTACAGTTACGTACATCAATAACAGGTAGCAACGAGCAACACTTTATGTCAGCTGTAGTGAGTTACGTAACTCACGGTAATATCTGTAAATCTGCAAAAAATTACCAGAACTAATAACTGTTCATTAACTGTTATATCCCAAATTAAGGTCGTAAAATATTTCGTCTATAGCAATAACCAGTCGGCAATAACAATGTTATGAAGATAAAGTTACTTGAAATTATCCGCGAAACACGACATAAAATCATAAAATTATTTTGGCTGCAACATTTTCATCATACATTCGTTATTGAAATATAAATTGCTTATAAATAAGTTTTGGTTTAACTGATTACCTGCAGTAATAGTGAAACAATGGGTGAATTACTATCTGATCCCATTTGAATGTGAGTTCTGTAACATTAATTAGATTTACCTGCTATTAATTATTTCTTTCACTCGTGAAATTCTCGCTAGTTTTGGTGAAGGGATGGGGTCTGCTGATGGTTATGACTTGGGTCAATTAGCTTCACTCACTAAATTTATAATTTGACTAAACAACAATATCATGTTTAAAAAAAATATCTACTAAGCTAGCAGGCTTTATACAGAACTTCGTTCTATGTATACAGTTTTGTTACAATATTTCGTGTAGAAGCACACAACATAATGCCGATTACACAACTCATAATACTTATAAGTCAAACAAAAGATACATAAACACACAGATTTCATTGAATAAAATACTAATGGTTATACATGTAGCACATCATATATAACAATGAACATTTATGACACGCATATGTATAAAAAGTTAACGATCTGTACCATATGTAAATTAGCATATTTGTGTATTGCTTGGCACTAATAAACCACAAATTAGTACCAATTTATATTAATGCATTTTCAGCTGTGTGAAATGATCCACACCTTACGTTTTGTATACCTATTGTTTTACAATGATCTTTGACGGATGCAGTACATTTCAGTTTAATGTAAGTGGAATACAGAAAATACTTACGTATGTTTGGTATACCTATGGCTTAATGCAATATGTATCCACATCAACAGCTGGGTTTTAATTCTCTAATGGATATATTAATCATCATAGACCGACGAGTGTAATATGTTGGCTGACAATATTTAGGAATATAGTTGCATACAGAATACGTTATTAGTCATAACGGACTCCAGAAATGGAAATTATTGCTGTGCAGAGTGGCTGCGCGGTTAGAGGCGCTACGTCACGGATTGCGCGACCCCTCCCGCCAGAGGTTCAAGTCCTTTCTCGGGCATGGGTGTGTGTGTTGTTCTTAGCATAAGTTAGTTTATGTAGTATGTGAGTCTACGGACCGCTTTCCTCAGCAGTTTGATCCATTAGTAATTCACACACATTTGAACACGAAAATTGTTACAACAAATGTTGGCTCAAAGCAAACCAAATACTCGCATTTTAAAAGAACACCTGCATACAGGGTATGTCTAATTTGAATAGACTGAATTTTTAAAAATGTAAGACAAATACTCAGGAATTAAAGCAACAGGTAAATAAATGTATAATTAATATTTACAGACTGAATACTTAATAGTGGTATAACTAACGCAGATGGCCACTTATATAGACACATTGCTGAAACCACATCGAACACTAGCTGATTAAAACAAGTCACAAATTCACTTTGGAGGCACCTGTGTTGCACGTTTATTGTAGTGATAATAGTGGGAATGAAGTCGTAAGGTGCTGTCAGAAATTGCATTACCCTTTTTGGTTAACATAATTTATAACAGGGTAATACGAACTTCAACATTAAAATCCAAAAACCTTGTTTTAATTTTCACGGGATGAATAACACATCGTATATACTTCATATTACAATTTATGATGGCAGCGTCCCACGAGAAATATCAGTTTAATAGTGCAGTGAATGTCCACATTAAAGCAAGCTAAAAGACCGTCTCATAGACCTTACGTAACAGCTATACAAGTTAAATCCTGAATTAGAAGGCTTAGCTGTCTTTTCAAGTAAGTGAAGTGGAGACTTCGTTACACACCAAGAGGTGGCTTGCTGAGTGTGATGTAGATAGATGCAGATGAATGAATCTGCAATTACCATACAACTTATTAAAACTTGAAAAACGCGTAATAGCGAAGTCCACTGCAGTAGACAGATTTTAAAAAGAGCAACAATCATTCCATCGCTTGTGCCAGTCAACACTTGAAAATTTAAAGATTAAATACATAACTAACAAATAACGGGCCGAGCGGTTCTAGGCGCTACAGTCTGGAGCCGCGCGACCGCTGCGGTCGCAGGTTCGAATCCTGTCTCGGGCATGGATGTGTGTGATGTCCTTAGGTTAGTTAGGTTTAAGTAGTTCTAAGTTCTAGGGGACTGATGACCTCAGCAGTTAAGTCCCATAGTGCTCAGAGCCATTTGAACCAAATAACGCAATTCTCAGACAAACAGCCTTTTCAAGCAGTCTCTGTCTACAGGAGATCCACGGTCCGGCAAACAATTTGCACTCCTCCCCGCTGATATGCCACACAAAGTCCTGATGCAACTGATATCAATAATCCCCACCTTTTTCCATTCCTTTGTTCCCACTCCTCTTTCAACTTACACTTTTCACAGCTGCGGGTATCGCGTGGTGTCTGTTGTTTCCTACATTTCCGAAAGAACAGACACCACGTTTTTCTATAGCTATCTTAGACACACTTACAGCCCATTGCCACACTGCCCGTCATTGCCGTCCGCGTTACTCGCTACACCTCTCGAAGGCCCACCACATAAGCCCGCGGCCCACGGTGACTTGCACGGGCCCAAACAGCCTCACGCTTGTTTCCTAGAAACCCTCTGAGGGGAAATTTGGAGACAACAGTTGAATTGTCCAAGAAGTGTAAGGCACAGCATAACCATCGCAAAATAAATTGATAAAAGCACGCAAGACAGTTCATTTATGAAGATGAGTAGTTTGCTATTATAATGTGGTGTGTCAGTTTTGGAGTTTTGCATACCCACATGATGCTTGATTTCAATTTATGGTTACCTACAGAGAAGTGGAGTACCCCATACTACCACGCAAGTTAATTAAACGATAATATCAAGCAATGAAGAGCCTTAGTGAATGGAAATTAATACGGGTGTATCATCCAAAATAACAATATTGGACCGCAACACGGATACAGGCGTATTAATGAAAGCAGGAATCAGCTAACTGATAGCAATAATAAATGGTCACTGTAACAATTAGATTTAATGCCGCAAAGTAAACCACACGAGTTACCGACGGATATGAACAGTTGAGAATTGAATACTTGGATAAGATGTTTGTAATGGTGAACTGTAACATTGGCACTTGCACCTGGACACATAGATGCAAAGGTGCAGCTAACACACAAATACAAGCACTGACTGTAAGCAAGGTTAGTAAACTGCAGGAAGAGCAGTGGAAAACAGGCTCGAACACTAGTGAGATTGCCAAAGCACATAATTAAACCAAACTAGCGGGTAACGAAGTATTAAAGCGGTGTAACTGGCTCCTTAAGGGATTGAAGTAAAATAGCGTTATTTATGCTGAATAAATGCCCTCCAGTTCTACTTCACAAATCCTTTATTTGGATAAAATAGTGCACACGACTGGGGTTCAGGATGTAAACTTCAACTTCAGGCGCCTTACATCCTGAATTTCGGGTCCGGTGTACGATTTTAACTACAAAAAGGATTTGTCAAGTTCAACTGGAGCAGATGCATTCATCACGAAATGTTGTTGATGTTGGTGATGTCTCGCAAAGAGTATAATATCACGTTATTACCGAATTGGTGATTCCAAATATGGCACATCTTAGCATTCTCTTAGCGTACTGCGGAAGGCAGCGGAAGTAGTGGTTGGGTTCCTTGAGCTGAGCTCTCACTCTGTCGACAATATTCATCTGGAAACACTTTCTGTGCGACTGCAAGGTCAGCCCCATCACTCGTGTAGCAATAACACTTTACTCCATGATCTCCCAGCGGCAAGTGTTTCTCTGTCACCTAGCATGAAGTGTAGAGTGATGTGTTCTCATTGTGAATGGTCTGTAGCTTGGCTGCCTTTTCTCCAGAGCAGGTACAGGCTGACCACTAACGATAAGGACAGCGAGTTCCGTACAATAAGACGCAAGTAAAGAGTTAAATGATCTACTACTCCTCCGGATTTTTGCTATATTCAGCCAATGGTGCTCAGAGGTGTGAAGAAAGAAAGCAGAAAATCTCCACCACTGCATAATTTGGAAACGGCCCATAGGCCAGCGGACATGTGGGCACAGCCAAGAAGTGCGTGACTTACAAAAAAGTAACAGTGAGAACCAATCAGAGCTCTGGATTCTGAAACTTTAACCGAACGTTACTTCAAGGCATCGTAACGAAGACTGACACGGTCGCCTGGGAGTGACACCTGGCTACAGATCTCTTACCTTACTAAAAGGCTTCTACGAAGAATACTGTGTTTATTAAACAGAAAGCAGCCATCCCAAGGCCCTCCTGCAGAGAGTGGAGTGAGGGGAACGGAATGCTTGTCCGTTTTATCTGAGGCTGCAACTCCGCCTCGGATTCTGAACATTTTTATGGTAGTCAACTCCTCTTAAAAGGGTTCTTATCTTAAGCTATCCAGCCATTAGGCTTTCAACTCAGCAGTCCCGTCACCGTGCTTTCAAAGAGAAGTGAGCAGAAACCAATAAAAGTCACTGGAGGCAGTGAATCTCGATTGCGACTATTTAATAGAGGGAAACGAACATAAAACATTCTGAAGTGTGATTGGGGACAGTTTCTGAGAAAAATGGCCACCTAACATTATCAACACATATTTTTCAAAACACACGGACGGTTTGATTATGTACAGCATGTCGTAGCCGAGAATAACGAAAGTACTAAAAGTATTTGCCAGTAGTTCTTCAATTAAAACTCATCAAGGAACAATTTTTAATCTACGTTTTTAGTTGTTGCGTTAAATGTTGCGTGATCACAAAATCGTTAGAGAGATATTTTCCAATTTCTGTTAACTGGAGGAAGATAATATAAGCTAGAAACAGAAGTTGTGCAGTTAACAATACACTCCGTAAGTCTGTCGTTCAGGAAAATAATATAGTGGATGAGCTGTGATTTGACAGATATTTTCCGGTTATGTATCGTAGACATAGGCTTTGCAAGTCCACCAAGTGATCTGCTTACGGTGTAACCTCTCCACAAAATAAAATAATATTAGTAATATTCATATTTAGTGTAACCTCAAAACAGAAAAATTCCTAAACCTCTCAACAGTAAAAAAATATAATTATGTCGTTCACATTCAGTATAACCTACCAACAGGAAAATTGCGTAACCTATCAATAATAAAATGTGAGTAATGACTCAATAATAAAAAAAATGCGACTCACTTATAACCTTTCAATAATCAGTGTGAATTTAAACTGGTAAATTTAGGACGTCAGCAGTGCTGCGTCATGGCCCTGAACATCATTCTGAATAAATTGAAAAATCTTACCTCAATTAGGTCGCCGGATAACGTGTATATATCTGCTCCTATAAGTTTTTCTGGCGCAGCTCAGTGCAATGCTGGCCGATAGATTTGTCATGTATAGAAGAAACAACTGATTTTTCTTTTCAATAATCGGTATGACCAAGGATTGGAGAAATTAGTAAATTCTTTGAATTGAAATGAATGATTGTCAAAAGTAACTTTTTATGAGAAAAATTATTATTAAGGGATTTTTTAAAAACATTTACATGGGATTTGATATAACAATACTACGTATGCGCGAGGCTGCTTTTACCTTATGCTACAACGCTCAGGCTCCGCCATCGCTCCACCACGACCGGCCCAGCCAACACGATACACCAGACTGCTAGCAACTACTTACTGCTGCTGCTACACAGTTCCTACTGCAGTCAACACTGCTCTTTGGTCTCAGATCCTCTTATAGCTTACATGTCGCAGGCAGCGCGTGAGCAATACATCGAAATTACATTTTACGGAACATACTAAGAAGCTCTAGTAGCTAATCTAAAGGTTAATAAATATAACGTTCAGAATGTAGTTTTTCACCAATATCTAGTACGCCCATGCCGTGGTCGGAAGAAAATATACCCGCTTTTCCACGCAGGTTTTCAATAAATGCAAAATTGTGCTCGTATCCCTCTTCGATTGTGATTTTTAACGACACACAGAGTTGTTCACTACGTGATAACTCCCTTTCTACAAGTAGACTTTTTATTGTAATTCCCTTGAGATATGTATTAGTTTAAAAACAATACACAGTACGTCACGTAATGAGCTTTCTTGTTTTAAGTAATTCCAGAGTAATTAATAAATAAAGCTGAAAATCGTCGCAGTTTGTCAACAATTTTGCTTAGAACTTTTCCTATAAATAAACATGCTAAATTTGCATCAGTCTTTTTATTTCATAGCGTATGTCAATGAGGAGATTTCGATATCAGATACTGGATTGTAGGGCGTGTCCAAGAGAGGATATAGACTCAAATCATAATTTAATAGTTATAAAGAATGGGCTGTTGCTTAAGAGACTTGTCAGGGCGAATCAGTACTTTAAAGAAGTGGATGCTGAAGTACTAAGGAATGAAGGATACGCTTGAAGCTCTCCAAGTCCATAAATACTGCGACAAGAAATAGCTCAGTAGACAGTAGAGTTGAAGAGGAATGGGTGTCCCTAAAAACTGCAATCATAGAAGCTGTAAAGGAAAACGTAGGTACCAGGAAGGTAGCTGCGAAGAATCCATGGGCAACAAAAGAAATATTTGTTGATCGATGAAAGAAGGAAGTACCAAAATCTTCAGGGGAAATCAGCAATACAGATCTACAAGTCACTTAGGAGTGAAATAAATAGTAAGTGCAGAGAAGCTAAAGCGAACAGCTGCACGAAAAATGTGAAGAAATCTAAAAAGGAATGGGTGTCGGAAGGACTGACTCAGTATATAGAAAAGAGAAGAAATCAATCGGTGAAATTGAAAGGAACGGTTGTATTCTTAGGCCTTCAGCGGGAATTACACTGTTAGATGCAGGGGAGAGACCGGATAGGTAGAATGAGTACACTGAGGGGGAAGAATTGTCTGATGAGAAGAAACAAGAGTCGATATAGAAGACATAAGGGATCCAGTATCAGAGTAAGAATTTAAAACAGCTTTGGAAGACGTAAGATCGAATAAGTCCGAAAGGATAGATAACATTCCATCAGGATTTCTAAAACCATTGGGGAAAGTGGCAACAAAACAACTACTCATGCTGACATGTAGATTATATGAGTCTAGCAGTATACCGTCTGACTTTCAGAAGAACGTCAGCCACACAGTTCCGAAGATTACAAGAGCCGAAAATTTCGAAGATTATCGTATCGGCTTAACAGCTCATGCATCCAAGTTATTTATAAGAATAATATAGCCAAAATGGAAAAGAAAATGAGTACCTATCAGTTTGGCTTTAGGAAAGATAAAGACACCAAAGACGCAATTCTTTCTTTGCGGCTGATAGTGGAAGCAAGACTGAAGAAAAACCAAGACATGTTCATAGGACTTATCTACCTTGAAAATGCGTTCGACAATATAAAATCGTGCAAGGTATTCAAAATTCTGAGAAAAATAGGAGTAAGCTGTAGGGAAAGACGGATAATACAAAATATCTACAAGAGCCAAGACGGAACAGTAAGAATAGAAGACCAAGAGTGGTCAGATTAAAAAGGATATAAGACAGGGATGTAGTCTTTCGCCCCTATTGTTCAATCTGTACATCGAAGAAGCAATGACGGAAGTAAAAGAAAGGTTCAAGAGTGGAATTTAAATTCAGAGTGAAAGAATACCAGCGGTAAGATTCGCTAATAATATTGCTATCCCCAGTGAAAGTGAAGTAACATTGGTACCCTCAGTGAAAGTGAGGAATAATTACAGGGTCTGCTGAATGGAATGAACAGTCTAGTGATACAGGATATGGAACGAGAGCAAATCGAAGTGAAGTAACGGAAGTGAGAACAGCGAGAGAGTTATCATGATTGATGGTCACGAAGTAGATGACGTTAAGGAATGCTGCTCTCTGGGCGGCAAAATAATCCATGACGGACAGAGTAAGGACGACATAAAAAGCAGACAGCAATGGCGAAAAGGGGATTCCTGGCCAAGGGAAGTCTGCTAATACCAAATACAGCCCTTGATTTAAGAAAGAAATTTTTGAGAATGTACATTTGGAGCATAGCACTGTATGGTAGTGAAACGTGGGCTGTAGGAAGACCAGATCAGAAGAGAATCGAAACACTGGAGACGATTCAGAATTATTTGATTACATTTGAGTATAATTTTATTGATTGCTATTGTGGGAACTTATTTCCGATTTAACATTTACGTAGCTCATCAAGTGCACTGTGTCATAATAAGGAAAACTGATACGTTAGATTGACATCGGTCACAAAAACTCGCGCTACATTCCTCTCGAGTGACTACATAATTATTCTGAGACAGCGTTTCACATAATCGGCGCAATTAAACACAATGGAAGCGAAGAAGGACAATAAATGTTTACTATATGAAATGTAGTAAACGTTTATGTAAAAACATTATGGGCACCGATAATCGAAAGGAGTTTAATTTGTGTTATCACTGTTAATTTATTCACGGTGGAGAAGCCGACAAATATCGTTTTGAAATTTATGTGCCGCCCTTTAATATTCTTTCACAAAACAATGTCACAGTGTACTTCAGCACCTATAAAGACATCTACATACAACCATATAGGAAAGTTGCTTAACTGATCTAAATCCTTTTCAGTATCACTGAATAAATCAGCGTGTGAGTCGTTTTATAAGACTGTTTTTACGATACCATTTAAACTATACTTTACTTTCTAATTTTGTTCGTCTCATGATGAATATGTGGAAACCTAAAATCATTAAAATTGCAACCCACGTAGTTAATAACGAAAGTTGACTTACTGTGCGTGTACTCAATTTGAGGAAAAATACATCGCTAAGTTTGTAGTTGAACTGTGGGTGTACGGGACGTGAAATTTCGTAAAAAATGCTTCGAATTCTGGGAGTACAAGTGGTCCTAAACAGGCTGTGCGTGGAATCGAACTGAGCTTGTATGATATGTGTGCGTCACTCCATGCTCATTCAGCTCTTATGCCAGAGTCCATCAACCATAATGACAAAAAATGGTTCAAATGGCTCTGAGCACTATGGGACTCAACTTCTGTGTTCATCAGTATCGTAGAACGTAGAGCTAATTAAACCTAACTAACCTAAGGACATCACAAACATCCATGCCCGAGGCAGGATTCGAACCTGCGACCGTAGCAGTCTCGTGGTTCCAGACTGCAGCGCCTAGAACCGAACGACCGCTTCAACTGTTATTATGCGAGAGAACATGCGAACATACTGGCCATTGTGAGAGACATACAAGTTTTTTAACGAGGTAGGCCAAGTACTGTCAAGTTGTCTTGTAGAAAGAAAGCCTCACGGAGGCCTCTAAGATAGGGCAAAATTGCCGAACTTACCCTATCACAAATGTAACGGCTGCTGTCCAGATTACGCGCTATGCGAACCAGAGACGATCGTGTTATACCCTGAAACACACCCAAACCAATCACCCCAAGGTAGTGAGCCGTATAACGATGCAAACTGGCATGAAACAGTTATCAGTCTTCTGACTGGTTCGATGCTGGCTGGCGGCTTCGAATTCCTTTCCTGCGCTAAGCTCTTCATCACAGAATAGTATTGGCACCCTACATCCTGAATCATTCGAGGGCTATACTTCAGTCTCTGGCTTCCCTTGCAGTTTTTACCCACTACAGCTCTCTCCAGTGCCACGGAGGTTACATCTTGATCTGCACTCGTTCTATCATCATGTCCCTCCCTATGGTCATTGTTTTTCGTGTTTTTAGTTAAGTTCCTTCCTTCGCCGATTTTACGGAGAGCCTCCCCATTATTTAGCCTATCAGTCCAACGATCTTCTGCAGCACCACATCTCAAACACTTCAGTTATCTTCTTTTTCAGTTTTCCCATTGTCCGTGATTCACTGTCATGCAATCCTGTGCTCCAAATATACATCCTCATTAATTTCTTGTATAAAATCAATTTTAGTAAATTGAAACAGGTCACTTCCAAACCATATTGGAAGAAGTTATCAGCGCCTTCCGGTATAACAGTTCACACAAATATTCGATAGCCTCCCATACAAAAGATCGGGGTCATCCATTTGACGTTGTCCTTTGTTCAGTGCGTGCAATACTTTTACGTAGCATGACCTAAACGTATTACTCACATTGAACAAACGAAACAAGATGTCTCTATACTATAAACTAGAAATCCATATCCACAGACAGAAACTCTGGAATAATCTGATCAGTCATCAAACAGGCCCAGACAACTTTTTCAAAAGCTTACAGCATTTTCGTATTCACAATTTCAGTCTACATCAACTTAATTTCCCTACTGTATTCATTTCCAGTAAGTGCAACCTACAATATATAGGGAGAGTCACTAACTATTGCCAACAAGAATAACTCCGAAAGTATGATAGTAGCTGAGAAATGTATGGGACAAATGTTGCATGGGACAACGGGGGCCATAACAGACGTTGGTTTTCTGTTGCTTTGGGGGGGGGGGGGGGGCGAGGGGGGTCGCGTGGGATAAATGAAGGTCAACTTTATTTTTTGAAGTTAAATGCTATAATTTGGTACTTATTATATGATAACGGCTATCGAGACGATTCAAATGATGTTTTTTAAGGGCAACGAAGTTCACAAAGGTGGCATGAACGTCCATTTATAGAAGGTGTTCGAACTGATGACTATTGGTATCAATGCAATGATTCTGAGCATCGATTGAGTGGTATTCCTTAGCAGATCGGCACTTATCGAAGCGCATCCTCTGACAATTCTCTCTCGCATATCTTCACGTGTAATTGGAACATACTATAAACAATGTCTTTTACGAATCACCACATGCAAAAATCCAGAGGAGTCAAGTCTGGTGAGCGAGCCGACCACGACATGTTGAAAGGTAGCTAGACTGAGTCACAGCGCCAGAGATTGCGCCAAAGAGTATTATTCCGCCACCTCCACTGGCGCAGTAGTTGTTCAGAGAATGTCGAGGGCAGTTGTAGTTCAGAGGTTGTCGTTGGCAGAGCTTGTTGAGAGGATGTCGAGAGCAGTATTAGTTGAGAGCATGTCGTGTGCAGTTATTGTTCTGCTGGGCGAGAGAATAGATGCTGTTCGGCTGGTGTAATGTATATATGGAAGATGTTGCAATAATCACAGTGTATTTTTCGTCAATATATATGGAGGTAACAAATTTTTTTTTATTATTTCAAATCTCCTTAATAATAATGCCTCTTGGTCACAGATTCAGTCAACATAGCATCTGGCTCGTGTTCATGTATTAGACTTGTAATTCTGGTTTCAATGTGCAATTATAGTATTTCTGGTTTTTCAGTTAGTTCATTGTGTTTAAAATTTCTTGTCGTATTAAGGAAGGACCGTGCCAGATACATGTACGTTGAGTCACACTACCACACACAGAACAGTTACACTTGTGCTTATTGCTCCGTAGCTTTAATAGTTGCAGGGGACTTAATTAATCAATTGTGTTAACGGAAATTTCCCTTCATTCTTTATTGTTATTTTATGCAGTCAGATTGCGTACTAATGCTAGTCAGGGCCAACCGGTTACGAGACTTCGTAACCGCTCACATAGCTACTAATAATTATTGCATTTTAATAATTAAGCCCCAATGCAACGTCTCCTCCGAGACCAGTCCAACGATTTGAGAATTGTCTCCTAAAATCGTTTCTAGCCATCTGCGAAAAATGTACCGGACACCCATCGTGTTGATACCACGTTCTGTTCCTTGTTCCTAAAGGTATTTCTTCCAATAACAGACCTATTATTTCTTGCAGGAATGTGGTATACTTCCTACCTTTAAGAGTTCCTTCAATGAAATAGAAGGATCCCACACCATAGATTTTCCGACCACGGTTTTTGGTGTGCAACTTCGCGCAGCCAACATGGATTTTCAGTTGTTATGCAGATTAACATTTCCATGGTCCGTGAATGTAGCCTCGTCACTAAATAAAATCAAAATAATAAATCTGTTATCCCTCTTAATCTGAAGCTAAGCCTATCGGCAGAATTTAGTGCGACGCATACTATTCGTACCAGTTAATTCTTGGTGGAGACTGGTAAGGTAAGGATGATATTTATGGCGATGCTGAACACGAACAACACTACTCTGGCTCATGCCAGATTCCCTTGCGATTTGACACGAACTGACACAAGGATCTCAAACCACAGTGACAGGAATACCAATTTCCGTTTCCTCTTTAGTAACTTTCCTTTGCCAGATATGTTTCCGGTGCGTTAAAGGTCCAGTTGTTCTCAGTTTATCACACACATATTTAAACGTGCGACTTGTAAGACATAGATTTTCCGACCACGGTTTTTGGTGTGCAACTTCGCGCAGCCAACATGGATTTTCAGTTGTTATGCAGATTAACATTTCCATGGTCCGTGAATGTAGCCTCGTCACTAAATAAAATCAAATTAATAAATCTGTTATCCCTCTTAATCTGAAGCTAAGCCTATCGGCAGAATTTAGTGCGACGCATACTATTCGTACCAGTTAATTCTTGGTGGAGACTGGTAAGGTAAGGATGATATTTATGGCGATGCTGAACACGAACAACACTACTCTGGCTCATGCCAGATTCCCTTGCGATTTGACACGAACTAACACAAGGATCTCAAACCACAGTGACAGGAATACCAATTTCCGTTTCCTCTTTAGTAACTTTCCTTTGCCAGATATGTTTCCGGTGCGTTAAAGGTCCAGTTGTTCTCAGTTTATCACACACATATTTAAACGTGCGACTTGTAAGACATAGATTTTCCGACCACGGTTTTTGGTGTGCAACTTCGCGCAGCCAACATGGATTTTCAGTTGTTATGCAGATTAACATTTCCATGGTCCGTGAATGTAGCCTCGTCACTAAATAAAATCAAATTAATAAATCTGTTATCCCTCTTAATCTGAAGCTAAGCCTATCGGCAGAATTTAGTGCGACACATACCATTCGTACCAGTTAATTCTTGGTGGAGACTGGTAAGGTAAGGATGATATTTATGGCGAAGCAAAACACGAACAACACTACTCTAGCTCATGCCAGATTCCCTTGCGATTTGACACGAACTAACACAAGGATCTCAATCCACATTGACAGGAATACCAATTTCCGTTTCCTCTTTAGTAACTTTCCTTTGCCAGATATGTTTCCAGTGCGTTAAAGGTCCAGTTGTTCTCAGTTTATCACACACATATTTAAACGTACGACTTGTAGGGTGAGTACGTCGAGGATATCTTTCAGCGTATAAGTCTCTAGCTCTCACTGAATTTCGTTGTCACACTCCGTAAACGAGAAGCATATCGACTTGTTCTTCGAAGGAATACATCATTCACATTCGGTTGATTTGACAATACTTGTCTTACCGTTCCTATTGGTGTGGTATTGCGAAACCGTCGAATGGTGTTTACATGTGGATGGCACGTTAGGTGGATTCGCCGTATTCGGCGAATATTTACTATTAGCACGATGTACGAGAGATAATTGTCAGAGCGTATACTTCGATAAGTGCCGATGTAATAAGGAATACCACTCAGTCCATGATAAGAAGAGTGCAGCACTGCACTGATACCAATGGTCATCACTTACAGCACCTTCTGTAAATGGACTTCCATACCACCTTTGTGACCTTCGTTGGCCTTCAAAGACCTTACTGTTACACATCATTGGATTCATCTCGATAGCCGCTATCAGAAAATAAGTACCAAACTATAGCATCCCATAAAAAAATGACCTTCATGTTGCTGAAGCGACCCCTCTTAGCAACAAAATACCAGCGTCATATTACGGCCCCCGTTGTCCCACGCAACATTAGTCCCCTAAACTTTCAGTTACTATCATACTTTCGGAGTTAATCTTGGTGGCAATAGTTAGTGACTCAGCCTGTATATCTATGCCCTATGTAATGCGTTCTTTATGTAAGCGCTTGAATACAGCAACTGAATTGTGCCGATGTCTGTATTCTGCTGCAGCAAATCGTACTTTTTAAAATAAAAAAACTAAATAAATAAGTAAAATATTTTTGTTCATTACGTGTTTATGATTAAACTCTCGTTACGTGAACCATTTTAGACGGGGAAACTATTTATCATATGGGCTAATAAAGTTCATATGAATTACATTTATTCAGAATGCGCACTGTAGGATTTGCGTTGTTATTAGTGTTATTAGTGTTAGTGTCATGCTTTGCCGTTAGGCGCCGGTTCAGGCACCGGGAAGTAGGGTTGAAATACGAGCGTCAGTATGAACTGCAGTTGCAGACAGTCAATGTAGACCTGGAAAGGGGAGCAGGGCTTTACCCATAAAGCTGTTTCATCATAACAAGGGCAGTAGTGTTGCTGCTCTTAGAGATTACCTCCGCATTAAAGGAAAATGGACACCAGTCTTTTTCCCCCCCGGCTTTGAAGAAGAACATGATTCTGAATTTTTTTTTTTTAAAGTTTGACCTTCATATTTCTTACTGCAGTTGTTGTAAATACATTTTCTTAAAAAAATTATTTGATATGATTTAATTGTGACTGAATGTGCCAAGTTAAGGTTCATTTGGGTGTTACTGTGAGTTTATGTAAATTATTAAGCATTACTACAAGTTTATGTACATTATTTCAAGCACTACTAAATACTTTCTAAGTGTTGTTTGATTTTATTCAAAGGCCTACGCCGTTAAGATTATGTAATTTTAGTCTCAAGTGTTCATTGGTCTAAATAATATTCGGTAAATTGAAATACCGCGTGATCAAAAAGTCAGTATAAAATTGAAAACTTAATAAACCACGGAATAATATAGATAGAGAGGTAAAAATTTACACTCATGCTTGTAATGGCATGGGGTTTTATTAGAACCGAGAAAAACAAAGTATTGCTAGACGTGTGACAGATCTCTTGCGCGCGTCGTTTGGTGATGATCGTGTGCTTAGCTGCCACTTTTGTCATGCTTGGCCTCCCAGATCCCCAGACCCCAGTCCGTGCGATTATTGGCTTTGGGTTTACTTGAAGTCGCAAGTGTATCGTGATCGACCGACATCTCTAAGAATGCTGAAAGACAACATCCGACGCCAATGTCTCGCCACAACTCCGGACATGCTTAACAGTGCTGTTCACAACATTATTCCTCGACTACAGCTATTGATGAGGAATGATGGTGGACATATTGAGCATTTACTGTAAAGAACATGATCTGTGCTTTTGCTCACTTTGTTATGCTAATTATTGCTATTCTGATCACATGAAGCGCCATCTGTCGGGCATTTTTTGAACGTTTGTATTTTTTTGGTTCTAATAAAACCCCATCTCATTCCAAGTAGTGTGTCAATTTGTACCTCTTTATCTACATTATTCCGTGATTTATTCAGTTTTCAAATTTATAGTGACTTTTTGATCACCCGGTATATCTAACTCTTTGCTTTGCAGTGGTCTCAGTTTGAAAAGTATGAAAATACACCCTGTAATTTTGGACGCCATCCTGCTTTTTGCTGATTTGGTGACTTATGAAAATTGTTGTAATTTCAGGATACTGTAGTTCAAAAGTGCACTAACGAATGATGTTCAACCCACATTTTCCCAGGCCTTCCTTGTCCTTCCTAGTAGAGGATTACTGAGCCGTCTCAGACTGACGCAGAAAACTCTTTTATTTGTAACCTCTGGAAGTGTCCTCGGGTTTGCTGCTGGAATCAACATGACTCGATAATTCGACAATACACATGTCCAACATCTCCAGAAGAACACTGTTACTGTCCCCAATGCAAGGACGTTCTAGACTAAATTCGTCAAACGACTGGAACAGCAACGTTTCACTCCTTATGTGCGGGTCTGGGGTTTCGGAATGAAAAAGTAATGGCGTCTGGGAGTGATCAACTTTGAAATGAGAGGATGGTAAGAAGTCGAAATAAGCGAGGATTGGAAGTCGAATAGGAGGTATGAAAGTCGGGTAGGCTTAGTCCAAACGAGCACATGTGATCTGAAGATGAAGATTGAGCTTTATCGTCTTGAGGTATTCTTTTGCTGGTAAACATGGTAGCTTGACTTTTTGCAAATATGATCGTTATTTTCAAAAGACGAGCCCAGTATTGGATGTCTGTTAAGTGTTCCTAAAGTTTTGCGAAAATTAAACCTGAAGTTCGAACTGCTTCAGCAAACAGCTGTATCATCCTCAAATCATAAGAGTTTTCCTCCTGGCTGTT
This sequence comes from Schistocerca gregaria, assembly GCF_023897955.1. NCBI lineage: Eukaryota > Metazoa > Arthropoda > Insecta > Orthoptera > Acrididae > Schistocerca > Schistocerca gregaria. The sequence goes on along the minus strand of NC_064921.1, from coordinate 484,605,501 downwards.
GCAGGATGTCATTGGTGTAGCAGAGGGGAGGGCTGGCCGCGTGATAGTGCCCTGGAGAGCCCGGGACCCTATTGATCTTTGTTGATCATGATCGTCGTCTTCTTTGAGTTGGGTCGTTTCGTAGTGAACCGATTTTAATGACGTAATTATCCTTTGTCAAAACAACTGCGGCATTCGCCTTGCTAGCTGGTGAAACTACAACACCATCATAATTCATAAGCCGGCCCATGTGACCGTGCGGTTCTAGGAGCTTCAATCTGGAACCGCGCTGCTGCTACGGTCGCGGGTTCGAATCCTGCCTTGGGCATTGATGTGTGTGATGTCCTTAGGTTAGTTAGGTTTAAGTAGTTCTAAGTGTATGGGACTGATTACCTCACATGTTAAGTCAAATAGTGCTTAGAGCCATTTGAACCATAATTCCTAAGAGAAAGAATAGCTGCTCTCTCCGCAGAAGAGATATTTTCTCGCGGCGGGCGGGCCCTACGTAACGTGTGGGACCTTTCTTGCCAAATTTCTTCCGCTTGGTCTTCAGCGAGGCCTGTACTGCTTGTTTTATAGAGCACCTCAGTTCTGTCGTAGTAAATCTTCTTGGATCTGGAGCAAAATTTAACCCTTTTTCCAACAGCAGCACTGGGGCCCGTACAACTTCTTCCTCGAAAGATTAATCACAGCGCGTCGTAGTTGCATCTCCTTCTGGATCTGTAGGAAGAGAAAGAAACCGTTAGAATGCGAACGACTATAACGCAACGGCGCTGTTTTGTACCCAATCCTATAGTGCCCATGTGGAACACACAACCAACTACCAAACATCTCATGAAAATCGCGATGACAGGTCCAAATATAAGTAAAATAAATCTTTGGAAATAATGTGCAGCTATCTAAGGGTAAAATGAATACGTTCCCTCATCCTTTCTTCGCTGATACGCAAATTAATCCTATTAGCCCTCCTACTTTTAATAAAATTAATATATCTGGAAAAATTAGTAACGTCTTCATCATGTTATCTTAGCAAGAAGGCGAGTGTAATAAATAGCTTTCCTTTCTGGCACTGAGGTTTATCCTACATGTCCACAAGTTCCTCCATCTCGTCTCCGTAGAGGTACTTGATAAGACTTCGCAGAGTTTCCTGGAGTTCGAACTGCTTCAGTAAATAACTGTATCATCCGCAAACCAGGATAGTTGTACTGGCTCTTGCAGAATGTCACTGGTGTAAACAGAGTGCAGGGCTGGCCTCATAATAGTGCCCTGGTTAACCCGGGTCCCTATTGGTCTTGTTTGATCGTGATCTTGGTAGTATGCTCGAGTTTGCTGCCCGATCCTAAAATCAACACCATTCGATATTTAGGCGCTATCCGCTATCATCACGAGAACACCGCTTCCGTTGAGTCTCGCTGAAAACTGATACCAAGGGTGCAAATCGTCGTCCTATATAGTTGCTGCTTTACACACGGGGCGGTGGGCGCCGCCCCTGACAGAACACCGGCGCCGACAATATATCGCACTCAAGTCTATCTTCAAGCACTCTGGCTGACCGCACGAAAAAGCGTTGTGTTTTGATGATGCGAGACAGGACAGGATTCCACGTCCTACTAAGGAGAAATCACTTGTGTTTGTTAATAAAATTATCTTCCAATCCAATTTCAGTTGCCACAGCTTCAAAACTCGGAAGTACTGGCAACTATTAGAGTCTCGTCAGATTTCATCCTGAGTCCCTCATTTAAACAATGTTGCGCCAGCGAATATTTTTCCGACGATATGGCGACGGCGATGTTCCGCGCAACTGTCCTGAATTGCGAGGGTCGAACACTCGATGTAAGCCTTACCACACTGTGTATACTGGACTTCCTAAGTCGCATGTCATCTTTCACAGAGCCGAGTACAGCTGTTAAGGTGGACGAAACACACTTTTAAAGTTCAAACTCAAACCTTTTCTTCAGGCAACTGTTAACAGTATGAATATATTTGCTGAAATGCGTCTTGGACACAACGCTGCCTTGTAAATCAATTTATTCACGACCGATTTGAGTCATGAGACCATCTTGCGTTAAATGTATTTGTAGTTGCAAATATGAATAACCGTCAGATGTGAAAGGGATTGACAACAATGAACATTTATGAATTACAACAATGAACATTTATTGCGGACAACTCGAAATCTCATTTCTCGCTTTATGGAAGTGTTCGCCTTAAACGTTTTCTTTCTTCTCCCATTTCGGTGTTCACTGTCCTCGTCATTTGATCTTGCCGGATGTCACGTGACACCTCTTGAAGTTCATCGTTGAATACTTTGTTCAGCTATGTTTTTCTTTTTCTTTTTTTTTCTTGAGAGTGCAGCCAGCGCCCTGGCCGAACACGCTGAGCGCTGAGCGACCGTGCGGGCGGGAAAACTTTGGCTGTCCGTGCACGACACACAGCCACATCCAGACTACTGTACGTCACAACTTGTACTCACACACACGTCTTGTAATTCCCGTACAGGAAAGGATATTTTAATTGAAAGTTGTTGTCTGGTATCGGCGGACAAATACGGTATTGCAGTGTCTGTAGTGTTAAGGAGATGTCATTGTGTTCGTCAAATCATATTTAAAAGCATGAATTGTATGTGATGTTGTCTTTGCTAAAGATATTTTTCCACTGAGAAGATGGTCTTATAAACGAATAAATTGCTTTACAAGACAACACTGTGCGGATCACGCAGTTTCACATGCGTTAAAACTCATTTGAATTCTTCCATTGTTGAACGATATGGCCCAGACACAAGGAATAAAAGCCATGGATCTATGGCCCTCTTGATGCACTACTGGCGACGGTCCTGATTCCATGGTCCGACGCATCTGCTTATCTGTGTGTCCATTTTCTTCAACATAACCGACAAATTCACAAGTTCCTGGGTTACACTGTCCGTATCTGAAGTAGCATGAGCTCTGTGTACAGAAGTTCTAAGGGCATCGTTGCACTTAGAATGTTCTTCTCTTTACACAAGGCAGAGCACCATCTTCTCAGAAACAATCAACATTAAAACACGATTTCAAAATCAAGGATCTGTAGCCACGTAACCTACTCTTACGAACTAAACACAGATGGGACTACCCCAACTGCTTGCTGAATGCTAATCAGTTGCGGACCCAGTCCTTTTTCATTGCTACATGTGGGTATTCGGGTAAATAATGAAGGTGTGGAGTCTCTAACCAGCAATTACGGGAATAACGTTATGAAAAAATTGAATGTAGTTCCATATTTGTAAACGGTTATGCCAAAAACACTGTTGGCTTCGTCTAACTGAATCATTCAGATTACAGTACTGGCCATTAAAACTGCTACACCAAGAAAAAATACCGATGATAAACGGATATTCATTGGACAAATATATTATACTAGAACTGATATGTGATTACATTTCAAGCAATTTGGGTGCACAAACCCTGACAAATCAGTACCCAGAACAACCACCCCTGGCCGTAATAACAGCCTTGATACGCCTGGGCATTGAGTCAAACTGAGCTTGGATGGCGTGTACAGGTACAGCTGCCCATGCAGCTTTAACACGATATCACAGTTCATCAAGAGTAGTGAGTGGCGTATTGTGACGAGCTAGTTGCTCGACCACCGCTGACCAGACGTTTTCAGGTGGTGAGAGATCTGGAGAATTTGCTGGCCAGGGCAGCAGTCGAACATTTTCTGTATCCAGAAAGGCCCGTACAGGACCTGCAACATGCAGTCCTGTATTATCCTGCTGAAATGTAGGGTTTGGCAAGGTTCGAATGAAGGGTAGAGCCACGGGTCGTAACACATCTGAAATGTAACGTCCACTGTTCAAAGTGCCGTGAATGCGAACAAAGGTGACTGAGACGTGTAACCAATGCCACCCCATACCATCACGTCGGCTGATACGCCAGTATGACGATGACGAATACATGCTTCCAATGTGCGTTCACCGCGATGTCGCCAAACACCGATGCGACCATCATGATGCTGTAAACAGAACCTGGATTCATCCGAAAAAATGACATTTTGCCATTCGTGCACCCAGATTCGTAGTTGACTACACCATCGCAGGCGCTCCTGTCCGTGATGCAGCGTCAAGGGTAACCGCAGCCACGGTCTCCGAGATGATAGTCAATGCTGCTGCAAACGTCATCGAACTGGTCGTGCAGGTGGTTGTTGTCTTACAAACGTCCCCATCTCTTGACTCAGGGATCGAGACGTGGCTACACGATCCGTTACAGCCACGCAGATAAGATGCCTGTCATGTCGACTGCTAGTGACACGAGGCCGCTGCGATTCAGGACGGCGTTTCATATTACCCTCCTGAACCTACCGATTCCATATTCTGCTAACAGTCATTAGATCTCGACTAACGCGAGCATCAATGTCGCTATTCGATAAACCGCAATCGCTATAGGCTACAATCCGACTTTTATCAAAGTCGGAAACGTGATTGTACACATTTCTCCTCCTTACCCGAGGCATCACCACAACGTTTTACCAGACAACGACGGTCAACTGCTGTTTGTGTATGAGAAAACGGTTGGAAACTTTCCTCATGTCAGCACGTTGTAGGTGTCGCCACCGGCGCCAACCTTGTGTGAATGCTCTGAAAATATAATCATTTACATATGACAGCATCTTCTTCCTGCCGGTTAAATTTCGCGTCTCTATCACGTCATCTTCGTGGTGTAATTTTAATGGCCAATAGTGTAATTTTTACGAGAAGACGGCACCTCACCGAGCGGCATTCTCTCTAATAGCCTGTTTATATGACAGGTAAGTAGTATCCCCGGGTAGCAGAGATTGCAGGGAAGTGCTTTTTCGACGCCGAAGTATGGACGCTCGCGAATTGTAGCCGGTGTCTCCGGACCGGTGATGGCCGCCTGCCGCCACGAGCGGCCGGCCCGACAGACAGGTGTGGCGCATTACATGAAACATGAGGCGCCCGCTGACATATTAAATTCGTACCGGCCCGCTGACAATGATGGATGGCGACAGTCACACGGCAAACAGTGGCGCGCTGTGCGCAATTTACGTCTATGACTATGAGTACGGCCCCCTGGAGGAAAGCCGCGTCGTGCACAACGACCCGTGTCGACCGGGGCAGCGTTCGCGGCTTACAATTAGCTATACGGTTTTCCCAGAGCAAAAGTTAACGCAGAACGAAACGCACTGCCGAAATGAATACACGTTATTCTTGCTGTACATTTCAAACTACTCAGTGCTTACTTCATCTAATTCCCCCTCTCTTATAAAGACCATCACATAAATTTATTTGAAACAAATAGGAAAATGATATGCACAAAAATACCTTGCACCAATGCTTGACCGACAAAAAAATGGTTCAAATGGCTCTGAGCACTATGGTAGTCAACTGCTGTGGTCATCAGTCCCCTAGAACGTAGAACTACTTAAACCTAACTAACATGAGGACATCACACACATCCATGCCCGATGCAGGATTCGAACCTGCGACCGTAGCAGTCGCACGGTTCCGGACTGCGCGCCAAGAACCGCGAGACCACCGCGGCCGGCGCTTGACCGACAACTAACATAAAGACCTCCCATGCGAATGGTCTTAAAGAAAGTCCACAACAGCCAAAACTAGTAACTTGCCCCTACACACGTAGATAGCCTTAATCCGACACAGCGTCACCTACGAAAATATTTAATGGAATCTGCCCCACAAATGGAGAGAAGTCTTCCGAAGTAAGAGTGATTTCAGGTGTGCCGCAGGGGAGTGTCATAGGACCGTTACTATTCACAATATACATAAATGACCTGGTGGATGACATCAGAAGTTCACTGAGGCTTTTTGCAGATGATGCTGAGGTGCATCGAGAGGTTGTAACAATGGAAAATTGTACTGAAATGCAGGAAGATCTGCAGCGAACTGGCGCATGGTGCAGGGAATGGCAATTGAATCTGAGTGTAGACAAGTGTAATGTGCTGCGAATACGTAGAAAGAAGGTCTCTTATAATTTAGCTACAATATAACAGGTCAGCAACTGGAAGCAGTTAATTCCATAAATTCTGGGAGTAGGCATTAGGAGTGATTTAAAATGGAATGATCTTATAAAGTTGATCGTCGGTAAAGCAGATGCCAGACTGAGATTCATTGGAAGAATCCTAAGGAAATGCAATCCGAAAACAAAGGAACTGGGTTACAATACACTTGTTCGCCCACTGACTGAAGACTGCTCACCAGTGTGGGATCCGTACCAGATAGGGTTGATGGGAGAGATAGAGAAGATCCAACGGAGAGCAGTGTGCTTCGTTACAGCATCATTTAATAATCGCGAAACCGTTACGGAGATGATAAACTCCAGTGGCTGACTCTGCAGGAGAGACGCTCATTAGCTCGGTACGGGCTTTTGTTGAAGTTTCGAGAACATACCTTCACCGAGGAGTCAAGCAGTATATTGCTCCCTCCTAAGTATATCTCGCGAAGAGACGATGAGGATAAAATTAGAGAGATTAGAGCCCACACAGAGGCATACCGACAATCCTTCTTTCCACGAACAAAACGAGACTGGAATAGAAGGGAGAACCGATAGAGGTGCTCAAGGTACCCTCCACCACACACCGTCAGGTGGCTTGCGGAGAATGGATGTAGATGTAGAAAGTCCTGTAAGTCCTTTCAAATCCTGGAACGTCATGCCCTCCGCCTCGCTTTCCGCATCCGCTCACATGAGTGGATCCTCTACCATCTCATGAAACTCCCACCCCTCCTCACCCACATCGAATTACTCCTTATACCTTACACTGTACGGAAACTATTTCATTAATCCTATTGCTTCCCCTCTGATCACCTATCGCCGTATGCTACCACGCCTTTACAAACACATCCCCCGTTCCTACAACTACGCACACTCCATATCCTATTACAACGAAATTTCAATTGATTCCCTCTGTCAGACAATGTGATCTGCTCAGATGTTAAAAATCGTACCAACTACATCTCTTCCCCACCTATCCCACTCCACATCAGGGCTGTCTCCTTCTTCACCCTCCATCTCTCTCCATCCGTTTCCTCTTGATACCACCGCCATGCCACAATTTTGTACAAAAAAATGGAACTCGAGGGAGATTCGGCCAGAAATATCCCCCTTCGTAGTACAACATCTTGGCCACATGGCTACCTCGCCCCTCTTATTCATAGTCGCTCATTGTTGCTTTTCTTGAGCTTGGAGCGTTCAATGTTTCGATTTTACTTCTTTTTTCACGGTCCAGTAGACCTCCTTCCTGTTTTCGTGGTTGATCTGTGTTTAGTCTTTTACTGGGTATCCACTGGGCCATCTTACCACTGATGGGAGGGGGATGGGGGAAGGGGTTGCGATGGGGGGTTTCCCTTGTTAGCAGTGCCGCCGATGGCGAATGTGCAGGTGTATGAGCGGTTTCACACGCAGCGACAGCCACTGAACAATGCTACTGTGGCTGGCTGGGCGGTCTGCTTCGACGCAACTGGATCCACTCGTGGCTGTGCAAGTAAAGTAACGACAGCGTTCACACTGCACCACAGCTACACCGCTATTACAAACGCGCCAGCGCAGCGCTGCTAACAACTCACGAGTACTGGGCCGCATTGTGCCCTGCGCAGTATCTGCCGTAAAGAGGAAGTTGTTGTTCGCGCACTGTCATAGACAATGGCGTTGAATACGGGAAAGCACGGACCAAACATCGGTGTAATGCAGAAATCTGGGTCGCTCCTCTAGGTGTGCTCGGATAGTGCATGTGCTTAAGGTTACCGTTCAGCGTGGAAACCAGTTTCGAGTTTCGCTTATAACACGCCCGGGAGTACTAATGGCGGGCAACTCTTAAACTGTTTTCTCGTTTCGACCATGCACCCTGTTCGCTCCACGTACCTGATAATCCCGCGGCGGTCGTATTGTTCTGCTCCCCACTGCTGCTGGCTTGACTGAAATTATGAATCTCAATATGCAAGCGGGTTTAGGAGAGCCACTTAACATCAAACACAACACTGTCCTTCATCTGGTATGAACAACTATATTCTGAGACGATAAGAAGAATAGCAGGTTGCACTGTTTACACTCTAAGTCGTAAGTTTTGATGCCAACTTCTAGATGATTATCTGTCCACAATATCACTTGGACGAGCGGAACAGTAACCGACGCGATGCGGGTGATTGTTAATGATGCGGAAGCCGACCAATCGAATGAAAGTTCTTACGCTCGTCACGCATACACAGCTATTTGGTACCAGTCCTCCTTGACACTAGTAATAATATAACACTGTTCATAAAGTTATATTTTCAGTTCTCAGTTCGCACTTGCACGAGCGTACGCGTAACCGTCGCTGCGTGGTTCTACATCTACATCTATATGGATGCTCTGCAAATCACATTTAAGTGCCTGGCAGAGGGCTCATCGCACCGTCTTATTCCAATGTCGTATAGCGCGCGGAAAGAATGAACACCTACGTCATTCCGTACGATCCCTGATTTCCCTTATTTTATCATGGTGATCGTTCCGCCCTGTGTAGGTCGGTGTCAACCAAATATTTTCGCTTTCGGAGGAGAAAGTTGGTGATTGGAATTTCGTGAGAAGATCCCGTCGCAACGAAAAACGCGTATCTTTTACAGATTTACAGCCCAAATCCTGTATCATTTCTGTGACACTCTCTCCCATATTTCGTGATAATACAAAACGTGCTTTCTTTGAACTTTTTCGATGTACTGGTCAGTCCTATCTCGTAAGGATCCCACATCGCGCAGCAGTATTCTAACAGCGAACGGACAAGCGTAGTGTAGGCAGTCTCCTTAGTAGGTCTATTACACTTTCTAAGTGTCCTGCCAATAGAACGCAGTCTTTCGCAAGCCTTCCCCACAACATTTTCTTCCTTCCAGTTTAAGTTGTTCGTAATTGTAATACCTAGGCATTTAGTTGGATTTAAGGCCTTTATATTAGACTGATTTATCGTGTAACCGAAGTTTAATGAGTTCCTTTTAGCACTCATGTCGATGACCTCACACTTTTCGTTATTCAGGGTCGACTGCCACTTTTCACACCATTCAGATATTTTTTCTAAATCGCTTTGCAGTTTGCTTTGATCTTCTGATGACATTATTAGTCGATAAACGACAGCGTCATCTGCAAACAGCCGAAAACGGCTGCTCAGATTGTATTCTAAATCGTTTACATAGACAAGGAACAGCATAGGGCCTATAACAGAACCTTGGGGAACGCCAGAAATGACTTCTGTTTTACTCGATGACTTTCCGTAAGTTACTACGAACTGTGACATCTCTGATAGGAAATCACAAATACAGTCTCATGAGTGAGACGATATTCCATAAGCATCTAATTTTGCTACGAACCGCTTGTGTGCTACAGTGTCAAAAGCCTTCCGGAAATCCAGCAATACGGAGTCGATCTGAAATCCCTTGGAAGAACCCTGCAGATACTAAAAGGTATCAGATAAATTATATAATGGTAAGACAGAGATTTAGGAACCAGGTTTTAAATTGTAAGACATTTCCAGGGGGAGATGTCGATTCTGACCACAATCTATTGGTTATGAACTGTAGATTAAAACTGAAGAAACTGCAAAAAGGTGGGAATTAAGGAGATGGGACCTGGATAAAGTGAAAGAACCAGTGGTTGTACAGAGTTTCAGGGAGAGCATAAGGGAACAATTGGCAGGAATGGGGGAAAGAAATACAGTAGAAGAAGAATGGGTAGCTTTGAGGTATGAAGTAGTGAAGGCAGCAGAGGATCAAGTAGATAAAAAGACGAGGGCTAGTAGAAATCCTTGGGTAACAAAAGAAATATTGAATTTAATTGATGAAAGGAGAAAATATAAAAATGCAGTGAATGAAGCAGGCAAAAAGGAATACAGACGTCTCAAAAATGAGATTGCTAGGAAGTGCAAAATGGCTAAGCAGGGATGGCTAGAGGACAAATGTAAAGATGTAGAGGCTTATCTCACTAGGGGTAAGATAGATACTGCCTACAGGAAAATTAAAGAGACCTTTGGAGAAAAGAGAACCACCTGTATGAATATCAAGAGCTCAGATAGAAAACCAGTAATAACCAAAGAAGGGAAAGCAGAAAGGTGGAAGGAGTATATAGAGGGTCTATACAGGGGCAGTGTTCTTGAGGACCATATTATGGCAGTGGAAGAGGATGTGGATGAAGATGATGTGGGAGATACGATACTGAGTGAAGAGTTTCACAGAGCACTGAAAGACCTGAGTCGAAACAAGGCCCCGGGAGTAGACAACATTCCATTAGAACTACTGACGGCCTTGGGAGAACCAGTCCTGACAAAACTCTACCATCTGGTGAGCAAGATGTATGAGACAGAAGATGTATGAGACAGGCGAAATACTCTCAGACTTCAAGAAGAATATAATAATTCCAATCCCAAAGCAAGCAGGTGATGACAGATGTGAAAATTACCGAACAATCAGTTTAATAAGCCACAGCTGCAAAATACCAACACGAATTCTTTACAGATGAATGGAAAAACTAGTAGATGCCGACCTCGGGGAAGATCAGTTTGGATTCCGTAGAAATACTGGAACACGTGAGGCAATACTGACCCTGCGAGTAATCTTAGAATAAAGATTAAGGAAAGGCAAACCTACGTTTCTAGCATTTGTACACTTACAGAAAGCTTTTGACAATGTTGACTGGAATACTCACATTCAAATTCTAAAGGTGGCAGGGGTAAAATACAGGGAGCGAAAGGCTATTTACAATTTGTACAAGAAGCAGTGGTTGGGAAGGGAGTAAGACAGGGTTGTAGCCTCTCCCCGACGTTATTCAATCTGTATATTGAGCAAGCAGTAAAGGAAACAAAAGAAAAATTCAGAGTACGTATTAAAATCCATGGAGAAAAAATAAAAACTTTGAGGTTCGCCGATGTCATTGTAATTCTGTCAGAGACAGCAAAGGACTTGGAAGAGCAGTTGAATGGAATGGACAGTGTCTTGAAAGGCGGATATAAGATGAACAGCAACAAAAGCTAAACGAGGATAATGGAATGTAGTCGAATTAAGTCGGGTGATGCTGAGGGAATTAGATTAGGAAATGAGACACTTAAAGTAGTAAAGGAGTTTTGCTATTTGGGGAGTAAAATAACTGATGATGGTCGAAGCAGAGAGGATATAAAATGTAGACTGGCAATGGCAAGGAAAGCGTTTCTGAAGAAGAGAAATTTGTTAACATCGAGTATAGATTTAAGTGTCAGGAAGTCATTTCTGAAAGTATTTGTATGGCGTGAAGCCATGTGTGGAAGTGAAACATGGACGATAAATAGTTTGGACAAGAAGAGAATAGCTTTCGAAATGTGATGCTACAGAAGAATGCTGAAGATTAGATGGGTAGATCACATAACTAATGAGGAAGTATTGAATAGGATTGGGGAGAAGAGACGTTTGTGGCACAACTTGACCAGAAGAAGGCATCGGTTGGTAGGACATGTTCTGAGGCATCAAGGGATCACCAATTTAGTACTGGATGGCAGAGTGGAGGGTAGAAATCGTAGAGGGAGACCAAGAGATGAATACACTAAGCAGATTCAGAAGGATGTAGGTTGCAGTAGGTACTGGGAGATGAAGAAGCTTGCACAGGATAGTATAGCATGGAGAGCTACATCAAGGCAGTCTCACGACTGAAGACCACAACAACAACAATCGACGTTAATGCGGAACACGGTGACCGAACACACTTTCTCATCCTCGGTACAAGACATTGTCACCTGATCCCACTACTTTGTGGTAATTATTTTTACTGTTTCACATAGGTCATTCCAGGAGGCCGAACACGGTGCGGATGATTGATGCTGTACGGTACGACACGCATCGAGCGGATACTCAAACACTTTACCGGCGGCACCTCTTCGGTCTACTTGCCGAAAAGTGTTTAAAATTAGATTAACTCTGCTTTTTATTCATATGGAAATACAAGAAATTGCTATCAAGTCCGTATTTAATATGGTAATACGTTATCATACAACGCTCTGTATAAGAAACACTCATTCGAAAACCAGCCAGAATTTTAGTAAGTACGATCCGACTAATTTCCACGTCACAGACCCGCAACTATTCTCGTGTTAAACATTCAATCGTTTCAGTGGTCTTCTTTCGTAAGAGGTGCTCGCCAAAACATTCCGTACAGAGCACGAAACACGCCACACGGAGTTGTTACTACGATCAGGTATTTGACACCCTCATATCCATCAAACTACACTCCTGGAAGTGGAAAAAAGAACACATTGACACCGGTGTGTCAGGCCCACCACACCTGCTCCAGACACTGCGAGAGGGCTGTAAAAGCAATGATCACACGCACGACACAGCGGACACACCAGGAACCGCGGTGTTGGCCGTCGAATGGCGCTAGCTGCGCAGCATTTGTGCACCGCCGCCGTCAGTGTCAGCCAGTTTGCCGTGGCATACGGAGCTCCATCGCAGTCTTTAACACTGGTAGCATGCCGCAACAGCGTGGACGTGAACCGTATGTGCAGTAGACGGACTTTGAGAGAGGGCGTATAGTGGGCATGCGGGAGGCCGGGTGGACGTACTGCCGAATTGCTCAACACGTGGGGCGTGAGGTCTCCACAGTACATCGATGTTGTCGCCAGTGGTCGGCGGAAGGTGCACGTGCCCGTCGACCTGGGACCGGACCGCAGCGACGCACAGATGCACGCCAAGACCGTAGGATCCTACGCAGTGCCGTAGGGGACCGCACCGCCGCTTCCCAGCAAATTAGGGACACTGTTGCTCCTGGGGTATAGGCGAGGACCATTCGCAACCGTCTCCATGAAGCTGGGCTACGGTCCCGCACACCGTTAGGCCGTCTTCTGCTCACGCCCCAACATCGTGCAGCCCGCCTCCAGTGGTGTCGCGACAGGCGTGAATGGAGGGACGAATGGACACGTGTCGTCTTCAGCGATGAGAGTCGCTTCTGCCTTGGCGCCAATGATGGTCTATGCGTGTTTGGCGCCTTGCAGGTGAGCGCCACAATCAGGACTTCATACGACCGAGGCACACAGGGCCAACACCTGGCATCATGGTGTGGGGAGCGATCTCCTACACTGGCCATACACCTCTGGTGATCGTCGAGGGGACACTGAATAGTGTAAGTCAACTACCCTGGCCAGCAAGATCTCCGTATCTGTCCCCCATTGAGCATGTTTGGGACTGGATGAAGCGTCGTCTCACGCAGTCTGCACCTCCAGCACGAACGCTGGTCCAACTGAGGCGCCAGGTGGAAATGGCATGGCAAGCCGTTCCACAGGACTACATCCAGCATCTCTACGATCGTCTCCATGGGAGAATAGCAGCCTGAATTGCTGCGAAAGGTGGATATACACTGTACTAGTGCCGACATTGTGCATGCTCTGTTGCCTGTGTCTATGTGCCTGTGGTTCTGTCAGTGTGATCATGTGATGTATCTGACCCTAGGAATGTGTCAATAAAGTTTCCCCTTCCTGGGACAATGAATTCACGGTGTTCTTATTTCAATTTCCAGGAGTGTATTTAGAAACACCAAACTTTCATTAAAATATTCGTAACTCCAGGCGCTTCCTTCATGATATGTTAGAACCGAAATTAGCTCACTCTATCCTTATCTTACAGAGTACTTTTAAGGAGCGACCTGACATCGTGTTATCCGTAGACCGGATAGCAAGCGACTCTCTGGAGGTACTTTCCTATCTACCGACTCATCTTTTCGCGCGGAACAGCTTAATTCTGATTGGCTGTTGATCTAAACGACCGAACAATCAGAACGGTCCTTCCAGATCATTCTAGCGGCAAATCTTGCGTTACCCAATCATTTTTTTGATAGTAATTAAAGTCAGCAAAACATCAGTTTCTTGTATTTTGTTTAATCAAAATAAACTAAGTGCAATATATTCTTGAAATTGAAAAATAATCTTATTCCGCATCTAACTTCCATTCTAGCTACGTTTATACAAAATTAAGCACACACCGACATACGTCACCTTAATTCCGGTTGTAAAATAACTTTCCCGCGGTTCATTTGTACAAAGTTTTACGTAAAATGAAATATTAAGTTTTAACTTATATCCCACATACACGCTCTGAATCATTCTCAGACACTCGCACAGCAAAATATTATCAAACAATAATTTTGACCGATTTTTGTATTATGTAATGCACAGTGACTAAACTTTTAAAAAGAAAATTCTAATTAATTGGTTTTTATGCACTGATAACTCTGGAATGGCTTCAAATGGTAATGAAAGTCAATCTTTTATTGTTACTAACTTGGTTTTAAAAAATAAGTGTAAGTTTTAGGAGTTTTAGGTAATTTTCTTTATTTCCAGAACTATAATAAATAAAAATCTCAACTTTTGACAGCATCATTCCATAAATAACAAAAGGCTGTGAACCAAATTTGAAGAAAATCGGATAATAACTAATATGGATTATTTAAATTCGTAGAGGGTATGAATCTTTGTATCGGCTGAATGTTACGCTATGCAGTTCTATGCAGTTCTCACGGCAGGCAGAGTCAGCTGTGCTGTGAGCAATGTGGAAAAAAAAAAAAAGCCATCCTGCAGCCACCTTTCTAGACGGCTGCGTGCCTTACTGCAATGTCATCTCGTAATAACTTGCTGCGTTACAATCAGAAAAATGTTTGACTGACATAGTAAGACGAAGATACAGACATTGTAACCACCCATGATGTATCCATGCGTCGACGGACTAAAATGAGGATAAAAATTTGTGTCCCACTCTTCAGGAATCGCAAAATGTGCGAGCGTATGGACTGTGAACTTCGTGACACATATAAGTGTGGATCTATCCTGGAGGATAGTTCGAATAGCGAAAGAAGTTAAAGAAACCGCTCGGGATAAGTGATGAAAACGGATTCGACTCCCGGTCCAGTACAAATTTCCATAAGTCGCATACAACTGACGTTAATCCTGATTAGCGAAATCTTAATCCATTTCGTAAGATTTTGTCACTAGGACTGAAAGGTGACCTCCCATATGATACCTTAAACACGAGGATTACAGCAACTACATCACAAAGAAGAGTGTTTGGTAGCCTATCAAAGGGAAATACGAAACAAATTGTGTAATGACAGCAGAATTTGATCAGTAAGGAAAGTAAAGTTTGTTTCCATCAGACATCAGTAATACACGAAATACTTTTGTGTTAGCAGAAGAGCCAGCACCGAGTTACGAGTGGAGGCCTAAATGCACGCGGTTTAGCTCACGTAGGCTGGCGTGAGGAGGGAAGAACTATACTGACGTGAGGTCTGTAACATGGCAAGGAATGAGAATTCAGAAAGCGGACGTAATTACTTTGATACTTAACTTTAATCCATTAATGATGAACGTCGCTCTTGACGGTACATGATTCACAATATTATCTGTTCAGAATACATTCTTGAAGAAAATGGCGCCTTGCTAGGTCGTAGCAAATGACGTAGCTGAAGGCTATACTAAACTAACGTCTCTGCAAATGAAAGCGTATGTAGACAGTGAACCACCGCTAGCAAAGTCGGCTGTACAACGGGGGCGAGTGCTAGGAAGTCTCTGAAGACTAGACCTGCCGTGTGGCGGCGCCCGGTCTGCAATCACTGATAGTGGCGACACGCGGGTCCGACGTGTACTTACGGACCGCGGCCGACTTAATGGCTACCACCTAGCAAGTGTGGTGTCTGGCGGTGACACCACAAATACTGTAGTACTTTAAATACTCTACAAATTCAGTACATGGAAAGCAATATATCGAGAAAACATCTCAGCTGCATGTTAATCCGATATTCAAAGTCAATGCACATTTCAATCATTTCCACATCCCTTCATTTATGAAACAGTAATAAAACACTTTTAGGATGTATTTAGTAGCGTTTTTCTAGGCAGAGAGTTACCTAGTGACATCTCATCCTCTAAACCAGCAACAAAGTGCGTTCTTAAACTGATACCTATCTCTTAAGCAGAAGGCAGTAACTTTCTTTTGTAATTTCTTCCAAAGTTTCTTCAACAGGTAATGAAATATCCTCCACTTATAGGCTGCTGAACATGAAATGTCCTCCACTTATTGGACAGTATTTTACGCAAGGCGATCAGAGCTCGCAGCGCCACTAACGGGCGTTTCGAGCGCTACTTACGCTCGATAGTAGCGCCACTAACGTCATCGGAAGCGCTGTTTGCAAGCCACTGACCAGCGCTGCATAGTGGCTGCTGTGAAACTGGCCTAGTAGCTATAGCGTCACGCTCTTCACTGCCTCTAGCCAACGTGCATCACCCACCACCACGCCTGCTTACTTAGAGACCGGAGACCACCATAACAGAGCTTTCTATTAATGATTTGTAGAATGAACTAATCCCATCTGTTTTGGAATCCTGTGATCTGTAGGAAAAATCATAAACTGATTTAATCGTAAGTATAGTATTTTCGTTTTTGAATCGGTGTGTCATAATCTGGTAACGAAAGCAAAGACATTAAGGTAAATTATAGTTCGAAAGGACTGCATACATAAAAATAGTTCAAATGGCTCTGAGCAGTATGGGACTTAACATCTGAGGTCATCAGTCCCCTAGAACTTAGAACTACTTAAACGTAACTAACCTAAGGACATCACACTCATCCATACCCGAGGCAGGATTCGAACGTTCGACCGTAGCGGTCGCGCGGATCTAAACTGAAGCGCCTAGAAACGCTCAGACACATCGTCCGGCTGCAAACATATAATAGACTGTAAATATCTTACTGACGATTCAAAGAATTTCAGATTGTAATAATAATGATAATAATAATAATAACAATTTCAACTCAACGGCTGTTCCAAGTCCTTTTACTGTACACCACTTCGGCGTCTTGTGTGCCCCTAAGCTATCACCGCGCGTCGTGACGCAGAGGTTAGCACTATAGCTCCTACAAACCAGGCTGAATCGTCCGCCATGTTTGCCCCAACTCTGACGTTCCGGCAGTGGTTAACCTATTCATGCGACTTTTCACTATATTTATTATAAAAGATTTGGTACTGAATGTATGAAGTTCACGGAACGGTAATTCATGTTTAGAGAGATCTTTAGGATGCCATTTTTACATAAAACAAGAATTTAAATATAAAATTACACTGCTATGAAATGTAGACTCGGAACTTGCGCGGTATTTCGCAAATATTAAATGTGATGAGTAAAGAACTCCCAATGTTCTTCAAAATCAAATATGGGCATTATTCAGTAACAACGTCAGACCATTTATTAATTTTGGTCCGTATATAGGCACTTGCAAAAGCGGTGTTTTTTATTATAAGTAGGTACTTTAAGAAATGAAACATTTTTATTCTGCAAGGGGGAGGAAATAATAATGTATCATGCACCAGCGAAACGAATTTTTATTAATAGTTTCCTCTATCATTTAATCAGTATTAATTTTGTGTACTACATGGTAGGTCTGTACAACCCAGTGACAGTGTTGGAAAAATATCAGAAGATAGTTTTGTAGCTCTATCTAGGTATAACCATGATATAACCATGATACCGAATACATGTTGGTATCAAGTTTCTTTGTTATAAACACAAAATAATTGTTGCTTGTTGAGTTATAGTCAAATTACTCTTTGAAGATTATTTACGTTTGCATAACGACCAATCCACTGAAAAAATATCTTAATTATCACTTGTCTTTCTGTACCTATATAAGACATGAGTTTAAGTATTATTCAGTTTGTGTCTGTATTCATATTTATGATAACGGCTCACAAATACAAAACCATAAGTATTTTTTGAAGGATATCATGTCCACCAGTGGCTGTATTTTATTTTACAATTTAGAGTTTAGACTGTATAGCGATTTTCAAGTGTTGCTGAAAAATAGGAAAAGTTACCGTTATGAATTCCTCTCCATTTTGCCACTTCCTAAAATTCTCAGGCCTAGAAAAGTTTTGAGGGTAACACCTACAGTATCGTCTTCAACTGGAGGGAAAAACGTAGTTTCATAGAATAGTTTTCATGTTTGTAACTACTTTCATTAACATAAAGTTACCATACACAATTGAACACCAGCTCCTGGTTGCCTGTTCTCTCTGCAGCAATTTATGGCCCATCTTTTTCTTCGGTCTGGGTCCCTCGGAAATCTGAGCCTACGAAAACCATTTTTTCAATGCTTACTGCACCCATTTTCAACACGAATTCTTCTCTAGGTTCAATGAAAATACTCCACGGGTACCGAGACTCATATCCAAACACGCAGCAGTAGGAAATATTTTGGGGCACAGACGGCGGAAAGTTCAGCTTCGTTTGTAGGAGCCTTAGTTAGCGCACTGGACACTTAACTTCTGAGGTCATCTACCCCTTGAACTTAGAACTACTTAAACCTAACTAACCTAAGGACATCACACACATCCATGCCCGAGGCAGGATTCGAACCTGCGACCTTAGAGGTCACGCGGTTCCAGACTGTAGCGCCTAGAACCGCTCGGCCACTCCGGCCGGCTCAAGAGAGTTGACCTCACACAGAGAAATCCATGGGATTTAAATCCGGAGACCTTGAAGGCCGTGGCACAGGCCCTCCTCTACCTATCCGATGTTGACCATGCGTCTGAGTTAGAAGCCGGCGCACTCGTAAATGAAAATGTGCTGGAGCACGGTCATGCATCAACGACATCATCATGTACAACTGGAAGTACAGTCCGGAGGTACCACATGTACTGCTGTCCTGTTAATATCTGCGTTAGGATGTGTGGTCTAGTTATGAAGTCTCCGAGCAGTCCCGCCCAGACGTTCAACGAATAACGCTGCTCATATTGTGATACATTTGTTGCATTGGGATTAACATCAGCCCAAATAAGACAGTTATGGTAGTGAAGAATACCGTTACGGGGTCGACCCTCTCCAGCATGGTGTGTGAAACTGCCGGTTTCTCTAAGGCGCTGATGTAACCGGCTAAATGTACGCCCGTCGGCATCCATGCGGAGAGGAAAAGCTTCTTCGTACAATCATGCAGCCTCAAGGACATTACCATTCGTTTTGCCATATATGAAGTTTAGGATGCCGGTGTGGCACAGTGCACGGAGGGGGAAACGGAAGCAGTTGCGCATGCTTAAACAAACAGATAGTTGGTCCCAAACCTTGAGACACCACGTAAATACAGCGGTATCCAGGGGTTTTTACAGTTGGTTCACAACTCGAATTAATGCGATACTTCGGCAGCGGTTAACTTGCGGACCCAAGTTTAATGGAGCTTTCTACCTAATTTTGGCAAAGGCTTTCCATGTGTGAGTTATTGACCATCACATTTATTGACCATCACTTCTGAAACACCCTGTATAATTTCCTTGATTTCACAAGGAGAAGTTGGTGATACAATCGTATGATTGAATTGTATGAGAGTTGCTGTTTCAACATACTTCTGCGATTTTTCGCTTGAAGAGTTTGTCCCTATACTTGCTACTATATTTACGAAATGAGTATTAAATGTATCTGCTATATTTGTGACTCATCATTCATAGCCCTTCCTGTCAGTTAAATAGTTATGTTATTGTGTTCTGTGCCTCGTTATCCTGTCTCTCTTTTCACTACATTCCATACAGCATTAAGTCTTTTGTCGGATTTAGTGATTTATGACATTATGTACATGTTCTTCCATCTTTTAGTAATATTTCTTTGTAATCCTGAGTAGTTTTTGTAATGTGTAACGAATGCACGATCTCTACTTGTTCTTGCTGACAAGAATATTTTCCTTTTTCTTTCAGGAGATACTTTAATGCCTCTTGGGGTTCATCGGTTTTTCTGATTATCTCATTTGGAGAGCTATTTCGAAATTATCTTACGAATTTATCACGGAATAAATTAAATACTATGTTAGCATTTGGATCATTAAAATTTTATCCTAAGTCGCCCCTTGTAAACTATTCTTAAAAACATTTGTCCTTGAATCATTAATTATCCTACCTCATTTCCACTGGGAAGTTTCCATACTACAGGCACCCTGCTATTTGTCCAAACTACCTGTTGATTATGATCAGAGAGAGCTTCCGTCACTGGGTAAACAGTTACTCTCTTTCTTTCAGTGTCACCAAGGAAAACGTTATCAATTATGGGCCAGTTGTCTTTATCCACCAATGTGGGAAAGTTAATTAGTGATATCAAATTGTAGATTTCAAATAAGGTTTCCAGATAATTTTTCCTATAAGGATCCTTTAGAAAATCTTCACTAAAGTCACCACATATTGTCAACTGCTTGCTGCTGTCTGACAGGTAGCATAATAAGGAATTCTGATTTCTCATCAACAGTTCAGACTTTTCCTGCGGGGTTGTCTGTACCGTTACAATAAAAGATGAATTATATTTTAGTACTACACGTACTTCAATGTGCTGATCACTACAAAATCTTGTTGTCTTACCATTTTTTAACTTGTATTCCGTCTGAGTATGCGTGACAACTCCTCCATTCCGCAAATTAGTTATGCATGAATTAGCTGCTATAGCGTAATATTTTAAATATAACTTATTTAACACTGAGGTTTTGTGGTGCTCAGATAGGCACAGGATATCTGGCTTTTCATTAAATTTTAAACTGAAGCAATATTGATATTATTAGACTAATGTATTTCTCTGACCAGTGCCTATGTTTTGCGCAAATTATTTTTAAGTGTCTGTACTTATTTCAGACGACACGATTGAGTTTGTGTGTATGTGTTTCGTTTCATTTCATTTTCGTGTGTCTAAACAATGTTGCTCAGTTCGCATTGGTTACAACGAGTTGCTGTTGCAAATCTGTCTTGTACTGGGAGCAATAAATTGCATTACACCGTTGCAAAAAGAATATCGTCCAGTAGTGATATGGTTTTACCTCTCTGCAACTGAAAGTTCATCTCAGATTAAAACTGTGTGCCGGACCGAGACTGTCACTTGGGCATTCAGTGGGCGAATGCTCTATCAACTGAACTACCCAAACACGACCTCCTCACAGCTTAACTTCCACCAGTACGTCACCTCCTACATTCCATACAGCTGTGAAGACTTGTCACGTGTCGTGCTTGGGTAGCTCAGGTGGTAAATCACTTGCCTGTGGAAAGCAGAGGTCTCAGGTTCGAGTTTGAGTTCCACGCACAATTTTAATCTGCGAGGAAGTTTCATTTTGGCGCACACTCTGCTGCCGAGTGAAAATTTCATCCTGGATTCTCTCTGTAATTAGTCTAATAGCCGTTAATCAGGCCCATCACAGTATCCAATTTTATCGAATATGTGTTTCAGCACTTTATCCAGAAGCCTATGGACATAAGTCGTAACAATTTCGGTACGTGTTGGTCTTCATTTAGACGCGTAGGAGATCAAATGATAGCGATCGTAAAAACACCTGAATAGGGTAATTGTAAAAGCCAACGTACGGGTTGCTTGCTTTCAGATAATTTTCGACTCAACTGAACTGTTTTTTCTAGTTTGCTTTTTTCCTTTACCAGATGTAACCGTCAAATGTAACTAAACAATAAACATCAGTATACCTGATAGATATTCTCGTCCTTATTTCAGCCAAGTTGTGCATAGTAATTCGTATTTTTGTAAATATATTAATGTTTTGGAAACTTCTAGTACTTTAGCCCGTCATAAAGAATTAATTTTAACTATAATTTTAATTTTTTATGAACAGCACAACATGTAAAGTAGTTAATCGGGGCATGGATTAATTGTGACTACCTACAATAGTATGTCGTGTCTGTGAAGAGTACTCTTGCGTTATTCAGCATTAATTTTGATTCAATTCAATGCCCTGAGTACACAATATTAAAAGTAGACGTAAAAAAGAAAAAAATTATTTCCAGTTCTAGCGTGCAGATTTATCTTCAAATAGACGGAGAAATGTACGTGCAATTAATCATATCGTGTGGAGCACCTGCACGAAACATCTGACTGTTCGGTACCTCTGAGATACACTGACGATGAACCATATCTGTTGGGAACTATGAACGCACTCTTTCCAAAGTTGTTGTATTAACATTTTTTGTTACGTTCCAGTTTCATGATGGGAGTGAGAAGCCTGCTATCAGTATTTGCTGTTCTGAAGTGGAAATACGTTTTCTGGGAGAAAAGCGAGATAGAAGGAAACTCGTTTCGCTAAAACGGGTGAAGTTTTGCCTCTTCAAATTCATATTATGGTTTTGCCTACGGTAGGATTCGCAACTTCCTTACATGTTCACTGTTCTATGATGAAACCTTGAAGTACGCTCCGAGGCTCTCGTATGTAAGGTGCTCCCTCATTGTAACAAAAACTAGTTGCCTCTGCTTAACACTTAAGAGGATAAAAAATGAAATGCGGCTGCGGCGCGTGCCTGCTATATTGGAGTTCCCTCCAGACAATTTCGGCTATAATGAGAACATGCTGAAAATGAGATCTCGCTGCACCTATTACATATTCAAGAGTGCTCTCGCTGCCCTGGAATGAGAACTATTCAAGTGTAAACGTGGAACTGAAAAATGCCGCAGCAAAGAGTGGCGAAACCTTTTCCCATCTTTCTGTCACTACAACTGGCCCAGTAAGTTACGTGATCCAGAAAAGCTGTCCTTACTCTTTTTA
This sequence comes from Schistocerca gregaria, assembly GCF_023897955.1. Lineage (NCBI taxonomy): Eukaryota > Metazoa > Arthropoda > Insecta > Orthoptera > Acrididae > Schistocerca > Schistocerca gregaria. The sequence continues at coordinate 484,582,982 of NC_064921.1, read as the reverse complement.
CTTTGCACTCACTTACTGCACAGTGTAAGTAGGTCGCATAGCAAATGCATTGCAACCTTTCGTAAGAAAAATAAAATAAATTAATAAACAGTTAGAGAAATACTAACTGTGTTTATTAGACGAATCATCCACTATTTTTCTACCTAGCTGCTTTTGTTGACAAGACGTACAAGATGTCCATAAAGTTCTTCTATAATTTCAAAGACATCACTGTTTGGAAACGATTAGAGTCACAGCATCGTGGTTTCGTTGTAAAATGTTTAGCAGCTCTCAAAGTTCCTTCTGTTATGTACATCTACATCTGCATGTATATGACTACTGTGCAGTTCACAGTGAGGTGCCTGAAAGAGGGTTGATTCAACCACTTTCAAACTATTTTTCTGCCGTCCCACTTTCGAACAGCGAGCCGACAAAACGAACACTAAAAACTTTTTGTGCGAGCTCTGATTTCTCTTATTTTATTGTGATGATCATTTCTCCGTGAGTCGGTAAGCGCCAACTAAACATTTACACACGCTGAGGAGAAAGTTGGTAGTTGAAATTACATGAGAAGTTCCCACCGCAACGTAAAACGCCTTTGTTTTAATGATTGCTGCTGCAATTTAAGTATCATATTCATGGCGCTCACTCCCCTATTTCGCTCTAACACAAAACGAGCTGCCTTTGAGTGAACTTCTATGATGTCCTCCATCGATATTATCTGACGCGGACCCCACACCGCACAGCAGTACTCCACAAGATGGCGTAGAAGTGTAGTATAGGCAGTCTCTTTAGTAAATCTATTGCATTCTGTTACTGTTCTGCCCATAAATCGTAGTCTTTTGTTTGCTTTACCCACAACATTATCTATGTGACCTATCCAACTTAAGCTATTCGCAATTAGAATCCCTAATTATTTAGTAGAATTTACAGCTTGTGTGGTTTATCATGTAAACGAAATATTTTGGTTTCGTTGTGGTTCTCATGAGGATGACTTCACACTTTTTATTATTTAATCAGATGCCACTTTTCGCACCATAATCTTGTCTAAATGGTTCTGCAGTTCTTTTTTTTAAGCTTCACAAGACGATAAATGACAGCATCATCTACAAACTGTCTAAGAGTGCTGCTCAGATTGTCTCCTGAACCGTTAATGCAGATCAGCAAAATCAGAGGTCTTCCAACACTTCCTTGTGGAATGCAAGATATTACTTCTGTTTTACTTGTTGACTTCCCGTCGATTACTACGATCTGTGAGCTCTCTAGCAAGAAGTCATGAATTCAGTTGCACAACTGACACTACAGCCCATAGGCACGCAAGCTCATTAGAAGTCGTTTGTGTGTTGCGGTCTCATAAGCCTTATGGAAATCTAAACGTATGTTAATCAGTTTGACGTCCTCTATCAACATTACTCATTACTCTGTAAGAATAAAGAGCTAGTTGCGTTTCATAAGAACTACATTTTCTGAATTCATATTGGCAGTCTGTCAGTAGGTCGTTTTTTTTATATTTTCTTGTTTCATTAATTAAATTCAGTATCTCGTGTGATATCCAAGGTTGTTACTGGGACTTCTTCTTTTAACCTTTCGGCTGCCTTCACTATTTCAAATCTCAAAGCTACCCATCGGCCTTGTACTGCATACCTTTTCCCTCTTTCAGTCAATTGTTGCCTAATGTTCCTCTGAAACTCTCGGCAACCTCTGGTTCTTTCTAACTATCCAGGTTCTATCTCCAAAATTTCTTACATTTTTGCATTCTTTTCCGTCTGCAGTTCATAACCAACAAATTATGGTCAGAGTCCAGACCTGCCACTGGAAATGCCCTACAACTTCAAACCTCTGTCTTTCTTCTTTCTTTCTTTTGCGTTATCAGTCTTCTACTAGTGTGATGCGGGCCACCACGAATTCGGCTCATGTGAAAACCTCTTCTTCTCAGACCAGCACTTATAACCTACGTCCTCAATTATTTGCTCGATATATTCCCACCTCTGTCTTCCTCTACAATTTTTGCTCTCTACAGCTCCTTCTAATACGATAGAAGTCATTCTCTGGTGCCTTAACAGATGTTCTATCATCCTGTCCCATCTCTATGTCAGTGTTTTCCACACATTCCTTTTCTCTCCGATTGTGCGCACAACCTCTTCATTCCTTACGTTTTCATTCCACCTAATTTTCAACGCTCGTCTGTAGCAGTACATCTCAAATGCTTCGTTTCTTTTCCACTTCTCCCACAGTCCACGTTCCCCCTGCCATACAATGCTGTGCTCCAAACATACATTCTTAGAAATTTATTCCTCAAAAGAATGCCTTTGTTTGATACTAATAAACTTCTATTGCTCAGAATTGCACTTTTTTGCAGCGCTTATCTGCTTTTGACGCCCTCCTTCCTCCATCCGTGATTGGTTATTTTGCTGCCTCAGTAGTAGAACTGCTTAACTTCATCTACTTCGTGACCATCAATCCTATTGTAACGTTTTTCGCTATTCTCATTCTGCTACTTCTAATAACTTTCCTGTTTCTCCGATTCTTTCTCAGTCCATTTTCTATACTCGTTTGACTGTTCATTCCACTCAGCAGAACATGTAATTCTTTTTCACTTTCACTCAGGATAGCAATGTCATCAGCGAATCGTATCATTGATATCGTTTCACCTTTAATTTTAATTCCATTCCTGAATCTTTCTTTTATTTCCATCATTGCTTCCTTGATGTACAGATTGAACAGTTGGGGCGGAAGGCTATATCCCTGTCTTATACCTTTTTTAATCCGAGTTCTTGGTCTTTCACTCTTATTATTCCCTTTTGGCTTTTGTACATATTGCATATTACCCATCTCTCCCTACAAATTTTACGATTTCTTCACTTTTTCATGCACTCATTTCGTCTGCGCTACCTGTACTTCCAGTTTATTTCATTCCACAGTGACTTGTATTTCTGTATTCCTGAATTTTATTGAACTTTTCTGTGCTTCCTTCTTTCGTCGATCAACTGAAGTATTTCTTCTCTTACTCATGGTTTCTCCGCAGTTACCGTATTTGTATCTATGTTTTTCTTTCCACCTTCTGTAATTTCCCTTTTTAGAGATGTCCATTCCTCTTCAACTGTACTGCCTACTGAGCTATTCCTTATTGCTGTATCTATAACCTTAGAGAACTTAAAGTCCACCTCGTCATTCCTTAGTACTTCCGTATACCAGTTATTAAGGTACTGATTCCTCCTGATTAATCTCATAAACTTCAGCCAATTCTTCATCACTACTGCATTGTGATCTGAATCTATATCTCCTCCAGGGTAAGCCTTACAGTCCAGTATCTGATATCGGAATCTCTGTCTGACCATGATGTAATCTAACTGAAATCTTCCCGTATCACTCGGCGTTTTCCAAATACACCTCCTCCTGTTGTAATTCTTGAACGGAGTATTCGCTATTAATAGATGAAATTTGTTACAGAACTCAGTTAGTCTTTCTCCTCTCTCTTTTCTTGCCCCAAGCCCACATTCCCCTGTAACCTTTTCTTCTGCTCTCTCCCCTACAACTTCATCCCAGTCCCCCATTAATATTACACTTTAATCCCCATTTATGTACTGTGTTACTGTTTCAATATACCCATATACTTTTTCTATCTCCTCTTCCTTAGCTTGCGACGTTAGCATGTATACCTGAACTATCGTTTTCGGTGTTTGTATGCTGTCGATTCTGACAAGAACAACCCTATCACGGAACTGTTCACAGTAGCTCACTCTCTACGCTACCTTCCTATTTATAACGAATTCTACTCCTGTTATACCATTTTCTGCTTCTGTTGATATCACTATGTACTCATCTGACCAAGACTCTTTGTCTTCTTTCCTTTTCATTTCACTGACGCCTACTATATGTTGAGTGCGTCTTTGCATTTCCCTTTTCATATCTTCTAGCGTTCCTACCATGCTCCAGCTGCTTACATTCCACGCCCCGCTTGTAGGATGTTATCCTTTCGTTGGCTATTGAATCTTTTTCTCATGGTCAACTTCCCTTGGCCGTCCCATCCAGGACATCCGAATCGGGAACTATTCAGAATCTTTTGCCAATTGAGAGATTATCTTGACACTTTTGCAGTTACAGTTCCCATGTCCTGTGGATACACAATATGAGTCATTGATGCAGTGGTTTCCATTGCCTTCTGAAACCTAATGCTGTCGATCATTGCTGATTCTTCCGCCTTTAGAGGCCGTTTCCTACCCCAAAGACAGGAGAGTGCCCTTAATCTCTGTCCACTCCTCCGCTGTCTTTGACAAGGCCGTTGTCGGAATGTGGGGGACTTCTTACACCCGAAGTTTCGGCCGTCTTCTTCCTCAATCTCTGTGTACCATTATGTAATCAATTTGACACCTTCCAGTATCTCCAGGCCTCTTTCAGGCATACAGCCTTCTTTAACGATCCTTAAGCATGTAGTAGCGATGATTAAATTGTGCACTTTGCAAAATTCTGCTATGCAGTTTTCTCTCTTATTCCTTTCCCCACAGTTCATATTTTCCTATGATTTTTCCTTCGATTCGTTTTCCTACCACCGAATTCCAGTCCCCCGTCACAATTAAATTTTCCTCTCTCATAACTATTTAACGTCATACATTTATTCAACCTATTCACCGTCTGCGGTACTAGCTGTCATTTTAACTTATACTAAAGTGGTGGGTGTTGGCTTCGTGCCCACGGTATTGAGTTCACTATGCTGTCTGTAGTAGCTTGACCAAAGTCCTATTTTCTTATTTATTATTAGACCTGATCCTATTTACCCCTATCTGTTTTTTTATTAGTAAACCTAAACTGCCCTGACCAGGATCCTGTTCATCCTGCTACAGAACTTCTCTAATTTTCACTATATTTAACTTCAAAGTATTCGGTTTCCTTTTCAGATTTTCTAACATCCTTCCCGTTTAATGTATCTAACATTCCACGCTCCGATCGATAGATCGCTTTGTTTTTCCCAGTAATATCCTCCCGAAGAGTTCCCACCATGACAACCGAATGTGGGATCATTTTATTTTCGGAATATTTTACCCAAGAGGATGTCACCATCATCTAATCATACAGTACAACTTGATGCCCTCAGGTAAAATAACGGTTGTAGGTGCTTCCTGCTTTCAGCCGTTCACAGCACCAACACAGCAAAGTCATGTTTGTTCGCGCTAAAAGGCCAGATCAGTCGGTTATCCAGGCTGTTGCCCCTGAAACTTCTGAAAAAGCTGATCCCTCTCTTCAGCAACTACACGTTGATCTGGCCACTCGTTGACGCCCCTCCGTTGGGATTGCATTTACAGAACAGATACCTGTCTCTCTGAGGCGGGCGTAGCTATCGGCTAAATATGTCGATGAGCAACGCTACAAGGCACCCATGAGTATTGGTGAGCTTTATCGAGAGGCTGTAATTTTTGCATCCATGTCTTTCGTAATTCGTCCGAAAATCAACAGTTGTTGTACAGACTGAATTTAAATAGAATGATGGAAAAAGTGGAATTGTAGAAAATAATTAATGTAGAATAACGAAATTTCGGGAGTACAGTTGAATAGGCAATACACACTGAAAATCAGAGAGACTGATACACCTGCCTAATATCATGTAGCGCTCCCGCAAGCACGCGGAAGTGCCGTAGCACGACCTGACATGACATGAAATAGTGCTGGAGGGAATAGAAACCATGAATCCTGCAGGGCTGTCCACAAATGCGTAAGAGTACGAGGGGGTGGAGATGTATTCAGAACAGCACGTTGCAAGGCACCCCAGATGTGCTCAATAATGTTAATGTCTGGAGAGTTTGGTGGCCAGCGGAAGTACTGAAACTCACAAGAGTCTTCTGAAGCCACTTTGTAGCAATTATGGACGTGTGGGGCGTCCCATTGTCCTGATGGAATTGCCCAAGTCCGTCAGAATGCACAATGGACACGAATGGGATGCAGGTGATTAGACAGGATGCTTACGTACGTCTCACCTGTCAGAGTCGTAAGTAGACATATTAGGAGTCTCATATCACTCCAACTGCACACGCCCCACGCCATTACAGAACCTCCACCAGTCTGAACAGTCCCCTGCTGACATGCAGGGACTTTGAAATCTGCAGCAATTTGGGGAAGGGCTGCACTTTCGTACGTTGAACGATTTTCTTCAGTCATTGTTGGTCCGGTTCTTGCAGGATCTTTTTCCGACCGCAGGGATTTCGGAGATTTGAAGTTTTACCGGATTTCTAATACCCACGGTACACACGTGAAATGGTTGTGCGGGAGAATCGCCACTTCATCACTATCTCCTGTTCCTTTTCTCGTGCGCCGACTATAACATCACGTTCAAACTCTTTTAAATCTTGATAACCTGCCATTGTAGCAGCAGTAACAGATCTAACAAGAGCGCCAGACACTTGTTGTCTTATATAGGCGTTGCCGACCACAGCGCCGCACTCTGCCTGTTTATATACCTTTATTTTTGAATACTCATGCCTACACCAGTTTCTTTGGTGCTCCAGTGTATTTAAGTTATTAACATTTAAAGATCAGTCGTGAGATAAGCCACCGCAAATGGGAAATGCTGGTACATTAATAACCTATGTAACTGCCAGAACGTGCATACGTTGTGTTGTACAGGTGCCGTATGTCGGTTTGTGGGATGGAGTTCCGTGCCCTTTACCTTCGGTCCGTCCATGAAGGAATGCTTAATGCTGTTCGTGTATGACGCTGTCGATGTCGTCCGATGATGTCCCATATGTACCCGATTGGAGACAGATCTGGTGATCGGGGAGGACAAAGCAACATGTCGGCATTATGTAGAGCATGTTGGGATACAAAAGCGGTATGTGAGCGAGCGTTACCCTGTTCGAAAACACCCCATGAAATGCTTTTTATTAATGGTAGCACACTAGCTCGAATCACCATACTGGCATATGAATTTGCAGTTAGGGTGCGTGAGATAACCACTCAACACCAATGATGTCGCAACTGGTGGTGGTTTTGGATCAGTAGAATGCACTCTACAGGAAGTCTGGGTCGGAGCTGCCTTTGAAGTAACCGATCTGTACCAGTTTGTTGTATCACTGTGATGCCGACTACTGCTCACATTGTTGCTGCCGATGCCGTACGATGCGTCAAAGCCATGCGCCAAACACAATTGTCTTCCCTCCCGCCTGTGCCATACAGCCATCAGGAGCCCAGCTTTCTTATGACAGTACATTCCCGTGACCACCGCTACCAGCTGTCATGTACAGTGGCTACATTCCCGACAAGTCCTTCGGCAACTTCGCAGTAGGAACATCCGGTTTCTCGTAGGTCTATTATAGGACCTCTTTCAAACTTGTTGAGGTGTTTAAAATGGCGTTTTTGTCATCTTAAAGGCATTCTCGGCTAACATCTACCCACAACGTCCAATCAAAAAGGTAACTAAACCTCGACACCGTTAGAGTCTGTTCCCGGTAGCCGTGTGGTCAGCATTACGGAGTGTCAATCCTAATGGCCCGGATTCGATTCGCGGCTGGGTCAAAGATTTTCTCCTCTCAGGGACTGGGTGTTGTGTTGTCCTAATCATCATCATTTCATCCCCATCGACGCTTAAGTCGCCGAAGTGGCGTCAAATCGAAAGACTTGCACCCGCCGAACGGCCTACCCTACGGGAGACCATAGTCACACGACATTTACATTTACCACCATTAGAGTGTGCAAAGAAACTTAATTTGCATCCTATTAGCCCCACTCCACCGGCAAGAAATTGGAACAGACATCATCTTTCATATGTAGAAACACGCCTACCAACTGTCGTTTACGTCGCACAGCTCCTTCTTGGTGTTGCGATTTTCCGTCGGTTTATAAATATTCTATTTGAAGCAGGAATTCTTCTAGAGTTTCGCTCTATGCATGCATAGTACGTTATCACGATGTTGCAGAAGCCTTATTTTTCGACTTAAGGCGTCTTCTGAAATTGGTATTTGATTATGTACTATATCTTGTGGTATTTGATTATCTACTATATCCTGTGTATGCCTTTGTGCAATCCTTTTAATTGTCTGACATATTATGTAGATCTATCTATAGACATCTGTAAGCGTAGATGTAGATATTGAAACACTACGAAAAAAAAGGAACATAAGGTTTAACGTATCGTCGACGAAGAGGTCGTTAGGAATGGATCACAAGCTCGGATTGTGGAAGAATAGGGCAGGAAGTTGTCCACGCTCTTTCAGTAGAACCATTCTGAAATTCGCCTCAAGCGATTTAAGGGAAACAGGGAAGACATTAAGCAGAGTGAATGGTCGGGGTTTTAACTTATGTTCTCACGAACGTTTATTCGGTGTATAACGTAGAAAATTTTTACGGGTTGTCATTCTGCATTGAAAGCGTAGAATACCCACGCTGACAAGCCCATGATGATTACAGGGCCGAGCGAGCCACACCAAATTCTGTGGCTAACACAACCATACTGTTGAAACTTCAAATCAATAATTTCAATACTTTCGGAGATATAACTTTTTAAGTAAAACGCGTAATAGCCGAAAAGAAGCTGGCATTGGGAAACTAAGTTAGGGACTGTAATGTATTCTTCTACAACCAAGAGGACTGAATCACATAATATAATTTTCTACAATTTCCTTTGGTTTCATTAGCCCAGATTTCTGACGTAAAAGGGGAATTTGTGGCGTCTCTCCGAGTAAGCGTGACCTTGTAAAACACAGCCACATGGGGAGTAGAGTATTAAAGTCTTTAGTAATTTATTTTGTGGAACGTAATCGTATTTTGTTTTCATTAAATTTTATGTAGTTTCGGAACTGCGAAATTTCTAGTCTAAATTACTTGTGGTGATCTGACTGGAAGGTATTAGAAATACAGCGAGTGTAGAAGTCTACATCTACATCTACATCTACATCCATACCCCGCAAGCCACCTGACGGTGTGTGGCGGAGGGTACCTTGAGTACCTCTATCGGTTCTCCCTTCTATTCCAGTCTCGTATTGTTCGTGGAAAGAAGGATGTCTGTATGCCTCTGTGTGGGCTCAAATCTCTCTGATTTTATCCTCATGGTCTCTTCGAGAGATACACGCAGGAGGGAGCAAAATACTGCGTGACACATTGGTGAAGATATGTTCTCGAAACTTCAACAAAAGCCCGTACCGAGCTACTGAGCGTCTCTCCTGCTGAGTCTTCCACTGCAGTTTATCTATCATCTCCGTAACACTTTCGCGAGTACTAAATGATCCTGTAACGAAGCGCGCTGCTCTCCGTTGGATCTTCTCTATCTCTTCTATCAAACCTATCTGTCACGGATCCCACACTACTGAGAAGTATTCAAGCAGTGGGCGAACAAGCGTACTGTAACCTACTTCCTTTGTTTTCGGATTGCATTTCCTTTGGATTCTTCCAATGAATCTCAGTCTGGGATCTGCTTTACCGACGATCAACTTTATATGATCATTCCATTTTAACTCACTCTTAATGAGTATCCCACATAATTTATGGCGTTAACTTCTTCCAGTTACTGACCTGCTATATTGTAGGTAAATGATCGCAGCACATTACACTTGTCTACACTGAGATTCAATTGCCATTCCCTGCACCATGCGTCAATTCGCTGCAGATCCTCCTGCATTTCAGTACAATTTTCCATTGTTACAACCTCTCGATATATCACAGCATCAACCGCTAAAAGCCTCAGTGATCTTCTGATGTCATCCACAGAGTCATTTATGTGTATTGTGAGTAGCAACGGTACTACGACACTCCCCTGTGACACACCTGAAATCACTCTAACTTCGGAAGACTTCTCTCCATTGAGAATGACATGCTGCGTTCTGTTATCAAGGAGCGCATCAATCCAATCACCCAATTGGTCTGATAGTCCATATCCTCTTACTTTGTACATTAAACGACTGTGGGGAACTGTATCGAACGCCTTGCGGAACTCAAGAAACACGGCATCTACCTGTGAACCCGTGTCTAAGGCCCTCTGAGTCTCGTGGACGAATAGCGCGAGCTGGGTTTCACACGACCGTCTTTTTCGAAACCCATGCTGATTCCTACAGAGTAGATTTCTAGTCTCCCAGAAAAGTCATTATACTCGAAAATAATACGTGTTCCAAAATTCTACAACTGATCAACGTTAGAGATATAGGTCTATTGTTCTGCATATCTCCCAGAAAAGTCATTATACTCGAAAATAATACGTGTTCCAAAATTCTACAACTGATCAACGTTAGAGATATAGGTCTATTGTTCTGCATATCTCTTCGACGTCCCTTCTTGAAAACGGGGATGATCTGTGCCTTTTCCCAATCCTTTGAAACGCTACGCTCTTCTAGAGAACTACGGCACACCGCTGCAAGAAGGGGGCCAAGTTCCTTCGCGTACTCTGTGTAAAATCGAACTGGTATCCCATCACGTCCTGCGGCCTTTCCTCTTTTGAGCGATTTTAATTGTTTCTCTATCCCTCTGTCGTTATTTCGATATCTACCATTTTGTCATCTGTGCGACAATCTAGAGAAGGAACTACAGTGCAGTGTTCCTCTGTGAAACAGCTTTGGAAGAAGACATTTAGTATTTCCGCCTTTAGTCTGTCATCCTCTGTTTCAGTACCATTTTGGTTACAGAGTGTCTGGACATTTTGTTTTTATCCACCTATCGCTTGGACATAAGACCAAAATTTCTTAGGATTTTCTGCCAAGTCAGTACATAGAATATAGAACTTTACTTTTGAATTCACTGAACGCCTCTCGCATAGCCCTCCTCACACTACATTTCGCTTCGGGTAATTTTTGTTTGTCTGCAAGGCTTTGGCTATGTTTATGTTTGCTGTGAAGTTCCCTTTGCTTCCGCAGCAGTTTTCTAACTCGATTGTTATACCACGGTGGCTCTTTTCCATCTCTTACGATGTTGCTTGGCACATACTCATCTAACACATATTGTACGATTGTTTTGAACTTTGTCCACTGATCCTTAACGCTATCTCTACTTGAGACAAAACTTTTGTGTTGAGCCGTCAGGTAATCTGAAATCTGCTTTTTATCACTTTTGCTAAACAGAAAAATCTTCCTACCTTTTTTAATATTTCTATTTACGGCTTAAATCATCGATGCATTAACCGCTTTATGATCGTTGACTCCCTGTTCCGCGTTCACTGTTTCAAATAGTTCGGGTCTGTTTGTCACCAGAAGGTCTAATATGTTATCGCCAAGAGTCGGTTCTCTGTTTAACTGCTCAAGTTAGTTTTCAGATAAAGCACTTAAAAAGTTTCACTGAATTCTTTCTCCCTGCCACCCGTTATGAACGTTCGAGTCTCCCAGTCTATATCCGGCAAATTAACATCTTCACCCAGACCTAAAACATGGTGGAGAAATCTTCTCGAAATATTTTCCAAATTATCCTTCAGGTGCTCAGCCACAACAGCTGCTGAGCCTGGGGGCCTATAGAGACATCCAATTACCATGTCTGAGCCTGCTTTAACCGTGACCTTCACAAAAATTATTTCACGTTTCGGATCTCCGTCAATTTCCTTCGATACTATTGCACTTCTTATCGATATAAACATGCCTCCCCCTTCACTGTCCAGCCTGTCTCTGCGGTATTCATTCCAATCTGTGTTTATGATTTCATTACTGTTTACGTCTGGTTTCAGCCAACTTTCTGTCCTAGTACTATGTGGTCATTGTGACCGTTTATTAATGGGAGCAGCTCTGGGACCTTTCTATAGACGCTCCTGCAGTTTACTATTAGCACATTAATATTGTTATTCCCTGTTGCCTTTTGCCTACTCCCACCTTGCCGCGTCTCAGAAGGCGTCTTGTTGGGCCTAGAGAGGGAATCCTCTAACCTAAAAAAACCACATGTGCACTCCACACGTACTCCGCTACCCTTGTAGCCGCTTCCGGCGTGTAGTGCACGCCTGACGTATTCAGGGGGTCCTACATTTCTCCACCCGAAAGCGGAGGTCGAGAAATTTGCACCCCAGATCTCCGCAGAATCGTTTGAGCCTCTGGTTTAAGCCTTCTACTCGGCTCCAAACCAGAGTACCGCGATCGGTTCTGGGAACGATACTACAAATAGTTAGTTGAGATTCCACCCCGCGATCGAGGCTTTCCGCCTTCACCAACTCCGCCAACCACCTTTACGAACTGAGGATGACCTCTGAACCCAGACGGCAGGAGTCATTGGTGCCGACATGAGCAACAATTTGCAGTCGGGTGCACCAGTGCTCTCTATCGTCGCCGGCAGGGCCTCCTCCACATCTCGGATGAGACCCCCGGCAAGCAGACAGAGTGAACACTGTCCTTCTTCCCCAACCTTCTATTTCCCTAAGGGGCTCCATCACCCGCCTAACGTTGGAGCTCACAATAACCCCCAGTATGCCTGCTAGGACCTTGCTGAAGGAGCACCCACATGTCCACTCACAGGCAGAGCGGGCGATGGCACACGGACAGCCTCAACATTTACCCTCCGCCTCGTGCGCCGCGAACGCCGCTGAACCCGACACCCCTAGGGGAGAGGGTGGCCCAGCCGCGTCCGGTACCCGTGAAGATGTCTCGACAGCAGGGACAGTGGGTGAAGCATGTAACACCTGGGGTATACCATGCGACGCCCCCGACTCCCCACTGCCGCTACACTCCGAGGCAGCAGCCTGAAGAGGCTGACTGTAGCCATCAACACGTTCAGCTGTTCGCGAACAGTGGCCAGTTCCTCCTGCGACCGTACACAGCAGTCACACATTCTATCCATCCTAAGAAATCAATTTACTGTAGAGAGTTAATTAACTTTTAACTAGACTGCTAATTCACTAAAGGCAGCTGATCGTTGACTAAACTGTGTTTGCTAGACACTTGTTGTAGAAAACAATGAAAATAGCACTACATGTCTCTGGACTGTATTGAAAACAAACACTAGCACTACTGGCACTGTGGTTGACTAAAGGGACTCTCTCTGACTGTATTCAAAACAAACACGAAATCTATGAAACACTATTACTAGCATTCGAAAATTAAAGCTTCCTAAAAGCAAAAACACACGGAAGAAGAAGTGACAAGTAAGAAAAATACAGTTAATACTTAAAGCAACGTAGCTCGCTGCAGAGCAGAAGTTACGCAGACGGCAGTTACGACGACACTGACACTCGAGACGATCCGATTGGCTCCTTAATATACTAGCCAGTAGGAACTTATCATTTCCCGCAAATTGGAGTAGGGCTTTGTGCTCTGCTCTATGACTCGACAGAGTCGCTCTTCTGGTAAAAACCAAAATTAAATCGAGCGATTTCTCTGCCTCGTGATGACTGGGTGTTGTGTGATGTCCTTAGGTTTAAGTAGTTCTAAGTCCTAGGGGACTGATGACCACAGATGTTAAGTCCCATAGTGCTCAGAGCCAAATCGAGCGAGGTGGCACAGTGGTTAGCACATTGCTTTCGCATTCGGGAGGACAACTGTTCAATCCTGCGCCCAGCCATCGTGACTTAGGTTTTCCGTGATTTCCCTAAATCGCTTCAGGAAAAATCTGAGATGGTTTCTTTGAAAAGGCACGGCCGATTTACTTCCCCATCCTTCCCTAACCCGATGGGACCGATGACATTGCTGTTTGGTCCACTCCCCCAAATCAATCAATCAATGTTAAAAGTGCGCTCACGAAATTCGTGTGTTTGATCTGTTCTCGTGTAGTTGACGAAAAGCGACTACAATGTTGAATATTTTGTCAAATTATGAGCTTTGTGAGTGGTTCATTTTAAGAGATACTCGCGTGTGGACATTTCATGTCGTACACAAACTCCCTGATCATGAGACATTATGGGGAGCACTTCTTTACAAGAAGCCTACTGAACAACTGAATGTGTTAACTCTTAAGCAATCGTGGGTTAGTAACTGATTAGGACGTTCAGAATATCGGTTCGGACAAAATATCTTCTGGCTACTTTCGGGTGTGGACATGTAACAGAGAGAATCAGCAACATTGCCTAACAGGACATTGAGATATTAAATATGGACTTGATAGGTTTTTTCCTTGCTTTAAAGACAGTAAATTTTAGGCGTTTTTTCAAACGAATCATGCAAGAATCCTGAACGCTCTATAGCTGTATTTTTCAACCTGTGGGTAGCGACCCACTGGGTTGCCACAAACCCTTGCTCAGGAGTCGCGGTCGCAGGAGAAACCTGTTGCAGCATGGCGGGTAACACGGCAAAGAATATAATTATGTCTCTGCCCGCAGAACACTACGACCTCTTTTCACGTTGCACTTGGTTTCTCGGTCAGTATAGTATCAATAGAAAGAAAATTAAATACGTTGCCTTTGAAACCGCTGACATTTATTATCGTTTTGGGGGTCGCCGGAATATTTTACTTGTAAAGTGATCGCGCATTCCAAAATTTTGAAAAACACTGTTCTATAGTGTAACTAACCTTCAGCTACTGCCCATGAACTGGAGTTCGGCGGCGTTTGCGTGGTAGGTATACAGCTGAATTTTCGTCAACGCTGCTTTTTTCGGATAAACCAGTGTCTACAGTCGCAGAGTGACGGGGTAGCAACCCGAAACCTATCCAGGCAGGTGGACTAACTGTTCACAGGATAGTGAAAAACCAAGGTGTTCCGCCACAGGTGCCTTAGCACTAGACTATTTCACTTGGTCACGTATCACAACGCATTGAGTAGCTAGGCGTGCAGTATACCAAATGCCCATAATTTAAATCATAAACCACGGTCCATCGTAAGGCTTTTAAACTGTGGCGGGAACCTGTGGAAGATCTCCCTCAGTTCTCTTATGGAATTTTTTGGTCAGTTTTCTAACACAGTTTTCGGGTGATAGTTTCCTCTTAAAGACAAATGAAATTTGCAGCACCAGAGCGTGAGATGTAGGTGCACGTTACCAAATGTATTACTCATACATGCGAGTATTTTGTCGATGAATAACGCTACTAACGAGAAGAACATGGCAAGTGCAATAACCCGATTTCTGAAAACCTTCACAGAACGGAAAAAGAGGTCTAACTAAGCGGACACGAGTCTCGTCTTATTGTAAATACTCGACCGTTTCTGCGAAAATAGCTGTCAAAGTTTTCGACGGACCGTAGATGGGCTTTATCGCGCATTAAGTTCATCGAAAGTTGTGACACGACGGTTCCCTGCCTCGGGCATGGATGTGTGTGACGTCATGAGGTTAGTTAGGTTTAAGTAGTTCTAAATTCTAGGGGATTGATGACCTCAAAAGTTAAGTCCCATAGTGATCAGGGCCATTCGAAACTTTTTCTTCATTTACCTGCCCATGTCTGTAGAGGGTAACTAGACGCTCTTTCTCATCAAGGCAGACGATGAAAGGACGTTACACTAATTGAAATATTACAACTGTGTTTCAAAATAACTTCCATCCATTTATCATATAACCTATGTGGACATGGTACTTTCTAGCGTTACAAACGTTTTAAATCCCCATATTTTTACATTTCATTGCTGTTTCAATTTTTGTGTTAATTTGTTGTATTTTATTCTTCTTTTTATTATTGAGGAAGTTTTGCAGCACTTCCTGGATGATACCGACTGTTGAAACGTTCGAAACATAGAAATTCTGAACACCACGAGCATTGCGCGAAGCCAGGTTGGTCACAATGACATTTCTTCCCGTGAATCTCACTCGGGAACGAAACGTCGTTGACAGTGCTGAAGATTTCACGCATTGGTAATAATTTTGCTTAAAACCACGCATAACTGGTCTTTTTCACGAAAACTGGCGCTTTCAATTCATGGTGAATCAACAAACACTACATGAATTTCACCGTAAACAATTTCAAATAATTTTCTGATTCATTTAGGTTTTATTTTTAATTTATTCTACAGGTCGGAGGCAGGTAATAGACAAATAAAGACAATGTTATTTAAACATATACTGGAAAACATTCGTGTAGTAGCCTTCAATGGACACGTGTAGACAAATGAAAAACAGCAACAGAAGTTAGAACAGGGGTTGCGTAAGTGAAAAGCCGCAACCTTACCCATAGTGACATCTCTTCCGCTGAACCTATCACCTGTTGAAAGGCACAAAGAGCAACTCGAACTCTCGGAACGTCGTTATCTCAAAAAAAAAAAAGGTCGGGTATCTACGGAAAAGCCGACACACGTCTTCGCTTATTTTGACTTTTCCCGTGAGCCAAATTTCTGAGAAATCGGCTTATGGTACTTGCCGTTATTACCTCGAAAGTATCCATCTGCACTTACTCGCAGTTGGATATTAGCACTTAATAATATAAGAATGTCTATGTCAATGACTTTGTTTTGAGGGATATGTTAATTTTTTTATGCGTTGGGAATGGTGGAGTTCTGTATGTATGCATTGGTTGAGAGATCGTCGAAGTTGTGACGGATCGTAGAATAGTAAATGGCAAAGGAGAAGGAACGACGCGCCGCTGCATCAAGCGAATCATCCTCAATTTCGTTCTATGGTAATGCAAATAAAAACACACGTTCACTTCTTGTTCGTAGGCTCAAGCATGGTAGGTACAAAAAAATAGTTTTCAAGTGATCCGCTGTATGGCAGTGTACGTACTTTGAGCACACTCGTTCGGTGGTAGCCGCATTCCTCGGTGGTAGCCGCATTCCTGCAATACGAGGAAGTTCTACGAAACACTCATCTAAGGCTGGCATAAACTCTACACTTAACTAAAATTTATTTACATCTAGCTCTACATACATGTATTGCAAACCACTGTGGAGTGCGTTGCAGAAAGCAATGCTGTTCAAACTTCTCCGTGCAGTGCAGTTAGTAAAATTTTTATTTGCGACCCTAACTGGAATGATACGCACGGGAACGAAGTAAACTAGATTCCTCACTTACGATGGGTTCGTGGAATTTGGTAAATAAGCCATCGTTGATTACCCCTTGTTAGTGTTGCTTGGAATGGGTTCCACCCACCTGGGTAGTATTCTAGGATGGGTGGCACGTGTTTCCGTGTGCCGTGCAGTTAGTAAAATTTTTATTTCCGGACCTCATTGGAATGATACGCAGGGGAACGAAGTAAAGTAGATTCCTCGCTTATAGCGGGTTCGTGGAATTTGGTAAATAAGCCATTTTCCAACGTCTGCAGATCACGTTTTTTCAGCATCTCCGTGACACTGTGGTGTGGATCAAAGAAACTTGCACTCATTTATGTTGTCCTTCTTCATAAACGTTAAATACCCCTTGTTAGTGTTATTTGGTACACGTTCCACCCACCTGGGTAATATTCTAGGATGGGTCGCACGTGTTTTCTGTTTGTAATCGCCTCTCTAGACTCACTGAATTTACCCTGTATCCTACAAATGTAATGAAATTCGCGACCTGTTTCGCCTACAATTGAATGTATGTGATCATTCTATTTCATATCCCAACGCGTTGTCGCCCCTAGATAGTTGTAGTAATGTAGAACGGGAAGGACTCCTAACGCTTGATACCTTCTGCCACGAATGTCACAATGCTATCCAGAGAGTGTACAGGGAATGGACAACAATATGTCAGCACCAAAAATACAACGCTTTATCTTGCCTAATACGGTGTAGGCAAACCGTTGATATTCAGAACAGCTCCTAGTCGTCTCGGAATGGATAAATATATGTCCTGTATGGTTATCAAAGCTGTATTATATCTGAAAAATAGCGCCAAATTTAGGTAATTATGGTGGGGGTGGGTAGCGATCACGCACCCATCTCTCCAATGTAGGCCAAAAGGGATCAATAATATTGAAACCCACCACGTTTCACTCTTGGGACCTAAACTCGACCAGCAATTGGGAACAATGTGAAACAAGACTCATCCAATTAAATGACTTTCTTTCATTGCTCCATAGTCCAAGTTTTATGAATTCGACACGATGTTTTCCTTTTATGGGTATTTCCGTCACTGATTACTGTCTTTGGAATTCCAGCTCGACGTGCATTTCCATGCTTATGGAGCTCCTTTCGTTTTGATTTGGTGCCTACAGGTTTCACGAGTGCGACATTCAGCTCTGCAGTGACTTTTGCAGCTGTCTATCATGTAGTTTTCGTCACAATCCTCTTCAGTTACCATCTGTCACGATCCCTCAACACACACTTGCACCTGCGTTGTGACCTAGCGGATAATGTTTCTCCGCTTGAAACGCTAAGCACTTGGACTATATTTGTTCCACAAGTGCCCACCATACAAGCACCATCACACTGCCGACGTTCAAATTCACTTCGCTCCAACATACGCACTCACTGCTACACAGGATTGTTTTGACCACAACTGACACGTTCAGCATACTGAGAACATTGCACAGGCGCTATTCGTGGGCCATTACAACATCGCAAACAGCAGACTTGGCAAATAGCTGAATTCTCGTTCAAGCATGTATTTCTCGCGCTGCTTCCATATTTTTGCCCAACCCCAATATGTGGATGCAGATGTTAACTGAACATTTAAAGCATATAGTGTATCTTTGACCGTCTTTGGAAGTTCATCAAGACTACACTGGAAGTATTCTTTTTTTTGTTTTTGTTTTGCTTTTGTTGCTGTTCATCTTATAACCTCCTTTCACGACACTATCCATTCCGTTCAACTGCTTTTCCAAATCCTTTGCTATCTCTGACAGAATTACGATGTCATCGGCGAACCTCAAAGTTTTTATTTCTTCTCTATGGATTTTAATACCTACTCCGAATTTTTCTTTTGTTTCCTTCTCCGCTTGCTCAATATACAGATTTAATAACATCGGGGAGAGGCTGCAACCCTGCCTCACTCCCTTCCCAACTACTGCTTCCCTTTCGTGT
Source organism: Schistocerca gregaria (assembly GCF_023897955.1). Taxonomy (NCBI): domain Eukaryota; kingdom Metazoa; phylum Arthropoda; class Insecta; order Orthoptera; family Acrididae; genus Schistocerca; species Schistocerca gregaria. Next base: position 484,564,264 of record NC_064921.1, on the reverse strand, counting down.
CCCTCGACGCTTGTAACTGCCATCTGGTTTCTGTACAAATTGTAAATAGCCTTTCGCTGCCTGTATTTTACTCCTGCCACCTTTAGAATTTGAAAGAGAGTATTCCCGTCAACATTGTCAAAAGCTTTCTCTAAGTCTACAAATGCTAGAAATGTAGGTTTGCCTTTCCTTAATCTTTCTTCTAAGATAAGTCGCAAGGTCAGTATTACCTCACGTGGTCCAATATTTCCACGGAATCCAAACTGATCTTCCCCGAGGTCGGCTTCTACCAGTTTTTCCATTCGTCTGTAAAGAATTCGCGTTACTATTTTGCAGCTGCGACTTATTAAACTGGTAGTTCTGTAGTTTTCACATCTGTCAACACCTGCTTTCTTTGGGATTAGAATTATTATATTCTTCTTGAAGTCTGAGGGTATTTCGCCTGTTTCATACATCCTGCTCACCAGATGGTAGAGGTTTATCAGGACTGGCTCTCCCAAGGCCGTCAGTAGTTCTAATGGAATGTAGTCTACTCCCGGGGCCTTGTTTCGAGTCAAGTCTTTCAGTGCCTTGTCAAACTCTCACGCAGTATAGTATCTCCCATTTCATCTTTATCTAATCCTCTGCCATTTCCATAATATTGTCCTCAAGTACATCGCCCTTATATAGACCCTCTATATACTCCTTCCACCTTTGTGGTTTCCCTTCTTTGCTTAGAACTGGGTTTCCATCTGAGCTCTTGATATTCATACAAGTTGCTCTCTTTTCTCCAAAGGTCTCTTTAATTTTCCTTTAGGCAGTATCTATCTTACCCCTCGTGAGATAAGCCTCTACACCCTTACATTTGTCCTCTAGCCATGCCTGCTTAGCCATTTTGCACTTCCTGGCAATCTCATTTTTGAGACGTCTGTATTCCTTTTTGCCTGCTTCATTTATTGCATTTTTATATTTTCTCCTTTCGTCAATTAAGTTCAATATTTCTTCTGTTACCCAAAGGAGTTCTACTAGCCCTCGTCTTTTTACCTACTTGATCCTCTGCTGCCTTCACTACTTCATCCCTCAAAGCTACCCATTCTTCTTCTACTGTACTTATTTCACCCATTCCTGTCAATTGTTCTCTTATGCTCTCCCTGAAACTCTGTGAACCTCTGGTTCTTTCAGTTTATCCAGGTCCCATCTTCTTAAATTCCCACATTTTTGCAGGTTCTTCAGCTTTAATCTACAGTTCATAACCAATATATTGTGGTCATAATCCACACCTGCCCCTGGAAATGTCTTTCAATTTAAAACCTGGTTCCTAAATCTCTATTTTACTATTATATAATCTATCTGATAACTTCTAGTATCAACAGGATTATTCCATGTATACAACATTCTTTCATGATTCTTGAACCAAGTGTTAGCTATGATTACGGTATGCTCTGTGCAAAACTCTACCAGGCGGCTTCCTCTTTCATTTCTTAGCCCCAGTCCAGATTCACCTACTATGTTTCCTTCTCTCCCTTTTCCTACTCTCGAATTGCAGTCACCCATGACTATTAAATTTTCGTCTCCTTCACTACCTGAATAATTTCTTTTATCTCATCATATATTTGTTCAATTTCTTCATCATCCGCAGAGCTAGTTGGCATATAAACTTGTACTACTGTAGTAGGCGTGGGCTTCGTCTCTATCTTGGCCACAATAATGCGTTCACTATGCTGTTTGTAGTAGCTTGCCCGCATTCCTATTTTCCCATTCTTTGTTAAACCTACTCCTGCAGTACCCCTATTTGATTTTGTGTTTATAACCCTGTATTCACCTGACCAAAATCTTGTTCTTCCTGCCACCGAACTTCACTAATTCCCACTATATCTAACTTTAACCTATCCATTTCCCTTTTTAAATTTTCTAATCTACCTGCCCTGTTAAGGGACTTGCCATTCCACGCTCCGATCCTTAGAACGCCAGTTTTATTTTTCCTGATAACGACATGCTCTCGAGTAGTCCCCACCCGGAGATCCGAATGGGGGACTATTTTACCTCCGGAATATTTTACCCAAGAGGATGCCATTATCATTTATCCATACAGTAAAGCTGCATGCCCTCGGGAAACATTATGGCCGTAGTTTCCCCTTGCTTTCAGCCGTTCGCAGTACCAGCACAGCAGGGCCGTTTTGGTTAATGTTGCAAGGCCAGGTCAGTCAATCATCTAGACTGTTGCTTCTGCAACTGCTGAAAAGGCTGCTCCCCCTCTTCAGGAACCACACGTTTGCCTGGCCTCTCAACAGATACCCCTCCTTTGTGGTTGCACCTACGGTACGGCCATCTGTATCTCTGAGCCACGCAAGCTTCCCCACCAACGGCCAGGTCCATCGTTCATGGGAAGGTTTAGGGGATAATGTCACCGTATTCCAACAAGAGCTTTGATTGTTATTTCATTTCTGACTTTTGGAACATATGCTGCGATCGAACATTATGAATTACCTCGAGGAAAACGATAAATGGGACACATGGTTATAACGAATAGGAAAATATCTGTGTTGTGAAAAACATCTGGCTTTTTATTCACACAAGGTATTGGGATCTCAAACCGATTCCAAATTTCTAAATTTCCAGAATCCTTTTGACACCGTTCCTCACAAGCGACTTCCAATCAAATTGCATGCGTCTGAGTTTTGCGAGTGGATACATGACATCAGAAATGTCACACTTCCTAGAAACTGATGGTGAGTCATCGAGTAAAACGGATGTGACATCTGGCGTTTCCCATCGAAGTGCTACGGACCCTCTGCTGCTTTTAAACTACATAAATGACTAGAGTACCCAGCAACGCTTCACAGCTGCTGGATATCTAAAGCAAATTAATGGTTACTGAACCCGGCAATGCTTTGCAATTGCTGAATTTGTATGGAAATTAGATATACGCCCTAATCCTCTCCCCGCCCCTTTCTCTGTCCATCTTCTCCTATCCCCGTTTTGTCCATCCCCTCCTGTGTATTCTGTCTATGTCCATCATATCCTCTTCTCTCTTTCTGTCCATCTACTCCTCCCCCATAAACTATGCACCTCCTCGGCCCACTCTCTCTCTCCATCTATTCCTCTCCCCCCCTCCCTATTCCTCTCCACCTCTTTGTTCCCCGTCTCTATGCCTATTTCCTCTCCCCCCTCACTACGTCCACTTCCCATCCCCCATCCTGACCATATATTCCCCCTTCTCCCCCTCTATTTATTTCTTTCGCAACGATTCCTTGATGGGAAATAAAGCTTAAAATGAATGGGTAAATCAGGTGGGATCATTGGTACATGGGATATGAAAGATATCTCCTGCTACTGAGTATGTGAGGGTAGTAGCTTCAGTCACAGTGTTCTACAGAGTTTTAATCACAAAAACGGTGGCATTCCCTACTTTCTGACGATTCAGATTCTTCATTGCCATGGCCAGCAGCGCTAGGTTTCTCGGCTAAGGATTTGTGGCACAAACAGCCTGATAGAGGTGGGTTGAAATCTGGGCAGGCTGGTGCCCACGGGAGTACAGTAAATTCATCATGGTGTCTTCGAATCACACACATGCACTGCGAAATGTGTGACAAGTTGCCTTGTCATGCTTGTAGATGGCATCGTATTATAATATGAATGTGGCTGCCAAGGCATTTTGCCTGAGATCCTGAATAGGAAAATTGTAGTCTTGACAGAAATTTTGGTTGAAACATACGGAAATAATGCACTGTCTGACTGGAAGGGGACTGGGAGGGGACTGCCAAGGGGAGGTTACCATGACAAAAAGAGTGAATAATCAACGAAAGGATAATGTTCTACGAGTCGGGGCGTGGAATGTCAGAAGCTTGAACGTGGTAGGGAAACTAGAAAATCTGAAAAGGGAAATGCAAAGGCTCAGTCTAGATATAGTAGGGGTCAGTGAAGTGAAGTGGAAGGAAGACAAGTATTTCTGGTCAGATGAGTATCGGGTAATATCAACAGCAGCAGAAAATGGTATAACAGGTGTAGGATTCGTTATGAATAGGAAGGTGGGGAAGAGGGTGTGTTACTGTGAACAGTTCAGTGACCGGGTTGTTCTAATCAGAATCGACAGCAGACTAACACCGACAACGATAGTTCAGGTATACATGCCGACGTCGCAAGCTGAAGATGAACAAATAGAGAAAGTGTATGAGGATATTGAAAGTGTAATGCAGTATGTAAAGGGGGACGAAAGTGTAATAGTCATGGGCGACTGGAATGCAGTTGTAGGGGAACGAGTAGAAGAAAAGGTTACAGGAGAGTATGGGCTTGGGACAAGGAATGAAAGAGGAGAAAGACTAATTGAGTTCTGTAACAAGTTTCAGCTTGTAATAGCGAATATCCTGTTCAAGAATCACAAGAGGAGGTGGTATACTTGGAAAAGGCAAGTAGATACGGGAAGATTTCAATTAGATTACATCATGGTCAGACAGAGATTCCGAAATCAGATACTGGATTGTCAGGCGTGCCCAGGAGCAGATATAGACTCAGATTACAATATAGTAGTGATGAAGAGTAGGCTGAAGTTCAAGACATTAGTTAAGAAGAATCAATACGCAAAGAAGTGGGATACGGAAGTTTTAAGGAATGACGAGATACGTTTGAAGTTCTCTAACGCTATAGATACAGCAATAAGGAATAGCGCAGTAGGCAGCACAGTTGAAGAGGAATGGACATCTCTAAAAAGGGCCATCACAGAAGTTGGGAAGGAAAACATAGGTACAAAGAAGGTAGCTGCGAAGAAACCACGGGTAACAGAAGAAATACTTCAGTTGATTGATGAAAGGAGGAAGTACAAACATGTTCCGGGAAAATCAGGAATACAGAAATACAAGTTGCTGAGGAATAAAATAAATAGAAAGTGCAGGGAAGCTAAGACGAAATGGCTGCAGGAAAAATGTGAAGACATCGAAAAAGATATGATTGTCGGAAGGACAGACTCAGCATACAGTAAAGTCAAAACAACCTTTGGTGACATTAAAAGCAACGGTGGTAACATTAAGAGTGCAACGGGAATTTCACTGTTAAATGCAGAGGAGAGAGCAGATAGGTGGAAAGAATACATTGAAAGCCTCTATGACGGTGAAGATTTGTCTGATGTGATAGAAGAAGAAACAGGAGTCGATTTAGAAGAGATAGGGGATCCAGTATTAGAATCGGAATTTAAAAGAGCTCTGGAGGACTTACGGTCAAATAAGGCAGAAGGGATAGATAACATTCCATCAGAATTTCTAAAATAATTAGGGGAACTGGCAACAAGACGACTGTTCACGTTGGTGTGTAGAATATATGAGTCTGGCAACATACCATCTGACTTTCGGAAAAGCATCATCCACACAATTCCGAAGACGGCAAAAGCTGACAAGTGCGAGAACTATCGCACAATCAGCTTAACAGCTCATGCATCGAAGCTGCTTACAGGAATAATATACAGAAGAATGGAAAAGAAAATTGAGAATGTGCTAGGTGACGACCAGTTTGGCTTTAGGAAAAGTAAAGGCACGAGAGAGGCAATTCTGGAGTTACGGCTAATAATGGAAGCAAGGCTAAAGAAAAATCAAGACACGTTCATAGGATTTGTCGGCCTGGAAAAAGCGTTCGCCAATATAAAGTGGTGCAAGCTGTTCGAGATTCTGAAAAAAGTAGGGGTAAGCTATAGGGAGAAACGGGTCATATACAATATGTACAACAACCAAGAGGGAATAATAAGAGTGGACGATCAAGAACGAAGTGCTCGTATTAAAAAGGGTGTAAGACAAGGCTGCAGCCTTTTGCCCCTACTCTTCAATCTGTACATCGAGGAAGCAATGATGGAAATAAAAGAAAGGTTCAGGAGTGGAATTAAAATACAAGGTGAAAGGATATCAATGATACGATTCGCTGATGACATTGCTATCCTGAGTGAAAGTGAAGAAGAATTAAATGATCTGCTGAACGGAATGAACAGTCTAATGAGTACACAGTATGATTTGAGAGTAAATCGGAGAAAGACGAAGGTAATGAGAAGTAGTAGAAATGAGAACAGCGAGAAACTTAACATCAGGATTGATGGTCACGAAGTCAATGAAGGTAAGGAATTCTGCTACCTAGGCAGTAAAATAAACAATGACGGACGGAGCAAGGAGGACATCAAAAGCAGACTCGCTATGGCAAAAAAGGCATTTCTGGCCAAGAGAAGTCTACTAATATCAAATACCGGCCTTAATTTGGGGAAGAAATTTCTGAAGATGTACGTCTGGAGTACAGCATTGTATGGTAGTGAAACATGGACTGTGGGAACAGAAGAGAATCGAAGTATTTGAGATGTGGTGCTATAGACGAATGTTGAAAATTAAGTGGACTGATAAGGTAAGGAATGAGGAGGTTGTACGCAGAATCGGAGAGGAAAGGAATATGTGGAAAACACAGATAAGGAGAAGGGACAGGATGATAGGACCTGCTAAGACATGAGGGAATGACTTCCATGGTACTAGAGGGAGCTGTAGAGGGCAAAAACTGCAGAGGAAGACAGAGATTGGAATACGTCAAGCAAATAATTGAGGTCGTAGGTTGCAAGTGCTACTCTGAGATGAAGAGGTTAGCACAGGAAAGGAATTCGTGGCGGGCCGCATCAAACCAGTCAGTAGACTGATGACAATAAAAAAAGTTCTAGGGGACTGATGACTTCAAACGTTGAGTTCCATAGTGCTCAGAGCCATTTGAACCATCTTCTGTAGGGCGGGTATGGCATGCTGGCGAAGCATATCGCAGAAACGCTCGCCAGTTACGGTGCACGTCTTTGGTGCTTGAGCACCAAATTGTTCAAATGAGAATGGGCCAATGATGAACACAGCCATGAAGCCATACCACATTGACACGTTTACCAGACAGAGAAACTTCATGGGCAGTGACTGGAGGTGAAGACCTACACACTCGGCAGTTTTGTGTGTTCACCTCACCCGTCAGGTAGCCGCGAGTCTGACGTGTCTTGTCACGGTCCGCACGGCTCCCCCTGTCGGAGGTTCGAGTCCTCCCTAAGGCATGGTTGCCTGTGTTGCCCTTAGCGTAAGTTAGTTTAAGTTAAAGAAAGTAGTGCGTAAGCTTAGGGACCGATGACGTCAGCAGTTTGGTTCCATAAGGCCTAACCACAAATTTCCAATTTCACCTGTCAGAGAAAAATGAGCTTCGTCGGTCCATAGGATATTCTAGAACCAGCCTTGTGAGAAAATGGAAAGGAAAGCCAACATGTCGTTGTGCGTGGTGTGGTGCAAGCTGCTGTACGATATGGATCTTGTACGGATACCATTTGAGAATGTTTCGAAGCACTTTCCGTACAGTAGACCACAGGATGTTCAGTTGTCCTGAAACAACACTCGCTCTGATTGACGATCGGGAATTTCGAGCAGCGTTGTCGGCCGTAGCAACAGCGATCTCATCAGCCACCTGTGGTGCAACCGGTCGTCAGCCTCTTCCCGGAGCGACGCTCAATTCTCCAGTTGATTCGAGTTTCTTCATGATGCTCCGCACAGGAGTTGGAGAAAGAGGAACCCTCCGTAATACTTTCAGCCCGCAATTTTCTCGAAGTGCAGCTGCAGTATTACTGTTGTTTTGATAACGGAGCTTCACCAATAATGCCCTGGTGCTTTTGTCCAAGCTCACGTTAACACTCCATCAAGTGCACTGTGACTGGTCAGTTGTGTGAGACTGTGAATTACGATGACTGATCACGGCACCATAGTTGGAACTGGACGGTGGCACTGTGACACATGGAAATCATGCACCCTATACTCTGGACGTTAATGCTACCATGTTTGGTACTCGCACGGTAATTCGTTTCTCTGTTGTAACTTATTAAATAGGGAAAGTTTAATTGTAATCACCCGGTATGTATAGGAAAAAATACGGGTGAATACTGTGCGCAATAGGTAGATAACGCCCTATCCATTCATTGGTCAATTTCCAATGTATGAGCGGATGGGCCTGCGCGGTGTGTGCGGCGGATTGTTAAGTAAAGGAGGCCGGGTGCGATTACCGGCCGGGTTGATGATTTTCCCTGCTCGGAGACTGGGCATTGTGTTATCCTTACATCGTCATAACTGACATTACTGTAGAGATGGCTGTATGAGCATGGCCCGTCAGTTAACAAACTGGAAAAAAAATCATGAAAAGGACAGAGATAATAGACACATTCTGCAGTTAATTTTTCTCCTACATCGTGAGCTACATTGACTTCAGCTTCGCCATCAGTATCTATAACTTCAACATCCTACCCGTCACCATCTCGACACCTAGTATTTTTTTTTTTTTTGTCATCAGTCTACTGACTGGTTTGATGCGGCCCACCGCGAATTCCTTTCCTGTGTTAAACTCCTCATCCCAGAGTAGCACTTGCAACCTACGTCCTAAATTATTTGCTTGACGTATTCCAATCTCTGTCCTCCTCTGCAGTTTTTGCCCTCTACAGCTCCCTCTAGTACCATGGAAGTCATTCTCCGATTCTGCGTAGAACTTCCTCATTCCTTACCTTATCAGTCCACCTAATTTTCAACATTCGTCTATAGCACCACATCTCAAATACTTCGATTCTCTTCTGTTCCCACAGTCCATGTTTCACTACCATACAATGCTGTACTCCAGACGTACATCTTCAGAAATTTCTTCCCCAAATTAAGGCCGGTATTTGATATTAGTAGACTTCTCTTGGCCAGAAATGCCTTTTTTGCCATAGCGAGTCTACTTTTCATGTCCTCCTTGCTCCGTCCGTCATTGTTTATTTTACTGCCTAGGTAGCAGAATTCCTTAACTTCACTGACTTCGTGACCATCAATCCTGATGTTAAGTTGGTCGCTGTTCTTATTTCTACTACTTCTCATTACCTTCGTCTTTCTCCGATTTACTCTCAAATCATACTGTGTACTCATTAGACTGTTCATTCCGTTCAGCAGATCATTTAATTCTTCTTCACTTTCACTCAGGATAGCAACGTCATCAGCGAATCGTATCATTGATATCCTTTCACCTTGTATTTTAATTCCACTCCTGAACCTTTCTTTTATTTCCATCATTGCTTCCTCGATGTACAGATTGAAGAGTAGGGGCGAAAGGCTACAGCCTTGTCTTACACCCTTCTTAATACGAGCACTTCGTTCTTGATCGTCCACTCTTATTATTCCCTCTTGATTGTTGTACATATTGTGTATGACGCGTCTCTCCTTATAGCTTACTCCTACTTTTTTGAGAATCTCGAACAGCTTGCACCATTTTATATTGTCGAACGCTTTTTCCAGTTCGACAAATCCTATGAACGTGTCTTGATTTTTCTTTAGCCTTGCTTCCATTATTAGCCGTAACGTCAGAATTGCCTCTCTCGTGCCTTTACTTTTCCTAAAGCCAAACTGATCGTCACCTAGCGCATTCTCAATTTTCTTTTCCATTCTTCTGTATATTATTCCTGTAAGCAGCTTCGATGCATGAGCTGTTAAGCTGATTGTGCGATAATTCTCGCACTTGTCATCTCTTGCCGTCTTCGGAATTGTGTGGATGATGCTTTTCCGAAAGTCAGGTGGTATGTCGCCAGACTCATATATTCTACACACCAACGTGAATAGTCGTTTTGTTGCCACTTCCCCTAATGATTTTAGAAATTCTGATGGAATTCAGCCCAGATCGCTAAGAACAGAAACCTGAAATTTGGAGACAGTCTTGATCTTGTACTGTTGGCATTGTTCAAGAAGATTGTTTGAAATTCCACTCTAAGGACTGAAATAGGGAATGAAAGGCTTTTTTAAAATATGATGCTATTAAAACAGTTTTGACGTTAAAGCTACGAAAACTGGTTTTGGGTTTCAGTCAGGATAAAATTGGTATTTCGGATTTTTTGCAAATTCAACCACTAAAGTAGGAAAATAATGGTTGAAAGTATTTTTGAAATTAAACCATTATTAATGAATTACTAAAGCATTTGTAAAGCTAAAGCTACGTCCATGAATACTGCTATTAAACGTATTTAAATTCTTCAGTCGTCTGATTGGTTTCATGCAACCGTCACTTGTTCCTAACTACTTATTTCCTGGATGTATTCCACTCTCTGTCTTCCTCTACCTCTCCTTGTAGTACCATGGAAATTATTCCCTGATGTCTTAACAGATGTCCTATTATCCTGTCCCTTCTTCTTGTCAGTGTTTTTCATATATTACTTTCCTCTCTGATTCTCCGAAAAACCTCCTATCTTCTTACCTTTTCAGTCCACCTAATTTTCAGCATTATTGTGTAGCATCACATCTCAAATGCTTCGATTCTCGTCTGTTTCGGCATTTCCACAGTCCATGTTTCACTACCATACAATGCTGTGCTCCAAACGTACATTTTCAGAAAGTTCTTCCATGTTTGATACTAAGAGGTTCTCTTGGCCAGGAACCCCCTTTTTGCCAATGTTAGGCTGCTTTTCAAGGCACCTTGCTCCGTCCGTCATTCTAGTCCCCCATTATTGTTAGACTTTCATCTGCCTTTACGTACCGAGTTACCCGTTCAGTATCCTCATATACTTCCTCCATCTCTTCATCTTCAGCTTGCGACGTCGGCATGTACACCTGAACTATCGTTGTCGGTGTTGGTCTGCTGTCGATTCTGATGAGAACAACCCAATCACTGAACTGGTCACAGTAGCACACTCTCTGCCCTACCTTCTTATTCACAACAAATCTCACTCCCGCTATACCTTTTTCTGCCGCTGTTGGTGTCACCCTATACTCATCTTTTTATTTCACTTTACTGTCCAACACTATAGCTAGAATGGGTCTTTGCATTTCCCTTTTCAGATATCATAGCTTAGCTACCACGTGTAAACTTCTGACGTTCTACGCCCCGACTCCTAGAACGTTATACTTACGTTGGATATTTAACCGTTTTCTCATGGTCACCTCCACCTGGCAGACCCCTCCCAGCGATTCGAATGTGGGCCTTTTCCAGAATCTTTAGCAAATGGAAAGAGCGTGAAGACATTTTTTCAATTCCTGGCCACATATACTGTCGATACATGTTGTGTGTCTCTTCTGCAGCGGTACCACAGTTCATCAAGAGTTGTGACTGGCGTATTGTGACTAACTACTTTTCGGCTGCCATTGACCAGACGTTTTCAAATGGTGAAAGATCTGGAGAATGTGCTGGCCAGGGCAGCTAGTCGAACATTTTCTGTATCCAGAAAGCCCGTACAAGACCTGCAACATGCGGTCGTGCATTATCTTGCTGAAATGAATGAAGGGTAGAGCCACGGGTCGTAACATACCTGGCATGTAACGTCCACAGTTCAAAGTGCCGTCATTGGGAACAGAGGTGACCGAGACATGTTACAATGGCACCCCTTACCATCACGTCGGGTGATACGCCAGTACGGCGATGATGAATACATGCTTCTAATGTGCGTTCACCGCGATGTCGCCAAACACGGATACGACCATCATGATTCTGTAAACAGAACCTAGATTTATCCGAAAAAATGACGTTTTACCATTCGTGCACCCAGGTTCGTCGTTGAGTACCCACTTCTGTCTGTGGTGCAGCGTCAAGGTAACCACAGCCATGGTGTCCGAGCTGATAGTCCATGCTGTTGCAAACGTCGTCGAACTGTTCGTGCAGATGGTTGTTGTCTTGGAAACGTCCCCATCTGTTGACTCAGGGATCGAGATGTGGCTGGACGATCCGTTACAGTCATGCAGATAAGATGCCTGTCTTCTCGAATACTAGTGATACGAGGCCGTTGGGATCCAGCACGGCGTTCCGTATTAACCCCCCTGTACCCACCGATTCCATATTCTGCTAGCAGTCATTGGATCTCGACCCACGCGAGCGGCAGTGTCGCGATACGATAAACCGCCATTGCGATAGGCTACAATCCGACCTTTATCAAAGTCTCACACGAGGCATCACAACAACTTTTCACCAGGCAACGTCAGTCAACTGCTGTCTGTGTATGAGAAATCGGTTGGAAACTTTCCTCATATCAGCACGTTGTATGTGGCGCCTGTGTGAATGCTCTGAAAAGCTACTCATTTGCATATCACAGCATCTTCTTCCTGCCGGTTAAATTTCGCGTCTGTAGCAGAATTTTAATGGCCAATAGTATACTAATAAGAAGCCACATATTGTCTTTAGAAACTGTATCATCTCCACTTTTACTTTTCTTCTGACTTTTCTTCCGTTGCCTGCTGTCTTGAGTTTTTATGGACTTTATTTTCCCTGATATTTAATTCACATTTGTTCTAGAGCGCGAAGCAATTTTAGAGGTTTCATCATGGGTTGGGGTTGTTTGGGGGAAGAGACCAAACAGCGAGGTCATCGGTCTTATCGGATTAGGGAAGGACGGGGAAGGAAGTCGGCCCTTTCAAAGGAACCATCGCGGCATTTGCCTGGAGCGATCTAGTGAAATCACGGGAAACCTAAATCAGGATGGCCGGACGCGGGATTGAACCGTTGTCCTCCCGAATGCGAGTCCAGTGTGCTAAACACTGCGCCACCTCGCTCGGCGTTTCATCATGTTTCAGATTTCTGTCCCGGTATTCCTTGTACCTAATGTTCCACAACGCGGGAGCAGCTCTCAGCATTTCGATGAGCTCTGTAATTAGCTCTTCCGTACGCATCATGTTTGCTATAAAAGATAGGTTATGAATACGGTGCGCGATCATGGAGCAAGTTAATGTTTAACCTTTAACGTTGGTAATGTTTAAACAGGGTGCTGAACTTAATAGAACAATACATACATAAATGCATAATAAGTGTAGTTCTGGTCAAGAACAACATTAAGAAAATAATAAAATATGCACAGATAATAACGTACCTACTAGCCAACTGAAATTCCACGTTCGCCATTTGTTAAACAGAAATGTTAACAAATGGGCGATAGTTCCCATTTGTAACGGAAAATGAGGGTACAAGTAACAGTCAATACATTTATCTGATCTTGTGCCACCTGTTGTTGCCTGGTATCCATCAACTTGTTGCTAGTTGACGGGATACTTGTTGCCAACATCAACATCAACGTGTTTTCAAAATTTTGTTTCCCAGTCTGTACTAGACTCAAAATTCTCATTGATTTGAAATAATGGATTAATAGAAACACTGAGAAAATCTGTGAGTACTATTTTAATAAAAACGCCTCCAGTTAGAAATTAGCAACAAACCAATGACGCAAAAACTAGCAAACTCAGATTGGATTAGGAAGTACAGGGGTAGCGTTCTCGACTAGTAATCAAAACGTCCTGGGTCCCGGGTTCGAACATCCACGGCTTAAATTCTAAATAAAACTCATTCGCAATGGCGGCTGAAAAACTTTGGCATCAGAAGACAACCTCATTTTGTCAATCGCCTTGTCGAACACGGCGGAGGACCAGGTAACGGCACTCCTTTGCCCTTGTGGAGGTTAACTGCCTCTAAAAAGCTGAACAATCTGCAATGACAAATGGCATAAGGATGCAGAAGGCATTCAAAGCCACTGCATTAGAAACACATAATGTGTATCGACAAGACATGTGACCTTTAATTCAAAAAGTGTCTTGATGATCTCCCCGTTGGCAAAAGATTCCAGACTAGCCCCACATTCGTATCTCACGGTGGAGCTTGCAAGGGGGAGACGACCATGAAAAAAAGATTGAATAACTAAAGAAACGGTAGCGTTCTACAACTCGGAGCGTGGACTGTCGGAGGTCTGAACATGGTAAGGAAGCACTAAAACCTGAAAAGTGATATGGAAAGAAAACAAGGATATCTCGTCAGACGAGTGAGGCTTAAGACCAACAGCATTAGAAAATGGTATAACAATAACATTCGATATGAACAGGAAGAAAGGGCAGAGAGTGATTCACGGTGAACAGTTAAATAATTGCGTTGATAGGGTTATTCTCATCAGAATCGACAGCAGACCAATACGGACAACAACGGATCGTGACGACGTCGCAAGCAGAAGATAAAGACGTAGAGTCAGTGTATGAGGATACTGAAAGGATAATTCAATACGTAAAGAGAAATAAACATCTAATACTCGTGGGGATGGGTTGAAATGGTTCTAATGGCTCTGAGCACTATGGGACTTAACTTTTAAGGTCGTCAGTCCTCTAGAACTTAGAACTGCTTAAACCTAATTAACCTAAGGACATCATACACATCCATGCCCGAGGCAGAATTCGAAACTGCGACCGTAGCGGTCGCGCGGTTCCAGAATGTAGTGCCTATAACCGCTCGGCCACCTCGGCCGGCTGTGGGGATGGGAAAGCGGTTGTAGGGAAAGGGGTAGAAGAAAGGTTAAGGGAGAATATGCGCTTGATAGTAGGAAAGAGAAATGTGAACAGTTAATTTTAGTTAGTAATAGCGAATACTCTGTTGAAGAATTACAAGAGGAGGACGTGTAGTTGGGAAAGGTTGGGGGTTACAAAAAGATTCCAGATAGATTTCATCATGGTCTGGCAGAGATTCCTAAATCAGATATTGGATTATCATCCATAATTAGAAGCAGATATAGACTCAGATCATAATAAAGACGAAGAGTAGCCTCAATGCGCCAAGAGCTAAGTAAAGAAGACAATGTTCTCAGAGGTTATACGTACTGCGATAATGAAAAATTCAGTAGGTATTTCAATTGAAGAGGACTGAAAATCTCTAAAAAAAAGGCAATCATAGAAGTTGGAAAGGAAAATGTAGGTAAAACGAAGGTAACTGCGAAGTAACGAAAGAAGGAAGTAAAAAAATGTTCAGCGAAGTTTAGGAATATAGAAATGCAAGTGAGCTAGGATTAAAATAAATAGGAAGTGCAGGGAAGCTAAGGCGAAATTACTATATGAATAATATGAATAAATCAAAAACAAATTGTCGAAAGGACCGTCTCGGCATACAGAAAAGTGGAAACAACTATTGGAAAAATTAAAAGCAAGGATGATAACGTTGAGAGTGCAATGGATATGTCACTGTTAAATGCAAAGGAGAGAGTGGATAGTTGGAAAAAGTACACTGAAGGCTACTTTGAGGCAGGTGGAGCTTGTGTGATGACGTAATTGAAGACGAAAAAGGAGTTTATAGGGAAGAGATATGGAATCCATAATGGGAAACAGAATTTAAAAGAGCTTTGCAAGGCACGATCTAATAAGGCAGAAGGGATGGATAAGATTCCATCGGAATTTCTAAAATCGTTTGGGGAGGTGGCAACGAAGTGATGTTCACGTTGGTCTGTAGAATTTTTTAGGCGAGAGCGATATAGCATCAAACTTTCTGTAAACCACCGTCCACACAATTCCGAAGACTGCAAGAGTTGGCGAGTGGGAGAAGTTGCGCACATTCAGCTTAACAGCTCCATAGATGTCGTGTTTGTTTTGAATACAGTCAGAGAGAGTCCCTTTAGTCAGCCATAGTGCCAGTAGTGTCAGTGTCGCCCTAACCGCCGTCTGCTTCACGTCTGCTGTGCAGCGAGCTACCTTAATTTAAGTATTAACTGTATTTTTCTTACTTGACACTTCTTCTTCCGTGTGTTTTTGCTTTTAGGAATCTTTCATTGTCGAGTGCTATTAATAGTGCTCCATAGATTTAGTGTTTGTTTTGAATACAGTCAGAGAGTCCCTTTAGTCAGCCATAGTGCCAGTAGTGCTAGTGTTTGTTTTCAATACAGTCCAGAGACAGGTAGTGCTATTTTCATTGTTATCTACAAGAAGTGTCTAGCAAACACAGTTTAGTTAATAATCAGCCGCCTTTAGTGAATTAGCAATCTAGTTAAAAGTTGATAAAGTCTCTTCAGTAAATTGATTCCTTAGGATGGATAGGATGTGTGACTGCTGTGTACGGACACAGGAGGAGCTGGCCACTCTTCGCGAACAGCTGAGCGTGTTGATGGCCGCGGTCAGCCGTCTTAAGGTTGCTGCCTCGGAGTGTAGCGGCAGTGGGGAGTCTGGTGCGTCGCAAGTTACACCCCAGGTGTTACATGCTTCACCCACTGTCCCTGCTGTCGAGACATCTTCGCGGGTACCAGGCGCGTTTGGGCCACCCTCTCCCCAAGGGGAGTGGCGTGTTCAGCGGCGTTCGCGGCGCACGAGGAGGAGGGTAAATGTGAAGGCTGGCCGTGTGGCATCCCCCGCTCTGCCTGTGAGTGGACATGTGGGTCCTCCATTAGCAAGGTCCGAGCAGGCACACGGGGGGAGGGGTTTATTAGTTATTGGGAGCTCCAACGTTAGGTGGGTGATGGGGCCAATTAGGGAAATAGCGGAAAGGTCGGGGAAGAAGGCCTGTGTTCACTCTGTCTGCTTGCCAGGGGGTCTCATCCGAGATGTGGAGGAGGCCCTACCGGTGGCGATAGAAGGCACTGGGTGCACCCGACTGCAAATTGTTGCTCATGTCGGCACCAATGACTCCTGCCGTCTGGGTTCAGAGGTCATCCTCAGTTCGTAAAGGTGGTTGGCGGAGTTGGTGAAGGCGGGAAGCCTCCTTGCATGGTGGAAACAGAGCTAACTATTTGCAGTGTCGTTCCCAGAACCGATCGCGGTCCTCTGGTTTGGAGCCGAGTGGAAGGCTTAACCCAGAGGCTCAAACGATTCTGTGGAGAGCTGGGGTGAAGAAATGTAGGGTCCCCCTGAATAGATCAGTTGTGCACTACACGCCGGAAGCGGCTACAAGCGTAGCAGAGTACGTGTGGAGTGCACATGGGGTTTTTTTAGGTTAGAGAATTCCCTCCCTAGGCCCGACAAGACGCCTCCTGAGACGCGGCAAGGTAGGAGTAGGCAAAATGCAACAGGGAATGACAATATTAATGTGCTTATAGTAAACTGCAGGACGTCTATAGAAAGGTCCCAGAACTGCTCTCATTAATAAACGGTCACAACGCCCATATAGTACTAGGGACAGAAAGTTGGCTGAAACCAGACGTAAACAGTAATGAAATCCTAAACTCAGATTGGAATGTATACCGCAGAGACAGGCGGGACAGTGAAGGGGGAGGCGTGTTTATAGCGATAAGAAGTGCAATAGTATCGAAGGAAATTGACGGAGATCCGAATTGTGAAATGATTTGGGTGAAGGTCACGGTTAAAGCAGGCTCAGACATGGTAGTTGGATGTCTCTATAGGCCCCCAGGCTCAGCACCTGTTGTGGCTGAGCACCTGAAGGATAATTTGGAAAATATTTTGAGTAGATTTCCCCACCATGTTTTAGGTCTGTGTGGAGATTTTAATTTGCCGGATATAGACTGGGAGACACAAACGTTCATAACAGGCTGCAGGGAAAAATAAACCAGTGAAATTTTTTTAACTGCTTTATCTGAAAACTACCTTCAGCAGTTAAACAGAGAACCGACTCGTGGCGATAACATATTAGACCTTCTGGTGACAAACAGACCCGAACTATTTGAATCAGTTAATGCAGAACAGGGAATTAGCGATCATAAAGCGGTTACTGCATCGATGATTTCAGCCGTAAATAGAAATATTAAAAAAGGTAGGAAGATTTTTCTGTTTCAGAGTACTTGATGGCTCAAGACAAAAGTTTTGTCTCAAGTACAGATAGTGTTGAGGATCAGTGGACGAAGTTCAAAACCATCGTACAATATGTGTTAGATGAGTATGTGCCAAGCAAGATCGTAAGAGATGGAAAAGAGCCACCGCGGTACAACAACCGAGATAGGAAACTGCTGCGGAAGCCAAGGGTACTTCACAGCAAACATAAACATAGCCAAAGCCTTGCAGACAAACAAAAATTACGCGAAGCGAAATGTAGTGTGAGGAGGGCTATGCGAGAGGCGTTCAATGAATTCGAAAGTTCTATGTACTGACTTGGCAGAAAATCCTAAGAAATTTTGGTCCTATGTCAAAGCGGTAGGTGGATCAAAACCAAATGTCCAGTCACTCTGTGACCAAAATGGTACTGAAACAGAGGATGACAGACTAAAGGCCGAAATACTAAATGTCTTCTTCCAAAGCTGTTTCACAGAGGAAGACTGCACTGTAGTTCCTTCTCTAGATTGTCGCACAGATGACAAAATGGTAGATATCGAAATAGACGACAGAGGGATAGAGAAACAATTAAAATCGCTCAAAAGAGGAAAGGCCGCTGGACCTGATGGAATACCAGTTCGATTTTACACAGAGTACGCGAAGGAACTTGCCCCCCTTCTTGCAGCGGTGTACCGTAGGTCTCTAGAAGAGCGAAGCGTTCCAAAGGATTGGAAAAGGGCAGAGGTCATCCCCGTTTTCTATAAGGGACATCGAACAGATGTGCAAAACTATAGATCTATATCTCTAACGTCGATCTGTTGTAGAATTTTGGAACACGTATTATGTTCGTGTATAATGACTTTTCTGGAGACTAGAAATCTACTCTGTAGGAAGCAGCATGGGTTTCGAAAGAGACAGTCGTGTGAAACCCAGCTCGCGCTATTCGTCCACGAGACTCAGAGGACCATAGACACGGGTTCACAGGTAGATGCCGTGTTTCTTGAGTTCCGCAAGGCGTTTCACATAGTTCCCCACAGTCGTTTAATGAACAAAGTAAGAGCATACGGTCTATCAGACCAATTGTGTGATTGGATTGAGGAGTTCCTAGATAACAGAACGCAGCATGTCATTCTCAATGGGGAGAAGTCTTCCGAAGTTAGAGTGATTTCAGGTGTGCCGCAGGGGAGTGTCATAGGACCGTTGCTATTCAGAATATACATAAATGACCTGGTGGATGACATCGGAAGTTCACTGAGGCTTTTTGCAGATGGTTCTGTGGTGTATCGAGAGGTTGCAACAGTGAAAAATTGTACTGAAATGCAGGAGGATCTGCAGCGAATTGACGCATGGTGCAGGGAATGGCAATTGAATCTCAATGTAGACAAGTGTAGTGTGCTGCGAATACATAGAAATATAGATCCCTTATCATTTAGCTACAAAATAGCAGGCCAGCAACTGGAAGCAGTTAATTCCATAAATTATCTGGGAGTACGCATTAGGAGTGATTTAAAATGGAATGATCATATTAAGTTGATCGTCGGTAAAGCAGATGCCAGACTGAGATCCATTGGAAGAATCCTAAGGAAATGCAATCTGAAAACAAAGGAAGTAGGTTACAGTACGCTTGTTGACCCACTGCTTGAATACTGCTCAACAGTGTGGGATCCGTACCAGATAGGGTTGATAGAAGAGATAGAGAAGATCCAACGGAGGGCAGCGCGCTTCGTTACAGGATCATTTAGTAATCGCGAAAGCGTTACAGAGATGATAGATAAACTCCAGTGGAAGACTCTGCAGAAGAGACGCTCAGTAGCTCGGTACAGGCTTTTGTTGAAGTTTCGAGAACATACCTTCACCGAAGAGTCAAGCAGTATATTGCTCCCTCCTACGTATATCTCGCGAAGAGACCATGAGGATAAAATCAGAGAGATTAGAGCCCACACAGAAGCATACCGACAATCCTTCTTTCCACGAACAATACGAGGCTGGAATAGAAGGGAGAACCGATAGAGGTACTCAGGTTACCCTCCGCCACACACCGTCAGGTGGCTTGCGGAGTATGGATGTAGATGTAGGTAGATGTAGATGCATCCAGGTAGCTGACAAGAATAACATACGGAAGAATGGAAAAGAATATTGAGGATGTGTAAATAAACGTCTGTCAGTTTGGCCTTAGGAAAGGTAAATGCACCAGACAGGCAGTTTCGATGTGGTAGTTGAAAATGGAAGGAACATCGAAGAAAATTCAAGAGACGTTCATAGGCTCTGTAGATCTAAACAAAGTGCTTTCACTCATGCTTTCGTGTAGCAAACGGACATATCTCGTCTGTCAGAGGTGGTTCACTGCTCAAAGCCTCGCTTCTGCTGAGCGCAGCCCAGGTCACATGTGGGTCTTTTCGCGAGCCTGTTCTCTCAGCTGCCACTTGTCAGTTAGTGGAAACGTTATCTGAATTCCGTATCTAATCGACCTTCAGGACAAGTAATCGTTGTGTCGGTTTGAGTGAAGATATTGGATCGTAATTTGTAGCTATAACCACAGTCTGGTGTTTCTACAGCTAGTTTACTTATATATTAAATTTATGGTGCATTCTTCTCCACTATTGTGGGCTGGAGTCATATCATGCTCCACAATACCTTGTGTCGATGAGCAGAGGTAATACTCTTGATAGGGCAATACATTTAATTTTTTTAAACTTTCATCACTTGTAGTTGCGTTAGTGATTTAATAATTACACCTATTTTTGAATATGGAAGATAGTTTGAAAGTTGGACGTCTATGTTTTTGCTGAATGCATGCACAAACTTTGTGTCTGAGATATTATTATCACGAGTAGCAGCGAGCGAGCAGTTGCTGAGGGGATTCGGAAGTGGTCGGGCGCAGGGTTCGGTGGAGTATGCATGCATGCATACGCTCAGAGTAGTACTCGTATCATTGTTATGGCCAGAAGCGTGTTTATTGAGTATAGACATTGAGGAATAATTAAAAGTCTCTGTAAAGTTTCTCAGCATTTAAATCATAAACTTTCTGAGTATTGTAAATTAAAAGTTTTTATTGGTTTCTTCCGTTGCTCTTTACATTGTTTAAGGTTAGTTGACCAAATCCCTCTGATCATCCAGTTCTTTTGTATAAAACTATGGCAGTAAATGTTGCAATTAGTCCATGCAATGAACTGTGCATGAATCGAATTATGATTTTTAAATATTTTAGCATATTACTCATCACGCAGTTGCAGTGGCAAGACGAAATAAATTGTCTGTTGTGTACAGGAGCATTGCAGAACAATTGTTACCAGACATTAGAGGATACATCTTTTAAAACTCATAGTCAGATAGCTGAGAATTGATTTCTTTATAATTCGTGGGAGGGGATTTTTCATTATATCGTTACTGTTGCCGTTTGTTATCAATCAGGCTACTGTCATAGACGGAGCATTACTCTCTAGCTTTCGTAAGTGTTTACTTTTGAAATATAGATACATTTTATGTTTAATTATGAGCTGTTGTCGATAACCGTTCTATGTACTTAAATTAAACAGAAAGAACAGTAAAAATCTGCAGTCATTAACAGCAATTATACCTTATTTGTAAAAGTGAGCGCTTGCTAGCTATGCTCACAACGCCGTAAAAACAGGATTCCCTGACGCTGTCAGAGCTAGTCGTGATAACCTATTCAATTAGAATAGGGTTCTGTTAAATACTAATAAGTAGTTAGTGGATTCTGTATTTACTTTTGTAAGTCTGCTATTACAACCGTTCATTCATTCTTAAGCGTATTTACTTTTCTTATAGTACTTGTTATTCGATCGTATAGAACAGAGAGTCCAAAACTCTCCCCTGACGGAACTCTTTGAGAATCCTGGTACTTCAATACTTTTCTTATTTTGGAGTTTAATAAAATAAAAAAAAGAGAATAACTTGTTTTATTCAGGGACTGTTTCACTTTAACCCATAGCTATTGACGCATAAATAATGATAAAATTTTAAAAAAATTAATTAGTATAGTCAAAATGATGAACAATTGTTGTATAACCTGCTATAGTTTCGCGGATCCTGCGTTTCTTTTGTGTCCTTATTTCTTCGCCGGTCGCTGTGTACGAGTGAAATATAATTTTATCTAATAATTTTGAAATTTGCTAACTGGAAAACGAGCAGCAGAGAAGAATAATGTTACCTATTTTGTTTTTGTTTGTGTAGGCTACTTACATAAGAAAAAAAAGGTTCTGTGTGCGACTTATATAGGTTGGTTGGTTTGTGGGGATTAAAGGGACCAGACTGCTACGGTCTTCGGTCCCAGACTTTTATAACAACGTAGGTACCATTAATCGCTATTTGATCTGACAGTCAAGTGTTATCGTTACCATTCATTGACTTCAGAATACAGCAAAGATTTATTTGCCACTGAGATATTAGGGTGGGACTGACTTTTTGAAAAGGTGCCAGATTTCACATCGGCAATCGTCCACCGAGATGGACACTCATTTGCTAAAATACGACGAATATAATTTCTTATGAGATGCTAAGCCATTAAAAATACTTGAGTTTAGCTAGTAACTCCGTAGGGTAGTGGCTGAGGGTCTAGGATCGTAACCTAAAGGTCGGGGTGTTCAGTATTTACAGCAAGGTAGTTTTTTTTAAGTCCATTTCAAAATGATTGTGATCCTTATTTCAATTCGGTTGATTTCGTTTTAAACATAACTCTCTTCTTAAATTTCATTTCTGATTCTTTAATGCCTCTTTTCAGTTATTACATTAGCTTCATCATTTTCCACAAATTTAATGAAGTGAATCTGTACTAAAAATAGGTGATTGCAGTAAGTGGCATTGATATTTTGTCACGGTGCTAAAGAAATTACGTTTTAAATGTTTATGTGATGATAACCATATAAGAGATTGTGCATATCATTGTGGGACCAATGCATGGCAAATATACCACTGTAAAACGTGTAGTGAGCATTTTCGTCCTAGTTCCATTCCAAATCCTAGAACGCCATGCAACTTACTAGCGCCTCGCTATAGCCGTTTGATGACGATCTTATCACGGGATCGCCATTTGCAAATCATTACATTGGTACGTCTAATCAATGCGCCCGACTGTTTCAGATTCTGAAGAAAAAGCCAAAGTGCTGACCGGCTGTGAAGAATATAAGCCACATACTTCAACACCACGCAAGCGAAATATTAAGTGCCATACTATAATTTCAGCAGCTCCATTACACTCGCTGAAGTTTGAGAAAATCAAACACTTGGACAAATCTGAAATCCAGGCGTCTATTGTTGTAACTGATAATGTGCTGTGTGCATTAGCTAAGCGCATGGAAGCACACCATCAAGCAATACTTCTGTCGTTAACAGCTGAAGAGATCTTGAAAAGAACTCCAATTATCGTTAGTGCTTAGCTGGGCGATTTGGAAGAAAGCCTAGGTGACAAACTCGTGCAATCTGGTGTACACTCGTGGAAATTTAAATAAGAACACCGTGAATTCATTGTCCCAGGAAGGGGAAACTTTATTGACACATTCCTGGGGTCAGATAAATCACATGATCACACTGACAGAACCACAGGCACATAGACACATGCAACAGAGCATGCACAATGTCGGCACTAGTACAGTGTATATCCACCTTTCGCAGCAATGCAGGCTGCCATTCTCCCATGGAGACGATCGTAGAGATGCTGGATGTAGTCCTGTGGAACGGCTTGCCATGCCATTTCCACCTGGCGCCTCAGTTGGACCAGCGTTCGTGCTGGACGTGCAGACCGCGTGAGACGACGCTTCATACAGTCCCAAACATGTTCAATGGGGGACAGATCCGGAGATCTTGCTGGCCAGGGTAGTTGACTTACACCTTCTAGAGCACGTTGGGTGGCACGGGATACATGCGGACGTGCATTGTCCTGTTGAATCAGCAAGTTCCCTTGCCGGTCTAGGAATGGTAGAACGATGGGTTCGATGACGGTTTGGATGTACCGTGCACTATTCAGTGTCCCCTCGACGATCACCAGAGGTGTACGGCCAGTGTAGGAGATCGCTCCCCACACCATGATGCCGGGTGTTGGCCCTGTGTGCCTCGGTCGTATGCAGTCCCGATTGTGGCGCTTACCTGCACGGCGCCAAACACGCATACGACCATCATTGGCACCAAGGCAGAAGCGACTCTCATCGCTGAAGACGACACGTCTCCATTCGTCCCTCCATTCACACCTGTCGCTACACCACTGGAGGCGGGCTGCACGATGTTGAGGCGTGAGCGGAAGACGGCCTAACTATGTGCGGGACCGTAGCCCAGCTTCATGGAGACGGTTGCGAATGGTCCTCGCCGATACCCCAGGAGCAACAGTGTTCCTAATTTGCTGGGAAGTGGCAGTGCGGTCCCCTACGGCACTGCGTAGGATCCTACGGTCTTGGCGTGCATCCGTGGGTCGCTGCGGTCCGGTCCCAGGTCGACGGGCACGTGCACCTTCCGCCGACCACTGGCGACAACATCGATGTACTGTGGAGACCTCACGCCCCACGTGTTGAGCAATTCGGCGGTACGTCCACCCGGCCACCCGCATGCCCACTATACGACCTCGCTCAAAGTCCGTCAACTGCACATACTGTTCACGTCCACGCTGTCGCGGCATGCTACCAGTGTTAAGGACGGCGCTGGAGCTCCGTATGCCACGGCAAACTGGCTGACACTGACGGCAGCGGTGCACAAATGCTGCGCATCTAGCGCCATTCGACGGCCAACACCGCGGTTCCTGGTGGGTCCGCTGTGCCGTGCGTGTGATCATTGCTTGTACAGCCCTCTCGCAGTGTCCAGAACAAGTATGGTGGGTCTGACACACCGGTGTCAATGTGTTCTTTTTTCCATTTCCAGGAGTGTATTATTCAAAACAGATTTGGTTGCTGCTATTGGCACCGAAAACCACAAACCCCTGGAACTGGGGTTCAACAAAATTTTCATGGAAAGTTTCTTGTGATCATGTTCCCCAAATGCAGACATAGTTTTTCGCATTTGCTTCTTCCTGATTATCACTAATGTTCTTTTTGAGAATTAAAGCTACGTCGACGGGTCCTATAAGGAATGTTAAGAAAGGTAGGAAGATATATTTCCTCAGCAAGGGTGACAGGGTACAAATTTCAGAATATCTCAGCAGTCAGCATCACGTATTCGGTGATGAGGACGAAGATGTGGAGAACAAATGGAAAAAAAAAATCAAAGGCATCGTTCAGTATGCCCTGGACAAATATGTTCCTAGTAAGGTTTTAAGTGATGGGAAAGATCCAACATGGTTTAATAGCCGTGTTAGAAAATCACTAGTAAACAAAGAGCACTTCATCTCACATTCAGGAGAAGTAAAAACCTAGCTGACAAACAAAAGCTGAACGAAGCGAAAAAAAGCGTAAGGAGATGAAAGAGTGAAGAAATCTTTGCTTTTGAAAGTAAGACGTTGTCAACCGGTCTGAGTAAAAACTCTAAGAGATTCTGGTCGTATTTCAAATCAGTAAGTGGGTCAAAATTATCTATTCATTCTCTCAGCGACCACATCAACACTGAAACGGAAGATAAGACCGAAATACTGAATTCGGTCTTCCGAAGCTGTTTCACAACGGAAGTTGGTTACACTGTTCCTCTTTGCAGTCGTCATACTAACATTGAAATGGCAGATATTGAGGTAACCGATAGCGAAACTGAAAAGCAGCTACAGTCGCTTAGTAGTGGAAAGGCGTCAGGACCAGATAAGATACCTGTAAGATTCTATAAAGATTATAAGAAAGAACTTACTCCCCTTCTAGCAGTAATGCATCGTAGATCGCTTGAGCAACGAAAGGTACCTAACCACTACAAAAAGGCGCAGATCATTCCCGTATTTAAGAAAGGCCGCAAGACAGATCCACAGAATTATATACCTATATCGTTGGTATTAATCTGTGGTAGGAATATGGAACCTGTTTTATGCTCAAGAATATGACGTTTTTCGAAAACGAACATCTCCTCCACAAAAATCAGCATGGAATCATCAAACAGAGGTCCTTCGAAATTCAGCTTGTTCTCTTCCTCCATGAGATTCACAGCGCACTGGACAATGGCGCTCAGCTTGGTGCCGTGTTCCATGATTGCACTAAGGTATCTGACACCGTCCCGCATTGTCGTGTAATGGAAAAAATACGAGCTTACGGTGTATCGAAGCAGATCTGCGATTGGATTCAAGACTCTCTTGCAGATAGAACTCAACACGTCACTCTTAACGGAACAAAATCGACAGATGTAAAGGTAATATCCGGAGTATGACAGAGAAGTATGATAGGAGTGTGTATAAACGATCTAGCAGAAAGCGTCGGATATTCTTAAACGTGGCGCTCACCTGCACGGCGCCAAACACGCATACGACCATCATTGGCACCAAGGCAGAAGCGACTCTCATCGCTGAAGATGACACGTCTCCATTCGTCCCTCCATTCACGCCTGTCGCGACACCACTGGAGGCGGGCTGCACGATGTTGGGGCGTGAGCGGAAGACGGCCTAACGGGGTGCGGGACCGTAGCCCAGCTTCATGGAGACGGTTGCGAATGGTCCTCGCCGATACCCCAGGAGCAACAGTGTCCCTAATTTGCTGGGAAGTGGCGGTGCGGTCCCCTACGGCACTGCGTAGGATCCTACGGTCTTGGCGTGCATCTGTGCGTCGCTGCGTCCGGTCCCAGATCGACGGGCACGTGCACCTTCCGCCGACCACTGGCGACAACATCGATGTACTGTGGAGACCTCACGCCCCACGTGTTGACCAATTCGGCGGTACGTCCACCCGGCCACCCGCATGCCCACTATACGCCCTCGCTCAAAGTCCGTCAACTGCACATACGGTTCACGTCCACGCTGTCGCGGCATGCTACCAATGTTAAAGACTGCGATGGAGCTCCGTATGCCAAGGCAAACTGGCTGACACTGACGGCAGCGGTGCACAAATGCTGCGCAGCTAGCGCCATTCGACGGCCAACACTGCGGTTCCTGGTGTGTCCGCTGTGCCGTGCGTATGATCATTCCTTGTACAGCCCTCTCGCAGTGTCCGGTGCAAGTATGGTGGGTCTGACACACCGGTGTCAATGTGTTCTTTTTTCCATTACCAGGAGTGTATATTGAAGTAGTCTTGCTCTATCAACGATTTTATTAAGTTTGATGATTGTGTTTTAAATATCTGTTTATCTAAGCCTTTAATTAATGTTCCTCCTCGGAGAAAAACGTGAAAATTAGTTACACATTTAAATGTGTTGACAGGATTACTGAAAGCAGATTTAGGTCTATTAATGCATTCTTTGAAAAATGTGCCAATAGTCTTTCACATCTGTCTGGTAGTACTTTCAGTCAGTATCAATAAGTAATTACATAAAACCACGACGCTACAAATTGCGACTGACTTCAGAGAGCGGTCTTTGAATTCTGTACCTCAAGTAATCAAAAGAATTGTACTTCTCATATTACGAATCGCACTTGTACTTACTGGTAATAGTTTCAGTAGCAGATGGCTGCCGAAAACTATCTATTTCACATTTTGGCATTACTCTGCTTATTTAAATACCTACAAAGTTGTTGTCCCGTTTATTTAATTTTAAATCTTAAATTTTATCTAAGATGGTACAATACTGATCTTCTTATAGCAACGATCAATGATTTCTGTACCCACGTAAAATAAAATGATGATACCATCGAAACATCCTTTTGTGTGCATTTCAGTTAGCGAAAACTTTGTTCGAAAACTTATTATCTGAATGATTACTCGCTATGGCGAGGTGCCTGTATGTCATTTTACTGAACTGAGACGAGCTCGCATGTTGTCTTGTTATCAAACTCAGTCGAGCTGCTGCATGTTTTCTTATAAAACACATAAAAACTGAATTCCGTCATAAGCTGAAGAGCGAGTGGAAAGACTGGTAGAATCCGACTATGCGGAAATCATTCTTGGTTTCGGAGAAATTTGGCAGCATGTTAGGAAATACCGCTCCGCAACTCATCTTAGCAGACAGACTGAACATAGAAAGCGTTTGCATGTTTAAATCTTGATCCAATGGTGAATAACGCGTTAAAATAACTTATTAACTTTGCTTTTCGGAAGAGATTTATTGACACGTTCCGGGCTGTGTCCATCGTCAGAAATATTAAAAATAAGAACAAAGGCTTCATACAGATTATGATGTCATGTGTATCACACATCAGTATCGGAACTTGGTAATGGTCGCATGCCTCCTATGCGACTTCATGTTGCACCTTGCGTTTGTATATTTAGGGAAAGCGTGTGAAATTCTGATAGCAGCAGGAACAAAACACAGTGACTGAAAGGCTTCCTACAAATTATACAGAAACCAGTCGAATGACATTACGAAAGAGAAATAGTAATTGAGGAAGAAGTGGGACAGTGACGTATACTACCCTCCGACATTATTCAATCTGTACAGTGACCAAGCAGTAAGGGAAAAGTAGGAGAAATTAGGAAAAGGGATTTAAAGGTCATGGGGAAGAAACAAAAACTTCGAGGATGTCGATGACATTGTAACTCTTCGAGAGACGGCATAGGATCTCGAAGACCAGTTGATCGGTATGGGCAGTGCTTTAAAGGATGGCGCATGCAGCATCATTAAAACAAGAGTAATATAATATTTCCGAATCACATCAGGCGATGCTCAGGATATTATATTAGGAAATGAGAAACAAAAAATAGCAAAGTTTTGCTGTTTGGATGAAATAAAGAGGATCGCCAAAATATAAGGAATATAAAATGGTGATTGGCAATAGGAATCAAAATGTATCTGGAAAACAGATATGTCTAAAATAGAATATAAATTTTAGTGTGAAGGAGTTCCTTTTGAATGGTTTTGTCTTCGGTGAAGCGCTGTACGGAAGTGAAACGTCGACTGCAAGCAGTTCAGATAAGACGAGAATAGCAGCTTTAGAAATGTGGCTCTGTATAATAATGCTGAAGATGAGATGAATAAGCAGTCAACGCTACTGAAAAAAACTGATGAGAAAAGAAATTTATGGTCCAACTTGTCTAAAAGAAGGGATCAGTTGATAGGACACATCCTGAGCCATTATGCAAGAGTTATTCTCTTTATGGAGGAAAGTATGTGGGGGAAATGTTGTGGAGGGAGACAAAGCGTTACCTACGGTAGCCAGGTGCAATTGGATGTAGGCTGCCATTGTTTTGCAGAGATGATTACGCTTTCACAGGATGAACTACCAAGGATAGCTGCATCAAATCAGTCTACATATCGAAGACTACTGCGATACATCAGGATGAATTGCAATAAGTCGCAGTTCTCGTCGCCCTTAACGAAATTTTATTGGTGTAACGGAATATTTTTAGTTGACTAGAACAATTAGTTTTTGGATAAACCGGAGTATCTGAGCTTCTCCTTTTCTGTTTGCAAGTTCGATGGTCCAGTAATGGAGCTAAGATAAATTTTATCTAATGTACTACCTTAAACTAATGTTTACTATTTGGTCTACAGTTAAACGTCTTTGCGATAAGAACATATGTGTCAATATAATTCTACTCGGATATTTTTTAAAATTTTACATCATTACAATGTCTATAAAAAATCATCAGGTTTTTTTTATAACAGTCCATTCCTTCAGGGTTTCTGTGTAACATATGATAACTACTTGCTTTTCGAAGTTAGTCAGTAGTGTGATAAAGGAAAGAAATAACGTACTTCAACCGAAGGCTTAAAAAAATTTGCGCAGCACATCTAATTTCGGCGACGAACGCGTTGTTCTACGAATTATTAGACGGATCAATAGCATACAGAAAGTCTTACGCTTTCACGGAAAGAGTCAAATGCAGGTTATTTGTTAAGGAAACTATGCACGAAAATGTATCGTAAATCAGGAAAGGACACTGAAATAGTATCATATAAATTTCTGTGATCTAATTCAACACAAAAATGAGAGTTGCAAAGATACAGGCACGGTGTGTTATCGAATGCCAAGTACTTGATGAATGAGCTATAACAGAGTGAATCCGAGTTGCAGTTAGGTGCTGTCTTTTGTTGTATACACAAAATATCGGCCTTTACCAGTGAGGGCGGCACAGATGTCATTACGCTGATACATTATCTGCATTCCGTACTGGGCATTAAACATGTTCAAGTCAATCAAACGGTCCGCTGACTGCGTAATCGTATCTGTCATTCGTTTATTGAGAATATGAAACATGCGATAGACTACAGGTTACCACGAACTGTGAGAAATTTGTGATTAATGTGTGACGAATTATATCACATTTATATGGTATTGGCTGTTAAATGAAGGCTGATGTAAATGGCTTGGAGAGGTCAGACAGTGATGACGCGAAAGTGTGTCCAGTACCAGCAGCTCTCTTTCATAATTTTCGACACAGTATGGAGATGAATCTCGTATGTAAGACTTCAGAAGAACACTAGAAACAAAATTATCACAATAGACTACCACAGTGATACTATAGCATAAGTTGAGACGCCATGTAAAACTTGTTGATTTGAAGGACAGTGAATCTATAAATTGAAATGATTAAGGCAAAGCGCTAGGAAAGTAAGCCTAAAAATGGAAATAGCAGTACTAAGACCTCAATGAAAATTTTTTTGCAGGCTGTTCTCACGGGACACAAAACGTATCAGACCCGGTTACAACAGCAGCTGTTCCATCACCTTGTGGCGGAACTCTGGTGTATAATTTCACTTATTATAATGGGTCACGCACCTTTGTATACAGAACGAGGTAATAAGATGTTCGTGAACAAAAGTAAAGCAAGGGTAGTGGAAGGTAGTGGAAATTAATCAGGGATGCAGAGGAAATAGGATTAGACAATGAAAAGCTACAATCGCAAATGAGTTTTGGTATTTTGGCTGGGAAATAAGTGATGACGGCTGAATTATTGAAGATACGAAATGCAGTCCAGAAATGGCGAAAGAGGCATTCCTCAAAAATGGAAATTTGCTAACATTTAACCTGCCAAAAGCCAGAGAAACCACCTATTGAAGCGTCACCGCTGCGAGATGTGCAGAAAAAGATTCAATTAGGTGTAGAATAGTTATGGATCGATGAAGTGGGTAGGTGGCTAGGTTTCCCGGTTGAATATCCATGGGGCGAACAGACCGATCGAGGTAGTAGATTCTGGATTGCGTTTGAGGCCAAAGAGTTTGATGGCCAGGGCAGTGCAGCAAGCTCATCTTGGTGCTCTTTGGACCACGCACGTACACTGCGAGATGCGTGACACGTTGCAGTGATCTGCAGGTAGGCGCCATCGTGTTGAAGAAAAACGAACTGAATCTGCGTTTGGACATGGTCCCCAATGATAGATGCATGCTTGTATTGATCCATTGTGTCTCCAAGAATGACGGGATCACCCAGGCCATGCCACGAAAATGCCAGGTCACAGTGCTCCCTTCCCCGGCCTGAAACTTTTGCTTGCAGACGTTACGCGGAATACACGCCAACAGCCACCTGTCCGATGGAGCATAACACGTGATTCATCTGAAAACGCCACCTGTCGCCACTCAGTGACGTCCTCTTGCGGTATTGGCGTGCAAATTCCAACCTTTGTCGCCGATAAATAACAGTCATCAGGGTGCAGGAACCGGGCAGCAACGCTCTCTGAACGGTCGTTGAGGAGACACTGTTGACAGTCTCTTGGTTCACCTGGGTCATCAGTCAGCCGAAAGGTTGCTCGTCTGTTCGCCTGTACACATTTATGAAGCCGTCGTCCGTCCCTGTCATCTATGGCCCATGTTGCACCACAGATGCTTCGCCACTAGTTTTAGATAGCGCCATTTTACCATGCACGGCATACTTTGACCACAGCGGCACACGAGCAGCTCATAAAGGTAGCCATTTCGGAAACGTTTCCACCCTTCATTCGAAGTCCAATGATCGTTCTCTTTCAGACACCAGATCGTTCCAATTCTGCATTATGGCAACGACTGCACTGTTTCCCTACACATGCATTATATACCCTCAACTGGTAATGGTATCATTATTGCATTATTGTGAGCAATTATAGCACGTTGACATCGAACATAGCTACGGGGACACTAAAGTGGCTGGGCCGAGTAACAGGGTCCTGAAAGGCAATTCTTGGTGTTGTCACGAGATGTAAGCGTCTTTCTTCGAGCATCTGCCACTTTGCATTCAGATTGCCCTTATCTGCTCACGCTAGTTGTCCGCTAAAATCCGTCCTGATATGAATTCGATACACTTGAGCAATAATCAAGTATGCGCCGTAAAACTATTCTGTATGCAGCCTGTTTAGTTGAACACAGTTTCACACCGTATAATTAAATATGCTGTTCTTTTGTTACCTCTAGCAAAGTTGCACGTTCTGGACCTAATGGACCAATCAGGAGCGACCGATCGCGGGCGAACTTCCGACATTGGTGTTACTGGTAAGTGGCATTGAGGAGAGTGAGGTCAACACACCGCTCTGTAGCCAAAAGATACTACAGTTCCTACCGGATATTATTTCTATACATTCAACAGCATAAACGCCGAAAAGCTTGAGACTGCAACTTATTCTGTCATCTAAGTCATTAATGTATAACATCTACATCTACTTATATGAGCTCTCTCTCTGTGCGTAGGCTATTTAGGTTTTTGTATTGGTAACGGCACGTAGCGCTCTGTACGAAAATCACTGGCTGTGCTGTATGCAGTCTGAGGCTGGTTGGCATTGTTGTAATATTCGTTATTGTAGTGTTGGGCAGTTGGGTGTGAACAGCGAGTAGCGTTGCGCAGTGGGAGCTGAGCCGCCAGCAGTGGTGGATGTGGAGAGAGAGATAGCAGGGTTTTGAGAGTGAAAGATCTTGACGTGTGTCCATCAGAGAAAGTAAATTTGTAAGACTGGATGTCATGAACTGATATACATATTATGACTTTTGAACACTATTAAGGTAAATACATTGTTTGTTCTGTATCAAAATCTTACATTGGCTAACTATGCCTATCAGTAGTTAGTGACTCCAGTAGTTAGAATCTTTTATTTAGCTGACAGTATTGGCACTCGCTGTATTGCAGTAGTTCGAGTAACGAAGATTTTTGGGAGGTAAGTGATTCATGATAGGTATAGGTTATTGTAGGTTTGCCTTTCCTTAATCTTTCTTCTAAGGTAAGTCGTAGGCTCAGTACTGCCACACGTGTTCCAACATTTCTACGGAATCAAAACTGATCTTCCCCGAGGTCGGTTTCTACCAATTTTTCCATTCGTCTGTAAAGAATTCGCGTTAGTATTTTAATAAGTTACAGCTGCAAAATACTAACACGAATTCTTTACAGGCGAATGGAAAAACTGGTAGAAGCCGACCTCGGGGAAGATCAGTATGGATTTCGTAGAAATGTTGGAACACGTAAGGCAATATTGACGATAGGACTTATCTTAGAAGAAAGATTAAGAAAGGGCAAACCTACATTTCTTGCGTTTGTAGACTTAGAAAAAGTTTTTGACAATGTTGATTGGAATACTCCCTTTCAAATTCTGAAGTTGATAGGGGTAAAATACAGGGAGCGAAAGGCTATTTACAATTTGTACAGAAAGCAGATGGCAGTTATAAGAGTCGAAGTGGTATGAAAGGGAAGCAGTGGTTGGGTTAGGGAGCGAGACAGAGTTGTAGCCTATCCCTGATGTTATTCAATCTGTATATTGAGCAAGCAGTAAAGGAAACAAAAGAAAAGCTAGGAGTAGGTATTAAAATCCATGGAGAAATAATAAAAACTGAAAGGTTCACTGATGACATTGCAATTCTGTCAAAGACAGCAAAGAACTTGGAAGAGCATTTGAGCGGAATGGACAGTGTCTTGAAAGGAGGGTATAAGATGGACATCAACAAAAGCAAATGAGGATACTGGAATGTAGTCGAATTAAGTCGGGTGATGTTGAGGGAATTAGATTAGGAAATGAGGCACTTAAGGTTGTAAAGGAGTTTTGGTATTTGGGGAGCAAAATAACTGATGGTGGTCGAAGTAGAGAGGATATTAAATGTAGAGGGCAATGGCAAGGAAAGCGTTTCTGAAGAAGAAAAAATTGTTAACATCGAGTATTGATTTAAATAACAGGAAGTCATTTCTTAAAGTGTTTGTATGGAGTGTAGCACATGTATGGAAGTGAAACATGGACGATAACTAGTATTGACAAGAAGAGAATAGAAGCTTTCGAAATGTGGTGCTATAGAAGAATGATGAAAATTAGATGGGTAGATCACATAACGACACTCCTGGGAATGGAAAAAAGAACACATTGACACCGGTGTGTCAGACCCACCATACTTGCTCCGGACACTGCGAGAGGGCTGTAGAAGCAATGATCACACGCACGACACAGCGGACACACCAGGAACCCCGGTGTTGGCCGTCGAATGGCGCTAGCTGCGCAGCATTTGTGCACCGCCGCCGTCAGTGTCAGCCAGTTTGCCGTGGCATACGGAGCTCCATCGCAGTCTTTAACACTGGTAGCATGCCGCGACAGCGTTGACGTGAACCGTATGTGCAGTTGACGGACTTTGAGCGAGGGCGTGTAGTGGGCATGCGGGAGGCCGGGTGGACGTAAAGCCGAATTGCTCAACACGTGGGGCGTGAGGTCTCCACAGTACATCGATGTTGTCGCCAGTGGTCGGCGGAAGGTGCACTTGCCCGTCTACCTGGGACCGGACCGCAGCGACGCACGGATGCACGCCTAGACCTTAGGATTCTACGCAGTGCCGTAGGGGACCGCACCGCCACTTCCCAGCAAATTAGGGACACTGTTGCTCCTGGGGTATCGGCGAGGACCATTCGCAACCGTCTCCATGAAGCTGGGCTACGGTCCCGCACACCGTTAGGCCGTCTTCCGCTCACGCCCCAACATCGTGCAGCCCGCCTCCAGTGGTGTCGCGACAGGCGTGAATGGAGGGACGAATGAAGACGTGTCGTCTTCAGCGAAGAGAGTCGCTTCTGCCTTGGTGCCAATGATGGTCGTATGCGTGTTTGGCGCCGTGCAGGTTTGCGCCACAATCAGGACTGCATACGACCGAGGCACACAGGGACAACACCCGCCATCATGGTGTGGGGAGCGATCTCCTACACTGGCCGTACACCACTGGTGATCGTCGAGGGGACACTGAATAGTGGACGGTACATCCAAACCGTCATCGAACCCATCGTTCTACCATTCCTAGACCGGCAAGGGAACTTGCTGTTCCAACAGGACAATGCACGTCCGCATGTATCCCGTGCCACCCAACGTGCTCTAGAAGGTATAAGTCAACTACCCTGGCCAGCAAGGTCTCCAGATCTGTGCCCCATTGCGCATGATTGGGACTGGATGAAGCGTCGTCTCACGCGGTCTGCACGTCCAGCACGAACGCTGGTCCAACTGAGGCGCCAGGTGGAAATGGAATGGCAAGCCGTTCCACAGGACTACATCCAGCATCTCTACGGTCGTCTCGATGGGAGAATAGCAGGCTGCATTGCTGCGAAAGGTGGATATACACTGTACTAGTGCCGACATTGTGCATGCTCTGTTGCCTGTGTCTATATGCCTGTGGTTCTGTCAGTGTGATCATGTGATGTATCTGACCCCAGGAATGTGTCAATAAAGTTTCCCCTGCCTGGGACAATGAATTCACGGTGTTCTTATTTCAATTTCCAGGAATGTAATAAGAAGGTACTGAATAGAATTGGGGAGAAGAGGAGGTTGTGGCACAGCTTGACTAGAAGAAGGGATCGGTTGGTAGGACATGTTCTGAGACATCGAGGTATCACCAATTTAGTATTAGAGGGTAGCGTGGAGTGTACAAATCGTAGAGGGAGACCAAGAGACGAATACACTAAGCAGATTCAGAAGGATGTAGGTTGCAGTAGGTACTGGGAGATGAAGGAGCTTGCACAGGATAGAGTAGCATGGAGAGCTGCATCAAACCAATCTCAGGACTGAAGACCACAACAACAACAACGTAGAATGCAAGTTTTCGGCCTTCAAAACTCTTGGGACAACTTTTTGCGTCAAAAAGAACACTCAGAAATCATGTGATATTGAAAATATCATCATGACTAAAATAAAAGAGCATTACATATTGCGCTGATTGAGTACTAAAGTAAAAAACACAAGTAAATAAATTCATAGATAACTTTGGCTAGTATAGCACATATGTGTGAGGCCGTAGTCCAGGTGAAATCAAAGTCTCAATAGCAAGCTAAGCCACTTGGTAGTCGAAGCGATGTTTCCAGGCCGTCTGTTCGGCACTCGCCAAGATCCAGTGTCGGCCAGAGGGCGCCAGAGGCTCTCGTAATGCCAACTTACGACAGCGTGCACCAACGGTGTGGCATCGTAACTATCGACACCACACTTTTTTTACCAACTTGGCTAAAACGTCGGCACAAATCATCTACTTCAAATTAAAAATTTCAAGTTATCTGAGTTGTAGAGCACGAAATTCCCTGTTACAAAGATACCCAGTTATTCAATTTTACACACTTTTACGTGTCTTGAGGTACAGACAGACCAATCCTTTTTATAAGGGTTAAGTGCGCCTAGCACGTTAGTATGCTCGCAGGGTGTAGTCATTCTAGCCCAGTATCTCTTTATTCAAGTTTCATCATTCTGTGAACAATGTTTTCCTTTGCATAGAGAAGTCTGCTGAGTTTCTCCCAGTTATCATCAATTTCCTCATCACAAGAAAAGCAGAGTTTATTAAAATCGAAGATTAGAAGCCGGTTGAAGTGATCTTTGCTTGTCAGAAGAAGTAGAAGAACGCAAAACTGATAAGATTGTCTTTGACAATATACAAAAACAAAATGAGCTGCACCTGCAGTTACAAGCGTTGCTCACATTGGAAGGCAGAACGGACAATTCACAAATTTATAACTGATGGCTTCTTCACTATTAAACGAAGTTATAAATTTCGGTGAAGTGTACGGTCTTACATGGCAACAGAGCATTTTTTAATGAAGACATTGAAACAAAAGGCGTCTTAACTCACGGATGTGGCTTTTCAGATTCTGTACTCTCTAAGTATATTTCAGGGATGGTATATTTGTCAAAAAATTGAAGAATTCTGGGAGCAAGCAAGCTAACGTGGATTTAAGAACTTCACGAAGAGATCTAATTGCAGCAGACTGTGACACTCTGAATGATTGGTTGTTAAAACAGTCACCTTTTCCACAATGTAATGTCAGTAAGCAGGGAAATAACTGGTGATGAATCGGTACATTTCCATGAGGAATCTGTAGAAGAAATTTAACGGATCACCAGAATTAAAGGATAGAAATTTAAAAACGTGTCAACGCAATTCCAAGAATATAACACCTACACTCTGCTCTACGGCTCTCAAGATAGGGAAGAAGAAGATTCCTATCATAAGCCCATTAACATTCTTTCAAATACTATGTGGTATCAAGCAATCTGATAAAGACTTGAAGTTTTTTTTTTCTTTTGTACTTTCCTCATGCCACATGTCATTGTTCACAGAAGACGGTCTCAATAAGCGTAAAAAATCATATCTCTGTGATTCATTCATAGCTTTCTAACAGAATGAAGTACCGGAAATAAAATGCTTCGTGGTGGATGGTGGTCGCTTACTCCATAAGTTGGTTTGGCATATCAATGAAAAGTTTGGAACACTCTGTATGAAATATGAAATCTATTTGAAAAAGTACCACAGATTCGAAATCACAGTTATATTCTATGGCTACCGAAGTGACGCTACACAATGGTGAACAAAGTCTTCTAAAAGATTTCGTCTTTAAGGTCACCAGGTTCTTCATCAGATATCATTTTCGATGAAGATGAAAATGCTGCAGTCGCACAGGAGAAGTTTCACGCACAGGAGAGCAACATGAACCGCTTGATTTTGATGCTCATGTGGAAATTTGAGGAGGGATATATTCAAGTGCTACAGGCAGAAGAACATGCAGATTCATTAATTGTGGAAACAGCTATTTCCCAAGTTGCTGAGTCTGAGAGTTTTGCAATCGTAATCGATGACACTGACGAGCCAGTTCTCCTAACGCGTCGGAGAAACAATTTCAACAACTTGTACTTCCATAAACCGGTAAGGGGGAAATCAGCAGGAGTGTGGTAATCCAGTAATTCTTTCACTTTCTATTGTGCATTTGCCCTTTTCAACCATGCCTTCACAAGATGTGACACCACATTCTCTTTTTTGGCTAAGGAAAAGGGAAATTATTAAACCTTATGGAGCTACAGCCATGGCTCAAAGTGAAAGCTGCTAAGTCTGTTAAACCCTCAGTCTCCCAAGAGTTAATAGCGTAGGCAGTAGAATAGCAGATGTTAGCAACATCGGACGCAGCAAGGTGACACTCACTGTGATCCTACCATCAGGGGCAATCTTGGCTGGGGCAGAAAACTGATAGGTGCCAGTGGGGCTCGAATAAAACCTTGTCAGGCTTGTTTTCCGTGGGGATGACGAAAGTTGCATCACTACGCACGCTACTCAAGATGGTTTCCCGCGCATGCAAAACAGGATTCACAGCATTACGTGGATGTTACAAATCTGGACTGAGCTGCACCTCGACGTGCAAACACTGTTGTGACTTATCTTGTGAGAACGCCTCATAAGTCGATCTGAATGAGGATGAGGAAGATATCGAAGATATGTACAAGGACAAGGAAGTTGCTGAGGATGCAGCAGTGGATTGTGAAGATCGGATGCTGTACCGGACTTGCCACAGTCTTCCAAACGACCTCGATGGAATTGAAATTTGAAAAAAAAAATGTGAATCTCTTCTCTTTTTTTAATGCTGTCACGCCCTTTTATTTGTTCATTTGTACAAATTTTTGTATTACTCGTACGTAAATAAATACTGGCGATTACTACGTAACTGGTTTTCATTTTAGCAACTCAGTCTTACTTATTAAGGCATTGATAAAAATGATGAAAATGCAGATGAATGAAGAAAAATAAAAAGACATGCATAGGAAACACATATGTGCCTAGAAATGAAAGACTAGATGTTTTTGTAGAATAAAATTTCATGTCCTACAACTTTGATAACTTGGCATTTTTCATTTGGAGTAGCCATTTTCGAGTTACAGGCGTTGGAGACGACTTTTTAGCCAAGTTGGGAAAAATAGATGAACTTTGACAACTAATTGCGACCATATGACTGCACCGATTGTGATATTTAAGTAGGTCAGTCGACGCAAAATTTAATGCTCTTTCATTTCGTTAACAGCAAAATTTTTAGTACGATGCCTAGTTTCCGGGTAATAGGAAACCTGAAGAAAGTGCCAAAACTTTGTGGTTTTTTTTGGCCACATAAACTTTTTCCAACGGTTTTGGAGGTCGAAAACTTATATTCAACATACTCTTAACTATATGCACAAGATAAAAAAAAATAAAATACCGTGGACTAATGTTCCGCTTCTCAAGAAATCCTGTAGCAAAGCTTTTAGGTACGAGCTTCCGTAAGAAGATGACGATGTAAAGCTGTATCAGAAGCTTTTGGAATATATAGAAACTCCCCGAATGAACATGGTTTGCTATATCCATGTCGCTGTGTGACGTGAGGCAAGAATAGAGGTTGGGTCCTCGATTCTTACTGGCTTTTAGTGACGCATATTGATTTTCAACGCCACGGGTGCTTACTAACATATCAACCATATTGGCAATGATAATGCTATAAAATGATGGTAAAATTCCTTGATTTTTTTTCATCAAAAACATTTGAAGACAGCAGGCCACCTCTTTTTTGGCTATTTTGAGTTTCAGTTGATGTCTCCCGAAACGACTGGACATGCATTTCTGCTACTGACACCCTTAACATGTGAGACGGCTTCCTGGGGTTTTGGGACTGGTCCTGCAATAATATTTTGCCACGGTAACTATTAAAGGTTATTTCCTTCTCGTAGCGTAATTAAACCAACGTTTCCCCGCCCTAAGACTGGTGTTTTCCGTTGTACCTGTTGTACAATAGGTGCTATTTTTTGATAATCTATCAATATAATATGTACACCAGCAGAGACCTCTGCTGTTTTTAATTATTCTATTAGTCTTAAATTTAGTCGCAGTTACTCTCTAGATCAGACTGCTATACCTTCTGTCTGAGAAATGAATAACCTTCTCTTAACTTACTTTACCTAAAATGTAGACTTTTCTACTCACTTTTCGTTGCCTCTGTACCCTAGTGCCCGAGTTATTACAACTGCTTTGTGATCATTGTCTCCAGTTTCTATGCGAACATCCTCGAAGAGGTCGGGTCTGTTTGTAGGCTCAGAGCCATCTCTTCTAAACAATTTTCAGGAAAATTTCGTATATATTTTATAGGAAGTTCACTCTGACCTGTTATGAAGTCGTAATTTTTCCCCTAAATTATTGAGCGTTTAATGTCTCCTCCATTATGGAATGAACAGCACCAGTATTGAAGTCAGTTTCATTTGTCCGCATTACAAATAAACTGTCCACGATAAAGGACACTGCGTTAGCAGAGTCGAGAAGTACAACTGAATTTAATTTTATCCCACAAGAGAACAAGTACTCCCGGTTATTTCATAACAAAGCTGGCGAAAAAAGGTCTTACAGGAAGCTGAATAGCTTTACGCAATCCCATTTCTGTCGACAAACACCACATCAAGTGAAATTCTGATGCGAGCAACAAATACTTGCATTGGTCAGAACCAATATTCGAAATTGGATGCGGGCTTTAGGATTTAAAATGTGTCATGGACGTCGAAACAGAGTGGAATTGTGAGTGACGGCGAAACAGGATTTTCATTTTTAATGCTCCCAACAACCACGCGGCTTAAAACAATAAAATACACCTGAATAAAACATTCTCTACATTTGTAACCGAATTTCCATTTCACCATTCAAAGTACTAGTAAATCGATTGACCTCATTGGATCTTTCATATACCTGCGTTGTAAACACTTATGTTACATAGAATAGGTAGTACAGAAAGCCTGCACTACTTCCAGCAACTTACGGAGGATATGGTACAAAAAATGCACACAGAGGAGATGACGACACATGCGCAGTTGATGAAAAATAACATACTCCATTATACTGAAACTAACGATGAATTTCGCAAGACGTCAATAACATCTATATTAGTCAAGTTCGAATACGAGCAGAACTTTCACTCCTGGGCATTATTATTTATCCTAATTTAAACTGATGCATAATTCAGCACGTTAAGCAGAATTACTGAATAAATCGTTCCATATTTCGTAGTCACTGAGGGAATTGCTTTCCACTAGACATGAACACTCCATCAGTGAATCCTTTTAGATAAATGTATGTAGTTGGGACTTTACCCATATTATTTTTATTTATGTTGAGACTCTGAAGCTTTTGCTTCCCAGGAGTCTCTGAAAGCTTACGTCACTACATTACTAAATCAGCCTGTAAATAATCATCCTTGTACCATGAAAATGGCTCGTGCGACACGCTTAGTCACAACAGGCAGTCTCTGCTAATGTATAAAAGCAAAATACTGTTTCAAAACCTTGAAAATTCTGAAAGTGTCTAACATTCTGCGTGGCGTCAGTTTGTTCTAAGTCGTGTCTCTCTACCACTTTTCCGCAACGACGCTCTGAGCGTGTTTTTTAGGGAATTGACTAGTTTGAACCTGGGACCTGTTGCTGGTAAGGAGACGCCGGACCACACATGACATATAGAGTTCAGAAGAGTTCAGTGAGACTAGCGATGACATAATCAAATACTTAATGATTTCAGCGTCAGCTCCACTGCATTCCCTGTAAAAGTATCTTAATACTAACTAAATTTAGTGGAAGGGTTTCAAGGCTTTCCTATTTTTAATTAGCTGGTAAAATAACGTCGAAAAAGCAGTTACGTTTACCATTGGAATTTTTATTCTACTCACAAAACATGGTTTATAAATTGTACTATTGACAAAAGGAAATATTTTAATACAGGATGCTAAAAAGCAACTGCGTTCAACAAAAATGTGAACGAATATTCCCTGAATGGGTTTCCAAGTTCTATAATGGATTCAAGGATAACCTATGACACATCACATCTATAATCTAGGTTTAAAGTAAGTTTCATAAAAGAGAAAACTATCAAAAATGGTCTACAGTGACCGTCAATTATCATTAATTACTGATTTAACTTGTCGTAAATTACAGTGGCTGATGTGGCTTCTCAATAATTTTATAACAGAAAAATCATCACGTTTCAGATTTTATTTCAAGTAGTGAATGTGAATACCACGAAGTTTAATTGACGATCAACACTAGTATTACCTAAAGAAGGGGATTTAACAGATAAGAATTCTGCAGTTCTGATTTAAGCCTTATGCGCTCTTATGCAGAATCGCGTGCATTCATTACCTTGTTAGTGGTTAGGCAGAATCAGAGGGGCGGCAGGCGGCGCAGCTCCACACACCTCGCTGTCTCGGTAACTGCTCTCTCGAACTTATCCTTACTACTGTTTACCAAAGTCGGTTTAAGAAAAAGGTATGTGGCTGTGTTTTCAACTGACCAATCAGCGTTTCAATGTTAACCTGAAGCTCCGCCTACAAAAATTCTGTCTATCCAATGAGAAACGTTATACTTTTCACGGTGGGGCTATGTTTTCAGTGTTTGCTATGTAACAGAGACGCGTATAGTCTCACCCTAAAAGTTGCAACTGGTGTGGCCCTTCTAGTGTTATCGTAAGATCTATACTGTTCTTCTGGAGGGCTCTTTCTTTTAACATCTTGGCGGTCAGGTGTTCCATCGTCCTGCTCTTATTGTAGGGCCTTCTAGCCTACACGGCTCTGTTCTCGGCTTCTGTTCTCGTTTCTCACCTTGGAACTGCGTCTGTTTCACGGTGGGAAGGTATGACATGCATTTAGACGTTCATGTGTTAGTCTGTGGTATTCCATTTGCTCACTCATTGATCATATTACTTTGGTTAATTTAATGTCAGGATTTATTTGGAGCTATGTGACATATTGCCGGGTTTGCTATCATGTCAGGGTTTTCATTGAAGGTGTTGGATTTGCCTGGCACCTTACAAGTGTGACTTATTTACATCTAATTTTTACCCATTGCTTTAATAATCATTGGGACACACATAATACATAATATATAAATATATAAACTCACCAGAAAAAATTGGAACCACAGTGTGCACGCACAGATGAATCGTTAAGGCCTTACAGACGGCGCAGCAGTAGACTGAAATGCTCAACTGTGTGCACACTGCCTCTACGTGAGCATATGGTAGTAGTGATCAGTAAGTCATACAAGTTTCAGGCGGACATCTTACGTAAACATGGATAACTCTTGTGGAGGTGACAGAGTGTCAAAAAAGGGGCCATCGTGTTCCACTGCGCCCATGACCATATGCTGTGTGAAGCTGCTGCATCTACTGGTGTTTCACGACGGACTGTTCAACTTGTCTACAAACTGTGGTGCAACGCACGTGGTGCTAACTGAGAGAAACCGGAGACGTGTTTGACGACCTGTGAATCAAAATCGCTTTTAAATCCGACAGGAGTTTCTGTAGGCAGTGGATGAAGGACCATCGCCACCTGTTAGTGTGAGGACATTGCGCTGGGAACTGGAGTCGGTCACTACTCAAGAT
Organism: Schistocerca gregaria; assembly: GCF_023897955.1. Lineage (NCBI taxonomy): Eukaryota > Metazoa > Arthropoda > Insecta > Orthoptera > Acrididae > Schistocerca > Schistocerca gregaria. Next base: position 484,521,314 of record NC_064921.1, on the reverse strand, counting down.
GCAATTTATCACCCCTATTGTGCAGGACGACAACAGCAAAGTTCGTCGGCATGAATATGTGACTGGTTTTCAGAACACTCTCCCGTCCTATTATATCTCGATTACCTGCAAAATCATCTGACGTGAACCCCACAGAAAGTCTGTGGGATTTGTTTGAACGGTGGTTCAAACTGCGCGACACCAGAGACCCGGCAGTTTGATCGATCTGTGCGATCAAATCCTCAGCGAGTGGCTTAATGTGAATGTGACGTACCTGCATAGCCCTGTGGACTCACTTCCAAACCGAATCCAGGCGGTTATCAAGTCCATGGGCGGAAACACACAGTTTTAAATTATACTCGTAATGATTTCCGTGAGGGTGACGACTTTTTGTCCGTTGAGCACACGTAATATTTAAAGGAGAAAAGTTGTTTCCAGAATTCACGAACACCATTTACTTCAGATTTTTACACGATGCTATAATAGTCGTTCGGACCTACGTAAACTACGTATATGTGTGATATCAAAAATGTGAATGTAATAAATGAACGAGCTAGGTGGCGCAGTGGCTAGCACACTGGACTCGCATTTGGGAGGACGACGGTTCAAACTCCCGCCCGGCCATCCTGATTTAGGTTTCCCACGATTTTCCTAAGTCGCCTGAGGCAAATATCGGGATGGTTTGTTTGAAAGGGCATTGCCGACTTCCTTCCCTAGCCTTCCTCCACTCCCCCCCCCCCCCCCTCCAGACATATACACATGAACCAATACAGAAAACTATTGGACCGATGTACTTAAAATTTTATACGATATTCCATTAAACACTGAGATACACGTAAGTCTCATGTTTTTCAATGTATATTGCACAAAACTTTATATGTATTATGTGTATGAGGGAGAGGTTATTAGCGGAAAAATAGAAAAGTTCTTTAGCATTTACTTCACATTTTTACGCGATACTCTATAAATATTCTGATGAACATGGCTTAGATGATTTTTTTTAAAAAGAAAAACAGTCTGCGGGAATGAAAATGCTGTGCTATGAAAATGTGCAGTTTCCTGTAGTTTCTCGATGTCAGTTTTAATTGCAATAGGCATTTCAGCCATTAAACCACAGTCTAAAATGAACAACCGCGAAACTCGAAAGGGACAAATGTGCAACCTTTTGACTGCTGAAGCGATGGTAGCTCTCCAAGTTGAGAGCCTTGTAGTGAGAAAAGAATGGCATGTTACAGTTGGAGAACATGCTATTTTTAAGGCCGTTATTTCCATATTTTCTAGTCATTAAACATGGTGGTGAATTTTCGAACACTGTAAATATCATCTATAATAATAAAATGTTCGTTCAGTGTAACACATTCGTTTACAATAGCAAAGTCGTAATCGACAGTCAAAAATCGTTTAAGACGAGACATGTACTGCAAACTGGATGTGTTCAAGTTAAAAAATAACTGGGTATCATTATATCTGCATGCTTAGCACGAACTTTCTGATGCACTGCGCCGATTTTAGTGCGTTTTACAAGTTCCTTTTTATCGAATTTCGAAGTAATTGTAAAAATTCAGAACTAGACATTATATTTGAATCTTTGGAGATTAGGTGCTACTTCTAGTTATAAAAGCACTTTTCGCCTTGCCTTAGCTTCTTTGCCTTTCGTGTACGAATTACATTTACCTTTCCTGCTTCCTACGTATCAAAACGATGCATCTCTTCAAGGATCTCTTTCCCAGGCGTAACAGATAGTCCTCCAGCATGTCCATTTGTGAGGCGATCGTCTTGCCTAAGTGCATGTCACAAACTACACAAATTTAGCGCAAAATACAGTTCCTTTTTACTTTGGGCCACTACTTCTGCATCATCACTTAATTGTATTGTGCTAACATTCTGTCCTTTCCCTCACTCCCTTTCCAAAGAACAAAATAATCATCAGTAGTGACAATGAACATTCCAGTATCAACATTTTCATGGATTAGTTTTGAATTTGTATACAAATATCTGATAGAATGCTATTAAAAATCTCTTTGAAGAGAGATAGTGATATGCGAGCAGTTTGCATCGCTCTGTTTTATAGATACCTCACAGAAGAAAAAGCATTTCTATTTTTCCTACATTGCAAAAAATCTTTCCATATTTAGGAAAATAATATAAGTTTCCTTGGTTGTCCTCTGCAACTAGATAATGTGACTAAACTATTTATGGAGTCCCCTCCGTCTCTGTCTACTAAAACTAAAATGTGTTACATGTTCTACATTATTTTTGTCACCCTCCTAATTGAGAAACTATTAAGGACTCTCACTGGCAGATGCAATGCTTTTGCTGAAATTACCATGATGTTCCACTCCGTGCTCTCAAATAAAACTTGATCATTATTCTGTCATTCAAACTGACTAGGCATTTACATATTGGAATTAGAAACACAACAGATGTATAAACAATGTAAAAAATATGCGTACGAAATGCATATTACAATAAATGTTAAGGTGGTACCCTTTGAGAGCTATAAATTTAAGTATTACCGAAGCCTAAACCGATTTGTTCAGACTCTGTGCTATATTTGACTTTGGCAGACACGCAACTAACAACACATTGTTATGCAGCCATGTACCAGTACAGCATAATTCAAGTAGTTCATCTGATATAAAGTTGTTGCAACATGTATAAATGAAAACAGCCAACATTTTATGTTGTTTTTCAGCGAACAATGAACCTTAAATATATTTACCCTTCACTTAATTGCAACTGTTTTAATTCCGTGTTGTTTCAATAAAAATTAGATACAGATCCCATGTAATTTGAAACTGCATTTAAAGCTCGACTACCTACTGACATTTTTTTTTTACAAAATTAGCTTACCTCAGTGCCATTATTAAAAAAGTTATCATCAGCATTAAAAGGACAGGAGAAGGATATGTGGATGCAAATGAACGACTACATTATCGTGGCAGAATGTCGACGGGATCCGGCTGCATACCCGGAAATTATTAGAATAACGACTACATTAATTGGCTGATCAAACAGATTTAATTTCTCTTCCAAACAGTAACTGATGTCAATTAACATTTTAAATACCCGAAATGCAGGTATTTTATGGTCTTTATCTTGTTTTGTAATACTTCATCGTTACTGAATTTAAAAAAGAAGAAGAACCTGAAATTTACAAAGTACTTTACGACCAGCAACTTTCTTTACTCACAACAGCCCTGAGGAAACCCTGCAACTTTCATGAACTTCTTTACAATTCTGATATTCATGAGCATGCCTCTGAAAGCTGCTTGTCAATGTAGGCTCACATTTGACCAGAAAACTGAACAGCTCAACATCTTAAGCTGCTTTCCACCAATCTACTCCACTAATGCTATTCGCTGATGGCTTGTCATCACATTAGCCAGTGTAGCATCATGAAAGATAGCAGTGAATTTCTTTGGGCAGATTTGGCTACAGAACACTCCTATGCGTCTGATAGCTGCCAAAAAGTTCTCCTACCCCCCTTGGTTTACCTTCTTCATTAACAAATATTTGTCAGAACCTACTGTGAGCTCATTTACCATTAACTACAGTGAAGAGACATTCATTTGCAATCATTTTTCGCATATGATTCTTCCATTATAATCTTTACCTCTCCTGTCAACAAATTTGAGCAGTTCAACCCGAGGTTTCGTTCTCAACAAGACTGTCAAACGCACGGAATTACTTCTGATACATTTTTCACAGTTGTAGGTCCTCTATAGTTACAAGCACCTCAATTGAGAATGGTGGAAACGCAACAGCTTTCTTAGTCACCTAGGTGCTGTTCTGAAACAAGTTTACTATAACTATTATAGGGCAACACCATGTCTTGCCAGGAAGCTACGCCAAAGCTGCCACTTTCTATTTCATACTAACTAATGTACTTGAACATATTATTTCTGACAATCTTCAAGAAATGAGGAGTGTTATAAAAGAAGTAAAGTTTTTCTTCCTTATAAGTCAAAAAAGGTCTCTCTTCACACAAACACATACACATTTCTTCCACCCAATGAAATTTGACTCTTGGTGAGTCACACGGCTTTTAACAGTAATACCAGTCTCTCTTAATGTATGTGATATTAAAAAATTTACGGGATACATCAGTAGGCCCACATTCATGGCAAAAATATGAATATGGCTGCCAAAATTTTAAAATCAAACTATTTATCATTACTTTTAGAAAATGTTGGCAATTTTTGGGTTTCGTGTGTCACCAAAATCTTTAAATCCAGTGACAACATCTGACGAACATCATATTATGAATTTGACATCAATTTATTTTCATTCACATACAGTTTAGAAGTTTTCACTTTCAGAAAAGTGCTTCAGCTTTTCCTTCAACAAACGAATCGTTTTGCACGAAAGCAACTTTTTATATGCAATATCTATATTGCAGTATAGCATACCAGTATTCAGAGCAAACCCCTTTATTTTATCTTAAAATCGAAGCCCAGGTTTCCCCATAATAGGTAGTCCAACTTGGCTCAAAAGAATACGTAAACCTGTGTTTTAAGATGTCTCTAGCTAAGTTTTCTGCATCTTCTTGAAATACTTAGTTCATACGCGTACCTTTTAAACTTCCTGCAAACGAAAAATTTCGACTGATTTATATTTCAGTTACTTCTTCAAGTGATCAATTTTTGCGTGTAATTTAATTATTTCTTCCTCTAATTAATCGAGTGGCACACCTGATTCAACTAGTGCATCTCTGCACGGAACTCTTTATTCAGGGCACTCCATGATGTACTCAATTTACCTCCGTCAGGCATATCCACAGAGCTTGATGCTTTTTGTTTTTTTTCTGTACTGGCACAGTGCATCTGTTCCGCAGATAGCGTTTGAGTGAAATAAATGGTGGTTGATTAGGAATACCAAATAATGTTGGCACTGCATTCCACACCAATTTATTCTTGCCTGCATTCATGAACTGGCATGCCTTAAAATAGAGAGCACAAATCCGAATATTCTTGTACAGATACTGCGTATCCTTCTTCATATTGCCGGCCCCTCACGTATTTACAAGCACCCTCTTGCTCCTGGGGAGTGGAAATAAACAGTACCTCTATGAAAAAAAACAACAACAACACACAACACATTCATTTTGGACCACAAAATATTTTACACTATCCATAATATATTATAATTATCTCTTCATTTATACCCATATAATGTAGCTTCATGCAATTCATAACGTTTCTTTGCTATCGTGAACTTCTTAACACATGCTAATTTTGACAATTTCTTCGCTGTTTATACAGGACAATTAATTACTTGTAACCACGCATTTTCTTAACAATCTAGTAAGCAACCGTAAAAATATACCCGTATGTATATTTTTGCTAAACTGAAGTCTGAAGCTAAGTAGGCCTTATTGAAAATGTTGTCGAGTTATTACCGGTAATAGGGAAACGTCCAGGGATTTCTATACAATAGTAACATCATGAAATGGTGTTTAAGATTTTGCAATTCTCATTAAGAACCAAGTTCTGAAGACACTAAGGACGAAAGGAAATGTTAAACATTTTCTCGCATGCCCAAAAGTATAAATAGCCATTCCTAAAACGAGCAATTGGTGTTCGTAACGCCCTTTACTCACCTCTCAGCATCCTTTGGGAATCGAAAAAGAGATATCACCGGATTATATTTTGGATTGGTGCTGGAATTTCTGGCGTCGCAGTAAGCGCCGAAATAGGATCACGTTTTAATGTGCTTCTCCCCTCCGTATACAAATACACAATCGTTTCGCAGTATGTTCCTTCTTATAGTCTAACTGCATGGCGGCGCTGCAGTAACGAAGTTGCATAAAAGCTGTGGCAGTTTCGTGACTCACATGTTAGACTCTGTTAAAACTATGCGAAATACTGAAATTGAAGCTACCGTCCTGACAGACACATCGGGCGGAGAGGTTTCTCACACACACCAGATACCAACGATCCTAGATGACTGATGAAGATATAGACACTGGTATCGCATCCTCTGAGTCTTCTCTTCGCAAGATTATATACACTCCTGGAAATGGAAAAAAGAACACATTGACACCGGTGTGTCAGACCCACCATACTTGCTCCGGACACTGCGAGAGGGCTGTACAAGCAATGATCACACGCACGGCACAGCGGACACACCAGGAACCCCGGTGTTGGCCATCGAATGGCGCTAGCTGCGCAGCATTTGTGCACCGCCACCGTCAGTGTCAGCCAGTTTGCCGTGGCATACGGAGCTCCATCGCAGTCTTTAACACTGGTAGCATGCGGCGACAGCGTGGACGTGAACCGTATGTGCAGTTGACGGACTTTGAGCGAGGGCGTATAGTGGGCATGCGGGAGGCCGGGTGGACGTACCGCCGAATTGCTCAACACGTGGGGCGTGAGGTCTCCACAGTACATCGATGTTGTCGCCAGTGGTCGGCGGAAGGTGCACGTGCCCGTCAACCTGGGACCGGACCGCAGCAACGCACGGATGCACGCCAAGACCGTAGGATCCTACGCAGTGCCGTAGGGGACCGCACCGCCACTTCCCAGCAAATTAGGGACACTGTTGCTCCTGGGGTATCGGCGAGGACCATTCGCAACTGTCTCCATGAAGCTGGGCTACGGTCCCGCACACCGTTAGGCCGTCTTCCGCTCACGCCCCAACATCGTGCAACCCGCCTCCAGTGGTGTCGCGACAGGCGTGAATGGAGGGACGAATGGAGACGTGTGGTCTTCAGCGATGAGAGTCGCTTCTGCCTTGGTGCCAATGATGGTCGTATGCGTGTTTGGCGCCGTGCAGGTGAGCGCCAAAATCAGGACTGCATACGACCGAGGCATACAGGGCCAACACCCTGCATCATGGTGTGGGGAGCGATCTCCTACACTGGCCGTACACCTCTGGTGATCGTCGAGGGGACACTGGATAGTGCACGGTACATCCAAACCGTCATCGAACCCATCGTTCTACCATTCCTAGACCGGCATGGGAACTTGCTGTTCCAACAGGACAATGCACGTCCGCATGTATCCCGTGCCACCCACTGTGCTCTAGAAGGATTAAGTCAACTACCCTGGCCAGCAAGATCTCCGTATCTGTCCCCCATTGAGCATGTTTGTGACTGGATGAAGCGTCGTCTCACGCCGTCTGCACGTCCAGCACGAACGCTGGTCTAACTGAGGCGCCAGGTGGAAATGGCATGGCAAGCCGTTCCACAGGACTACATCCAGCATCTCTACGATCGTCTCCATGGGAGAATAGCAGCCTGCATTGCTGCGAAAGGTGGATATACACTGTACTAGTGCCGACATTGTGCATGCTCTGTTGCCTGTGTCTATGTGCCAGTGGTTCTGTCAGTGTGATCATGTGATGTATCTGACCCCAGGAATGTGTCAATAAAGTTTCCCCTTCCTGGGACAATGAATTCATGGTGTTCTTATTTCAATTTCCAGGAGTGTACAATGTCTACCATTTATTACGAGACGCTTTGAGAACTGGATCCATGATTTTGTGCTCCACTTTGTACCACTCTATGCTGCATAAGTGGCAATCAGCTGGGCCTCTGCATTATGAGAGGGATTCACGCATGGACTGACTCTTTTTCTTCTTTTAATGCTCTTAGCCTCCTCGTTTGGGGACAAAGTTTATACACGTTTCTTTGTCATGTCAGCGACGCATGCCTGGAACTCAATCTCAAACTGAATCGTCGGTGAAGGTTACTATGATGATAACGAACTACGCCCTTCTGAGATGTCTTGCATGTTGTGAAATAGAACATATGAAAATACACGATGTGCTGTGTGACCTCCAGGCACGTAAAACGTCATCTCTCTCAACTTAATTGTATCATTTGTATTTTTACTTGTAAATACTGATAATTATAACTTTTGTAATTCAAGTGACAAGAGAAAATAACATACCGCATACTTCAATACAACGTGCTACAATCCTAAATATCTACAATATGTTACAATATTTGAACTATGTGCTTCCATTGTAACGGCTTTATTCATTATGTACCAATCAGGATTGTTTGTAATTTGACACAATTTTTATATAATTCCTTAATTTTATTTAAACACGTTTCATGTCACTTCTGTAGGCAACAGAGATTTTTTTTCGTATCTTCGTTAGCTAATTTCGCAGACTGAGCCATGTCACAACAAAATGTACTCTGCAAAATTCTGACCAGAGACACCAGGAGGAGTGTGAAAGAGGAGTTGACATTTGTTTATTTTCAGCTTCACTTGTAACCTAAATACACAGGCGGCAGCCGCGCTTACTTTGTTTCTCCGACACCGTGCAACTTGATCTGCGACCTGCCTGTCTGCAATTACATCTTTTGAGCCGCAAGCTCCACATGAATGCTGGTCTCAAAGACAGTTATTCCGCATTGAGTAATCATAGAATTGACCGTTTCTGAGGTATCGGCATGGCATGGATGACTACAAACTCATTATTATCATAATTATTATTATTACTGACTAAACTAACTTAATAGTATGGCCTGTGATATCTTTACTGCTAAAGAGAAAGATTTTCTTGACTGATGAAGACTTCATAATAAGGTAATAATCCATTTATTTTCATTAATTGCTATGCTATTATAACAATTTAGTATCGAACACAGAACTTCCCCCTTCTCCTTAATTAGGCAGTATTAGCGACGATTCAGGGAAGATTAATTCAGTTACTAACACCTTTTGTAACCGCCGATGAATATATATATTTCGTAATATCATATCTTTTAAATGCTTGGTTACAATGAAAAATACTTTTGTAAAGTGACTTTTCTAAATTTACCAAGACACCTTTTAAAGAATCAACGTAAACTTAATCACCATATCAGCGGCTATTTTCCAATTTTCGTCATCCACTAGATAAAGATCCACAATTGCAATTTAATTTAAAATCACGTGGACACATTGCATGCCAAGTTCACCTGTAGAGAGTCTGCCACTCAGCAAATTAATCGCGCCTTTTTAATAGCTTTCAATTGCTGCAGCAGCAACAGTTCGCAGAGAGCGGTTACCCGAGAGTTATTCATTGCCGCTTGTAAGCCAAAGAGAGGAAAAGAAAACAGAAAGGTTCACTTCAGATTTCAAGGTATTTCCTTTCATTCAGGTAGACATCAGTTAAGGTTTGGTCAAATGTCGTGTCAAAGAAGTAAGGAAGTATGAAAGAAATTTTACTATTTTTGAAGTGAACTTACATAGAATCGTTTTCTTTATCAGGCGATATTCAGTATACTTTATTGAAAATCACGCAGTCAGATTATCTCCTGTTTCGATTCGTTGTCTGCAGTAGATATAACTTCTCAAACAACCTCTCAGACAATCCAAGCAAAGCAATTGCTGAGGCAAAATCAATAAACAGAAATTTATCAATAATAACTTACAACTTGCTTGGAGAATCGTGATGTACTGTCTGTTGCCGAAAGAGGACTGCGCCTCCGTGCATGCAGCCGGTCGGCTCCCATCATCACGTAAACAAGTTTACCCGATGGAGGACTTCGGGTTGTGCGAATGCCTTCACAACATTACCTGCCATCATGCGTAGTGACACTTCGCTGCAGGCGCCATCTCCAGCATCTAATGATGCATCTCTGGTTTCGGTTGTTGAGGAAAAATCGATTCCTCTCCCTCCACAGACATACACACCTCACTGTAAATGTTCCCAGCAGAGTTCAAGCCATCACAAATACGAAGGGTGGACACAAGCCATGCCGATGTCTATTTAGTAGCTGCCCGAATACTTTTTATCAGGTAACGTATCCATCGTGGAGATATCAGTGAACCCACCAGTTAATAATACAGCACGGGATGCGTGCTTAGAGAAGACAGCACCATTGCTCTTGTATTACTCCTAGGTATTTTCTGTGCGATCTGAAACGAAGCGCCACTAGGCAAAACATTTTGTTTCCGGTAACTGTATTATTTTTCTATCCGCGCTACTGTTAAATCGCGAGAAGAGCACCGTACTATCTGTTGTAACTCTTTGGAAGCGCCGCGAACTAGATGAAACGGTTGTTTTGAGGAGGGTGATGGTGAGAGATGAACGGCACCGGTGCGGGTAGCTCGCGTTGGAGAAGACTGAGAAAAAGACTGTGGAAATACGAGGGGCATTCAGTAAGCAATGCTACGCATTCCTTTTTTCCGAAAGCAGATTGGTTTTATTTAGGATTCAACTGGACCACATTATTCCTCCAGCTACAAAACCTCAGTTTTCAACGTAAACTCTGTTCAACGCAACGGCCTTATACATTACAGGGTGGACCCGTATGCTTGCATGGTACCACTCTGCTGGCCGACGTCGGCGCCATTGTCGTGCTGCTTAACGCCTTGCGCTGTCATGCAAAAAGATAAGTTCGTTTTCATTATTGTAACGCCACACAGGCTGAAATCATTTCTTCCATTTCCTGAGGGTATTTGATTATTATTTATTTATGTATTTGCTGCCATTTACAAATGACCTGCCACCTTGTCACTAAGACAGATCGTAAATTCACAATACGAAATTTTACGTGTACATAATACGGCACTTACTTTTTATTTCTTATTTTTAATAAAGATTAACATTAATGCAGCTTTATATACTTATTAATCTTAAAGTAACTGACAAACGAAAATCTAAAAGTTGTTGTTGTTGTTGTTCTGGTCTTCAGTCCTGAGACTGGTTTGATGCATTTCTCCATGCTACTCTATCTGTGCAAGTTTCTTCATCTCCCAGTACCTACTGCAACCTACATCCTTCGGAATCTGCTTAGTGTATTCATCTCTTGGTCTCTCTCTACGATTTTTACCCTCCACGCTGCCCTCCAATAATAAATTGGTGATCCCTTGATGCCTCAGAACATGTCCTACCAACCGATCCCTTCTTCTAGTCAAGACGTGCCACAAACTCTTCTTCTTCCCAATTCTATTCAATACCTCCTCATTAGTTATGTGATCTACCCATCTAACCTTCATCATTCTTCTGTAGCATCACATTACAAAAGCTTCTATTCTCTTCTTGTCCAAACTATTTATCGTCCATGTTTCACTCCAAACAAATACTTTCAGAAACGACTTCCTGGCACTTAAATCAATACTCAATGTTAACAAATTTCTCTTCTTTAGAAACGTTTTCCTTGCCATTGCCAGTTTACACTTAATATCCTCTCTACTTCGACCGTCATCAGTTATTTTCCTCCCCAAATAGAAAAAAACTCCTTTACTACTTTAAGTGTCTCATTTCCTAATATAATTGCCTCAGCATCGCCCGACTTAATTAGACTACATCCCATTATCCTCATTATGCTTTTGTTGATGTTCATAAATCATACAATAACGATACATGCCCTCGGGAAAAATTACAGCTGTAGTTTCCCCTTGCTTTCACCCGTTCGCAGTGCATGCCTCCCCACCAACGACAAGGTCCATGGGGTGGGGGGTGGGGGGGAAATCTAATAGTTCACGATTTATAAATGGAAGATAGGAGGGTAACACAATATATTTCAGAGTTGATCGTTGCACCACAAGGGACTACATCAAACAGATTAACACCTTCAGAGTTTCAGAAGACAGTCGTCTTGAGTTCGCCAGCTGATGGTGCAGCTCTGAACATTTTCTTCGGAGAGTAGGTAGTGTGGTGCCACTCCGTGGATTGCCGTTTTGTTTCCGTTTCGAAGTAATGAACTTATGTTCGATCGCCCGTGACGGTATTCGACAAAAAATTGTCACTATCAGTCTCGTAAGATGCAATCAATTCCGGGAATATGGTCCTCTGTTGCTCTTTATGGTCTTCTGTTAGGGGGCGAGAAATCCATGGGCCACAGACCTTTGAACACTCAACTGATGGACGAGTACTCAGCACTGCCAACAGAGGCGTCCAGTTGTGGAGCGAGTTGTTTGACTGTGATCCGTCGATCGCCTCAAATGAGAGTGTCCGCACGTTCCAACGCTGAAGGAAGAACAGTGGGGTGCGGCCGTCACGCAGGAGATAGGACGGGTTTGTGCGACCGTGTTGCGATGAATGACAGACACCTCGCCGACGGCTTACCGTGCTTTTGTTCACTGCCAGGTCTCCGTAGACATTCTGCTGGCGCCTATGAATACCTGCGATGCTCTTGTTTCCCACCGAAAGTCAGCTCTCGGTCTTGAGTAATAGAACCCAGTACGTTGTCTTCGATGGTGAGTGATCATCGGAGGTGAGGGTTTCATCTGGAGTGCCCCAGGGAAGTGTGGTAGGACCTACAAGTGTACATCGAGAACCATTGGCTCAAGGATGCGACAGTATTGTTAATCTATAACAGTGACCAGCATACAACATTGATATAGCGTGTGGGAGGACATGGGGGGGGGGGGGGCGCTACAGACTCCCCCCACACCAAGCATGCGCTCCGTCGCTGCTGACGTGGCAACTCATTACGTAACGGTGACTCAGCACTTTGTTGCTGGACTTACATTTTGGCGGACGCGGAGCACCTAGTACGGCTAGTGCTCCCGTCCGCGATAACGCCAAAATAATAATTTTCCAAATTTAAAATTCTGACAAAACTCTTTTGTTTTCTATCTACATAAATGATCTTTTGGATAGGGTGGATAGCAATGTGCGGCTCTTTGCTGATGATGCTGTGGTGTACGGCAAAGTGTCGTCGTTGAGTAATTGTAGGAGGATACAAGATGACTTGGACGGGATTTGTGATTGGCGTAAACGATGGCAGGTAACTCTAAATATAGATAAATGTAAATTAATGCAGATGAATAGGAAAAAGAATCCTGTAATGTTTGAATACTTCATTAGTAGTGTAGCGCTTGACACAGTCACGTCGATTAAATATTTGGGCGTAACATTGCAGAGCGAGATGAACTGGGACAAGCATGTAATGGCAGTTGTGGGGAAGGCGGATAGTCGTCTTCGGTTTGTTGGTAGAATTTTGGGAAGATGTGGTTCATCTGTGAAGGAGAACGTTTAGAAAACACTAATACGGCCTATTCTTGAGTACTGTTCGAGTGTTTGGGATCCCTATCAGGTCGGTTTGAGGGAGGACATAGAAGCAATTCAGAGGCGGTCTGCTAGATTTGTTACTGGTAGGTTTGATCATCACGAGAATGTTACGGAAATGCTTCAGGAACTCGGGCGGGAGTCTCTAGAGGAAATGAGGCGTTATTTTCGTGAATCGATACTGGGGAAATTTAGAGAACCAGTATTTGAGGCTGACTGCAGTACAATTTTACTGCCGCCAACTTACATTTCGCGGAAAGACCACAAAGATAAGATAAGAGTGACAAGGGCTCGTACAGAGGCATTTAGGCAGTCATTTTTCCCTCGTTCTGTTTGAGAGTGGAACAGGAAGAGAAGATGCTACTTGTGGTACGAAGTACCCTCCGCCACGCACCATATGGTAGATTACGGAGTATGTATGTAGATGTAGATGTAGATGTGGCGCACCTCCGTTACAGGCGTCTTCGTGAAGGCTACATTTAGCACCACCACCTGTCGGCACTTCACGAAAACATAGGGGGTGAAGCGGGAACATTCTACGATGTCCCACAACGAATTTATCATTTTTTCAATGGAAATTCTTCTTCTTTCTTGGCTCTACAGCTCATGATGAGCCTTGGCCTCTTCCACAATTTCCTTCCATCTCTCTCGGTACTATGCCAGTACTCTCCCGTTTCTATAGCCCATCATCCTAACGTTGACTGGAATACCCTATTTCAAATTCTGAAGGTGGCAGAGGTAAAATATAGGGAGCGAAAGGCTATTTACAATTTGTATAGAAACTAAATGGCAGTTATAAGAGTTGAGGGGCATGAAAGGGAAGCAGTGGTTAGGAAGGGAGTGAGAAAGGGTTGTAGCCTCTCCCCGATGTTATTCAATCTGTATATTGAGCAAGCACTGAAGGAAACGAAAGAAAAAATAGGAGTAGGTATTAAGATCCATGGAGAAGAAATGAAAACTTTGAGGTTGACCGATGACATTGTAATTCTGTCAGTGACAGCAAAGGACTTGGAAGAGCAGTTGAACGGAATGGATAGTGTCTTGAAAGGAGGATATAAGATGAACATGAACAAAAGCAAAACGAGGATAATACACTGTAGTCGAACTAAGTCGGGTGATGCTGAGGGAATTAGATTAGGAAATGAGACATTTAAAGTAGTAAAGGACATTTGCTATTTGGGGAGCAAAATAAATGATGATGGTCGAAGTAGAGAGGATATAAAGTGTAGACTGGCAATGGCAAAGAAAGCGTTTCTGAAGAAGAGAAATTTGTTAACATCGAGTATAGATTTAAGTGTCAGGAAGTCATTTCTGAAAGTATTTGTATGGAGTGTAGCCATGTATGGAAGTGAAACATGGACGATAAATAGTTTGGACAAGAAGAGAATAGAAGCTTTCGAAATTTGGTGCTACAGAAGAATGCCGAAGATTAGTTGGGTAGATCACATAACTAATGAGGAAGTATTGAATAGGATTGGGGAGAAGAGAAGTTGGTGGCACAACTTGACCAGAAGAAGGGATCGGTTGGTAGGACATGTTCTAAGGCATCAAGGGATTACCAATTTAGTATTGGAGGGCAGCGTGGAGGGTAAAAATCGTAGAGGGAGACCGAGAGATGAATACACTAAGCATATTCAGAAGGATGTAAGTTGCAGTAGGTACTGGGAGATGAAGAAGCTTGCACAGGATAGAGTAGCATGGAGAGCTGCATGAAACCAGTCTCAGGACTGAAGACCACAACCACAACAACATCTTCCTAAGATCTTCGATTACTCCATTTTCCCATCTGGCTCTTGGTCGACCACGTCCTCTCTGCCCTCCTGGCTTTCCTTGTAATATTATTTTTGGTACTTCTGTATCATTCATGCTAGCCACGTGTCCCGCCCACCTCAGTCTAGAAAGACCAAACCAACTGAAGGATAGTGAAATCAACGGAAATTGGCCGAGAAAAAAAAAATGTGTAGCGTTACTTGCAGGAGGCTCCCGGCTGCAGCGCTTGGCGATGCCTGACCGGAGATTCCCGCCGAAGCAGCCGCCACGCGGCAGCCGGCAGCTTGCAGCCGCCGCAGTGCGGCCAAGGTGGTCGGCTCGACGTGAATAATGGAGGCGCGCGGGTGGGCGGCTGCGCGGGTCCCCCACGGGAACTGCGGGGCTCGCCGCCGAGTGGCAGGCCGCGCTAATAGCGGGGCAGGCCCGCCCCGCAAAGCCCGGTCCAGCCGAGCCGCCAAATCAGCGGCAAAATGCGCCATTACTGCCGGCGCGGGCGCTCGCCGCGCTCCCAGCTCCGATCCGATTTTTTAATTTGCGTCCGGGCGACAGGAAAAATGAGACGCGCAATCGATACTTTCTCGGCGGCGCTTGTTGGCAGCGACTCACTCCGCTCTGTGGTTGGGGCCGTTTTCTACCTTCCGGACGCACTTTTATTAGCCACCTGCCGTCGCCAGATGTATGCAGTTCTATTCTACAAGAGGGTAACCCTCCTCGTTACGAGTCGCTATCGGGAATGATTTCAATATCTCGGGAAGTTCTGGTTTCATTTCAAATTTACGGTGCGGTGGTAGACCACAGAATAACTTTCACTAGCAAACGATTAGGAATATTCCACCCTAGAGCATTGTTTTCTTACACATCAATTTACGGATTCTCAATCCTTGCTCCCCTGACTCACAAAAGCTTCCATTAACGAAGAAAGGGATCAGTGCACTCGGATTTCTTTTTATACGAAAGCAATTTTTCCCATGCGTGGAAGCAGTTAATTCCATAAATTATCTGGGAGTAGGCATTAGGGGTGATTTAAAATGGAATGATCACATAAAGTTGATCGTCGGTAAAGCAGATGCCAGACTGAGATTCATTGGAAGAATCCTAAGGAAATGCAATCCGAAAACAAAGGAAGTACGTTACAGAACACTTGTCCGTCCACTGCTTGAATATAATATTGCTCACCAGTGTGGGTTCGGTACCAGATAGGGACGATAGAAGAGATAGAGAAGATCCAACGGAGAGCAGCGCGCTTCGTTACAGGATCATTTAGTAATCGCGAAAGCGTTACGGAGATGATAGATAAACTCCAGTGGAAGACTCTGCAGGAGAGACGCTCAGTAGCTCGGTACGGGCTTTTGTTGAAGTTTCGAGAACATACCTTCACCGAAGAGTCAAGCAGTATATTGCTCCCTCCTACGTATATCTCGCGAAGAGACCATGAGGATAAAATCAGAGAGATCAGAGCCCACGCAGAGGCATACCGATAATCTTTCTTTCCACGAACAATACGAGACTGGAATAGAAGGAAGAACCGATAGAGGTACTCAAAGTACCCTCCACCACACACCGTCAGGTGCCTTGCGGAGTATGGATGTACGTGTAGATGTAGACAGGTTGAAATATGGAGCCGTCTTCTTTATTTATTACTGGAAATAGTAAATTTTAATGTGTACCATCCGTCAGTTTTCTAGCTAGCAGAGGACAAGCATGAGATACGGGTTGTGAGCAGGTGAAACTAATTCCGACTGTCTGGAACGTTGGGTTCTTTGATTGCTTGGTGAGGTGGTACAACAAACAAGAACACATGAAATGTTGGCTCACTTCGTTGCACACATGAATAAAAGATTTACTTGACACACTTCTTTGCCATAAAAGTACTGGATTGTTTACAACTGCACTAACTACCGAAGCAACGCATGATGTAATGAACATATTGTATTATTGAGAACTAATGTTCATCATTACAAAAAAAAGTTCAAATGTGTGTGACATCTTTTGGGACTTAACTGCTAAGGTCATCAGTCCCTAAGCTTACACACTAATTAATCTAAATTGTCCTAAGGACAAACACACACACCCATGCCCGAGGGAGGACTCGAACCTCCGCCGGGACCAGCCGCATAGTCCTTGACTGCAGCGCCTGAGACCGCTCGGCTAATCCCGCGTGGCCCATCATTACAACCATTACAATTTCATCTGAAACTTTTAACCACTCGTTGGTTCTATACTATGGTGGGGACTGCTGTAGCTGAGATCTTGAACTGGGTGAGAGCTTGTGTGCTTGACACAGTACTTACCTGACTTTCAGAGCGCTTCTGTTGCTGCGAGGGAGGCGTGGTCTTTTGGAACACCTCCCACACGCTATTGCGAATTTTTAAGCGAGTCCTCGCAAATGTGTGTGTTACAGATTCGCATTGCCAACTTTCACATGGCACCGCGATCGCTGGAAGATACCACGGTTCGTAAAACAAAACTAGAAGAAACAGTTCGAAATGACATATTTACAACTACATCTACGTCGACACTCCTCAAGCCACCTGATTTTGTGTCGTGGAACTTACTGTTAGTACTATTAACTTATACCCAGTTCCCTGTTCTAACTACGCACTGCCCTTGCCATGAATGATTGTCGCTAAGGCTCTGCATTAGCTATAATTTCTCGAATTTTCTCGTTGCGGTCATTTCACGAGACGTGTGTCAGAAGGAGTATGACATCTACATCTTTATCGATGTACAGGGTGGTTCATTGATACTGACCGGGCCAAATATCTCACGAAATAAGCATCAAACGAAAAAACTACAAAGAACGAAAATCGTCTGGCTTGAATGGGGAAACCAGATGGCGCTATGGCTGGCCCGGTACATGGCGCTGCCATACGTCCAACAGATATCAACTGCGTTTTCTTAAATAGGAACTCTCATTTATTATTACATATTCGTGTAGTACGTAAAGAAATATGAATGTTTTAGTTGGACCACTTTCTTCGCTTTGTGATAGAAGGCGATGTAATAGTCACAAACGTATAAGTACATGGTATCACGTAACATTCCGCCAGTGCGGACGGTATTTGGTTCGTGATACATTACCCGTGTTAAAATGGACCGTTTGCCAATTGCGAAAAAGGTCGATATCCTGTTGATGTGTGACTATTGTGATCAAAACGCCGAACGGGCGTATGCTATGTATGCTGCTCGGTACCCTGGACGACTTCATTCAACTGTCCGAAGCGTTCGCCGTATAGTTACATTGTTTAAGGAAACAGGAAGTGTGCAGCCACATGCGAAACGTCAACCACGACCTGCAACAAGTGATGAAGCCGAAGTAGGTGTTTTAGCTGCTCTCGCGGCTAATCCGCACATCAGCGAGAATCGCGAAATTCAAAAACGTCGGTGTTGAGAATGCTACATCAACATCGATTGCACCCGTACCATATTTCTATGTACCAGGAATTGCATGGAGACGACTTTGAACGTCGTGTACATTTCTGCCACTGGGCAGAAGATAAATTACCTGATGATGACAGTTTTTTTTCCATGCGTTCTATTTAGCGACGAAGCAGTCATTCACCCGCATCTCGTGGTCGTGCCGCTTCCCACGCCGAGGTTCCCGGGTTCGAATCCCCTGCGGGGTCAGGGATATTCTCTGCCTCGTAATGGCTGGGTGTTGTGTGATGTCCTCAGGTTAGTTAGATTTAAGTAGTTCTAAGTTCTAGGGGACTGATGACCATCGATGTTAAGTCCCATAGTGCTCAGAGCCATTTGAACCATTTTGAACGAACAGCGGTAACGTAAACCGGCAAAATACGTACTATTGGACAACGTAAAATTCACGATGGCTGCAAGTGGATCATCAGCGACCTTGGCGGGTTAATGTATGGCCGGTAATTATGGGAGGAAGGATAACTTGCCCACATTTCATCAATGGCAATGTAAATGGTGCAATGTATACTGATTTCCTACGTAATTTTCTATCGATATTACTACAAGATGTTTCACTGTATGATATAATGGCGATGTACTTTCAACATGATGGATGTCCGACACATAGCTCGCGTGCGGTTGAAGAGGTATTGAAGAACATATTTCACGACAGGTGGATTGGTCGTCTAAGCACCATAACATGGCCCGCACAGGATATGACGTCCGCGGATTTTTTTCTGTGGGGAAAGTTGAAGAATAATTGCTATCGTGATTCACCAACAACGCCTGAGAACAGGCGACAGCACATTGTCAATGCATGTGCGAATATTACGGAAGGCAAACTATTTGCTGTTGAGAGGAATGTCGTTACAGGTATTGCCAAATGCATTGAGGTTGATGGACATCATTTTGAGCATTTTTGCATTAGTGTGGTATTTACAGGTAATCACGCTGTAACAGCATGCGTTCTCAGAAATGATTAGTTCACAAAGGTACATGTATCACATTGGAACAACCGAAATAAAATGTTCAAACGTAGATACGTTCTGTAAATTAATTTAGAAGACCTACCTGTTACCGATTGTTCGTCTGAAATTGTGAGCCATATGTTTGTGACTATTAGAGCGCCATCTATCACAAAGCGAAAAAAATGTTCCAACTAAAACATACATATTTCTTTACGTACTACACGAATATGTAATAAAAAGTGGGGGTTCCTATCTAAAAAAGCGTTTGGCCTATGGCAGTGCCATCTAGCAGACCAACCGTAGCGCCATCTGGTTTCCCCCTTCAAGCTAGACAAGTTTCGTTCTTTGTAGTTTTTTCGTTTTACGCTTATTTCGTGAGGTATTTGGCCCGGTCACGATCAATGGAGCTCCCTGTATATACCGTGCAATCAACGTTGGTGCATGGCGGAGCGTACCTTGTGCCACTACAAGTTACGCAATAAATTGGAAAACCTACAGCCATCCTTAGGATGGGTAGGAAAAACAAACCCGTGGCGTTTGGTTAGGCCATTAATATTGTACTTCGTGTACTTAACACACTCACATGGATTTAATATCTAGGCGTCATAATGAAAAGCGATATGAAGTGGTAGATCATGTAAGTATTGTTGTGGGGGAAGGTGGATGGTCGACTTCGGTTTATTAGGGAGGTTATAAAAAAGCATGGCTCATACGTGCAGGACACGGCCTACAGAACACTAGTGCGACTGATTCTTGAGCACCGCTCGAATATCTGGGATCCCCAACAGTTCGGATTAAAGGAAGACATCGAAGCAATTGAAAGGCTGACTGCTAGATTTCTTACCGGTAGGTTTTATCAACACGCAAGTGTTCCCGAGATGCTTCGGGAGCTCAGATGGGAATTGCTGGATGGAAGAACGCTATTGAGAAAATTTAGCGAACTGGCATTTGAAGCTGACTGCAGAATAATCCTACTGTCGCCAACGTACATTTCATGTACGGACTAAAAACATAACGTAAGACAAACAAAGGCATATGAATAGTCGTTTTTCCCTCGCTCTGTTATTGTGTGAAACAGGAAGGGAAATTAAATAGTATCATGGAGAGTTGTATCAAACCAGTCTATGGAATGAAGGCCACAACGATAACAACAACATGCCCATCATTCTGATGGAAGATTTGAGGGACAATGGCCGTTCACTTATGTAACAAAATGGTACATATACAGCCGTCATTACGATGTTGTTTATTACTACAGTATCGATGCTTCAGTACACGATCTACAGGTCTTAACTGGCGCTGAGGGGTTAAGTCCCATCGTATACACGATTCCATCAGTGGCCAACATCTATGAACTGGTTTTCGCAGACTATCTGTAACAACTACGTTGTGTCTTCAACCATTGGTAACCTCGTTTTACAAACTGTGGTCTCGTCCAGTGATCACGGTGCCATATGAAAGTTGGTTATGGGAATCGATAATACGGTCTTTAGCGAGGACTTGCTGAAGTCCGCAGTAACGCATACGAGGCGCTCCAGAAGATCACGCCTCCCTCTCAGCAACAGCAGCGCCCTGACATTCAGGTCAGCATACTGTCAAGCACGCAGGATCTCACACAGTTCATGACCTCAGCTACAGCTGTCCACATCACAGTCTAGGACCAACGAGTGGTTAAAGTTTCGGACGAACTTGTAACGTTATTAGTTTTGATAATGTTGTTAATGTTGATGGTTGGAGACACAACGTCTTTGTTACAGATAGTCTGCGAAAACCAATTCATAGCTGTTGGTCACTGATGGACTCGTGAATATAATGGGCATTAATCCCCGCTGGGTCAGTTAAGACCTGAAGATGGTGTACTGAAGCACCGAAACTGGTCGCCATATAGTAAATAACCGCGTAAAGACGGCTGTGGGTGTTCCATTTTATTACATAAGTGAACGGCCGAAGTACCTCGTACCTCCAATCAGAAGGATGGACATACAAAAGCTGCTAATAATTTCCCTTCCTGTCCCACGGGAAAACACAGTGAGGGAAAAACAACTATCGATGTGCCGTAGTTTGTCTTCTGTTATATTCGTCGTCCTTACATGAAATGTACGTTGCCGATAGCACCATTATTCCGCAGTGAGCTTCAAATGCCAGCTCTCTAAACGTTGTCAATAGCCTTCTTCCCTCCAAAAATTCCCAATTGAGTTCCCAAAGCAACACTTGCGTAATGAAAGAACCTACTGGTATTAAATCTCGCAACCCGCCTTTGAATTTCTTTGATGTTTTCTTTAATCCGACCTAGGGAGATTCCTGACATTCGACCAGTACTCAAGAACTGGTCACACCAGTGTTCTATATGCAGTTTTCTGTACATATAATCCACACTACTTTGTAAATTCCCTAATAAATCGAAGTCGACCATCCATCTCCCCACTGCAATACTTACATGCTCGTTCCACTTCATACCGCTTTTCAACGTGGCACCTAGACATTTAATCGATGTGAATGTGTCAAATGGTTCACTACTGATGCTGTATTCAAATAGTATGAGTTGTTTTTCCTGAACTTCCCAGAGTCCAGATGAATAAATACAATCGCTGCGAAAAAATTGCTTATTGCAATAAAAGCTAACGATTTGTAAGAACAGAAGTATTTCTCAGTTACAAGGGAAGTACTCGAGTTCTAACTGGTAAACGGAATCAAATTAATTCCAAAACAGGGACATGTGTATTGTCTAGCGGCCAATAATGGTGCTTATTTTTAAAACCCTGTATTTATGCACAATCTCGCAAGTATAAACATATTAATGATTAACAATAAGTAAATTAACTAAAGGACGATTTCATGCCGCGTCAATAAAGTTTTTCAGCATATAAATCTCCCACTTCAAAATAAAAATTATATTTATGCCTACAGTGCCAGACTTTTATCTTTTAACAGCGCAATAATCTTTCCATACGTTCTGCAGCTTCATCTAACCGCTTTATCTTTTAACAGCGCAATAATCTTTCCATACGTTCTGCAGCTTCATCTAACCGCTGACCGAGTAATATGATTTCTGTGTTCACATTTGATTTCAAATGTGTAACAAGTAATAATTAAGACGATCTGCAACAGAAAAATATAACAATGTACATTATATGAAATTTTTGAAAAGTTGTTTGAATTTCGCAAGACGATAAGTGAAATAACTGCCGCAATTTTGTTTTGGGATTTCTTCCAAGTGTCTCATTATTTCACAAAACGGACACCCAGTTTTTTTTTTATAGTAACGAGGTATGCCATTTATGATTCCTACCCAAGCACTCATTGCCCCTTTCTGCTCGTTGTTCCAACTGATTATCCGATACTGATGCGACGTTTCATCAAAACACAGCCCGGTTAATCCTTTGCGTTGACAAAAATTTGAAATGACGGGAAATCGTTTCAGGATATTTGCATACAAATTACATAAAACATCAGCAGAATTTAAATGAATTCCCTTGTCAAAATTCATTGACCTTTTATACGACGATCGCTAAAAGGATAAATTGTTATGGAGGATGGATATGAAAACATGTCTGCTAGAATGCACTTCACTCGAGATCATCCTACGTCCCTTACAATCACATCCAAATATCACACAGTTGGTTTACCATAAATAGCCTATTTAGACCTTTAAACTCAAGACATAATTTCCTGTGAAACCTTTCTCTTCATTTGTCAGTTTCATTCGTGTCCGTTATCACACTCGTCATCTTGTTCAATACTGCCAATTACTTTCACCGCGTCACATAGTGTTATTCTTCGTAATACTACGATGGTAACACATTTTACGTTATGGTTATTAAAAATGGTACTAAAAAGTCATATATCAAATACGATGCACAGTAATAGATGCTGATAACTACAGAGTAAGGATCAAGCTGGAAGTTTGTGCTATGAAGTTGCTTTGAAATATATTTGCGTATTACGTCTGAGTACAGCAAGTTAGTTATCGAAATGGTCATGAAACAACACACAGCTAATCCTAGGGACATCGACAACGCTCATCCTAATTAATGATCAGACACAAAATGAGTGAATGCAACGCTTATCTTCACTGAGTAATAATAAAACGATCGTGGGTTTGGCCACTGTGCACAACAATAAGAACGACACAATGAAAACAAAAACCTTAGGTGTAGAATAGGATGTATTTATTATTCGTAGGTGGCCTTACCATAGAAAAATTATAGAATGATTTAAAGGATTTTGTATTTTAAGTCATGCCTGAGTATAACAGATTTTTATTAGCTCTAATAATTGAATAAGTGATTAAGAGAGACAAAGTTTTCTAAAAGCATGGAGTGAAATCACGCAAAATGGCACTAATGCTGAGGCGAGGCAACAAATTACATAGAAAACTGCATGGAGAAAACGTGACAAGTTATCCTTATCTGAACAGCTTCCAAATTCAAGGTTAATAACACAAAATCAAACATTATCATCAAAGTCAGGTTTGCATGCCAGAACAAGTACGAAGTAAGCTGCTGCTCACAGTACAAATTACACTACCGCAGACGACGGAAATTACGTTTCCCCAAAACCAGGGAAACCGTGACCCATCAGTAGCAGACGGTGGGCAGGAAACGAATCGCTCTGCGGTTGGAACACGAGTGCCGCGAAACTTACTTCTCTCTCCTCAACTCCTCACTTTCAAAGAAGCTCTACGTGGATGGGTAATATAATGCTGTCGCCATTGTGGCGGAGGAGAATATCACTTATCCCACGAAATTTGTCTATTGTTTTGTATTCGTTTTATTGTCGTTGTGACACAAATGGTACAACATATCTGAATTAGCTTGTGCGCTTCATTTGAAATGTGACAAATATTCTCTCTGGACGTGGGGAATATTTCTTAACAATTGTGCCAAATTCACGAAAGAAACAATTGAAGATCTCAATGCTACGTCCTTGTTTCACAAAATTCTATCTGCTGAAGACGCAATACCTGCATAAGAGTAAACAATATTTATGATAGCTTTTTATCACAATGCAAAGTCAATTATTGAATAAACTCACGTATACGACTCATGTCGAACATTTGAGAAAAGTGCGTTTTAATGGAGATTGCTGTATGTCGAGAATAGTTCACATAGGAAAACATGATGTTTCCTTGTCGGTGTTTCAACCTAGTGACCGATTTTAGAATCCCTCGAAGTGTGACCACCATAAGTATTTTCCGGCCATTTGTACTGTTTTTGTTTTAGTGAGACGTGAGGTTGCGTTTGGTACAGCGTTTGTAAATACACTCGAACCTCCACCCCCACCCTTCCACCCTTCCAACCGAGGCACGGAGGAATTATCGAAATGGGGCGGAAATTGTTACCTGCGATGTACTACTGGTAATAGACAAACAAATAATTACAATTTCAGAAAAAATTGGGTGATTTATTCAAGAGAAAGGGCTTCACTAATTGAAGAAGTCAATAATACCGTGGTTTGCCTCTGGCAAGCTGTTATTCGGCCTTACATGGATTGACAGAGTTGTTGCATGTCCTCCTGACATCGTGGCACGTTTTGTCTAATTGGTGCGTTAGATAGTTAAGATACCGAGCAGGTTGGAGGGCCTTGCCCATAATGCTCTGAATGTTTTCAATCTGGGAGAGATCCGGTGATTTTGGTGGCCAAGCTAGGATTTGGCAAGTCAGTTTTGGCAAGCTTGAGGTGTGCGGGCGGGCGTTATCATAATGACTTGCGATTAGGGACGGTTCCAAAGGAACGGTTCACCAAGATGAACAGAACGAGCGAGGAACGAATTTTAAGGAACCGTCTTTCATAGTTCACTTCGGTCACGGCTTTCTAGTTACTATTCCCGGGAACGGGAAACGGTCGGTCTCGTTCCCGCAACGGGTCATCGGCCGGTCTCGTTCCATCCTCGGTCCCGTTCCCGTCTGGTTGATCTCCTTCCCGATCGGCACGTCGGCCGGTCTCGTTCCAGCCTCGGTCCCGTTCCCGTCTGGTCGATCTCCTTCCCGATCGGCACGTCGGCCGGTCTCGTTCCAGCCTCGGTCCCGTTCCCGTCTGGTCGATCTTCTTCCCGATCGGCACGTCGGCCGGTCTCGTTCCAGCCTCGGTCCCGTTCCCGTCTGGTCGATCTTCTTCCCGATCGGCACGTCGGCCAGTCTCGTTCCAGCCTCGGTCCCGTTCCCGTCTGGTCGATCTTCTTCCCGATCGGCACGTCGGCCGGTCTCGTTCCAGCCTCCGCACCGTTCCTGTCTATCCCGGTCTCGGTCTCGTTCGGCCGGACTTGTCCTTTGCCGCGTGGCCACTCGTCTCGTTCCACTGCCGACTGCTCACAGTCAGTTCAGTATCTAGTTGTTGTTCATTTCGTTCTCTCCGCACGCCCCATATGGACCTGTTTCAAACCTTTTTTTTATTTCTGAACTTTTGGTTCTTTTCGTATTCTCTTCAGCGTCCACGACCGGTAATTAAAATGTATTTTACAATTACGTAAACTAGATAAAAATTACGTGGTATGTAGTACATACAGATTTTTAGGTAACATATCGGCGTATCAGATTACTTCACTGTTTCGATGAACAGCAGAAGAAATACTTGTACAAAGGCAAGATTTTTTGTTATTACATATGCAAAGGACGTCAGCATGGCACACACGATGCCATTTTCCAAGGTAAAAGAGCATGTACATTGTTCTGGAAGGCAGATCGACTTACAAACGAATGAAGCCTTAGCTTTGTAATCGAGTGTATGGTGTCACATTTTGTAAAGACAATATGATAACTGGCGAATAGTCTGTACTCGGGCCTTGCTTTTAGTGCGCCACCTTAATATTATTTCACTACGATCAGCCACATAACGCTACAGTTGGCTGAATGAGATGTTTTGCACAATCACGAAAATTACAAGTGTGTGAGATTTATGTTATGAATAAAAACTCTATACTCCACAGGCGTGGGGTCTGTGACCCCTCTTGACGCCTTCCATGCTACTAATTTTCAATTTTTCATAAGAATCATGTACCAAGCACAATGGACAGTGAACGAGTAAAAATGAACGGTTCTCAAAAATAGAGCGATCACCAGTGAACTAGTTTCCAAGGATGAACGACTTTGCCCATCTCTAGTTGCGATGAAGGGCAACAAAACTGGGTGTAATTTATCATCGATGCACCTTTGTGCCGTAAGGGTGCGCCCATGACAATCAAACGCGTCCTGCTATGATATTAAATGGCATCTCTGGCCATCAATCCTGATTGTCTGGCCATAGGGCGGGAGACAGTGAGGTTGGTATCCCACCGCTGTCTGTGACGTCTCCAGACACGCCTTCGCTACTCATCGGTCAATTATACTCCAGTCAATGAGATTCCAGGCGAATGTTCCCGACACAAACGAGCTTGTTGGTGTACTGAGGTCAATAGAAATCGGTTGAAGGGGCACCATGAGTTCTGAAACCTCCTATTAATGGTCTTTATGGTCATTGAAGCACCTGTCGACGCCCGATCGATGATAATGATGCTGTGATCACCTTTCTGGCGATTACTGGGTCTACATGTTTCGTCGTCTCTATTGGTCGACTGCTTCCTTCTTGACGCTGTGATCGGCCATAGTACACACCGCCGAATAGAGCCATTGCTCCTGTTCAAATGTCGAGCGACACGCCAATTACTCTAATCTGCTTCTTTGAGCCGCCCAAATACACGTCCTCCCTCAAATGCTGAAACCTGTTCGTACAGTTTATGCTCCTGTCTGTAAGGCATAGTTACTGTTGAAAAGAAGACAAGGAATGAAATTCGCAAGTATTTTATGGCCTGGTATCGGCGTGTCCCTTGTTTATTGTCCTAGCCAGGTGCTCAGTGAAATTTCGCCGCTGCGTCACACATTTACGGCATCAAATTGCAGAAGTGAAAGTTATGCAAAAGCTTGTGTAGTGTCTTCCTGTTTGAAGCACTTCGGATCTGAGAGTAGTAGGGTACTTAGCATAAATAAAATAAATACAAAAGTAATAACTGAATACCAAAGAAGTCTGTTTTGCAAGTAGCAAAACAAATAAAACTGATCCGCCGTAACAGGCCAACTTCTGAGTACAAGAGTCAGCTGACTGAAAACAAATCTTTAGATTCTGATAAGCGTGCATGAACTTAACAAAGTCTTTAGCCACAGTTATTGTAATAAACAGTAAGAGATGCCTGACACTTTAGGTGCTATAGAACATACAGTGAAACGACAAATTCAGAATAATTTTTAACCGCAAGAAATTGTACCTGTCTGTGAAGCACCCCAATTGTAAGTTTAAAGCATATCAAAGCACGTGAGTGAAACCACTCATCCCTAAAATTTGAATAGAACAACAAGTTGTACATGTCTGTGAATCAGACAGTGTAACCTTTAACAAAAAAGTTGTTAAAAGGGCACTATGTAACACGTCTGTGTACCACACTCGGTTGAATGTTTTATCATCAGTGCAAAAAAAAAAAAAAAGGTATCCGATCAAACATTTAAAAAAGAAACTAACTATAAAGTTTCGTGAAGCAGACAGAGCAGGTTGTTGATAAAAAAATTTAAAGTAAAATAAATTACGCATTTCCGTGAAGCGTGCGGAACAGAGTGCTGTAATAGAAGCTAAACTTTTCAGTTCCACGTTCCGAAAACTAATAAATAAAATTAAATTAAATTACTACCATCATTTTTATTTTTAGAAGCCCACGCTGTTGGTGGAATCAAATTAAATTTTAGAACATATAGAATACAAATTAGATTTACAAGCGAATGACAAACTGTGCTACCCCCTTAAACAGAACAGGGACTGAAGAACATACTACGGAGGTGGTTTTTGGTCCACAAACACTAAACTCAAGGAATTATTCGAATACAGTGCAGCCGATTTTCAGATTATCAGATACACGGACCAATAATGCAAATTACAATTACATAAAATTTTGTCTTTCTGTAAGCAGACGAAAGAGATCGTCACACTTGATATATACGATCACACATTGTAGAATAATTTGTTCGCTATAAAATTTACAATATTACAAAGCTAATTTGTAAAATAAAATACATGGAACTTTGTATACAGTCTAATCAAACATTATGCTGTCTTGAGTTCAAATCTAATACTTCTAGAATTCCACATACGTCCTCGCTGTTTCGCTGCAAACCATCCGGTCTTGGGCCGTGCATGCTCTTGGGTAGTTTACTGGTGGACATTGAAGCAGGTGGTTCATGGTCTGGATGTTCACACACTGACGCAAAGCACTTTCACTAATTCCCCATTTGTGCAGATTTTTGTTACATCTGCCCATTCCTGAACGCAGGCTGTTCGGGGTTATCCATCTCTCGCAGTCAAGTTCCACACCAGGTGGTAGCACTTCCTCCGGATCGTGGGCAGGTTCTTGTTATTCCTACCACAGTCATTTACTAGAAGTTTTTAGTGGATCTGTGAGTGGTTCGATTGAGTGAAGAAAACTACTTCTTGACTTAAGGCGTTTTGGTACCATTTGGTGCCCATGTAGCGGATGACGTTGGTCTTGAACCTGTTTTGTTCATTCAGTTCTGCTCTGTATTGAACGTTGGACATTTAGCGGAGCAATTCCTGATAAGGAGTATAAGTGTTCTATTCTTGTTGCCTTAAGACAGCCAGTAATACGTTCAGGACAGCGTCCAGTTTGTTTGTGTGGCATGACCGCTCTCAGACAGGACTTGCAAACTCAGCAGCAGAGTAACAGAGTACTATTGCTGTGATGCGTAAAACGTTTGGATTAGCTCCGAATTTTTATGTTGTTAGCGTGCCAAGTAAGTTATTCCGTGATTGAACTTTTGCCCCGCTCTTCTCAATGTGCCGCTTCAATGACAGTGTCCTATCAAGAGTAACTCCCAAGTACGTTGCGAAAGAGCAGTGTGTTAATCTTGTGTCATTCCACCAAACACTCAGTTCTCGCTTCTCCTTCCTGTTGTCAAGATGGAATAGCCAAGTCTGGGTCTTACTTGGAATGGGTTTAAGCTGATTTTTATTGTAATAGTTGGTGATATTTTCCAGGTTCTCCGCTAGTATTTCCTCAATATCCTTGTAGTTTGATGCCTGAACTGCTATTGCCCTATCATCAGCATAAGTGAATGATCTTGACCGGGGACTAATAGGCTGGTCATTTGTATGAATATTGAATAACACAGGGGCAAAAGCACTGCCCTGGGGAAGCACATTTTTTTGTTGTCGCCATCTGCTCTTGTTACCCTGGAACTTAACAAAATATCTTCTGTTAAATAGAACTGATTTGAGTACAGCAGTGAGTTGAGGGCTTTTTGTTGTTTTTTGCACTTTCGCAATGAGGTTTCTGAGGTTGATGGTAACATATGCCGCTGTCATATATATAAACACCACCCCTGTAGCTAGTCTTTTCTCAAACCCATCTTCAATATACTGGGTTAGGCCGAGAGCTTGACTGGTACTGGATTTGCCAGGCCGAAATCCTGCTTTCTCTTTTACTAGGATGCCCTCAATCAGCTCATTGAATCTGTTTCGTATCAGTCTTTCATACAGATTGTAAGTTGTACACAACAGAGAAATCGGCCAATAACTCTTAGGATCTTCTGGGTCCTTACCGGGCTTAAGAATTGCAACTATACTTGGCCGCCTCCAGATTTTATGGATTCGTCCAGCTTTCCAACAGCAGTTCATAATCTTCAACAACTACAATTTAGAGCGAACACCAAACTGTATCACCTGTTCATTTTTAATAACATCTACGCCTGCGGTCTTCCCAGTCTTTAAACTTTTGATTGCTTCATTCAGTTCTGATAACGTAAATGTATGATCCAGTGTTTCTTTATTTTCTTCTTGGGAAGCACTTAGTTTTCGCGTATGCCCTTTCTTCAGTCTGTGTTCTGCTTTTCCGCTTTTCAGCATCTGGGAGTCTATTTGGTTTGCTGTGACGCCAACAAAGCATGGTGTACCTCCAGATATACCATCTAGTTTTTTGAGCAGTCTCCACGCTTTCCGACTACTGTGGATCATGTTTATACTTTCTACAGTGTGTTTCCACTTCTGTCTTCTATTTTCAATCATTGTTGTTATGACTTCTCGCCCACCTCCATTGTTTCTGGGGAGAATGGGATGGCGCCATAGAGATCACAATACGTTTCGTATTTCTTTTTTGTCTCTTCGCTGTAGCCTGGAATGTACGATCTTCTGCATCCTCTCGGTGTACTCTGCCGTGAACAGTATTTTAAAGCTTTAACAAACTCAGTGTGGTTTTGTGGTAGAGGTTGAAGAAATGAAAGTTTGTTGTCCACACTTTTCGAGAAAGCTTCTTAGTTAGCTTTTTTGAAACTAAATTTGTTTCGAACAGGAATCTCTGTTAGTTGTATAAATGGGTTGATTTTGCAGAGTATTGGCCGGTGCTGGGACTTTAGGATGGGATCCAATACGAGCTTTGGGCTTATGTTCGCAAGGATATTGCTAGTGAAACATTGATATGCATCATAGTCTCGTTTCCATCTGCCGCTGTTGAATGATGGAGCCTGTTTTGGATCGTGGATCAAATTCAGCTTGTTGTTTTCAGCCGGCTGTTCCACTACTTGCCCATCTTTGTTAGTCTGTGTATATCCCCAGATCACACTATGACTGGTGAAGTCTCCCATTATTATGTCTGGTATATCCTTGTTCTTCCCCAGGGGTGTAGTGAACCGATATGCTATGTTGGGCGGCTTATATACAAAGTGGATGTTTATGCTACCCAGACTTACAGAGACAACTGCTACGCTATTCTTATCATTAGTTCTACATTCTGTGATTTTGACGAAAATTGCACTTCCATATTGGTTATGGGGTATCTCTTTGATTAGCTGCATGCCAGGTATTCTTGGTCTTGTGGAGTCTGGCTCTCAGTGCGTTTCCTGGAGGCACAGAACATCGCGCCTACAGTCCTTGCACAAATTTGAAATAAGATCTGGTTTTGCATGTGACAGTCCTTCTGTGTTGAATGAGATAATTGTCAGTGTTGGCTCTGAAAGGAGAATTTTGTGATCTCTCACGAGGTTTGTAGTCGCTAGGTAGAAATATTAGCCGGCAAAGTGCCGTTGCCCAGGGGACACCAGAGTGGATATTTCTCACTCTTCTTGGAGGTTCTTTCTTTGTCCCTCACTAGATTCCACTAGATTAGAAACGCGAAAATGACGAAAAAGCGCTGTTGCTAGCTTTCATGAACCGAATCGGTATGCATTTCAAAATTTACACTCAGATCGCATATCAGATAGCAAGTGAAAGACCACACATATCTCCCCTAAAGCACCAAGGACATAGAACACGAATGTTAAACTTGAGTGGAATAGTTTAGCTTAAGAATCGTAAAATGCTTAAATTTACAAATGTATGCATCAACAGTGGAAAGTGAGAACTGGAATCAAATTAGCGTTAGGATACTTGACGTTTGGGAGGCTGATCCATTTTTAATGCACCGGAGAGTCTACGGCTATTAGAATGATTACGAATGAACTAAAAACGCCAATGAATGGTAATAGAAGTAGATGCCTCTCACGAGGCATCACTGAAACATTAACGTCCACCAAGTATGGAGCTCACGGTGGTTTCTGCATTAGGCAGAAGTCAATCATGGACGACGTAATTTGCCACGTCCTCTAACCAAGGCAGCAGGTAGCTCACCAAACCGAACCGCAGCGTGTGGCCTCGCCACCTAGCATACAGAGTCAGGCTCCAACTATTCACTGGGCGAAGGCGCGGTCCGTGAAGTAAACACCAGCTATCCAAACACAGGGAGCAGCCCACGACACCTCGGCATATGCCAGGATTCCACGGCTACGTGCAACGGCCAACCAATTCCCCACCAACTTCCAGCCAGCGGCCCCCCGTTCGCTTATTGATATCGTACTTAAGTTACCACAAAAGCGCCAGCACAGGGAACGCCCGAGAAAGCGCAACTTAGTAACGCAACCAAAGAATTTCATCGAGTATCAGAGTCGATATCGGGACGGGTGCACGGCTCAGGCGTCATACGTTATTTGTGAGAAAGTGTTGTTTATCTGTATACTATACCAAAATTGCTTCTATTGAAAAGCTGGTTGCTGGATCTAATGAGGTACATTCGTACTCATCATTTCCGCTTGAGAGGTGGGGGGGGGGGGGGGGGGGGAAGGGGGGGTAGATATGTATTCTGTTCTGAAGAGAAGTTAAGTGCCATACTTTAAATACCCACTTTGGTAACGAACTCTGTTATTGAGAGCTGAAATGCTACCATTGTACATAATTTTTCATGTACATTATGAACTATTACTATTTATTTTGTTGTTGTGTACTGGCTTATGGTTTTTTCTAGTTGTTATTCCGATACCGATGGTCTGTAAGCGGGCAAAGGTTTATTCACTTTTGTTTCCTTCGTACGTAGATCATCAGTGAAGCTGTGTAGGAAGTCTATGTATGCTCCATTGCATTCACATAACTGAGAATAATCATTTTTTATACATATGAAGTATCAGCGTTAATAGAAAAGTCGAGGCGTCATCTGAATTATTCATTTTGTTTTCAACTTGGCAGTGTGTCTTTCTTACCACTGAAATCAGCTTTTCACGTAACTTGAACGTGATGTCTCACGAAACGGGGAGTTGTATTTAAAGTTTATATTCTGGAAGAAGAAGTTACGTGTATCTAACATTAAGTAATAAACACAAGTTAAACAACTTTACCCCGTTGTGTTACAGTATTTTTATGTACTACCATATACGAGCAATGTCTTGGGTTACGCCACTTGTACAGCGGTAGCACTGAACGAGAAAATCATGAAGCTCGTATAAAGATATGAACGAGATGCCTTCTAGAGAGTCGTACTAAAGTAAGCGTTTGTTACATTCCCATGACAGAAGATGCCTCAGATTCTTCTCCAAATAATTATTCAGGTAATACTCACATTAATAAGAGAGACTGATTTTGCATCTCCCACAATGCCTCCATATGGCAGTCCCCTGACTACATAATGATTGTTTTCTAGATCAATATTCCACAACCAATCTCCCATTTCCCTTTACGTGCTAAACGCGAGAAAGTTAATTGATGGTACTTAAACAATAAATACTATTTACCACATACATGGGAATCATAGCTGTTATACGTCGGTCGAAAAGTTTGCAATAGTTTAAATATAGATTGTTGTTAGTAAAACGAATGTGAGAAAATATTTATCATACGTCCTGATACAGACACCAGTGTACCAGTGCTATAAGATCGTTGCTGGTCGGTACTTCCGATTTGGCGACGCTACCTAGTGAACGTCGAATTTAACAATTTCTACTCTTGGTGTTTTTAGCTGATTTTACTTTCCATTCAAATGCTCCTTTGCGGCTCAGTAAGCAAAGGTGTAGGAAAAAATTTAAAGTTGAATGAGTATGTAAACCACGAGACGGGATTGCTTCTCAATGGGGTCTTCGACTTTCGACTGGAGATCGAGCCTTTAGGGAAATAGCCGACAGCTGTGGAGGAGAGACCAACGTCGAAGCTGTTTGCTTGCCCTGTGGTCTCCTCCACGACGTGGAGGTAGCTCTGCCCGCAGCGGCTGAGAGCACTGGGAGCACTCGACTGCCGACACGAATGGCGGCTGCCGCCTGTGTGCAGAGGACAACCTCGGTTCCCACAGGTAGCCGGCTGACATGGCGAAGACAGCTTTCTCCGTATCCTGTGGAGCAACAGATAGCCTTTTGTAGCATTGTTCCTGCATCCAATTGCGGCCCTCTTGTTTGAAATCGAGTTGGAGCATTAACAACAATACTGACTACTCTGTTACAACGTTGCCGGCCGCGGTGGTCTCGCGGTTCTAGGCTCGCAGTCCGGATATGTGCGACTGCTACGGTCGCAGGTTCGAATCCTGCCTCGGGCGTGGATGTGTGTGATGTCCTTAGGTTAGTTAGGTTTAAGTAGTTCTAAGTTCTAGGGGACTTATGACCACAGCAGTTGAGTCCCATAGTGCTCAGAGCCATTTGAACCATTTTTTGTTACAACGTTGGTTGCGGGTTTTTGACATGCGCTGTCGGGTGGAGATTTGTAAGATCTCTACACGCAGCAATCGACTGGTGTACCAGAAGAATAATGTGGAGGGTACATCTAATTTCTTCTACTACAGATAAATCTCTCCGCAGACCCATAGTGCGACGAAATAAAGCCTGCAGAGATGTTGGAGGGCGCACGCAGAGCAACTGCTGCACAAGCTGTGCAGATAAATGAAGTCGTAACAGAAATATCTGCAAGACTTGCACTCAGTCGGCAAGTAAGAAACAGAAGATTACGAAAAATCCGCCTCGATTGCACAAACTACCTGGTGTTTACCTAAGTTTCAGCGTGGGTAACAACGCCTTCTTCAGAACAAATATAGAACAGCTTGCCTAAATACGCATAGTAATGAGCTAAAATCAACACCTACACATATGTACCG
Source organism: Schistocerca gregaria (assembly GCF_023897955.1). Classification (NCBI taxonomy): domain Eukaryota; kingdom Metazoa; phylum Arthropoda; class Insecta; order Orthoptera; family Acrididae; genus Schistocerca; species Schistocerca gregaria. Next base: position 484,486,817 of record NC_064921.1, on the reverse strand, counting down.
TGTATTTTTAAAAAACAATTATGGGGTTTTGCCGCTGTGGGTGTTGATTTTAGCCTTTGACTATACCTATTTAGGCAAGCTGGTTTATATTTGATCTGAAGAAGGTGTGGTTACCCACGCTGAAACCTAGGTAAACACCAGGTAGTTTGTGCAATCGAGGCGGATTTTCCATAATTATTTCAATATTTACGATTGCTGAAGCGCTGCAATGCTGAAACTTCTTAAAAGGAAGATTGATGCAACAGACATATGATTCCTAAAACATCTATCTGGATACAACCTGCAGACTGAATAAAAATTGTTAAATAAGAAATGAAAAGGGCGTCAAAAGCATACTTTAGAAAATAGAGACGTACAGAAAGAAATACCTTAAGCGAAAAGGAGTGTTCGGCGTCCTAAGAAGAGATAGTAAGATCATTTGCACTGTACCTGAAAATTGGATCAGGCAATGATGCCCAAAGCATAACTGGATACTGTGATGATGATGACGATGATGATGATGATGATGATGATGACGATGATGATGTGTAAACCTACTTGGATGACTGTTATTTATGAGTAAATCACCAATAAATTTTGAATTTGATAGAATATCGCCTTTTATTTTTATATAGCCTGTTGGCCAAAAATAGTGGCTATATTGATATTAAGTGTTAAAGAAACCTTTTATCCATTACCATTCTCGTTACAAGATAAAAATACATGGCTCAGCCGTGCTGCGGCTCACATTGGTGCTGTTTGTAGGTTTCCACCCTCTGTTGGAGACCAGACAGTATCGTTTAGTTGGCATGGTTGCTGTTCTTTGTCTTCTTCTCATGTTGACTGGCGCCACTCGGTTTCGCTAGCGTTGCATGTCGCCTAGTGGCAGCAGCGGCCGTTATCGATATGTAGTAACTGTTGCCCTATCTTTGGGGGCGACGTCGTTGTTTTCTCCAGGTCGTGTGAGTGGGCCAGTACGGTCGGGGACTCAGGAGGAGCCAGGTCCGCGCAGTGCCAGAACACGCCGGGACCGCTGGCAGCAGGCATTGACTGCCGGATGGAAGGGCTGTGTCACAAGGGTGCACCACCTCGTCGTAAACCGGATCCAGCAAGCTTTAATATGAGTGCATTTCAGTCCAAGCAGGGAAACCTCCACCATTGTGGTATCTCGCGATTCTTCAGCGACTTGTCTTCGTGTTGCTGCTCGAAGTGTCGACGAGGCGAAGAGCAGCGAGTTCAGTGCTTGGTGATGGCGGATCTAATTGCTTTCCTCGACTTTACTGCGTTGAACCGGCTGTGATTTTTGTTCCCTGATGGCCGCTAACGCCCCAGTTACCTGCCCTGGGGGTTAAGTAACGGCAGTGTACATTTCCTCGCCTTGCCTCTGCTGTCCGGTAAGGTGTGTAGTTTTGACAGCTTTCTTGATTGTAGGTCAGTTGGTGATTCTTCTACTCTGGTGGTAGTGGATCCTTTCTCGTTAGCCGGTCGATGTGGTCGAGCGGTTCTAGGCGCTATAGTCTGGAACCGTGCGACCGCTGCGGTCGCAGGTTCGAATCCTGCCTCGGGCAAGGATGTGTGTGATGTCCTTAGGTTAGTTAAGTTTAAGTAGTTCTAAGGTGTAGGGGACTGATGACCTCAGAAATTAAGTTCCATAGTGCTCAGAACCATATGAACCATTTTTTTTTCTTTCTCGTTCCGGGCGCTCTAAACACAGTATATTGGGGACGTAGTGCAGATCACCGGTTCCGGATTTGGCGTATTGTTTCATCGTTTCAGTTGGTTTATCGGACGTCAGGTAGCTTCAGCAAGATTATCATTAGTCATTCGTTGGACTGCCACTACTCGCAGTTACCATCTTGTGAAATGAATGCAACTCTTGGCTGCCTACCTCATCGCTCACGAAAGTGTTTGTTGCCGAACCTTCTCAGAGGTCGATTTCTGGAGCACCGTCTGTGGCCCCTTGGTTCTTGTAAGAGATATGTGCCCTAAAAGAAGGTCTGATGGCCAGTAGTTCAATGCAACGCTCCTTTAGCCCACGCCTTCTGCGGGTATAATCTGCCTCAGTACTCTCATGTACTGGTCCTTGTGTTTTATTATTGTATAATTTATTACAACACCTTGTAATGCCTATATTAAATGTTATATATGTCACCTTCTGGAAAAAATCTAGCAGTGTAGTGTTCAGTGGATGTTAAGGACTGTGTCACAATGCTTACGATCATCTAATTTCACCCGTTTGGTGATCATTTGCTTGTATTTTTTTTTACCTTTGCTATTGTATCTGCTGTTTTACAGCAGGTTCCTGACTTTTTATATCACTGCCGTTCCTGGGGTGTAAGGCCTTCAGCCGTGATTGTGGCCATTTGCCTTAAAATTCTAATTTGGTATTTGTATTTTAGTAGAAAGCCTTAAAACATTATTTACTGCCATTCCTGGCCTCTGATGCCTTCTGCTGTGTTTGTGGCGGCTTGCCTTTAATATTTTAATACCTAATATGTAGGTTGCAGACGAGTTTTAAGCAATTCTTAATTTATTGCTATTCCTGGCGTGTAAGACCTTCTGTCGAGATCACAGTGGCTAGCTTTTAAAACATTATGTGCTGTATCTGTATTTGATATTGATTTGCTAACCTGTAAGTCACTGAAAATACCATTATTTACACAGTTGTTTATTCGTTCATTAATAACATGTGGTATTTTTATTTATTGTTGAGTCTGGAATTACTGGTTTACAATGAATTGTGTGTAACTGTAAAAGGCAACCAATAGTAACTGATTACGGCCCGTTCACAATCATAACCGAATCCTAACTTCCCTTAACTATTAGATTTCAATGGGTTGTGAGTTTTGTCGTACCACGTCCCGTATTCGACTTGTTAGCCCATTATGAAATCAGACAGTTTATGACGCTGCTTCAATAATGCAACCATAGAAAGAAGAACGAAATTCTGTGTTTTCCCTATGACTGCATAATACAAGTGATTTAAGCGGAAGCCTGAACTGAGATGATTCAGTCGTGACGCTACTGTACGCTACCCACCCGTGCTGTTTCAATACTGGAGGCTATAAAGTGTGAAGTTTATGCTTGGGGATAATAGCTGACAGTTGCTGCAACAGAGCACTCTATGTACTGATACCGACAGGACGAAGCACAGTTTCCCAATACGGATCAGCCAGTATATCCTAGTTCCACTGGCTAGTGACGCCCAACAGGCAACAAATTTGGCAGACAAGTGTCATTTGACAAATAATTAGTGAAACTTTTCGTATTAATGCACTCATATATAATAAATACCGAAGATGCGACTGACCGCTTCAAAAGACTGTAATAACGCTACAAAGCAAAAAAAAAAAAAAACAATAATTTTCGGAGGCTACACCAAAGCGCGTACGCCAGTTACAAACGTGGGTAATCCCTTTCTTGAGAAGAGAAGTAAAGCTTTATAGCACGTGTTACAAGTACTTTGATCATTTTTCTGAAGAACTTAAAAAAAACTTTGCGATATTAACTATGTTAGGATTTTATACTACTTCTGATAGTGTAGTAGAAAATTACGTTTGAAACATTGAGTACATTTTCAGTAAAAGACAGTGTTGGCAGTTCTTGTCTCTGAAACTGTTTTATGACGCACGTAGTTCCTGAGAAGTGTGTTCAATGATAGTAATATTATATTCTCGTCTTTTAAGGTCTACTGTCACTGTGGTATTTGAATGTGTCATTACTGTTTACGTACTCAATAGCTGTTACAAAATACAATAAAATGATATTATGTGAATGACAGGAATGTGACATTAATGTACTCGTATGATGAACATATTAAGATGTGTCTGATAGATGTTCTTGATATGGCAGAAAGTTTATGCCTATAGTGCAGGAAATGGCTCTTGCTTATCAGGCGGTGAGTATAGTTTTAATAAATAAAGTATTTTGGCAAACTGTAGTAGAAACGGTCAAGACAAAACTGTTTACATCAATACAGAGTTGCAACTGCCGAGCTGAAAACCCGTCATTTTGTTAATATATAGAACGGGAATGTTACAACGATTAAGGTTGTGAGGTTACATTCCTACTCTGTAATATAGGGAGATGTCTGGATCCCACACACACAAAAGCTTACCATCTTTTTCCTCATTCATCAAGTAGTTCAAAAATGGCTCTGAGCACTATGGGACAACATCTGAGGTCATCAGTCCCCTACACCTTAGAACTACTTAAACCTAACTAACCTAAGGACATCACACATATCCATGCCCGAGGCAGGATTCGAACCTGCGACCTTAGCAGTCCCGCGGTTCCAGACTGTAGCGCCTAGAACCGCACGGCCACCGCGGCCGGCCATCAAGTAGTTAAATAAAACATTTCTTTACCATGGCAAACTGCTGCCCTGTTATCACATCATTTAGTGGAACGACACTGATACGCTCCTACTTCGATGCACGAGTGTGTTCTTCCTCTGTAACAGAAGACCTTGTGCCAGAGGCGTATGCTGTAGAGTGAAGCAGGCTGAAACCAAGTCTTTGCATGCTAGTAAGTGGACTGAAGTCCTCCGTAACAGAGAAAAATGCCTTATTTCACATAGTTTGTTGGTTTGCAACCATCCATCCCTCCAACGACACATAGTGTCCATTCCTCAGCCATGAGGTAATAGCGCTCTAGGGGACGTGTTACTATGTTGTTTTCCGAGGAGACATCTGTTGCTGCCGTATCAGCTAGCTCCACCTAGGATTCCCTCTCGGCCTAGTACCCAGTGCGGTTAAATCACCTTAGTACCAGAAGGGTGTTTTTTACTTGTATTTTCTGTAACATGCGGGATTTTTGAGTACATTTCCCTAATGGCACTGAAGGATGATTATCGAATCAAAGGAAATTATTCGGTCGATCACACACCATCTGCTTCGATGCCTTTAGTATGGAAGAGAGTTCTTATTCGAAGGACGTAAATCAGCCTGGAATTGTAATCCTAAAGATAGTATCGAAGAAAAGTATTGAGCAATCGACATTGCATATTCATTAGACTATCAGTGTAAACAACTCAGAAGTTTCTGAATTCATCCAGAACTATGTAAAAAGTTTCTTTAGAAATGAAATCTGGTGTACAATATTTCTAGTAATTTGTCAGAATTAAAGTAGCGTGGTCCTCATAATCAAACTGGGAGTAAATTAGTTTCAGTCCTATGTTAGAATAATCGGTTATGGCCCATTGATTTCAAAGAGATGTTTCTTCATTGAAATATTTGTATTTGTGTTGTTTCGATTTCTTATCGAGCACGTGCACTACTTTTATGTTATTTTCCATAAAAACTTTTGCTGTGCTTTCTAATACTTGAAATGCATTTTCAGAAGCTGAAGTCTCTACAATGATCAGAGTATTCTCGTGAAAGTATATTATCGTAAGGGTAGTGTCTTAATGAAAATGCAGCTGGTTTGCAGTATGTGAAACAGAGGTATGTATCCTCATTTTGTAGCGAACCGTGGTGTAAGTGAGCGTCATGCCTCACCTGAATACATATGAGAACACTTCGGAGAAACGTGTCCTCACGGCTCAAAGATCCCCAGCATATCTGTATGCATGCAACGGTTTTATATTTAATAAAGGCCTGCTATAAAATAACCATATCTTGTGGTTAAAGAATCTAGTTGGCATTGAGGTAGAACGGAGACAATAGTAATCAATTTAGGTTTCAACAAACTCTTTGTACCTACTAAGGCACCCAGTTAACTTGCGGCTCAGTCACTAAGGACTAAGTGCCAACGTAGAGATCATTAAGGGTGGAGTAGAGCACCACGAGAATAATATTATAGGAATGCAGTACGTCATGATTTAGAGGAACAAACCGTTCGCTAAAGAGATTTTGCAATAATGATGGACACCTGAATCTGTATGACTACATGGGAATATGAATCCATCTGTAAATAAAGAGTCCAGCGTCTTAACTGCTTCAGCACCCAGCACTGATACTTCCTTTGCTAACACCTGAAGCATACTTGAAGTTTTAGCTCGTTAATTTCTAACGACGTTAAGAGACGCGTCCTAAAATGCATAAAAGAAAGAGGATGGATAGCCGCTGGTCGATACACAGCCTCATAAAATTCTACAGCACAAATAACTGCAAAGATTATTTCATAAGGAACCAAAGCTCTCTTATGGTATTGAGTCACACCGGAATACCATAACTCTGTTTAGTTACTATTTCCTCAATTTCAACATAATTTATCACTGAACTCATAAGCGAAAATAATGCAACATTTATCGAAGGATTGAATTAGAATGTCTGCCTGATATTGTACTTTCGGTGGTAAGTATTCAGATGTGGATTGTATAAATCAAGTAAATCATACACGTGCGCCGTCATAAAGGACAGCAACATAGAGATAAACTAAAGCAGAAATAGCAACTCTTTCCATTTCTACGGTTAAAATACCTAAAACTATTCGAAGTGGTAAAATGTGGGCTATCTCTCACATTAATGTAAACTGGTTGCTTGTGGAAGTCTCCCTTGTTCTTAGAAATTGCGATTGCGGAATTTAAAATAAGGAGGCGAGGCCGAATATTTTCAAGAAACCTAGGACGGGACAAAGACACCCGTAAGACTGCTAAGTTCGAGGAAAGGCTCATATGATTTTATTGTGCAGATGATCGATTCGGACGTTCCAAATGAAATTATGTCTCATTTAGTATCACACTCCATTAAATGACAAGTAGTTTCAAACCATAGTTCACCACGTTAATCTCTTCGCGGAATGCTGTGCGTATATAACATTTTATCTCCAATGCTTTGCTTATTGTGACTCACTGACTTTTCTGAATTTAGTATTCACCCAGTTATTAAGAATATGAAGGTTTGTTCTGATACTTATACGTTTACTTCCATACAGTTTTTATGAGGAAGTTGATTTGTATTGGAAGTCTCATTTAAGACAAATTTTGGTCACTGAGATGCTATAATTTTGTAAGTTTCTCACTATCAGATAAGGATTTGAGTTTGAAGACTTTCCATGTAGGCAATTGTCATCTTCCCAAACTACTTCATTTCTACAAAACGTATGTTGTATGGCAGCCTTTGTGTTATTACGTATTGCATTTGATAACCGAGTACAGTTAAGCTCCTTAGTAACAGAGTTTTAACACGCTGAATAGAACTTCGTAGCTGCTAAACGAGCGTTAAAACATGAGCGTTTAAATATAAACGCCATGCTCTCTTTCAAATTATCTTTTTCTTAAGCAACCGTGACATTTACAGTAAGTGGTGCACAAACAAGAACATCATCTTCGCTTACACAAATTCTAAAATAAACAACACAGATGAGAACTGACTTTTATGTAGGTCTTTCTTACATAAATGAGCGTGTGAAAATAATAGAATAATTACTATAGAGTATCTCAGTATGTTTGTGGGCTATAGCAGGAGGTAGGACATTAGCTTTTCATGTAAGGAGAGCATATACACTATGTGATCAAAAGTATCCGGACAGCCCCCAAAAATCATACGGTTTTCATATTAGGTGTATTGTACTTCCACCTCCTGCCAGGTACTCCATATCAGCGACCTTAGTAGTCATTAGACATCGTGAGAGAGCAGAATGGGGTGCTCCGTGAAACTCACGGACTTCGAACGTAGTTGGGTGATTGGGTGTCACTTGTGTCATACGTCTGTAGGCAAGATTTCCACACTCCCAAACATCCCTAGGTCCACTGTCCGATGTGATAGTGAAGTGGAAACGTGAAGGGCCACGTACAGCACAAAAGCGTACAGGCCGATCTCGAAGACCGCCGACAGTTGAAGAGGGTCGTAACATGTAATAAGCAAACATCTATCCAGACCATCACACAGGCATTCCAAACTGCATCAGAATACACTGCAGGTTCTATGATAGTTGGGAGGGAGGTGGGAAAACTTGGATTTCATTGTAGAGCGACTGCTCATAAGCCTCACACCACGCTGGTAATTGCCAAACGATGCCTCGCCTGGTGTAAGGAGCGTAAACATTGGACGAGTGAACAGTGGAAAAAAGTTTGTGTGTAGTGACTAAACTCAGTACACAATGTGTCGATCCAATGGCAGGGCATAGGTGTGGCGAATGCCAGGTGAACGTCATCTGTCCGCAGCTCGTGGTCGTGCGGTAGCCTTCTCGCTTCCCACGCCCGGGTTCCCAGGTTCGATTCCCGGCGGGGTCAGGGATTTTCTCTGCCTCGTGATGACTGGGTGGTTGTGTGATGTCCTTAGGTTAGTTAGGTTTAAGTAGTTCTAAGTTCTAGGGGACTGATGACCTCAGATGTTAAGTCCCATAGTGCTCAGAGCCATTTGAACCATTTTTGAGCGTCATCTACCAGCGTGTGTAGTGCCAACAGTAAAATTGGGAGGCGGTGGTGTTAAGGTGTGGTAGTGTTTTCCACGGAAGGGGCTCGCACCTCTAGTTGCTTTGCGTGGCACTATCACATCACAGGCCTACACTGATGTTTTAGGCACTTTCTTGCTTCCTGCAGTTGGAGAGCAATTCGGGGACGGCGATTGCATCTTTCAACACGATCGAGCACCTGTTCATAATGAACGGCTTTTGGCGGATTGGTTACACGTCCCTGTAGTGAACTGGCCTGCTCAGGGTCCTGACATGAATCCTATAGAACACCTTTGGGAAGTTTTGGAGCGCCGACTTCGTTGCCAGACCTCATCGATCGACATCGATACCTCTCCTCAGTGCAGCACTTCGCGAAGAACAGGCTGCCGTGCCCCAAAAAACCTTCCAGCATATATGCCTTCGAGAGTGGAAATTGTCATCGAGGCTTATGGTGGGTCAACGCAACACCCGAATTCCAGCATTACCGATGGAGGACGCCATGAACTTGTAAGTTATTTTCAGGTGTCCGGATGCTTTTGATAGTGTATGAAACATGAAACTAGTACCTTAGCTTCCCTAAAGCCGCGCGGAGTGGCCGCGCAGTTAGAGGCGCCAAGTCACTGACTGCGCAGCCCATCCCATCGGAGGGTCGAGTCCTCCCTCCGGCATGAGTGTGTGTTGTTCTTAGCATAAGTTAGTTTTAGTAGTGTGTAAGTCTAGGGACCGATGACCTCAGCAGTTTGGTCCCTTACAAATTCACACACACACACACACACACACACACACACACACACACACACTCACGCTCCCCTAATACTTACATACTATCATGTGGTACAAATTGAGTACAAACTGGAAGCTGTGGAACCCTCACTTTTCACTCACTCACTAACATCTTGCTTGCATGCTGCTCATCTAAAGATCACATAAAGTCCTTCAAGGCGAGAGTCACATGATAATTTAGATGTTTCCTGTAGTTGTTCCCACCGCTGCTGTTGGGAAATTGGTGCACTGGAACATTCTTCAAAATGGTTCAAATGGCTCTGAGCACTATGCGACTTAACATCAGTGGTCATCAGTCGCCTAGAACTTAGAACTAATTAAACCTAACTAACCTAAGGACATCACACACATCCATGCCCGAGGCAGGATTCGAACCTGCGACCGTAGCAGTCGCGCGGTTCCGGACTGAGCGCCTAGAACCGCGAGACCTCCGCGGACGGCGAACATTCTTCTTCTGTGGCCTTGTTGTATCTGCATCAGCTGAGATACGTTGCTGCAGACTGTTATGGAATCACAAGTCTGATGTGGTTAGCTGATTCACTTTTCGATCTATAAATATAATCATACTGACGTAGACTTCCTCACAGACGTAACTTTGATTTATTTACTGCTGGACTGGTGTCACACACACAAACACACACACACACACATTCACACACACACACGCACACACACACGCTCATCGTCAGAGGACTATTATATTCTGGTTTCTTAGCACGTGCCACAAGCACATGGGTCTACATCAGTCATATAATTAATTGGAACTGTGATTGCTGAGTTGGCGATCCTTCGCTCACTGCTCACAGTTCCAAGCTGCGTTGGCATCTCTGTCACACAGCTTGAGGCTGCTGCCAAGTGGCATCACTGTGAGTGTGTTTGGGAAGGGGGTCAAGAGGGGGGGGGGGGGAGACGCGAGGATGCGTGGGACGTCGAGCACGTCCCACGTGTCGCCCTATCAGTGCACTGTTGTGGCCGCCCCGGGTACTGCCTGCACTGAAGTTGACCACTCATCCGTTGTCAAGTGGGAGATCATTCTAAAGTCTGGCAGGCAGCGGAAAACTTTCCGAGGGGCCGACTGTAGGGCTTTCCGGTTCGTTTGTCGAACAGGTTTTGAGCGATATCTGTGTCTGACGATGTCTATGAGCCGGATGCAACCGTCCATCTTGTTCCAGAGGAAGCTTCTCGACCGTCAAGGTCTGGGAATTCACAGAGAGTGGGTTTGCTGGTAGTTGGGAACTCCAAGGTTAGGCGCGTAATGGGGCCCTTTAGGAACATGACTGCCAAGGAGAGGAAGGAAGCCAATGTGCACTCCATGTGCATACCGGAGACACTCATTCCGGATGTGGAAAGGGTGGTTCCGGATGCCATGAAGAGTACAGGGTGCAGCCAACTGCTGATGGTAGCTAATGTTGGTACAAATAAATGTGTCACTTTGGATCGGAGAAGATTCCCTCTGGTTTCGGGCGGCTAGCGGAAATGGTATAGACTGCCAGTCTTGCTTGCGAGATAAAGGTGGGGTTCACAATCTACTGCATCGTCGATATAACCGACTGTCGTCCTTTGGTTCAGAGCCGAGTGAAGGATCTGAATCAGAGGCTCAGGCGGTTCTGTGACCGTGTGAGCAGCAGATTCCTTGACTTGCGTCTTCGGGTGGTGGGTTTCTCGGTTTCCGGGTTCCGCTTAAAAGGTCAGGAGTCCACTACACGTAGGAAGCGGTTAAACGGGTTGGGGGGGGGGGGGGGGTGGAAGATACTGGGCGGCTTTTTAGGTTAGAGGGTCTCAGGGAACCACACAAAGGGCGTCCGTCCAAAAGGGGACAGGTAAAAATCAGTAAATTAGTTGTAGAAATGATCGGCATTATAGTAGTAAATTGTCGTAGTTGTGTTGGGAAAGAATCAGAGCTCCGTGAACTGAAGCTCAAATACAAGGATTGGAACTTTAATAGTGGCAACTACTTATTTACAGCTCTTACAAAATAGATATGTGTTTCAAAGTTTTACTGACCTTCAAAGTAGTCATCAGCTTTGTGTATAACCCCTCGCCAGCGATGTGGAAGTCGTAGGATGCTCTTAGCAGTGCCAGCTGTGTTGATAGTTCGAGCGCTCCGCTCTATTGCCCGATGAATTTGTAGCAATTCTGATGCGAATGCCGTGAAGTGTTTCCTTCAGCTTAGAAATCGCGTTCAACTCACGAGGGCTTAAGTCAGGGAAGTGGGGTAGGTGGTATAGCACTTAGCAGCCCCATCAGTCAAACAAATCAGTAACAACTTGCACTGTACGTGCTTGAGCATTGTCCTGCAAAATGATGTTTAGGTCCTGCAGAAACTGTCTCTAAGCTGGTTGTAGGTTGTATTCCAAAAATAAACATCTTACAGACAGAAGTGATGACACTTTCTGCAGGACCTGACCATCATTTTGCAGGACAATGCTTAAGCCGGCCGGAGTGGCCGAGCGGTTCAAGGCGCTACAGTCTGGAACCGCGCGACTACTACGGTCGTAGGTTGGAATCTTGCCTCGGGCATGGATGAGTGTGATGTCCTTAGGACAGTTAGGTTTAAGTAGTTCTACGTTCTAGGGGACTGATGACCTCAGAAGTTAAGTCCCATAGTGCTCAGAGCCATTTGAACCATTTTGAACAATGCTTAAGCACGTACAGTGCAAGCTGTTACTGATTTGTTTGACTGATGGGGCTGCTAAGTGGTATACCACTTACAGCGCACCTCTGACTTAAGCCCTCGTGAGTTCAACTCTATATCCAAACTGAAGGAAACACTTCACGGCATTCGCTTCAGAACTGCTACAAATTCGTCGGGCAATAGACTGCGTCGCTCGAACTGTAAACACAACTGACCTTGCTAAGAATATTCTTCCACATCACTGACAATGGGTTATACACATTGCTGGTGACTACTTTGAAGGTCAGTAAAACTTGGAAACACCTATTTATTTCATACGAGCTGTAAATAAATAGTTGCCACAATTGAAGTTTAAACCCTCGTAGTTACAGGCACAGAAATCTGGCTAAAGCCAATATTTTTTCAAACGATCTAGCGGTGTTCAGAAAGAATAGATTAAATACAGTTGGTGGTGGAGTTTTATTCATGGCAAAAGTAATTTGCCTTGTAGTGAAACTTAAGTAGATAGTTCCTGCGAAATAGTATGGGTAGAGGTTATAGTTGACAATCGGACTAAACTATTAATTGGATAGTCTTACCGACCTCCCCCCCCCCCCCCCTCGACTCAGAAGGTATTGTTGGTGAACAGTTCAAAGAACACTTGAGCCTCATTTCAAATATGTTCGCCACTCATACAGTTGTAGTCGGTGGTGACTTCAATCTACTCTCGACATGCTGGAATACTGAAAAAGTGACACGTTTAAGGCCAGCGGCAGGCATAAAATGGCATCCGAAATTGTACTGAATGCTTTCTCATAAAATTATTTTGAACAGTTAGTTCATGAGCCTACTCTAAGTGTAAATGGTTGCGAAAACATACTTCACTTCTTAAAACACATAATCCTAGACAAATAGTGAGTGTTGTGACGAATACAGGGATTAGCGACGACAAGGCAGTTGCTGCTGGGCTGAATGGTGTAACACCTACAACCATTAAAAAGAAACGCAAAATACATCTATTTAAAAAAGTTGGTAAAAGGCTTTTAAAACCGTTTTAAGAGACAGTCTTCACTCCTTCTGATCTAATCATGTAAGCGTAGAAAGGTTGTGGAATTATTTCAAAGAGATAGTATCGACAGCAAATGAGGTATATGTACAACATAAATTAATAAGTGATGTACTGATCCCCCATGGTAAATAAAACGGGTCAGATCGCTGTTGCGGAAGCACTGAATAAAGTATGCCAAATTTAAAAGAACCCAAAATCTCGAAGATGCAAAGTTTCACCGACGTTCTACGTATAGCGCGTACTTCAATGCGAGATGCCTTTAATAATTTCTATACCGAAACTCTGTCTCGAAATCTGGCAGAAAACCCAAAGAGATTCGGGTCATAAATAAAGCACACCAGTGGCAAGACTCTATCAATACCTTCACTGTGCGATAACAGCGGTGAAGTCACTACTGACAGTGACCCTAAAGCAGAGTTATTAAACACGTTTTTCCGAAACCTTCACCAAAGAAGACGAAGTAAATATTCCTTAATTCCAAACAAGAACAACTGCCAAGATGAGGAATATAGATGTAGATATCCTCGGTGTAACAAAGCACTTAAATCACTTGATAAAGGCTAGGTCTCCGGTCCAAATTGTGTACCAGTTAGGTTCCTCTCAGAGTATGTTGATACAATAGCTCCATATTTAGCATTTATATACAGTCGCTCGCTCACAGAAAGATCCGTGCCTAAAGACTGGAAAACTGCTGAAGTCACACCAATACCTAAAAAGAGAAGTAGAGTAATCCGTTGTATTACAGGCCCATATCACTAACGTCGATTTGCAGTAGGGTTTTGGAACATATACAGTATTCGAACATTATGAAGTACCTCGAACAAAACGATTTATTGACACATAGTCAGTACCGATTTAAGAAACGTCGTTCCTGCGAAACACAATTAGCTCTTTATACTCACGAAGTAATGAATGCTACCGACAGGGGATGTCAAATTGATTACATATTTTTACATTTCCAGAAGTGTTTCGACACCGTTCCTCCTAAGCGTCTTCTAATCAAACTGCGTGCCTATGGAATATCGCCTCAATTGTACGACTGGATTTGTGATTTCCTGTCAGAAGTCACAGATCGTAGAAATAGACGGAAAGTCATCGAGTAAAACAGAAGTAATATCTGGCGTTCCAAAAGGAAGTGCCAGCCGGTGTGGCCGAGCGGTTCTAGGCGCTTCAGTCTGGAATCGCGTGGCCGCTACGGTCGCAGGCTAGAATCCTACTTCGGGCATGGATGTGTGTGATGTCCTTAGGTTAGTTAGGTTTAATTAGTTCTAAGTTCTAGGGGACTGATGACCTCAGATGTTAAGTCCCATAGTACTCAGAGCCATTTTTGGAACCAAAAGGATGTGTTATAGGCCTTCTATTGTTCCTGATCTATATTAACGATACAGGAGATAATCTTAATAACCGTCTTAGATTGTTTTCAGATTATGCTGTTATTTATGATCTTGTAAAGTCATCAGATGACCAAAACCGATTGTAAAATATTTAGATAAGATATCTGTATGGTGCGAAAAGTGGCAATTGACCCAGAAAAAAAAGTGTGAAGCTATTCACATGAGTACTAAACTAAATCCCTTAAATTTCGATTAAGCGATAAGTCTGCAGGCTGCAAATTTAACAAAATACATACGGTTTACAATTACAAATAATGTAAATTCCAACGATCACATAGATAATGTTGTAGGTATGAGCAAACCAAAGACTGCGATTAATTGACAGAACACTTAAAAGATGCAACAGGTCTAATATAGAGACTGCTTACTCCACGCTTGTCCGCCCTATTCTGGAGTAATCGTATTACTGTGCGGTGTGGGATCCGCATCAGGTGGGACTGACGGATGACATCTAAAAAGTGCAAAGAAGGGCGGCCTGTATTATCGCGAAATACGGTAAAAGGTGCCACGGACATGATACGTGAATTGGAATGGCAATCATTAGAACAAAGGCGTATTTCGTTGCCACGGGATCTTCTCGTGAAATTTCAATCACCAGTTTTCTCCTCCGTTAGCAAAAAATATTCTGTTGGCACCCACTTACATAGGGAGAAGCGATTATCACGATAAAATAAGAGAAATGACGGCTCCACAGAAAAAAATGAAGTGCTCGTTTTTCCCGCGCGCCGTCCGAGAGTGGAACGGAAGAGAGAGAGCTTGAAGGTGGTTCATTGAACCCCCTTTCAGGCACTTAATTGTGAATAACAGAGTAATCACTTAGATGTAGATGACTATTTTAATAAAAAAAATGTTGGCATATTGTGTCACTGACAGTGATGACGTTCTCGTTCACGTTAAAGTTCCATTCTTATTATTGTTCGATCGCAATTTATGAATTTCTTTAGACCGAAAATTGACGCATTCAGTATATGCTGACTTGGGAATTGCCAAGGACACTTAGTGTAAGAGAGCGAGAAGTTCAAATGCGTCGATACTTCCAGGAATTTTGGTCGTTCTGTTCAGGGGGTATGGTATATTTGGAAGTAATACAGGTGCTTCACAGAACTGTTTGTAGAATTATCTTTTTATTGCTACTTGTCCTTAGAAGCTACGACATATTCGCAGCAAAAATGAACAGTGATCCAGGAAAGATACTTTGTATTTATTAATTATTACCAGATAACACGTTTTGTATGTGAAGACTATCTTCAAGGTCAGAGTACAAATAACTTTTCAGGACATCGAGCCAAAATATGTAAAAATAATATGTTAAGAAAGTAAAACGCTTCGTTTTGGTGCCTTTCTAGTACTCCAATGCAACTTTATGTTACACGCAATTTAATTTAATTTGCTGTTTGTTACGACCACGAAGGTCTCATGTTTTACTTAGTTACAATAAATTTACATCTTTAGTGCTTAATAGCCCGATTTGCAACATTTAAGATACCATTCCTAATCTCCCACTATCCACTGTTGACGTATATGCTCATCCAACATACCAGGTTGTAACGTGAACAACATAGTTAAGTGCGTAGCTTTGTTGTACATCTTTCATCGTCAGTGAGTGACAGCAGGGCGGACTTTTGTAGGGCTCAGTTGTTTTCAGCCAAATATCTCACCAGACTACGAGTGGTACAGACGTAATCTCAATTGGATATATTTTGAACTGTTAAGTTCAATACTCAAGAATATCACCATGTGACACGCATTAAATATATGCAAGTGCAGTGAAAGTACAACTTGCAACACAGTCGTGATGAACTTAATCTACCATTAGGAGTATCGCAGTTCCTCACAAATTACATGTGATGTGTACAGAAACAGCATGACGACTATCAGTTTATGGCATCGCTTTTAGGACCTGAATGGATGACATTCTTCTTGTTTGTTGTTGTAGCAGGTTACGGATGACTCACACGGCACTTCCTGACGGTGTAGATATTGTATACCATAATCACGCAGCTAATAGGATTCACAGAAAATTTACCTACACTTAGAATGAATCTGAAAACAAAATTATTTTGCTATCTGTTGTCAGGTAGTATACCTTCGTCGGCCATCCTTACCAAGATGAAGCAGAAAAATTTTGAAATGACTTTCGCGACTGCACACACATTTATTTAAACAGATCGATGGTATGACAGATATGCACATTTGACTTCAGTGGGAGACGACGGTTGTATATAATGCTGCGTTACATCTAGATAAAAATCATACAAACGTAGTGTTTCACAATGACGTATTATTGAATGGACCAAACTTCTAAAACTCGGAAAGAAAAATGAATGTGTCATTACCAGCAACTAGCGGCACTGTGAGCTGTGATTCATAGACAGAAATTTACATTCAGAATGACTTTGTTCGAGAAACGCATGCAGTGTTGAATGGAGGTTCGCAGGTGCAAACGTTAGCATATGGGTAAACAGGCAGGCAGACACACAATGCACAGCTTCCTGCCGTTACAGGTCGTTGGCCGCAACACGCGGATGACGGAACTCGCGCACTCGCGTATACACTAGTAGCGGCGTACGAGCTACTGTAGCGCAATAGGCACGTGGCCAGTGTGTAATGACGGCACCGCCCACGCACTGGGGAATTACAAAGATCGTGCCCGGGAGCCCGTGCCGAGTATTGTGCTCCGTTCAGCTGAACGTATGAACTACTACCTACTAAAGGGGACTTAGCACTACGGCCGAGTGTGATCAATGAATTGGGCGATGAAGGGAGTAGAAAGCTGACACAGCTTTACCAAGAACTTCAATGGACTGGGAATGACAGCAAAGCAATTGCAAGGCACAGGTTTATAAAATCGTGATCACGTATTTTCTTCAGAAAATATTGTACGTAGAATCACGTTATTTGTATCCAAACTGGGAGGCGTTGACTCTGTCTCGTACATACGCGTGTCACCCACTTAACCAGTATTATTTAGAATACGTGCTCTAAAAGTAGTAGCTCTCTACTGAGCTTTGTCTTAAGACTTCTTAAGATTGGACACTTGCAGGCAACAATGTGTAGTGTGCCACTTAACAGATTATATATATATATATATATATATATATATATATATATATATATATATATATATATAGGGTGAGTCACCTAACATTACCGCTGGATATATTTCGTAAACCACATCAAATACTGACGAAGCGATTCCACAGACAAAACGTGAGGAGACGGGCTAGTATAATTGGTTAATACAAATCATAAAAAAATGCACGGAAGTATGTTTTTTTTAACAGAAACCTACTTTTTGTTAAATGGAACCCCGTTAGTTATGTTAGCAAATTTGAACATATATACAAATACGTAATCAGTGCCGTTTGTTGCATTGTAAAATGTTTATTACATCCGAAGATATTGTAACCTAAACTTGACACTTGATTACCACTCCTCCTCTGTTCGATCGTGTGTATCGGAGAGCACCGAATTACGTAGGGATCCAAAGTGAACGGTGATGGACATTAGGTACAGAAGAGACTGGAACAGCACATTACGTCCACATGCTAACACCATTGTCTTTTTAACTGACGCACTTGTACATTAGCATGAGGGGGCATGAGGGGTGAGGTACACGTTCACACGTCGTTTCCGTTTTCAATTACGGAGTGGAATAGAGTGTGTCCCGACATGTCAGGCCAATAGATGTTCAATGTGGTGGCCATCATTTGCTGCACACAATTGCAATCTCTGGCGTAATGAATGTCGTACACGCCGCAAAAAATCTGGTGTAATGTCGCCACAGGCTGCCACAATACGTTGTTTCATATCCTCTGGGGTTGTAGGCACGTCACGTACACATTCTCCCTTAACGTACCCCACAGAAAGAAGTCCAGAGGTGCAATATCAGGAGAACGGACTGGCCAATTTAAGCGTCCTCCACGTCCTATGAAACGCCCGTCGAACATCCTGTCAAGGGTCAGCCTAGTGTTAATTGCGGAATGTGCAGGTGCACCATCATGCTGATACCACATACGTCGACGCGTTTCCAGTGGGACATTTTCGAGCAACCTTGGCAGATCATTCTGTAGAAACGCGATGTATGTTGCAGCTTTTTGGGCCCCTGCTATGAAGTGAGGACGAATGAGGTGGTTCAAATGGCTCTGAGCGCTATGGGACTCAACTGCTGTGGTCATTAGTCTCCTAGAACTTAGAACTACTTAAACCTAACTAACCTAGGACCATCATACACATCCATGCTCGAGGCAGGATTCGAACCTGCGACCGTAGCAGTCGCACGGTTCTGGACTGCGCGCCTAGAACCGCGAGACCACCGCGGCCGGCGAATGAGGTGGTCGCCAATGATTCCGCACAATACATTTACAGTCCACGGTCGCTATCGCTCTACCTGTCTGAGCCAGCGATGATTGTCCACGGACCAGTAATGCATGTTCCGTAGGTTCATTGCCCCGTGGTTTGTGAAACCCGCTTCATCGGTAAACAGGTAGAACTGCAACGCATTCTCTGTTAATGCCCATTGACAGAATTACACTCGATGATTAAAATCATCACCATGTAATTGCTGATGTAGCGACACATGAAACGGGTGAAAGCGGTGACGATGCAGTATGCGCATGGCACTACTTTGACTTAGTCCACCGGCTCTCGCAATGTCCCGCGTACTCATGTGTGGGTTCATGGCAACAGCAGCTAACACACCAACTGCACCCGCTTCTCCTGTGACGGGCCTGTTACGGACCCGTTTGCGTGCTACGACCATACCTGTTGCATAAAGTTGGCGGTAGATGTTTAGCAATGTGCGGCACGTTGGATGATCTCTGTCCAGGTACCGTTCTGCATACACCCTGCAGGCTTCAGCTGCATTTCGTCGACACTCGCCATAGATGAGTATCATCTCCGCCTTTTCAGAGTTCGAATATACCATGGTCACAGTTCCTACAACACTACACTATCACAGACGTCTCGTAACACGGAGTACTACAGTTGGTTTGCGTGCGGAGACGAATGCAGAATAACAATAGCAGCAAGCGCTACATGCGGACACTGCGATAGCTAGACCAAACCTCAACAGTGCACTACAGACATGTCCCTGCAGATGCTGCTCGCCGACCTTGGCCCGTGTTTGTCACAACACGCAAATGAACGTCGGAGGTTTCAAGCGTCAACTTCAGGTTACAATATCTCCGGATGTAATTAACATTCTACAATTCAACAAACGTCACTGATTACGAATTGCCGGCCGCGGTGGCCGTGCGGTTCTGGCGCTTCAGTCCGGAACCGCGGGGCTGCTACGGTCGCAGGTTCGAATCCTGCCTCGGGCATGGGTGTGTGTGATGTCCTTAGGTTAGTTAGGTTTAAGTAGTTCTAAGTTCTAGGGGACTTATGACCTAAGATGTTGAGTCCCATAGTGCTCAGAGCCATTTTTTTTTATTACGTATTTGTTTATAAGTTCAGATGTGCTAACAAAACTAACGTGGTTCCATTTAAAAAACGTAGGTTTGTGTTAAAAAAACATACTCCTGTGCATTTTTGTATGGTTTGTATTAAATAATTACACTAGCCTCTCCACCACTTTCCTCACGTTCGGTCTGTGGAATCGGTTCGTCAGTATTTAATGTGGTTTACGAAATATATCCAGCGGTAACGTTAGGTGACTCACCCTATATATATATATGACATTAAATATAAGACTTCGCATTGGATCCAATCACTCACGAGAAGACGGGCCAAAGAAACCTGCAAATCCTCTTCTACTAGGACAGCTCTATGGTTCCCTAAGAAGAATAATGGCTCTAGGCACTGTGAGACTTAACATCTGAGTTCATCAGTCCTCTAGACTTAAAACTACTTAAACCTCACCTAAGGACCTCACGCACATCCATCCCCGAGGCAGGATTCGAACCTGCGACCGTAGCAGCGGCGCGGTTCCGGTCTGAAGCGGCTAGAACCGCTCGGTCACATAAGCCGGCAAAGAAGAATATTAACCGAATTGTTATCTACATGGCAATACCAGATTTATCGGAGAATGTCATGGTTATTCCTTTCCGTGTTTACAGCTAAGTCGTGGCGTCGTGTTGCTTGAACGTTCCCGTGAGTTTCCTATTCATCATCTTCAAGCGAAGTGTTGGGTTACTGTTCAGTTCGTATCTTCATAGCCGCTCCTCCGTAGACTCCTCACCAAGCCCCCAAGGGGTAAATCAAATGCATGTCTGCAGAAAAAAATGGTCAAATGTGTGTGAAATCTTATGGGACTTAACAGCTAAGGTCATCAGTCCCTAAGCTTACACGCTACTTAACCTAAATTATCCTAAGGACAAACACGCACACCCATGCCCGAGGGAGGACTCGAACTTCCGCCAGTACCAGCCGCACAGTCCAGGACTACAGCGTCTTAGAACGCTCGCCTAATCCTGCGCGGCATGTCTCCAGAAGAAATGTCCCACCGTATTGTGGTGGTGGCTGGAGGATGGAGGGACACGAGGTGGTTGGGATTCTGGGTGTTGCGTCTTGGTGCTGCCTATATATTCCGTCAGCTGCTTTCGCCACTTTCACGGCCTAACACTCTATGGTACTATTTGAGAATCATATCGATAGCTAAAAGGTAAACTGTTTCGACACACTCTCACCACAATCTGCTTCCAATGTGGTTGCAAGCTTTGGAAAGGGATAGGTAACGTCGCCATGGCATCCCCACTAGCGCCAGGCGTTGCTAACCTGTACACGGAACACTTCGGGGAAACTGCTCTCGAAACCAAGCCAAAGGAGTCTGCAGATACGTGGTTCACATGTTCGTGGTTTGAGTGCATGGTGAAGAAAACCGACAAGACATCCTGCGTCACTTTAAGAGCATACACAACATCAAGTTCCTCATGGAGTTCGAAGAAAACGGATTTCTACTGTTTGAGAGATTCTGGTAAAGAGAAACCCTAATACAACGCTGGGACATTCTGTCTTCAGGTAGAAGATACGCACGGCCGTGCACCTAGAAGCCAATAGCTACCTCCATCCTGTGCAACACAAGTCTGAGTTCACCACCCTCGTACACAGCGCGTCAACGGTACACGACAAGGGAAGTCTGCCATCAGGTTATAGCGTCTGCTCGAATTAGCTCGCAACAAAAGATACTCGAGCATGTGGAGAAAAGCAATGATTGAGGAGAAGACAGCAAGCGCGTGGCATTCCTTCCGTTGGCTCGGCCGCATAGTACCTAGGTTACCAGGATAATGGAGAAACACAACATAAAAACCGTTTACGCTCAACAATTAAAATCAAGAAACGTTTGTCGAACGTTTCGACGACACGACTGATAACCCGACAGAGAACTTTTTTCTGTATTCAATTCAAAATATTGATACATGACTGATACACATGGGAGTAAATAACTAATTATCAATCCTAGTTCTGGGTGGAACTTCATACACACGCAAGACCCTTCAAATTCCTATACAACAATAGACAGAGAAACATTAAGTGAGCCATTTTGTCACGATGAAACATTAAGTGACAAAATCTCTTCTCTTTTCAATGTTCTACTGCTGTTTCCTTGCTACATATCGGTGTTTTGCACAGCTCGATCCTTCAGCTTAATGATGTAATGATAAATAAACTACCAACCGATATGGTAATGGGAGTCGCAATGGATTAGCGCTTTCTGTATTTGCCTTACAACAAGGGAAGCCTCCAGAAATCCTTAGACACTACCACGAGATGAGAATTATCTTTAGATTAACACTGGTAGAGATTGTCCCAGACAAAAAAATTGCTTTAGTCTAATGAGTCGTCTTCAGACACCAGAGGCAACGTCTTGTTGAGGTAGGCATCCTGTAGCAATTCCTTTCTGTCTCTGGGCATCATTTCGTTTGCAGTTATTCGATTTTTTTACGCTTCGTAATATGTATGATCCAAGCCTCCTTTATTTTTACCCGTGGATTTTTCCGTAAAGTTACTTTTTATGACGCTGTTTTGTTGCTCTTCTCCGTACCATGTTAATCAATATACCTTAATTTCTTCTAGTACATGGTCAGTTTTTTTGTATACTTTTATTTCAGTCTAGCATTTTGCGGCTCTTTTATACGTACACATCTCTTCTGCCTGACCCTTGGCCTCTAAGATCACCTAACCTCAAACTTTTTCTGCCTGACGTCGTAGCAAGAAGTGTCCACCGGCCTTGTTCATGTGGTTGTTGAAACGTAATATGGAACTGTACAATCTAATGAAGCATTACGAGATGATCTAAGGGTGTTAGCAAGAATTCGTAGCTCACTGAAGAGAGGAATTCAGTATTGCATCCAAATCCTAGGATGATTCTTCAACAGGTTAGGTGGTAGAGCACAGTATTTAACGTACCGGTAATCAAATGCATATCGTATACTTTCATCAGTCTCAGTTCTCGCCGTGAATTGTAATACGCCGTCTACACAGCAAATAGCTCTTCACTAAGAGTCATTATAAAGCGCTTTCGGCTTCTAACTACGTTATCCTAACGCAGATAGTGACAGTGTTTTGTTGGCTGTTAAATACTCTTACAAAAGTAACCGTAACGACAGCTTACGTCACGCTGTCTAGGAAAGAGAGAATTCTTGCTGAGTTTCTACAAACTGAATTTAGTTGAATTCATCAGAAAATAGAAACGCATGAAATTCAGCCTTGGTTGGAGCGCTCCAATACGCATCTCAGGGCCTTTGACCCTAGCAACTTTGTTATCAATCAATTGCAAAATGCATGTAAGGGTTGAAAAATGAGCACAGACGTAGTTGCACACTTGTTAGTAGTGAAGTCCGTATCTGCGACGTGCTCCATCTGTTTCCTGTGCTCGCCCTGTCTGCAGATAGGAGGCCTGGGACGGGGATTGCAGTAGATTTGTCAGAGGCGACAGTTCCCGCGTACCCTCTGGTTTGTGCTTCCTCTGTTAGTGCGAGCGGGGGCTTGTATAGTGTCTCTGAGACTCAGTCACATACACATTCTGTTTTGTTCCTTATTTTTGAACACTTGTACTTACAATAGGGAAACCTCCAAAGTCCCAGTAAGTATTTTGGAAAAAGGACTGGATTCCAGTCTTTGGATCGTTATTCGCCATTTATTACACACAAGAGACTTATTCATAAAAGGTTTCAGAATTGAAACAACCAATCAACCTTACAGGGGAATATGAATCTTCCTTAAATTCGAACAAGGTTTACAGTTTTAAAACAAGAAATCAACAATGTAAGGCTTTCAGATATAAAAACAAGAATTCAAATTATAGAAATATCAAAATTTATTTTCTTGATCTTACCAAGAATACCGCGGACGGCAAGAGGACAGTAAGTAACATTCAATTTCACATGAACCAATTAATGACAGTTTTAGTAAGTAATCAACTGTCGAACGAATAATGATGTTTCCCAAAATTTTATTTACGATAGATAACAAGCCACAAGAGCCGGTGTCTAGTTAATAATAATTCGCCCACAGAAGGAACAAGATGATGGCCATAAAGATCAAGAATTCGAGCCAGGAAAACAAGGGTATCACAAACCCTGCTTGTTAAAATAATTTTAAACAATACGTCATAATCGCTGTTAGCCGGGAAGTGACACCCTTATTCTTAGTAAATACCACGGGCGACATTTCTCATGCTCACCAACAAGTTTAAGAAAGCATTAACATATAAACCTTTTCTTCTTTAAAAAATATAAAAATACAATGATTGGGAAAAGAATATACCAATCTCAGTATATATACAGAAGGTGTGGCAATACACAAAGTTAGAATCGGGTTAGTACAAGACAATTACAGATTACCTTTTATATGAATTCGGTGCACGGAGTGGGCTCCGGTAACACCGTCGCACATAACGGTGGACACAGTCAACGGCTCGCTAGCCCGACTGTTTGACAGCCGGCGGAGGGACAAACAGTGTACCGCTAGACTAAGGGCGTGCGAGACAAGGATCTCAAGCCGCGCAAGGCCCACAGGCAATCAGTACCTGGAGTACGGAGCATACATCAGTAATTATTAAATTACGAGGACACCATCCGCCTGCACACGAAGTCAAATTAACACAACTAAACCCAGAACACCCCAATGACCCCTTACGTGCAGTTGAGACGTGGTACTCATGGAATTAAGGAAAAGGTGGAAGGGAGGACCCACTAATATAACATTATTATGCCACATCCTGTTTACTTAACAAAGTATTATATAACCATAATTTAATTTTTTACAAAATAAACAAATTTACTAAATTCTTTTGACCTTAGGCCTTAAGATGAATACGGTTTTGCCAAAAAAATCAAAACAGCAAACAATATGACAAAGAATACAAAACGGCCGTATCTGCAGCCCTCCGGTTATCGGGTGAAACAGCAGTGTTTACAACCGCGCTGGTCACAGTATCTCTTATTAAATGCCCTTGTGCATCACGTGAAACAATATATAAGTACCACTGATGACACGAGTGATTCAACTACTCAAAATAGATGAAGTAGCTTCTAATTAAAGCTGTATGTCGAAAGGTTCGGGGTTAATATGCGTACCTATGCTTAACTGTTAAACAGATTAGCAAACAATACGACAATGATGAGACTTATTTCAAAGCAAACAACCTCTTAACTTCAGTCGACAAGCAAGTTGCGACTGGAACCCAACCCGTTGCTTTTGACAATCTTATTTTGACTAAAGCCCTGGTGACAGTCGGCTGTTAACATTTTCGAAGTTAAACTGATTGTTATTTATTAAGACAGCTCTGAAGGAACGTCTTAAAACATTACTTGTGAACACTTATTACAAGAGAACTCACTCGGCGCAACCACAAGAGCCAGCTAAAACACACCAATAATGTCCCGGTCTTTTGAACAGAGCAACGCACAGCTTAACACAACAGATTATAACTTATGACTGAGAAATACAATTATAATCAAAGAATTGAACCTCTTAACATCTAAATCTAACCACAAGGCCCCTGTTTTAACGGCAACCTGTGCCTTAGTACAATTGTTCCGGCTGTAGTTACGACCAGGAGCTGATCCATTAGAACATAAGCGGGACAAATTTTTAAACGACAACTACTGCCTCAGTACAATACTAAGGCCTATATTTACAACCAAATAGCCGGCCGCTGTGGCCGAGTTGTTCTAGGCGCTTCAGTCCGGAACCACGCGATACGGTCGCAAGTTCGAATCCTGCCTTGGGGTAAGGTGTGTGTGATAGTTAGTAGTTCTAAGTTCTAGGGGATGACCTCTGAAGTTAAGTCCCATAGTGCTTAGAGCCATTTGAACCATTTGAATGACCAAAGAGCAGACTGAGTAAAACTCCGAGGGGCGTGTACAAACCAGTAAATAAGGAGGGCAGGTAGACAGTGAAACAAGAAATAATTCAAAAGCCAAGATCGCTTAAATACTGTTTACTGGAAGACCGGTTTCAAGACACTAAAGGTGCCATCATAGGATATGTGAATATAAAACATGACAGGTTTCAGAAAGGGCTTACATGAGTTGCAATATATGCATTTCTATTAGTACAGTACCACATACTTGAATGTACCTTAACATTTATAAAACCATTTGGATATAACGATACATGAGGCAAACGTGCTGATATAAATTTATTGTCACAGATATGAAAATTAAAAAACAACTGCTCTCGTGCTCATTCTATTCCATCAGATATATAAAACCGAAGTCACAAGATAAAACTATTTGGTACATGACCGCTGATCGACTATCAACGGCCGGCCGTAGTGGCCGTGCGGTTCTAGGCGCTATAGTCTCGAGCCGAGCGGTTCGAATCCTGCCTCGGGCATGGATGTGTGCGACGTCCTTAGGTTAGTTAGGTTTAATTAGTTCTAGGTTCTAAGCGACTGATGACCTGAGAATTTAAGTCGCATAGTGCTCAGAGCCATTTGAACCTTTTTTGACTATCAACGGTCGGCATCACACTAGCTTATTCCGTGCCGGTTTCCCTGCTGCCGTTCCAGGGGTTCACAACCGGCCACTAGATAGCGCTGTCCCAGCAGTGCACACACGGTCCCACGATATAACCACTCATCACTACTACGATACCACTTTACTATTACTGCTAATCAAATACCCAGGCAAACAACACTTTCGCATACACTTACTCTACATATTATACATGCTTTGCATACTATGCAAACTACAGAGTAAAAACATCTGAAGCAAAGGCATTATCCATGTTAGCGCCATAGAAAACTACACAATAATTTACCCTTATTCATATCTGGAAGACAGGAATTTGCCGGCACGTACTCTCTGTAATAAAAAATCTGAGTTAATCGATCACCAACGAACTTCATCGGATGTCTTACGACGTCCGCCCCGAGCAGATACAAAAAAAAAAAGGGTGGCGTCTTTGATTCGTAATCAAAACATCTTCGGTCGCGGGTTCGATCCCCGCCACTGCCTAAATTTTGATAAATTATCAGCATTGGCGGCCGAAGACTTCCGGTATAAGACGTCAGCCTCATTCTGCCAACGGCCTTGTCAAAGAGGGCGGAGGAGCGGATAGAGGTTCAGGGTACTCTCTTGTCCGAGGGGTGGGAAATTGCCCCTAAAGGTGGAAAAATCAGCAATGATCAACGACATGAGGATGCAGAAGGCAATGGAAACCACTGCATTAAAGACACGTAACGTGTATCCACAGGACATGTGGCCTGTAGTTGAAGAAGTGTCATGATGATCTCTCCATTGGCAAAAGATTCCGGAATAGTCCCCCATTCGGATGTCTGGGAGGGGACTGCCAAGGGGGATGTTAGCATGAGAAAAAGATTGAATAATCAACGAAAAGGATAACGTTCTACGAGTCGGAGCGTGGAATGTCATAAGCTTGAACGTGGTAGGAAAACTAGAAAATCTGAAAAGGGAAATGCAAAGGCTCAATGTAGATATAGTAGGGGTCAGTGAAGTGAAGTGGAAGGAAGAAAAGGATTTCTAGTCAGATGAGTATCGGGTAATATCAACAGCAGCAGAAAATGGTATAACAGGTGTAGGATTCGTTATGAATAGGAAGGTAGGGCAGAGCGTGTGTTACTGTGAACAGTTCTGTGACCGGGTTGTTCTAATCAGAATCGACAGCAGACAAACACCGACAACGATAGCTCAGGTATACATGCTGACGTCGCAAGCTGAAGATGAACAGATAGAGAAAGTGTATGAGGATATTGAAAGGGTAATGCAGTATGTAAAGTGGGACGAAAATCTAATAGTCATGGGCGAGTGGAATGCAGTTGTAGGGGAAGGAGTAGAAGAATAGGTTAAAGGAGAATATGGGCTTGGGACAAGGAAGGAAAGAGGAGAAAGACTAATTGAGTTCTGTAACAAGTTTCAGCTAGTAATAGCGAATACCCTGTTCAAGAATCACAAGAGGAGCAGGTATACTTGGAAAAGGCTGGGAGATACGGGAAGATTTCAATTAGATTACATCATGGTCAGACAGAGATTCCGATATCAGATATTGGATTGTAAGGCGTACCCAGGAGCAGATATAGACTCAGATCACAATGTAGTAGTGATGAAGAGTAGGCTGAAGTTCAAGACATTAGTCAAGAAGAATCAATACGCAAAGAAGTGGGATACCGAAGTTCTAAGGAATGACGAGATACGTTTGAAGTTCTCCAACTCTATAGATACAGCAATTAGGAATAGCGCAGTAGGCAGTACAGTTGAAGAGGAATGGACATCTCTAAAAATGGCCATCACAGAAGTTGAGAAGGAAAACATAGGTACAAAGAAGGTAGCTGCGAAGAAACCATGGGTAACAGAAGAAATACTTCAGTTGATTGATGAAAGGAGGAAGTACAAACATGAACCGGGAAAAACAAGAATACAGAAATACAAGTCGCTGAGAAATGAAATAAATAGGAAGTACAGGGAAGCTAAGACGAAATGGCTACAGGAAAAATGTGAAGATATCGAAAAAGATATGATTGTCGGAAGGACAGACTCAGCATACAGGAAAGTCAAAACAACCTTTGGTGACATTAAAAGCTACGGTGGTAACATTAAGAGTGGAACGGGAATTCTACTTTTAAATGCAGAGGAGAGAGCAGATAGGTGGAAAAATACATTGAAAGCCTCTATGAGGGTGAAGATTTATCTGATGTGATAGAAGAAGAAACAGGAGTCGATTTAGAAGAGATAGGGGATCCAGTATTAGAATCGGAATTTAAAAGAGCTTTGGAGGACTTACGGTCAAATAAGGCAGAAGGGATAGATAACATTCCATTAGAATTTCTAAAATCATTAGGGGAAGTGGCAACAAAACGACTATTCACGTTGGTGTGTAGAATATAAGAGTCTGGCGACATACCATCTGACTTTCGGAAAAGCATCATCCACACAATTCCGAAGACGGCAAGAGCTGACAAGTGCGAGAATTATCGCACAATCAGCTTAACAGCTCATGCATCGAAGCTCCTTACAAGAATGGAAAAGAAAATTGAGAATACGCTAGGTGACGATCAGTTTGGCTTTAGGAAAAGTAAAGGCACGAGAGAGGCAATTCTGACGTTACGGCTAATAATGGAAGCAAGGCTAAAGAAAAATCAAGACACGTTCATAGGATTAGTCGAACTGGAAAAAGCGTTCGACAATATAAAATGGTGAAAGCTGTTCGAAATACTGAAGAAAGTAGGGGTAAGCTATAGGGAGAGACGGGTCATATACAATATGTACAACAACCAAGAGAGAATAATAAGAGTGGACGATCAAGAACGAAACGCTCGTATTAAGAAGGGTGTAAGACAAGGCTGTAGCCTTTCGCCCCTACTCTTCAATTTTTACATCGAGGAAGCAATTATGGAAATAAAAGAAAGGTTGAGGAGTGGAATTAAAATACAAGGTGAAAGGATATTAATGATACGATTCGCTGATGACATTGCTATCCTGAATGAAAGTGAAGAAGAATTAAATGATCTGCTGAACGGAATGAACCGTCTAATGAGTACACAGTGTGGTTTGAGAGTAAATCGGAGAAAGACGAAGATAATGAGAAGTAGTAGAAATGAGAACAGCGAGAAACTTAACATCAGGATTGATGGTCAGGAAGTCAATGAAGTTAAGGAATTCTGCTACCTAGGCAGTAAAATAACCAATGACGGACGGAGCAAGGAAGACATCAAAAGCAGACTCGCTATAGCAAAAAAGGCATTGCTGGCCAAGAAAAGTCTACTAATATCAAATACCGGCCTTAATTTGAGGAAGACGTTTCTGGGGATGTACGTCTGGAGTTCAGCATTGTATGGTAGTGAAACATGGACTGTGGGAAAACCGGAACAGAAGAGAATCGAAGCATTTGAGATCTGGTGCTATAGACGAATGTTGAAAATTAGGTGGACTGATAAGGTAAGGAATGAGGAGGTTCTACGCAGAATCGGAGAGGAAAGGAATATGTGGAAAACACTGATAAGGAGAAGGGACGGATGATAGGACATCTGCTAAGACATGAGGGAATGACTTCCATGGTACTAGAGGGAGCTGTAGAGGGCAAAAACTGTAGAGGAAGACAGAGATTGGAATACGTCAAGCAAATAATTGAGGACGTAGGTTGCAAGTACTACTGTGAGATGAAGAGGTTAGCACAGGAAAGGAATTCGTGGCGGGCCGCATCAAACCAGTCAGTAGACTGATGATCAAGGAAAAAAAAAAAAGCTGTTCATAACACGACTTAGTTACAACGTGACGAGTGTTGAAAGCCATATGCTGTGCTTTACCTGTTTGGTCAGGCACTACGGTCTTAAGTACTGTAAACGCGAAAAAAGTACTAACGTGCTATAGAAGGCTCTCACCATTTATACACTCATGAACTTAGTATGGACCGACTGTGAAAACCTTTATAGCACATAAAATTAAGGAAGGGTAAGCCAGCAACAAACCGAGGGAGCACCGGAACAGGGCAGAAAAAACAGACATGCGCTCCAAGATGTACAGCCACTCCACGTGCGCTCCCATCGACGTGGAACTCGTTCCGTCCATTCCACTCACCGAATGGGAAGTAATGGAAAACATTACTAGAATACCATTTTTTTAAATATACAAACGTGACGAAGACACATTTGGCGGGCAGTGGTAATCATCAAGCAAAGATTTACTGGCGAGGCTGACCAACTACACGTTAGACCTGTATGTACCATAACATGGCAGGCCACACCCCACAAAAAGAGAAAAATGGCAGGAAAGAAAAAATGATCAATAAATGACATCAGCAGTAGTCTATTGGTGGTTTACGGAATATAACACATACACAACACGCATCATAGTTTGTGAATATGCCGCACAGGATCTCTAGAGCACCGCATCAAATATGTTAAAGAAATGATGATCCACCGATTCTAATTGGTTGTTCAACAGTTTTCTTGGAAACCTCTTTCTATTTTTGTAAATTTAGATGTTTCCAAAACTTTTTACTTCCTTTAGGTGCTTTGTGCAAGATTTTCATACTTTGTTGCATGTCAGTAATTTTATGATTCGAGTCCCGCAGTAAGTAACCCAAAGCGGAATTATTGTGGCACTCTTGTGGTCACGAAATCGCGTATCCAGGTTTTCATACTCGGTCCGTACTACGTTCATAATGAGTGTGGAGATGGTGAGAGCCTTTTATAGCACATTAGTACTTTTTTAGCGTTTACAGTACCTAAGACCGTAGTGCCCAGACAGGTGAAGCACAGCATATGGGTTTCAACACTCGTCATATTGTAACTAAGTCGTGTTATGAACAGCTTACTATGTGTAAATTCCTGTCTTCCAGATATGAATGAGGGTAAATTAATGTGTAGTTTTGTATGGCGCTAACATGGATAATGCCTTTGCTTCAGAGGTTTTTTTCTGTAGTATGTATAGTATGCATAGCATGTATAATATGTAGAGTAAGTGTATGCGAAAGTGTCGTTTGCATGGGTATTTGATTATCAGTAATAGTAAAGTGGTATCGTAGTAGTGATGAGTGGTTGTACCGTGGGACCGTGTGTGCACTGCTGGGACAGCGGTATCTAGTGGCCGGTTGTGATCCACTGGAGCCGCAGCAGGCAATCCGGCACGGAACAGGCCAGTGTGATGCCGACCGTTGGTAGTCAAAAATGGTGCAAATGGCTCTGAGCACTTTGCGACTTAACTTCTCAGGTCATCAGTCGCGTAGAACCTAGAACTAATTAAACCTAACTAACCTAAGGACATCACACACATTTATGCCCGAGGCAGGATTCGAACCTGCGACCGTAGCAGTCGCTCGGCTCCAGACTGTAGCGCCTAGAACCGCACGGCCACTACGGACGGCCGTTGATAGTCGATCAGCGGTCATGTACCAAATAGTTTTATCTTGAGACTTCGGTTTTATATATCTGATGGAATAGAATGAGCACAAGAGCAGTTGCTTTTTAATTTTTATATCTGTGACAATGATTTTATATCAGCTAGTCTGCCTCATGTGTCGTTAAATCCAAATTGTTTAATAAATGTTAGGCTACATTTAGGTATGTGGTACTGTACTACTAGTTGTGCATGAAGTGTAGCTTATGTAAGCCCTCCTTGAAATCTGTCATGTTTTATCTTCACAGATCCGATGATGACACCTTTAGTGTGTTGAAACCGGTCATCCGGTAAACAGTATTTAAGCGATATTGGCTTTTGAATTATTTCTACAACAGACTGATCGCCCCACAACACGCTATGTGTTCACTGCACAATGAAACAAATCACCACGAGCATTACAGAATGTTACTCCCCTTTATTAGCAAGCAGCTCCATGGATCCACAGTGTTCTGCGGCGGTTACTGAGTGATGCCGATGACAGCCAGGTAGAAGAAGGCAGCCAGGCCACGAGCGGTCGTCCGACACGAACGTTGCCAACCAACCGATGGGATGTCGGCCTGCTGTTTGTAGTCGGCGCTGACCCTGGTGAAGTACTCCGGTATCTTCGCTGTGCGCAGGCCCTCTTTGCACAGCTGGTGGCATCGGCCGCTCGGACCTCGTGACCACCTTTTGTCGCGATGCTACTGCCAATCCCCAATCTTCATGCGTCTCTCTCTCTCGGCCTAGCGAACGCAAACTAAGACCTTCTAGGGACACTGTCCACAGCTACCAACTCTTCCTCATACATATTGGCAATGGAGTAGTGGATACCACTTTCGAGCCAGTGGCGCCAGACTGAACAGTCTACTAACTCAATGGCGCCACGGCTCAGCGCTGACACAATTTGAACTGAGTGCACAAAATATAAATTAGCAACACATGGGAGTCAAAACCACATTTAAATTCGCCATTAAACTAGTTCACAAAATATCCAGTCATGAATCTTTCCTAACAGTCCGGTGCAGAAGCAACACCCAAAACTCCTCAGACAAAATCTAGTGAAACGGCAAGGGTGTCGAACGTGACCTCTGCTCGGCAATACACAGTGCCACCTGGAACAGACTAAATGCCAGTGCTGAGAGAGGGTAAAACAACAAATACCCACAATGATCACAGATCTCCAGTGTAACCGTGTCAGTGAAACAACTAGAACCCTGGTGCTGATATCTTGAATTACTGTTCAGCGCCACGCTGAACTTAACGGATCGTAAAACCGACTCCCCATTAAATCATGAATATGAATTCAGGGTTCAGGAGCAAACAGCAAACTGCGCTTAAAACAACTTCAGGTTAAACACACCAGGCCAGAAACATGTATAAATAAAACGACGTAACCTCGGGAAAACCACCTTAAAACGTTTGCAAGAGTCCACGTCTAACGGCATAAATTCTCCAGTTGGCAGATAAGTGAACCAGGTTCAAATAGCAACGGCAGTCAACGTCCCCCAAGCGCCTAGGCTCTCTGGCTAGTCCACAACACACCACAAGTTACTGCCGGCGCCGGTCAAATCGACATTCACTGCGTGAGGCTCTCGCTGGGCTCGTACTGCTCTCACCTCCCTACAGCGACTCCTTTTTCTGTCCACCAGAGGGCGTCTCCTAGAGCTCGAGTCGCAACCGACAAAAAAGGATCAGAACAGAGGGCAAGGGTTGATACTCAGAGAACCGCTACGGCTCAATACTGTGTCCAAACTGTACTAATATGGGGGTGATCCTTAGCACCCCAAGAAATACTACAATAAGAAGCATCATATACAGACTGTTCCCTTCCTGCGGACTGGTGCCTTGGCGATAAGAGTATTTTCTCTTCAGTTTGTATTCGTGTGCCTGGTGGCATACAGAAAAGCTTGCAGGACTCTAAAACGCTACTTCCTCGGCGTGCTTTGGCATATTGGGCAGTGAAAACTGGTCACTAAATATACCCCTAAAAATTTTCCTTGTTTTCTTCATTGGTTCATCGATCTTCTAACTAATTTGGTGCGGAACGCCATGCCTTAAATTCCGGTGTCACCATCTTCATCTCAGAGTACCGCTTTCACCCTACATCCTCAATTATTTGTTGAACATATTCCAATTTCTGTGTTCCCCTATAGTTTTACTTTACCCTCTACAACTCGTCCTAGTACTTCTGAAGCTCTTCCCTTTTGTCTTAACACGTCCTATCATCAGTTCCTTCATCTTGTTAGCGTTTTTCCACGTGTTCCATAGCTCACTGATTCGGCACAGAACTTCCTCATTTACTGCCTTCTTAGTCTACATAATTTTCTACCCCCTTCCGTAGCACTATACGGTGTGGTCAGAAAATTTCTGAAACGCTTGTAGGGATGTTGCAGGGCAGGTTGTACTGATATATGAATGTTACGATACGTTGCGCCGTTTCCGACTTATTTAACATGAAGTTAGCCAATCAGATCATCGCGCGCGAAAATTCAAGTTTCAGTTAACGAGACAAAGCACTCGCTGGGCAACATCGCCTCTGGCAGGCCGCTTGAATGTGAGCGCGCGACGCCCTGATTGGCTAAATTCTATGCTAAATAACTCGGAAACGGAGCAACGTATCGAATTTTTTTCTTGACATTTATGCCTCAGTAGAACCTGCCCTGTAACATACTAACAAGCATTTCACACATTTTCTGACCACCCTGCATGTCTAACGATTTGGGCCCCTTCTCTTTTGGTTTTTCATTAGTGCAGGGTCACTTCCATAGAGTGCTGTGTTCTAAACGTACAAGCTGGGAATTTTCTCCCTCAGATTAAGACAAATGTCTGATACTAGTTATCATCTTTTGGCCTTTAATTCCGTCTCTGCCTGAAATAGTCTGCTTTTTTTATGTCTACGGTTCTTCGACCTTCATGTTTATTTTACTTCCAAAGCATCAGAATTCCCTAACTTCGTCTGCTTGGTAATCACTAATATTGATGTTATATTTTCGTTAAACTCACTTCTTCAAAATGGTTCAAATGGCTCTAAGCTCTTTGGGACTTACCTTCTAAGGTCATACTTCCCCTAGAACTTAGAACTACTTAAACCTAACTAGCCTAAGGACATCACACACATTCATGCCCGAGGCAGGATTCGAACCTGCGACCGTAGCGGTTGCGCGGTTCCAGACTGTAGCGCCTAGAACCGCTCGGCCTCCCCGGCCGGCAAACTCACTTCTTCTAATTTTCCTTACTTTAATCTTCTCCGGTTTAGTCTCAATTGATATTCGGTACTCATCATAACGTGCACACTGTTCAATAGGCGTTGCAGTCCCTCTCCACTTTCGTTGAAGAAATCAGTGTCATCAGCTGATCTTCCAATCGGTATCCTTTCATCATAAATTTTGATTTCAGTCATCAAAGTTTATTTTATATCCATCATTGCTTCTCCGACGAATATACTGAACAGCAGGGGCGAAAAGCTGCATACCTACCTTAAACCATCTTTAATTCTAGCGCTTCGTTGGTGGTCTTCCAATCTTATATTTACCCCTCGGTTTATTTACATATTGTACTTAGGCGTTATCCCTACAGCTTACTCTTATTCTAAACATTCATGGTGGTGTCTGTTTGTTCTATATCGTGTCTCCCTACCACTTTCGCGCAACGACGCTCTGAGCGTGTTTTTAGGGAATTGACTAGTTTGATCCTGGGACCTGTTGCTGGTAAGGAGACGCCAGACCACACATGACGTGTAGAGTTCAGAAGAGTTCAGTGAGACTAGCAATGATATAACCCAATACTTAATGATCTCAGCGTCAGCTCCACTGCACTCCCTGTAAAAGAATCTTAATACTAAGTAAATTTAGTGGAAGGGGTTCAAGGCTTTCCTATTTTTAGTTATTCTAAAGCAATTATTATTTTTAGTTTGAGTCAGGCAACAGCAGCCGGCCGAGACAAAGGCAGCGACAGGGAAGTAACCGATTTTGTAACTTTTACGAGTTCCTAACCC
This sequence comes from Schistocerca gregaria, assembly GCF_023897955.1. Classification (NCBI taxonomy): domain Eukaryota; kingdom Metazoa; phylum Arthropoda; class Insecta; order Orthoptera; family Acrididae; genus Schistocerca; species Schistocerca gregaria. The sequence goes on along the minus strand of NC_064921.1, from coordinate 484,451,362 downwards.
GGAGCGCATTGTATAATTTCATCTGTGTGCTTCGATAGTTTAGTCTCTTGAGTTTCGGCGTATTAATTTAATATGTAAAAGCTACATTTCTCGCGTTTTCTTTTCCGTCGGAAAGTTTACCGATTTTGTAACATATTACGAGTTCCTAATCAGGGGCGAATTATTTAGTTTGACCTGAGTGCTGCGGTAATTATGTTTTTAAATCTCTCCGTATTAATCTAATTTATTAGACATAATTCCTGTGTTTTCGTCAAGGACTACAGTAGAATTCCGCAGCCCGTGCCGATAGTCTGCTATCTGGGTAGTATAGTTTTCGACGCTCTTTAGTATGGATAGGGACGGGGATTGTTGTGTGTGGATGTGACCTGAGTTGGTGACACTTCATTTCAGCTGTGTGGCTTGTATTAAACAGCTTGAGGGTGCAGCGGATGGCCACAACTGTTGTTGGCTCGCCGTGGGCATCTAACGGATGTCCAGCACGTCTGAGACTTCCGATCGATCCTCATCAGTGGCCAGCCCCGTTACTGAGCGCACTGGGGTTGACCCCTCACCTGTGGTCGAGTGGGAGGTCGCCCCGGGGCTTAGCAGGCGGCTAAAGACTTCCCAGGGGGCCGCACCTAAGTACTACCCGGTTAGTCTGACAAACAGGTTCGAAATGCTATTTGTGGCTGAAACTGTTGTTTAGCCAGATTCTGTTGCCTGTCCTGTTTCAGAGGAAACCACTCAGTCTACAAGATCTGGGCAACCAAAGAAGGTGGGATTATTAAAGGCTGGGAGCTCCAACGTTAGGTGCGTTATGGGGCCCATTAGGGACGTGGCTGCCAAGAAGGGGAAGAAAGCCATTGTGCACTACATGTTCATACCGGGTGGAGTCATTCCAGACGTGTAACCTGTCCTTCCGGACACCATGAAGAGCACAGGGTGCAGCCAACAACTGGTGGAAGCTCACGTTGGTACCAATGATGGTTGTCACTTAGGATCAGAAGAGATTCTGTCTGGTTTCGAGTGGCTAACAGAAGTAGTAAAGGCTACCAATGTCGCTTGCAAGATGAAAGCGGAGCTGACCATTTGCAGCATAGTCGATAGGACCAGTGCGCACCTTTGGTACCGAGCCGAGTGGTGGGTCTGAAACACAGGCCCAGGCGGTTCTGTGATCTTGTTGGCTGCACATTCCTCGACTTGCGCCATAGAGTGGCTGGGTTTCGGGTTCCGCTAAATAGGTCAGGAGTCCACTACACGCAGAAGGTGGCTACACGGGTTGGAGGGGCTGTGTGGCGTGGACTGGGCGATTTTTTAGGTTACAGGTCTCGGGAAAACACGAAAAGGACTTCGGCCACAAAGGGTGGAGGCCGCACACAGGAAGAGCGTAGGTACACGATCCATCGGTATAACAGTTGTAAATTGTCGTAGCGCCAAGCGCTGATAGAAAGCACTGACGCTCAAATCGTTATAGGCACTGAAAGCTGGCTCAAGCCAGAGATAATTTCTGCCGAAAATTTTTTGAAGAAACTAAGGGTGTTCCGAAAGGGTAGGCTAAACATAGTTGGCGGTTGCGTGTTTGTTTCTGTCAGATGTAGTTCATCTTGCCAGAAAATTGAAGTAGAGAGTCCCTGTGAGTATGGGCAGAGGTCATTGTCGGCAACCGGAATAAAATAATAATTGGACCCTTTTATCGATCTCTCAATTCAGATGATACAGTTGCTCAAAGGTTCAAAGAAAACTTGAGTTTGATTTCAAACGTACGCTAACCATACAATTATAGTGGTGGTGACTTTAATTTACCCTCGATATGCTGGCGAAAACACATGTTTACTTCTGGAGGTACACATAAAACATCATCCGAAATCGTGCTAAACGCATTCTCCGCAAATCATCTCGAACAATTAGTTCATGAACCTACACGAATAGTAAACGGTTGTGAAAACACACTTCATTTTTTAGCAACAAATAATCCTGAGTTAATAGCGAGCATTAAAACCGATACAGAGATTAGTGAACACAGTGTTGCCGTAGCGAGGTTGACTAACGTAACCAGCAAATCTTCAAAAAATAAATGAAATATATACCTATTCGAAGCAACAGATAAAAATTCTCTTGACGCCTTCCTAAGAGACAATCTCCACTCCTTTCAAATTAACAATGTAAGTGTAGACCAGGTGTGACTTGAACTCAAAGAAATAATATCGGCAGCAATTGAGAAATTTATACCAAATCATTTAATAAACGACAGAGCGGATCCTCCTTGGTACACAAAACGGCTCAGAACACTGTTGCAGAAACAAAGAAAAGAAACATGCCTAATTGAAACAGACGCAATATCTTCAAGATTGGCGACCTCTTACAGAAGCTCGAAATTTATCGCGGACTTCAATGCGAGATGCTTATAATAGTTTCCACAACGGAAGTTTGTCTCGACAACGGGCAGGAAATCCAAAGAGATTCTGGTGATATATGCTAGCGGCAAAACACAATCAATGCCTTCTCTGTGCGATAGCAATGGATATATTATCGAAGAAAGTGCTGCCAAAGTAGAGTTACTAAACACAGCCTTCCGAAAAGCGTTCATAACATAAGACGAAGTAAATATTCCAGACTTCGAATCAAGAACGACTGCCAACATGAGTAATGTAGAAATATATATCCGCGGAGTAGTCAATCACGGTAAATCACTTAATAAAAGCAAGTCTTCTGGTCCAGACTTTATACTAATTAAGTTCCTTTCAGAATATGCTGATGCAACAGCTTCATACTTAACAATTTATACAACCGTTCGCTCGACGAAAGATCCGTAACCAAAGAATGGAAAGTTGCACATGTCACATCAGTATTCAAGAAAGGTAGTAGAGTAATCCACTAAATTACAGGCCCATGTCATTAACGTCGATATGGAAAGGGTTTTTGAACATATATTGTGTTCGAACATTATGAATTACCTCGAAGGAAGCTGTCTATTGACACACAGTCAACACGGATTTAGCAGACATCGTTTTTGTGAAACACAGCTAGCTGTTTACTCACAAGAAGTGTTGAGTGTTATCGACAAGGGATCTCAAACTGATTCTGTATTTCTGGATTTCCGGCATCCTTTGACACTGTGCTACACAAGCAGCTTGTGGTGAAATTGCATGCCTATCGACTATCGTCTCATTTATGTGACTGGATTCGTGATTTCCTGTCACAGAGGTAACAGTTCATAGTAACTGACGGAAAGTGCTTTCTGGCGTTCTCCAAGGTAGTGTTATAGGCCCTTTGATGTTCCTTATCTATGTAAACGATTTGGGAGATACAATGAGCAGCCGTCTTAGGTTGTTTGAAGATGACGTTGTCTTTTATCGACTAGTAGAATCAGAACATCAAAACAAATGGCAAAACGATTTAGAAAAGAAATATGTATGGTGCGAAAATTGACAGTTGACCCTTAATAACGAAGAGTGTGAGGTCATCCATATGCGTGCTGAAATGAATCGTTAAACTTCGGTTACACAATAAATCAGGCAAATCTAAACTCCGTAAATTCCACTAAATGCCTAGGAATTACAGTTACGATCAACTTTAATTGGAATAAACTCATAGAAAATGCCGTGAGGTAGGCTAACCAAAGACTACGTTTTATTGGCGGGACATTACGAAATCTGATAAGATCTACTAAGGAGACTGTCTACACCACACATGTTCGTCCTCTTTTAGAATACTGATGAGCGCTGTGGGATCCTTACCAGACAGGATTGACTGATTACATCGAAAAAGTTCAATGAAGGGCAGCACGATTCCTATTATCACGAAATAGGGGAGAAAGTGTCACTGAAATGATGTAAGATTTGCGATGGACATCATTAAAACAAAGGCGTTTTTCATTGCGGAGGAATCATCTCACGAAATACCAGCCATCAGCTTTCTCCTCCGAATGCGAGAATATTTTGCTGAGGTCGTCCTACATAGGGAGAAACGATCGTCATGATAAAATTAGGGAAATAATAGCTCTCACGGAAAGATATAAGTGTTCGTTCTTTCCATGTGTTACACGAGATTAGAATAATAGAGAATTGTGAAGTTGGTTCCATGAACCCTCTGCCAATGTGATTTGCAGAGTATCCATGTAGATGTAGGAAACTTAGGAATATCTTATATTTCTAAACAAACTGAAAATAGTGCCCAGACTAAATAATTTGAAACAAAGCGTTCTGGCAGTACTCTTTTTAATTTACAGACTTCCTTTTTATCTTCAAGTTTTTGGCATTTGACTGACACATCCTCATCTTCATTGCCTCAATAGTCATTGTTTAGTTGCTATCAGATCTCTCCACTTATTACTTCGTTTCCGTATTGACCTTTTCCCTGTTGGTCGATAATTTATTTATCTTGTGACATAATCTATTTACTTCTGTACTTCTTAATTTGTTCATTTATGCTTAAAAGTCCTACTCTTCTCAGATATTTGTACCCCTTATCATATCAGATACTCTAAAGACAGCTGTGAGGGGGATGTCGCTAAGTCCCATAGTGCACAGAGCCAAAGACCTCTGTATATGATACATTTGTTATATTATTCCGTGACACTTGTTTTGCTCCCTTCATCTTAAGTGTCCAACTTCTTTCGACGAGAAAATACAGTGGCTCTTTATCTAACAACTGTAAGTAGGCTGTTTAGGTATATATGTTGGTAACGCCACGTAGCGCTCTATATGAAAATCACTGATTGTGCTGTGTGAAGTCTGTGGCTCGTTTGGATTGTTGGAATGTTTGCTATTGTAGTGTTGGACAGTTGGATGTGAAAAGCGCGTAGCATTGCGCAGTTGGAGGTGAGCCGCCAGCAGTGGTGCATGTGGGGAGAGAGACGGCAGAATTTTGAGAGCGGACGATCTGGACGTGTGTCCATCAGAAAGAGTAAATTTGTAATATTGGATATCATTATATATATATATATATATATATATATATATATATATATATATATATATATATATATATATATATGACTTTTGAACATTATTAAGGTAAATTCATTGTTTGTTCTCTATCAAAATCTTTCATTTGCTAATTATGATTATCGGTAGTTAGTGCATTCAGTAGTTAGAATCTTTTATTCAGCTGGTAGTATTGGCGCACGCTATATTGCAGTAGTTTGAGTAACGGTGATTTTTGTGAGGTAATTGATTCATGAAAGGTATAGGTTATTGTTAGTCAGGGCCATTCTTTTGTAGGGATTATTGAAAGTCAGACTACATTGCGTTAAAAAAAATTGTGGGTCAGTTTAGTGATGATCAGAATAAGTAAAGAGAGAAATGTCTGAGTACAATCAGTTTTGTTCAGCTGTTTGAAAATCAAATGACGTAAGAGGTTTATCAGCACTGTCATTTATAAATTTTTCTAAGGGGACGTTTCACAATCGTGCAACAGACTGATATCTGTTTAAAAAAAGGAGCGTATTGCTAGCGTATGTTGTAATGAGAAGTCCTCGTGTGAATGGTATTGTCCTCCGAGTACATGGTTTCGCTAGGGACTTGCTGTTTATTGAAGGAATTAACAGAAAACATCTCAAAGTCGTTCGTAGGTTATTTCCGTTCAAGTACTTACCCCATCAAGAAAATTTATCATCATCATAGTTTATTTCCTAATTTATAATTCTCATGAGATGAACGTGCGATACCTTCATTTATCATATCTTGATACCTTTATGATTGATACTTTAGTATTCATTATGTTTTGTAACTTAGTTCCGAACCATCAGCTTTAATTTTACAGCTCTACTAATTTCTTGTGGTAAAATTTCTGTTCTGTTTATCGGCGTGGCAGCATTATCTAATCATTTAAAAGAGCTAATAACCAGGTCTCTCTTAACATGAACAACACCAATAACAACGATGCTGTAACCTTAGTGCCGGCTTGTGTGGCCGAGCGTTTCTAGGCGCTTCAGTCTGGAACCGCTCGACCGTTACTGTCGCAAGTTCGAATCCTGCGTCGGGCATGGTTGTGTGTGTTGTCCTTAGGTTACTTAGGTTTAAGTAGTTATAAGTTCTAGAGGACTGATGACCTCAGATGTTAAGTCCCATGTGGCTCAGAGTCATTTGAACCATTTTTCTTGTAACCTTAATGTCTCATCTTGAAATTGTGATACACAACGCTACCTTCGTTACTGTTTAGTTCTGACTGTATACTTTCTTCAAAAATATTTAAATATTTGCCTGGCGTAACTACATTATGCCGCCATGGGAAGAACGTACATAAATTGGTGCCAAGTAGTTATGGCACTGAGCTTGTCCGTGTGGTGGTCTTCAATGAGCAGTAAACATGTTCGATACCAGAGTTGGATAGTAGGAACGAGTGGAGCCTGCGGCAAGGATCCTTTTATACTTGTACTTCGGAAATTACATCAAGACGCCGGAAACAAAAGGCATAGAAATCCTGTAAGGGGATCTCTGGCTTTCTTCGGCGAGCACTTCCTATTATAAAGGATTCTTCCCACAGGTAATTAAATACACTCCGAGTCCTCTGAGTCCTGATACCTTTAACACCGGCAAACAAAAGAGCAGCGCAACTTCTGCGACTTGCGGACTGTTTATTATTAATTGTTTCGTCTGGCGATACTCATTTCCTCGAGCGAAGCCACCATTTACAAATCAACCAGCAAAGTTAAAGACACACACTGTGGACATTTAAGGAATTTCCGTTCTAAACAGACGTGCTAAAATTATTATTAATTATTTCAGTTTTCGCACACAGAGTTTCATGATAATTATCACCGTTTCATAAAAAGGTGGATTTGTCCGATTGCGGAAAAATTTGATGTTGAATTCAGTTACATAATTCAGGTACTGAGAACACGTATGTTACTGCTGAGGTCTTCAATCTCAAAAATCGTTTTGTTCAGCTCCTCAAACTGTTCTATCCTGTGCAAGCATCCTGTTTTCCGGATAGCTACTGCGTCCTACATCCTTCTCACTTCTCCTGGTCTGCCTCTACCAGTACTAAAGTGGTGATCGCTTGATGTCTCAGAAAGTGTTCTACCAAGCGATCCCTTCCTTTAGTCAGCTTGCGAAACAGATTTCTGTTCTCTCTAGTTCTTTTCTATCCCTCCAAATCAGTTACATGACCTGCCCACCTAATCTTCAACATAGTTCTGTGACACCACATTTCGAACGTATTTTGGCTAAACTGATTATCGTTCATGTTTCACTTCCGCGCATGGCTACAGTCCATACAAATACTTTCACAAATGACTTTCTATCACTTAAAACTCTATGTTAACAGATTTGTTTTCTATAGGAACGCCTCTCGTGTCATTCCAAGACTACCCATTAAGGACTAAGCACTAAAATAACACAATTGTTTAAAATATTTTTGATCTAATTGTACTCTATGACAGACATAAATATACACAAAAGAAGTAGACAAGTCCCAATTAAAGTACAGAAAAATTTTGCAGTTACTCAACTTTGGGACTATAACAGTCTTATTTCCTCCTCTTATGAAATTTTTGGAAACGGATTGAATGGAGATGCCCATTATACTTGCTGCGTTTGTAAATTGTTGTGCTTTTGCATGTCCAATATCTTTATCTTGCTTTGTCTTTCTCCTCTATTATTATGTGGCCTGCATCATCATTTAATGTATTTCTTTCAGAAGAGAGCTTTTGGGGAGACGTCACTTAAGCACATTTCCCTGTGTCCTGAGGGGTTACAGTTTCTCTATTTCCTTCATTCTCGGCTGCAGTGTGTTCTGATTTAATCAGAGTCATGCATAAGTGTGATCGAAATGAGGTCACCATCAATTCTTGCCTTTTATTCGAATCCTGTTATTAACAATAGCATTTTAGCGTAAATCGAGATCATCCACATGTTTATTGTACTGAGATATTACCCTGGGCTGCAGCAGAGAAATACTTTTCTTTTGTTTCCTGAAGGCTGGATGGTACCGTTGTTGCTGACTACTGACAGTGGAATTGTTATTCCATATCACCCTCATGACTTCAGCTTTATCGCCAAAAGAAACGAAGGCACACTCCTATCATTTTCTTCATGCTTGAGGTGGATTCCAAAGGGCACTTAGCAGTGCGGTTCTCACGAATATTTCCAGAGGCAAAAAAATCTTTAGTTTTAAAATACAAAATAAGGAATGAGAAAAAAATTTGTCAAAATACATACAGTGACGAGACGGGTCTTCAGCAACTGAAAGCAAATTTACAAGTACTCGGTCAGCCAAGGAAAATTCAGATGTTTCACAACTTGCCATCTTCTCACCATAAGGAATGAATTTGTAGAAATATCCATTTGAACACCACAATTTGAAGCCAAATTTGAAAGATTTTCCTTTGATGAACATCATGCAGGAATACCTCCCAAAATAAGGGTCTATTTCCCTCGTGAACAGGCAAATTATATGAAAATATTTGAAATTGAAGATACTTTTCATTGATTATATCACAGATTGGTCTCAATTAAGAAAACTTGTTATTTTTATCCAGTTTGTCATTATGAGACAAATGGATGTTTTTCGTCTTTCGAACCAATACAGTTTCTTTGATGGTAACGTTTGATATCCTGATATAATCATTAATACTATAAATTGTTTTCTCAGTGAAACAATTATTTAAAAAGATTGGCGATTATTATCTTGTGCATATTTATTTGTGCATTCTGTAATTCTTGGAAACACTTCTGACTCAAAGCATTGTGAAAAAATTTCATAAGGTGACAGACCCTCCACTCTCTTCTGTATATCTTCTGTCTTGATTAGTTCCTTTCTTTTTGGTGAAGAAGTGTCAGCTGGTTGAACCTTTTTCCATTTCGAAATATTTTCATTTCTTTTCGTAACATTCACACAAAGTCGTTTTCTTTTCTTAGCAAATGTATGGGTTCTGAGCCTACAGTTCAATTCACTTTGTCATAACTAAGGGCTTGTATTCCAAATGTACCACCGACATTACTTGCTTCCTCTTCTTGAACATGATCATCTTCATCGGTGTCTTCTTCATCTGTGATTAGTCAACATCAGATGGAATGTATGCACAGTCAATGCTACCTGCAACATCAAGTTCCTCATCTTCATTCAATATGGCCAGGGATTCGGAAGTAGATAAGGGTTTCGTATAACAATCAGACATTCCTAAACAATCAGAAATCCCCGTATGTACTGTCTGTATTTATTTACAGCACAGCTGTGGTAAATTACCATTCAGTTTATAATATGGGCAAATAAATAAAATTCAAAACTTCTATAATAGTGACTTACCAGTGGCGAATATTTTGTCTCAGTAATTTTTCCAGCTGTAGACACTCTCCCTATCATCAACGAAGTTCTAATTGAAACTGAAATGTAGAGATATATAGGCCTACAAATGTCTTAGTCAACACACAAAGTCATTTTCGAATGACACACAACTTATAAAAGAACACTGTTCCTCAACCTTCTCCCTGCCAATTTTCATCTAATGTTTTACCGTCAACACACGAAACGGAATGAATATGTTTCAGACATGTTTGAAAACTCAAAGCAGTAGACATTACGTTCAGCTATCTATTTAAAATGCCTAATCTAGTTATTTCAGATGTATTCTTAATGTTTTAATAAAGGAATTCGATATTTCAGTAACTGATTTTATATAAAAAAGTTAGGAATGAAGTGTTGCGTAAGCGTAACTTTGGGCTTTAATGAATTAACTGTCTCATTTCCTATTTCCCTCAGCAACAACTGATTTAATATGACTATATTTCATTAGCCTTGTCTTACTTTCGTTGATGTTCATCTTATATTCTCCTTTCGAGACACTGTCCACTCAGTTCTGACGCTCTTCCAAATCCTTAGCTCTCTGTGGTAGAACTAGAATGTCATCGGCAAACCTCAAAGCTTTTATTTATTCTTCCCGAACTTTAATTGCTGCTCCAAAGGTTCTTTGGTTTCCTTTAGTGCCTGTTGAGTGTTCAGAGCGAATAACATCCAGACACGCTAGAGTCCCGTTTCACTCCCTTCTCAACCATTGATTCATTTTCATTCCGCTCGACTTTTACAACTGCTGTACAAATTGCAAATCGCCTTTCGCTTCCTGTATTGTTCCCTTACTACTTTAGAATTTCAAAGGAAGTACTGCAGTGGTCATTGTCAACTACTTTCTCTAAGCCTACTTATGCTAGAAGGGTAGGTTTGCCTTACCTTAACCTATCTTCTAAAATAAGCCGTAGGGGCAATATTGCCCCACGTGTTGTTTTAATCACTGTCGACTCCAAATTTTTCTTCTTCGGGGTTGGCTTCTAATAGTTTTTCAATTCTTCTGTAAAGAACTCATGATAGTATATTGCACCAGAGACTAGTTGCAATAATCCACACATATGAACGTTTGATGCTTGTAAGAGGTCCATAATTAAAGAATTTGTTGCTAGCGCACTCGAGCTGATGTAATTTCGATGTATTGCTCACGCGCTGCCTGCGATATGTAAGCTAGAAGAGAATCTGAGACCAAAGAGCAGTATTGACTGCAGTAGGAACTGTGTAGCAGTAGGAGTAAGTTGTTGCTAGCGAGCAGTCTGGTCTGGTGTATCGTGTTGGCTGGGCCGGTCGTGTGCAGCGATGGCGGAGCCTGAGCGTTGTAGGATAAGGTAAAAGCAGCCTCGCGCATATATAGTATTGTTACATCAAGTCCCATGTAAATGTTCTTTAAAAAATCTGTTAATAATAATCTTTCTCATAAAAAGTAACTTTTGACATTTATCTCAATTTAAAGAATTCACTAATTTCTCCAATCCTTGGCAATCCCGATTATTGGAAAGAAAAGTCAGTTCTTTCCTTTTTTATTAGACAAATCTATCGGCCAGCATTGCACTTAGCTGCGCCAGGAAAATTTCTTATAGGAGCAGATATATACGCGTTATCCGGCGATCTAATTAAGGTAAGATTTTTCAGTTTATTCAGAATGATGTATCAGGGCCAAGACGCAGCATTGCTGATGTCCAAAATTTACCAGGGTAAATTGACTGTCAATTATTGAAAGGTTCTAGGTTTGTAACATTGTATTATATTTTCACTGTTGGGTAGTTACGCTAAATGAGAGTATTGTTCATATTATTTTATTTTGTGGGGAGGTTACACTTGGTATTTTTGTGGGGAGGTTACACTTGGCGACAACCGGCCAGGATCGTATTTTTGTGAATTTCTGAGAAGTGGTCAGCTATATATCTGCTCTTATTTACTTAATATTAAAAGTAGTTTGCATCTGGCGCAACGCATTTACTAATTTGTCACTTTTTCTTTCACAGATCATCGTCAATTTATTGCTCTTTGTTGTAACTATATTTGTCCATTTTTGCTTTGTCTTTGTTTGATTTTGTGCTTAACTTCGAGTTGTGAAAATTCCGCGAAAAACTGCGAACAGTACATCGCGAGTCGTAATGAGTGAAAAAGCCGACTTTAATAATTTGACTGATAATACTAGCGACACTCAGTGTCTTGATGATAATCCTCCAGTTACAGACAATCAATGCGTACCGATCACTAGTAATGATTTTAATGCTAATGATGAGCAAAGAAATTCAATTGTGTACTCTGTTAATTTAACGACACTTGATGCGGCGGCACGTTCCGTTATAATGAACGCTGCCCAGTTTACCACACCTGATTTGCAAAATTTACACAGTGAACAGAGAAATTTTTCTCACGAAGATGAACAATGTAGTCAAAATACGTCAGATTTATTTGATTCCGCTGTAGTGACCAACAGAGCACATCTGATTAGCAAACCTTTTTGTGAATCAGACAATGACCAAATGGTTATACAAAACGTGACACATGCAGATACAGCATCACACAGCACAGAGAATACAGCAGCTAATTTTGGCATGGATCGAGTTATGGCATTATTCCTACAACTTAATGAAAATCTCAAACAACAAATTAATGAATCGAACAAACAACTTAATGAAAGTTTCAAACAGTGGAATGAAAAACTAGACAACAATTATAAACAACTTACTGAATCGTGCAAACAATTTAATGAAAGGTTCAAACAGTCGAATGAAAAACACGACAACCTTAATGAACAGACCAAACAACTTAGTGAACAGATTTCAGACGTTACCACTCAAAGTCATGATACTAAATAACAATTACGTGAGGAAATTAATGGTTGTGCTAGGAACAGTAGTGAAGAAATTAGATCTGTTGCACAAGAATTAAATAATACACATGCAGCCACAACAGAATCACTTAGAGATGAAATTAGTGTGGTTAGCAAACAATGTTCAGAAAACGCAACACATTTACGCGACGAGTTTAAATTAATGTCAGCAGAACTTTCACGCACTCCGGATGCGAAAGTCGATGAGAAATTTGAAAAACAGAACAGCCAAATTGACGAACGTTTTAAAGTGACTGACATGGAAAATGTTTCAGCCTCTAACACGACACAGCATACGCCACATTCCGAACATTTGCCACACTCACACAGCCAGTATAATTTAGGTAGTTTACAGAGAGTACGTGACTTGGATTCCGGGCAGACACAGACAAACGGATTATCATACAATCCTGAACCAGTTCACATATTCAGAGACGATAGCGTTGATTATAAGCATTTTTATCCGTGAAAAAATCTAAGGTATTTAATAATGACAGAACAAAGATTCACGCTTTGGATTGGATACGACACTTTGCTTTTTTATTGTCATCAGCTTGGCCTGTAATGCAGAAACAAGAATTGGACTAGATACTACAATTTTTTTTTGAATTTTTACCGGCATTGCCTGTAATGCAGAAACCAAAATTTATTTGCAGCGCGTAAGTGACCTCAGGGGATTCATTACACTTCGATGAATATGTGCCGTAGCGTGCACAGGGCCCCGAGCCGTAGTAGTGCTATTTCTTTAGTTTTCTGCACTGCTGCCTTCTCTTTTACTATCCTTTGTATCTATCAAAACAGCTCTTCAACTATCGACCTATCTAGAATTAGGAATGAGTAAAGAAAACCTTTTATGGCAAGTTTTACGGAAAGTGACAATTTTTATTAGCCACTCCTGAAATGACAAGAACTATCAGCGTAATTTTAATAAGTGACAAAATTTTTAATCATCAGTATGTGTAAAATTATCAGCAATCGCAAAAGCATTTTGGGAACAATAGAGGGTTTTCTCCGCAACAGCATCAAAAGCAGCCGGTTAGCATACCAAACCAACAATGTAGTCTGCAAGGTCAACCAAGCTTTAATGTTTCGCCGCCTACACGTATAGGGGTCGGCTACACCAAATAGTAACGCACAGCAACAAGGAAATCACTATGTACGGAGAATACACCATTTCAACTCATATCGCAATGCGCCGTATAGCAACGATTATTATGACAGACGTAAAAGTAATGAGCACAGTTTTCAGCGTAACAGTCGGTTTTACTAGCAGCAGAATCATCCACAACAACAGATTATCATGAATGAACCAGACAGTCGGTATCATCCCGAACCTAATACGTCAGGAAGAAATCACAGAACAGTGCAAACAGTCGAAATACCACAGCATCCTCCCGCAAATAACAGTACGTCAGAAAGAATTTGACTAGATACAGTACAGGTTGCATCTTCCAACAACGTAAGCACTACTTTTGACACGCAGAATGTTATTCACGAGAATGTTATTACTTTTGACGACATCCGAGACACTCTTTTGCATGAAAAACCAGTTATTCAAAAAACCATTTCCCACCCTGTCATTGAAGTAAAGATTGGATCATCCACATTTCCGGCAGTAATCGACTCTGGATCACATATGTCAGTTATAAATGAAGAAACTTTCAACGCTTGTAACAAAGAGAATACTTCTCCTACATTACCATTAGGCAAAACTAAAGTAAAAGGAGCAGTATCTGGTAAAAGAGTGGATGTAAAATTACAGACACACTTATCATTTTGTATTGCAGGTCATACGTTCCACTCAAATTTTTGGATTATTCCCTTATTGACAACAGACGTTATTTTAGGTACGATTTTTTTGGTACAACACGACGCAATTATTAACTTTCAAAATTCCTATTTAATGTTAAAGGATGAAAATGTACAACTGGCATTAGAATTTCAGCACTCTTTATCTACAGAAGAACAAACAATTAATCGGACAGAGGTCATTTCTGCATCACGTAACATAAACTGTCATTCCACATTGTTCACAGATACGTATGTTCACAACTACAATACACCAGACGAAGCCGACTATGAAATACAGACGACGAACGTACGCAACTACGCAAAATTCTTTTACAGCAAGCTCCAGTTTTTGACAACATCCCTGGTACTATGTCCGGTTTCATGTATAAATTTCAAGTTAAACAGCATGACACATTTAAAGCCAAACATTATCCCATTCCGTATATTCACAGAGAACAAGTTACGAAAGAATTGCAAACTATGCTTGACCAAGGTATTATTGAACCAGCAGTTAGTCCGTACATAAACCCGCTCCATATTGTTAAGAAAAAGGATGGCTCACTTCGCCTCGTACTTGATTCACGTCACATCAATGACATTATTATTAATGAAACAGATCGCCCACAAACACTAGAAGAACTTCTACAGAAATTTCATGGTACTGCTATTTATTCCACATTAGATTTGAAATCGGGATTTTGGCAAATTCAGCTCCATCCGAACTGCAGAAAGTACACAGCATTTCTCTGTTTTGGTGACTGTTATCAATTTTGCAAATTACCGTTCGGTTTAACAATTTCTTCAGCAGAGTTTATTCGCGGTTTGAATACTATACTTCCGACAGAATTAAAGGACAGAATCACAACGTATGTAGACGACATTCTTATTGCAGAAGCTAACTGGTCTGAACACAATTTAATTCTGGAACAACTGTTGCAAACTTTTCGTGCACAAGGAATCACAGTTAATCTTAACAAATCGCACTTTGGCAGAACTTCCATAAAATTTCTTGGACATATAATTTCAGCAGAAGGCATTGCGCCTGACCCGGAAAAACTTCAAGCTTTACGTGACGTTACTGTTCCAACAACTACGCAGCTTTCTGGGGTTAATTAACTTTTTCCGTAAATTTATTCATTACTCTGCTTTAGACACCCCTAGATTATGCCAACTGACGGGTAAAAACACTATTTGGTCCTGGGATAGCCAAGCACATTCTGAATTTGTTAATATGAAACAAGCTTTGTTGAATGCACCACTTTTATCACACCCAGATCTCACTAGAAATTTTTCCATTGCTACCGACAGTTCTAACACAGCTTTAGGCGTACACATTTTCCAGGAAATTGAAGAAGATGGTAATACAGTAATTAAAAACATCGCCTTTGCAAGTCGCATTCTGTCATCTGCTGAACGCAATTATTCTGTTACAGAACTTGAAACGTTATGTGTTGTATGGGCATTTACCCGATTTTGGAATTTTCTTTATGGAAGACATACTACCGTTTACACAGACCATAGACCTATCCAGTTTTTACTTTCTGCTAAATTTACACATGACAGATTAAGCAGATGAAAACTTTATTTACAGGAATTTAATTTTACAATTGTTCACATTCCCGGTACACAAAATATTGTAGCAGACGCACTATCCCGTTCTCTCTGCAACAATCGGCAAGACATCGCAACCAACTTCTGCCAAGCAAATTCTAGCCTCATGTATATTCAACAAGTCGCATTTGAAAATTTCATTTCATCGTCATTACGAGACATAGCACAAGAGCAGAGTAAAGACAACGTATGGAAAGAAATTAAACAACTTTGGCAAGATAAGAATAACGTTACCATTAGAAACCATTACACGGTACGCAATAACATTCTGTTTCGCCGCTCTCACCCTGACAGCAACAACTGGTTATTGTGCATTCCTGACGAACTTGCTAACAAATTAATTTGGTATACTCATTTAAGTTACGCACATTATGGAGCCAGAAAATGTTTTCTTATACTGAGACAGAACTGTTATTTTGCCAACATGGAGAAACGTATTCGACGAGTTTTAGCGCTATGTAAAATCTACCAGAAACCTAAATCAGACACAACTTCACATATTCCTCCGTTACATCACATTGTACCTGTTAAATTGAGACACATGGCCGCTGTAGACATTTTTGGACCGATTACCAAAACTAATAGAGGTTTTTGCTATATCTTTGTCGCTGTTGAACTCACTTCGAAATTTGTTACCTTCACTCCATTGCGCAAAGCTACTGCTAAATCTATTTCCAATGCATTTGTAAAACATTTTTTATTTCATGTAGGGCATGTATTAAAAGTAATTTCCGACAATGGACCACAAATTCGATCTGCGATATGGACACGTATGTTACGAGCTAGAAACATTTCTCCTATCTAAAAATCCAAGTATCACCCTTCTTCGAACCCCTGTGAACGACTGATGAAAGAAATTGGTAAACTGTGTAGAATTTACTGTCATAAAAGACATATTGATTGGGATACACACATACTCTCATTCCAGGATGTAATTAACTCCATAACAAATGAATCTACTATGCTATCTCCGACTGTTATATTGAAAAATGTTGAACCACCTAACAAAATTAAAGAATTAGTATCCTTTCCTACATCTCGTCGACTACGCCACCATGAAATAATTGAGATTGCGCTCAACAACTTCAAACGTGCCGCAGAGCGCCGGAGAAGACAGCAAAAACAGATTTGTACACGCCGTGACTTTCACATTGGACAGAAGATATTAGTACGCACACACTGTTTATCCAACAGAGGAAAGAGTAGATGCAGTAGATGCAGTAAATTTGAACTTCTATACGCTGGTCCATAAAGAATTCGCAGCATTCCTCATCCCAATGTGGTACATGTTGAAACTGTGAGAACCATAAAAAGCAAAGGCAATCACCATGTCTCCAATATTACACCCTTTATTGAATGAACGTACTTTTCTGGTTATTGTTATAAACACTTACTGATGATTATCATATTTTTCCTGGCAAGTGCTCGGCAAGGTAAGGTTAGCTGGTCGTTTTTCGTGACGTTATATATCAGACCGTGCACATTTTCGATTTTTTTGTGTATGTATGATTGTTTTCCTATCGAAAGTAGAATTTTTGTCTGTATGTACTATGAAATCTTTAAGATGTAACAAACAACAGTTGACTTTGACATTTTTCCTTATAATATCTCAACATCTTGACTATTTTACATTTTTTGCACTTGAAAACTGTCTATGTTTTTAACCTAATACGTTTTCTGTCATGATATTTTGCCTATTCTAGATTTTTTTTGGCACTAGGTTATGCTACTCTGTATACATTTTTTGCACTTGAAAATTGTCTATGTTTTTGACCTAATATGTTTTCTGTAATGCTATGCTGTATGCTTAATTATATTACTAGAAACAAGTTTTCATTTAATGGGTATATGAATTAAATGCAAGATATTAATCCATATTCATCATTTTTCAGAAAGCAATACCGTGTAAAAGAAATAAATAATACAACCACAGTGGTTTACTATGAACTGGAAATTTCACCTTCGGAATGAACGAAAGAAAATGCAATACTATGTCATGAAGAGTAAATGGATCAGAATTAACAAGCATTAACCAGAATATACTATACACATCGTATGATAGTAGTCTTGACTAATTATTTTTCTTTCAGAATACAAGGCGATTGATGCAGACTGTCAGACAGAGCTACAGATGTTAATCTTAGTGATCAAATATGCTAGAAGTAAGAAACTCTACAGTATATGAAGTAATGAATGATAATGAATAGTTGTATGAAGTAAATGGTAATATGAATATGCATAATGAAGTGTCTATTTTTTGCTTGTGATAATAAATGATGATGAATAGTTATATGAAGAATATGCTAATATGAATAATGAAGTTTTTCTTTGCTGGTGATTATAGTGATGAAGTTATGGTAATATGAATAATGAAGTTTTTCTTTGCAGATGATGATAATGATGAAGTTTATATATTTACTGTTAGTTAAGAAATGCTATGTAGTTATTTAAGTATTTGTGGCAGTTCCTTTTGACAGTATGTCTTATGTCGCATAGTATAATGACTGAATGTTTTGGAAAAGACAGCTAGAGTACATACATATTAAGTGCACGTTTCAATACCTGTTAATTCTAAGTTCACTATTTTTCAGCATAATATGCATTTCTTCTTTCAGCTCAATAATCCTTTTTGTATTTTTTTCAGGAGAAGCTTTTCGTGACATAATATGCTATAAGTAGTTAGTTATTAAACCTGTTCTAGTACTTGCATTGTTTTACCCAGTTGTGTCTATCATTTATGAATGTGTTCACATATAATGTACTTGTGTCATAACCTTGCTACAGCTGACTCATGACGAATGACGTTAATAATCCTTATTTCCAGCAATAAGTCAAAAGCTAATATTTTCATGCCCCAGCAATTAATTATCGATCCCAGTACAATGCACTGCTAGCAAAAAAAAAAAAAAAAAAAAAAAAAAAAAAAATTTCAATTCCCAACTATTACCAGTATATAACAAAATAATGCTAACAGTTTAAGATATATTTTTAGTCCTAAAGATAATGCAAATTTTCTGTGTATTGATTCCATTATGTCTATGTATTATTGGACTACCGACCTTGAGTAACAGTTCCGATGTCTTACATTTTAAATATGTTTTATGTCACTTACATGATATCATATATAAACACCAGTAGCTTGATGCTACACTCAATAACTCCTGTTTTAAATGATGACTTGTGAATAACAATGAATAGTGTTTTGTAACACTATATGAATACTTTGTAACTAGACAATGAATGTCAGTAACTCAATAGCTCCTGTATTAAATGATGACTTTTGTATAACACTGAATAACGTTTTGTAACACTATATGAATACATTGTAACTGGCCAATGAATGCCACTGATTGACTTGTGAATAACACTGAATAATGTTTTGTAACACTATATGAATACTTTGTAACTGGCCAATGAGTGCCACTGATTGACTTGTGACTAACACTGAATAATGTTTTGTAACGCTGTATGAATACTTTGTAACTGGCCAATGAATGCCACTGATTCAGTCAGATGAGTTATGAATAGCATTTTGTAATACTCAATACTTAATACATCTTTAGTAAGTAGCCAATGAGTGCCAATAATTGTTGATATCGGTTGATACACTAGTGTAATTCTATGATGACTAGCATAAGACTTAATATGTCCTTCACCTTCTGACCTAATTACTGCAATATCCGTTTATCCTGTCCATCCTCATGATCATGGAGCACTATATTGGTTTTTGCACTAATTCTACGTTGCTGTAAGAGTATGGATTCTACAAGAATTTGGTGTTGACATATCAAGCTGTCCACCACCTTGAACGATGGAGATGTTATTATGGTCCCACTGTTTGGTGTACCTAATGTACTACCAAAATGATAACACTGAATATTAATACAACATTTCAGTGTCTTGGCTACACTGATAAATACTTCAGGGAAGAGAATTTCAGATTGTCTCACTTGGTGTTGTGCTTCTGTAGAAAGATATGGACTTTCAGAGCAGCTACGTGCAACCTACTGTGCTACAACCATGATGCAATCTTTCCCATTCCTTTCCTAGTTCCTGTAAAATAGTAAAGGCTTATACAGTGCATTTAAATTCTTGTAAAATGATAAAAACTTTTATCGTGCGTGTGCACTCTATTTTGTTAATATATTTTGTTCTCATTGCGTATATATTTTGTCAATTCTGAATATGATTTGTACTCAGTATATGTGCACTCTATTTAATTTCTTAATATGTTCTGCACTTATCAATGATGTATATACTCTGTGACTGTAAACACAGTAACTAAATAGATTATAGAAAAATTTGTTGCTCATGGCAAGTCCAATTGACTCACCATCGGTGCCAAATATTTGCCCCCCCAGTGGAGGGTTATGTAAGAGGTTCATAATTAAAGAATTTGTTGCTAGCGCACTCGAGCTGATGTAATTTCGATGTATTGCTCACGCGCTACCTGCGATATGTAAGCTAGAAGAGAATCTGAGACCAAAGAGCAGTATTGACTACAGGAGGAACTGTGTAGCATTAGGAGTAAGTTGTTGCTAGCGAGCAGTCTGGTCTGGTGCATCGTGTTGGCTGGGCCGGTCGTGTGAAGCGATGGCGGAGCCTGAGCGTTGTAGGGTAAGGTAAAAGCAGCCTCGCGCATATATAGTATTGTTACATCAAGTCCCATATAAATGTTTTTTAAAAAATCTGTTAATGATAATATTTCTCATAAAAAGTAACTTTTGACATTTATCTCAATTTAAAGAATTCACTAATTTCTCCAATCCTTGGCAATCCCGATTATTGGAAAGAAAAGTCAGTTCTTCCCTTTTTTATTAGACAAATCTATCGGCCAGCATTGCACTTAGCTGCGCCAGGAAAAATTCTTATAGGAGCAGATATATACGCGTTATCCGGCGATCTAATTAAGGTAAGATTTTTCAGTTTATTCAGAATGATGTATCAGGGCCAAGACGCAGCATTGCTGACGTCCAAAATTTACCATGGTAAATTGACTGTCAATTATTGAAAGGTTATAGGTTTGTCACATTGTATTATACACTTCTGGAAATGGAAAAAAGAACACATTGACACCGGTGTGTCAGACCCACCATACTTGCTCCGAACACTGCGAGAGGGCTGTACAAGCAATGATCACACGCACAGCACAGCGGACACACCAGGAACCCCGGTGTTGGCGCTAGCTGCGCAGCATTTGTGCACCGCCGCCGTCAGTGTCAGCCAGTTTGCCATGGCATACGGAGCTCCATCGCAGTCTTTAACACTGGTAGCAAGCCGCGACAGCGTGGACGTGAGCCTTATGTGCAGTTGACGGACTTTGAGCGAGGGCGTATAGTGGTCACGCGGGAGGCCGGGTGGACGTACCGCCTAATTGCTTAACACGTGGGGCGTGAGGTCTCCACAGTACATCGATGTTGTCGCCAGTGGTCGGCGGAAGGTGCACGTACCCGTCGACCTGGGACCGGACTGCAGCGACGCACGGATGCACGCCAAGACCGTAGGATCCTACGCAGTGCCGCAGGGGACCGCACCGCCACTTCCCAGAAAATTAGGGACACTGTTGCTCCTGGGGTATCGGCGAGGACCATTCGCAACCGTCTCCATGAAGCTGGGCTACAGTCCCGCACACCGTTAGGCCGTCTTCCGCTCACGCCCCAACATCGTGCAGCCCGCCTCCAGTGGTGTCGCGACAGGCTTGAGTGGAGGGACGAATGGAGACGTGTCGTCTTCAGCGATGACAGTCGCTTCTGCCTTGGTGCCAATGATGGTCGTATGCGTGTTTGGCGCCGTGCAGGTGAGCGCCACAATCAGGACTGCATACGACCGAGGCACACAGGGCCAACACCCGGCATCATGGTGTGGGGAGCGATCTCCTACACTGGCCGTACATCTCTGGTTATCGTCGAGGGGACACTGAATAGTGCACGGTACATCCAAACCGTCATCGAACCCATCGTTCTACCATTCCTAGACAGGCAAGGGAACTTGCTGTTCCAACAGGACAATGCACCTCCGCATGTATCCCGTGCCACCCAACGTGCTCTAGAAGGTGTAAGTCAACTACCCTGGACAGCAAGATCTCCGGATCTGTTCCCCATGTTTGTGACCGGATGAAGCGTCGTCTCACGCGGTCTGCACGTCCAGCACGAACGCTGGTCCAACTGAGGCGCCAGGTGGAAATGGCATGTCAAGCCGTTCCACAGGACTACATCCAGCATCTCTACGATCGTCTCCATCGGAGAATAGCAGTCTGCATTGCTTCGAAAGGTGGATATACACTGTACTAGTGCCGACATTGTGCTGTTGCCTGTGTCTATGTGCCTGTTGTTCTGTCAGTGTGATCATGTGATGTATCTGACCCCAGGAATGTGTCAATTATGTTTCGCCTTCCTGGGGCAATGAATTCACGGTGTTCTTATTTCAATTTCCAGGAGTGTATTTTCACTGTTGGGTAGTTACGCTAAATGATAGTATTGTTCATATTATTTTATTTTGTGGGGAGGTTACACTTGGTATTTTTGTGGGGAGGTTACATGCTCTGCTGCCTTAACTATTTCATCTCTCGTAGCTACCTGTTCGTTTTTTATTGTATTCGTTCACCTGTTCTAGTCAATGATTGCCCAATGCTCCATCTCAAACTCTCAACAACCTCTTGTACTTTCAAGTTATCTAGGTGTCATCTCCTTAAATTACTACCTTTTTGCAATTTCTTTAGTTTTAATCTAGATTTCATAACCAATAAATTACGGTCAGAGTCCACACCTAACCCTGAAAAAGTCTTACAGTTTAAAATCTGTTTCCGAAATCTCCATCTCACTATTATATAATCAGTATGGAACCTTCCTTTCTCTCCAGGTCTCTTCCACGAACATAACCTTCTTTCTTGATTCTTTTACCAAGTGTTACCGATGATTAAATTATGCACTGTGTAAAATTCTACCAGCTGGCATCCGTTTTCATTTCCTTCCCCACTCCATATTCACCTGCTATTTTTCCTTCTCTTCCTTTTGATAATATGTAATTCGAGTCCCCGATCGCAATTAAATTTTCATCTTCCTTAGCTATCTGAATAATTTCTTTTATCGCACCATACAATTCTTCAATACCTGTGAAGCTAGTTGGCATATAAACTTATACTACTGTGGTGTGTGTGGGCGTCTTGTCTATCGTTGTTACGATAATGCTTTCAATATTCTGTTCATAGTAGCTTACTCCCATTCTTATTTTCTTGTTCATCAATAAATGTGCTTATGCGTAACATCTATTTGGTTTTGAATTTATAATCCTGTATTCATCTGATCAGCAATTCTCTTACTCCCGCCACCTAACATTACTAGTTCTCACCATATCTAAGTTAAATTTTCTAACCAGCCTGCCCTATTAAGAAATTTAACATTCCACCCTCCGATAAGTAGAACGTCGGTTTTGTTTCTCCTGACGACGACATCCTTCTGAGCAGCCCCGCCAGGCGAGTGAATGTAAGAAAAAGTTTCTAATTTCTGAGCAAATTTACATCAAATTCTTCTTCTCTTTCTTCTCCACGGTGCCGGAATATTATTTCATATCTGGCAATGTTAATGGAAACGGGTGGTCAGATGTCCTTCCTCCTGGCACGAGTTGCAGTTCCTCCCTCCACAGGATTATGGTAGCCCATCTGCCTGAGTCTAGCGTAATCTCAAGCGCAAGTGTTCAACAGTGTCCACCCAGACGAATTCAGGCTAGGCCAGACACCGACCCCCGTCGTTAATCGGCCGGGCGGATTCGATCTGGGGCGGGGGCACCTCCTCGTCTGGGAGACAGAGCTTTTCATTCTTTCTTTTTCGCTGCTCTTTAATATCCTGACATATTAAAACTGTGTGCCACATCAGGACTCGAAAATCGGAGTTTTGAAATTTCTAAGACTGGATGTAATGAACTGCTATATATATATATATATATATATAATGACTTTTGAACACTATTAAGGTAAATACATTGTTTGTTCTCTGTCTAAATCTTTCATTTGCTAACTATGCTTATCAGTAGTTAGTGCCTTCAGTAGTTTGAATCTTTTATTTAGCTGGCAGTAGTGGCACTCGCTCTGTTGCAGTAGTTCGAGTAACGAAGATTTTTGTGAGGTAAGGGATTTGTGAAAGGTATATGTTAATGTCAGTCAGGGCCATTCTTTTGTTGCAATTATTAAAAGTTAGATTGCGTTGCGCTATAAAAATAATATGTGTCAGTTTAAACGCAGTCATGTATATTATTTCTAAGGGGACGTTTCAAAGGTTGTTGTTTTTGTTGCGGTCTTCAGTACTGAGCCTGGTTTGATGCAGCTCTCCGTGCTACTCTATCCTTTGGAAGCTTCTACGTCTCCCAGTAACTGGTTCAAATGGCTCTGAGCACTATGGGACTTAACATCTGCGGTCATCAGTCCCCTAGAACTTAGAACTACTTAAACCTAACTAACCTAAGGAAATCACACACATCCATGCCCGAATCGGCGACTGTAGCAGTCGCGCGGTCCTGGACTGAGCGCCTTAACCGCGAGACCATCGCGGCCGGCTACTCCCAGTAACTACTGCAACCTACATCCTTCTGAATCTGCTTAGTGTATTCATGTCTTGGTCTCCCTCTATGATTTTTACCCTCCACGTTGCCTTCCAATACTAAATTGGTGATCCCTTGATGCCTCAGAACATGTCGTACCAACCAATTCCTTCTTCTAGTCAAGTTGTGCCACAAAGTTCTCTTCTCCCCAATCCTATTCAATACCCCCTCATTAGTTATGTGATCTACCCATCTAATCTTCAACATTCATCTGCAGCACCACATGCCAAAAGCTTCTATTCTCTTCTTGTCCAAACTATTTATCGTCCATGTTTCACTTCCATACATGGCTACACTCAATACAAATACTTTCAGAAACGACTTCCTAACAATTAAAATGTATACTCGATGTTATCAAATTTCTCTTCTTCAAAAACGCTTTCCTTGCCATTGCCAGTCTACATTTTATATCCTCTCTACTTCGAACATCATCAGTTATTTTGCTTCCCAAATAGCAAAACACCTTTATTACTTTAAGTGTCTCATTTCCTAATCTAATTCCCTCAGCATCACCCGACTTAATTTGACTACATTCCATTATCCTCGTTTTCCTTTTGTTGATGGTCATCTTATATCCTCCTTTCAAGACACTATCCATTCCGTTTAACTGCTCTTCCAAGTCCTTTGCTGTCTCTGACAGAATTACAATGTCATCAGCAAACCTCAAAGCTTTTATTTCTTCTCCATGGATTTTAATACCTACTCCGAATTTTTCTTTTGTTTCCTTCTCAGCTTGCTCAATATACAGATTTAATAACATCGGGGAGAGGCTGCAACCCTGCCTCACTCCCTTCCCAATCACTGCTTCCCTTTCGTGTCCCTCGAGTCTTGTAACTGCCATCTGGTTTCTGTACAAATTGTAAATTGCCTTTCGCTCCCTGTATTTTACCCCTGTCACATTTAGAATTTGAAAGAGAGTATTCCAGTCAACAATGTCAAAAGCTTTCTCTAAGTCCACAAATGCTAGAAACGTAGGTTTGCTTTTCCTTGATGTAGCTTCTAAGATTAGTCGTAGGGTCAGTATTGCCTCACGTGTTCCAATATTTCTACGGAATCCAAACTGATCTTCCCCAAGGTCGGCTGGTACTAGTTTTTCCATTCGTCTGTAAAGAATTCGCGTTAGTATTGTGCAGATGTGACTTATTAAACTGATAGTTCGCTAATTTTCACATCTGTCAACACCTGCTTTCTTTGTGATTGGAATTATTATATTCTTCTTGAAGTCTGAGAGTATTTCGCCTGTCTCGTACATCTTGCTCCCCAGATAGAGTTTTGTCAGGACTGGCTTTCTCAAGGCTATCAGTAGTTCTGATGGAATGTTGTCTACTCCCGGGGCCTTGTTGCGACTCAGGTCTTTCAGTGCTCTGTCAAACTCTTGACGCAGTATCATATCTCAAATTTAATCATCATCTGCAACCTCTTCCATTTCCATAATATTATCATCAAGTACATCGTCCTTGTATAGAGCCTCTATATTCTCATTCCACCTTTATGCTTCCCTTCTTTGCATAGAACTGGGTTTCCATCTGAGCTCTTGATATTCATACAAGTGGTTCTCTTTTCTCCATCCTACATCCTTACATTTATCCTCTAGCCATCCCTGCTTAGACGTTTTGCGCTTCCTGTCGATCTCATTTTTTAGACGTTTGTATTCCTTTTTGCCTGCTTCATTTACTGCATTTTTATATTTTCTCCTTTCATCAATTAAGTTCAATATTTCTTCTGTTACCCAAGGATATCTAGCAACCGTCCCTCGTCTTTTTACCTACTTTATCCTCTGCTGCCTTCACTACTTCATCTCTCAAAGCTACCTATTCTTCTTCTACTGTATTTCTTTCCCCCATTCCTGTCAATTGTTTCCTTATGCTCTCCTTGAAACTCTGTACAACCTCTGGTTCTTTCAGTTTATCCAGGTCCCATTTCCTTAAATTCCCACCTTTTAACAGTTTCTTCGGTTTTAATCTACAGTTCATAACCACTAGATTTGGTCAGAGTCCACATCTGCCCTGGAAATGTCTTACAATTTAAAACCTAGTTCCTAAATCTCTGTCTTACTATTGTACAATCTATCTGATACCTTTTAGTATCTCCAGGGTTCTTCCATGTATGCAACCTACTTTTATGATTCCTGAACCAAGTGTTAGTAATGATTAAGTTGTGCTGTGTGCAAAATTATACCAGGTGGCTTCCTCTTTCACCTCTCTCCCCCAGTCCATATTTACCTACTACGTTTCCTTCTCTCCCTCTTCCTACAACCGAATTCCAGTCACTCATGACTATTAAATTTTCGTCTCCCTTCACTATCTGAACAATTTCTTTTATTTCATCTTTTCTCTGCCTCGTGTTGACTAGGTTTTGTGTGATGTCCTTTGGTTAGTTAGGTTTAAGTAGTTCTAAGTTGTAGGGGCTGATGACCATAGATGTTCAGTCCCATAGTGCACAGAGACATTTGAACAATTTTTTTTATTTCATCATACATTTCTTCAATTTATTCGTCATCTGCAGAGCTAGTTGGCATATAAACTTGTACTACTGTGGTAGGCATGGGCTTCGTGTCTATCTTGGCCACAATAATGCGTTCACTATGCTGTTTGTAGTAGCTTACCCGCACTCCTATTTTTTTATTCATTATTAAACCTACTCCTGCATTACCCCTATTTGACTTTGTATTTATAACCCTGTATTCGCCTGACCAAAAGTCGTTTTCCTCCTGCCACCGAACTTCACTAATTACCACTATATCTAACTTTAACCTATCCATTTTCCTTTATAAATTTTCTAACCTACCTGCCCAATTAAGGGATCTGACATTCCACGCTCCGATCCGTAGAACGCCAGTTTTCTTTCTCCTGATAACGACGTCCTCCTGAGTAGTCCGTACCCGGAGATCCGAATGGGGGACTATTTTACCTCCGGAATATTTTACCCAAGAGGACACCATCATCATTTAATCATACAGTAGAGCTGCATGCACTCGGGAAAAATTACGGCCGTAGTTTACCCTTGCTTTCAGCCGTTCGCAGTACCAGCACAGCATGGCCGTTTTGGTTATGTTACAAGGCCGGATCAGTCAATCATCCAGACTGTTGCCCTTGCAACTACTGAAAAGGCTGCTGCCCCTCTTCAGGAACCACACGTTTGTCTGGCCTCTCAATAGATACCCCTCCGTTGTGGTACGGCTGTCTGTATCGCTGAGGCACGCAACCTCCCCACAAGCGGCAAGGTCCATAGTTCATGGGGGTTGGGTGTAGTGTCGTTTTGAATTTTTTTTCTTGGGTGACTTTGCATGATGCCACTCCATTGGTTGCCTCTTAGTCTCTAGTGAAAAATTATGGAGCCATGTGTCATGACCTGTCACAATTCTTACAAGTAATTCATCCCCACCATTCCCGTAGTGCTCCAAAAGCTTGTTTCTTTGTGAGCCACTGTCAACATCCTGGGAACCCACCTAGCACAAACCTTTTTTAACGCCAACACTTTCAGTATTCTGCAAACACTTCCTTCCCCTGTCCCAGCGTGACAATTCGTTCACTGTAATGCGTCTGTCAGCAGTCGCCAATTCGTTCGTTATCTCTCTGTGCATTGTCTGGAGTGTGTGCATTACGAGGCCTGCCGTTTCGAGGACATTCCTCAATACTGCCGTGCCGGCTTTCATCACGTAACCTTCTTGCCCACCGACTAACTGTACTGCGATCGACATACACCTTTTTCAACCTCTTGTGGATGTTTCGCACTGTCTCGTTTCACAGCACAGGAATTCTATGACAGCATGTTGCTTCTGACAAACGTCAAGTGTAGCAGTCATCGTGAAGATATGCTGTAACGGTGCCACTCACGGGAACTGGTTGAACTAAATTTGAAAACAAGCGGGAAGGTTGTATCTACTCACTGTAAAACTTTCACACATGCTGAATGAAAACTGTATTTTTACAAAAATTGTGTGGATTTCTTTTGGAGTGACCCTCGTTGATTAGAAAGCTGTTTGTTTCCTAGCTATCATCGCGGAAAGGGGAAAGATATGAGTGATCTAATACGCTTTGAACAATATGTATGTATCCAGCATCCAAACTTCCTGAAGCAGGTTGAGAGGACGCTGTTTATATTCCAGGAGTGCTCATTGTATCTTCTCCGTAACTGACTTCTTATTACGTGTAGCCATTCGGAGTGGGCAATAATCAATTATGACTTCCGAAGATTTGTGCCTATGTGCGAGGCAGATACAAGGTTCGATCGGCTGTACGGGTGGGACTGTTCAAAACATTGAGCCAGAACTGATAATTTAAATGTGAACTTCTACCGGAAGTGTTCGTAACAATACTGCACAGAAGATTGAAAACGTTACGTAATTGGGCATGAGGATGGAGAGAAGCGGAAATCAGGCGGTGCTTGACTGCGGAGAGCAATAGCCAGCAGCGCTAAGGCAGCCAGTTTTCTGCGAAGCAGAACTGAAGAGCGGCCACCGGTTTCACGGCTGGCAGGTTATTAGCGAGCAGGCAAGCAAGTTGAACGGAGCGTACCTTTCAGTTATTCCTTCCGTCAGGGCTATAACGTTTTAATAAGATACGTGATTCAGCAAAGAGGAAATGGGAGAGGAGATAAACGGATAGATAGGCGAGGACAGAGAGCGAGAGAGACAGAAAGAGGAAGAAAGAGAGAGGAAGAAGAGAGAGAGAGAGAGAGAGAGAGAGAGAGAGAGAGAGAGACAGAGAGGCACGGTTGGTTTCTATCCGAAGCGACGTGATTATCAGCGAAGAGGAGAAAAAGCGCTGATTGCAGGCATAAAAGTCAATCTCCGGTCCCCGGCGGGCGGCTGCAGGTTGAGGGGTGGGCAGCGCTAATCTCTCGGGGAAGGCAGCACTGGGTGCTGAGTGGCCGAGTGATTGCGAGCACGGGCACACCAGTGACCAGGCGCGGCGAAGCTCGTTATAAAACGGGCGCTCGCAACACACACACACGTCCCACTCCACACTGACTCGTTTGTCCCTTATTTGTCCGTAACTGCCGTTTGATGTCGCACATCGCACACTCGGGTGACGTCTGACTGCGTCGACTGAAATTACGCTCACGTATGGCAATTAGAAACGAATACAAGTCGGCACAGTGACAAGTTGCCATGTCAGTACAGCATTATAATGAAGTTATTGTTCAGTACATTCCCACAGGTAAGATTCGGGTCATTTTTGCCTAGGTCTTAGACTTAGTCTTGTTTCCTACAACATGTTAAAGAAACCGAGATTAACATGTCTGATTAACTTTAACACTTACGCTATATCAGCAAATCAATCTGAAGGCATATTATTTAGATTCCCCCCCCCCCCCCCCATGAACCATGGACCTTGCCGCTGGTGGGGAGGCTTGCGTGCCTCAGCGATACAGATAGCCGTACCGTAGGTGCAACCACAACGGAGGGGTATCTGTTGAGAGGCCAGACAAACGTGTGGTTCCTGAAGAGGGGCAGCAGCCTTTTCAGTAGTTGCAGGGGCAACAGTCTGGATGATGGACTGATCTGGCCTTGTAACAATAACCAAAACAGCCTTGCTGTGCTGGTACTGCGAACGGCTGAAAGCAAGGGGAAACTACAGCCGTAATTTTTCCCGAGGGCATGCAGCTTTACTGTATGATTAAATGATGATGGCATCCTCTTGGGTAAAATATTCCGGAGGTAAAATAGTCCCCCATTCGGATCTCCGGGCGGGGACTACTCAAGAGGATGTCGTTATCAGGAGAAAGAAAACTGGCGTTCTACGGGTCGGAGCGTGGAATGTCAGATCCCTTAATCGAGCAGGTAGGTTAGAAAATTTAAAAAGGGAAATGGATAGGTTAAAGTTAGATATAGTGGGAATTAGTGAAGTTCGGTGGCAAGAGGAACAAGACTTCTGGTCAGGTGACTACAGGGTTATAAACACAAAATCAAATAGGGGTAATGCTGGAGTAGGTTTAATAATGAATAGGAAAATAGGAATGCGGGTAAGCTACTACAAACAGCATAGTGAACGCATTATTGTGGCCAAGATAGATACGAAGCCCACACCTACTACAGTAGTACAAGTTTATATGCCAACTAGCTCTGCAGATGACGAAGAAATTGAAGAAATGTATGATCAAATAAAAGAAATTATTCAGATAGTGAAGGGTGACGAAAATTTAATAGTCATGGGTGACTGGAATTCGGTAGTAGGAAAAGGGAGAGAAGGAAACGTAGTAGGTCAATATGGACTGGGGCAAAGAAATGAAAGAGGAAGCCGCCTGGTAGAATTTTGCGCAGAGCACAACTTAATCATAGCTAACACTTGGTTCAAGAATCATAAAAGAAGGCTGTATACATTTAAGAAGTCTGGAGATACTGACAGGTTTCAGATAGACTATATAATGGTACGACAGAGATTTAGGAACCAGGTTTTAAATTGTAAGACATTTCCAGGGGCAGATGTGGACTCTGACCACAATCTATTGGTTATGACATGTAGATTAAAACTGAAGAAACTGCAAAAAGGTGGGAATTTAAGGAGATGGGACCTGGATAAACTAAAAGAACCAGAGGTTGTACGGAGTTTCAAGGAGAGCATAAGGGAGCAATTGACAGGAATGGGGGAAAGAAATACAATAGAAGAAGAATGGGTAGCTTTGAGGGATGAAGTAGTGAAGGCAGCAGAGGATCAAGTAGGTAAAAAGACTAGGGCTAGTAGAAATCCTTGGGTAACAGAAGAAATATTGAATTTAATTGATGAAAGGAGAAAATATAAAAATGCAGTAAATGAAGCAGGCAAAAAGGAACACAAACGTCTCAAAAATGAGATCGACAGGAAGCTGTGAGGACGGGTCGTGAGTCTTGGTTGGGTAGCTCAGCTGGTAGAGCAATTGCCCACGAAACTCAAAGGTCCCGAAATCGAGTCTCGGCCCGGTACACAATTTTAATCCGTCAGTTGTCTGAAATTTTGTGGAGGAATGTCAGCCCATTTTTCTCAAAAGCCTAACCTAGCCTGGTATTGATGTTGGACGCTCGGGTCTGAAGCGAAGTCGACCTTCTAACGCATCTCAGAGAAATTCCATTGCGTTCAGATAGGACTTCTGGACACGCCAGTGCATTTCAGGAATATTACTGTCCACAAACCATTGCATCATAGATGCTGCCTTGTGACAGAGTGCATTGTCATGCCGATAGAAACAATCAACGTCTCCGAATATTTCCTCTGCTGTAAGAAGGGCGCAATGCTGTAAAATCTGTACATATCCTTACGGATTTAGTGTTTTCTCAAGCGCAATATGAGGAGCACACGCTATCCACAAATACACCCCACACAGTAACACCATTTCCACCGTCCTTCACAGTTGGCATTACACATGACGGCAGTTAACGTTTACTAGGCATTCACCATACGCACTTCCTTCTATTGGATTACCACAAGCTATAGCGTGACTTATCATTCCAAATCACTCATTACTAGTCCACCCACGAGTACAGGAGTGTGAAGCTTATGAGTGACCTGCTCACCTATTGTACTTTGTTACTACGCTCAGTCACCGTGCTATCCGGACTGCTGGTGGCGATTTGGAACTCATGAGTGATTCCTTCCACATGGCACAGTATGACGCATCACTCCAGGTCACTCAATACCATTCCTCCAAGACTACAGGAAGGTTTGGCTTATGAGGGAGCTAATAAAGGCGAAGGGTGGACACACCCTACTTGAATGTCCACTAATAGGTGATTTTGACCAAATTGTGCTTGAGACAATAGTCTACATCTGTTGCTGATGAGTGACATTCAGTTTAAACTAAGATGAGCAGATGTTATCTAGCCTAATGTATACACAGGATTAACCATAATTCCACCGAAATAATTTTGGACGTTGTTCGTGTATTCTTTATGAATATTTTGGTATAACGCACATATGGTTATCAGTGGCTCGTTATAGAGAATTTGCGTTTCGTTTGATTTCCTGCATTTACTTACCTTTCTATCTGTATTGCATTAAAAATATCCTCATACCACTGCAAATGTCAATGGTATGCACCGTGTGTCGTGTTTGGAAACACTCAGTAGTCTCACAACAATACATCCACTCTACTCTTCGATCTAAAGACTATGTTTAGTACTGCTCGGTTTTGTCTCGTTTTGCGCCCTCCGCTCTCCCCCCCCCCCCTTCCCCCGCCCTGCTGAGTTACAGTTAGACAGCAGTACAGATAGTTTCACTTATGGAGAGTTTTCCGAAACGCATCTCTTCTGTGAGTTCATGAGACTGCATTGGAAGAGCGGCCCAACGGCGCTATCCTGGGTTAGTCTCGCGTCGACGACAATCTTCTTACACCACTGCTGCATCTGTTTGAGAATTGTACCATTACTCTATGTTTTGTGTTGTCTTGTTACAGACTTCTTCCCTTTTGTGTAAGTATTTTGCTATAGCTCAAGGTAATATGGGTGACACACTGAATAATTTCATCGTTACTATGGAACAAGCCACCAGAGACGACGTGTTCCTTAAGCGATAACACTTAGAAAGTACCACTGAAAAACCTTCGAAATTTTATCGGAGGGAGTTCTGTTTGACACAGTACACGAATGTAGGAGGAGGAGATTAGTGTTTAACGTCCCGTCGACAACGAGGTCATTAGAGACGGAGCGCAAGCTCGGGAGAGGGAAGGATGGGGAAGGAAATCGGCCGTGCCCTTTCAAAGGAACCATCCCGGCATTTGCCTGAAGCGATTTAGGGAAATCACGGAAAACCTAAATCAGGATGGCCGGACGCGGGATTGAACCGTCGTCCTCCCGAATGCTAGTCCAGTGTGCTAACCACTGCGTACACGAATGTAACGTAACGCGTATGCTGGCAAGATGAAAGTTTAGAGATGTATAATTTAAGAATATTCAAAATTTTCAAATTCGAAAAAATCATCGTAAGTCGTTCGCGCACCCGTCGTGTCTGAGGGAACTCCAGTGGCTCGGCGACGAGGTGGGCACTGCAGCTAAGTGCCCACCAACCCACCTATCCCCAGACCGGATTACTGTCCCTCCTCAGTTTCTTAGGGGTCATGGAATTAAGATGAAATTTAATCATGTTGGTGTTATGACTGTTTGTAATAGTATGCCCGATTGGCGGCGGACGGACGAACGCGGGACTTCGAAACTTTTTAGTGTCTCACTGATGAGTTTGTTATTCTATTCGCGCTTTGTTATCCTGGGTATTCGGAAATTCACGTTACAAACTGCTAGTACGTCCAGTACGGAGTGAGTACATGATACTTTGAATAGGTGTCTATGGCCGGAAACGTGTTGCTCCCGTTCTATGACGGTTTCATTTCGCCCGTTTAACTCGTTTCTGCTTGAGGAATTGAATTAGGCGGGAAACAGCACTGTAATTGGATAACAGTTATAAAGGAAACATTCATTTATCACTTAAACACATTTGCTTTTATTAACACTCAAAAAATTACGCGTTTACATTATTTCAAAACAGAAAAGAACCCAACATACTGTACGTACAGAACAGTACTGATACAATACAACAGCGGCTAGATGTGGCAACCGCCATTGTCGTTATAGACATTGTACCTACAAAGCATGCTCTCGTGCATACTCTCCATCCCAAGTGGTTTCTCTTCAGTTTTTAGTGCAGCGGCCAGAACTCCTGACAGCATATCTTCCTCAGTCCCTCCAAGAGTCTTGTAAATTAAACTTTGCATACGACCCCGCAAGTATCCTTCATCCTGTCTACCGTACTGCAGACCAGGACAAGAAACTCTCAGACTTTTCTCTTTCCCGCTGCAGACGTGGTAGCTTTTCACATCTGAACTGAAACCGTCGCAGAACGAAAACGGTAGTTTCTCGGACATGAGTTCTCATTTAATATATTATGTACTCATTCCTTTCTACAAATTCAAGAAGTTCGTAACGGGAATTTTCAGACACCCTGATAAGTCAGCGTTCCTGCGTTGTTATTATTGGTTGAGATACCTGGCCATTGTGTTCATCGTGTGTACCGATGGCATCCAATAATTTACAAGATTGTCTTACATATTGAAAGTGACTATAATACGAATGTTGATTCTGCTAATGTTATTGATGTTCCGCATGGTTCAGCGGTGTTTGATGCTGGACGTATTGATTTCGCTTTAGCTAATTTTGCTGTTGAAGTTGAGCAAGCTTGATTGGCTTTTGCTATTGTACGGATAGAGTCAGCTCTTCCTTCGTTGGGCACGAGCTTGGATAATTTTCCACCTCTTCACCTTATCACATACAGAGCATGATCCGTAGGTCAGTTCTTTGTTTCTAAGAGAACTGAAGTGTCTCCTCAATTTGTATTGACAAATTTGTGTGTGTGTGAACCACTGCCGTCGGAGAAGTGGGTTACGTGTCTCAGCAATACAGATAGCCATAACGTACATGCAACCACGACGGAAGGATTGGGGGGTGAGGTCAGGCGGGAGTGTGTGTGTGTCTCTGTTGAGAGACCAGACAAACGCATGGTTCCTGAACAGAGACAGACGCCTTTTCAGTAGTTACAGGGGTGACAATCTGAATGATTGAATGATCTGGCCGTGTAACGTCAATAAAAAAGTCAATGCTGTCCTACGAAAGCCTGAAAGCAAGGGTAAAATTTTCCGGAGCTAAAATATTCCCCGATTCGGATCTCCTGGCGGGGACTACTCATGGGGATGTCGTCATCAGGAGAAACAAAACAGGCATTCTACGAATCGGGCCGTAGCATGTTAAATCCCTTAATCGGCAGATAGAATAAAGAATTTAAAAAGGAAAATTGATCTGTGGAAGTTAAATATAGTGGGAATGAGTGAATTTCGGTGGCAGGAGGGAAAGGCCGTTCTGTCGGGTGAATACAGGGTTATAAATACAAAATCAAATAGGGGTAATGCACGAGTAGATTTAATCATGAATAAGAAAACAGGAACACGGGAAAGCTACTATGAATAGCATAGTGAGCTCTTTATCGTAGCCACAATAGACGCGAAGCCAACACACACTACAATAGCACAAGTGTATATGTCAACTAGCTCCGCAGATGATAAAGAGGTTGAAGAAATGTATGACAAACCAACAGAAATTATTCAGATAGTTAAGGGATACGAAAATTTAATAGTAATGGGGGCCTGTAATTCGATAGTAGGAAAAGGAACATAAAGAAAATAGTACGTGAATATGGACTGGGCAAAAGGAATTAAAGAGGAAACCGCCTGGTAGGGTTTTGCACAAAGCATAATCTCATCATCACTAACATTTCGTTTGTGAATGTTAAGAGAAGTTGGTATACGTGGAGGAGAACTGTAGACACCGGAAGTTATCAGGCTGATGGTTCAAATGGCTCTGAGCACCATAGGACTTGAACATCTGAGTCCCCTAGAATTTAGAACTACTTACACCTAACTAACCTAAGGACATCACACACATCCATGCCCGAGGCAGGAATCGAAACTGCGACCGTAGCGGTCGCGCGGATTCAGACTGAAGCACCTAGAACCGCTCGGCCACAGCGGCCGGCTATCAGACTGATCATATAATGCTAAAACAGAGATTTAGGCACGAGGTTTTAAATTGTGACATATTTACAGGGACAGATCTGGGCTCTAACCACTATTTACTTGTTACGAACTGTAGATTAAAACTGAAGAAATTGGAAGAAGGTCGGAAATTAAGGAGATAGGACCTGGAAAAGTTGAAAGAACCAGAGGTTTTTGAGCATTTCGAACAGACCATTGGGCAACAGTTGACTAGAATAGGGGAAAGAAGCGAAGTGGAAGACGAATGGATAGCTTTAAGAGAAGAAATAGTGAGGAAGCAGAAGTTCAGATAGGTAAAAAGAAGTCTGTTAGAAATCCTTGAATAACGAAGACATATTGAATTTAATTGATGAAAGGAGAAAATGTAAAAATGCAGCAAATGAAGCAGGCAACAGGGAATACAAACGTTTAAAAAATCAAATTTACAGGAAGTGCAAAATAGCTAAGCAGGAATGGCTAGAAGACAAATGTAAGGTTTTAGAAGCCTATTTCAGTAGGGGAAAGATAGGTATCGCCTACAGGTAAATTAAAGAGGCCTTTGGTGGAAGAGAAGCAGTTGTATGAATATCAAGAGCTCAGATGGAAAAACTAGTCCTAAGCAAACAGGTGAATGCTGAAAGATTCAAAGAGTATATGGAGGTTATATATAGGGGAGAAAAACTTGAATGTACGAGCTCCCTAGGCTTGTACAGTGCTTAATCTAACTTAAAGTAATTTATGCTGAAGACAACACACACACACACACACACACACACACACACACACACACACACACAAGCCCAAGGGAGGATTCGAACCTCCAACGCGGGGAACCGCGCGAACCGTGGCAGTGCGCCCGGACCACGCGGCTGCCCCGCGCGACTAATGTAATTTTATGGAAAGGGAGGTTGACGTAGACGAAAATGAGATGGGAGATAGTGTAAGAAGAATTTGACACAGTTCTGAAAGGTCTAGCATTTGTAGACCTAGAGGAGCTATTCACAATGTTGACTGGAATAATCTCTTTGGAAATCTGGTGTTAGCAGGGTTAAAACGCAGAGAGCGAAAGGCTAACTACAACTTGCACTGAAACCAGACTACAGTAATAAGGGCTACGGGATGGATGCTACGGGAATTAGATTAGGAAACAAGATACTTGAAATAGCAGATGAGTTTTGCTATTTGGGCAGCAAGAAAACTTATGATGGCCGAAGTACAGAAGATGTAAAATGTAGACTGGCAATGGGAAGAGAGATTTGTTAACAACGAATATTAATTTTAGTGTTAGCAACTCTTTTTCGAAAGTATTTGTCTGGAACGTAGCAATGCATGGAATTGAAACGTGGGTGATAAACAACTTCGACAAAAAAAGAAAAGAAGTTTCGAAATGTGTGCTACAGTAGACGGTTGAAGACTGGATGGGTAGAGCACGTCACTGAAGAGGAGGCACTGAATAGAGTTGGGCAGAGTTGGGGAGAGTTGGGGAGCTGTGGCACAGCTTGACTGCGGGAACTTTCAGTTGACAGGACACATTCTGAGACATGAATGGATCACCAGTTTAGTATTGGAGGGAAGTGTTGCGGGCAAAAATTGTAGAGGGAGACCAAGAGATGAATACAGCTATCAGATTCAGAAGGATGTAGGTTGCAGTAGTTATTCGGAGATGAAGAGGTACGCACAGGATAGAGTGGAACGGAGAGCTTCTTCATCAAACCTGCCTCCAGACTGAAGACCACAACAGAAACATGTGTGTAAGGATTCGACTTATGCGAAAAATATCGAAAGACGATTGTGTATCTATTTTTCTTAAAGTTTGTGGAAATGATAAGATAGCTGTAGCTTTGACGGCAGGCTGTGCCGTTCCTGACAAAGCGAGCGCCCAGTGGCAGCTAATCGGCGGTTTTACACAAGAAACATGAACCGGTTAGCTGACAGCAGGCCTGGTGTGATCTGACTGAAGTGTACAATGGCAGCTTTTGCAACGTGACGGAAGATGGCTACCGGCGAATACCTTATAATTCGGTAATTATTCGATGTCTAGTTGTAGCGAAAATCCCGTCATGTCAACGTATCCACGGCACTGAGGAGCATTTATTAAGATTGTAATGTCAAAATTATCAATAAAACTACACGAATTAGGTGATCACAGAAACCGAATGCTTTTGCAATAATCATTGAAAATGATTAACTATTGAAGAATTCTTGCTATCGTGATTAAGATGGTGTTAGATGAAAGGGTGCCATGACAGCTGTCATCACAGAAGGCTACACTTTCGTACAAACCTTGCTTATTGCATTTCTGTGTAGGTTAAATATTTTTAATTACGTAAATGTGTCAGATCATCATATTTTCCACAGTAACACAACAAATAAACATAGCGTGAAATTTCTCAAATCTCACCATATGCTACCAAATTACATTTGTCCAGGTTTCTAATAGTTTTCTGATTTATTTAACTCTCCCTTTTCCTCTCCTCCTCTTTCCGCTCTCTGTTCATCTCCTCCTCTCTTCTCCCCCTGTCCATAACCTCGTCTTCCCCTTCTCTACCCATTTCCTCTTCCTCTTCTGTTCATCTCCTCCATCCCCCCCTCCCCTTCCCTCTCTGCCTATCTGTTCCTCGATGTCTCTGTCCACCTACTTTCCTTTCTCTGCCCTCTCCCTCTTCTCCCCCACTCCTCCTCCCTCATCTCTGTCCATCTCAGTTCCCCTGGCTGTCCGTCCATCTACTCCCCTCCCCTTCTCTCTCAATCGCTCTTACCTCGATAAGGGGTTGGTGGTCTTTTCCAGTTTGTAAATACACTCCTGGAAAATGAAATAAGAACACCGTAAATTTATTGTCCCAGGAAGGGGAAACTTTATTGACACATTCCTGGGGTCAGATACATCACATGATCACACTGACAGAACCACAGGCACATAGACACAGGCAACAGAGCATGCACAATGTCGGCACTAGTACAGTGTATATCCACCTTTAGCAGCAATGCAGGCTGCTATTCTCCCATGGAGACGATCGTAGAGATGCTGGATGTAGTCCTGTGGAACAGCTTGCCATGCCATTTCCACCTGGCGCGTCAGTTGGACCAGCGGTCGTGCTGGACGTGCAGACCGCGTGAGATGACGCTTCATCCAGTCCCAAACATGCTCAATGGGGGACAGATCCGGAGATCTTGCTGGCCAGGGCAGTTGACTTACACCTTCTAGAGCACATTGGGTGGCACGGGATACATGCAGACGTGCATTGTCCTGTTGGAACAGCAAGTTCCCTTGCCGGACTAGGAATGGTGGAACGATGGGTTCGATGACGGTTTGGATGTACCGTGCACTATTCAGTGTCCCCTCGACGATCACCAGAGGTGTACGGCCAGTGTAGGAGATCGCTCCACACACCATGATGCCGGGTGTTGGCCCTGTGTGCCTCGGTCGTATGCAGTCCTGATTGTGGCGCTCACCTGAACGGCGCCAAACACGCATACGACCATCATTGGCACCATGGCAGAAGAGACTCTGATCGCTGAAGACGACACATCTCCATTCGTCCCTCCATTCACGCATGTCGCGACACCACTGGAGGCGGACTGCACGATGTTGGGGCGTGAGCGGAAGACGGCCTAACGGTGTGTGGGACCGTAGCCCAGCTTCATGGAGACGGTTGCGAATGGTCCTCGCCGATACCCCCGGAGCAACAGTGTCCCTAATTTGCTAGGAAGTGGCGGTGCGGTCCCCTACGGCACTGCGTAGGATCCTACGGTCTTGGCGTGCATCTGTGCGTCGCTGCGGTCCGGTCCCAGGTCGACGGGCACGTGCACCTTCCGCCGACCACTGGCGACAACATCGATGTACTGTGGAGACCTCACGCTCCACGTGTTGAGCAATTCGGCGGTACGTCCACCCGGCCTCCCGCATGCCCACTATACGCCCTCGCTCAAAGTCCGTCAACTGCACATACGGTTCACGTCCACGCTGTCACGGCATGCTACCAGTGTTAAAGACTGCTATGGAGCTCCGTATGCCACGGCAAACTGGCTGACACTGACGGCGGCGGTGCACAAATTCTGCGCAGCTAGCGCCATTCGACGGCCAACACCGCGGTTCATGGTGTGTCCGCTGTGCCGTGCGTGTGATCATTGCTTGTACAGCCCTCTCGCAGTGTCCGGAGCAAGTATGGTGGGTCTGACACACCGGTGTCAATGTGTTCTTTTTTCCACTTCCAGGAGTGTAATATGTGTCCCAAATTTCGCTGAAATCGTACCAAGGGCTTTGGATGAGCTTCTTACCCGTAGCACACACGTCAAATGTATTTGAAATACATTTATCATACATAATTCACATGAATTTCTACAAATGAACACAGCAGAAAAAGTTTTGCACCAACCCGGTTTCCAGAACTCCTGAAGATAGACGTTCACTGTGGATACTGTATCACAGACACAGTCCCTTTGACTGTTCACAGATATCGCTAAATCTACCCAAAAATGTAAAGAATCATTCATAAGCAGCGCCTATTAGACAAAAAAAGGGGTCCGACAATCGATCAGTTCCAGTCATTCCACCAGGAAGAAGGTAAACGGCTCGTGCTCTCTGTAGTTCAACCATGCATGACGGTGAATACCGCAGTTCGATCACGTCAACATTATTACTTTGTGCCAGGAAGGGCTCTCAACAAGGGAGTGTCCAGGCGTCTTGGAGTGAACCAAAGCATTTGTTGTTCGGACATGGAGGAAATACAGAGAGGATAGCAACTGTTGATGACGTGCCTCGCTCAGGCCGCCCAAGGGCTACTACTGCAGGGGATGACCGCTAACTACGGATTATGGCTCGGAGGAACCCTGACAGCAACTCTACCGTTTTGAATATTGCATTTCCTGCAGCCATAGGACGTCGTGTTACAACTCAAACTGGGCGCAATTGGTAGCATGATGTGCAGGTTCACTCCCGACGTTCATGGCGAGATCCATGTTTGCAACCACAACATCATGCAGCACGGTACAGATGCCGATGGACAGCTGAGGATTGGTATCACGTCCTCTTCACCGATGAGTGTCACATTTGCCTTCAACCAGACAATAGTCAACCCGGTCAGGCTGAACGCCCTGGACACACTGTCCAGCGAGTCCAGCAAGATGGAGGTTCCCTCATGTTTTGGGGTGGCATTATGTGGGGCCGACGTACGCCACTGGTGGTCATGGAAGACGCCGTAACGGCTGGAAGATGATTGCCATCCTCCGACTGATACTACAACAATTTCTGGAGCATTGGCGAGGCATTAGTCTCCACGGACGACCATTCGCCCCCCCCCCCTCCATCATTCATATCTTGTGAATGACTTCCTTCAGGATAACGACATCGCTCGACTAGATTGGCCATCATGTTCTACAGGCATGAACCCTATCGAACATGCCCGGGGTAGATTGAGAAGGGCTGTTTATGAGCAACGTGACCAACCAGCCAGTCTGAGGAATCTACGCCGAATCGGCGTTGGGGAGTGGGACAATTTGGTCCAACAGAAACTCGATGAACTTGTGGATAGTATGCCACAACAAATACAGGCAGGCATCAATGCAAGAGGACGTGCTACTGGGTATTAGAGGTACCGGTGTGTACGGCATGCTGGACCACTACCTCTAGAGGTCTCGCTGTATGGTGGTAAAACATTCAATGTGTGGTTTTCATGAGGAATAAAAAGGGCGGAAATGGTATTTATGTTGAACTCCATTTCAATTTTCTGTACAGGTTCCGGAACTCTTGGAACCGAGGTGATGCAAAACTTGGTTTGATGTGTGTATTTCACCCATATCTGTAGCGAATTTTGCCCAACAGTTTCACTTTCATACAGTTTGGTGTTTATGCAGTCCTATCTCCCGAACTATTGTCGTATAGTGATATAATTTGGGAATATCCAATGGTATATGTGGCTACTGTCTTCAAAATATATTATGGAAAATGTTAGTAATAAAGAATAATAAAGTAAAACTTCAGCAATGATGCGGACATTTGTCAGGCATCTCAGTGTTTATGACGTTATATCTCCTGAACTACATGTCTTACAGGTTTTTTTTATACATTAGTGACTTATGCTGATACTGTCCGCGATATGTGCTGCGAACAGATTTAGTAGTAAAGAAGCAATAAATCATGCATGATGCGGCCGCTTTTCAAGCTTCTAGGTGACTGTGATGTTGTATCTCCAGAACTGTTTGTCGTCAAATGCTAAAACTTTGCTGGTATATTTAGTGATATACGTGAATACTGTCGCAAAGTGTGTCACCAATATAGTTAGTAGTAACGAAACAATAAATTAAAACGTCGTACTCCATGTGACAACGAAGCCTTAATAACCGATAAACTTATTTTCATTCGTCATCTAGTGGGGTCCCTCAGCGAGACAAAGTGTCGTAAAGGTTTCAAAGTACGTGTTATTCTCAGATAATGGATGAAGAAAATTTGGGTATTCGCGTGACGTGGACCACACTGCTTTCTCACCTCCACCTCTACCCCTTTGTTAGGTAGGTGTTCACACCCCCAACAGCGATACTTTGCAGACGGCAAGTGATGTGTGTGCCTAGTTTGTATTTGCTTGTCCAGTTGTTCAGGAGGAGATGTAGAACATACATACACACGTACATACAACAATTTTTATAATATGTATAGATTTCATGTTAAACTGAATTATTGCAAGACCACCATTTCTGCATTTTATTTCACGTGATTAACTGAATAAATTACCAGTTTGTTCAACATAAATTCTGTGGTATCGTCCACGCCAATTTATCAATGGATGATAACACTTTCTGTTATTTAATTATTATTACATTTCATTGCAAGTTCTTGTTGTTTAAAAATAGTTGAACTTGCCAAAGCTTAAACTATTTGGCCGTACGAGCATAAGCTTTAAATATTTCTTCAGCTCTCTTAACAGTGGCCATGAAAGCAGACGTTTAGCGCTCGACCCACTGGCTACGTCATCCACAGTTTCAAATGAACCCACACATCGTCCAACTCTGTCTTTTGCCAAATCTAGGCTCAGAGTTGTCGGCGGTAAGTACCTGCAAGTCTCAAGGTAGCCACCCTAAGTGCCAATGTAACACTGCAGAATACAGTATGCACAGGTTCATCGTGGTGTTATGGTCGCTTTGTGCTGTAGCTGTGATCTCCTTCAGATCCAGAAAAAAGAGGTATTTTAGCATGCTCAGTAGTCAAGTATTACCGTACTGTCTGCATGTCTTCCTCAAAAAGGACGTAACATGTTTCATGGTGTGATTAAATTATGAATAAGGTACGCAGTCTGTCGGTTACATAGGAAACAAGAAATTTTAAAAATGTGCAACATACATCTGCTTCGGTAAAAGAATCAGAGTACTGCATTCCTCAGCAGCAAATCCAGGAGACAGGCGAAATGCACGTACTGCAGGCCTTGGGCGCATTGCGCTCTAATCCGATTAGCGCCGGCGTCTGGCTCGCCAGACAGCTCGGATATTGCTTTCAAGCCGTTATTGTCAACGTTCCACCCCTGAACACAGATGCCGGACTGGTACCCACTTCAGTCTGGAATCAACGGAACCCCAAAAAGTGTTAGAATATTAGTAGAAGGAAATCAAATGTTTTTTTTCTATTTTTATTTCTTTTCTACTTATAGTGTTAAATGGAGCTCCTACATGTCAGTTGCAAAACTAACACCAAGGGCTAAACTCGTTCATATTACGAACTTTCAGCGCTTAACATAATTTGCAGTGTTAATAAACCTGTAATTCAAAAAACTGCCATGTATGCTGTGTTTACAAATTTGCGATGTACGATATTGCAGTGGCTGTGTTATTCACAAATACGATGCAGTGTTCATTAGGAGAGGCACACACGGCCAAAGAAATAGGAAATGCGGCGACTACAGGCGTTCTGAATTACACCGAAGGGCCAAAGAAACTGGTACACCTTCCTAATATCGTGTAGGGCCCCCGCGGGCACGCATAAGTGCTGCAACACGACGTGACATGGACTCGGCTAGTGTCTTTTAGCATATTAATACAAGTGCAATTTCTTTTTCTTGTACCGATTAAAAACACACTAAGGGAGAAACATAATATATGAGAATTATCCAGAAACAACCGTCGTAATAACTATATGACAATGTACGACAAGAATTGGTCCATAGTCTGTAAAAGGTAAGGAATTCTGTCCATGTCTTCATATTTTCAAGTCGTGTATCATCGAGCTTCCAGCACATGCAGCTAGTTATCGACTTGTGATAAGATTTCACAAACAACTGACGCTACAATTGCGTCTCGACGTAATAGTTACATAGTTGTCAACTGTTAGGAATAATTTTATGCTGGCAGTTGAACAATTTTTTCTTTATGTTTGTGTGCCTGTAGATTTATGTTGTGCAATGTTGTGTTATCTTGGGTACCGCGCTAATTAAGTGCAGAGAAATGGTTAGACAGAAACGGAAGATAATAGTGACGTTGAAGAAACTCCAAGTACTTAATCACACGACAGTATATTAGAATCTGATGTTAACATAATGAGTGTTAAGACGACTGAATCCTCCATGCAAGGGACAGAAGATGCCTTTTGTCACACTGGATTCTGAACAATGTTATTTGTAGAGCGAAAGCGCACCTACGGTGTTAAGTAACAGTAATGTGGTAGACACT
The DNA here is from genome assembly GCF_023897955.1 of Schistocerca gregaria. Classification (NCBI taxonomy): domain Eukaryota; kingdom Metazoa; phylum Arthropoda; class Insecta; order Orthoptera; family Acrididae; genus Schistocerca; species Schistocerca gregaria. The sequence goes on along the minus strand of NC_064921.1, from coordinate 484,407,123 downwards.
GAGGGGCACTAGACAGCAGCAACATATCCCTTGCCAGTAATAATACCAGAAAATAATCTAATCACCAGGCTTTCACGAAAGCTGGAACTCCGTGAGCAGAAGCGAGAGGAATGACAGTTCATTATAAAGAGCCAACTTCTCAACGATTTTGAAAAACAACGGGAAGAACAAGAGTTTTAGGAGAGTAGCGGGAGCAAAAACAGATTATTAGGGATAAAACTGTCACAGCACAGTTCAATGAAGCTTTAGCTAGTCGTGACAAAGAAATAGACGCAATGTTGAAGTCATGAATTTGTTACTCACAACAAAGCTGTTGCTGAAAGTATGAGGCAAGATTCAGCTAGTGTTCGTAGCGAGATCAGAACTTCGCAAACTAGCTGCAATGATTTACCACAGATTCTGGGTGAGAGCGTAAGGATAAGCAGTTAACCACATCTGTGGATGAGAAATGTATGAGAGATATTATTAAGGAGGAAGTTAAAATAGAAGTTGAGAATCCAGCTGTCCAAGCAGCCTTTGGCAAGGGGGAGATCTGCCAAGATTTGAAAAAAGAGTTACAGAATATCAGGAGAGTAGTTCAGTCAATTTTCAGTCGGCAAATCTAAACAGGGTGTAGAAATAATAGAAGTTTCAGCTAAGGAACGTACCTCATCCTATTATAAAGTAAAGTAACGTACCTTTTCCACCATCAGGATTTGAGCCAATGTTTCATGGAGGTGTGGCTCTACTTAGCCCACATTTTTCCAGAAGCGAACAGGAGTATGACTGGCATATAATCAGCCAGGCCAACGCTGACCAGTCTAATGCGGGAAGAAAGCTTAGTAAAGCACCGGCACTTTGAGGCGTTTAACGAGGGTAAAAAAGCAATTCATCCTTTTGTTTTCACCAAGAACTTTAGGAGTGTTTTCCTTCGGTCGTGGACCGAGCAATGAAAGATTCAGTTTGCAAGTTCACACATAACTGGAGATGTCTCATTGTGGGCACTCCACGCTGCTGAATGTTGTAGCAGCTTCGCGGAATTTGAGAAGTGTTTTTAGGGCGATTCTGGTCAAGTTCTAGAACGGTTGAGCGATAATATGTTTCATAGGCACGGAAAAAATAAACATTCATATGCTCAAATTGTCCAGTGGTTCCAGGTGGTATGATTTACAATGTCACACACTTCTCAGGAAGGATTCTTACACGCAAACCAATAATCAAGAAAAATAAAGTTATTTTAACCAGCTATCGGCCAAAATAAGTGCTCATATCGTAGCTGTAGTGCTTAAAGGACAGCCAATTTCACGATAAGCTCCACGACAGACTGTTCCGCGTTCGATTGTATGTCATCACATTCCATTAGTTCTCAGCACCCCGTTACACCAGTTCTACATGCATGCTTTAAGACTGAATACCTAGCTGAAAGTCCTGCGTTATTTGTAAGTCCCTAGGAGTTCGCCTTCGATCTTAATGATGCGAACTTTTGTGATGATTGCTGCGGGCCATTTTTTGTAGCGCAAGTTAATGGTTTGTTTCAACAGTTCTTGAATGTCGGCGACTTCCATTTTGTGAAGTCTAATACATACATTCCATAGAAGGTTGATCTCTGCATCTCCCGCACATTCATTTTCTGTCGCCCTCGTGATGCACATGGTGAGTCATTTGCAGCTACTAGTTTTTTGTCGTAACTGTTACACGACGCTTTCAAATGAGCCTTACTGAAGACTGAATTTGCGATCTCGCACTTAAGGGGTTCCCCTGTGAGACAGACCGGACAGTCGTGACGTTCCCAAGTATTCTCTGGTCTCTACGTAGTATGCATCGCACTGCAGCCTTATTACGTGCACCCCGCTTAACACTGCAGAGAAAGAAGCAATTGCTCAATGAGCGTTACCAAGAAAAAACATTTTTTGGGAAAATATGTTCGGAGTTCACACATGGTTTTGGAGTAGCGGCTTTCACTAGCACTCGAAATACCCTCGGGTACAAACACAGCCACTACATGCATTTGAATGAAAATTGTCAGCAATGGCGGCCGAAGATTTTCTCCATACGAAGTCACCCTTGTTCTGCCAACGGCGTTGTCAAAGAGGGTAGAAAAACGGATAACCGTTCTGGGCATTGTCTTGCCCTTGGGGAAGGGAACTACCCTTTAAAGGTGGAAGAATCCTATGTGAAACAGAATGACGATTCATAAGGCAATGGAAATCACTACATTAAGGACACATAATGTGGCCTGTGATTGAAAGAGCGGCTTGATAATTTCTCCATTGGCAAATATTCCGGAGGGGTGTGCCAAGGAAGAGGTTACCACGAGAAGAGCATGGACTAACTAACGACGGAATAGCACGCTGCTAGTCGCGGCTTGGAATGTCATAAGTTTCAACTTAGCAGGAAACCTAGAAGATACGTAAGGGAAAATAAAAAGGCTCGGCCATATTAGTGATTTCTGGTCAGAATAACTTGGGGTAACAGCATCAGCAGAAGAAAACGGTAATGTGAGTAGTACTTACTCTGATTAGGAAATTAGGGCAGAGATTGAGTTGCTGTGAATAGTTCAGTGACAGGGCTGTTCTCATCAGATTCAACAGAAAACCAGCACCAGCAACGGTGTTTCAGGTGTAGATACCAACATCGCAAGCATAAAATGAAGAGATAGGGAAAGTATATGTGAACGTTCAGTGAATAATTCAGTATGTAAATGGAAATGGTAATCTAAAAATCATGTGGGATTGGAATACGGAAGTGAGGTAAAGAACGGGAGAATGTGTTACAGAAAAAATAACGCTGTGTAAGAATGAGACAAGAAAGAAACTAACAATTCAAATAAATATAAGATTATATAACTAAGTAAATATCATATGGTAAGAGCGAATACTCAGTTCAATAATCACAAGGGGACGAGGTATTCTTTGGAAAGACCAGGTGACACAGCAAAACCTCAGTAGGATTACGTCAAGGTCAGTCGGAGATTTCGACGTCAGGTATTGGATTGTAAGATGTATCCAGCTGCAGATGTATACTCAGATCACAATTTAGTAAAGATGAAGAGCAGACTGAAGTTTAAGAGAGTCATACGAAAGAATCAGCGTGGAGGTAAGTGGGATACCAGTACTGAGGAATGTTGACATGCTTTTCGAATGCTTTAAGGAGGAAGGTAGGGCAGAGAGCATGTTACTGTGAAGAGTTCAGTGATAGGGTTAATCTTACCAGAATCGACAGCAAACCAACACCGATAACGATAGTTCAAGTATGCATACCGACGTCGCAAGCTGAAGATGAAGAGACAGAGAAAGTATATGGGGATATTGAAAGGGCAATACAGTACGTAAAGGAAGACGAAAATCTAATAGTCATGAGGGACTAGAATGTAGTTGTAGGGGAAAAAGAAGAAGAAAAGGTCACACAAGAATATGGGCTTGGACGAGGAACGAGAGAGGAGGGGACTAATTAAGTACTGTAATAAACTTCAGTTAGTACTACCGAATACTTTGTTCAAGAATCACATGAGATGGAGGTATCCTTGGGAAAGGCCAGGTGATACGGGAAGAGTTCAGTTAGATTACATACTGGTCAGACAGAGTTTCGAAATCAGATACTGGATTGTAAGGCGTACCCAGGAGCAGATACAGGCTCAGATCACAATATAGTAGTGATGAACAGTAGGCTGAAATGTAAGACATTAGTCAGGAAGAATAAATACGAAAAAGAAGTGGAATATGGAAGTACTAAGGAACGATGAAATACGCTTGAAGTTGTCTAAGACTATAGATACAGCAATAAGGAATACCTCAATAGGCAGTACAGTTGAAGAGGAATGGACATCTCTAAAAAGGACCATAAATTAAATTGGAAAGGAAAACATAGGTACCAAGAAGGCGAAGAAACCTTGGGTAACAGAAGAAATAACTCAGTTAGTACAAAAATGTTCCGGAAGCTCAGGAAAATAGACATACACAAGTCGCTGAGGAATGAAATAAATAGAAAGTGCAGGGAAGCTAAGACGTAATGTCTACATGAAAAATGTGAAGAAACCAAAAAAGAAATGATTGTCGGAAAGACAGACTCATCATATAGATAAGTCAAAAGAATCTTCGGTGACGTTAAAAGCAAGGCTGGTAACATTAAAGAGGGCAACGGGAATTCCACTGCTAAATACAGAAGAGAGCGGAAAAGATGGAAAGAATACGTCGAAAGCCTGTATGAGGGGGAAGATTTGTCGGATGTGATGGAAGAAGAAAGGAGAGTCAATTTATAAGTGATAGGGGACACAGTACTAGAATCAGAATTGAAAAGAGTTTTGGGGGGACTTAAGATCAAATAAGACAGTAGGAATATACAACATTCTATCAGAATTTCTAAAATCACTGGGGAAGTGGCAACAAAACGGCTATTCACGTTGGTGTGTAGAATGTATGAGTCTGGTAATATACTGTTTGACTTTCGTATACATATAATCCACAAAATTCCGAAGACTGCGAGAGGTGTCAAGTCCGAGAATTATCGCACATTCAGCTTAACAGCTCAAGCATCCAAGTTGCTGACAAGAATAATATACCGAAGAATGGAAAAGAATACTGAGAATGTGGTAGATGACGATCAGTTTGGCTTCAGAAAAGGTAAAGGCACGAGACAGGCAGTTCCGAAGTTGCGGTTGATAATACACTCCTGGAAATTGAAATAAGAACACCGTGAATTCATTGTCCCAGGAAGGGGAAACTTTATTGACACATTCCTGGGGTTAGATACATCACATGATCACACTGACAGAACCAAAGGCGCATAGACACAGGCAACAGAGCATGCACAATGTCGGCACTAGTACAGTGTATATCCACCTTTCGCAGCAATGCAGGCTGCTTTTCTCCCATGGAGACGATCGTAGAGATGCTGGATGTAGTCCTGTGGAACGGCTTGCCATGCCATTTCCACTTGGCGCCTCGTTTGGACCAGCGTTCGTGCTGGACGTGCAGACCGCGTGAGACGACGCTTCATCCAGTCCCAAACATGCTCAATGGGGGACAGATCCGGAGATCTTGCTGGCCAGGGTAGTTGACTTACACCTTCTAGAGCACGTTGGGTGGCACTGGATACATGCGGAAGTGCATTGTCCTGTTGGAACAGCAAGTTCCCTTGCCGGTCTAGGAATGGTAGAACGATGGGTTCTATGACGGTTTGGATGTACCGTGCACTATTCAGCTTCATGGAGACGGTTGCGAATGGTCCTCGCCGATACCTCAGGAGCAACAGTGTCCCTAATTTGCTGGGAAGTGGCGGTGCGGTCCCCTACGGCACTGCGTAGGATCCTACGGTCTTGGCGTGCATCCGTGCGTCGCTGCGGTCCGGTCCCAGGTCGATGGGCACGTGCACCTTCCGCCGACCACTGGCGACAACATCGATGTACTGTGGAGACCTCACGCCCCACGTGTTGATCAATTCGGCGGTACGTCCACCCGGCCTCCCGCATGCCCACTATACGCCCTCGCTCAAAGTCCGTCAACTGCACACACGGTTCACGTCCACGCTGTCGCAGCATGCTACCAGTGTTAAAGACTGCGATGGAGCTCCGTATGCCACGGCAAACTGGCTGACACTGACGGCGGCGGTGCACAAATTCTGCGCAGCTAGCGCCATTCGACGGCCAACACCGCGGTTCCTGGTGTATCCGCTGTGCCGTGCGTGTTATCATTGCTTGTACAGCCCTCTCGCAGTGTCCGGAGCAAGTATGGTGGGTCTAACACACCGGTGTCAATGTGTTCTTTTTTTCATTTCCAGGAGTGTAGAAGCAAGACTAAAGAAAAATCAAGACACGTTCACAGGTTTTGTCGACCTGAAAAAACGTTCGGTAATATGAAATGTTGCAGGATGTTCAAATTCTGAGATAAATAGGTGTAAGCCATAGGGAAAGACGGGTAGTAAACAACAAGAGTCAAGAGGGAACAATAAGAGTGCATGGCCACGAACGAAGTGCTAGGATTAAAAAAGGGTGTAAGATAGGCATATAGTCTTTCGCCCCTACTGATCAATCTCTACATTGAAGAAGCAGTGATGGAAATAAAAGAAAGATTCAGGATTGGAATTAACATTCAAGGTAAAAGGATAGCACTGATACGGTTCACTGATGACATTGCTAGTCTGAGTTAAAGTGAAGAAGACTTACATGATCTGTTGAATGGAATGAGCAATCTAATGAGTACAGAATACGCATTGACAGTAAATCGAAGAAAGACGAAAGTAATGAGAAGTAGAAGAAATGAGAACAGCGAGAAACTTAACGAAAGGATTGATGATGACGAAGTCGATGAAGATAAGCAATTCAGCTACCTAGGCAGTAAAAGAACCAATGACGGACGGAGCAAGTAGGACATCAAAAGTAGACTAGCAATGGCGGAAGGGGCATTTTTGGCCAAGAAAAGTCTTCTAGTAACTAATATTAAACATCGACCTTAATTTGAGGAAGAAATTTTGGAAAATGTACGTTTGGAGCGCACCATTACATGGTAATCAAACATGGAGTGCTGGAAAACACAAACAGAGGAGAATCAAAGCATTTGAGATGTGGCCGTACAGACGAATGTTGAAAATTAGGTGTACTTAAAATGTAAGGAATGATGAAGTTCTGCGCAGATTCGGAGAGGAAAGGAGTATGTGGAAAACACTGATTAGGAGAAGGGACAGGACGGTGGGACATCTGTTAAGATAACAGGGAATGACTTCCATGTTACTAGAGGGGGCTGTAGTCGGCAAAAACTGTAGAGGAATACAGAGATTGGAATACATCTGGCAAATAATTGAGGACGTCGGTTGCAAGTGCTACTCGGGAAACAGTAGACATACTTCGAATGTTTGACGAAAGAAGGAAGTACAAAAGTGTTTATGGAAAGACAGAAATGCATCAATATAAATACAATAAGTAGGAAGCTCATGGCAGGGAACTGAGTGCAGGAAATACGGAGAGAAATCTAGAAAGAAATGGCCGTCGGGAGGTCTGACTCAGCATACAGAAAACCCAAAACAACCGTCGTTGAAATTAAAAGCGAGGACAGTAACATTAAGAGTACAATTGGAATTCCACTGTTAAACGCAGAGGACAGAGAGAGAGAGAGAATAGATGGGCAGAATATATTAAAGGCAGGTGGAAGTAGAGAAATATCTATTGAGGTGATGGAAGAAGAAACCGATGTGGAAGAGGTACGGGATCTGGTATTAGAGTTCGAATTTAAAAGAGATTAGCGAGACTTAAGATCAAGTAAGCAGAAAGGATAGATAGCGTAGAAGAGCTCTGGAAATTTGAGATCAAATAGGGCAGAAGAGAAATATAACATTTTATTGGAATCTCATTGGGTGAAGTGGTAACCAAACGATTATTCAACTTCCAGAATATTTTCATCCAAAGATTTCCGAAGATAGCAAGCGTAGATAAGTGCGAGAACTACTGCACAATTACCTTAAAGACCTCAGGCATCCAATTAGATGACAAAAATAATATAGAGAAGGACGGAAAGGAAACCGAAGATGTGTTAGATGTCACTCAGTTTGGCTATAGAAAAGGTAAAGGCAAGCGGGCAGTTCAGACATCGGTCTTGATAATGGAAGCAGAAACGAATGTATATCAAGACAAGCTCATAGGTTTTGTCGACCTAGAGAAAGTTGCTCGATAATGAGAAACGGTGCAAGATGACCAAAAATGTGGGAAAAATAGGAGTAAGCGGGAGCGAGAGACTGGTACTACAGAATATGCAGAAGAGCCACGAGGGAAAAATAAGACTGGAAGACCAAGAACGAAATGCTCGAAAGAAAATAGGGTAAAAGACGTGGATGCAGTCTGTCGTCCAAGCTAGGTCGAAAATAAAGAAAAAAATTCAAGAGTGGAAGTAAAATTCACTCTGAAAAGAATCAATGATTAGATCTACTGACGACAATGCTGTCCTTAGTGAAAGTGAAACGAGTAACAAAATCAGCTCAATAGAACGAACAGTCCAAGGAGTACAGAATACAGACTGAGAGTAAATTAGAAAATGAGAAAAGTAATGAGACGTAGCAGAAATCAGAATAGTTAGAAATGTAACATCAAAATTGGTGATCACGAAGCAGACGAAATTGAGGAATTCTGCTACCTTGGAAGCAAAACACCCAATGACGGACAAAGGGAGGAGGATATAAAGGCAAGCTAATAGAGGCAAAGAGGACATTCCTGATATCAAACATTGGCCTTATTTTAAGGAAGAAATTTCTGAGAATTTACGTTCGGAGCCAGTATTGTATGTCGGTGTATCGTGGACAGTAGGGAAACCGGAACGGAAGAGATTCGAAGTATCTGAGATGTCGTGGTACATCAGAATGTTGAAAACTAATCACGTGTAAAACAAGGTGATTCTCCTCAGAATCGGTAAACAAATGAATCGATGGAAAACACTGACGACAAGGAGGGACAGATCGGTAGAAGTGTGTTGAGACAATAGGGAACAACCTCTATGGTACTAGAGTAATGGTTCTCAACCTTTTATTAACCATATGGACACCTTTGATTTCTTTGTTGTTAGGAGAGACCACAAGGTTCAACAGAGAGAAACTGTGCAACTGTAAAAACAATATTTATCCAAAACTTTTAACATTTTCGTTAATCTCAAAAGTGACGAACATTAACAGTACTATTGTAATAGAAGATACAACATTTTTAGTAGAAAATTAAATTCGGCTTGCATCAATATGATTTTTGTGCTGTCATGTGCTGTACGGCTTGGGTAATCCTGGGGCTAATACCGCTCCACAAAGCTACACGCATATCCCCACTTATTTTCTATTGATTCCTGCACTCGTTTTTAATTTCGAGCAAGGCTGAAAACTTTTGTTCGCTTAAATTAGCTTTGCGGAAAAGCATAAGTTTGCGCTTGACGATACTGCCGGAGAGAGAATGGTTCAAATGCAACGTTGGCAGTGCTCAGACACAAATGCATATTTTTCCAGTAGTGCGATTTTCTTCGCATGTAGCATCACCAGTGAAATCGTCAGATTATAGTGGACACACAGTACGACGACTAAGCGGCTCGTGCCATGATGTACCGTCGATCACTTGCAATCCGCGCTCGCCACGGCTCTCCGGGCGCCTGGCGAATAACGAAATTTTAAATCTTTCGTGCACCATATTGTAGTTCTTGCGGTACATTGGTACTCCGTGAGCCACTGGTTGGGATCCAGTGTACTGGTTGGAGTAAAATCTGTAGGGAAAGACAGAGATTTGAATACCTCCAACAGAGTCGAAGGCGTTCTGAATTTCTTATGTGAAAACTGTTACAGCTATTTGAAGAAAGCAAAGGTTAACAACATTTTACATCTTCATTCCCCGTATCTACGTAGTTATTTCTCAACATAGTCATCCTCGTGACGTACACATTTCTTCCAACGAGAGACCAGTTGTTGATACAGTCATTGTAGAACGTTTCGCTTTTCCGGCCTGGCCACAACCTCACCTCTGTTTGCACCGCTTCATCACTGTCAAAGTAAAGTCATCGACGGTGTTATTTAAGTTTTAGAAAGAGATGGAACTCGGATGGGGCTAAGATGAGACTGTATGGAGGATGATCAACGATAGTTAACCCAAGGCGTCGGATTTCTGCAGATGTCGCAGTGCTCTTGTGTGGCATGGCACTGTCATGCTGAAGGCGGGGTTGCTTCCTCCATGCGTGGACGAACTCTTCGAATTCGATATCGGATTATTGCACTCTCTTTCCACAACGACATAGTTAGGGTATACACCGCCATGCAACATGCTACAAGCCGGCATGTGTGGCAGAGCGGTTCTAGGCGCTACAGTCTGGAACCGCGTGACCGCTACGGTCACAGGTTCGAATCCTGCCTCGGGCATGGATGTGTGTGATGTCCTTAGGTTAGGTTTAAGTAGTTCTAAGTTCTGATGACCTCCCATAGTGCTCAGAGCCATTTTTTGAACATGCTACAAATCGGAGCTGTCTAGAGGAATAGAGTTGCAAAAATGTAAACACTAAATATGTAGATTTAGAATGCTAGTACCGTTTGCTTTATTTAGAAAGCTGTAATAATTTTTACATAAAAAATCCGACGGCATTACTTTTCAGCACGGTCTCGTAACTGAGAACGTAGGGTGCAACGCTACTCTGTGATGAAGAGGTTAGCGCAGAAGAGGAATTCGCGGCTTCACGCATCAAGCTGTCAGAAGACTGCCGACAAAGAAACAAAAGTACAGAGTCCGCTAGAAAAATGTATACACTCTTTAAGGAACGAAAGGTACTACTCACGTCTTTATTTTACATTTAATAATTATTCACATATGTAATGCAACCTTCAGTTACTTTAAATGTCCAAAATGATCACCTTTGGCGTCTATACACATAATAGAACGAAAAGCGGTTGCCGCCACTACGTCAGTCAGTGTTACAATGGAGGTTGCTGTACAAATCGCTGTAATGTCCTGGCGAAGTTCCTCCAGCGTGCGTGGCTTACGTCGATAGACTTTAGCTTTCACAGTCCCCCCACAAGCAGAAGTCCATAGGTGTTGGATCCGGCGACCGTGGAGGTAACTGAATTGGCCCTCTACCTCCATTCCAATACCCCAGAAAATTGTCTTCCAGGAAAGCTCGTACGACTAGGTGGTATTGTCGTGGTGCCCAGTCCTGTTGGTAGAAGACTTCTTTATCGGCGCCATGAAGCTCAAGTACAACTGGAAAAATTGATGTGTGTCACATTTCCAAGGTACACTTTTCCAGTGACACTAATGTCAAATAGAAAGGGTTCTACTAAGCCCCTAGATGATAGTCCACACCATACATGAACATCTAGTAGATTGACCACTCTGTCCACATAAACATGAGGATTTTCTGGTGCCCAGTACACAATATTATGCCGATTAAGTTTAAATTGTGCCTCATTACCCCACACTACCTTCATCACAAATTGTTTGTCATCAGTTATCGCTTGCTGATACCGTGGAATGTAAACTTCCCACTCTGCAGAATTTTTCATACACAGCTAACCCCCACTTCATGTACACATTGCTTAGCAGACTTCTTTGGAGAATCAACAAATGTTTAAAACACGAGACCAAACGAGCAGGACTTGTAGTTGTACGCTGTCTTTCTGATCTTCCTCTGTGAATATCACCAATCGTTCCATGCAATTCAAACTTGTCAATGATGCGTTTAATTTTTAGGTGGGTTTGCGGTTCTGTTACAAACTCCCGCCTCCACTGACGTTGCACTTCAACGGCATTATCAAACTTGAAAAACCACTTCACAATACGTTTTCGTTCCTCGAATGTCAAGCGTGCTCCAGTTGTCTTCTTTGCCAATACCGAGATGAAAGTATTAACATCTGTTGAGCCAAAGAGCGTACTACAACACACTCGTGACTCAAATCGAACAATATAGATATGTCGATAGAGCCTGACAAAGAGTGTATACATTCCTCTGGCGGACTCTGTATAACAGCGTTACGTGGGAGTTAAACCGGAAAAGGAAAGAATCGTAGTGTATGAAAAGGTATGTTACAGAATTATACTGTAGAGTAAGCAGACGTAATAAATGAGGAGCTTCTTCCGAATTTCTGATAGGAAAATAACGTCTGGAAGAGACTACAATAAGGGAGAGGATGATAGGAAATCGGCTTTTCAGATATTAAAGGGGGTACAGACTATTTGGGAAGACAGGTCCATCTAAAATTGGCGTTACGTACAAGTGCTACTCCGAGATAAAGAGGTTCGTAAAGGAAAGAAAGCCATGGCAGGCTCCATCAAACAAGTCTTACGTCTCAGAAAATCGCCTTTCCCATCAAAGTCAGAAATTCATCTAGGGTGATGCTGGTCAGTGCTGCCAGCATCAGCACTTCTTGTTGTCATTGAAAACATTATTGGTCATACTCACAGATCTCCTTAAGCGATGCTAAAATATTCGCCAGATGTAATGTTTGTGTGAAGGCTCTGTCTAGCGGGAATTGATCATTTGACTGACGCAGTAGACAGATTGGCCGTATGGTGGCTGTTTCATGCTCTGGATATCTTCTGCCCCGCCTTTCAGCACGGGTAACAGAAGTATGCGACCATAGAGGCTCATTAATCCTCACACTATGACGACCGAAGTTGGTTCTTTACATCTAATGCATTATGGTAATTGCTGTTTTGTCAATCGACGACGCACTAACAAAACGCCCCTCTCTGGTGTCAAACCACTCTCAGCTTTGTGCTATCTATCCTTCTGTCCAGTCACTCGTGCAAAAGGATATAGGAAGGTTAGATTTTTTCATGGTGAAGCAATACGCTCCAGTCGTACTTGACAAATCTTCATTTGGATAAAATCTTACACACAACCCGGGTTTGCTGGTCTTCTCACGAGACAGATACGTCTTTCTTGTACTCAGTTAAGCTCTTAAAGATGGAATTTAATCAAAATAAAGGATTTGTCAAGTACAATATGAGCGGATTTATTCATGGTGGAATTTTTAGCATCAGTTGTGAATGTCCCACAAAGATTATTTTAGGATTCGGTTTATCATCTTGTCGATGACGAGGTCATTAGAGACGGAGCACAAGTTAAGTGTGGGGAAGTTTGGGGAAGGAAGTAGTCCGTGCCGATCCAAAAACTCCTTTTGATATTCGCCTTAAGAGATTTATGTGCATAACAGAAAAACTAAATGACCAGATTGGGATCTGAACCACCATCTTCCTGAATAAGGGTCCAATGTGCTTATCACTGTGCCATACCCTTCGACCCTTGACTCGCGTCTTTCGCTGCGTCAGCTGAAGTGTCGTACACGGTAACGACCTGGCGATGGCGAGCAGCACTCTTGCTCCTAGCTGTGTTTCCAGCAGACAGTTCCTGCTGAATCTATTCCGACGTTATGGATGTGCGACATTGGTTCTAATTTCTTGTGCTGTCATAAAATAAAACCTCACTGCAAAGTAGAGAGGTGAGCTGAACTCGTCGACGTGGTTCTGGCATGTCTGCATTGTCCAGCACAAGAAAATCGAAGCAGCAGGCCACTCTTTCATCTAGATCCGCAGTTCTTAACCTTCTTAGCTCTGTGATCAAATAGCAAATATAATTAACTGAAATATTTCGCAACTGTCTCACCGCCCAGAGGATTAATACTAGTAAGCCTTACTCTTACTAACTGTGTTCTGACGGTAATTATGAATGTAAAAAAATTATTAATCATTATGTAACATAACTGCACTAATCTTATATATTCGGAAAATATCTAGAATATAAAAAGTGTATTACGACTTTTCCTATTATTTTATGTGGCAGCATTTATAGCAATGGGAATGAAAAAGCATGTATAGCGTGTACATACATGAGCAATTTACACATTCAAACTTGATGTGCACGTGCTCTTTTAATTTGGTCTTCTTCCATAATACTCGCTGTGAGAGTATGTTTGAACATACATATGGATGCGTTTGTACAAGACAGATTCACGAACAGCTCATCGAAATGTCTGCCGACAAAACACTAGAGCTTCAATTTACATCTGAAGATTTAAATACGTTATGGCTTGCTAGTCGACATGAATATGGAAATTCAGTCACAGAAGCTTTGAAAGTATTAATCCCTAATACCACGTCTTACCTCTGTCAAAAACATAATTGCAGGAATCGTCTTATCTCTTGACCATAACTCGTTGTTACGTGTTTCTAAAGCTGATACACACATGGAGAAACTTTTAAATGAAAAACAAATACAACCAACATATTAATTTTTTTACATGTGCACTTATTGTAAGTCAAATGTCTATAATAAATCAATAAAATTATTATGGGTATGTGACCCCGCTCTCACTGAGTAAAATTCACCGAATTTTCGTTCATTGTTGCAAATGACCATCAAAAGGGAGTTTTTTGCTAACTTAGCAAAAGAAACACCAACAGGAAGGTCATTTGGAACAACAGCCGAAACTTCAGAGAATTTTACACACTGCAAATGTGGTCACATACCCTGATGAATTTTATTGACTATGGCAACGGCCGCAGGAGAGTACACTTATATTTATAATAAATGAGTTTTCTCATAAAGTGATTTCATTATAGTTAAGGCTATATCGCGACCCCTTAAATATCACAGCGACAGTTAGATTGAGATACTATGAGCTACATAGATACTGGTGTTATGGTACCAACGAAGTGCACGGTACTCAGTCAGAAACATGCGATTTCACAGAAAAATGTGTCATGTTTGGCAAAGGATTCCGGACTAGACCACCATTCAGGACCGGATTGCCAATGGATCGACCACAACGAGGATTAGATTAACTAGCGAACAAAAGGATAACGTTCTACGAGTCGGCTCATGGACTGTTAAAACTTTGAACATTGTAGGGAAGATAGAAAATCTGACAATCTGATGAATGCACTGGACAGTGTAGTGACTGCATAATATGGCTTAAGAGTAAATCGAAGAAAGACAAAAGTCATGGAAGGTAGCAGAAATCAGCACAGCGAGAAACTTCACATCAGGATTGGTGATCAAGAAATAGATGAAATTAAGAGGAGACTGTACCTTTATGCCAGCAATGTTAAATTTGTCCAATTTAGGCACATTTTTCTCGGGAAATGTTCATGATAATGTTATAAAACTGTAATGGCTGATAGAGACAGTATTTCTCTCCCTTGACATATTGTTGTATGTAAGTAGCTTATATATCTTATTTTGAAGATTTTTTTGCAAGCTGTAAAAAGTTTTCAGATATTTCAGTTTAATTAATTCATAATTAATAAAATATTAAAAATTCATCAATAATATTTAGCGCAGTTTCTGTCAGGTGTTTATGTTTTACTGTTCTATGACGGTAAGTTCTTCAGAAAAATGCACTTAAACATTAAAAAAAGTCTCAGAAAACAGGTTTTAAATTTGGACGTAGGTTGCTATTCACCACAGAACACACCTGCATCATGCGCTGGCTGATCTGCATTTTCCTCATCCTACCTGATCATCGTAGCATTCCTTGAGTGCATTCTTGCTTTCCTAGCTATCTTAGTCACTTCATAAGAAGCATTTTTCACACGGACAGCATCCAACTCGGAACATTCCATCACCATATTTTCACCACAGCCTAACTCTCCTCACTTCCATCATTAAATGAAAGAACTGCACCTTAAACATCCAAATTCAATGTATCCTTACCTACAAATACTGTTTTAGGAATTCTAGATCATATGTCACACTTAACTGATTCATTTTGGTCTGTGTTTTCCCATTAAAACACTGATGCAACAGGTTTTGATCAGCCAGAGTTCTAAATATTGGTTTTACAACGTTTCACACTTCAACAGGCGTATTAGTATACGCGTCTTTACTGTACACCAGCTGCTAGACCATGGTTGCATTTGCACATTCAGTTGGTCCTATTGGGAGCAGAGCCTGAAACGCTCCTTATCAGTTGATAGTTTATGAAAATAAATTGCCCACATATCGTGCTTCATTTTCATTTTACTATCACAGTTCCTTCTAACTGCCATACCATAATAGTTCTGGAAACTGTCTATCTCCTTGTCTGTGAGCCTACCTTTTGAGGATAGTGGTTTTCCATCTGGTAATTTTATGCCTTTCATATGTTTCCTCAACCTGCGATGGCAGGTTCATAGCCTTTTCTGGACATGCCCAATATGTTACAGTTCTTCTGCATTGACATCTCCATATGGCTTTGCTGTTGACCCTAAATATTTTACATACCTTTCCCCAAACATACCAAATACCCTGGAAAAAACGTTTACTGCACGTGCAGCTTTCATGTTTCCGCTGGAGCCTTCACGTTTTAGCGTAAATTCAAAACTTTAGTTACGAGATTAAAGTTTTTCCTTATACTTTATAACTGCATGTTTATGGCAGTTCTTACTCAGTACCTGTATATTCACCACTTCATCATTATCCATGCTTCTTTTCGTTACTACACAATTCTGACTTGTATGCCTCTATGCTGCCAGGTCCCATCAACAGCCACGGCAATATCTGTAGAATTTTGATTTACTTCAATTGCCTCCTTGGCAGTAGCCTTCATACTCGCAATAGCAGTGAGCAGATTCATATGTTAAATGTACCTGTATACTTCTGGAATCTTGTCGGGCCACTTGAGATACTCATGACTGGTAATAGTGTCTTAGCAGCTAATTCACCTTTGCCTATGGTGTACAATCCACATAGAGCCCTAATATTAGTTTCATACCCAATGTCAATCTTTCTGCTGCTACGAAATGAATTCTGAGCTTAACTGTTCCTGCATTTCATAAATAGTTTACTATTAGGTCTATATCTTGCATTGATGTCTTCGCAACAAAATGGACTGTCACTAACATAACAACCATTACAAACTGTGAATGAAGATATGACAGATGGCAGCGATTCAATATGTATGAGAATATTGCCACTAGACTCTTCTTCATTATTATAAGGTTGGATCAGTATTCAGATTTTTCCTGGAACCAACAGTAGTAACATTTTCACTGCTAGAAACATCAATCGCAATCACTGATGAAGTTGAAGCGCCTGTTGAACCTAACCCAAAACAGCCTGCAACACTCTCACTGACCAAATTCCTACTATTTCCACTATTATTGTCGTTAACTACATTTGCTTTCGCCTTTCTTCTCGGCCCTCCTTTGCGTTTCTTGCATACTCCTCCAGTTCCAGGACTGTTGTGACCAAAACAAACATTTCGATGTAAAAACGTACAGAAAATGAGCCGGAAACACAAGAAACAAGTAGAAGTTGCGCACTAACAGGGGGGCCAACATACCGCATGAAGTACCTTCATAAATGAAAAAGTATTTGAGGTTCAAGAGGTTGACAGAAGGCAAAAGGGGGACGGAGGTCTGGTTGCCAGCTAGTGGTAGCCTTAAAGTAAATAAATATTCAAAGTCTTGAATGCCTAGAATTCCATTAGAAAAAAAAATTGTCTAGTAAGGTTAACTCCAAGGAATGTTTATGACCAGATTTTTTTTTTTTTACGTATTTTGTCCCCTACAAAGGTACAATCTCCCCTAAAGGAACTCTGCTACCTAAGCAGCAAAATAACCCATGACGAACGGAGCAAGGAGGACGTGGAATGCAGTCTAGCACTGGCACAAAGGGCATTGCTGGCAGAGAGAAATCCGCCAGCATCAAACATAGACCTTAATTTCAAGAAGAAATTTATGAGTATGTACGTCTGGAGCACAGCACTGTATGGCTGTGAAACATGGAGTGTGGGGAAACCGGAAAAGTAAAGAATCGAAGAATTCGAGATATGGTGCTACAGAAGAATGTTGAAAATTAGGTGGACTCTTAACATAAGGAATGATAAAGTTCTCCAAATAAAGGGAGAAGAAAGGAATATATGGAAAACACTGATAAAAACAGGAACAAGATGGTAGGACATCCGTTAACATATCAGGGAATAATTTCCATGGTACTAGAGTTGTAGATGAGTTATAGATGATAAAAACTGCAGAGCAGAAGAGAGATGGAACACATACAGCAAATAATTGAGGATGTAGGCTGCAAGTGCTACTCTGAGCTGAACTGCTTGACACAGACACAGTCCAGGGACTGGTTTGATGCAGCTCTCCATGCTACTCTATTCTGTGCAAGCTTCCTTATCTCCTATATCCTTCTGAATATACTTATCTGCTTGGTGTATTCATGTCTTGATCTCCCTGTAGGGTTTTGACCCTCCACGCCACTCTCCAGTATTAAATTGGTGATCCCTTGATGCCTCAGAATACTTTTATATCCTACCAGCTGATCCCCTCTTCTAGTCACGTTGTGCCACAAATTTCTTTTCTCTCCAATTCTATTCAGTACCTCCTCATTAGTTATGTGATCTACCCATATAATCTTCAGCATTCTTCTGTAGCACCACATTACTTCTTGTCCAGCTATTTATGGTTCGTGTTTCATTTCCATACATGGCTACACTCCATACAAATACCTTCGGAAACGACCTCCTGACACTTAAGTCTATACACGATGTCAATAAATTTCTCTTCTTCAGAAACGCTTTCCTTGCCATTGCCAGTCTACATTTTATTCCCTCTCTACTTCCACAATTATCAATTACTTTGCTCCCCAAATAGCAAAATTCATTTACTACTTTAAGTGTCTCATTTCCTAATCTAATTCCCTCAGCATCACCCAATTTAATTCAACCACATTCCGTTATCCTCGTTTTGCTTTTGTTGATGTCCATCTTATATACTCCTTTCAAGACACTGTCCATTCCGTTCAGCTGCTCTTCCGGGTCCTTTGCTGCCTGTGAAAGAATTACAATGTTATCGGCGAACCTCAAAGTTTTTATTTCGTTTCCATGGATTTTAATTCCTACTCCGAATTTTTCTTTCGTTTGCTTTACCGCTTGCTCTATATACGTACAGAATAACATCGGGGATAGGCTATAACCCTGTCTCACTCCCTTCCCAACTACTGCTTTTCTCTTCCATGCCACTCGACTCTTATAACTGCCATCTGGTTTCTGTACAAATTGTAAATAGCCTTTGTCTCCCTGTATTTTACCCCTGCCACCCTCAGAATTTGAAAGAGAGTTTTCCAGTCAACATTGTCAAAAGCTTTCTCTAAGTCTACAAATGACAGACACGTAGGTTTGCCTTTCATTATTCTATCTTCTAAGGTAAGACGTTGGGTCAGTATTGCCTCACGTGTTCCAACATTTCTACGGAATCCTAACTGATCTCTCCGAGGTCGGCTTCTAATAGTTTTTCCATTCGTCTGTAAAGAATTCGCGTTAGTATTATGCAGCAGTGACTTATTAAAGTCATACTTCGGTAATTTTCACATGCCAGCACCTGCTTTCTTTGGAATTGGAATTATTATTTTCTTTTTCAAGTCTGAGGGTAATTCTTTGTCTCACATCTTGATCACCAGATGGTAGTGTTCTGTCAGTATTGGCTCTCCCAAGGCTGTCAGTAGCTCCAATGGGATATTATCTACTCCCGGTGCCTTGTTTCGACTTTCAGTGCTCTGTCAAACTCTTCACGCAGTATCATATCTCCCATTTCATCTTCATCTACATCTTCTTCCATTTCCATAATATTGTCCTCAAGAACATCGCCCTTGTATGGACCCCATATATACTTCTTCCATCTTTCTGCTTTCTATTCTTTGATTAGAACTTAGTTTCCATCAGGCCTCTTGATATTCATACAAGCGGTTTTCTTTCCACGAAAGGTTCCTCTAATTTTCCTGTAGGCAGTATCTATCTTACCCCTAGTGAGATAAGCCTCTGCAGCCTTGCATTTGTCCTCTAGCCATCTCTGCTTAGCCATTTTGCACTTCCTGTCGATCTCTTTTTTGAGATGTTTGTATTCCATTTTTCCTGCTTCATTTACTGCATTTTTATATTTTCTCCTTTCATGAATTAAATTCAGTATCTCTTTTGTTACCCAAGGATTTCTACTAGCCGTTGTCTTTTTACCTACTTGATCCTCTGCTGCTTTCACTATTTCATCCCTCAAAGCTACTCAGTATTCTTCTACTGTATTTCTTTCCCCCATTCCTGTCAATCGTTCCCTAATGCTCTCTCCGAAACTCTCTATACCCCTGGTTCTGTCAGTTTATCAAGGACCCATATCCTTAAAATCCCAGCTTTTTGCAGTTTCTTCAGTTTTAATCTACAGTTAATAACCAATAGATTGTGGTCAGAGTCCACATCTGCCCCTGGAAATGTATTACAATTTAAAACCTGGTTCTTAAATCTCTGTCTTACCAATATATAATCTATCTGAAACCTTCCATCATCTCCAGGCCTCTTCCATGTATACAACCTTATTTTATGATTCTTGAACCAAGTGTTAGATTTGATTAAGTTATGCTCTGCGCAAAATTCTACCAGGCGGCTTCCTCTTTCATTTCTTTGCCCCAGTCCATATTGACCTACTACGTTTCCTTCTCTCCCTTTTCCTACTACCGAATTCCAGTCACCCATGACTATTAAATTTTCGTCACCCTTCACTATCTGAATAATTTCTTTTATTTGATCATACATTTCTTCAATTTCTTCGTCATCTGCAGAGCTAGTTGGCATATAAACTTGTACTACTGTAGTAGGTGTGGGCTTCGTGTCTATGTTGGCCACAATAATGCGTTCACTATGTTGTCTTTAGTAGCTTACAGGCATTCCCACTTTTTATCCATTATTGAACCTACTCTTGTATTACCCCTATTTTATTTTGTATTTATAACCCTGTGTTCACATGACCAGAAACCTTTTCCTCCTTCCACCGAACTTCACTAATTCCAAATATATTTAACTTTAACCTATCCATTTCCCTTTTTAAATTTTTCCTCCGGAATATTTTACCCAAGAGGATGCCATCATCGTTTAACCATACAGTAAAGCTGAATGCCCTCGGGGAAAATGACGGCTGTAGTTTCCCCTTGCTTCCAGCCGTTCGCAGTACCAGCACAGCGAGGCCGTTTTGGTTAGTGTTACAAGGTCAGATCAGTCAATCATCCAGAATGTTGCCCCTGCTACTAATGAAAGGGCTGCTGCCCCTCTTCAGGAACCACACGTCAGTCTGAACTCTCAACAGATACCCCTCCGTTGTGGTTGCACCTACGGTACGGCCATCTGTATCGCTGAGGCAAGCAAGCATCCCCACCAACGGCAAGGTGCATGGTTCCTCATGGTTCATGTGTGGAGCCACACTAACACACACACACCCACACACACACACACACACACACACACACATACACACACACGAAGATATGAGGTAATGAGGTAGATGAGGTAGAGGAAATATATGTGGACACTGAAAGAGTATTACAGTACGAAAATAAAGCTGAAAATCTAATAACCATGGATGACTGGAATGCAGTTGTAGGGGAAGGGGAGGAAAAAAAAGTTACAGGAGAGTTTGGGACTGGGACAAGGAGCGAGAGAGGAGAAAGCCTAATTGAGTTCTGTAATAAATTTCAGCTCGTGATAGGGAATACTCTGTTCAAGAATCACAAGAGGAGAATATATAAAGGTGTACTTGGAAAAGGCCGGGTGGTACAGGAAGTCCGCAGCTCATGCGGTAGCGTTCTCGCTTCCCGGGATCCCGGGTTCGATTCCATTCCCGGCGGGGTCAGGGATTTTCTCTGCCTCGTGATGACTGGGTGTTGTGTGATGTCCTTAGGTTAGTTAGGTTTAAGTAGTTCTAAGTTCTAGGAGACTGATGACCATAGATGTTAAGTCCCATAGTGCTCAGAGCCATTTGAACCATTTTTTGATACAGGAGGATTTCAGTTAGATTACGTCACGGTCAGACAGAGATCCCGAAACAGCAGATACAGACTCATATCACAATTTAGTAGTGAAGAATCATTAGCAAAGAAATTAGTTGGTTGGTTGATTTGGGGGTGGTGACCAAAAACTGATGTTATTGGTCCCATCGGATGAGGGACGGATGGGGAGGAATTCAGCCGAGCCCTTTCACAAGAACTATCGTGGCATTTGACTAAAGCGATTTAGGGAAATCACGAAAACCTAAATCAGGATGGCCGGACGCGGGATTCAGCCGTCATCCTCTCGAATGCGAGTCTAGTGTGCTAACCACTGAGCGGCCTCGCTCGGTACACAAAGAAGTGGGATGCGAAAATACTAAGGAATGACGAGATATGCATGAAGTTCTCTAAGGCTATTGATACAGCAGTAAGGAATAGCTCACAAGGCAGTATAGTCGAAGTGGAAGGCCAATCACAGAATCTGGCAAGAAAAACATAGGAAGTAAGAAGGTAACTGCGAAGGAGGCGTGAATAATAGAAGAATTACTTCATCTGACAGATGAAAGAAGGAAATACAAAAAAGTTCAGGGAAATTCAGGAATACAGTTATCCAAATCCCTAAGGAATGAAATAAATTGGAATTTCAGGGTAGTTAAGACGAAATGGCCACATGAAAATGTGCAGAAATCGAAAAGAAATTATTGTCGGAAGGACTCAGCATATAAGAAAGTCAAAACAATCTTCGGTGAAATTACAAGAAAGGGTGATAACGTTAACAGTGTAGCGGAAATTCCACTGTTAAATGCAGAGAAGAGAGTACGTTGAAGGCCTCTATGAGGGTGAAGATTTGGCTGATGTAATAAAAGGAGCAGCAGGAGTCGATTTAGAAGAGATAGGGAATACAGTATTAAAGTCAGACTATAAGAGAACTGTGGAGAACCTAAGATCAAATAAGGCAGAAGGGACAGATAACATTCCATTAGAATTTCTAAAATCATGGGGGGTAAGTGGCAACAGAACGACTATCAGTCAGGAACAGTGTTGGTCCTCAGGTAGGCGAACGGCTAAATGATACCCTCATACGGCCATTCACAGGGCAGTGATGTGTGAACATGTAACAAGTAGCAATGCTAATAATTACTGATGGGAAAGCGCTGTGAGAGAACGGGTTATACTCTTCATTCTCACGCTGCTGGTCTGAATTTAGTGATTCGGAAGAAGTAATATACATTTTACTACTCAATATTCGGTTAATCTTTCGCCACAATTGTCGATTCTTTTCTCCTTGTTTATTAATATCAGAGTACCATGTCCATATTGTTGTCCTTAGTACACTCTAGTGATAATTCTCTTTCGTGACTTCGCCTTTCTCTTCAATGAAGCACAAAATCGTTTTCGTATATGACGCACGTGAGTCTATCCTTTTCTTACAGGTGTAAGTGTAATTAATGTAAGTGTACTAAAGTAGGCATTAGTTTGTTTCTATTTTCCATGTATGTACACTCTGGCATAGCCGGTTGGACTCTAGTACATCCAGTTGTGCCTGTTACTGGTTCAGTGTAAACATTAGCTACATAGGGTTTAAGTTCGATGTGCTCAAAAATTTTCGTGCTTTATGTATTTCTTTATATTATTAATGCGTGGGCAGCCAGGTTTGTTAGGAATGTTGTGTTTGGATGTAATTTATAAAAGTTTTTGGTTGGGAATATCGATTACCTGTAACTATCGGTTACTGGAGCACTGTTTTTCCCAGTGAGCTATTTTCTATAACCCTTGGATGAGTCCTGCGGTGTGCATGATAAGAAGAAGCAAGTGCAGAATACAGTCTTATTCGCTATGCTCTTCGGTCCCCCAGTATTTGCTAATTTTTTTTCTAAAATATGACAATGTGAATGTGATAGTGTACCTAGAACGCCAGCGAGGGTGGACGAGCGGTTCTAGGTGCTACAGTCTGGAACCGCGCGACCACTACGGTCGCAGGTTCGAATTCTGCCTCGGGCATGGGTGTGTGTGATTTCCTTAGGTTAGTTAGGTTTAAGTAGTTCTAAGTTCTAGGGGACTGATGACCTCAGAAGTCTCATAGTGCTCAGAGCCATTTGAACCTTTCTGAACCTAGAACCTATTGAACGCTTTGCAATTTCAGATTTATAAATGAGCTCAGTACCACTGAGGTTCATTGCTCATTACATGCTACTTGCTAACATAGTTGCAATGAACTAACTGATTAACTCAGAAACTTCTTTCTTACGAAATATTGTTAGTTGAAAAGGTTAGTACAGTACGACCTTACACATTTAGTGAGCGACTGGAAATACATTTCGGCATATTAACGCCTATCATCTCAAACGCATATTCCCAACTTTCCAGTAAGGTATCTGAAATAATTTGAAACAATTGTCTTCTTAACCATTTAACATTAAAGCTTAAGATCATTCCTAACGCCCATTACAAATTATGTCAAAATTAACATTACATTCTGAACATTGACATTACAATATTGTTGATATACTTTTATGTTCTTTTTGATGTGCAGAATTTGTTACTTAACACACTAATTAAAAAGTTCAAATATTTGGAGGTCATAAAATGTTTTATTTAAGATGGTTTCCGTCAATAATGAGTTACCTGAACGTATTTCTCATAGACGAAACTATATATAGATCTAGCACATCTGAGGTCACCCTGCCTGCGGCCGAGAATAAAGAGAGCAACACCTATACGTCTCTTGTCGTGAGCAAAGTGCCGTAATCCGTTAAATAACATTCTCAAATATTTGCATATATTGCATACAGATCGTTTTATTCTCTCGTGGCTTTAATTCATGATTTCTGTGACAGTAATTACTAATTCATTCCGAGTGACAACTTTTTTAAAGGAACACAGTGATAATTGACTGCTGTGAACAATAACTGGTTAACAGGGCAGTTTTGAAGGACTTATTGATTATTTTTGTGCATTATATTCATTATTTCGTGTTCTTTAAGAACAGTAATATGGTGAACTGATACGTTAAATTTTTTCCATATGTGAATCATTTTGAACCACTGGACAGCGTTGTGCTATTAGTACTGCACTAGTTCGATATAAAAATGTAGTGTTGTAGGTAACAAACTGATTTTCTCTAATTGGAAATATTTGTGAGACTCGAAACTGGCCATATAAGTGGATGCTTTACACCAAGAGTGTAACGGAAGTGTTTTAAATCTACTTCTGGTATCGACCACAAATTACAATAGACTATTCGTAGAACTAACAACTTTCAGCCAGTTCTGGACCCGCGCAGCTACAGTGCAGAAGAGAAGAGGCACATGCAGAACGAAGCAGGTTTGTTGAGAAGTTAATAAACCGTGCCAAGTTTTTATCTTCATTCAAGCAGAAAATATAGAATTGTGAACTGGGTTCAGTCTTTTCGGAACACACTACGCTCTACACATCTAAAGCTCCATCCAAATATGACATTCAATGTCACGATTTTATAGACATTCAGATTTCGTTTGCCGCTAGTGTAACACAAGCAAAAACTGTTTCAATAAACTATTTCCATAATATTAGCTCAGAACAGATTGGAGCGGCAGCTTCACTCACTGACTGCTAGTCGCATGCCAGTTAATTTCCCTTTCGGCAGCATTTACCATGCAGCGATAATATTATACACGTAATTTGAAAAGCGCAAAGACTAATCTAGTAAAGATACCCCACATTAATTATTTATATGCAGTTCTTGGTATCAAAGGGCCTGCAATCAGAGATCCCACATGAACTCAACGAGCTTAATTCGTATTTACATGATGAACTCGCAGAATCACATTATCGTTATTAGCTGCATACGGTGATTCGAATGCTTTGATACTTCACTTCCAGCTAACAAAATAACCAAGACACTTCTGTGAGTACGGTGTTGCTCTTATCTAAGCATAACGCGTGTGAAACCTAGTTTTCGTTATCTTTTGAATCTAAAGAGACTATATAATCGAGATACAACGAAATAATTAGTTATTCGATTCAGAGAAGTTCTGCAATATTATTCTTCATATATCTTCTCAGAACCACAAAGAATTCCACGTATAAGGTTAAGCTAAAATGACTCTAAAATTTTGTATTGTGTCAATGAGGTCGTATGCTCAATGGTCAGAGAGGTGAAATCAAACGAGTTGCTGATCGATCCTCGAATGTTTACAGCTAGCGAAGTGAAGCAGTGATCAAGACAGTGGGCTCAGATTGGAGAGATAGGTGGTTTAGATACTCATTGTCCTACTCAGAATTAGGTTTTTCGTTCCTTTCTAAATCAGTTCACGCATATGCTTGGATGTTCGCTTCATCAGGCTTACGCCTATCGTCTTCACTGAATGGTCCTCTTTCTCTAATTACCTCAATGTGTTGTGAACATGATAGTCTAGAGATTTTCCTCAACGAGGTAGAGTTAACAGTAACTGCATGTTAACAGAACTTGTTGCGCCAAATAACCATCACATATACTAGATTTTCCATTTGTCGGTTGTTTAATTAACAGTTCATTACTGCAATAATGTATGATTATTTCGCAACATTCCGGGCAAGTATATAGCATATATTTCGATACCTGACGGAATCCGAGAAGTAATTGGAGAGGGGGAACTAAAGAGGTTCAAAATGGTTCAAATGGCTCTGAGCACTATGGGACTTAACAGCTGTGGTCATCAGTCCCCTAGAACTTAGAACTACTTAAACCTAACTAACCTAAGGACGTCACACACATCCATGCCCGAGGCAGGATTCGAACCTGCGACCGTAGCAAACTAAAGAGGGGGAAGTAACCTGACATCGGCCAGAAAGTAAAAGGTTGCAACCTAGCGATGCAGCGTTTGAGTAGGTTAGAAATTATAAATAGCCGGTTGCTTTGACAATTATTAAAATGATATACACTCCTGGAAATGGAAAAAAGAACACATTGACACCGGTGTGTCAGACCCACCATACTTGCTCCGGACACTGCCAGAGGGCTGTACAAGCAATGATCACACGGCGGCACAGCGGACACACCAGGAACCGCGGTGTTGGCAGTCGAATGGCGCTAGCTGCGCAGCATTTGTACACCGCCGCAGTCAGTGTCAGCCAGTTTGCCGTGGCATACGGAGCTCCATCGCAGTCTTTAACACTGGTAGCATGCCGCGACAGCGTGGACGTGAACCGTATGTGCAGTTGTCGGACTTTGAGCAAGGGCGTATAGTGGGCATGCGGGAGGCCGGGTTGACGTACCGCCGAACTGCTCAACACGTGGGGCGTGAGGTCTCCACAGTACATCGATGTTGTTGCCAGTGGTCGGCGGAAGGTGCACGTGCCCGTCGACCTAGGACCGGACCGCAGCGACGCACGGATGCACGCCAAGACCGTAGGATCCTACGGAGTGCCGTAGGGGACCGCACCGCCACTTCCCAGCAAATTAGGGACACTGTTGCTCCTGGGGCATCGGCGAGGACCATTCACAACCGTCTCCATGAAGCTGGGCTACGGTCCCGCACACCGTTATGCCGTCTTCCGCTCACGCCCCAACATCGTACAGCCCGCCTCCAGTGGTGTCGCGACAGGCGTGAATGGAGGGACGAATGGAGACGTGTCGTCTTCAGCGATGAGAGTCGCTTCTGCTTTGGTGCCAATGATGGTCGTATGCGTGTTTGGCGCCGTGCAGGTGAGTGCCACAATCAGGACTGCATACGACCGAGGCACACAGGGCCAACACCCGGCATCATGGTGTGGGGAGTGATCTCCTACACTGGCCGTACACCTCTGGTGATCGTCGAGGGGACACTGAATAGTGCACGGTACATCCAAACCGTCATCGAACCCATCGTTCTACCATTCCTAGACCGGCAAGGGAACTTGCTGTTCCAACAGGACAATGCACGTCCGCATGTATCCCGTGCCACCCAACGTGCTCTAGAAGGTGTAAGTCAACTACCCTGTCCAGCAAGATCTCCGGATCTGTTCCCCATTGAGCATGTTGGGGACTGGATGAAGCGTCGTCTCACGCGGTCTGCACGTCCAGCACGAACGCTGGTCCAACTGAGGCGCCAGGTGGAAATGGCATAGCAAGCCGTTCCACAGGACTACATCCAGCATCTCTACGATCGTCTCCATGGGAGAATAGCAGCCTGCATTGCTGGAAAGGTGGATATACACTGTACTAGTGCCGACATTGTGCATGCTCTGTGGTTCTGTCAGTGTGATCATGTGATGTATCTGACCCCAGGAATGTGTCAATAAAGTTTCCCCTTCCTGGGACAATGAATTCACGGTGTTCTTATTTCACTTTCCAGGTGTGTATATACTGTGAAACACACATCATGTTACTCTCTGTAAAAGAATTGTCTTACCTAATGGACAGAAAGTAGTTTATTTTAATTTTTGCTTGTATCATGCTGCGATATCCAGCTATTCTATGGCATCGATCAACTGGTTCGCGAAAATATTTTGCATCGGTGAAGATGCGGATAAACACTGTATATTTACACGAGTAGCTCTAATTGAAATTTTAATTAGTACTGAATCGTTTAACGAATCCCTTCATTACTCCCCATTCACCTCCCGCCTCCCCCCCCCCCCTCCCACGCGCACACACACATATACACATTCAACGAACTTCTCCTTTCCTCGTCTTCTGAGTGATATGGTTCGCGACATTTCTCATGCTGACCCACCGTCTTTCCCAGTCTTCAACTAATTTTTTCATCCCACGTAACTACTACACCAACTTTCTTTATAGTTTTGAGTATTCTAGTCTGTCTATGTCACTACTGTTTTCCCATCTACAGCTCCTGCCAGCACATACTAACTATATAACTCTTGCTGGATGCTGTAGCAGATGCTCCGCTAACATGCCCCGTCTTCTGGTAAATGATTTCTACAGACCAAGACTTCTTTTGTCACCAGTGCTTTTTAGTAATTCTTTATCAGTCTTCTTAATTTTTTAGATTATTCGAGAGCACCACATTTAAATTGCCTCCACCTCTTCGTTCTTAATTTGTTATTTTTCTTATTCCTGCTAAAGCTAGGTAAGGCTTACCCAGCACAGTTTGACCCATTTCTGCCAGAGTGAGGCAGACTAGTTACTAGTCTTACCTTTGCATACGTTTTCCAATTATGATCCGGTGGTAACAGCAGACTTCACAAGAGAGTGTATTTAGGTGCCTGGCAGAGGGTTCATCGAGCCACCATCACAGTTCTCTATTATTCCAATCTCGTATAAAGCGTGGAAGAAGAAAGATGGGAAACACCAACTGCATATTCGATTGATTGCCATTTGCCCCGACAATTATAGAAAATCCAATGGAAGGTTACCCATCCCTGTTGCCTTCCTTGACCTCAAGCCGTCCAAAGTTCTTTTAATTTCAGATCCTAATATTCGACCCCTATCTTTTCGATATCCACTCCCAACTTCTTTCATCAGGCCTTGGTAGCTGAGTGGTCAGCACGACGGAATGGCATGTCTAACGGGCCGGGTTCGATTCCCGGCTGGGTCGGAGATTTTCTCCGCTCAGGGACTGGTGTTGTTCTTATCATCACCATTTCATCTCCATCGACACGCAAGTCGTCGAAGCGGCGTCAACTCGAAAGACTTGCACCCGGCGAACGGCTACCCACCGGGAGGCCCTAGCCACATTTCCGTTAGACGACCGCCCCCCCCCCCCTCCCCCCCCCCCCCCCCGCACCTACTCTCCAACGTGCTCTTTCCATCTGTCTGCTCTCCTATCTGTATTTAACACTGTAATTCCTCTTGCAGTTTTAAAGTTGAGACACTTGCTTTTACCTTTGCGAAGGTTCCGTTGAGTTTTCTCTTTTCTGTACGGTTAATCTTGGTTTCTTTCAGTTATTTCACTTTACATTTGGCCCTAGCTTCCCTGGACTTTTTTCTTTTTCAGTCGTAAGTGGCATACTTATTCCTGTCTTTCACTGAACGTCTTTGCACTCCATTATTTCGTATGTCAGTTGAAGTATTTCTTTTGTTAAGCAAGGGTTTTTCACAATTGCCTTTCTTGTAACTGTTTTTATCAGTGGAATTCCTGTAATTATCCTTTTTTGTACGTCCATTTCTCTTCAACTCAAGTGTCAGTTGTGGTATTCTTTAACGGAGTATTTATAGTTTTCCTACCACATTCAGCCGGCCGGTGCGGCCGTGCGGTTCTAGGCGCTTCAGTCTGGAAACGCGTGACCGCTGCCTCGGGCAGGGCTGTGTGTGATGTCCTTAGGTTAGTTAGGTTTAAGTTCTAGGGGACTGATGACCATCGATGTTAAGTCCCATATTGCTCAGGACCAGCCTACCACATTCAGACTTCCGGAATTCCACACTCTGACACTTAGAACGCGACACGTTTTTCGGTTATCTTTTTGTCGTGGCCCCCGCTTGACACTTGCCTCGCGGTCATCCGAAATGGGGGACTAGTTGCGAATCTTTTGCCAAAGACACTTTTTCAATTAGAAGCTATTATGTGTCCTTAACACAGTGGTTCCCATTGCTTTCTGCATACGCACGCCATTCGTCAATACTTATCTTTCCGTCTCTTAGGAGCAGTTTTCTGACCCTTGGGGAAGATGATGCTCTGTAATGCTGTATACTTCTCCGCCCTCTTTTGCAAGGCCATTGACAGAACGAATTTGACTCATGCCAGATGCCTTTGATCGCTATTGCTGAGAATTTTTGTTCAGACCCTGGACGGTTTAATTATAGGTTACAGATGTTACCTCTAGGTCAGGGGCTTTATTGCAATGAATATCACTAACTCAAGCAGTCGCTGGATGCACTATAGTTATTGTTGCGATGCTACATCTGGTTTTTACTAGACTCCAACGACAGCCCACACAATTCAAATGCACTAAAATTTACGTCAACGTAGAGTAAATTTGTATGCTTTAGTCAAACCAGAAAAACAAACAGTTACACTCATTTCATCGCAAAAGCACGCGAGAAAAAAAATTAAAATAGTGCCTACTAACAGAGCCTGATGGTGTTTCTGGCACATCTGAAGGAGTCACTATGCGCGGCTAGTTTCTGCGACTGCAATCACTATGCAAGCACCGTTTGCAACGGTCGACAGATTCAAACCGGAACAGGCGACAGTAGCGATTATGTAAGCGTAAGTAGGGATAATGACTGTGAATCAACTTCATTGCCTTGGCGGAATGTTTGGCGTGAAATAATATGTTAGAGAACCCAGCACAAAGGAAGTGCACATGCTAAAAAGTAGTGTGAGTGTTAAATATGAACGCAGCAAACAAATACTTCACTATGCCTCAAGTGCAAAACCAGATGAATTATAATAGACAGAATAATTTATATTGTTTGGTAGTAGGCTCCAATCTGTCCCCCGATAAGTTGTACTGGGACAGATAGGGTGAAATCGATGGTCAAGACTTCAACGTGAGTTCACTGTCATACAACTCAAACCACTGGAGCACAATTGTGGCCTTATGACACAGACTGTTGTTCCAACTGAGAATGCCTTGGCTGCCGCGGAAGACAGCAGATGTGAAGAGATTCATGTGGTCAACAAATCCATGTAGCCCACAGCTGTCATCCTGACTTCGATTACTACCACTGGTCCAGTCGAACCGCAGGTCAATGTCTCCCCATAACGTGACGGTGGCCCCACCGGCCTGAGCCTGTGGCGAGGTGCAAATTTCCAGCAGCCGTTGGCCTGGATGACGGCAGACACGGACACGACTGTCGACCTGGTGCAACAACAAACGATATTCATTTGACCAGGCGACATGTTTCCATTGATCCATGTTTCGATCTCGCACTCGCTGCAGTCATAATTGATCTTATCGTTGAGTCACCATGGGAGCACATATGGGTCGTCTGCTGTGGATATCAAAGTTGAACGATATGCACTGAGCAGTATGCTCCGAGAAGCATGTGTCTGACCATCAAAGCAACATTGTAACCCGTCATCAGATCGGCAATCTATCGATTCCTATCCTGGTTTATGGAACGGGCAGGCCTACGACCCCGACGATACGAATGAAAGGACAACACAACACGAAGTCCCTGAGCGGAGGAAATATCCGATCCGGTGGGAATCGAACCCCGGTACATTTAATTAACAGTCTCCCGCGCTAGCCCCTCAGCTACCGTGGAGGACGGACTTTCGTGTTTTCTGATAACAGGTGGACGTTCAAAACCTTTTCGTCCACTAGAAGAGTCGACTAATGTCTCCGAAATGCTCGTTCTGAGGCACTGGGCCAAAACAGTCTGCCCTTTCTCAGAGCCACATACTTTAGCGAATTACCATATTTGCTTTCCATATCGTCAGCAGAATGATCCTTCATTCGGCTTCGATTATAGACTCTTCTTACACGCAACGCTACCAGGTATCTGTCTATCTCGTGGTGGACAAAATATATACACATGTTGTTGTTGTTGTTGTTGTGGTCTTCAGTCCTGAGACTGGTTTGATGCAGCTGTCCATGCTACTCTATCCCGTGCAAGCTTCTTCATCTCCCAGCACCTACTGCAACCTACATCCTTCTGAATCTGCTTAGTGTATTCATCTCTTGGTCTCCCTCTACAATTTTTACCCTCCACGCTGCCCTCCAATACAAAATTGGTGATCCCTTGATACCTCAGAACATGTTGTCGCGTCCCAAGCGTGGGTTTTGCGAGGGATTGAGCGACACGGTTCGTAAACGGGAATTAGCCGGTTGACCTAATTGAGAGGGAGACTTTTGATCTGGCTAAGATGTTAAATTCCCTGGTGTGAAGGTACAAGGCTAGGATGTTGGTAGAAGTAAACTCGTATGGACGTTATAAAAGTTCTAATTTATTCATAAAGAATACAGATCACCCTAACTGCGTAGTGATTGTACCTACAGAATAGCCAAGCCCATTACAGAGACGGTGACTGACTTCCACCGTTCTGGCTGCCTGATAGAACTTTCCAGCACTTTGCTGCCCACACTAGCACCCTACGTCAGAGTCCCGCGGTCGCTGCCTAAACGCTCATCGGCGACTATCTCCAACTGTCTGCCTGCAGCCCGCCCTCAGCCCAAGTCGGCTGCAACTCACGCTGACTACCGTCGCTGCCTAAACCCGAGAGAGAGAGAGATCCCCGGAGCGGCGTGCCTCCGAGTTTTGTTAGCTCTTCCCCTTCGACCCCGCCAGCGCTTGGCATGACGTAGCGTCGAGTGCAACTTTTCCTTATTAGGGGTTGTTTTAGTATTAACTTCAGTACTTTTCTTCAGAAGCTGGGTGGAGGGGTAGAGGGGCCTCTCCCTATATGGTCACGCACTGCGTCCTGAGCCCTTCATTGGCTCCTCATGACGTAGTGCGGTCCCCACCTAGGGCCCTCTTTCTTTCTCTCTCCGCTCCCAGACTTCTCCCTCTAGCCAAGAGTGTTGATACTGCAAGTTATTGTTTATTAAGGGACCTGCCCAGAGCGCCCTGTTTATCTTAATAGCTGAGTCTGCTTCCTTGCTTATCACGCGCAGCTGCCTGGCCGCTTGGACCGCCGCCTCGGCTATTTGGATGCGTCGTTATCTTTTGTGACCCCTCTGACACGCCTGGCGTCCCCTGTTAACTCTATCTCCCCGTATGATTTCTGGTGTATCGTCTGAGAACAAATGCATTTAGACTTGGCTTTTCTGCGGTTACAACACCTCCCCCGCCAGGGAAATTGGCGTTACTCCTCAGAGTAGCGTCAATTGTGACTCTTTTTTTTTCCATTACATGCTTTACAGATTTGTTTATTACATTAGCATCTGATATGTTATATTTTTCATTTTCATTTAGTAATGTCAAATTCATTAAACACACAATAATACAATTACATTATACATGCCTAACATTCAGTTATGTCAAAAGCATTTGCATTAAAATCAAAAGACACTTTCATTGATACATACATTCACATTTCAATTAGAATTACATTTCAAATACAGTTACATTTCAACTACACATTTCAAATACAGTTACATTTCAAATACAGTTATTTTTCAATTACACATTTCAAATACAGTTATTTAACGTCTGTTTCTGAAAGCGACCGTATCACCTTGGTCTTTTCCACATCTTTCATAAATTACTATCTCTTCAGTTTCTTTATTACTGTGTCTTCTAGCTGAACTAGTCTCTGGGTATTGGTTCACTATGGTATTTCTTATACATACTTTTCCACAACAATCACTGTTTTCAAAATATTTCCATATACTTTTAAAACAGTCTTTACAACATTTACAGTTTTTACAACAGCATGTTATTATGATTAGAATAACTATTGATATGGCTACATACGTAGTTATGGAGTAATGTGTGAAGTACCTGGAGTACTTCATTTCCTCCTCTTGTCTCTCTACCATCTTCTGGACATCATCCAGTCTTTTTCCTGCGACTTTCAAGTCGCCTAACTGTGTTATTACCTGGTCCAATGGCAAATCTAATGCTAACGTTGAGACATTCCTTTTTTCCTTGTTTACCACGCAACAATCGAATTCTAGATTGATCTGCGGAACTATGTCTTTCTTCGTCACATTACTCTGGATCACTCTATCTGTTTGTATGAACACTCTAGTGCCATACCCCTTACATTTACTGTAAAAACTAATTTTTCCTACCCCTTTTATTACTAGGTCCTTTGGTGGTTCCCTTCCACACAATACTGTTAAGCCTTCTTCCTTCGGTGCTACATATAGCCATTCGTTACTGATTAGATGAGTCCAAAGGCTCTGATTCAGTGCGACTATTTTTCGCACACAATCTTCCGGAATTTCTCTTACCGGTTGCAACAATTTGGCTTCGCACTCTTCGTGGTCGAATGTTGACAGCAAGGCGAATGCTTGTTTGCACAGTCTCCTATTTTTACTTAGCTCCTTGCATTTTAGTTCCTCCGCAGAAAGTTTCGCGTACTGCCTTTTGGATTCATCTATTAGTAAGAATTCTTTCTCTGGCTGTATGTACACATATTTACCTTTCATGTTTGGAATTTCTTTTGGTAGTGGGAGTACTCTATACAAATTGAAATTGTTATTATTTATTAATGGAATATTAATTACATATCCTAGTATGCTACCCGAGATGAAAACATCTAAATCAATTATACTTAACAATAGATAACCTGAGGACTCCGTAAGGGGAACAGGAAACTTTACATCTTTTAGTTCTTCCCGTATTAAACTTAGGTATTTTACAATTTGGACTGGATTAATTATATGAGGCTGTAGTATTCCCTTCTGAGCATTTACAATGGCATTTATCATTTGTTCGTATTCCTCTTCGATCTGACCAAACACTGCCGATAGTTGTAATACTTGCTCTGTTACTGTGGCGAAGGACGCTAAACGTTTAAACCCTATATCGGTTTCCTTCACGTATTCCTTCATGAATCGTTCTAGTCTTTGCATACCTGTCTTCAGAACGTGCTCATTTGACTCTAGTGTATATACCGTCCTGTTTACTCCCGCCAATGTGGCTCTTACCACTGCCACCTGTTCCTTTGTTAGCCTCAACAACCCTTCTGAGTTTTTCTCCATAGCGTCTGTTCTTTCCTTATAGTATGCTGCATCTGCTTCGTCCAACGTCCCGAACAGTATTTTACTTACCTGCCCGACGAAGTTGAATACTCCTCTCTTCCTTCTGGTCTCGTGTTTCGTTAGCTGCTGTACTAAAAGTTGCAATCCTGTGATTTTTTCCACATGATGGGTTACTTGTTGGTCTAGTACCCTGCATTCTATTAATCCTACATTTAATTGTGTTAGTGTTTCTCGGCACCTTTGTACCGCTGCCCTACCATACCTCTCTGCATTCTGAAACCTTTCTGTTATTATATCTAGATTTACGTATGTGACTATTCTCCATGTGGTACTGTATATTTCTACCTGTCCTCTATTATCGTAATATAGTCCTGATGAACTCGGAAATGGCGTTACTTGGTACTCATTTGTTGCATGCTCTGATGCAGTGATGTAGTATGCTGTTATCACTATGACGAATTTCACGACCTGCCACTTGAGTGCCATACCGCTTCTCTTGTGGTGCGCCGTCTGTTCCGCTGATCCGCGTTGTCCCGCGTTGTGCCGCGCTGCTCCGCGCTGTCTCTGTGCTCTCTGTGCCCGCGCTGTTCCGCGCTGCCGCGATGCGTCGGCCGCCGCTCTGCTGGGCTGTGCCGACCCCGTCGCTCGCCTCGGCTGCCGCTGCTACGGCTGCTGCCGCTGCTCGGCCCGGACCCCCGGTCTCGAACTCTGGCTGCTTAGGCACCTCTGTGCCTCGTCGCTCCGCGTCGTGCTGCCGCTATCCTGCGTTGCCCTGCACCCGCGAGGACTACTTCTCTGGACTCTGTCGTAGTGGGGCTACTAATGCTGAAAGTTGCGAGTCGCCACAACTTCCTGCTAATTGCCACAGTCGCTGTAGCAAAATCTACTGGCTCCTATCTCCTTTTGCCTATATGCCTTTGTGGTACCCCACACCTGGCACCAAAACTTTTATTTATGTCGCGTCCCAAGCGTGGGTTTTGCGAGGGATTGAGCGACACGGTTCGTAAACGGGAATTAGCCGGTTGACCTAATTGAGAGGGAGACTTTTGATCTGGCTAAGATGTTAAATTCCCTGGTGTGAAGGTACAAGGCTAGGATGTTGGTAGAAGTAAACTCGTATGGACGTTATAAAAGTTCTAATTTATTCATAAAGAATACAGATCACCCTAACTGCGTAGTGATTGTACCTACAGAATAGCCAAGCCCATTACAGAGACGGTGACTGACTTCCACCGTTCTGGCTGCCTGATAGAACTTTCCAGCACTTTGCTGCCCACACTAGCACCCTACGTCAGAGTCCCGCGGTCGCTGCCTAAACGCTCATCGGCGACTATCTCCAACTGTCTGCCTGCAGCCCGCCCTCAGCCCAAGTCGGCTGCAACTCACGCTGACTACCGTCGCTGCCTAAACCCGAGAGAGAGAGAGATCCCCGGAGCGGCGTGCCTCCGAGTTTTGTTAGCTCTTCCCCTTCGACCCCGCCAGCGCTTGGCATGACGTAGCGTCGAGTGCAACTTTTCCTTATTAGGGGTTGTTTTAGTATTAACTTCAGTACTTTTCTTCAGAAGCTGGGTGGAGGGGTAGAGGGGCCTCTCCCTATATGGTCACGCACTGCGTCCTGAGCCCTTCATTGGCTCCTCATGACGTAGTGCGGTCCCCACCTAGGGCCCTCTTTCTTTCTCTCTCCGCTCCCAGACTTCTCCCTCTAGCCAAGAGTGTTGATACTGCAAGTTATTGTTTATTAAGGGACCTGCCCAGAGCGCCCTGTTTATCTTAATAGCTGAGTCTGCTTCCTTGCTTATCACGCGCAGCTGCCTGGCCGCTTGGACCGCCGCCTCGGCTATTTGGCTGCGTCGTTATCTTTTGTGACCCCTCTGACACGCCTGGCGTCCCCTGTTAACTCTATCTCCCCGTATGATTTCTGGTGTATCGTCTGAGAACAAATGCATTTAGACTTGGCTTTTCTGCGGTTACAACAATGTCCTACCAACGGATCCCTTCTTCTGGTCAAGTTGTGCCACAAACTTCTCTTCTCCCCGATCCTATTCAATATTTCCTCATTAGTTATGTGATCTACCCATCTAATCTTCAGCATTCTTCTGTAGCACCACATTTCGAAAGCTTCTATTCTCTTCTTGTCCTAACTATTTATCGTCCATGTTTCGCTTCCATACATGGCTACACTCCATACAAATACTTTCAGAAATGACTTCCTGACAGTTAAAACTATACTCGATGTTAACAAATTTCTCTTCTTCAGAAACGCTTTCCTTGCCATTGCCCGTCTCCATTTTTCTACTTCGACCATCATCAGTTATTTTGCTCCCCAAATAGCACAACTCCTATACTACTTCTTTAAGTGCCTCATTTCTTAATCTAATTCCCTCAGCGTCACCTGACTTAATTCTACTACATTCCATTATCCTCGTTTTGCTTTTGTTGATGTTCATCTTCTATCCTCCTTTCAAGACACTATCCATTCCGTTCAACTGCTCTTCCAAGTCCTTTTCTGTCTCTGACAGAATTACAATGTCATCGGTGAACCTCAAAGTTTTTATTTCTTCTCCATGGGTTTTAATACCTACTCCGAATTCTTCTTTTGTTTCCTTCACTGCTTGCTCAATATAAAGATTGAATAACATCGGGGAGACATTACAGACTTTCTCTCCCAGTGAGGTAAGCCTCAACATCCTTACATTTGTCCTCTAGCCGTCCCTGCTTAGCCATTTGCACTTCCTGTCGACCTCATTTTTGAGACGTTTGTATCCTTTTTGCCTGCTTCATTTACTGTACTTTTATATTTTCTCCTTTCATCAATTAAATTCAATATTTCTTCTGTTACCCAAGGATTTCTACTAGCTACTTGATCCTCTGCTGCCTTCACTACTTCATCCCTCAAAGTTACCCATTCTTCTTCTACTGTATTTCTTTCCCCCATTCCTGTCAATTGTTCCCTTATGCTCTCCCTGAAACTCTGTACAACCTCTGGTTCTTTCAGTTCATCCAGGTCCCATCTCCTTAAATTCCCTCCTTTTTGCAGTTTTTTCAGGTTTAATCTACAGGTCATAACCAATAGATGGTGGTCAGAGTTCACATCTGCCCCTGGAAATGTCTTACAATTTAAAACCTGGTTCCTAAATCTCTGTCTTACCATTATATAATCTATCCGAAACCTGTCAGAATCTCCAGGCTTCTTCCATGTATATAGCCTTCTTTTATGATTCTTGAACCAAGTGTTAGCTATGATTAAGTTATGATCTGTGCAAAATTCTACCAGGCGGCTTCCTCTTTCATTTCTTAGCCCCAATCCATATTCACCTACTTCGTTTCCTTCTCTCCCTTTTCCTACTACCGAATTCCAGTCACCCATGACTATTAAATTTTCGTCACCCTTCACTATCTGAATAATTTCTTTTATTTCATCATACATTTCTTCAATTTCTTCGTCATCTGCAGAGCTAGTTGGCATATAAACTTGTACCACTGTAGCAGGTGTGGGCTTCGTATCTATCTTGGCCACAATAATGCGTTCACTATGCTGTTTGTAGTAGCTTACCCGCATTCCTATTCTCCTATTCATTATTAAACCTACTCCTGCATTACCCCTATTTGACTGTGTGTTTAAAACCCTTTAGTCACCTGACCAGAAGTCTTCTTCCTCCTGCATGCGAACTTCACTAATTGCCACTATATCTAACTTTAACATATCCATTTCCCTTTTTAAATTTTCTAACCTACCTGCCCGATAAGTGATCTGACATTCCACGCTCCGATCCGTAGAACGCCAGTTTTCTTTCTCCTGATAACAACATCCTCTTGAGTAGTCCCCGCCCGGAGATCCGAATGGGGGACTATTTTACCTCCGGAATATTTTACCCAAGAGGACGCCATCATCATTTAATCATACAGTAAAGCTGCACGCCCTCGGGAAAAATTACATCCGTAGTTTCCCCTTGCTTTCAGCCGTTCGCAGTACCAGCACAGCATGGCCGTTTTGGTTAATGTTGCAAGGCCAGATCAATCAATCATCCAGACTGTTGCCCCTGCAACTACTAAAAAGGCTGCTGCCCCTCTTCAGGAACCATACGTTTGTCTGGCCTCTCAACAGATACCCCTCCGTTGTCGTTGCACCTATGGTACGGCCATCTGAATCGCTGAGGCACGCAAGCCTTCCCACCAACGGCAAGGTCCATGGTTCATGGGGAGGATTGACAAAAAATGTGTAGCATCTATAAGGGAAAGAGAAATCGAAATGAAACCATGGGTTTAGTATGTTTGTGATATTATTTCAGTCGTTACAAATCCTGACAAATATAAACTCCACCTACCACTATGCGGTTGCGTCTTCTCTAGCCTGGATACATGGACTAAATCGGTTGGGAAGCGTGTCGTAAGGCCCGTTGTATCCTCCCCTGAGGCAACCTGGCCTAGAACTGTTGTACGAGGACTAACCAGAAAGTCGATTACGTTTAGGCCTGCAGCAATATTGGGCAGGACTAGCGCGGCCATATTGTTGTCAACGTTTGTACGTTCAGTCGGCTTTCAGCCATGGCAGCGTCGAGACTTCTCTTGTTTTTCGTTATTTCACAATAAAACTTCCAAATGTGTGCCGCAAGTGAAAATGCGGCGCATTGTGAATTGCAGTCATTAATGATATTTTCGTTGGCAAAAAGTCATATACACTATGTGATCAAAATTATCCGGACACCTGGCTGAAAATGACTTTCAAGTTCGTGGCGCCCTCCATCGGTAATGCTGGAATTCAATATGCTGTTGGCCCAGCCTTAGCCTTGATGACCAGTGCGATATGAGAATGTGCATTGTCCCACTGAAGAATGGCACTACGATACTATGACGCGAGTAGTAGGACGTGAGTACGCAGGACGTCCGTGAGGTACCATTTTGCCGACAGAGGTTCATAAATGACTATCGGCGCGATTTGAGACTATACCTGATGACACTCTTCACTGCTGTGACACTCCAAAACATTGGAAGAATGGGGGGTTGCTATGATCGCAATCGATAATCTAACAGGGTAGTGCAGAACTGCGACACATAGCTGAACACTGTGTGTCGTTAGTCAGCAGTCCATGCTTTCCGGTCTTGTCCCTGCCCGAAACGTAGCCTTTTTTATTGTGGTGTTTTCAGTAACCTACGGTGATTCCCCACTTCCACTACTGGTATTCTCCGACTATGGATGTGGGATGAAACAGAACGTTGCAGAAAATACATTTCTTGCTCTTGGCTGGAGGCAGAGACGTGAAGGGCTACGATGTACTTGGTGCACAGTACTGCTGTCTTCCCTTGTTGTGGCCAAACCTGGATGACTAGAACCTTGGCGACGAGTATGCCTGTCACCACACTCCCATGTAGCCCAACATCGTACCAGTGTCACATCTGAATGCCCCACAAATCTGGATACTGCACGATTCGACCTACCGACCAGATAAAGACGCACGATGAGGCCCCTTTAAAACTCTGTCACACTAACGAACCCCTATCTCCTTGCTCTTCACAATAGTCACTCAACATCTGACGCTGCTCGTGCCCTCATATACCCTACCACCCCTGGTAACAACAATGAACACAAACGCTACGAATGGACTCTGGTAGTAGTTCTACCTGTCCGGTAAACAACATCCCCAATCATTGCCTGCGAACAGTGTGTACGTGTGTGAAGTTAATTTATTTGCCTGAGAATTGTGTGTACGTGTGTGAAATTACATTGACATCTAATCATATTTTCTAGGTGCTTCACTTCGTTTGCATATGCCGCTGTAATCGATTTCAGCAAGGCAGACAAAGGTAATCTATATGTGCACAGCATAATCATCTCCTGTAGAGAGGTTATGCGTAAATATTGTACATCTCTGGAGAATTTATGTTTGTACAATATATAGCCATCTTGCCACATATTGTGTCACATTTACTCCATCACCGGTGAGTCACATTGAGTTAAGTTCCGCAAAGTACATGACTTACGGGTAATAGTTCAGGCTTCATTAAAGAGGCTGATTCAACTGCCCATATGTATGCGTCTTATGCAATCCGCAACACCAAAAACGAACACACTAGGTTTTCATATTCACTTGAACGCTACGTGCAAACTCTTAGAGACACAGAAAAAATGAGCAGGACCTTGTTGTAGGAAATTTAATGTAGTTAAATAGCGATAGGCGTGTTTTCCGGTGAAAGCCACAGTTTTATAGTTATTCAAGAAAAAAGGAAGACGTTCAGTTTTGTATGTTTATTTGTATAACTGAGAACTACAGCCTCTAGCGAAAACGTTGCACTGTACAGAATTCAACTGCATTAAATTTCCTCCAAAATGTCCTGTTCATTTTTTTCTGTTTGTGCATAGTGACGGAGAAAATATGAAAATCTTTTGCGTAGTTTCTGAAGACGTTTCAAGTTGGATAAAACCCATAGGTAGTGGCAGCTGAATAAACATGTATCGGTTGTAAGAGTATCAGCGAGAGAAGCAGTACCGGCCGAGGGGCCGAGCGGTTCTAGGCGCTACAGTCTGGAACAGCGGGACCGCTACGGTCGCAGGTTTCAACCCTGCCTCGGGCATGGATGTGTGTGATGTCCTTGGGTAAGTAAGGTTAAAGTAGTTCTACGTTCTAGGGGACTGATGACCTCGGAAGTTAAGTCTACGGCTAAGGGGCACTTTTTTTTTTTTAAGATAGAAGCATTCGAGAAAACGAAAGTAAGCAACTAGGTCGCAATGCAGAAATACCGTCGAACTGGGATTGAGGACACACCGGGAATAAAAATACCATAGTTTTGAAATTCAATGTCTTAACAGCTTCTGAGCCTGTATGTAAATATTACGGTGTTCGAGATTACAACCCATATGAAGATTTAATGATAGTCCTATAATACCTAATACTACAGTCACCAAGGTAAAGGAAACGGTAAAGTATTTTCTGTAATACGTCTTTGCTCAGAAATTCTTCAGTAAAACGTGTAATTTCCATATCTGACTCAAACGTCCTTTGGAAAGAAGTTTTTATTTCAGCATTGTTTATGGCAACGCAGTTCTTCGTCCGCTAACATAGCTGGTGTTAGAGCATATGACACAAAATCATGTTGACAAGAAATTCAAGAAAAGAAGAGGTAGGTGACATAACAGTACCGGAGCCAACTAACTGTTGATACCTCTTCAGAGAACGTAAGCAAATTTTACAAAACTGCTTAGAGATACTTCGAGGCATCACCCCCATACGACGAGAAATACCTTGTTTTTCTGCATGTGTAACGGGTTTTGAAATATGAGACAAAGGAAATGGTAGGCTGACGTCACAAGCAGTATTTCCATTACGGCGCTGGAATGCTGTCGTGGAAACTATGGATCTGGGATGGGGTGTTGCAACGGCGGGGGATTACTACGGCGGGCGGCTGATCGATGAGGAGGAGGAAGCACTTTCATCGTGACGCTCTTTGAAGGTAGCGGAAGCAGGCGGCCCGCAGTCCTCAGAGATTGCCCTCTCGATACGCAGCGCCGGCGCCGTGAGTGGAACGTTTTCCCTTCCTCAGGAGACGGCATCCCTCCAGGCGTCGCGCTGCCACCGGCGACGGCTCACGTCACACGAGTCTGGTGGTCAGCAGAAACCGTATTACGCGGGAGTCATGAATGAGGGAGCATATTATTTCCTACATGCCATCTAGAAGCTGAATATAATTTACAGTGCTGTGGAAAAATTGCTAGAAGCCAACCCCGGAGAAGATAGGTTTGGGTTCTGTAGAAATGTAGGTACATGCGAGGCAACACTGCCGCGAAGGGTATTCGTAGCCTGAAGACAGACAAACCTACGTTTAACACATTTTTAAATTCAGAGAAAACTTTTGAAAATGTTGAGTACACTCTTTGAAATTCTGATGATAGCAGGGGCAACATACACTGAGCGATAATTCATCTACAACGTTATCTATTCGTGAGTTCCTGTCATAACTTCTATGTCCTCCCTCAATCCGACCTCATAGGGATCCCAAATGCTCGAGCAGTACTCAAGAATAGGCCGTATTAGTTTTTATAAGCAGCCTCCTTTACAGGTGAACCACATCTTCCCAAAATTCTACCAATGAACCGAAGACGACTATCCGCCTTCCCCACAATTGCCATTACATGCTTCATATCGCTCTGCAATGTTACGCCCAAATATTTAATCGACGTGACTGTGTCAATCGCTACACTACTAATGGAGTATTCAAACATTACGGGATTGTTTTTCCTATTCACATGCATTAATTTACATTTATCTATATTTAGAGTTAGCTGCTATTCTTTACACCAATCACAAATCCTGTCCAAGTTATCTTGTATCCTCCTACAGTTACTCAACTACACCTGCCGGTACACAACATCATCAGCAAACAGTCGCACATTGCTATCCACCCTATCCAAAAGATCATTTATGTAGATAGAAAACAACAGCGGACATACCACTCTTCCCTGGGGCACTCCAGATAATACCCTCACCTCCGACATGCCCTCTTCCGTTCCTGATCTAAACAACCGACGTAGGTTGTCCCACAATGGAAGCACCCCTCTTAGGTTGTTTGCAGAGGATGCTGTCATTCACCGTTTTATAAAGTCATCAGATGATCAAAATCAATTGAAAAATGATTTGCCCAACATATCTCTATGGTGCAAACGGTGTCAAATGACTCTAAATAATGGAAAGTGTGAAGACATCCACTTGAGTACTAAACGAAAACCGTCAAATTTCGATTTTTATTGTATTGTATTGTACTGTATGGACCTGGTGACCTAGAAACAACGGAGAGGCTTCGTCCCCGCCATAGCCCTCAGTGGTTCACAACCCGACAACAGGCTACAGCAGTCCACTCGCCCCGCCGCCGCCCCACATCGAACCCAGGGTTATTGTGCGGATCGGCCCCTCACACGAGTCTAAACCCAATGTTTGCTTGGTAGAGTAATTATGGTGTACGCGTACGTGGAGAAAGAAACTGAGGCGCAATAAGCGGAACCAGCCCGCACTCACACAGGCAAATGGAAAATCGCCTTACAATTCATCCACCACACTAATCCGCCGTGCGGTTTCGTGCTGGGCACCGACACTCCTTCCCGCCCGAAAAGCCGTGCGTTAGACCACGCTGCTAACCAGGCTGGCCAGATTTCGATAACACGTTAAATCACACAAATTTAGAGGCTCTAAATTAAGTACTTAGGGATTACAATTAAGAATAACTTAAATTAGAACGACCACGTACCTAATGTTGTGGGGAAATCACACCAAAGGCTGCGATTTATTGGAAGAACACTTAGAAATTGCAACAGGTCTGCTAAAGAGACTGCCTACACCAACTTTATCCGCCCTCTTGTGGGGTATTGCTGTGGCGTGTGCGATCCGC
This sequence comes from Schistocerca gregaria, assembly GCF_023897955.1. Lineage (NCBI taxonomy): Eukaryota > Metazoa > Arthropoda > Insecta > Orthoptera > Acrididae > Schistocerca > Schistocerca gregaria. The sequence continues at coordinate 484,363,045 of NC_064921.1, read as the reverse complement.
ATCGTATGGAGCTGACGGAAGAAATCGAAAAAGATCAGAGAAGGACAGCTCGTTTTGTATTATCGCGAAAGAGGGGGGACACGATTCGTGAATTCGGGCGGCAGTTAGTAAAACAAAGACCTTTTTCGTTGCAGCAGGATCCTTTTGTCAAATTTCAACTCCCTCCTCTGATTTCCAAAATAGTCTGTGGCGACCACCTACACACATCTTCAAGGTGAAATAAGAAAAATCGCACTTCGCACAGAAACGGTTAAGAAGGGAATTACTGGGGGCGTGGGCGGGGGGGGGGGGGGGGGGGGGACCGAGTGGACGCCACCGCCCCCCCCCCCCCCCCCCGGCCACCACTTTTTTCCGAGGGCTACACCGTCCTCTCACAATTATACGTGGAGGATATTTTTTTGTTCCAGTACGAGGTGCATTCAAGTTCTAAGGCCTCCGATTTTTTTTCTAACTACTCACCCGAAATCGATGAAACTGGCGTTACTTCCCGACGTAATCGCCCTGCAGACGTACACATTTTTCACAACGCTGACACCATGATTCCATGGCAGCGGCGAAGGCTTCTGTAGGAGTCTGTTTTGACCACTGGAAAATCGCTGAGGCAATAGCAGCACGGCTGGTGAATGTGCGGCCACGGGGAGTGTCTTTCATTGTTGGAAAAAGCCAAAAGTCACTAGGAGCCAGGTCAGGTGAGTAGCGAGCATGAGGAATCACTTCAAAGTTGTTATCACGAAGAAACTGTTGCGTAACGTTAGCTCGATGTGCGGGTGAGTTGTCTTGGTGAAACAGCACACGCGCAGCCCTTCCCGGACGTTTTTGTTGCAGTTGTTCTTCAAAACATTTTCATAGGATGCACCTGCTACCTTAGCGCCCTTTGGAACGCAATGGGTAAAGATTACGCCCTCGCTGTCCCAGAACATGGACACCATCATTTTTCAGCACTGGCGGTTACCCGAAAATTTTTTTGGTGGCGGTGAATCTGTGTGCCTCCATTGAGCTGACTGGCGCTTTGTTTCTGGATTGAAAAATGGCATCCACGTATCATCCATTGTCACAACCGACGAAAAGAAAGTCCCATTCATGCTGTCGTTGCGCGTCAACATTGCTTGACAACATGCCACACGGGCAGCCATGTGGTCGTCCGTCAGCATTCGTGGCACCCACCTGGATGACACTTTTCGCAATTTCAGTTCGTCATGCAGGATTGTGTGCACAGAACCCACAGAAATGCCAACTGTGGAGGCGGTCTGTTTAACAGTCATTCGGCGATCCCACAAAACAATTCTCTCCACTTTCTCGATCATGTCGTCAGACCCGCTTGTGCGAGCCCGGGGTTGTTTCGGTTTGTTGTCACACGATGTTCTGCCTTCATTAAACTGTCGCACCCACGAACGCACTTTCGACACATCCATAACTCCATCACCACATGTCTCCTTCAACTGTCGATGAATTTCAATTGGTTTCACACCACACAATTTCAGAAAACGAATGATTGCACGCTGTTCAAGTGAGGAAAACGTCGCCATTTTAAGTACTTAAAACAGTTCTCATTCTCGCCGCTGGCGGTAAAATTCCATCTGCCATCTCTGGGACGTATTGACAATGAACGTGGCCTCATTTTAAAACAATGCTCATGTTTCTATCTCTTTCCAGTCCGGAGAAAAAAAATCGGAGGCCTTAGAACTTGAATGCACCTCGTAATTCTCTTTCATCGCCTCTCTAAATTTAATGACCGTCAATTCTGAGTTATCAGTCTTAGAACACATTACCTGCGAGTCAACAGAGCATTGATATATGACCCACACAATCATCGCAATAAAAAAGAACAATGAATATCAGGCGCGTGGAGTCGTGGATCCGGGCAAAGCTAAGGAGAAGGTCCGACGTAGCGCCGACGGTGTTGACGTCAAAAAGCGCCGCTCTGCACAACACTGAAAAGTTCCGTGCAGTGTCGCAACACCAAAGGAAATGTGCGCTCTTTTTGGACAGAACTTCTCGTTTTCCATTATTATAGACAAAAACACGTGGGGCCCTCACACTGGACAGTTGCCGGGCATCTACAAAGGCTCTGCTTCATTCTTTGCAGTTCAGGGCTGCTGTGCGCGTTTCTGTGCCGGCCTGAGCGGTGTTGCGCGGCGTTGCACGTCCGATGTCGACTCGCCTTTAGATACATCGCGTCACATGATAATAATGTCTGGCAACACTTTATTCTGTTCTTCATCACGCTGATGTTGTATTCTTTAACCTTCGGGCGCTCGCATGTATGGCATTTACACCGCTTCTCGAACATGCAACTATTTAGTCGCTTGATTCTCATATAACCCTTGCTTATCTATCGGCTCACCTTATTACGCGTGACCTTGACACTGATTGATACGACTCTATAGCCCGATACATTAGAGTTTGGGCATTCGGAAACGAAAACCAAATCGTGATAGTGTAAATGTCGCAGCGCGAGCGCTAACGTTGCTTCAAATTTTGCGAGTGCCTTAACGTTAATAATGCAACAAAACTCGACTCATATCTGAAACTTAATCTGTAAAATAAGATGTAAGTAAAGTAAAAACGTCTCCCGCTTCCTTATGTTTATTTTGCAATCTTCAATTATCCAACCACAATATTAAATGTCGACTCTTGACTGGACACTCTGCTGTGACATTATTACAGTAGAACTATCTATTACTTCAGAGTCATTATCATGCACTTAGTTTGGGCGTTTATAGTCCGATTGTTAACAGCTTTAATCTTCAGCTACTGCACGGCCGGGGCGGGTACTCTTTACAGGGAATTTACAGGCGTTGTAGTGAACAGCTCGGTTGAATCCTTCGATTCTGCTTATTACTTTGCCATTTTAAAGCCTGGTATATCCATTTTTAAGTGAAAAGTATGTGAACTGTGCTAGTAAGGGAAAGGTGTAATTTTTCAGTATGAAAGGGAGTAGAGTAGATTATTTCAGTAAACCTAGTTCCGGGGTTTCAGCTACAGAAGGAGGTCCGTGTGGTTTCGAGAAAACGTGGAACTGATAATGGTTCATCTACTTCATATACGAATAATAGTGCCGGAGCAGATATCGTTAAAGATAAAAGCCAATGATGTGAAGTAATTCCTTGTTATGTAGATTCCCAAAACATATTTCATTATCCTGTTTGTTGGAACGACTGTACATGGAAAGAATTTAAGACCAAGTCCGAGTTGTTAGTGTGTAGAGAAGGAAAATTAGGTTGCTCAGTGGGTATCGGTGTGCAGAACACTGTAGTGAGTAAATCAGAGGGAGTTCACATTTCAATAGAAAGGAGACGTGTTTCGGTAGGTGCGGTTTGTGGAAGTAAACAAGTTCAGTTGACATTATTGAGGGAAAAAAATCATCAGCATAGGAATTCCGAAGCCCATTTAACTGCACCCAGACAACGAAAAGAAAGACAATATGCTGATTTAGAAAACTTTGTAGCTGAACAGCAGAAAGAAACAGCAGAAAGACATTTTTGAAAGTAGAAGGAAAGTGTTTCGCACAACATATTTTAAAGCAAAAATTTACAGGCCATATGACTTTCAGAAGTTTTTGAATTTGCAAATTCAAAATGTTCTCCACAAGGGCAGAACACTGCATTGTAAACTTAGTTGTGCCAACATCATAGTCTGCATTGCGCTCACTATGAGGAAGAAGCTCTGTTTATCCACAATATCGAAGAATTCCAAGGTCTCTGTACTCACGGATGAGTTTACATCTGTTGCTTCACAGGCCTGAAATCAGTGGTGGTTATGTATATGGCGTGCGTACTGTACGACCATCTGTCCACACACCATCAGATTATTTGACTTGTCGCTCTAACGAAGTAGGCGAGTGTCAGCAACATGTCTCGCTGTCTTATCGTGGCGTGTTTATCTTCTGCCGTTAGGTCAGACGATAGAAATGCCACTTGCACGCTTAGAGTAGCAGATTGACGGTGACCAACTTTAAAAAGAACTTGAATAATTTTCACACACATTTATTAAAATAATAAAAATCATAAATATTACGTAACTTCATTCCGGATGCTATTTACAATTGACAATCTGAAGTTCCTTTGGTCTTGGCACGTTAATCTTATTCTCACATATCTCTTATACTTGACAAAAGTGTCTATACATTTATCTTCATGGCTATGTACAGGAATATGATAATCTTATTAGGCGTAGACTGAAACTTGACTACAGACTAATGCAGAATGGTACAGACTGGTGCAGACCAATGCAGACTGACTAATCGGAGGTCTGTACACTCGTTATAATACCTCGAGCGATCAGGTATCACTGTGCGAGTGTGATCCGCGAGGAGAAAAGGTTCTACGTTAGCAGCAATGTCACTGGCTGCGTTACATATTAATACGCGGATCGGCGAAAGCAGAATTTGGTCCGCCTTTGTGGCAGCGCCATCTCGTAGAGCGGAGTCAGAGCAGCGCTGCGCCTGCGCTGTTGTGCTTAGCGGGGCGCGCTCTACTGGGAAAGTTGTGTACGCGCTGACTACGCGGAACTATGTACACAACAAAGTAAATATACTCTTTTCGGATATTACTGAACTTAAAAGGATAGATGCAGCAACAATAGAAGCAGTACTTTTAAAATATCTCTGAAAGCATGGTTTGTCTTCAAGTTATTTGAATGACAGTTTGATTGGTGCTACATAGAAATTCAAGTGTTCTGGAACGGCTTAAGAGCAAGTACAACAAACTATTCAAAAGTCAATGTCTGTGCCAGCGATTTAAATTAGGGGTTGTTGCTACAATCGTGAATCATACATTATCATTTCCTTTATCGAACTGTGAGCCGTTGCACAAGAGTTAGGAGCAGAAGTTAAGAAGATACCTCAAGTATTCTCAGTACGTTGTGTAGCATGAAGCTGTAGATCAGTGCGAGCAGTATGGAATTCGTGCCAGACACTGAACGCTCATGTAAGTAGACATTAGAAAGGCATGACTTGAAAATCCGTTTAAGGGAAGAGTTCAGGGGATTGTAGAAAATAATATTAAATCCTGAGGTCTTGGGAAACATTGCACCATTTTCTGATGTTCTTCGACAGATTAGTACCCTCTTATAGTACCTCCAAAAGGGCAGTGTTAATATTCCCTCGTCATGTACCTCAATTACGAGGTCAATAAGAACCACTGAACAACTGAAGGAAATGCCAAGTGCCTGCATGATGCAAGCAGAGAAAGCTATTTCTGAAGGGCACTTCAAAGACGTTTCACTAGTTTCCAGAACAGAAATAAGCACTATGAGTATCCAGATTAATAGCAAAAAGTTCTGTCAGTGCCTTAGCGACAATTTGCGACAAAGGCTAATTTCCAAAAAAAATGATACCGTTTTCTTCCATCTTATCCAAATTATATACAACCATCCGCTCACAGAAAGATATGTACCTAAAGACTGGAAAATTGCTCAAGTCACACAAATACTCAAAAAAGGAAGTAGGAGTCATCTACTGAATTACAGGCCTATATCACTAACGTCGATTTGCAGTAGGGTTTTAGAGCATATACTGTATTCGATAATTTTGAAGTACCTTGAAGAAAACGATTTATTGACATATAGTCAGCACGGATTCAGAAGGCTTTCGACGCCGTTCCACACAAGCGTCTTCAAATAAAGCTGCGTGCCTACGGAGTATCGCCTGAGTTGTGCGACTGGATTCGTGATTTCCTGTTGTAACTAACCTTTTACTACGGGTTATTACGTTATTATTGGGAATGTAAATACTTATTGCTTGTGAAGTTAACTTGAGAAGATTAGGGTCGCCACCGACTCTAACCATACAACTAATCGAAGGTTTGGTCGAGTCGGAAAATAAATTAATTTGATCACAGACCAAAAACTCACAAAAATGCATACGGTGTGAGGTCCTTGATAGCGGATACAATGCAATTAATAGTATTGCCCGTGCACTGTTCACGACAATTAAACATTTAAAATGAAATAGAAAGTGTATGAACACTGCATAAGATCAGCTCCCAGCAACACACCTGAAAATGAGACTTAATCTAAAGCATTTGTTATAAAATACAAGGGGAGACTAATCATTGGACCTGTGCATAAGGAAACGCGTTGGATGTGCTAACGGGAAAGCTACGAGGTGAGTGGCTTAGGTGCAAAAACGTAATCTCGGAACACAAGAGAAAATTGTAGATAAAATCATTTATTCCTTGGATATGGATGTGAGGCATGTACACGATTCCTGAAAGCACGTGGTTTGTGGAGACACAATTTCTAGGTATAGTGCCCAAATTGTAACAACATCACATCAGACAATCATGTTAACATTATCTTAAGCAAACATGCGATCGGACAGTTAGTGATGCCGGTAGCCCAACAACTATAACGTTCTACCACGTGGTTGGCTCCCCACGGACGGAAGACACATAAGGCAAGGAAAATTTACTAGAAGGCAAAGCTATAAATATTTAGAAAGATGAAAGCTTATACAGACACAGCTGAAGGCAAACAGACATTCATACAGAAGCGAGTGCTCACTTCTTATCGCCAACTTTGTGTGGCGCTCTTCCGGCGGATCTAAATCTGCTACAGAAATTTTCTAAAAGAAAAATCTGCCAAAGTTTTGCATTCCTTGCTGCGACAAGGCAAAGCAATCTTCCAGATTTGAAAAGCGAGACCAAAAGCTAACAGCTCTCCCCTCGCCAAGTAACAGCGCGCCACGCGGTCAGTCAAACTCACCCTTCTTCGACTGGAGCGCAGATGTGGACGCTTCCCGTACCGGCGGCAGATTGCCTTTCCGCTTCCTTTTTAGCCTCTTCCACGCTCCGCGTGTCCCGGATACCAAAAGATGCCATTTCCGCCACCAACCTAACGCAGGTGGATTTCTCACAAGTAGCGAAAACCTCTTTGGCTACTTGACCGCTATGCGAGTTGGCTATTCTGTACACTCCTGCTGAATCTGTACGACTATCGCAAACTTTCTGCAGCAGACTACCCCACCGTCTAGCAACGTGACACACAACCACATTCATTCAATCACGCCACTATGAGAGTAAAGAGAAAAGAGAAACAAGGAAAAGAAAGAGAAATGGTAATGAAAATGGGCTACCGGACTAAGGAAAGGTGGCTACAGGACCCTTTCATTGTCAGAAAGGTCACAGTTCGTAGTAATAGACGGAAAGTCATCGAGTAAAACAGAAGTAATATCCGGCGTTCCCCAAGGAAGTGTTGTAGGCCCTCTATAGTTCCTGATCTATATTAACGACATACGAGACAATCTGAGTAGCCGTCTTAGATTGTTTACAGATGATGCTGTCATTCACCGTCTTGTAAAGTAATCAGATGGTCAAAAAGACTTTCTAAATGATTTAGATAAGATATCTGTATGGTGCGAAAAGTGGCAATTGATCCTGAATAAAGGGAAGTGTGAAGTTACTCACATGAGTACTAAAAGAAATCAGCTAAATTTCGATTACGCGATAAGTCACACAAATCTGAGGGCTGTAAATACAACTAAATACTTAGGGATTACAATTACAAATAACCTAAATAGGAACGATCAAATAGATAATATTGTCGGTAGAGCAAACCAAAGACTGAGATTCATTGGCAGAACACTTAGAAGATGCAACAGGTCTATCGAAGAGACTGCTTACACTACGCTTGTCCGCCCTGTTCTGGAGTACTGCTGTGCGGTGTGGGACCCGCATCAGGTGGGAATGACGGATGACATCGAAAAAGTACAAAGGGCAGCTCCCTTTGTATTATCGCGAAACAGGGGAGATAGTGTCACAGACATGATACGTGAATTGGAGTGACAATCATTAACACAAAGTCGTATTTCGTTGCGACGGGATCTTCTCATGATATTTCAGTTACCAGTTTTCTCCTCCGATTGCGAAAACATTTTGTTGGCACCCACCTTCATAGGGAGAAATGATCATCATGATAAAATAAGAGAAATAAGGGCTCTCACGGAAAAATTTAAGTGCTCGTTCTTCCCGCGTGCCGTTCAAGAATGGAACGGTAGAGATACAGCATGAAGGTGGTTCATTGAACCCTCTGCCAGGCACTTTATTGTGAATAGCAGAGTTATCACGTAAATGTAGATGTAGAAATGTAAGGCAGATAAAATTCCTTAAAACCTGAAACCAGTTTTGGTTTGTGTTGATACACTCCCCATGAGCACATTGGACTGTGGAAGAGACTTCAGCACAATGAACTTAATTATGACAATACTGTTGAATTCGCTTTCTGTCTGCCACTCTCATCCTCCGCTAAATCTTTGGAACCCAAGGATTACGTCAAAGTGCCAACCAATGCAAGAAGGCTAACCGACACGTGCAATAGTCTGATCGGTAATCCAACACGTGGGATCTCATTTAGATGAATCGACCCAGTATGTTTGTTAGGAATACAGCACTGCAGTTAAAGTCTTTGTTTTTCGCGCGCGCCTTTCAGGAGTGGGACGGTAGAGATAAAACTTGAATATGGTACGATGAATCTTCTCTCCGGCGCTTAATTGCGAATTGCACAGTAATCATGTGGATGTAGATGTAGAAAAGACAGACTGCAGTTGTACTAGCTGATGGACAGAGCTGCAGCCAATCCACGATGTTATTCAGTCTGTACATTGAGCAAGCAATAGGAGAAATCAGGGAGAAATTTTAAAGGGAATTACGGTTCAGGAAGGAAAAATAGAAACACTGGGGTTTGGCGGTGGCATAATTCTGTCGGAAACAAGAGGCTAGAAGAACTGTTGAACGAATGAATAGTCCTGTGAAAACAGGCTATAAGATGACAACAAAAATAAAACAGAGTAACGTAGCGCACTCGAATTAAATCTGGTGATCCTGAGAAGGTTATATTAGGTTCAAATGGCTGTGAGCACTATGGGACTTGACGTCTGAAGTCATCAGTCCCCTAGGACTTAGAACTACTTAAACCTAACTAACCTAAGGACATCACGCACGTCCATGCCCGAGGGAGGATTCGAACCTGCGACCGTAGCGGTGGCGCGGAATCACAGTAAGGAATGAGACACTGGCAGTGAACGAATTTTGGTATTTGAGCGGCTAAAGTAACTCACGATAACATAAATAACGCGGTCGCGAAGTGGGGCCAAGGCAGTGCCAGTTAAGTTTTACAGTCTGACGGTAATTTATGGATTTGTAGTTTTAGCTTGACGATGTCCGCCTTGGACAAATTACAGATACTGTTTTTCCGAAGAAGGCTGGGTTATCCCGACTGAAACCTAGGTAAATTCTGGGTAAACGGTGCAACTGTAGCTGTTCATTTTTAAAATAAAAATTAATATTTATACAGTTGCTGACAGGGCCGCGAAATATTGAAGAAAACAAAAGATACGCTCCGTAAAGGTTCCTCTCTACAATAGTAAGCGGTTCTACTATACTCAGCTTACACTAGTAGTATACTTAGCAAAATCAACAACTGCGACGCTTTCGCAACACTACGACTCCCACCCTAGCATTGTAGGCCCACGGAACACGTGCAGGCGAGACTTGAATGTGATGCGGAAGCTACGCCCCGCGCAAGGCGAGATAGGCGACGCAGGCACAGTTCTAGCCAATTCAGGGAAGGAAAGAAGGAAGGAAGGATTGGGAAGGAAAACGGCCTCACCTTTCAAAGAAACCATCCCGGTATTTGCCTGCAGCGATTTAGGAAACTCACGGAAAACCTAATATGGATGGCCGGACGCAGGTTCAAACCGTCGCCCCCCCCCTCCCCCCCCCCCCCCCCCCCACTTCCCAAATGCGAGTTTGTTCTCTAGCTGAGTGTTCGTTGCGTTGGTGAGGGGACGGATGTTCAAGTTTACATTGCCTGTGAAAATGCGAGTTATCAGTGTGACGTCCTGCGGACAGGCAGTGTCTGGATCGGGGCGCAGGTTGCTCCGCCACGCGCCGCGCAGACGGAGTGTCGGAGACGGTGCACCTGCTCGTTGGACGTTACCCGTTCGTCTCATCTGCATTACAGATTCCGCGAGGCGCGGGCTGCGGAGCGTGCGTTATCGCGCCAAGTTGCGCGCGACGACTCCGCGGCGCCAAGTTTCCAACCGGGGGCGGCACCGGATCCAGAGCCAAAGGCAAAGGAGGGAGGGAGGAGCCGGGCGGCTGGCGCTGGGGTGGAGGTGAGGCGTGCTGCCATTCGGGATTACAGGGCGCGGCTCGTGTCGATTTCCACGTCGCCGGCGCTGATACTCTGCATGATACCTGAGGCGACACCACTTCGTCAAATACTGACAACTGGCTGCGACATGATACGGGCACCTCGCTGGAGCCGCATTCAGGGTTATATATTAAGTAAAGGAGATAGATAGAAGCTAGTACTGAAAGAAGAAAGGGAAGTCGTCATAAGACATTACTCTTATGAATAAATGGACAAAAATAGTTAAACAATAAAGTTTCATTGAAGAGGAACAAATATAAATGAAAATGTATTTCCCACGATCTACAGAAGACCGGAAGCACGTGAAAAGGTTGATACAATGTAAGATAAAAAGAAACGACGCACCACGAAGGAATTCTCCGAATGGGATGGAAGTCGGTAGATGTGATGTGCATGTATAGACAAACGAACGATTGCAATTTGGGAAAAGTTGGATTATCGATGTAATGTTGATGCATTAATTTGGCTGTTGATATACTTTCCGAGATGTGAGGTCGTGGTCCAAGAACTTTTCCTGCTCCTCACGTTTCGTCCAGGACTGCGCTGGACTTCCTGAGGAAGTACCTCCTTCCTGAGGAAGTCCAGCGCAGTCCTGGACGAAACATAAGGAGCAGAAAAAGTTCTTGGACCACGACCTCACATCCCGGAAAGTATATCAACAGCCATGTCACCCGGTCGTGAAAGCCTTCATTCTACGATGCATTAATTTGTTCTGAAAGCGGTGCTGATATTCAAGACAATAAAAGCGGGTTAAAAGCTGTGAGCTATCCGGGGAAGTTAACCTTGCATTACTGAGCACCTGTTTCACCAGGTATCCAGTCGAGCTTACCAAATTCCCAACCAGACTAACATTAATTATAATCCCTTAGTAGTCATCTTACGATAACCGGTGGCATATATATATAAAGACAATTTAAATAAAAAGAAATAAATCAGTTAATATTTGGACATTTATTTTAACATTGATCATTGTTCCGTTAAAGTTTCAGCATATTAAACTTGATTCATAACTACACTGGTGCCTTATTTAGGTTTGTGAAAATGTGAGTTTGTAATCTTACGGAACATATCAAATATGGAACCAACATTGGGAGACTGCATACAACAGTGCATTCATAAAATAACACAAGAAGAACGTTGAAACATACGCAAGAGGAAATTAACCACAACCAACCGATTCAATTTTCAACCAAAGAAGTTAATTTCGTAGCGCAACCCTGTCCGTCATGAAATTACCACACACTGGTATACTAAATTCATACAAACTCTCTATGAAATCTTTACGAAAAGAATAGCTGAGGGCTACTTTGATGATTACACTACATGCTTCACGTGGTCAACTTGGTTTACACAAAGAGTGTAATTCCACAATAATTTGATAATTAAAATAAATTACATCGAAACACAAATTAGAAAAACTTCGAACTGGTTACTATCGTTTTACTATTAACCTGATGGGTCAAACAATTGTATAAGCACGTGGTACTGGTCTCGCAAAGTACACCCCACGTAGGTTGAACATAAAGGAAAGTTTCTATATTGAAAAATATTGTCAAGACGAGACGTTATAATCTCACGCACATTCGCATTTAAGATTGATGATCTTAGTCAGAGTTACAGATAATCCACACGTGGTTCCACTTTACTCACAAAGTAGTGACAAAGCAACTACTAGAAGATATTCTGAACTTCACACTCGAATTGCACTGCGTTGCAATTTAAGACAACATAAGACATTTTAGATCTAAATCTGAAAGGAAGGTGATAAAATTTTCAGTTAGGCTGAACTTAAGAAATCCATTGTCCTACGGACTTAGCAGAGACGCGCTTAGCCGGAGATCTTACCACTTCAGACGCTCGCCGCGTCCAGACTGCCGTGGGCCCCTACCGAGGGTGCTTCCAGATACAAAACGGAAGTGACCATAGAGGCAGCTTCCTATACCAACGTGACAAGGGACGGACAGGACCATACTAAGAATAGAAACTTCTTTGCTTTTAGAAAGCGTGGCTACTTGTTCCGACGTTGGTCCTACTGTTCTCCAGCAGACAGGCTTGTCTGCTACCATCAAGCGTGCAACTAGAAATACATTTGCTCATTCATTCTTTCACACAGAATGGAAGGGAGATGACAGTATCTTATCATATACAGTATATAAAAGAAAGCGGATGTAGGTTCCATATGAGACTGTGTGACATGTATTACATATAAACTGTGTTTTAAAGTGTAGTAGTGTGATCGTTCTTGATTATGTGTAAAAGTAACACGTTCCACTGCTCAGTCTCCTCCCAGATAGTCAGAAACACCACAGTAAATTTTGAAGTGGAATGTATGCCGTAAATGACAACAGTTTTAAAAAATTAACATGAAATGAATCCAACAGAGACCTTTCATCGATTCAAGAGAAAGAGCTTCACAAACTGAGCAAGGCGAAAACGTGTTGGTCTACCTCTGGCCCTTATGCAATCCTTTAATTGGCTTGGCATTGATTGACAGAGTTGCTGGTTGTTCTCCTGAGGGATATCGTGCCGAATGATGTCCCATTGGTGCGTTAGGTCGTCAAAACCCCGAGATGTTTGGTGGGCCCTGCCCATAATGCTCCAAACGTTCTCAAGTGGGGAGGGATCGGAATACCTTGCTGGCCAAGGGAGGGTTTGGAAGGCAGAAAGACAGGCATTAGAAACTCCTGCAGTGTGCGGGTGGGCTTTATCTTGCTGAACTGTAAGCGCATGATGGCTTGCCGTGAAGAGCAAATAAACGGACCTACGAACATCATCGACCTACCGCGGTGATTAAGGACACCGTGAACAACTACCAGAGGGGTCCTGCTATTGAAAGATGTGGCACCCTTCATCATCACTCTTGGTCGTCGGGCAATATGGTGGCCGAGAGTGTCTATTGGTGTCCCACAGCTGTCCAGGGTGTCTCCAGACGCGTCTTTGGTCTGGTATCTCACTGACCGGGATAGAACTGTCTTTAGTGATGGTCTCGCTTTGAATAGATCCCCGTTTACCAGGGAAGAATGCTGCACAAACGTTGTTAACAGTTACAGCAAAGAATGTTTTAATTTCCGTTCAGTCTCTTTCATGTTGAATAGTTGGGATTAACTTTAACAGAAAGGAGCAAAGCAGATTCATCAGAAAAAAATAATCATTCATAATAGTTGTCAACTTCCATATCCTCCAAAATTTCAGTGCAAATCTTGAACTTTTTGGTGTAATCGTCAGAATGTAATTCTTACAATAACTACAGTTTCCAGCATTTATGATGAAGACAGTCTTCGAGAACTTACCATACCGGTGGATGAGCGGTGTTAAGTTCATTGATTGCCCATGTTTTGGATTTCCTACGGCTTATTTCGTGAGGTTTTGCGATCGTACCAGTGTTCTTGATGCCAGTAGAAAAATTCACAATGTCTTTTCAGATACGTGGAAAGTCAACAAATTCCAGACGAGGGAATTAAGGAAAGAAACGGTTATGAAGCACTTCCTACGAAATGGTAACTGGGATTCTTTCGAACAAATAAGCTTCGAGAGAGTATTTTGCGGAAACGTTGTTCCTCCGAGGTATAATGGGATGTTCTGGAGACGGTAGGGTACAAAGTATGAAGTGAGATTTGGATACATATACTGTGAAGGACATAGCAAATGAATGCAGGGAACCTCGATGGGATAACCTAAACTGTTTTTTAATGCAGCAACGCAGCTTGAAGCTGTCGGGCTGCGAATTTTGGGCTGAAGAAACGAAGGACGGCAGGAAATGATAGGCAGTGAGAACTCGTTTAGCCTCATACGTGAATGTAGACGATAAGATGAGCAACTGTTACTTCATTCGTTTTTTGATGGTCGCTTTGGTCTTCATCGTCTTCGCTAATAATTATCTGTCTTTCTGGAGAGATGACTGTGGCCAGTTCCAAGTGAACTGTGCTTTTTCTTTGTAGTGTTGAATACGTTCTCATATTCTTTGTACTTCTTATTCTGTCTTCATTTCTGCAGTTTTTCGTTTAAGTTCCTGTAAAACCTAAATTTCACATTCAATTCATTTATCAGCTTTGTAGTCTAGCTTTGGTTCGTTACAATCTGCCTCACTTCCGTTTCGTAGAACCGAATTAAGTTTTGGCCGTAAAATTCCAGCATAATTTTCTCTTATTATTTTATTTTATAAATTCTTTACTAAGTTATTTTCATTTATTTCCAGCAGAAAGTTCTTCGGTAAATAAGCGGTTCTGCACGACGAGACTTTTCCATGCTCACATTGGAAAGCAATAATGGGGGTAAAAATAGAAAATGTGTTTTCATTCGCTGGATAACTACTGGTCTTAAACGTTACCTCGTTTTGAACTCCATAATGTCAATATTTCTCCGTCGGTTACCAGTGGTAGAACTTATTTAATATTGAACATAAAGTTTATTCTTGACTAATTGTGAGGTCGAGACAGCACTCACTGCGGAAGCTCAACTGTAGACTCAGCCGCACTTAATATAAATGCACTAATTTAACGCTTTTCAGATGTACATGCCTCAAAAATCAGAAACATCAACACACAGCAGTCTCCACTTTAGGAACTGATGAACGTTTGTAAATATATTCAATGCAACGAAGAGTTCTTTTATGTGTATATATTTCTGATGATGAAGGCGTGTACTTTTAGTGCTTATTCTATTATCTGTTGCTGTGGCCTAAATTTCAGCTCTCAAATGGACAATAATAACTGACTGGACTGAACATGACAGATATAAAAAAGGAAACACTTTCCAAATGTTGACGTCTTTCTGATATTCTTGTCTTTTTTTAAAACATTTAATGACTATACATTTGAAGCTCTTGGGAACTAACTGTCAACAACAATATACGATCAGATTGTAAGTATCTCCCCTAAGTGGTGGAACTCTTCTTATTAATGTTGCTAACTGCTGAAGCCTGTGTTTGGTGATGCCTTGCCCACACAGCCATGCTGGGTCTGCGAGATGAATTTAAGGAACTCTGCTACCTAGGCAGTGAAATAACTCACGATGGACGGAGCAGAGATAAAAAGGCGACTAGCAACATCAAAAAGAGCATTCGTGGCCAAGAAAAGTCTACCAGTGTCAAAAATAGGTCTTAGGGGAAGACATTTCTGAGAATGTATGTATGTGTGCTTCAGTAAATCTATAAATACCTTTAAGCTGGATAATCAATGAATGAACTTGTCTTTCAGAATGGTGTGTTTATTTATTCAGCCCCTCTTTACCTCTTTTCATCGTCATCCATCGTCTATGCGACTCATTAAAATTGGAGGTTATAATATTAGATACCTTTATACAATATCCGAAGCAGCAGATTCAACAGCTCCTTATAGCCAGGGGTCCATGCTGGCTTCTTTGTATACAGAAAAATACTGAGCATATGTCACCTGTAAGTAATATTAATTTATTTATTTGGCTCTTATTGCGTATGTTTTCAGGCGACACAGTGCCATGCCTAGTGCAGCAGCGGCTGGTATGAAGACTGCCACTTGGAGCTTTCGTGCTTGTGCCGTGAGTTAGATTTGAAAACACCACATGGCACTTGTGGCTCCCTGCCTCATGCACAAGATGTCTGATCTTTGTCTGTGCAGCGGCAACGTCAGCACCAGCAGTAGCAGTAGAGGTTGAGTCACGGAGGCAATAATTGGTGACATGTTGAAACTGTCAGTTTGTGATACATCCTACAGCACATGTTTATAAAACCTAGTGTGGTTCACACAAAAAACTTTATGACTCCGTCTCTCATGCTATTGAGGTATTATGCCAACTACTGACAGTGTGCGAAAGCCTATAATGATACCTGGAAATATATAATGCATCATAAATTTCAGGCTGGAGTCGAATTAGGCAAACAAATAAATACATGGGAAGAAATAAGACACACGTGGAGTTTACCCTCCTTTTACTTTTGTTAATGTGTATGTGTGTATTACTTCCTTGTTTCAAGAGACTGTCCATTCTGTTTAACTGTTCTTCGAAATTTTTAGCTGTCTCTGGAATAACTGAAATGTCATTGGAAAAACCACAAGGCCTTTGTTTCTTCTCCCCGGACTTTAATTTCCACTCCACATTTTTCTTTGCATTCCTTTACTGTTTGTTCAACATACATATCGAATAATGTTGGAGATGGGCTACAACCCTGCCTTTCTCTTTTCTCAAAGAGGCCACAGAGTGCCAGGCCATGTACGTTATGAATAGCAAGGTGGGGCAGAGAGTTTGTTACTGTGAATAGTACAGTGATAGGGTTGTTGTTATCAGAATCGACAGCAAACCCACACCGCCAACGAAAGTGCAGGTATACATGCCGACGTCACAACCTGAAGATGAAGAGATGAAGACATAGTGGACGAGGATACTGAAAGGGTAATACAGTACGTAAAGGAATAAGAAAATCTAATAGTCATGGGGAACTGGAATGCACTTGTAGGGGAAGGAGTAGAAGAAAAGGTTACAGTAGAATAAGGGCTTGGGACAAGGAATGAGAGAGGAGAAAGACTAATTGAGTTCTGTAATAAATGGCAATAAGTAATAACAATTACTCTGTTCAAGAATCAAAAGAGGAGGAAGTATACTTGGAAAAGGCCGGATGATACAGAAACAGTTGGTTAAACAGACATTTCGAAATCAGTTATTGGATTGTAAGGCGTACCCAGGAGCAGATAGAGACTCAGATCACAATTTAATAGTGATGAAGAGTGGACTCAAGTTTAAAAGATTACTCAGGAAGAATCAATAACCAAAGAAGTGGGATACGGAAGTACTAGGGAATGATGAGATACATTTTAAGTTCTCTAACTGTATAAATACGTCAATAAGGAATAGCTCGGTAGGCATGCAGTTCAAGGAGAACGGATATCTCTAGAAAGGGAAATCACGGAAGACGGAAAGGAAAACATAGGTACAAAGAAGGAACCTGCGAGGAAACTATGGATAACATAAGAAATACTTCACTTGATCGATGGAAGTAGGTAGTACAAAAATGTTCATGGAAATTCAGGAACACAGAAATACAGTTCGCTGAGGAATGAAATAAATAGGAAGTGCAAGGACGCTGAGACGAAATGGCTGAATGAAAAATGTGAAGATATCGAAAAGGAAATGACTGTCGAAAGGACTGACTCAAAACAACCTTCGGAGAAATTAAAGTCAAGGGTGGTAACTTTAAGAGTGCAACGGGGATTCCACTGTTAAACACAGAGGATAGAGGGGATACGTGAAAAGAGTAAATTGAAGTCCTCTATGAGGGTAAAGATTTGTCTGATGTGGAAGAAGAATAAACAGGAGACGATTTAGAAGTGATAGGAGATCCAGTATCAGAATAAGAATTTAAAAGAACTTTGGAGCACTTAAGATCAAATAAGCCTGAAGGAATAGACAATATTCCAGCAGAATTTCTAAAATCACCGGGGAAGTGGCAACAAAAATACTATTCACGTTGGTGTGTAGAATGTATGAGCCTGGCGACATACCATATGACTTTTGGAAAAACATAATCCACGTAATTCCGAAGACTGCAAGATCTGACAAGTGCTACAATTATGTTACCATCAGCTTAACAGCTCATGCTGTTGGTGACCAGAATTATATACAGAACAATTGAAAATTGAGAATGTGATACATGATAATCAGTTTAGCTCTAGGGAAGGTAAAGACGCCAGGGAGGCAATTCGGACGTTGTCGTTGATAATGTAAACAAGACTAAAGAAAAATTAAGACAGGTACATAGGGTTTGTCGACTTGGAAAAATCGTTCAATGTAAAATGGTGCAAGATCGGAAATTCTTTGAAAGGTACGGGTACGCTATAGGGAATTACCTATAATATACAATCCGTACTAGAGCCAAGAGGGAATAATAAGAGGGGTTGACCAAGAAAGAAGTGCTCGGATTAAAAAGGGTGTAAGACAGGAATGTAGTCCTTAGTCCCTGCTGTTCAATCGGTAAATCGAAGGAGCAATAATGGAATAAATAGAGGTTCAAGAAGAGAATTAAATTTGAGGATGAAAGGGTAACATTGATACGATTCGCTGATGACATGGCTGTCCTGAAAGAGAAGAAGACTTAGATGACACGCTGGATGGAATGAACAGTCTAATAAGTACAGAATATGGATTGAAAATAAATCGAAGAAAGACAAAAGTAGTGGAAAGTAGTAGAAATGGGAAAATGTGAGACATAACAATAGGATTTATGGTCACGAAGTAGATGAAGTTAAGAAATTCTGTTTGCTAGCTAGCGAAATAGCCAATGATGGACGGAGCAAGGACATCAAAAGCAGACTATCATTGGGTAAAAGGGTATTGCAGGCCAAGAGAAGTCTAATACTACCAAAGATAGGCCTTAAACTGAGGGAGAAATTTCTGAGAATGTAGTCTGGAATACAGCTTTGTATGGCAGAGAAACATGGACTGTGGGAAAACCGAAACAGAAGAGAATCGAATCATTTGAGAAATGGTGCTACAGACGAATGTCGAAAATTAGGTGAACTGATAAGATGAGGAAATGCTCCGTGGAATCGGCGAGGGAGGCAACGTATGGAAAAACACTGACAACAGAAAGCTACAGGATTGGAGGACATATGTTAAGAAATCAAACATCCAGCGAATAATTGAGGACATATGTTGCAAGTGTTACTCTGAGATGAAGAGGTTGGTACAAGAGAGGAATCTGCAGGGGCCAAATCAAACCAGTCAGAAGACTATTGACTAACTGGCTAGGGCACTCTCTAGTGTAAAATTAAGAGCAACTCTCTGTCAAACTCCTGTTCTTCGCAGCCAAAGGAAAAACGTGTTAATTAGGTATATATATTTTTTTCCTCTGACAACATACCTAATACACCGCTGACTGTAGTGTTGTTGATTACATGGGCGCCGACTTTATGGTACATAGTAATTTGGAATTTTGCGATAAGATCCTGTGGGACCAAACTGCTGAGGTCATCGGTCCTTTGGCTTACACACTACTTAATCTAACTGAAACTAACTTAGGCTAAGTACAACACCTAAACACCCATGCCAGAGGGAGGACTCGAACCTCCGAAGGGGGAGCCGCGTAAACCGTGGCAAGGCGTCTGAGACCACGCGGCTAACACGTGCGGCTAAGTAGTAATAGATTTTTTTTGTTTCTTTCTTTCTTTTTTTCTTGTAAGGAAGTATCAGTCGCATTCCATTACCAGATGTACTCCCACGGGCACGTTATATTTCTGAAAACGTAGAGGAAAAAGTCAAGTATGTACTGAGGCCGGGAAAGACGCGTTTGCTCAAAGCAGTAGTTTACGAGTCGCACATAGGGTGCCTTTTTATGTATGAAAAATTAACTTCAATTATAGCGAATGATAAATGCTTTACTGGAATGATTTAATGGACAAATCTTCTCTCACTATGATGTCATTAAGTTATACACTACTGGTAACTACAATTTCTCCACCAAGAAGAAATGCAGATGAAAAACAGGTAGGTATTCATTGGACAAATATATTAAGCTAGAACTTGCATAGTGTCCGTTGTGGTTTGCTCATTTTGTCAAAAAAATCGACTACAGTAGAACCTCGGTAACCTCTTCTCTTCAGCAGTGGTTCTCGAATTTTTCCGATAATGCGGACCCCATGCAATGCTATTCGAAATTTTAGATAGTATTAAAAATGTACTAATTAATATTACCACTGACAAGGAAAAGATCAAGAAAAGTAATATAATTAGTAATTAATTCTAAAGAATGTTGCCTAGCGAACAAAATCTTGCAACTAACTTCCGGATACGAAAACGTCAACTAACGTTATAAGTTTCATAAGAATGTGTTTTCTCCTCAGCAAGGGACAAAAACAGTTGTAGAGATAGTAGTGTTATTTTCACCTTTAGTTCCGTCAAAGAAATTACAATCTACAAAAGACAATACCTCTAGGCCGTTGTCAGGGCAGCATTCGTCAACAATCGATTCTTGTGAGTACAGCCCTCGGAATCCAACAGTATTCGAATCGGCACAGGGCAGCTTAAAATCCTTATTAACAGTATTGGAAAATATTAATGTTGTAAACATGGCTGATCTTTGTCAGCAACTACATAGTAATTTTATTCGGCGATGGAGTAACGTACAGCCAATGGCTGCGAATGATAAGTGTTAATTCTCTACCAATATTGAACATAAATTTCCATTTGTAACAGATGCTAATGCTTAATAGCATCTAAAAAACGATAACTTGTAAACAGGTAAAGAATAAATACTCATGATTTTCAGCTGTTCACTGTTTCTGACTCCTTTGTCATATCAAAAATACGCTGCCGGGATTATAGTACGCACGAGAAAAGTCGGGCGGCCATTTCAGCAGCTAAGCTGGATGATGACGTAGGTACATATACAGGGTGGTCCATCGATCGTGACCGGTCCAAATATCTCACGAAATTAGCGTCAAACGAAAAGACTACAAAGAACGAAAATTGTCTAGTTTGAAGGGGGAAACCAGATGGCGCTATGGTTGGTCCGCTAGATGGCGCTCCCATAAGTCAAACGGATATCAACTGCGTTTTTTAAAATAAGAACCCCCACTTTTTATTACATATTCGTGTAGTAAGTAAATAAATATGAATGTTTTAGTTGGACCACATTTTTCTCTTTGTGATAGATGGCCCTGTAACAGTCACAACCAAATGGCTCACAATTTTAGACAAACAGTTGGTAACAGGTAAGCTTTTTAAATTAAAATACAGAGCGTAGGTACGTTTGAACATTTTATATCGGTTGTTCCAATGTGATACATGTACTTTTGTGAACTTATCTTTTATGAGAACGCATGCTGTTACTGCGTGATTACCTGTAAATACCACATTAATGCAATAAATGCTTAAAATGATGTCCGTCAACCTCAGTGCATTTGGTAATACGTGTAACGACGTTCCTCTCAACAGCAAGTAGTCCGCCTTCCGTAATGTTCGCACATGCACTGACAACGCGCTGACGCATGTTATTAGGCGTTGTCGGTGGATCATGATAGCAAATACCTTTCAACTCTCCCCACAGAAAGAAATCAGGGGTCGTCAGATCCGGTGGACGTGCGGGCCATGCTATGGTGCTTTGACGACCAATCTACCTATCATGAAATATGGTATTCAAAACCGCTTCAACCGCACCCGAGCTATGTGCCGGACATCCATCATGTTGGAAGTACTTCGCCATTCTGTCATGCAGTGAAACATCTTGTAGTAACATCGGTAGAACGTTACGTAAGAAATCAGCATACATTACACCATTTAGATTGCCATCGATAAAATGGGGCCAATTATCCTTCCTCCCATAATCCGCACCATACAGTAACCCGCCTAGGTCGCTGATGTTCCACTTGTCGCAGCAATCGTGGATTTTTCGTTGCCCAATAGTGCATATTACGCCGGTTTACGCTGATACAATACCTCCCTACTTAGCAATAATATACAACCGCTCGCTCACCGATAGATATGCACCTACAGATTGGGAAATTGCGCAAGTCGCACCAGTGTTTAAGAAGGGTAGTAGGAGTAATCCATCGAACTACAAACCTATATCATTGACGTCGGTTTGCAGTAGGGTTTTGGAGCATATACTCTATTCAAACATTATGAGACATCTCGAAGGGAACGATCTATTGATACCTAATCAGCATGGTTTCAGAAAACATCGTTCTTGTGTAACGCAGCTAGCTCTTTATTCGCACGAAGTAATGGCCGCTATCGACAGGGGATCTCAAGTTGATTCCGTATTTCTGGATTTCCGGAAAGCTTTTAACACTGTTCCTCACAATCGACTTCTAATCAAGCTGCCGGCCTATGAGGTATCGTCTCAGTTGTGCGACTGGATTTGTGATTTTCTGTCAGGAAGGTCGCAGTTCGTAGTAACAGACGGCAAATCATCGAGTAAAACTGAAGTGATATCAAGTGTTCCCCAGGGAATCGTCCTGGGACCTCTCCTTTTCCTGATCTATATAAATGACCTGCGTGACAATCTGAGCAGTTCTCTTAGGCTGTTCGCAGATGATGCTGTAATTTACCGTCTAGTAAGTTCATCCAAAAACCAGTATCAGTTGCAAAGCCATTTAGAACAGATTGCTGTATGGTGTGGCAGGTGGCAGTTGACGCTAAATAGCGAAAAGTGTGAGGTGATCCACATCAGTTCCAAACGAAATGCGTTGGAATTGGATTACTCGATAAATAGTACAAATCTCAAGGCTGTCAATTCAACTAAGTACCTGGGTGTTAAAATTACGAACAACTTCAGTTGGAAAGACCACATAGATAATATTGTGGGGAAGGCGACCCAAAGGTTGGGTTTCATTGGCAGGACACTAAGAAGATGCAACAAGTCCACTAAAGAGACAGCTTACAGTGCACTCGTCGGTCCTCTGTTAGAATATTGCTGCGCGGTGTGGGATCCTTACCAGGTGGGATTGACGGAGGACATCGAAAGGGTGCAAAAAAGTGTAGCTCGTTTTGTATTATCATGTAATAGGGGAGAGAGTATGGTGGATATGATACGCGAGTTGGGATGGAAGCCATTAAAGCAAAGACGTTTTTCGTCGCGGCGAGATCTATTTACCAAATTTCAGTCACCAACTTTCTCTTTCGAATGCGAAAATATTTTGTTGAGCCCAACCTACATAGGTAGGAATGATCATCACAATAAACTGAGAGAAATCAGAGCTCGAACCTAATGCTTAGGAGTTCGGGAGTGGAATAATAGAGAGATAGTATGATTGTGGTTCGATGAACCCTCTGCCAAGCACTTAAATATGAATTGCAAAGTAGTCATGTAGATGTAGATGCAGACCGCTGTTGGTGAATGACGCTTCGTCGCTAAATGGAACGCGTGCTAAGACTCTGTCATCGTCCCATAATTTCTCTTCTGCCCAGTAGCAGATCTGTACACGCCGTTCAAAGTCCTCGCCATGCAACTCCTGGTGCATAGAAATACGGTACGGGTGCAATCGATGTTGATGTAGCATTCTCAACACCGATGTTATTGAAATTACCGATTCTCGCGCAATTTGTCTACTACTGATATGCGGATTAGCCGCGACAGCAGCAAAAACACCTACTTGGGCATCAGCATTTTTTGCAGGTCGTGGTTGACGTTTCACATGTGGCTGAACACTTCCTGGCCGGTTGGGTGACCGAGCGGTTCTAGGCACTACAGTCTGGAACCGCGCGACCGCTACGGTCGCAGGTTCGATTCCTGCCTCGGCATGAATGTGTCTGATGTCCTTAGGTTAGTTAGTTTTCAGAAGTTCTAAGTTCTATGGGACTGATGATCTTAGAAGTTAAGTCTCATAGTGCTCAGAGGCATTTTTTGGAACACTTCCTGTTTCCTTAAATAACGTAACTATCCGGCGAACGGTCCGGACACTTGGATGATGTCGTCCAGGATATCGTGCAGCATACATAGCACACGCCTGTTTGGCATTTTGATCACAACAGCCATACATCAACACATTATCGACCTTTTCAGCAGTTGGTCCATTTTGACACGGGTAATGTATCACGTAGCCATGGCGGAATGTTACGTGATACCACTTACTTATTCGTTTGTGATTATTGCTGCGCCATCTATCACAAAGCGAAAAAACATTCATATTTCTATAGGTACTACACGAATATGTAATTAAATATGGGGTTCCTATTTAGAAAAACGCAGTTGATATCTGTTAGACCTATGGCAGCATCATCTAGCGGGCCAACCATAGCGCCATCTGGTTTTACCCTTCAAGCTAGCGGTTTCGTTCTTTGTAGTTTTTTCGTTTGATGCTTTTTTCGTGAGATATTTGGACCGGTCACTGTCAATGAACCACCCTGAATATATTACGTTGTGGAGTGAGGGGACGTGATAGGAGGTATGCTATCTTCTTTGTTTTTCAATGTCGACAACGCATGGGATTGAGTGCGCTATAGCGAGCAGCTGCTATGGTATTAATTGAGACTTAAAATAACTTGAATTAGTGAATGTAGATGATAGAGACGTCACATTCAAAGACGATACATATTTAAAGCAAGGAACATGAAATTAAATGACTTACAAGTTCGTGTTGCACCGATGGGAGGTATCGATGTCGGTCGGTGAGGCCTGGCACGAAGTGGCGTTCCAAGACACCCCAAAGGTTTTAAACAAGATTTAAGGTAAGGACTCTGTGCAAGCCAGTCCATTGCAGAGATATTATTGTCGTGTAACCACTCCGCATAGGCCACCCATTATGAACAGGTGCTTGATCGTGTTGAAAGACACAATCGCCATATCCGAATTGCTATTCAACAGTGGGAAGCAAGAATGTTTTTTAAACATCAATGTAGGCCTGTGCTGTGATATTGTCGCTCAAAACAGCAAGGTGTGCAAGTCCACTCCATGAGAAACACGACCACACCACAACACCACCGCCTACCTATTTTACTGTTGGCAGTACACAGGTTGGCAGATGACGTTCACAGGGCATTCGTCATACCCACACCCTGCCATCGGATAGCCACATTGTGTACCGTGATTCGTCACTCCACACAACGTTTTTCCACTGTTTAATCGTCTTGTGTTTACGCTGCTTACTCCAATCGAGGCGTCATTTGGCATTTACCGGCGTGTTGAGTGGCTTATGAGCAGGTGCTCGACTATGAAATACAAATTTTCTCACCTCCCGCCTAACTGTCATAGTACTTATAGTGGATCCTGATGCAGTTTGGAATTCCTGTGTGATGATCTGGATAGATGTCTGCCTATTATACATTACGACCCTGTTCAACTGCCGGCGGTCTCTGTCAGTCAACGGACGAGGTCGGCCTGTAGGCCTTTGTGTTGTACGTGTCCCTTCACATTTCCACTTCACTAACACATCGGTAACAACGGACCTAGGGATGTTTACGAGAGTGGAAATCTCGCGTATAGACGTACGACACAAGTGACACCCAATCACCTGATCACGTTCGAAGTCCGGGAGTTCCGCGGAGCGCCTCATTCTGCTCTCTCACGATGTCTAATGACTACTAAGGTCACTGATATGGAGTACCTGGCAGTTGGTGGCAGAGAAAATGTTCCTAATACGAAAAACGTATGTTTTTCTGGATGTCCGAATACTTTTGATCACATAGTGTACAGGATCGTGTCTTATGTTGCGTATTGCATTTAACGTAAGTACAATGACAGATATTACAGATATAATCATCTGCTCACACAGATAACAAAACATTTCATCAGACTATTTACGTAGCTTACGAATTAATAAGATCGCTGTATATGCGACTCGAGGCACTGCGCTACATTGTCTGCATTGGTTCTTGAGTAGAAATGTTTGATGGCCATTACTCTGCTGTGTTTGTCTACGTGGTCATTCCCTTAATGTGCCCATTGAATCTTATCCTATGTTTTCTAATGTCACTATACGCTGAGGTGACAAAAATCGTTGGATACCTTCTAATGTCGTGTCAGACATTTTGCACAGCGTCGTGCAGCCACCCGACATTGCATGGGCTCAACAAGTCGTTGGAAGTCTCCTGCGGTAATTTTGAGCCACGCTGCCTCTATAGCCCTCCATAATTGCGAAAATGTTGCCGGCGCAGGGTTTTGTGCACGAACTGACCTCTCGATTATGTCCCAGAATTTTTCTTGCAATTTTTCGTTCACTCGATGTTTCCGGTGTCTGTTTTCCTATTGAAAATTATTGGGTCTGATTCATAAAGGCATCACGACATGCCTATGGAATTCGTTTAATTTTTGCTTTTTTCGTTTCCATGAACTATGGTAGTTCTTTGATGGAAGGCATTTACTCTGCCTTTTCAAAAAGCGTCTGGACACTGAGATCTTCTGGAGTTGCTTTGAAGGAATCAGTTTGATGCCGGGCGGCCGGAATGGCGCGAATTTATACTGTTAAATAGAAGAGAACTTTTCTTCATCAAAAGTATTTGTTTTGTCAATTTTGAGGGTCTGATTTCAGTTTGCGCCCTTTCTCAAGGATAAAGTACTCCTGTTTTGATTTCAAACATATCTGAGAATTCCCTCATGAATTTAACGTCGGACTTTGTAACTGTCAGTGTCTGTTTTATGATTGTAACTGTTTTCGGTTCTATACCTTGTAGTTGTTTACACGTATTCTCTCTCCTTTCTTGTGTAATGAATGAATCAACGAATTTTCCCAACATCCTGCAATTTGTTCAGTTTACCAAATGTCATGCATGATTTTGCTGAGGTTTTCGATTGTATTTTGACCAGCTGATTTGAGGATTTCTGTTACCATTTCATTTTTCTCCGATGCTGATTTGCGTCTTGTGATCTGTCTTCTTCACCTGGCGGTAACGAATTTGGATTACTGTCCTCATATTCTTGTGGTGGATATCGTTGTGTTGGCTCTGGGCAGTTAAGTAATTCTGCGAAATATGTGGAATGCTTCTTCCGTCTTCTTGACTCTTTACAGTCTGTTGCTCATTTCACTGATTAGGACAAAAATGTAGTGGTTGAAGCCGTACGACCTTAGGTTTGAAGTTCTTACAGAAACATCTGCTGTTTCTTTCGAAGTCTTTTTCGACTTCAGCCAGTTGATCCTTTTCGCATTTCCATTTCGTCGTTCTTACTAATTTGGCTGTCTCTTTCCTCATTGTCAACGGAGTTTTGTAGTTGGTTTCCGTCTCATTGCTTTTCTAACTGTTGTATGAGTCCTACCGAGATTGTGTTGTATACTCACATTCCTTATTTACTTCATCCATGTGACTTGCTTTTTCTCTAGTTCTTTCCGTGAGAGATGATCGGATTCTGTTGGGTTAAATTTAAGAAGTTTTGTCTCCTTTTTTGGAAACCTCTGAGGTTTTGAACATAGTCTTATTCTTGTCAGGTAATCGTCTGAGTCTATGTTTCCACCGTTTCCGACTTGGAAGTTGTAATCTACGCCTCCTTCCAACAAGCAGCTATTGTCCACATTAGTCTTTTATGAAGACTTGAGAGGAGCGAAGATTAGAAAATACTTTTCTAGTTTACTTTGCTTTTCACGTAGGGTTGGCTCCAGTTCTTGTCTAGGGGTGTGATTCTTGAAGCTGAAATTCTCACATTTTAGGTCCTCGTCGTTAAATTGACCTAAATAAATTTTATGATTGCTGTTGTAGAATTTTTATTGTTATGCGAGGTATTTCTTTAACCAGCGTTGTGGGCAAAATTTTTTCAGGTATTGTTGGAAGGAAAGTGCGAGTATTAGGTGAGGACCAATTGGATGAAAATCAGTGTGGGTTTAGGCCTCTTAGAGGTTGTCAGGACCAGATCTTTAGCTTACGGCAAATAAAGGAGAAATGTTATGAGTGGAACAGGAAATTGTATCTATGCTTTATAGATCTAGAAAAGGCATATGACCGGGTTCCTAGAAGTAAGTTATTGTCTGTTCTACGCGATTATGGAATAGGAGGTAAACGTTTGCAAGCAATTAAAGGTCTTTACATGGATAGTCAGGCAGCAGTTAGAGTTGACAGTAAATTGAGTTCATGGTTCAGAGTAGTTTCAGGGGTAAAACAAGGCTGCAACCTGTCTCCACTATTGTTCATATTATTTATGGATCATATGTTGAAAACAATAGACTGGCTGGATGAGATTAAGATATGTGAACACAAAGTAAGCAGTCTTTCATATGCGGATGACTCAGTTGTGATGGCAGATTCGATTGAAAGTTTGCAAAGTAATGTTTCAGAGATAGATCAGAAATGTAAGGACTATGGTATAAAGATTAGCATCTCCAAAACGAAAGTAATGTCAGTGGGAAAGAAATATAAACGGATTGAGTGCCAAATAGGTGGAACAAAGTTAGAACAGGTGGACGGTTTCAAGTACTTAGGATCGTTATTCTCACAGGATGGCAACATAGTGAAAGAACTGGAAGCAAGGTGTAGCAAAGCCAATGCAGTGAGCGCTCAGCTACGATCTACTCTCTTCTGCAAGAAGGAAGTCAGTACCAAGACTAAGTTACCTGTACACCGTTCAATCTTTTGACCAACTTTGTGTACGGGAGCGAAAGCTGGGTGGATTCAGGTTACCTTATCAACAAGGTTGAGGTTAAGGATGTAAAAGTAGCTAGGATGATTGCAGGTACTAGTAGATGGGGCCAATGGCAGGAGGGTGTCCACAATGAGGAAATCAAAGAAAAACAGGGAATGAACTCTATAGATGTAGCAGTCAGGGCCAACAGGCTTAGATGGTGGGGTCATGTTACACGCATGGGAGAAGCAAGGTTACCCAACAGACTCATGGGTTCAGCTGTAGAGGGCAGGAGGAGTCGGGGAAGACCAAGGAGAAGGTACCAGGACTCGGTTAGGAATGATTTTGAAGTAATAGGTTTACCATAAGAAGAGGCACCAATGTTAGCACTGAATAGGGGAACATGGAGGAATTTTATAAGGTGGCTATGCTCCAGACTGAAGGCTGAAAGGCACAATCGGTCTTAAATGATGATGATGATGATGATGATGATGATGCTAATGTATTTTGTCACATTTTAGTGTATCATACATTCTTTTGACTTTTCACATTAACAAAACCGAAATTACGTTGTTCAGACGAAATACAAAAATACGTCCGCTAACATAAGTGGCATGCTCACTACTATCTCACTCAGAAGAAATAACAATATTCCAAAGGGTTGGCAATTTTCATAAATGAATCAAAAATGAAACATAGTAAAAGTAATAGACTGCGTAATTAATAAAAAAATTTTGAAGTGCGCCAAACAATTCGTAATTTCAACTGTTTCCAAATCAAAATAATTTTAACTGTACATTCAGAACTAGTACTTATCGATTATAACATCCAACATAAAATAATTCCTTTCCGTAAATTTTAGCTCGAAATATAAAATACTGTGAATGAAGTTATATGAAAGTTTTCAGAAAAGCAGCTGAGATAATACTAACCTCACCAAAATTCGAAAAATAATACTGGTATCGATAACTACCGTTTAGGAAAAGTAATACTAGTGGAGGGTGTCCTGTTACAAAGTTTATAATATTTTTATGGTTTGAATACATGGCTATAACATGGTTAGTTTGAAATTCACCGGCCAGTCATCTGTTTCGATGGTATCTTTTTCAAGTGTGTTGACATGATTTTAAAGTTGAATATTCTGCAGGTATCAACTAATCATCGACCATCTTGCTTGATTAATTTATATGCTGGGATTATGCAGTTGTTTTCTTGTACACTCTGTCTTTGCCTAGCAGTGCACTGAAATCGTGTAGTAGGATTTTGACATGATACTGCAGAATTTTAAGTATTATTTCTTCTTGTGTTACCCTTGATTTGCCTACGTTTTATGAGTTTCGCTTTATTTTCAACTTTGATGAACACATGTGTATTGATTAATGTGTATATTCCATTTGAATATTTCAGGGTGCTTATGATTACCTTGTTATTTTTAGGCTGCCCATTTGTTATGAAAGTAAATATATTTTTCTTCAGTGCAAACGCAACTCATAAAAGTGGTGCATTTTACGGAATTAGTTTGTCCATTTTACTTTTGATACGTCTGTATTCCCAAAACCTACCGAATTTACGTCAGTCAGCCTTGTTTTTTGGAGTACCAGTATTTATATTTTGTGCTCTCGTAGGGGTGCTCTAGTTCACGTACCCTTCCTGCACGTAAAAGACTGTTTATAGTTAGTGTGCTGAATAATGGTTTGTGTTTGGACGAGACTGGCAAGAGGACTCCAACTCCCTCTATTTGCGTGTCACCCCAGGCGCCCCAGAATCTGATAATATAGTCGTAGATTCTTGATAAGAGTGGATTCATCCCAGTGTAGTGTAACGACGTAAGTTTTGTATAAATGATTTTCTTTTGACATAGGACGATGTGCAGACTTCGTCACCAACGTCAGTTACAAAACACTTCAGAATT
Source organism: Schistocerca gregaria (assembly GCF_023897955.1). Lineage (NCBI taxonomy): Eukaryota > Metazoa > Arthropoda > Insecta > Orthoptera > Acrididae > Schistocerca > Schistocerca gregaria. Next base: position 484,333,031 of record NC_064921.1, on the reverse strand, counting down.
ATTTCAACTCTTTTTATAAGTGGTTGCTGAATGGTTCTTGAACGAAACTGTAATTAAAACATCATCATTAGAGTCGTATGCGGAGAATTACGTCACTCAGTCCAGTTGGTTTAAGCAAACTTTTTTTTCAATTTAGATGTCATTTGTTTCTTCTCAGAAATTATATTAAAGCAAGTTATCTGCTTTAATAAATATTAGAACCACATCGAATGAACTTTCAAGACTCAAACTCGCGATGAACGTTGTCAAAAATTAATAATCTTGTCAAATAAATTAGTAATACCTCTTCCTTAACATAATTCTTCATAAATAAATGCGTTGAACACGTATTTAAACTTTTGTAGTATACACTAGTTTATTATCTTCCTATATACTACATATAGACGTGAACGTGAGCCTTGAGAAGATAGGACTGAACATTTACAACATGATCAAACTTTCTATGACGTCATTGTTGTATATACATTACAAATTCTTACTTTTTCAGGTTTTAGAAGCACGACGTGAACGTGAGCCTTGACAAGATAGGACTGAACATTTACAACATGATCAAACTTTCTATGACGTCATTGTTGTAGAAACATTACAAATTCTTATTTTTTCAGGTTTCAGAAGCACGACGCAACAACTCGGTTTCAGGATCTTCTGTTGCTGTTTGGCTGTCGACCCGCGACGTATAGTGGCCAGCAATTTTCTCTCTGGTCCGGTAGCGAAGACGCTGTCTCCGTTCGTAGCGCCGCCCTCTCCTTACATGAAACATAAAAATAAATACAAAAACTTTAGATAATTCACAACAATTATAAATATTACAAAATACCTATACAAAACACTAAATCAAACTTACATTCACCTGCAAACTCGGCTGACACTGGTGGATGGGTGAGGCTTCAATTTCACGTCCCACTACGTACCCCACCCACAAGCTCAGTTTGTCAGGTTTTAACCGGAAATAAAACTTCTTCTATATACAATATTTAACCATTAATATTATACATTTTTCTCACATTTTCCGTAATCTAAAGTCCTTGCTCTTAGATAGATTCAATCCTTTTATGACGATATCGTTGTGAATATTTGTCATTTACTTTTAATTGTGCTATTACGGTAACTCATAACCGAATATATGGAGATTACTCCTTTTCTTTTAATAGTTGCTAGTAAATAATAATTTAGTATGTTCTTTAACGTTGTTACATTAGGACAGAGCGTTCAAATTGTGATAGGGTAGTTCCAGTTTTATTCATTTACTAGTCTTATTCTTTCCAAAATATACTAATAAGTTTCTTACAATAACTAATAGTACTATTTACTTTACGTTGTTCCTTTCCATAATGCTTTATTTATCTCTGAGGTCAAGAAGAAATCAAGCGAAACTTTCTTTAGAATCTCGGCACGGCTTTGTTTACCTTGGGACACTTTTTTGGGTAATGGCAATTTATTTAGCCGAAACAAGCGAGGGCGCCCCATTTGGTGTGTTCTACATTAACACTATTACAAATCTCTATTAAGGCACTCTGCTATGTTCTCGCTAGCTATACAGCTCCGGAAGCCCATGGTCTCTAAAATTATTAACCATCCCCTTTGGTTCCTACTATCCGAGTAAATATACAATATACAAAATTCCTTCTGACCTCATAACAAAAATATCTTCCATATAAATCCCCTTTTAATTATCTTTCCCCTTTTGAAGTACAGGTAGATTATTGTAGAGCACTTGTTTAAACTTTCTATCATTTTTTTAAAAAGATAACACGTTACTATCACGCGAAACTTCATATTAATAAACTATGAACGCTCGTCCATATGTAACATATACTAAAAATTAACTTACTTAGGAATGAAGGGTTTAATTAGATCGACACTATATAATCCTTTAATTACACCTAATGAAGGTTCCACAAGCAGTAACGCTTTGGCATGTACAATCTTATGAACAACATTTGGACCTTCCAAGATAAAGAAGAATTTTCTACATTCCTTGTTGATCTTCGAACTTTTAGAACGAGATCGTACTAATACAAGGTCTCCTAACTGAAATGAGGGTTCTATAGCATGTTGATTATAAATTTTAATTCTCCGTTCAGCATTTTCAACAATCTGCTCGCGTATTTTGTCGCTTGAAATGCATTGTTGGATCTCATTTACTGGTGGCCAAGGTAGAGCAGCTAGTAAAGGCTCACCTATAATTAGTTTGCCTAAAATTTCTGTAGGTGATAATCCCGTCGTTAGATGAGGCAATTCATTTAATATCTTTTCGAATTCAGGCATTAGTTTGGCCCACCGAGTATGTTTATATGCACAATAAGTTCTACATAATCGTCCTAATTCTTTCATGACTCTTTCTACTAAATTACTTTGAGGGTGATATTTCGAAATTAAGATATGTTTGATTCCATATTGTTTTATCATATCTTGAAACTTTTGACTAATAAAAGCACTACCGTTGTCAGGCATAAGTCGTTTAGGAATTCCCCAGTTAACAAAGTAATTTCGAGTAAGACAGCGTATAACGCTTGCTGTATTCGCTCGTTTCAAAGTATATAGTTTCACATGTTTGCACCAACATTCCATTACAACAAACACATAAATAAATCCTCCTGAGCTGCGAGGCAGAGGGCCGAAAAAATCTGATGACAGTATATCCCACAGACCTCGAGGAATTGTAGCATATAATTTATAAGGCGTAGATTTGTTATTAACTTTAACCTTTTGACAGGTTTCACAAGTCCTAATAATACTTCTCATAATACGGGACATATTTTTGAAATAATAATACTTCATTTGATGTTTAATACATTTATGAATTCCAAAATGCCCGTAATCTTCATGAATATAAGTAATTAATTGGTACACAACAGGTTTCGGAATAGAGATTTTCCATCTCTGGTGTTCCCTCTGTGCTTTCCAATACAACAGATCGTTGAAATATAATCATACATCCCGGGTGTTAACTGTTTCGTCCCCATTGTAACGGTTTTGTATAAGTTCCCTATATTGATCGTCATTTCTTTGATTCCATCTAATAGCAGTTACTATCCGTTTAACCTTACGTTCGTTCTCCTGAGTTAAAAGGAAATGAACATGGTAATTTGTTCCTGGTTCTTCCACAATGTTAATATTCTCCATTCCTACTGGAAGTCTCGACAAAGCATCCGAAAGTACATTTTGAGATCCTTTTATATACCTAATTTCGTACTGAAATTCTTGCAAGCATAATACCCAACGTAATAATCTACAGTAAAGTAACCGACAATTGTTCAAAAACGTTAAAGCCTGGTGATCAGTATATACAATTGTTTTTCTTCCAATTAATAATCCTCTAAATCTTTGAAACCCCATACCACTGCGAGAGCTTCCTTCTCGGTTACAAAATAATTTCTTTCATGTTTATTTAAAGTTCTACTAGCGAATCCAATAGACTGATATAATCCCTTTTCATTGGTCAGATCACCTTGGAGTATTACGCAAGACAAACCATAATCAGACGCATCTGTACACACACAAAAGTCCTGATTGAAATCTGGATGGTATAACATTTTAGCTTCTGTTAATGCTCCTTTTATCTTATTAAAAACGTCCTCTTCCTCTTTTTTCCAGAGCCATACTGATTTCTCTTTTAATAAATCCAGTAATTTAGGATTAACAATATCCGGCCCTGGAAGAAATCTTCTCAGAATTCCTACCATTCCTAAGAATGATATCAGTTGTTTCCGATTTCTAGGACTCGGGCATCGAGGAATAGCTTCAATACGTGCTGGGTCTGGCTTAATACCTTTACTGTCCACTATATGTCCCAAAAATCTCACTTCCTCCTTTCCGAAGTAAGACTTAGATAAATTTAAAGTAATTCCTCTGTCAATTAAACGGTCAAACAATTCCCGTAATATCACTACTTGTTCTTCCCACGTTTTACTGGCTATCAAAATATCATCTACATATAAAATTATCTTTTCTAATAATTGCTGACCCAAAGCAGAATCTAACGCCCTAATGAAAGTTGACACTGATATATTAAGTCCAAAAGGTAAAACTTGGAACTCATATGATCTGCCTTCAAAAAGAAAAGCCGTATATTGCCGTGAATCCTGGTGTAATATGACTTGATGGTAGCCAGCAGTTAAATCCATTGTACTCATATAACGAGAACCAGCAATCTTAAGAAGTACCTCCTCCATCGGAATAGGTCTGTCTCTTTCCATCTCTATAATTTTGTTTAATTCACGAGCATCCAGAACCAGTCGTACCCCACCAGTAGCTTTCTTAACTACCCACAAAGGACTGTTAAAAGCACTACATGATCGTTCGATAATATTCTGTTCTAGCATCTTACTTATTTCTCTACTAGCCGGTTCTCTGAATTGTACTTGAATAGGAATAGGTTTCTTAAAGAATGGTTTTTGATCTTTAATCTTAAGTTTACAAACGTAATCTTTGATTCTCTCCGGTTCATCTGAGAAGACGGCTCTAAATTCCAACAATAAAGATTCCAACTCTTCCTTTTCTTGTTCGGATAGACAATTCGTAGAATAACATTTTTGTTTCACTTCAGTTTAGATACTATTACTAGCCTCACATTGGTATACTTCATATTCAAGATCACTAGAATCTATTAATAGGTTCTTGATCTGTGTGAACATAATCTGTAAGGATTTGTAGCAACTTCCAGGTACTTCATTATTAGAAAACCTCACTTTAAAAGCACATGCCTCCTTATGGATGGTTAAGGAAAAGTCTTTAAAATCTAATATAGCTTTGTATTTACACAACCGATCTATACCTAAAATTATGGCCACATTTAAGTTGGCTACGACAAGTACAGAGTGAGAAATTAATTGTTTAGAAATTTCAAAAGTTAAATAAACTTCCTCCGTAATATTTTGACTTCTTTTACCAATAACTCCTATAATTTTCAGCGCAGTTACAGGTAAGGTTGGGAAATTCCAATATTTCCTTTTAAGTTGAAATAATTCTTTAGACAAAATACTTACTTCGCTACCCGAATCGATTATAATATTTACTTCGCTATCTGTAACATAACCTTTAATAATGGGTTTATAAGTCATATTCTCCCTTATCTGATTGTATTCCTGAAGTAGATCTTGTTACCAATCACCTTCCTTTTGGTAGCTTAATGATAAATTGCATGCGAGCTTGTCCCATGCAAGCTTTTTCTTCACGCGATTCCTGGATATGTTCTTCTAACCTTTTACAATTATCAGCGATCTTATTCCTAAGTCCTACTAGTTTTTCCCGCATTTCAACTTTAGGAGCCTCTATTTTATCACTTAATTCTCGACTGGTTTCATTAAGATTTTCCTGTTAGCTCCCCTTTAAGTTCCTCTTTTAATCTAGCCGTAGAGTCTTCGTTAGATTGTTTTAATTCCCCTCTTAATCTAGCAGTAGATTCTTCGTTAGATTGTTTTAATTCCTCTCTTAATATAGCAGTAGATTCTTCGTTAGATTGTTTTAATTCCTCTCTTAATATAGCAGTAGATTCTTCGTTAGATTGTTTTAATTCCTCTCTTAATCTAGCAGTAGATTCTTCGTTAGATTGTTTTAATTCCTCTCTTAATCTAGCAGTAGATTCTTCGTTAGACTGTTTTAATTCCTCTCTTAATCCAGCAGTAGATTCTTCGTTAGATTGTTTTAATTCCTCTCTTAATCTAGCAGTAGATTCTTCGTTAGATTGCTTTAATTCAGCTAAAAAAAATGCCCGTTAGATTGTTTTAATTTAGCGATCGCCCTAAAAAGGGATCTCATGTTCCTATCGGACACAGATTGCTCTGCGTCTGACAGTTCACTTCCCGACGTTATTGTAAAATATTAACTAGTTACACACGCAGACTTGTAATCAACAATCCTATTGAAAGCACACTCCCTATGTACAACACTCCACTTCCAACTTAAAACAGACTCACCGGAAACTAATACTGCAGTTTGTAGATCTCGGCGATTAGTGTGCTGCTATGGGCTGCAGAAATAACAGCCGTCGATGCTGCGACCCGGCTTCCGCAACCGGCAGGACGCTGAGTCGAACACCCGGCCGCACCGTAGACAGGCGAAGCCCTCAGCAACACTTCTAATACCAGCCGGAGGAACGCCCCCCAGATGACGTACTAGGCCTGTTAGTTTAGGGAGAAAATGGTCGTCGGGGTTTGCAGCGTTCAGCTGCTACCCAACAGATGCGCCTTCTCGTGGAATAACTGCGTGACCGTACTGCTTGGCTGCGCTCCGTCAGATGCCCACATCCGTGAAGTCGCCGCTGGTTGGTGAAGGCTCCCCGAAGACTCGCGTTGACTTCCGAAGGACTCTTGATGTTTTGTTTCGTACCTGTGTGCCTTAGTTGCACACATGTCCTATTTATAAGGTCGCCACGGTGTAGTGTAACGACGTAAGTATGTATAAATGATTTTCTTTTGACATAAGACGATGTGCAGACTTCGTCATCAACGTCAGTTACAAAACACTTCAGAATTATTTCAACTCTTTTTATAAGTGGTCGCTGAATGGTTCTTGAACGAAACTGTAATTAAAACATCATCATTTGAGTCGTATGCGCAGAATTACGTCACTCAGTCCAATTGGTTTGCTCACACATTTTTCAATTTAGATGTCGTTCTCAGAAATTATATTAATGCAAGTTATCTGCTTTAATAAATATTAGAACCACACTGAATAAACTTTCAAGACTCAAACTCGCGATGAACGTTGTCAAAAATTAATAATCTTGTCAAAAAAATTAGTAATACCTCTTCCTTAATATAATTCTTCATAAATAAATGCGCGGAACACGTATTTAAACTTTTGTAGTATACACTAGTGTATTATCTTCCTATATACTACATATAGACGTGAACGTGAGCCTTGACAAGATAGGACTGAACATTTACAACACGATCAAACTTTCTATGACGTCATTGTTGTAGAAACATTACAAATTCTTATTTTTTCAGATTTCAGAAGCACGACGCAACAACTCGGTTTCAGGATCTTCTGTTGCTGTTTGGCTGTCGACCCGCGACGTATAGTGGCCAGCAATTTTCTCTCTGGTCCTGCACCGAAGATGCTGTCTCCGTTCGTTGCACCGCCCTCTCCGTACATAAAACATAGAAATAAATACAAAAACTTTAGATAATTCACAACAATTATAAATATTACAAAATACCTATACAAAACACTAAATCAAACTTACATTCACCTGCAAACTGGGCTGACACTGGTGGATGGGTGACGCTTCAGTTTCACGTCCCACCACACCAGCTACGGTAAAATTTTGTGTACTGTCACGCCTCATGGTTCTTAATTGAGATTTAGATTGGACTCCTGTTTTTAGGGCTGGAGTGCTAGACCCACAACAAGAATTCCAGCCGCACTTCTGGTGATCAGACGTTGATCACTTTGCCGCTTGCTGGAAGTTAAACGGAAGTGGATTTCGCATGATGCCTGTTGCACCGACTTTGCCGTTTTGATGGTCTTCATCATCACGCCCATTGCCAGTGAACATCCTGCGTTTAGAGACTCGTTAACTTCACCTCTTCTCTTACAATTCAGAAAGCTAAGCTTTGCCGCCTTGTCTGGATAACTAGGTTCAGAGGCAATTACACATAATTAAATAGCATGAGGCTCTCTGTACTAGATATGTTAAAACGAGATTTAAAAGGTTACAGGAGAATACACATAAAATTTGCTGTAGTTAAGTGCTTCTCACACTATGTTTATCTTCGGGACTCCCTGAATAACCACAATAGCTTGAAGAAAAAACTATAGTTTTATAAAAGGCCCCCAGCTGAGATGAATGAAATTAAAGGAAATTTCATGCTTCCTGACAGAGCGTAGGGGAACAAACTGTAAATATTGGTAACTGTCAGCATTCACTCATTTACTTGACATCGATAAACACACAAGTAAAATACAGGGTGATTCAAAAAGAATACCACAACTTTAAAAATGTGTATTTAGTGAAAGAAACATAATATAACCTTCTGTTATACATCATTATAAAGAGTATTTAAAAAGGTTTTTTTTTCATTCAAAAACAAGTTCAGAGATGTTCAATATGGCCCCCTCCAGACACTCGAGCAATATCAACCCAATACTCCAACTCGTTCCACACTATCTGTAGCATATCAGGCGTAGCAGTTTGGATAGCTGCTGTTATTTCTCGTTTCAAATCATCAATGGTGGCTGGGAGAGGTGGCCGAAACACCATATCCTTAACATACCGCCATAAGAAAAAATCGCAGGGGGTAAGATCAGGGCTTCTTGGAGGCCAGTGATGAAGTGCTCTGTCACGGGCTGCCTGGCGGCCGATCCATCGCCTCGGGTAGTTGACGTTCAGGTAGTTACTGACAGATAAGTGCCAATGTGGTGGCGCTCCATCCTGCTGAAATATGAATTGTTGTGCTTCTTGTTCGAGCTGAGGGAACAGCCAATTCTCTAACATCTCCAGATACTGTAGTCCAGTTACAGTAGCACCTTCGAAGAAAAAGGGACCAAAAACTTTATTGGCTGAAATGGCACAGAAAACGTTCACCTTAGGCGAGTCACGTTCATACTGAGTAGTTTCCCGCGGTTTCTCAGTGCCCCATATACAGACATTGTGACGGTTGACTTTCCCGTTAGTGTGGAAAGTTGCTTCATCACTAAACACAATCTTTGAAACGAAAGATTCATCTGTTTCCATTTGAGCAAGGATAAAATCACAGAAATCGATTCTTTTAATCTTATCAGCTGCAGACAGTGCTTGAACCAACTTCAGACGATAAGGTTTCACAACTAACCTTTTTCGTAGGACTCTCCATACAGTTGATTGTGGAATTTGCAGCTCTCTGAAAGCTCTGCGAGTCGATTTTCCTCGGCTGCGAACAAATGCTTGCTGGATGCGTGATACATTTTCATCACTCGTTCTCGGCCGTCCAGAACTTTTCCCTTTGCACAAACACCCATTCTCTGTAAACTGTTTATACCAACGTTTAATATGCCACCTATCAGGAGGTTTAACACCATACTTCGTTCGAAATGCATGCTGAACAACTGTCGTCGATTCACTTCTGCCGTACTCAATAACACAAAAAGCTTTCTGTTGAGCGGTCGCCATCTTAGCATCAACTGACGCTGACGCCTAGTCAACAGCGCCTCAAGCGAACAAATGTACAACTAAATTAAACTTTATGGCTCCCTTAATTTGCCGACAGATAGTGCTTAGCTCTGCCTTTTGTCGTTGCAGAGTTTTAAACTCCTGAAGTTGTGGTATTCTTTTTGAATCACCCTGTATTAACCATGTAAACCATCTTAGATAAATATAAGGCGTATTCTGTTTCATCTATTATGAACTGAAACCGATAACCTGACGACAGTTTGTCTATGATCATTGATCAGAATTAGAGAATCAAATCCTATACTTCCTTGACGGCTCTCTTTCTGGACGGCTGTGTCTCAGAGTGTAAAAATTATTATAACATTAGTTCTACACATGGTAAAATAATGTAAACGCGGTGTCTAGGTGGTGCTGAACGCAAAAACAATTGCAGACAAAAAGCGACGGAAATGTTGTGTGTGGCTTAATTGACGTGAAATGTCATCACATGGACGAGCCGCCCGGCTTTATTTAACCGTCAAAAAGTTTTTTGTCAATTTAATGAAATGTGTTGAAATGTTATTATTATGTCTCAGGCTGTGCACATTTTTAAATGAAATCTGGAACACAAATATTTCTGTCACTAGCTGTGACTGAAATGGATTGTACGTTGTGTCAACAATCCTTTTTAATTAACAGTTAAAATTAACAGTACATTTGCGACGGACCTACAAGAAAAATACGAATGTCAGGCGTTGAAGTAGTACTAAGAGAAAATAAAAGTCATGGAGATGTGTCATGCGCATGTGCACGCATCCTTGTACCATCTGATCTTGCTTACGTCATGCCAATTACAGAATCATTCTAATGTTTTTGTTCTCCTAATGTGAGTATTCAGAAAAGTTCTGCATTCTTCAGTGCCTGTGCATTGTGGTGCACCGGTTTGGAAATTCTATCGGTTTGCTTTGTCTTCTGCTTCAAAACTGTTAAGCTGAAAATGTGAGAATCGGCGCCACTTTCCCGAGATGTCTGCCATTGTAATGCAGAAAGGTAAACGAATATGAGTTATTTTGTAGTTACCCCGATGACTTCACTGTGAGTCTCAATACACAACGTGACCGTCGGCTTCTTCTTCACTTTAATGTTGACGCTACTGGTTCTTGGGACTTTACCGCGTTTTCTTCCCTCTCCTGCTTTCTCTTCCCACATTAATTCTTGCCTTGACTCAGTACCGCCTTTGGCAACCTGTTTTCCTTCCTCCTCTCGTCATCTTGTCCCCATATGCGTCCATATTCTTGAATTCTGGTACTGCTTGCTTCCTGTTTTAATTCCTCTTTATATTCCTACAGCTGTCTTCATTTGTGCATCCCTTAGTTGTCTTTATCAGTCTCATTTCACACAAATGTGTGCAGTCCTTTCTGTTTCTCAGAGATATCACAGTCAGTATTGTCGTCATGTTAGTATATAAAACCAACAAATAGGCGAAAAAACTGAATATTCTGGAAAAATGACATAAATTCCAAGCAATAAAAAAGTCTCTGTTTGAGGCAAAAATGAAGAAATTGTCACCTGTCTGCGCTGCAATCCTCCATCATGACGATATATAAAGAAACTTCTACGAGTAGCTGCAATTTCTTCCATTCATATTCTAAGTTTTATCGGAGCATCCGTCATCACACACACTAACACACGCATCTAATAATAAAAACATTCAAATCAAACTGCCAATATACCCGATTACGCAAACAAAAGAACACCGAAGAAACGCAGTAACATTTGGTAGTTGTCAGCAGCATAAGCCGTAGACACACGCAATTAAGACACTTTAAAGAGATCATAGTGGAATTGAGGTGTTTAAATGAAATTTGTTCGCATATCTCTTAAATCAGACATTCTGGTGTACGCAAGACAATTACACGGAGACACATAATTTAGTAACAAGCAATTTAATGAAGCGAAACCTTCGCTCCAAAGAGCTAAATGGCTCAAATGGCTCTGAGCACTATGGGACTCAACTGCTGTGGCCATCAGTCCCCTACAACTTAGAACTACTTAAACCTAACTAACCTAAGAACATCACACACATCCATGCCCGAGGCAGGATTCGAACCTGCGACCGTAGCAGTCGCACGGTTTCGGACTGCGCGCCTGGAACCGCGAGACCACCGCGGCCGGCCTGGAGATCGTGCAAGGCACCACGACGTCCAAGGGGTATCGTCCGCTAGCTGTAGACGACGTACGCCCCTGCATCACGATCACGTTTACGAAAGGAATGGCATTTTTCGACAAGATAATGGGCCATGTCTTACGGCAGGGCCGGCCAGAAATTCTACACGCGTGTGGTGCTCTTGCACATGTGCAACTTCCGGGTCACAGCGAGCACGCCGCTGCCGTCAGCGTTCATGTAGTGCATGTTTCTGCTCACAGATGTCGCTCCTCTGTTACACAAAGTGTGTTACCGACACCTCGTATGTATATCACAACCTGGGCTGTATCTGTAAGATCTGTTGCTTCATCGACCGAAACAAAGAAAGCAACAAAGTAGTTAGCCTTATTTATTAGCTGCTTGTTCAGATCGCCGGCCATAGCACTGATACGTCTTGTCACTGTTTGTTTGGATAGACTGATTTCTTGAAACCTGCTAACTTTCTTGGGACACACAACTTCTGCAGCATCAATCAGACACCCTTTCACAAATTCCCCTTCGGAAAAGGGTTTCCCAAATTGCGCAATTCTTAATGCGATTTTAAAACTTGCTCGCAGTGAAGATTTAGTGTGGTTGTCATTCTGGAAAATTTAAAACAGTACATTGTACAGCGTACAGTAAAACAGACATAAATATAACACAAGAAACTAAGAGTTCAAGAAGTATCAGTTACTTTGACGTACAGTAAAAACAAGTTGATGTGTCTCATCTACACTCCTGGAAATGGAAAAAAGAACACATTGAAACCGGTGTGTCAGACCCACCATACTTGCTCCGGACACTGCGAGAGGGCTGTACAAGCAATGATCACACGCACGGCACAGCGGACACACCAGGAACCGCGGTGTTGGCCGTCGAATGGCGCTAGCTCCGCAGCATTTGTGCACCGCCGCCGTCAGTGTCAGCCAGTTTGCCGTGGCATACGGAGCTCCACCGCAGTCTTTAAAACTGGTAGCATGCCGTGACAGCATGGACGTGAACCGTATGTGCAGTTGACGGACTTTGAGCGAGGGCGTATAGTGGGCATGCGGGAGGCCGGGTGGACGTACCGCCGAATTGCTCAACACGTGGAGCGTGAGGTCTCCACATCGATGTTGTCGCCAGTGGTCGGCGGAAGGTGCACGTGCCCGTCGACCTGGGACCGGACCGCAGCGACGCACGGATGCACGCCAAGACCGTAGGATCCTACGGAGTGCCGTAGGGGACCGCACCGCCACTTCCCAGCAAATTAGGGACACTGTTGCTCCTGGGGTATCGGCGAGGACCATTCGCAACCGTCTCCATGAAGCTGGGCACCGGTTCCGCACACCGTTAGGCCGTCTTCCGCTCACGCCCCAACATCGTGCAGCCCGCCTACAGTGGTGTCGCGACAGGCGTGAATGGAGGGACGAATGGAGACGTGTCGTCTTCAGCGATGAGAGTCGCTTCTGCCTTGGTGCCAATGATGGTCGTATGCGTGTTTGGCGCCGTGCAGGTGAGCGCAACAATCAGGACTGCATACGACCGAGGCACACAGGGCCAACACCCGCCATCATGGTGTGGGGAGCGATCTCCTACACTGGCCGTACACCTGGTGATCGTCGAGGGGACACTGAATAGTGCACGGTACATCCAAACCGTTATCGAACCCATCGTTCTACCATTCCTATATCGGCAAGGGAACTTGCTGTTCCAACAGGACAATGCATGTCCGCATTTATCCAGTGCCACCCAACGTGCTCTAGAAGGTGTAAGTCAACTACCCTGGCCAGCAAGATCTCCGGATCTGTCCCCCATTGAGCATGTTTGGGACTGGATGAAGCGTCGTCTCACGCGGTCTGCACGTCCAGCACGAACGCTGGTCCAACTGAGGCGCCAGGTGGAAATGGCATGGCAAGCCGTTCCACAGGACTACATCCAGCACCTCTACGATCGTCTCCATGGGAGAATAGCAGCCTGCATTGCTGCGAGAGGTGGATATACACTGTACTAGTGCCGACATTTTGCATGCTCTGTTGCCTGTGTCTATGTGCCTGTGGTTCTATCAGTGTGATCATGTGATGTATCTGACCCCAGGAATGTGTCAATAAAGTTTCCCCTTCCTGAGACAATGAATTCACGGTGTTCTTATTTCAATTTCCAGGAGTGTATTTTCTTAAGGACATTTAATTGTGCTTGCCGTTCTTCACTGTTGAGTACACTACACTCGTCTTTGTGATATGTATTGCAATGTCTTTCAGTTGCAAACTTACGCTGGCCGCCTATTATTCGGCGGCACAACAAACACTGTGAGTTTTCACCAACTGCTACAATAAAGAATTGCAGTTCCCAGTCATTTCTCAACCACTGAAAACATAGATCTCCCGTCCTTTGCTTTTTCACGGTACTTGCCATTTCTCAGTACTTCTCTGTTAAGTTTACGGTCACCAGGGGTAAACGAGACTGGATATGTTGGTTGCGCTCTTGCTTGTACCACAGGGAAGTGGATCAGCCGCCGTTCATTTAGCACACATGTCTAATAACAGATGTCGCTGTCGCTCGCTGTCGCACACGTGCGCACATGTGCAGCCCTTCCGCACGTCTGCACACTGTGCAGAGTTTGGCCGGCCCTGTCTTACGGCCTGGAGTGTGACGGAGTGGTTGGAGGAACACAATGGCGAGTCCAATGGATATGCTAGCCCTCCAAGTCTCCTGATCTGAACCCGATCGAGCACGTCTGGGATGTGACTGATCGTGGCGATAGAGCTCAGCGCCTCCCTCCCCGGAATTTACGGGAATTGTGTGACTTCTGTGTCTAGATGTGGTGGCAACTTCCTCCAGCGATATACAGTATCAAGGCCTCATTGCTTCCTTGCCATGACTCGTTACCGCTGTTATCCGTGCCGAAGGTGGACATACCAGCTACTGTGTAGGTGGTTATAATGTTCTGGCTCATAACTGTAGATATACAGTATTTCTTTTCTTTCTTGGCCTGCATCACTTAATTTGAAAAGCAGAAAATGTATTTGTATTTGCGAACATGGCGAACCATCAGCTATATAATCGAAAAACGGCAACGAAAGTTTGTGACGGACCGGGACTCAGACCCGGATTTACTGCTTATCGCGAGCTGTCGCCTTAGCAGAACTTCCATAAGTTGTCAATCACGTATCTGGTACCACCATCATTCATACACCCATTATGTATAGTGATGAACACTGGAGCCGTTTTAATTGAAAGTCGCTTGCTCGGTGTCAGCGGGGAAATACGATATGGCAGTGCATGTGTTGTTCAGAAGTGAGATGCAGTGTTCCCTCGTATATCCTGAGATAATATCGAGATCTTGCGACTGTTGTGACCAGGGTAGATGCGACAATGCACCCTCATACTCATGAAACCAGTCGTGAACGATGCGAATTGTTTGAACAGGGGCCCTGTCATCTTGGAACAGAGCATCGCCATTATACTGTGAAATGGGCCTAGAGTGAGAATGGTTACAAAATCCTTGGCAGTAATGCGACTTAGCAGAGTGCTCATGGGGCCCATGGAATACCACGATACGGTTGCCCAAAACGTCAGCGAAATTCCGACATGTTTCACACTTGGACGTAAACATCCTGAAAGGAGACCCATACAGCCAAATTACTTTCTCCCATTGCTCCATAGTCCAGGTTTTATTCTTTAGGCGCCAAGTCTTCCTGTTACGAACATTCGAATGACTGGTTTTGGAATTCGTGCCAGCCGCGCTGTTCCCCGCCCTTGGAGCTGCTTTTGTGTTGTTTTCGTGCTAGCAGTGTTTGTGAGTGTGACATTTAGTTCTACACTGACTTTTACTCCTGTCGTCCTCTTATTTATCATTATGTTTTCAATGGCAGTTGCTCACGATCATTCAAAACAAATTTACGTCCACGGAGTGACTTAGCGGATGATGGTCCTCCGCTTTCCCTTACACAGCTCAGATCTTCCATACCATGCCTTTTAAAAAGCCAAACACTTGGTTATCTTTGTCACGGAAACACTCGCCGTAGGAGCATGAACAATTTTCCCACGTCCGAATTCACTTAGCTGTTGTATAATCCACTCAAACTGTATGGGACACTGTTCCGACCACCGCCGACACTTGCAACGTATTGATAACATTGCACATATGCCGTTCCTGATAATACAGCTCAACCTGCAGGCTAGACTAGCATGTGCATTTATAGTGTACATTTCCAGCGGAGTTTCCATATTTTTGTCCAGCCCCTCTATGTCAGCGCGGTTGTGTGCCGTGGATGACTGTAATAGTAAAGTGTCGCATAGATAGCTTCGTTATTATGTCACAAAAATGTATCTCATGTTTTAAGAAAATTGCGTGTTTATTTTGTATCGCCTGGACAACATACCTTGAGTTTAGTGAAATTTCTATGGAACAATCCACTGTATGGCGAGCAACTTTATATTGAACTTACCTACAGATCATTTTCGTTTCATTGTCTGTAAATTCATAGCCTATCAGTTCGGAAAGGTTCAAGGAACTGGGTGGTGTTAGGAGACATATGAAAATCTCTTGTCTCAAGCTGGAAAATTTGTAAGCAATTGTTAACACAAGCCGCGCGGTATGAGCCGAGCGTTCTAAGGCGCTGCAGTCATGGACTGTGCGGCTGGTCCCGGCGGAGGTTCGAGTCCTCCATCGGGCATGGGTGTGTGCCTTTGTCCTTAGGATAATTTAGGTTATATAGTGTCTAAGCTTAGCGACTGATGACCTTAGCAATTAAGTCCCATAAGATTTCACACACATTTGAACATTTTTTTATTAATACAAGAAGGATTTATCTCGTTATTTCAGGTGAAGACAATTGAACACAAATGTAAATTTAAGTTCATTTCTTCTTCAAATTTGTGAAAAAATAGTTGTCTGTCTGCATTGTAACTGAGATTTCAGCAACTGGATTGCAGATGGTTGGTAAAAATGGTCATTTGGTTGTTGTGGAGTGGGTGGAAACGAGAAGTGGTCAGACTTAAAAGCCAAGGCCGCCCCAACCTTGTTGTAAATTATCGATTGAAGTCGCTGATGAAATCTTACTTTGGTTTTTCTGTGATTGTTATCGAGATGGATCAACTGAATATTGAAAGAAAGAGCTGCAACGACAGCGTCATAGAAATGCTCAGCACCATCGAGAGACAATGTAAGAAAGGCGGCTTTGTGTCTTACTCTCAAAATAATTCGGTGGCTCTAGGTTTTCTTGTTATGTGTGTGTGTGTGGGTTAGGAAGGGGGGTGGGGGTGGGTTAGGGAAGAAAACGTTTACTCATTCCGGCACGTGCCTGACCTAATGTAAGGAATAAAGAAAAGTAAGAAAACGGAAGGGAAAATGTCGTAAGTAATGACATATGCAACCCGCTCTAGAGTCCACATTCTTGGACAGTTACATCTTAAAGACATGTGTTCCCCTTGTTTACCCACTTAGGACTACCTTAACAAATATTACTCAATAATGGACTAACAGCCTTTAGCATTGTGCTTGATAATGGCTTAGAAGCCGAAATAAGAATAGTACAAAAGATAAATATAATAATACACAATCAGATGGCGATTTACTCTTTTAAAAACTATTACATGACTGTGGCTCAATACCATCAAAACGTTTTGAATTAATCTGATTCAGTGTAGTTTGCTTATCATGCAAATGTGAAAGCCAAGTATGACGTAAGCAATAAGAAGGTGACGACTTCCTTGTGTTGAACATGTTCTCTTTCCGCAGTACATTTAATTTTCAAGTTAGCTAAAGGGTTAAGTTAATTCTTTTAAAATTGAGTTTTACATATAAACGTCGTTTCTTGTAATAAATAGTGTTTGTTGTGTGTTTATGAATAATAGTTGACATTTTGCGTGCTTGCATTACTCAGTTAACTTCATCCCGAGATGCCTTTATTGGAGGCGATGATGTGAATGAATTACATAACTGCATCTTGTCTTGTGGGATACATCGTAAAGGTTTCTTGATGGCATTCATTTTATTGCTATTTATAGAGTGTGCTGATACGTTGACTTCCTTTGGCGGCAGTTCTAAAGGTTGTAAAGATTTTCTCAGCCTAAAAGTAGTGGGTGATCAAAAAGTCAGTATAAATTTGAGAACTGAATAAATCACGGATTAATGTAGATAGAGAGGTACAAATTGACACACATGCTTGGAAAGACATGAGGTTTTATTAGAACCAAAAAAATACAAAAGTTCAAAAAACATCCGACAGATGGCGCTTCATATGATCAGAATAGCACTAATTAGCATAACAAAGTAAGGCGAAGCAAAGATGATGTTCTTCACAGGAAATGCTCAATATGTCCACCATCATTCCTCAACAACAGCTGTAGTTGAAGTAATGTTGTGAAAAGCACTGTAAAGCATGTCCGGAGTTATGTTGAGGCATTGGCGTCGGATGTTGTCTTTCAGCATCCCTAGAGATGTCGGTCGATCACGATACACTTGCGACTTCAGGTAACCCCAAAGCCAATAACTTCACGGACTGAGATCTGGGGACCTGGGAGGCCAAGCATGACGAAAGTGGAGGCTGAGCACACGATCATCACCAAACGACGCGCGAAAGAGATCTTTAACGCGTCTAGCAATGTGGGGTGGAGCGCCATCCTGCATAAACATCGTACGTTCCAGCAGGTGTTTATCAGCCAGGCTGCGGATGATGTGATTCCTGTAACATATCGACGTACCTCTCACCCGTCACGGCAGCAGTTACCTGCTGTCCAGCGCGATCTGTCGGACATTTTGTGAACTTTTTTTATTCTAATAAAACCACATGTCACGCAAAGCATGTGTGTCAATTTTTACCTCTCTATCTACATTATTCCGTGGTTTATTAAGTTTTCAAATTTGTACTGACTTTTTGATCACCCGGTATGTATCGTCAAGCCAGCAACATTAATATTGCACGTAACGCTATGCTCTTTTCCAGTTGAAAAGGTCATCGCACGATTTTTAAAATAGTGAGAAACCTTTTCAGGTGTCTAGAAACGACTTTACCATCACCCCTCAGACGGGTTCTTTTGCAGAATTTAGGCCACCAAGAACTGTAGTCGATGAAAGAATCCACCTTCATTTCAATATTGCGAAATTTGCTATCGTTTTGTTGAGGGACGTTTGATGAGTTGAAAGATGTCATTCCCCGTATAGCATCTTCCCTCCTCCTACCAACGTGTAGTTCCCTATCCGCAGTAAACTGAGAAGTGACTACGTTGCCTGACTCGTATTGTCATGCAAACAGATTTTCTTTTTGTAATAAGCAATGCACTGATACACTCAAAACCATAATAGTAAAAAAAAATATTATTCTTAAACTTCGCACTAAGTTGCCTTTCTGCAGTAAGCGACTCAAGTGAAAATCGGTGGCCAGTTTCGTTACACATCTTCCCGCCGCCTCTAAAGGCGTCGATGCCGATAGGACGTGAAACTCTAATCTGCCTTCCATCCTCTACCTGCCAGCTACTATGTACATTTTTTGATTTGGACGAACTTGTGCCAAATAGAGCGGCATGTTCTGTGGTTCAAACAACAATAAAAAGTTAGAGGAAATTCTCTATCGACTTGTGTACTCAGTAAACCACTCTGAAGTAAATAGTAGATGGTGTTTCCCGTTGTGCCACATGTTAGTGTTTCTACCCATTGCATTTGCGTCTGGAGAGGAGAAATATTTACTGATGAAATGCCTATGTGCGTCGTGTAATTACTGAAATATTCTCTTCGCAGTCACTACGAGAGCTGTGCTTCGTATTTCTGAATTCCTCTGTACCGTTTTTTGTACCGTTTTTTGAAGCTTTGTATGGAATTCCAGGAACAGTTGACGTCTTTCTTCGAGTATTTGCCAGTTCAGGTTTTCATCATCTACGAGACTATCTATGTGAGCCAAACAAACCTGCTACCATTCGCATGGCCCTTCTTTCTATATCCCTGTAAGTTTTACTTAGTATGGATACCACACACTCCAGCAGTTTTCTAGGTTGGGTTGCACTAGTGTGTTGCAACCAGTTACCTTTGCAGTCTCACAGCATTCTGAAGCTCCAACCAGTGGTGCGAAGTTTGCCACGTGCTTTACCTACATGTGAACCTATTGGTTCGTTCCAACTCATATACGTACAAAAGCCATACCCGGGTATTTGTATGAGATGAGTGACTAATTTGCGTTGTAGCCATAGCATGCATAACATAGAGTACACAATTTTACATTTCTCGCCATACAGCAAGTAGCAAATCTTTGCACCTCTTCGAAATAGTTTCATGTTAAGTTTCGACATTTGTGTAATTTTTATTAGGCAGTATTTCAGTATAGATAACTGCGTCATCAACAGAACACTGACATTAGTGTTTATATTAATAGTGAACTTCGGGATGCGGAGCCAGATGTGGTTTCAATTTTCTTCACAATATTGCGACGGACGACACAGCTCCTTCATCTGATCCGAGTTTCGCTGCTACGTGTAATCACTGGTGGTATTCCAACCAGACTGTGAACTATTGTTCGTCTCACGCCGGTATTTAGAGCTAAGTTCGATTCCTGACGTCCACTGCTGCTTTTGATGTTTTTTTTGTTTTACAGAGCGCACATTGATGCCCTGTGCAACGCAAGCATCCTGTGTTTTCTCCAACTTGGATGGATGTGACGGTCAGCGAAATTTCGCTAAACTGACTTCCTGACCCCAAGCGTTATTTAATCTGAAACCCCCACTTCTGTTTATTAGATTTCCTGGTATCTCGATTTCGGTAGACTCTTCAACGATCCTGTTCCGGAAATTTGCCTTTTGCACCACGATATTTGCCTCATCGTATTTGATTTCATGATTAGAAGCGAGCCAATGATTGGTGGCAGCTGATTTTTAGGCTAACCTTTCGCTGATGTTCCTGGCATCTGTCCTCGACTGTTTTGATGGTCTGTCAAACACAAGACACGCCACATTCCCGTGGAATACGATACTCACCCGCCTTTCACAGACCTATATCGCCGTTAACATTGCAAAGAAAACTTTTTATCTTAGTTGAAGGGAGTGATATACTCTGGATGCTACATTTCCGTAGGAGGCTACCGATGTTCTCAGATATTGGGGCAGCATAAGGTAGATAAGCGATTTTTGGCCCCCCTTCTTCGGTCTCAGTCTCAACGTCTTTATCAGGTGTCCTTGATTTTTGACTGCATCACCCGTTCTGTTTGATGCTTTGAGTACGCATCCCTTCAGAAGACCCGTCGTAAGAATTATAATTCTCGGACGAGGCTCTGCTTGTCTGGAAGTGTTCGAGCCCTTTGGACCACAACCTTAGACACAGAATTAATTTATGACGGACGGCGATTGGTTGAGGCGTGGAGACAGAGATCAGTGTGTGCAGATTTTCTATCCGTGAGCGACACGTCAGTCATGTGGCCACAGGGAGCGGACAAGCTTTAAGAGTTCCCGGAATTTTTAAACTCTTTCCACCGTAATATAAAAGTCACGCTAGAACTTGTAAAAGAGAGGCAATCATCTTTAGTTTTCTTTATATTTAAGATAAGACTGGATGGATCCGTCGGACCATGTGAATATAGAAAACTTGCACACACTGACCTCTGTCTCAACAAATATAAAACCGATGCTAAAGACTGTGGGCGGTAGAGCACGAACGCTTTCAGACATGGAGAGTCTCGTCGCAGAATTGTAACGTTAGCGACCGGTCTTCCGAAGCAATGGGTACTCAGAGCATTAAATTGAACTGGCGGTGCCGTCGAAATCGAGAACAACTGAGAAAGAGTTTGGGACTGAGACCGAGGAATAGTTTGGGACTGAGACCGAGGGAGAGAAACGGAAAATCGCTTATTGCCTTATGTCGGGCCAGTATCCGGATGGATCGTAATAGTCCCACAGAAATATGGCATGCAGTGTATTTTGTCGCCTTCAACTAATATAAAAATTATTATTTGTAATGATAAAGCTGATCTGGGTCTCTGAAAGCATGTAGATAGACTGCATTCATTGGAGAGACTCGACAGATATGCGAGAACATAAGCTATAAACCAGACGGAAACAACCAAGGAGATAGGTTGTCACTGAGCACTGCCTCGAAACTTATCATGTAATTAAATACGATGAGACTCATATCGGAAAGTTCGACGGGACTGGAAGAAGGTGCAGGTCATAGCGATCTATAAAGAGGGTAGAAAATCGGATACACATTATCATCGGCCAATTTCACTGACATCGATTTATTGTAGAACCATGGAACATATTTTGTGTTCAGACATATTGACCTTTCTAGGCTCTGAGAAGCTCATCTGCAGAAACCAGTACGGTTTTGGGAAACAGCGGTCATGCGAGACACAGTTGGCCGTCTTTGTGCTTGATGTACAACAGGCTGTAGGTACTGGCTCACAGGTTGATGCAATATTCCTCGACTTTCGCAAGGCGTTCGACTCAGTTCCGCACTGTCGCTTGCTCCAAAAAAGTGCGCGCTTACTGTCTATCCGATGACATATGCGACTGTATAGAAAGTTTTCGAAGAGACAGAGAGCAGTATGTCGTCCTGAATAGGGAGACTTTAACAGAACCAAGCGTAAAATGAGGTGTGCCCCAGGGCAGTGTATTAGGGCCGCTGCTTTTTAGGATTTACATAAGAAATCTGGTTGAAGGTACTGGCAGCTGCATTAGACTGTTTACCGATGACTCTACAGAAAAGTAGTATTACACGAAAGAAGTGAACAAATCAACGAGATTTTCAGAAAGTAAATGCGTGGTGTAATGAGTGGCAGTTATCTCTGATTATTAGTTAAGTGTAACCTACTGCGTATAACAAAGCGAAAATCCCCATTAATGTGCAAGTACAAAATAAATGCCCAGTCTTTGGAAGCGGTAACATCTGTCAAGTATCTGGGTGTGACTATTCGAAATGATCTCAAATTGAACGATCACATCACACAAGTAAGGGGTAAGGCGAACTGTAGATTGCGGTTTATTGGTAGAATCCTGAAGCGATGCAGTCCTTCAACAAAAGAAATTGCTGACAATACTTTAGTGCGTCCAATCTTAGAGTATTTTTCGTCTGTATGGGACCCCTGCCAGTTGGGTCTGATTCAAGGGATTGAGAAGGTCCAAAGAAGAGTGGCAAGATTGATAACGGGGGTATTTGGCCATCGCGAGAGCGTTACAAATCTCATAAAAAGTTTGAAATTTGACAGACTTGCTGATAGAGCACGCGCTGAACGGAAGCGGCTGGCCACTAATTTTCAAAATCCGATCTTCGCCGAGAATGTAGAACATATATTATTACCCGAACTATCAGTTTAATAAGCCACGGCTGCAAAATACTAACGCGAATTCTTTACAGACGAATGGAAAAACTGGTAGATGCAGACCTCGGGGAGGATCAGTTTGGATTCCGTCGAAATGTTGGAACACGTGAGGCAATACTGACCTTACGACTTATCTTAGAAGAAAGATTAAGAAAAGGCAA
The DNA here is from genome assembly GCF_023897955.1 of Schistocerca gregaria. Taxonomy (NCBI): domain Eukaryota; kingdom Metazoa; phylum Arthropoda; class Insecta; order Orthoptera; family Acrididae; genus Schistocerca; species Schistocerca gregaria. Next base: position 484,310,327 of record NC_064921.1, on the reverse strand, counting down.
ACCTACGTTTCTAGCATTTGTAGACTTAGAGAAAGCTTTTGACAATGTTGACTGGAATACTCTTTTTCAAATTCTAAAGGTGGCAGGGGTAAAATACAGGGAGCGAAAGGCTATTTATAATTTGTACAGAAACCAGATGGCAGTCATAAGAGTCGAGGGGCATGAAAGGGAAGCAGTGGTTGGGAAAGGAGTGAGACAGGGTTGTAGCCTCTCCCCGATGTTATTCAATCTGTATATTGAGCAAGCAGTAAAGGAAACAAAAGAAAAATTTGGAGTAGGTATTAAAATTCATGGAGACGAAGTAAAAACTTTGAGGTTCGCCGATGACATTGTAATTCTGTCAGAGACGGCAAAGGACTTGGAAGAGCAGTTGAACGGAATGGACAGTGTCTTGAAAGGAGGATATAAGATGAACATTAACAAAAGCAAAACGAGGATAATGGAATGTAGTCAAATTAAATCGGGTGACGCTGAGGGAATTAGATTAGGAAATGAGACACTTAAAGTAGTAAAGGAGTTTTGCTATTTAGGAAGTAAAATAACTGACGATGGTCGAAGTAGAGAGGATATAAAATGTAGACTGGCAATGGCAAGGAAAGCGTTTCTGAAGAAGAGAAATTTGTTAACATCGAATATAGATTTATGTATCAGGAAGTCGTTTCTGAAAGTATTTGTTTGGAGTGTAGCCATGTATGGAAGTGAAACATGGACGATAACTAGCTTGGACAAGAAGAGAATAGAAGCTTTCGAAATGTGGTGCTACAGAAGAATACTGAAGATAAGGTGGATAGATCACGTAACTAATGAGGAGGTATTGAATAGGATTGGGGAGAAGAGACGTTTGTGGCACAACTTGACTAGAAGAAGGGATCGGTTGGTAGGACATGTTTTGAGGCATCAAGGGATCACAAATTTAGCATTGGAGGGCAGCGTGGAGGGTAAAAATCGTAGAGGGAGACCGAGAGATGAGTACACTAAGCAGCTAAGCAGATTCAGAAGGATGTAGGTTGCTGTAGGTACTGGGAGATGAAGCAGCTTGCACAGGATAGAGTAGCATGGAGAGCTGCATCAAACCAGTCTCAGGACTGAAGACAACAACAACAACAACATATTATTACCACCAACTTTCATATCTCATAACGATCACCATTCAAAGATAAGGAATATTAGAGCGCGTACTGAGGCGTTCAGAAGGTCGCTTTTCCAACGCGCGATCCGCAAGTGGAACAGCGGGGGGGGGGGGGGGGGGGGCAATATAACAATATGACTTTGACGCGAATAGTGCCCTCCGCCACACATCGCTTGGTGGCTAACGGAGTGTATACGTAGATGTATGTAACACCAAGTTTCTGGGACAGCACAATTCAGGAGGCTATTGAAATAAATATGTCATAAACTGTGATAAGCCAGGATGGAGGTTTCAATTTAAATATCGCTTGGGATCCGGCTGTCTTGTTGAAACCCTTGTCTGCAGTACGAGCAGCCATTAGCGGCTGGCCATCGCACAGGTGTTTATGACGTCGCCCTTCCGGCTGAGATCTTTTTTTATTATGTCACTTGTAAGTACTGCATCTTTTCGAGTCAGTACAAACTTTAATTTTATTAATGTATTATATACCAAATGTTTTAGTACAGTTAGTCTAATTCTGAAGACGCCGCTCATAGTAGCGTGGAAATCAGGTAAATTTTGACTTAATATTTGTGACCGAGAGCTTATTTGCTACAATATAATTCTGACACGGTCACTGAACCTTAGCAGCTATGTTCAAAGTTTTAAATTTATTTATATCTCTCCGAGAAGGAAACATAGTAGGTGAATATGGATTGGGGCTAAGAAATGAAAGAGGAAGCCGCCTAGTAGAATTTTGAACAGACCACAACTTAATCATAGCTAACACTTGGTTTAAGAATCATGAAAGAAGGTTGTATACGTGGAAGAACCCTGGAGATACTAAAAGGTATCAGATAGATTATATAATGGTAAGACAGAGATTTAGGAACCAGGTTTTAAGTTGTAAGACATTTCCAGGGGCAGATGTGGACTCTGACCACAATCTATTGGTTATGACCTGTAGATTAAAACTGAAGAAACTGCAAAAATGTGGGAAATTAAGGAGATGGGACCTGGATAAACTGAAAGAACCAGAGGTTGTACAGAGTTTCAGGGAGAGCATAAGGGAACAATTGACAGGCATAGGGGAAAGAAATACAGTAGAAGAAGAATGGGTAGCTCTGAGGGATGTAGTAGTGAAGGCAGCAGAGGATAAAGTAAGTACAAAGACGAGGGCTGCTAGAAATCCTTGGGTAACAGAAGAAATATTGAATTTAATTGATGAAAGGAGAAAATATAAAAATGCAGTAAATGATGCAGGCAAAAAGGAATACAAACGTCTCAAAAATGAGATCGACAGGAAGTGCAAAATGGCTAAACAGGGATGGCTAGAGGACAAATGTAAGGATGTAGAAGCTTATCTCACTAGGGGTAAGATAGATACTGCCTACAGGAAAATTAAAGAGGCCTTTGGAGAGAAGAGAACCACGTGTATGAATATCAAGAGCTCAGATGGCAGCCCAGTTCTAAGCAAAGAAGGGAAGGCAGAAAGGTGGAAGGAGTATATAGAAGGTTTATACAAGGGCAATGTACTTGAGGACAATATTATGGAAATGGAAGAGGATGTAGATGAAGACGAAATGGGAGATACGAAATTGCGTGAAGAGTTTGACAGAGCACTGAAAGACCTGAGTCGAAAAAAGGCCCCCGGAGTATACAACATTCCATTAGAACTACTGACGGCCTTGGGACAACCAGTCCTGACAAAACTCTACCAGCTGGTGAGCAAGATGTATGAGACAGGCGAAATACCCTCAGACTTCAAGAAGAATATAATAATTCCAATCCCAAAGAAAGCAGGTGCTGACAGATGTGAAAATTACCGAACTATCAGTTTAATAAGCCACGGCTGCAAAATACTAACGCGAATTCTTTACAAACGAATGGAAAAACTGGTAGATGCAGACCTCGGAGAGGATCAGTTTGGATTCCGTCGAAATGTTGGAACACGTGAGGCAATACTGACCTTACGACTTATCTTAGAAGAAAGATTAAGAAAAGGCAAACCTACGTTTCTAGCATTTGTAGACTTAGAGAAAGCTTTTGACAATGTTGACTGGAATACTCTTTTTCAAATTCTAAAGGTGGCAGGGGTAAAATACAGGGAGCGAAAGGCTATTTATAATTTGTACAGAAACCAGATGGCAGTCATAAGAGTCGAGGGGCATGAAAGGGAAGCAGTGGTTGGGAAAGGAGTGAGACAGGGTTGTAGCCTCTCCCCGATGTTATTCAATCTGTATATTGAGCAAGCAGTAAAGGAAACAAAAGAAAAATTTGGAGTAGGTATTAAAATTCATGGAGAAGAAGTAAAAACTTTGAGGTTCGCCGATGACATTGTAATTCTGTCAGAGACGGCAAAGGACTTGGAAGAGCAGTTGAACGGAATGGACAGTGTCTTGAAAGGAGGATATAAGATGAACATTAACAAAAGCAAAACGAGGATAATGGAATGTAGTCAAATTAAATCGGGTGATGCTGAGGGAATTAGATTAGGAAATGAGACACTTAAAGTAGTAAAGGAGTTTTGCTATTTAGGAAGTAAAATAACTGATGATGGTCGAAGTAGAGAGGATATAAAATGTAGACTGGCAATTGCAAGAAAAGCGTTTCTGAAGAAGAGAAATTTGTTAACATCGAATATAGATTTATGTATCAGGAAGTCGTTTCTGAAAGTATTTGTTTGGAGTGTAGACATGTATGGAAGTGAAACATGAACAATAACTAGTTTGGACAAGAAGAGAATAGAAGCTTTCGAAATGTGGTGCTACAGAAGAATACTGAAGATAAGGTGGATAGATCACGTAACTAATGAGGAGGTATTGAATGGGATTGGGGAGAGGAGAAGTTTGTGGCACAACTTGACTAGAAGAAGGGATCGGCTTGTAGGACATGTTTTGAGGCATCAAGGGATCACAAATTTAGCATTGGAGGGCAGCGTGGAGGGTAAAAACCGTAGAGGGAGACCGAGAGATGAGTACACTAAGGAGATTCAGAAGGATGTAGGTTGCAGTAGGTACTGGGAGATGAAGCAGCTTGCACAGGATAGAGTAGCATGGAGAGCTGCATCAAACCAGTCTCATGACTGAAGACAACAACAACAACATCTCTCCGACCGTCAGATCCATCGGAGTTGGGAAACGCGGTGGGAAGTTCGATTTCAGGGAGCTTCAGCGCGTGCTCAGTAAAACGAAAGAACACCGAAGGGCATAGTGGACACCGCGAATCAAACTAGCGGCGTGAGACCAATAACACCTCCCAGTCCGGTTGGAGTCCAGGAAACTACACATAATAGCAAAACTGGCAGCAAGGCGTTGAAATACTGTGCAGAAAACGGAAACAACTCGGCTGAACAACCAGAAGATCACTATTAATCAATCACGCCGAGAAAACCTGGCAGAGTATTGATGCTATCTTTCAGAAGTTCCCAACATATTTCCCTGAGACACGCATGAAGTTACTTCTAATTCTATCGATGCTTCTCGATCGAAGAAATCATGCTGCGAGCTCCCAAGAAATCCTCAACCCAATCACAAGTTTTGTGTAATATCGTATTTTTGTTAACAAATGTTGACATGGTCCAGAAGTAAAAGCTTTTCGGAAGTGAACAAGCTCGATTGCCGGATATAATACGAAGAAAGCGAGAGTTGAGTTTCGCATGTGTTTACAGAATCCACGCTAGGTGGTATAAAAGGGCTTATCGCTTTTGAGATACCGAATTTTGCACTAGACTATGTAGAGGAGTACCTTCGCTGAATATAGAGGCGTCGTGGCTAGTACTTCTGGAGCACTTTGTGCCACCCGGCACGCGCCATGCGGAGTACAGACGCAGCGGCGTGTAGCCACGGCTCAGTGAAGGTCTGCGGCCACGGAAGGGGCTGGGTGCGATGAGCCCAGCTGGCCTGTTGGGACTCCGCTGCTCCGAAAGCCGTCGCAGACGGCCGGCAGAGGCGGAGGGCGGCAGCCAGCTCTGCGGCGCGCGGAGATTATCGGCGGCGCGCGCGGGCCGTATGCGCGGTCACGTCCGCCCAGTTCCGGCCCAGGCCGGGGCTCGTGGGCGGCGCCGACCACCGTGGGCGGCGGTGGCTCACGGCGGCGGCGCCGACAGCCGCGCCGGAATTAATGCGCGCGCTCTCGGATCGCGGCTGGATGGCTCTGCCGCAGTGCCAGCGGATCTCCATGCTAACGCAGTCCGGGGACGACACGTTCTGCCCGGCTTTCGCTGCCGCATTCTTTTCCCCGCAAGCCGTGTAACAGCCTCAGGCTGCCGTTTCCTCCACAGCATACAAGTCACAACAAGACGCAGTCGAAAAATGCACCCTCGAATCTATTAAGTCCGAGCCGGCCGCTGGTGGCCGAGCGGTTCTAGGCGCTTCAGTCTAGAACCGCGCGACCGCTACGGTCGCAGGTTCGGATACTGCCTCGGGCATGGCTGTGTGTGATGTCCTTAGGTTAGTTTGGTTTAAGTAGTTCTAAGTTCTAGGGGACTTATGACCTCAGAAGTCCCATAATGCTCAGAGCCATTTTTATTTATTAATTAATTAATTAATTAATTAATTAATTATTTTTTTTGTAAATCTGAACGCTTAGATGCGGGTCCAGGGTTCGATTTTGCTGAGACTCACAGTTCCTAAGTGACTCTGTCTGCCCCACAACCTCCCTCCCAAACACCACTACATCTTACCGCCCACCACCTCTCACAACGTGCCACTTGCATCTAACATCTTAATAATCATTACTGTCAAGAACCGGAGCTGGCTACTAGGTCAATTGTCTCAATCGATTAAATCCTTTCGCGCAAGACTTTAAGTGGCCTCAAGTTAATGCTCAGCTAATGGCACCGTTTATATATCCGTCGTTGGGATTTTACGTGCAAAAACAGCCATCGTCTTCCGAAAACAGTCAGCCCCTTAAGGGCGAGACGGTCATAAAATTAAGCTAAAAATGTCCATTTTCAGTTTATTTTTTATTTATTAGCAGAACTCATGGGCAGTAAGTTCTCAAAGTTTCCATGATGAAATCGAATCCAAAGTACTTGAAAAATAATTGAATGTGTAACAACACCTTCGAGACACGCCCACTTACTGGGGCAACTCTTCAGCACCAGCTCTGTGAACAACGATTACGTAGACAACATTCACAAGGGGAGGCTTCCAAATTGTATCTTGGGTGTTATCAAGCCCTCTTACAGGTTTCTGGTCGGTCCCCAACTTCTAAAAATATGCGTTCATGGCTAAGCACAGAATCTAAATGACACATAAATTCACTCATATGGGAAAGATGCCTTAACACTATATTTTCATCTGCTACAGTTATGAGAATTGTAAATAATGATCAAGTTCTTGTATTTACTGATGGGAACATAGAGAGAATGAAGCGATGAGACACAATGGGCCTTAAGATAGGAAATTTCACTCAAAATAATTTTTTTTTGCTTGTGCCTCTCTCCCGCAGTGATGCAGGGTCGGCATGGTTAATCGAATTTGGCAACGTTAAATTAAGGGGTGGCCGGATGCCCTCCCTGCCGCCACCCTTTACTCCTAGGAACGGAATTAGTGTACCGCAACTGTCTACGTCTAGTCGAATCCATGGAATAGTGGGAAAGTGTTCACATGTCTGCGAGCCGTGTAACTGAGGTCAGCCCGATATTAACATAGTGGGATGTGGAAAACCGCCTAAAAACAACATCCAGGCTGGCCAGCACTCCAGCCTCGCTCGTTAATCGGTCGGGCGGATTCGATCCGGGACCGGTGCGCTTACCCGAGTCCAGGAAGTCGCGCATTAGCGCTCTCGGCTAATTTGGCGGGCAGGAGATTTTGCTCAAAATATAGTATGAAAGTTAGATCTACAGCGCCTCTGCAGCCGAAAAGCCAGTTGAAGACCTCGTAAAGGGAAGAAGGCAGAAAACAAAAGACCAAATAAGGACCCTTGAAGGGATAGAGAATCTTTACTACAAATCTAGGTGCTTCTGAAGAGATGGCATAATAAAAAATGTTAGGTTAAACCTTAAACAGCATTTCCGCAAAATGATCAAGAACAGATTACGAAATTCTGTACACTTATTTCTATAAACCCTATAAATGCTGGTGTTGGACTGCGAATGGGAAAATTCGTTGACAAATCTCGCCCGCGCTCCATAACTTTCATTCGCTGCTCCCCACTGAATCTATAGCATTACATTTTCCTTTTCAGAATTTCTATCTTTCCTACGACGGTCAAACTTCTGTTATTCTATACTCCAATCCATAGAATGTTATCCCTTCGTTTGTGATTCCATCTTTTTCTCGTAGCCACCTCATTCTTGGCAGTTCCCCTACAGCAGTCCGAATCTGGAACTAATCCGGAATTTTTTTCAAATGGAAGGATCATTCTGACGCTTTTCCAATTACTGGTTGCATGTTTCCTTAGTGCGGTCGCTTTTATTGAGTTTTGTACAGTCACGCTATTGATCGTTGCTGATTCTTCTGAATTTTAGTGGCAGACTCATTGCTCAAGAGTAAGAAAGTTTCACCTCCGTCCACTCTTCCGCCCTCTTTGATAAGATTGTTGACTGAATGATGGTGACTGATTATGCCGGAAGACTTCGGTCACCATTGCTGATGATTTTTATTGAAAATAAGCAGTGACTCCAAGACCACAGACCCTATCCTTACCCTACTATCTACAGGGTTAAGAAAAAATGCCGCACTTGACGGTCGGTATACGATTCCTCATCCCTTTTTACGACAAAAGTGTATCTAGCAAACCTTAGTCCTGCTCATACACTTTTGCGTCAAAGAAACTGGTACAGCTGCCTAACATCATGTAGGGACGCCATGATCATGTAAAAGTGCCACAACATGACGTGGCATGGACTCCCCTAATGTCTAAAGTAGTTCTGGAGGGAAATGACACCAATCCTGAAGGGCTGTCCATAAATACGAAGGAATTCGGTGTCCAGTGGAAGTGTTTAAACTCAGAAGAGTGTCCCTGGACACACTCTGTTGCAATTCTGGACGGGAGGGGTGTACTGCTGGAATTGCCCAAGTCCGTTGTAGTGCACAATGGACATGAATGGACGCGTGTTATCAGACAGGATGCTCACGTACGTGTCACTTGTCAGAGTCGTATCTAGACGTATCAGGGATCCCATATCACTCCAACTGCATACACCCCACACCATCACAGAGCCTCCCGCTGCTTGAAGAGTACCCTGCTGACATTCAGTAGAGTTTGTCTCAATTCCGTGCACGTACATCCAATCGATGAAATTTGAAACGATTCTCGTCCCATCAGGAAACGTGCTTCCAGTCATCAACACTCCATAGTAGATCCCAGGGGTGTCGAGCGGTCATGAAGTGTACACGAGTGGGCCTTCGGCTCCGAAAGCCCATATCGATGATGTTTCATTGGATGGTTCACTCGCTGTCATTTGTTGACAGCCGAGCATTGAAATCTGCAACAATTTACGGAACGGTTGCACTTCGGTTGCATTGAACGATTCTCTTCAGTCGTCATTGGTCCCGTTCTTACACGATCTTTCTCGGCCGCAGCGACGTCGGAGATTTGATGTTTAATCGGAGCCCTGATATGCACGGTACACGCGTGAAATGGTCGTACAAGAAAATCTGCACGTTATCGCTACCTCGGAGATGTTTTGTCCCACAGCTCGTGCACCGACTATAACACGACATTCAGTCTCACTTAAATCTTGATATTCTGCCATTGTAGCAGCAGAAAACGATCTAACAACTACACCAGACCCTTGTTGTCTTATATAGGTGTTGCTGACAGCAGCGCCCTATTCTGCCTGTTTGCATATCTCTGTGTTTGAATACGCATTCCTATACCAGTTTCTCTGGTGCTTTATTATATATTTGATGCGAATTAGAAAACAAGCCTCTGGCAGCACTGTAACTGCGCGTAGCGTGGCCAAGAACAGGTAGCATGAACTCTGCACTGAGCCGGAGGTGTACCTAGAGCTTAGTGAGACGCGGACATGCCCTGAGGAACGTATACGCTGAGTCGCGTTCACACCGAATATTTGTTTCTTTCAGTCAAAGTATCAAGTTGTTTCCAATTTGCACCATCACAGTGTTGTGCCTGGTGTATTTCTTTCCGTTATTTTTACCTTTGTTTAAACGTCAAGACATCAACTGAAAGTCTTACAGACGTAAACGAGCACTTTGTTTCGTCCATGACACAAATAAATCCTACAGAAAATGTTAATTGGTACAGTGACATCTTCTGTAAACCTTGAGGTACAAAAAACACAACAGATAGGCTACACTAGATTGCACATTATGCTACGCACAATAATTTCATACTGTACGTTTGATGAATCCAGAATGAGATTTTCACTCTGCAGCGGAGTGTGCGCTGATATGAAACTTCCTGGCAGATTAAAACTGTGTCCCTGACCGACACTTGAACTCGGGACCTTTGCCTGCCGCGGGCAAGTGCTCTACCATCTCAGCTACCGAAGCACGACCCATGACCGATCCTCACAGCTTTACTTCTGCCAGTATCGATCAAAGGTCCCGAGTTCGAGTCTCGGTCGGGCACACAGTTTTAATCTGCCAGGATGTTTCTGAACGTTTAATGTCCAGACGTATCTTCACAGAGCCGGTACGTACACGTACGAGCAACGTTCACTTTATAGACTCTTTTCAAAGCGAACAACTCGCATTGGCAAACACTTTGCCACTCACTGGTTCATACTTTACAACGCAGCAGTCCTGCATCAACCATTTCCGGATCTGCATGCACGGGGGCTGTTATGTCATGTACATCCTTGAGTGGAGAGCTATGAAATTGTTCCTTTAAGTATGCCCACAGATAAAAATCGGATAGATAAATGTCCAGGAATCGTGGACATAAGAACATCGGACCTCCTCGACAATCTATTTACTTGTAAATGCTGCATTTAGTTAAACTCATTCATTACAAAATGTGACGGTGCACTATCATACTGAAGCCACAGCTTTCGTTGAACGCCTACAGTATTGCAAAGAAACGAACGGTACAGGGGTGCACTCAACCTGTTCGGCTATAGGTAAGAGTCCAAATACACTCCTCCCACGTTTCCAGCCCACAGGTTTATGCCAAAGCGCACCTGATTTCCACGTTCACTGGCACACGTGGGTTGGGTTCCGGCCAATAATGACTGTTGTGGAGGTTCAAAATATCTTCAAGACTGAAGCTAGGTTTGTCAGTCTATATCAAGTTATTTGTAAAATGTTCATTATCTTCCACTTGGTGTAGAAGCAATTCTAAAAACTGTACCCGCCGAATGCGCTCTTCTGGTTGGTGGTGTTGAGTTAACGTGTCATGATAAGGATGGAGTCGATCGTTTAACACTTCTCAGGCTATGAGTTGTCTTGAACTACCCTGCAATATCACGGGTACATTGCCGAGGTGACTAGTAAATGATTGCACGTCCTCTGTTTGTGGAGTATAGTTCATGGACGACCTCTGCCCATTACCTACGCACTACGATTACCGGCTTCCCGAAGGCGTTGCTCTAGGAGACGAAAACTGGACGCGCCTTTGAGTGTACCGTGCAGCAGGAACACGAGCAGCAGCTGCAGCTTGGTTATCGGATGCACCCAGCACCAAGAGCATATCGACATATTCATCGCTTGTGTACTCCCCCGGGAAGCCGTCTTACATGGACCTGACAGGACTTCTTATAGCTGCGCACTGTGTTGTTAGTAGAGACATTTAAGCAAATTAACTAATCCCACTGTCAGGTGATCAGCTATTTCCATGTGACAAAATAATGTCCTGCTTATAAAAGGCGAGAGGTAGGGAACGGACAACTAAAACATAAGGAATCGGACCACTATTCGAGCCATACCTCCATGGAGGATGCGCGTCTGATATCCTAGCACTCTACCCAGTGAGCTACGCCGGCTGGTGCAGTAGTGCGGAATGATGGACGTTCCTACGCAAATTCCGCTGCACTGCACAATGTGACAGTGAGGCCAGCACCTCGTTTTCATACATGGGTTTTCAAAATGCACTCGATCTGATTTTCCTAGATACAATTTTGTTTTGAATCTGGATGAGGAATCACATACCGACCTCTAAATGCGGCATTTTTGTTCACCCTGGTTATATGTCATAAACAAAACAGATCGGAATGCACAAAAATAAAAAAAGGTTCAGTCTGCCACGGATATGGCAGTGGAATACGTGGTATCGATAGCTACGATGCCACGTCGTAGGTACAATTTCTTAGATTGGCACTACTAAAGCGGACGAGCCACGCCGACGACAGCGCCCTTTAGCCTGCGCTATGCAGTTCTACGAGCGCCGCTCCACAACTCACATTGTTCCATTTTCATAGTGGGCGAGCCACTACAGATTTTACCTGTGTTACCTTTGATACATACGGCTTCGCACCTACGTGCTCCTCAGTACAAAGTTATGTATTCACGTATATTAGTGTGTTGAGATGTAAGAAAACCACTGTTATTTTACTGGCAGTACCGAGATTTTTACCTCACCTGCTCCTACTCACTTCCTACATTCGGTCTACTCTTCTGTTTACAGGAGCAGACCCACATACCGCCTTCCAGGCGGGATACAAAACAATAAACCGGGCGTACACATCCAGCGAGTGAGCTGATATATTTATGATATGCAGGAAATGCCGACACAGTGCTAATGAAGCAGCCATGCCGTATGCCGTCAAACGTCCTTTGTGTGTGTGTGTGTGTGTGTGTGTGTGTGTGTGTGTGTGTGTGTGTCTGTGTTTCCCACATATTTGCGAAAGGCTTGTAGCAAATGGAAATCAAACGTGGTAAGCGTGTGGTACGCTACGTGGCAAATGCTCCGTAGAAATAAGACAGTAACAGAATGTGTAGTGGAGGCAGATGGGGTGGGGGTGCTGGTTGCGAGTGAAGGGGTGACGTGCAAGAATTGCGAACGAGTGACTATAGTGTCGAATCCACAATTTTCTTTGTCAGTACTCTATCTGATGAAAGTCACAGACATTTCTAGGGAAGTTTGCGTACTAAAACTGGCGTAGAGGCATTTGGAAGCTCTTTTAGTTAGTACAGGAACTCTCTATGGTACGCTAAAAAGATTCTAACATGCAATTTTTCAATGTCTTTTACTTTGAGAAACTGGGGTAAGTACTTAACCCATCAAAAACTGCTTAATAAGGTAATATTCGATAAATTAGGAGTGTTAATGATACTTGTAATGGGCGACTGCTTAGGTTCATCACCGAGGGTGGTTCAAAGAGATTCATAAGCGTTCTAAAGACCGGTTCATGAGATGGCCTGTAGAGTCTACCTAGTACAGTTAGCCTGTTCGTACGTTCGTTCATTACCCAATGTGTATAGAGTTGAACTATCGATAACGCAGTAACAAACGGCACATTCGCTCTCCACATCGATAGATGCAATTAAGTAAGTTATTGCTGTGCGGCGCTGTTTCAGCAAGAAGGATTTTCCACTTCACCATTGCCTACAACGTCAAATAATATCACGGTGTTCTTTCCTTTTGTGATGGTTTGTAAAAGCCTCCGTCTATGTACCTCACCTTCCAGCAACGCCGAACAACATCAGCTGTAAGTGCAGTGAACTCCAGACATGGTCTCAAATATTTGAGGCTAGTTTGGCTATCGTCTAAATGTTTGTTGTGTGTAACATAGCATCCAAAATTAACGATGAAATCACGCCACTTTGGGAGCCAGCAGTTAAGTGACATCAGTGATTAACTTAAATCAAACACAGAAAGTCATGAGATTAGGGGATGAACAAGTGAATGGAAGAGATTTTTCTGCATGATCACACGTTACTGTAAGCTTTGGAGCATCTCGCTGAAATCCTCTCATAGGAACGAGAATGGGTCCCTGAATTCCATGATAGTTTTGATAGTTTTCTTTGTTTCCTCCATCTCTTGTTTCTGCTCCCGGATCACCCATGGGTTATATTGATTACACTATCCAAATATTCCAAACGGATCATCCTCTGCGTTCTCCACATCCACTTCTGGCTGATCGTCTGCAGACAGGGCTCCGTCTACCGTGTCCCTTGTTTCTGAAACAGACGTGAACAATTCATCTCGCCATTTCGGCGCATGGAAGAACCTGCGGTCCTTCGAAAACCGTCTGACTTTTCCACATTTTCTCCACCGGGGACGGAACATCATCTACTACTGGCGAATAGGCGTACACAAACCTTTGTGGCGCCCTGTGTTCTGCCCTCATTGCGTTAGCGTGTAGCGCTCTTTGTTTCTCCTGCTCTCCAGTGTTGTCCAATGACCTTGAAATATCGAGGAACTTTTATCTCGATACGATACTGCAGTGCCTGTGTTATTCCGAACTGCGATGCAATGTCGAACATCGACAACCGTAGCTCTATAATGGAATGACGAAAATGAAAATTTATGCCAGACTAGGACTCGCACCCGGATTTCCAAATTATCACGAGCGGTCGCCTCAACAATTGGCAATCCAACCGCTACTCACTGCCACACCCAAGCTTCCATATGCGTGCAAGCACATGCATTTCTGAAGGAACAGAGGCACTGCAATATCATTTATCCACTGACACCAATTAAGCGCCTTTCAAGTAAAATGTCTCACATGTACAGGAATATACCTAATGGATGTACGAGTACAGTTTCTAGATACATGGCTGCCAACATATTGTAATTTGTGAGTCATGCTCGGATAACCAAATATTAAGGTAACCGCTCGCAATAACTAGGAAATCCGGGTTCGAGACTCAGATGGGCACAAATTTTTACTGTCGTCATTCTATTATACAGCTGGTGGTTGTTCATATTCAAAAATGCGAACACATTTCATTATGTTATCTCGGTAGCAGGAAAACGTGAGGGCAACACCATTCTTTGTCTGTCTTTTTTGTCGTCTAAACAACCTACCAGGACGACAAACTGAGCAACGTATGTTGCTGTGGATTGCCGTGACTATGAAGCATACTGCCGGCGATATTGTTCCGGGGTATCGAGAAGCGCCGGCACGAAGACGCAGAACGCCAGACCAGAGAAGGCGGCGAAACGACGTCAGCCGATAGCGCGCTGACTAGGACGTCACAACGATAGGAGTGGCATCTAGATGAAGTGAATATAAGAGCCGCTCCTGCCAGTCTCGGCCGCAGAGTATAGGACAGTTGTAGACCGGCACCCACAGAACAGCTATTGGTGATTCATATCCATTGCTAGTTTGGACATTTTCTATAGCGAAGAACATTACTGTTCGCATATCGCCCATCGCTTGCGACACTTGTTGTAAATTTAAAGTTAAGTATTGTCAATCTTCTTATTTATAATAAAAACTATTAATGTGATTTTGCTTGAATTGTTATACAGCATTCCGAGAACACAGCATCCTTTAAGAACGCTATACAAGACGAGTCGGCAATACCCCACAGATAGATGCCCATCTTCGCAATTGGCTATGCGGCAAGGTTCCTGTACGTTGTTAGGAAATTGCTACATAGTAACAACTCTTTTCTCAAAACAGGCACCAGCCGTTGTGGACGAGCGTTTCTAGGCGCTTCAGTGTGGAACCGAGAGACCGCTACGGTCGCATGTTCGAATCCTGCCTCGGGCGTGGATGTGTGTGATGTCCTTAGGTTAGTTAGGTTTAATTAGTTCACGTTCTAGCCGACTAATGACCTCAGAAGTTAAGTTGCATAGTGCTCAGAGCCATTTGAACCATTTCTAGGCGCTTCAGTCCGTTAGCGCGCGACTGCTACGGTCGCAGGTTCGAATCCTGCCTCGGGTTTGGATGTGTGTGATGTCCTTTGGTTAGTTAGCTTTAAGTAGTTGTAAATTCTGGATTGATGACCTCAGATGTTAAGTCCCACAGTGCTCAGAGCCATGTGAATCATCAAAACAGGCAGCCTCCTCCGGTTGAGCTTCTGCCGTGCAACAAGTAAAGGATTAAATTGTACCACTCATTTCGCACGGAGATGAGCGTCTAAATTGTTCAAGTACTGGACGTGGGACCGAATTTAGGCACTGGTATGTCCGTACACCAAGAATGAGGCCTGCGAGTTTTCTGACGTGCCCTGCACTATGAGGACTCGCAACCTGCGTCCTCTGCTATTTGCTGGATGTATCCTAATCTCTGTCTTCCTATTCAGTTTTTACTCTCTACAGCTCCCTCTAGTATCATGCAAGTTGTTCAATGATGTCTTAGCCGAGGTCCTACTATTTCGTCCCTTCATCTTGTCAGTGTTTGTCATATATTGCTTTCCTAGGCGATTCTGCGGAGAACCTCCTATACCTTACCTTATTAGTCTACCTAACGGCAACGTTCTTCAGCATCACAATTTAAATTTCTGTTTTCCTGTGTTCCGGTTTTCTCACAGTCCATGACTCACTACGTACAATCTCACAAATTTCGTCCTCAGATTAACAGCTATCTTTGATACAAGTAGATTTCTCTTGGCCAGGAATGCCTTCTTACCAAAGCTAGTCTCCTTGCTCCGTCCACAGTGGATTACTTTGCTGCTTAGGTAACAGAACTTAACTCCTTCTGCTTCCAATCACCAATTACGCTGTTACGTTTATCGCTGTTCTCATAAATTATGTTGTTAAGTTTGTCACTCTTCTCATTTCTCTTACTTCTCATTACCTTCGTCTTTCTTCAGCTTACCCTCAGTCCGTACTCTGCACTCACTAGACTTCATTCCTCTCAACAGGCCTTATAATTCTCTGTAAATCGATCTTTATGCAGATGGTTGCAAGACTTCGGCTGTTCAGTATGGAATGTCGAATCATTCCAGCCGTCTAAATTTCCAGGTGTTGTTTTATTTGAGCAACCAGATTCGGCGTTACATTACGCCATCTTCGTGTCGTCCGACCGATGTGACACTGTAATTTTTTTTCACTTTCACTCAGGGTAACAATGTCATGAACTAATTTTGACACTCATATGCTTCATCTTGAATTTTAATCAAACTCTTAAACGCTTCTATTATTTCCGTAACTATGGCATCGATATATAGAATGAATAGTAGGGGTGAAGACTACACCGCTGTCTTACACGCTTTTCAATCCATGCACTGCGTTCTTGCTCTTCCACTCTTATTGTTTCCTCTTGGTTCTCGAACATATTGTATATTACCCGCCTTTCCCTACTGCTTACCGCTATTTTACTCATGATTTTGAACATCTTGCACCATTTGATATTGTCTAACTCTTTTCCCAAGTTGGCAAATACTGTCAACGTGTCTTGATTTTTCTTTAGTTTCGCTTGCATTGAAAACCCCAACGTGAGAACTGACTCTCTGGTGCCTTAGCTTTACTAAAGCCAAACTGATCGTCAACCGAAAGATCCTCGATTTTTGAATGTTCAGATGTGTGTGAATTCCTAAAGGACCATATTGCTAATGTCATCGGTCTCTAGGCTTGCACGCTGCTTAAACTAATTTACGGTAAGAACAACACACACACTCACACACACACACACACACACACACACACACACACACACACACACACACACACACACACACACGCGCACGCACACACACACATCCCCGAGGGAGAATTTCGTTTCCACTCTTCTGTACATTTATTAATCTCGTCGACATCATGGATACCTGAGCTGTTAAACTGATTTCTGCGATAATTCTCATACTTGTCGGCTCCTGTAATCTTCGAAATTGTGTGGTTTATAATTTTCCGAAAATCTGTTGGTATGCCGTATATGTTTTACATACGAACCTGAATAGTCGTTTTGTTGCCACTGGTTTTACAATTTCCGATGTAATGTTATCTATCCCTGGTCCCTTATTTCATTTTATGTCTTCCAAAGTTCTTCTAAATGTCGATTCTAATACTGGATCTCTTATTTGTCCACTATCGACTCATGTTTCTCCTTCTGTCACTCATCAGGTAGTCCTCCCCCTCATAGACGCCTTTAGTGTACTCTTTCCACCTATCCGCTCTCTCTTTTTCATTTAACAGTGCAATTCCTTTTACACTTTTAAAGTTGCCATCCTTGCTTTTAATTTCAACGAAGGATGTTTTGACTTTTCTATATGCTGAGTCAGTGTTTCCGACAGTCATTTCTTTTTCGGTTTCTTCACATTTTTCATGCAGCCTTTTCGGCTTAGCTTTCCTGCACTTCCCGTTTATTTCATTTATGACTTGCATGCCTGTGTTCCTGCATCGAACGTTTTTGTGCTTCCTTCTTTCGTTAATCAACTGAAGTGTTTCTTCTGTTAGCCATGGTTTCTTCGTAGTTACCCTTCTGTAACTACGTTTTTCTGTCAAACGTTACCTTGCCGTATAGCAGACACTCCTTCGTCGGGGACCGACGCTCCATTTGTTTCGCAGGGTAATTTACTTTCCTCATCTACGCCTGCAGAGATGGCAGTCATCTTACTGTTTACCCGCGTTTCTAGGTAATCAAACTTCGTTTCACACGCTTGTCTCATCCTCTCTAGGCTGTTGGTGACACGCATCCGTGGCTGTTTGCTTTCGGTCCCCAACTGGCTCCTAACTGCTGCCATCTGCCCATTAGTCTTTTGAACGCAAAGTTTTAGCACGGCCCACAGCTTTTCAAATAGTGTTTTATTACCCTCCATCATGGCGGTTAAAAGAGATGTGTGGTTTTCTAATATCGCAAGAATTCGATCCAATGGGCTCTATCACCAACCGACGTGTCTTGTGTTTCCTTGCTCACCTTCGAGCTTTCCTCGTTTGGTCTATCGGTTCCTAGTGTCTTCTGAATTTGTGTGCTCCCCGCAGATATGCCTAGCGTTTCCTCAGTCATACCTGAACTCTCCTTGATTGGACTATCGGTTCCTGTGAATATCAGTCTCTCCGACCTCGATTCCATAGAGGATCGGAAAAATAAACTAAAAGCACTCCGCAGAACGAACAGAGGCTGACAATACAGCGCTGATGGCAACACTGGCGGCAGGAAATAGACCAATGGAAACGTGGAACAGAATAATAACAGCATTAGAAAACGCTGGGAACCGGTGGCAATCGAGGTTAAAGAAATGAACTGCCACTATTTGTATTTCATACTGCACATTTGCAACACACTCAGCACACACGAACATACCATCCGTGCGCCTGCATAACAGACAAAGAAGATAGGACATTACACCAGTGCTTTTTCTTTAGGGTCATCAGTCTACTGACTAGTTTGATGCGGCCAGCCACGAATTCCTCTCCTGTGCTAACCTCTTCATCTCAGAGCAGTACTTCCAACCTATGTCCTCAATTATTTGCTGGATATATTCCTATCTCTGTCATACTCTACAGTTTTTGCCCTCTACAGCTCTCTCTAGTATCTTGGAAGTCATTCCCTCATGTTTTAACAGGTGTCCTTTCATCCTGCCCCTTCTCCTTACCAGTGTCTTCCCCGTATTCCTTTCCTCTCCGATTCTGTGCAGAACCTCCTCGTTCCTCACCTTATTAGTCAACCTAATTTTCAACATTCGTCTGTACCACGACATCTCAAATTTTCAAAAGCGTGTGAATTCCTAAGGGACTAAATTGCTGAGGTCATCGGTCCCTAGACTTACACACTACTTAAACTAACTTATGCTGAGGACAACACACACACACGCACGAGGGAGGACTTGAACCTCTGCCGGGAGGAGCCGCGCAATCCGTGACCGCATGGCCACTCCGCGCGGCTCATCTCAAATGCTTCGATTCTCTTTGTTCCAGTCAGGAAGTACAATGTTTCAATACCATACAAGGTTCATTCAAGTTCTAAGGCCTCCGATTTTTTTTTCTAATTAACTACTCACCCGAAATCGATGAAACTGGCGTTACTTCTAGACGTAATCGCCCTGCAGACGTGTAAGGTGTCAGGTAAATCCAACACCTTCCATGAAAACCCTGACATGATAAGCAAATCGAGTAGTATGTCACATAGCTCAATGAATCGTGACATTAAATTAACCAAAGTAATACGAGTAACGAGTGAGCAAATGGAATACCACAGGCTAACACAAGAATGCCTAAATGCATGTCGTACCTTCCCACCGTGAGACAGACGCAGTTCCGAGGGGAGAAACGAGAACAGAAGCCGAGAGCAGAACCGTGTTAAGCTAGAAGGCCCTACGATAAGGGACAGACTGGACATCCACGTCGCCAGCTAACCACTAGGGCCACACCACCCGCAAGTTTTAGCGTGAGACTTTTTCGCTACTCTGTTACGTTAGGACCACCCCCAGCCCATGTTAAAAGCTAGAGCCCTCCAGAAAAACAGTATAGATCTTACGATAACACAAAAAGGGCCACACCACCCTCAAGTCTTACCGTGAGACTTTTCCGCGTCTCTGTTATGTTAGGACCCCCCCCCCCCCCCCCCCCCCCACAGCCCATGTTAAAAGATAGGGCCCTCCAGAAGAACAGTATAGATCTTACGATAACGCTAAAAGGACCACACCCGCTGCAAGTTTTAGCGTGAGACTTTTTCGCGTCTCTGTTACGTTGCAAACTTTAAAAACATTGCCCCACCACGAAAAGTATAAAGTTTGTCATTGGATAGACAGAATTTTTGTAGGCGGAGCTTAAGGTTAACATTGAGACCCTGATTGGTCAGATGGAAACACAGCCAGATAGTTTTTTTTTAAACCAACTTCGGTAAATGGTAGTAAGGAGAAGTGAGGAGAGGAGTTGCTTCCGAGATGGTGAGGTGAGCGGAGCTGTACTGCCCGCCACCGCCCTGACGCTGCCTAAACACCGACAAGGTAATGAACGCACGCGGTGCCGCATTTTTGAGCGCATAAGGCTTCACTCAGAACTGCAGAAGTCTCATCTGCTACACCCCCTTTTTGCGTAATACTAGTGTCGATCGCAAATTAAAGCTCATGGTGCTCACATTTGCCACTTGAAGTAAAAATCTGAAACGCGATGATATTTCTGTTATATAAGTATTGAGAAGCCACATCAGCCACTGTAAATTCACGACAAGTTAGATAAGTAATTAAAGATAATTGAGGGTCACAGTAGACCATTTTGATGGTTTTTTCTCTTGTAAAACTGAATTTAAACCTAGATTATAGATGTGATATGGCATAGGCCATCCTTCAATCCGTTGTAGAACTTGAAAACCCATTCAGGGAAAATTCGTTCACATTTTTGTTTAACGCAGTTGGTTTTTACCACCCTGTATTAAAACACTTCCTTTTATCAATTGTGCAATTTATAAACAATATTTTGTGAGTAGAATAAAATTTCCAATGTTAAACTTAACTGCTTTTGCGACTTTATTTTATCAGCTAACTAAAAATAGGAGAGCCTTGAACCCGTCCCACTAAATTTAGATAGTATTAAGATTCTTTTACAGGGAGTGCAGTGGAGCTGACGCTGAAATCATTATGTATTTGGTTAAATCATCGCTAGTCTCACTGAACTCTTCTAAATTCTACATGTCATGTGTGGTCTAGCTTCAAACTAGTCAATTCCCTAAAAAACACGCTCAGAGCGTCGTTGCGCGAAAGTGGTAGGGAGACACGAACAGACAAACAGACACCACCATGAATGTTATAGACGTACACATTTTTCACAACGCTGACGCCATGATTCCATGGCAGTGGCGAAGGCGTCTTTAGGAGTCTGTTTTGACCACTGGAAAATCGCTGAGGTAATATCAGCATGGCTGGTGAATGTGCGGCCAGGGAGAGTGTCTTTCATTGTTGGAAAAAGCCAAAAGTCACTAGGAGCCAGGTCAGGTGAGTAGGGAGCGTGAGCAATCACTTCAAAGTTGTTATCACCAAGAAACTGTTGCGTAACTTTAGCTCGATGTGCGGGTGCGTTGCCTTGGTGAAACAGCACACGCGCAGCCCTTCCCGGACGTTTTTGTTGCAGTGCAGGAAGGAATTTGTTCTTCAAAACATTTTCTAGGATGCACCTGTTACCGTAGTGCCCTTTGGAACGCAATGGGTAAAGATTACGCCCTCGCTGTCCCAGAACATGGACACCATCATTTTTTCAGCACTGGCGGTTACCCGAAAATTTTTTTAGTGGTGGTGAATCTGTGTTCTTCCATTCAGCTGACTGGCGCTTTGTTTCTGGACTGAAAAATGGCATCCACATCTCATCCATTGTCACAACCGACGGAACGAAAGTCCCATTCACGCTGTAGTTGCGCGTCAACATTGATTGGCAACACGCCACACGGGCACCCATGTGGTCATCCGTCAGCATTCGTGGCACCCACCTGGATGACACTTTCCGCATTTTCAGGTCGTCATGCACGATTGTGTGCAGAGAATCCACAGAAACGCCAACTTTGGAGGCGATCTGTTCAACAGTCATTCGGCGATCCCCCAAAACAATTCTCTCCATTTTCTCGATCATGTCGTCAGACCGGCTTGTGCGAGCCGGAGGTTGTTTCGGTTTGTTGTCACACGATATTCTGCCTTCATTAAACTGTCGCACCCATGAACGCACTTTCGACACATCCATAACTCCATCACCACATGTCTCCTTCAACTGGTTTCACACCACGCAAATTCAGAAAACGAATGATTGCACGCTGTTCAAGTAAGGAAAACTTCGCATTTTAAGTATTTAAAACAGTTCTCATTCTCGCCGCTGGCTGTAAAATTCCATCTGTCGTACGGTGCTGTCATCTCTGGGACGTATCGACAATGAAAGCGACCTCATTTTAAAACAATGGGCATGTTTCTATCTCTTTCCAGTCCAGAGAAAAAAAATCGCAGGCCTTAGAACTTGAATGCACCTCGTACAATGGTGTACTCAAGAAGTACATGTTCAGATATTCCTTCCTCACATTAAGGCCTTTGTTTCATACGACTTCTCTTGTCCAGGAATGCTCCTTTTTCCATTCCCAGTCTGCTTTTGATGTCCTGTTTGCTCAGTCCGTAATTGGTTATTTTACTGTCTAGGTATCAGAAATCCTTAACTTCATCTACTTCGTGATCACAAAGGCTCATGTTAAGTTTCTCGGTGTTCAAATGGTTCAAATGGCCCTGAGCACTATGGGACGTAACATCTGAGATCATCAGTCCCCTAGAACTTAGAACTACTTAAACCTAACTAACCTAAGGACATTACACACCTCCTTGCCCGAGGCAGGATTCGAACCTGAGACCATAGCCGTCGCGCGGTTCCAGACTGTAGCGCCTAGAACCGCTCGGCCCTGCCGGCCGCCAGTCCCATCGTGCTCAGAGCTATTTGAACCATTTTCACACTACCGAATGCTTTTCCAAGGTCGACAAATCCAATGAACGTGACTTAATTTTTCTTTAGTCTCACTTCCAGTATCAACCGCAACGTCGAAATTGCCTCTCTCATGGCTTTACCTTTTTTAGAGCCAAACTGATCGTCATCTAGCACAACCTGAATTTTCTTTTCCACTCTTATAGTAATAGTACGGAAAGTTAATTCTTCCTGTGTCATGTCTGAAACTTTATAAGTTGTCATAATACAAAAAACGTGAGAATGAAATCAGATCGAAGCCCCATGTTGGGCCCCAAAACTGGGGAATGCTTTTCATCTTTTTCTCCACAATGGAAGCAATAATAATTGACAGAAATAATTAAGTAATTTAATTTTACTTTTGATACTGTGTTTCCTGTTGTTCCTTTTGCTATATTATCGACCCCCAATTTCTTTATAGTCCTGAATAGTGCGTTTCTGATCATCGACTCAAAGGGCTTTTAAAATCTACAGTAGTTATCACACATCAACCTACATTTTTACGATTATTTCAGATGTGGGCATAAACCTACGGGTACCGGCAGGCGCTCACCGAGATTCAGGTACCGTCTAATATTCGGAGTAATCTCTTGCGCAGTGAATCACAATCACATCGCCAACGGTGCAGGCGACCAGGCGCGGCCAAAGCGGAGTCCGCCGGCCTAGGAGACGGGGCCCGGCGTGGCTGTGTGTGCGTGTTGTTGGTCGCATTGTTCCCGATGGCAAGCGGAGCGGCAGCCCACATCCTGCGCCGCCGCCGCCGCCGGCATTGGGGGGCGACGTCGCGGCTCCATCGACTTAGGCTCGCGCCATTGGCCCCCAGCGCCGCGGAACGCCGCTACAGTTATGGCCGCCTTGCTCCATTTGTCTTCCGGTGGACACCGGCCGCACCGCGCGCGCCATTCACTCTCTCTCTCTCACACACACTCTGTTGTTCCCCTCCTTCTCCTCCCCATCAACCCAACAGCGCTCCGTCTTCAAACGGAGATCCATTGCTTTGTAACACTACAAGCAAAATATTGTCGAAGTAAGGTACTCGTTGATATGACGTTTTCTGTTTTCTTTCTTAAGAACCTAGTTTCTTTCATTTGCCGGCACAGGTGGCCGATAGGTTCTAGGCGCTACAGTCTGGATCCGCACGACCACTACGGTCGCAGGTTCGAATGCTGCCTCGGGCATGGGTGTGTGTGATGTCCTTAGAGTAGTTGGGCTTAAGTACTTCCAAGTTCTAGGGGACTGATGACCTCAGAATTTAAGTCCCATAGTGCTCAGAGTCATTTGAACCTTTTTTTCCTTGCATTTAATAAAGTTGGGCTGAAAACAGAGAGTAAAACCTCAAACAAAGGTGTGGAAAAAATTACATTTTAATTTAAGAAAGGAGATTAGTTCTTTACGCGTAGCTAGGCAGTTATTAGCTAGCTAAGTAACTGGTTTGAATTAGGTATGAGGAGCGAAACGTTCATTTGGTCATCCGTCGTGGTCTGATACACTCTACCGTATCTTCTACTCCCATGCCCACCTCTTCATCTTAGAGCAACACTTACAAGCAACGGCTTCAGTTATTCTTTGTATACACTAAAACGAAAAAGAAAAAAAAACAACGCATCACGAAGGAATTATCCAAATGAGTCGTAAATCGGTACATCTGATATACATGTAAAGACAAACATATAATTAAAGTTTTAGAAATGGCTCTGAGCAAAATGCGACTTAACTTCTGAGGTCATCAGTCGCCTAGAACTTAGAACTAATTAAACCTAACTAACCTAAGGACATCCCACACATCCATTCCCGAGGCAGGATTCGAACCTGCGACCGTAGCGGTCACTCGGCTCGAGACTGTAGCGCCTAGAACCGCACGGTCACTCCGGCCGGCGCAGTTTTAGAAAAACTGCATGATTTATTCAAGAGAAAGAGTTTCATAAATTGAGAAAGTCAGTTACGCAAGGTCCACGTGTCTCCGTTATGCAAGCAATCATTCGGCTTGGCATTGATTGATAAAGCTGTTGGATTTTTCTCTGAGGCAATCGTGCCAATTCCTGTCCACCTGGCGCGTTAGATCCACAAAATCCCAACCTGCTTGGATGCCCTGCCCATAATGCTACATATGTTCTCAACTGTGGAGAGATCCGGTGATCTTATTGCCCATAGTTTGGTTTGACAAGCATGAAGACGAACATTACTAATCCTCGACGTTTACGGGCAGGCATTACCTTGCTGATGTGTAAACCTAGCATGGCTTGCCACGAAGGCCAACAAGACGAGGAGCAGAATATCGTCGAAGTATCGCTGCACCCCAGACCATTATTCCTGGTTGTCTGGTCATATGGCGGGCGACAATATCACCACTATCCGGGAGTCTCTAGACATGTCTGCGACCTGGAATCTCATTGAATGAAGTAAAATTGTCTTCAGTGAAGCGTCTGGCTTCAAACTGATACACATCTCTTGAGACGCCCCAGAAAGTGATTGGATACCAACCTTACTGTCGCCCGCCATAGGTCTCGACAATGAGGTGTGGTGATCGGGTGTGCCATTTCTTATAACATCAGGACCCCCTTTGGGTGTCATCCTTGGCACCCACACAACACAGTGGTACGTCGGCGATATTCCACACCCCGTTTTGTTGCCTTTACGCAAGCCTTCTTGGGCTTACGTAACACCCGCCCGCACACTGTGAGAGTCTCTATTGCTTTTCTACCTGCTTGCCAAACCCCACCTTGGCTAATGAGGTCACCGGATCGCTTACCAACTGAAACGTTTCGAACATTATGGGCATGGTTCTACAACCAGCTGGTTACTTTGACGATTTAATGTGCCAAATGGACAGACTTTGGCACGATATCCCTCAGCGGCACATCCACAACTCTATCAATCATTTTCAAGCCAAATAACAGCATGTATAAGGGCCACAGATAGATCAATGCGTTACTTTCTGAATTTTTGAAGCTCATTCTGTAGCACGAATGATCGAATTTTTCTGAAACTGTTATCATTTGTTTTTCTGTAGATATATCACATTTAACGATTAACGATTTCCGTCACATTCTGATAATTCCTTCGTTGTGATACCTTTCTTTTTTTTTTGGTCTTAAAGTGTATGTATTCCACTTTCTGCCTTCCCATGGAATTTTTCTCTCAACAGATTTCTTAGCCAGCTATAACATTATGCAACAATACATGTAGTATCATCATGCCCCTTCTTCTGCTTTAACCAGAACCTCTGCTCTTCTTATCTAGTCACTCCACCTAGATTTTCAATGTCCTATAACATTACATATCAACAACAGCCATTTATTTGTTTTCCGGTTTTCCCACTTCCATAGAATACTGCATTCCAAACGTGCATTCTCAGATGTTTTTTTCATTACAATAAGGCGAATGTGTGGGCCCTGTAAGGAAGAATGGCATTTTGGCCTATGGTAGTCAGTTTCTTATATTCTTCCTACTCAGATCGTGATTCTTAATTTTGCTTTCAATGTTCTAGAATTCCAGCATTCCGTCGATGGCGAACTCCTCAATTTTGGTGTTAAATTTATTACTTATTTCATTTGCCCTACTCCATACCGTATCTACAACAGTGTATAAGATAATAGATTAACTGACAGAATAACAAGAAATACTTTCTGTAGCTCACGCGGTAATGCAGTCTGTGCAAAAGGTATCAAATTTAAATGGAAGCACGTATTATATTTATTAGCTATACGAAGGTTCTAGGCAGTCTGATACACTGTTAACTGCCTATATAAATATACCATCACTCTCCAACGAAGAAGACCATAAGGCTTATACAGCAAGTGTAGGTGACAGAAAAGGATGCTTCCTCCCTTGTCTTGGTCTTACACATCTAGCTCAAAGAATGGCAGCTAAAGAGAACCGATAACTAAAGTTCTTAATGCATTACTTTCACTGAGGACCGCGCTATTTGACTGCTATGGAAATACAGAAAGAAGTTAGCTTTCTCCCCAATATAACGGAAATAGCTGTGAAATGTGCTGCAGAGACAGAAGAGCACTTGCCAGAGACTTAATCACATGGCAACCAATTACAGTTCTGCAGTACAATGGCAGCCACAACTCTTTTTTTACTGCACCAAAATATGGACCCCAAAGACAGGTGGTAAGAGGTGATTTCCAGCCAATGAGCTGAAGTTTTTGCGAGGTAGTTGCTGTGCACAGCGGTACATCTGCAGTGAAAACATAAGAAAAAACCGAAAATCTTTCCAATAAAGAAGACAAAAAGAAAAAAGCTAATAAGCAATAATGGCTTAGACACACACGTAGTTCAGGAGATATAAAGTCATAGAGATTGAGCTACGTGAAATCGAAATTGCAGCAGGAAATTCTCCACAGATATAGGCGAAATTTGTATACCAATATGTGTGAAGTACGTTAAATACATGTTACTTTTGCGTTTTCTGGCAAAGTTGCGACTGCCAAGTTTCTGCTGATACCCTGGATCTGTTTCTAACCCAAATGGTAGACATGTTAATATCTGGCAAGAAATGGTGTTGGGGTAAGAATCAGCAATCTTCTGCTGGGGTAGATGGAGAAGGGAGGAGAGAGTGACGAACAGAGAGAGAGGGGAAAAGAGGAAATGGACACAGATAAGAGGGAAGAGGAGACAGCACACGCTGAGTGGGAGGAAGAAATGGACGAAGAAATGGACAAATAAAGAGGAGGGAGGGAAAGAAGTGGAGATGGGCAGACAGAAAGGGGAGTAGGAGATGGACAGAGAAAGGGGAAAGATGAAGTGGAGAGAGGGGAGGAAGAGTCGAACAGAGAGAGAAGAGAGGAGGAGATGAATATAGTGAGGAGGAGATAGAGGGACAGGAGGTGACGGACGCAGAGAGGGAGGGGCTGCAGGAGATGTAAAGAGCGGAAAGGAACAGGTGGACAGAGAGGGCAGGAGCAGATAGATGGAGTGAGTTGGACACCACGAGGAGACAGGCAGTGGGAAGGGGGGTGGTGGAGGCGATACAGATAGGGGATAAGTAGATGGAGAGAGAGGAGGTGAAGGAGAGGGACAAAGATAAGCGGAAGGAGGTGATGGGCTAGTAGAACTGGAACGAACACATAATTGGGCAACGCGAGGTACCAGCAAGTTTAATATAGAGGAAGTAAGAAATCAATAATGATGCTGTAAGTTAAGCGGAACCTATCCTGAAACAAATTCACTTTTAAGCAAACGCGGACAGAAGAGTGAGCTACAACCCCGAGATATCTAGGCGCTCAGGCGCATTATCGACACGGTCAGGGAATATCGTTGGGAGCGGCGAGCCTGGAGACAGTGAGACGACACTGCACCGCACCGTGCCGCCGCAGGTGCACCGCCGCAGCCGCAGGCGCGAGGATGGGTGGGGCTCCATTGCCAACTTGGGCCGGGCGAGCCGCCGTGACGGCAAGTTTGGCCCGGTTACTGGCGTGGCGGCCGCAGAGGACAGCCGAGCTGTGCTGTGCGCCGTGGGGCGTGTCGGCGGCGCGGCGGTCGCTGCGGCCGGCTCCCCGTTCCCGCCCGTGGCGCGTTATTAAATGTTTCTGGTCCAGTCTGCACGCCGTGACGCTCCACCTGCTCCGCTACACCGCCGCTGCCACTGCCGCGTGGAACGGTTGAAAAAACGCGAACTGTTCGGTCCATTTCACAACGCTCTTCTAATTGGGTCATTCGCATTCTGCAATTGTAAACGAACTAGATTCTGGTAATTTTAAGAAGCAGGCGCCCCACAGCTCGTAAATATTCGAAGAACGTCATGATTTACCGCCAAAAGTTGCTAATAATATTTCTTTATTGAGTAACGACTTTCCTTCCACAGACCATCATCAGATCACTCTATACCAACGGAAAGAAAATACGGAGGGCGTTCAATAAGTAATGCAAAATATTTTCTATCTTCTCGAGCAACATCAAAAATGGTTCAAATGGCTCTGAGCACTATGCGACTTAACATCTGTGGTCATCAGTCGCCTAGAACTTAGAACTAATTAAACCTAACTAACCTAAGGACATCACACACATCCATGCCCGAGGCAGGATTCGAACGTGCGACCGTAGCAGTCGCGCGTTTCCGGACTGAGCGCCTAGAACCGCGAGACCACTCGAGCAATTTCGGTTGAAGAATTTCATGAAGTTCCGACAGGTGATGGCCCTATAAGTAGCCTTCGAAACAATATCTGCTACGGAAGTCCGTTCGAAGCGGAGAGCTATCAAAGAGTTCCTTTGGCGTTAAACCATAACACTGCATATATTTCTAGGCTCTTGTAGAATGCCTACGGAGACCTGGCAGGAAACGAAAGCACGGTGAGTCGTTGGGCAAGGCGACTGTGATCATAACAATAAGCTCGCGCAAACCTGCTGTGACTCCTGCAGCGTTGGAACGTTCGGACGCTCTCATTCTAAGATTGACGGATCACAATCAAACACTTGGCTGCACAACTGGGCTCTGAAGGGGTTATTCTGTTTGAAGCCTTCCTTTATAGCGCAAAGATCAAGTGTCTGCACTGCCTTCAGGAAATTGGAGAAACAACTTCAGTGCGTTCGTCGCCTCAAAAATGCTAATGAACTTCTCCTTCTCCTTGGAAACGTAAGGCCTCGCACAAGCCTACACACCAGAGAGGAGCTCACAAAACTTCATTGGACTGTTATTCCTAATGCAGCCTACAGTCCGGATCTCCTAACTTCCAAGTTCCAACTGTTTGGCCCAATGAAGCACTCCGCAGTAGCCGGCCGTGGTGGCCGAGAGGTTCTAGGCGCTACAGTCTGGAACCCCGCGACAACTACGGTCGCAGGTTCGAATCCTGCCTCGGCCATGGATGTGTGTGATATCCTTACGTTAGTTATGTTTACGTAGTTCTAAGTTCTACGGGACTGATGACCTCAGAAGTTAAGTCCCATAGGGCTCAGAGCCATTTGAACCAACTCCGCAGGAAGCAGTATATGGATGACGATGGGGTGGTTACCATGCTGCCATACACACACTGCCAACAAGGTGACGGAAGGTCCTCGTAATGAACGGAGGCTACGTCGATAAATAGGGTGCTGTAGCTGAAAGAGTGAGGAATAACGTAGTGTATTAGAATCCTGCATAATACCAACTTGCCTTCAGAAAAAAAGGAACTGTTGCATTACTTATTGAAAGCCAGTTGTAAAGCAAGACTTATAAAACCGAAGTGTCACTGTCAGTGTCATGTACCCACATGAAAACATCTAGTACTTCGTACTAGGAATTAAAATTAGTAGCTTTCAACAATAAAATCCATGAATAATGTAACAGTCACTGTCAGAACTAGTTGCGGAAAACATAGGTACATCACGTGTATACGCTGTTCCCTGTTGCCAAATATTAAAAAATTGCATCGTCAGTTATAAAGTTGTGCGGATCAGTGCAACCATTTAATTTATATTCACTATCAGCATTACGCAACGTTGTCAACTGCTCAGCTGGAATAAAGTGTGGCAAAGCAAAGACTTATATTTGTACATATTAAGTTAAAAGTTAAACTTACGCTTTCTGGGCCTAGACGTACTAATCGTGGCAAACTAATCGCCGTGACATCCTCTGACAGTGCGTCATCGGAGTGCGGTATGGGGGGGGGGGGGGGGGGGGGGGCATGTGGTCAGCACAAGGCTCTTCCATTGTTTTTCTGTTTCTTGACTTTAAAATCGCTACTACGTGGTGGAGTAGCTGCTCAGTTGGCTTTCACGAGGCTGAGTGCACTTCGTTGCAGACTTCCAACCAATCAAAAATTCATGGCAGTACTAGGAATCGAAGCAGAGTGTATGATACTCAGCTACATCTACATCTACATCTACATCCATACTCCGCAAGCCACCTGACGGTGTGTGGTGGAGGGTACCCTGAGTACCTCTATAGGTTCTCCCTTCTATTCCAGTCTCGTATTGTTCGTGGAAAGAAGGATTGTTGGTATGATTCTGTGTGGGCTCTAATCTCTCTGATTTTATCCTCATGGTCTCTTCGCGAGATATACGTAGGAAGGAGCAATATACTGCTTGACTCTTCGGTGAAGGTATGTTCTCGAAACTTTAACAAAAGCCCGTAACCAGCTACTGGGCATCTCTCCTGCAGAGTCTTTCACTGGAGTTTATCTATCATCTCCGTAACGCTTTCGCGATTACTAAATGATCCTGTAACGAAGCGCGCTGCTCTCCGTTGGATCTTCTCTATCTCTTCTATCAACCCTATCTGGTACGGATCCCACACTGCTGAGCAGTATTCAAGCAGTGGGCGAACAAGCGTATTGTAACCTACTTCCTTTGTTTTCGGATTGCATTTCCTTAGGATTCTTCAAATGAATCTCAGTCTGGCATCTGCTTTACCGACGATCAACTTTAAATGATCATTCCATTTTAAATCACTACTAATGCCTACTTCCACATAATGTATGGAATTAACTGCTTCCAGTTGCTGACCAGCTATATTGTAGCTAAATGATAAGGGATCTATCTTTCTATGTATTCGCAGCACATTACACTTGTCTACATTGAGATTCAATTGCCATTCCGTGCACCATACGTCAATTCGCTGCAGATCCTCCTGCATTTCAGTACAATTTTCCATTGTTACAACCTCTCGATACACCACAGCATCATCCGCAAAAATCCTCAGTGACCTACGGGGGTTATATAAGTGGCATTCAAATGAAACCCAGTCACTAGTGGAAAGTAGCGGTAATGATTTTATTAACTCGAAAATGTGGTTATACACAGTACACATTCTCAAAAATAGTTGGGACATTTATCCCATTGAGACACTAGCCGGTCGATTCCATCCTAGAAGAAGCTAGTAGGCTGCTGTCGGATTCAGGTCTGGATCCAGTCACACACTTCGTCGTCCGTTGCGAACTGATGTCCATGAATGGTTTATTTTAGATGTCCAATCACATGAAAGTCACACGGTGGACGGTCGGTGCTGCACGGTGAATGTTGCAGCGTTTCCCACCGAAACTGCTGCAAATGTCATCTTCACCGCATTGGTCGTGTTTGGGCGGGCATGATCATGCAGGAGGATAATACTCTTGGAGAACATGCCTCGGCGTTTGGACTTGGTGGCTCGTCTAAGGTTTCGTAAAGCGACCTGATAACGCTGTGCATTGATGGTGGTTCCCTGTTCCAGGAACTCGACAAGCAGTGGGCCCTTGTGGTCAAGAAAGAACATCATGACCTTACTAGCACTGGTGTGCGCGGCCTTTGATTTCTTTGGAGGTGGTGAAGTCGCATGTTTCCACTGCTTGCTCTCTCGCTTGCTTTCCAGTTCAAAATGGTGATGCTATGTTTCGTCACCGGTGACAATAAACGACAGAAAGCCGTATTCCTCCTCATGATAACCTTGCAGATGACTCAAAGACAGTGCCAGAAATCAGTGTGTGTGGAACTCACTGCGCACAGGTTTTCCGAAAGCTCAAGGGCTGATGCATGATGTCATGGGAGGTGCCCATCCTAATACCCAGTAACCGATGGATCTCGTCCACGGTGATTCTGCGGTTGTCCATGATTAAAGCATTCACTTCCGCAACCATTTCCTGTGTGATGACATGATGAGCCTGTCTAGAACCGATATCGCTTTCCAGTGACTCACACCCCTCAAGCCTTTCCAGTGACTCACACCACTCAAGCAATCGTTGCCGCCATTCCACAACACTTGAACGACTCTGACTGTACTCACCGTACACAGCCTTCACCCCTCGATACGTTTCACGGCCTCCAACTGCCTCCGCCGCCAAAAATCGAATCACTCCTGGGTGTTCCTGCTAACTCGCCTCCATGTTCGGTAGTGGATGATAATTTGTGTGACCACCTTCTCATCGGCGTAAAACCACACTGGCCCCACGCAGCCCTAATTATGCACATTATTTTCGTATTTTCGTCTAAGCTCAACATTTGAAAGATAAACAGTGCTCCACTTAAAAGTAAGCGGAATACCAAGGAAGCAAATTTGAATATCGGATATCGCTTACACCGCATGAAGTGAAGTTACAATAAGTATAGATGCTAATTCCTTAAGAAAAAATGAAGCTTTGCAAAATAAAGTCACAGTGTATAGGAATTAAATTTCACTGGAAATATGTTATCAATTGTAGAAGGCACATATAGTGGAATTTCTTGTACTCAGTGATCCTCTAGCACATTAAATTGTTACTCATTAAAACGTACACAGTGAGTCTAATGTGAGTTATAACACTATATTTGCAAAAAAAAATTGTTCAAATGGCTCTGAGCACTATGGACTTAACTTCTGAAGTCATCAGTCCCCTCTAACTTAGAACTACTTAAACCTAACTAAACTAAGGACATTACACAAATCCAAGCCCAAGGCAGGATTCGAACCTGCGACCGTAGCGGTCGCGCGGTCCAGACTGTAGCGCCTAGAACCGCTCGGCCACACTGGCCGGCCTAGACCTTGTAGGAAGCAAGTCTACACCAGCGCCATGGATATAGAAATCGCCCTTTGTTTTTAGATCGTATAAAAATGATATTTTACTGTGAATTTTAATTTTGACAAGTATAGATTTCAACCTTGACTTCTACAGACTTTAATTATTTTTAGAGCTAAAAGTAAATTGCAAAAATCTGCTTAATACAGTATGTGCATATGTAATGTAACAAATGTACCAGACGCCACCTATCGGTAATAGTGTAATAATTAAATTAACTGACATACGTTCTGAAAACCGATTTTATGTGACGAAACATGTGAAGTTTGGATGGTGGATGTGGATCGTTTACTCCTGTAACGAAAATTGCAGGTATGTTTTGGTACATTTGATGGTGATTGGATAGGATAAAAAAGGTTTGCATTCGTGAAATAGTAAATTGGTATCATTATCGTTACAGATCTGAAGATAGTTCTAGAGGAACCAGCCGACTACAAGAATAAATATTTGATGCAATCAACACTGACTATAATTAACATTGTAAAACATTATGTCTGTTTTTGCAACGACTTCTGTTTCTTATTACATCACATCAGACAAATCTTCCCCCTCGTAGAGGCTTTCAATGCATTCCTTCCACCTATCCACTCTCACCTCTGCATTTAACAGTGGAATTCCCCTTGCACTCCTAATGTTACCACCCTTGCTTTTAATGTCACCGAAGGTTGGTTTGACTTTCCTGCATGCTGAGTCTGTCCTTCCGACAATCATTTCTTTCTCGATGTCTTCGCCGTGTTTTATCAAATCAATAACATCTCCAAAATCGAATTTTCCGGCAGTGAGTCTCAGAATGATACATATATTCTAATTATTAATGAAACCGGCAAGTAAAATGCATGACGATCGCTTATATAAACTGAGCGTTCAAACTACATCCCACGTAACTGTTCAGGCCAACAAACTTACTTACGTCTTGATGGTTACAGTGCCTCAAAGTGTAGTGACGCAATTATTTACGTCTTATACAGAAAGTTTACAAAGTTCCAGAGGAACACACTGACTAAATCTTAATGTATTAAAGAAAGTATACGAAGTACGACCAGTCCAAAACCACTGAATGTTTTCACTACAACAGGTGCAATTTGAAACTTTTCAACTTTACAGAATCCCACCATTCTCTGTGGACCGTAATTGGTTTTTCAATAAATACATTTTATCGGCAACTCTTGGCGTTAAATCTTTGCGTTATTCAGGGCATGGTAGATTGAAACTTCCCTAAGTAAACATAATCATTAATTAATGTATTGTGTAGTGGGCGTCGCGACTGATCAACGTTAGTCAACCTTTTCGCTGAAGTAATGCCCACAGTTGGAATGACTGAATGACCAAGAAGTCAACTGGGATAGAAATTTCAAACATAAATTTATTAAAGCAAAGAAGATTACAAAATACATAAAGCGTTTGGTGCTTTTACTGATTTGACACTGTACAGTTTTATAGACGCTATGAGCTCTCTGACAAGATAGTTACATATGAAGTACCTCTTGAGTTTTCTGTCGAAGACATGGAATTTCCGATCGACAGACGAAGGTGTGTGGCAGTCTGCGAGGAGCTGCTGTCAAGGATGCATCTAGGCGAGCGGTTGCCGCAGGGCGCTTGATAGTTGTCAGAATTTCAACGCTTCAGTCCCTTTGAGTGAATAAAGCTTATTGAGGACCTTCTCTACATCTACATATGGAAGTACTTCGTAAACCACCGTATGGTGCATGTCGGAGTGGCATTGTACCACTACTAGTTACACTCCTGGAAATTGAAATAAGAACACCGTGAATTCATTGTCCCAGGAAGGGGAAACTTTATTGACACATTCCTGGGGTCAGATACATCACATGATCACACTGACAGAACCACAGGCACATAGACACAGGCAACAGAGCATGCACAATGTCGGCACTAGTACAGTGTATATCCACCTTTTGCAGCAATGCAGGCTGCTATTCTCCCGTGGAGACAATTGTAGAGATGCTGGATGTAGTCCTGTGGAACGGCTTGCCATGCCATTTCTACCTGGCGCCACAGTTGGACCAGCGTTCGTGCTGGACGTGCAGACCGCATGAGACGACGCTTCATCCAGTCCCAAACATGCTCAATGGGGGACAGATCCGGAGATCTTGCTGGCCAGGGTAGTTGACTTACACCTTCTAGAGCACGTTGGGTGGCACGGGATACATGCGGACGTGCATTGTCCTGTTGGAACAGTAAGTTCCCTTGCCGGTCTAGAAATGGTAGAACGATGAGTTCGATGAAGGTGTGGATGTACCGCGCACTATTCAGTGTCCCCTCGACGATCACCAGAGGTGTATGGCCAGTGTAGGAGATCGCTCCCCACACCATGATGCCGGGTGTTGGCCCTGTGTGCCTCGGTCGTATGCAGTCCTGATTGTGGCGCTCACCTGCACGGCGCCAAACACGCATACGACCATCATTGGCACCAAGGCAGAAGCGACTCTCATCGCTGAAGACGACGCGTTTGCATTCGTCCCTCCATTCACGCCACCACTGGAGGCGGGCTGCACGATGTTGGGGCGTGAGCGGAAGACGGCCTAACGGTGTGCGGGACCGTAGTCCAGCTTCATGGAGACGGTTGCGAATGGTCCTCGCCGATACCCCAGGAGCAACAGTGTCCCTAATTTGCTGGGAAGTGGCGGTGCGGTCTCCTACGGCACTGCGTAGGATCCTACGGTCTTGGCGTGCATCCGTGCGTCGCTGCGGTCCGGCCCCACGTCGACGGGCACGTGCACCTTCCGCCGACCACTGGCGACAACATCGATGTACTGTGGATACCTCACGCCCCACGTGTTGAGCAATTCGGCGGTACGTCCACCCGGCCTCCCGCATGCCCACTATACGCCCTCGCTCAAAGTCCGTCAACTGCACATACTGTTCACGTCCACGCTGTCACGGCATGCTACCAGTGTTAAAGACTACGATGGAGCTCCGTATGCCACGGCAAACTGGCTGACACTGACTGCGGCGGTGCACAAAAGCTGCGCAGCTAGCGCCATTCGACGGCCAACACCGCGGTTCCTGGTGTGTCCGCTGTGCCGTGCGTGTGATCATTGCTTGTACAGCCCTCTCGCAGTGTCCGGAGCAAGTATGGTGGGTCCGACACACCGGTGTCAATGTATTCTTTTTTCCATCTCCAGGAGTGTATTTGCTTTCCTGTTCCACTCACAAACAGAGCGAGGGAAATACTACTGTCTAAAAGCCTCTGTACAAGCCCTAATTTCTCGCATTTTATCTTCTTGGTCCTCACTCTAAATGAATGTAGGCAGTAGTAGAATCGTCTGCAGTCGGCCTTAAATACTTGTTCTCTAAATTTATGCTATAGTTGTTAGTTTTACCACCATTGATTTCCATTGGAGTTCACGAAGCATATCCATGATTCTTGGGTGGGGACTGAACCTACCGGTAGCCAATGTATCAGCAGGCATCTGAACTGAATCGATGACTTCCTTTAATCCGACATGGTGGTGTTCCCGACTACTCGAACAATACTAAAGGATGGGTGGCTCAAAAGGCTCTAAGCATTACGGGACTTAACATCTGAGGTCATCAGCTCCTATACTTAGAACTACTTAAATCTAACTAACCTATGGACAGCACACTCCGAGTCCGAGGCAGGATTTGAGCCTACGACCGTAGCAGCAGCGCGGTTCCGGACTGAAGCGCGTAGAACGGCTCGTCCACAGCGACCGGCTCAAGAATGGATGACACAATCGTTCTGTACGCCGTCTCCTTTATGGACGAGCTATATTTTCCTAAAAATTTTCCCAATTGAATGATCTAGAGCATTGGCGTTCCCTACTTTGTACCAATCACGTGCTCATTCCATTTCATAGCACTTTGCGTCATTGCGCCTAAATGTTCAATCGAAGTGACTCTGTCAAGCTACACTCTACCAATGCTGTATTCGAAAGTCACAGAACTGTTTCTCCTACTCATCCACATTAAGAACATTTCCTACATTTAGAGCATGCTACTATTCATCATTTCAACTATTTGTTTAAGTCCCATAGTCACTCAACGCCGACATCTTCCCGTACACCACAGCACCCTCAACAAACAACCTATCCGTTAGTTTATTTACGTGTATAGGGAACAAAAGCGGTCGTATCGTATTTCCCTGGGGCACTCCTGACGGTACCCTTGCTCTGATGAACATTCACCGTTGTGGGCTAAGTACTGGGTTCTATTACTTATTACGTGTAAGAGTCACGTATATATCTGGGAATCTAAACCATATACTCGGAACTTCGTCAACAGTCTGTGATGGGGCACAGTGCCACTTGCTTTCCGGAAACCTCGGAATATGGAATCTGCCCGTTGGCTTGCACCTATGGTTTGCAGAATATCATGTGAGAAAAGGCAAGCTGTGTTCCACGAGTGATGCCTTCAAATATCGTGCTGATTTCTGTACAGAAGCTTTTATCTCGCTCTGTTCAGTAGCCTTGGGACTTTTCGCTGGGCAAGAGATTCGCGATATATGCAGGCTAGTTTAGGTAAAAATTTCGCAGGGCATTCTCTATAAAATCGAATTGGGACTCCATGTGGACTTGACAACTTCTTTGTATTGAACTCTTCCAGTTGCTTCTCTACGTCCCGAATGACAGTTGCTGTAGTCGACATCAAACGATGGTATGTGTGTACGATCCTCTTGCGTGAATTACCATTACCAGTCGGCCGACGCTATTTAATAGGGTTTCTTCGCCTTTCGGTAGTCAGTTTTAGTCTTCTGAGCACTAAGGCAGTCGCTGTTGTCGTACTCCAACATCAAGATGAAACGTATGGTGAGAATCGGAATGCTTTTTGTCAATCAGCAGCAGAATATGAGAGAATTTTAAGAATAGAATAGAATGAACATATGCATGGAGGGCAATTGCAAAAATAGGACCACACGAATTGGAATTAATAGAACTAGTGCTTCGATGGCGATTACTCGTTGGCAGCAAAGTCGCAACAGCGCGGGAATCCGATACCAAATCAACAACGGTGTGAGAAACAGAAGACTGTTGTCAGAAATAGAAACAAAGTCGAATGATCAAAAAACATGAGCGTTAGTCTGGATTTAAATTCAATGTACGCTGAAATCCGTACAACAAGGAATTGACTGAAATCGGCATAAGATCCGATCAGCACAAGGTGCCAACATGTGTCAAGTGTAGAACACCATGTCTGAGGCACGAAGTGTATTTGTACAGACTGTGGTATCTTGAATATGAAGTGGTCGCAGTTGAGACTGAAACAGAGTTCTCATTCCAGAACTAGGTAGTTTTGATCCCTGTCTTCTGCCTTCCCAGCGCATGTTATCATTGGTTGGAGATTTATCAGTGCCAGCTAATGGCCGCTTCATCCTAGGCAGATTTCGCCCTCTTCGTTGCTTTCTCTTGGA
The DNA here is from genome assembly GCF_023897955.1 of Schistocerca gregaria. Lineage (NCBI taxonomy): Eukaryota > Metazoa > Arthropoda > Insecta > Orthoptera > Acrididae > Schistocerca > Schistocerca gregaria. The sequence continues at coordinate 484,272,211 of NC_064921.1, read as the reverse complement.
TTCTCTCAAAAGATCCCTAAAATGTATTTAGGACATTGTCGCGGACACTCACATCCTTGTGTATAGAAAACACTCTAAAGCTATAGCTTAAGTCTTCTTCGGCAGTCGTGAGGGGGTCTGTTAAAAGGCATACACACTTGACTTGTCTTGAAGGCTGCGTGGTAATCGTACATCCGCAATAAAGAAGCCCACCTGTTATGTTTCACAAGGAGGCACTGGCTTAGCGAATGGATGTGTTTAGCAAATGCAGAAAACATCAAACCTCTCCCGACGTCCAGTGGTCGTGAACTTGTACGGCTAGAGCCTCTAATCCACAAAGCTGGCGACATGGCCCGTCTGTCAACCATCGGCCGTCCGTGGAACCGTCTCTCCAGTGAGTTGCCGGCACGGCTGCCATGTCCATCATTCGTCTTTCGTCAAAGGTTTCATAACATCGCCAATCAAAAAAGAAGCTCGTGCTTTCGTACGGAATACCAATGTATCTCAATACCTCGCCGTCTATCATTGTTTCATACCCATATTTTTTTTTTACTGCTTTCTGTCCAGTGGGGAAGGAAAATAACTGTCCCATATAGCCAGTGTCTGGATTACCTTATAGACCGTCGTTACATTATTATCCGAATTTAGCTGTAGATTGTGGTGTCACCGCAAGGTTGTAGGCTTCGAATCGGCCGCGGTCCTTCAGTACACGTCGGACCCACGAGTCGCCACTGTCGACGCTATCAGATCGAGCGCCGCCACTCGGCAGGTCTTACGAGACAGCTAGCGCACTGGCCAGTCCTAGAGCCGACAATGATAGGAATGGTTCACTTGTTGTTGTTCAGAGATCTCATTTGCAGAGTCGCTAGTTAGCATAGCCTTCAGCTAAGTCTGTAGCTACGACCTAGCCAGGCGCCACATACAGTTTACGCACTGACAATTGATCTATATGTGTGATGCAATCAGAATTGTAAAGAAGTATTCGCAGTTCACTCTAAAATTAAACTTGTAAATATTATGGTACAAAGTCAAGATCGACGTTCACAGCTGATGCTGAATTAAAGCTAAGTATTTAATTGTATTCCTGTCAACTAACTTTCTAATCACCTAAGATGTTCCAGATACATCCCGTCAAGTATCCACACGTCTGCTTACGTGATCAACGCCTGCAATTTATGGCGACACCGCGTGATCAGATTAAGAGTCAAACTGAGTGACTCAGCCAGGTCACCACTTTTTCCATGAGGTCCATAGTTCCGCCTCATTCATAACATAGATTATGACTGAAAATCATTAAGATTTTTTTAAATGGTAAACCTATGGAGATTTGAGACGTGCTTCGTAGGTCGATAGCTCGCTCCACACTTGTGCATACCACAAACTTCGGAAAGCGCCGGCCGCTATGTAGTGCAGATTCCGCAGGCCTAGCTCTTATATCGTGACTGCGCATCGATGAAGTGGTTAGTCTGGACTAGAGCAAGTTTACCTGAGGAGCACATCCCGCTTTTAGCATCAGAGGTGGTAAGTTTTCCGGTTGGGAAAACAGAGCACGACCGACCACACCGGCGCCCCGGAATACATCGCATCAACGGCATCCATCAGTCGAGGCACAGACAGGAGGCCGTGTGTAGAGCAGCCCACAGTGGAGGGAACCGTCGGTAGTGAGAGGAAGGCCACAACACGTACATGAGTCTGCTACCACAGAGAAGGGCCCTGTCGAAAGGCTGTACCGGATTAGCGCGTTATCGAATAGATTTAACATCGCGAATGGTCGGCTACATTGTGCGAACTGGAATGAAATGAGCGCGCCCGGGCACCTAGTTCGGTGGGCTTGCTGTGTTGTGTTTAGCTTAGAGAATATGAGTGCTGTTCGGTTATCAATGTAGTAAGTTGAAATGTCCATAAACTCAATGCCTTGATCAGCGATAAAGCTCAATGTCTCGTACATACATTTACTGAAGAGTTTCATTCATATTCTCTTCATTTAAAGTGTTTCGGGGACTACAGAAATACATACTGTACTTTACTACAGTGATTCGGGTGAACATTTCGCTTACTCTTCGCGAGTAGAATCATTTTCATAATTCAGAGCGTTTACATCAACCACTGCAAATATAGTCTATAAGTAAATATTATGAAAACAGGATATTTTGCTTACGTATATGCAATGAAAAGTAAATGCCCACCGAAATAAAGTGACTTGCATTCATTTCTAGTTTCATTATTTAATACTACGTGTTGAGACAATACTACTATACTAACACTGGCGCAGTTAAATATGTCTGCATAATGTTATGTTAATGCCAGTAATCCTGGAACAGCGTGAGGATTGTATAAGTGAATTTATTCACTCATACGGTAAAGTTCAAAGGTCATAGAGAACATAGCTTTTTCCAAGCGAAGTGAGCGTTCACATCGTGCATTACATTGATATATATGCCGAACACAATCACCCATTTCTACCCAGCACAGTAAGGATGAAACACGTTGAGGGCTCTGTCACTATTACATCGCATCGTGAATGCAACAATAAGAAAATTTTCACATATACGGTAAAATTTGTAAGTAATGTATTAGTTAACTTTACCTAACAGTATTTATTGCTCTATAGTTCATGGTTTTTTGTCCACTAAACTCACCCACTGACACTCACCCTCTGGCACACACAGCGAGGAAACTATTTAACTAACAGGGTAACTGCATTGATAGTATCCTTAATGAGATATACGCCCGCCTACATCTCATTTCAGTAATGGTTCACATGCCTTCTCCCAGGCCGCATATCCTGACACGGACAATGCCAGGTATCTCAGCTGGTTGCTGTATATTTAACTCCATCTCGCGTTTCACTGAACTGTCATTGTGCTTTTATCTAATTGAGGCGAGGAGCGGCGTTGCCTCGCTAACTCGGTGCCAGACCATCAGTTGGAAGCGATTATATGATCTTAATTTGAATGGGGTTCACACATTATTCTATGTTGTAGTTTTAAACATTGCTATACCTTTTCATTGGTGGGCAGCACACTATGCTTCTGAATTGTTTGCTATCTAAACAGTGCTAGTTAGCTGTCTATTTGCGCTAGTCCCATATATTTCAAGACATTTTGTATACATCTTTTAGAAGTTTGCGGTGCTTGCGTCAACCAGTGTGTGTGTGTGTGTGTGTGTGTGTGTGTGTGTGTGTGTGTGTGTATGACGTTGCATACAGACAAGTGAGTGACGCTGGGGATTGAGTCCTGTCTCCCAATGTGTTGCTGGGAAGTGGGCTGAATGTGACTTAGCAAGACACCTGCTTTGCTTATTGGTTTGTAATTCTTATATTGGTTATTAATCTCTCGCAGCAGCCAGCGGCTTAATGTAGCGTATTCTTAGGGTTCCGTACCTCAATCGGTAAAAATGGAACCCTTACAGGATCACTGTGTTGTCTGTCTGTTTGTTTTTGCGACTGTTAAAAACCCCTCAGGAACAAGTAGACGTATCAAGTTGACATTTATGTCACATATGAAGGTACAAAGTCCCATGGTGATAGAAGATAAAAATGGTTCAAATGGCTCTAAGCACTATGGAACTCAACTGCTGTGGTCGTCAGTCCCCTAGAACTTAGAACCACTTAAACCTAACTAACCTAAGGACATCACACACATCCATGCCCGAGGCAGGATTCGAACCTGCGACCGTAGCAGTCGCACGGCTCCGGACTGCGCGCCTAGAACCGCGAGACCACCGCGGCCGGCGATAGAAGAAAAGTGAAACTTCTAAGTCAATACTACAAAAGATAGTGTCACATATTTTATACTGACAAACTCACTCATGAAAACCTACGGGGTATTTCCCTTTGACCTACCATCGCGAAATTTGAACAAGAACGCAAGTGTCAAAGTATAAAGAAAGGAATACGTCCGAAAACTATGAACTTTTAAATATGTCACACGAAAAAAATTTTGGTCTGTAGTCTGTCTGTCCAGCCGTCCGTTAAGCCAACTCATTCTCAGGATCGGGTAAACATACCAAGTTGAAAGTCTAGTCACATACTGAGGTCTGTAGTCGCTTGATGGGATGGTGTAGTAAATGTGAGCTTCTAAGTCAATGAAATCAAAAGATGCAGGCGTTCGCATATTTTCATACAAACTCACTCATTGAAACCTATAGGATACTTCCCATTGAACGATGAAATTTGGCAAGAAGAAAGGATTAACAGGACAATTACAAGAAAAAGTTAGAAAATTGTTAATTTCTAATCTGATCACATGAAGAAACTGTTCCCCTTACCATTTGTTATTCGACATCAGGCTTGAAATTAAATCATTTTTGGAAGTTTTGCAATCCCTGGGACCAACATCTTAACTGCATCAGTTTCGATAACATGAGAAAATAGTCGGGACTGAATCCCAGAATGGACGAACTGTCCATATACTTAATTAGGTTTATGCGGAGCCTTCAGTGTGCGTAAGTTTCGACGTCTTCTACCTGACAAATTTTGTTACGAATGACGCTCACTTTCCCATTGTCCGGGCCTTCCTCTCCCGAAGCAACAACTAACGGGTGGCCACGTATCAAGATTCATAATGTTTCTTGCATAACCATTATGATCTGTATCGTGGAATTAGAGAATGATTTGTTTGCAAGAAAGGCTGTAGACAAGATGAAGGACATAAGACAGGTCGCTAAAACTGCAATGATCAGCCGAAGTACAGTACAGTCCAGTTAATCCTAACAAATTGGGTCCGGACCTTGTTCGGATTACCTGTTTGTTTGGATTAGCCGGAATTAGGGTGACGAGTTTCTAGAATGAAGTATACCAAGCAGATAAGTAGGTACACCATGGTAACAAAGGGGAACAAGTGTGGGAACAATGGCTCACTTTCACTCCTTGCCCTCGTTGTTGTGCATTGTTGAAATCTTTGTAGAGTCTGAGGTCAGTGTACTGCCAGTTGGCTCGCAAATCGCTTGGTTATGTTAGTTATCCATCGCTGGCACGCGTAACAGTTGTATTGTATTCTTTCAGGTGTAGCGGTGTACGTGTTTACGTCATGAGTAAAGGGAAACATACAACTCTCAAAGAAAAACCGAATGCTTTGAAACTGATAGACAATGATGAGAATGTATCTAAACTGGCAACCAAACTGGGTGTTGGTAAAGCAAGCACTTGTGATTGGAATAAGAACCGAGTGAAGCTAGAACAGGCCTGTGCAACGTCTTCGGGAGAAACCCTCAAAATTGGCAGACTATGGAACAGTCCCAGTACGATAAAGTGGATGAGGCTCTTTTCCTTTCGTTTACTCAAGAAAGGGAAAGGGGAACTCCTTTGAGTGGAGCACTGGTTAAGGAGAAGGCTGTTTACCTGAAGAAGTTAATGGATGGTGATGAGTCTTTTAGTGCGAGTACGGGTTGTTTGGACAGACTCAAAAAACGTCATGGAATCCGTCAGCTAACAATTACTGGAGAGAAGCTTTCTTCTGACCGTGATGCAGCGAAGCAATACATGGGTGAGTTTGAAGAAGTCATAAGAGAGGGAAAGTATTCTCCCCAACAAATTTATAACGGTGACAAGACTAGCCTTAATTTTAGTGGATTGCCAACAAAAAACCTGGCATCAAAAGCAGAAGACCATGCCCCTGGTTTTAAAATGTACAGAGATCGTATGACCGTATTAGCGTGTAGCAACGCTGCTGGTAATCACAAAGTGCCTTTAATGCAGATCGGCAAATCTGATAGGCCCTGAGCTTTTAAAAACTGCAACATGAAGTCCCTGACCCTATATTATCGCAACCAGAAAAATGCATGGATGGATATGGTAAGCCGATCAAACAATTGTTTCACGACCAATTTGTTCCATCTGTTCGACGATTTTCTAAGGAAAATCATTTGTCTCTCCGTGCAATCCTTTTGATTGATAACGGGCCACCTCACCCCAGCACTGAGGAACTATGTATTGTAGAAATTGTGGCGAAGTTTTTGCCGCCGAATGTTACACCACTCCTACAGCTGACGGACCAGGGCGTACTGCAAACATTAAAACTGATTTACGGAAAACAATATTTAAAAATGCTGATCCAAGATGATAGCATTCCTTTAGTGGACAAAATAAAAAAAAATCAATGTGAAGGATGTTGCTTATTGGGCCAGTCAGACACGGCAGAATACTTCAGAACATACTCTGAGAAAATGGTGGAGAGAGCTATGAATATCTCTTGAATTTCAGGACAAGCTAGTTGAAAATGAAGAGTAAAATTTACTACAAGTGATACAGGAAATCCCTGGATGTGAAGAAGGTAGATAAGGAGATGCAGATGAGTGGATGGCAGAGGATGGGGCATATGTGGAGAACCTTGCTGGCGCTGATTTAGTTGCTGCTGTGACTTAAGACCAGGAGGAAGTGGACTGCTGTGACGGAAGTGACAATGAGCCTGACAGCGAGAAAGGAGAGCTGGTGCCACACAGTGACGTAGCAGAAGCCCTTGACCTTGCGCTACGTTATTTGCAGCAACAGCCCACTGGTACACCTGCTGATTTGATGTTTATGAGACGATGGCGAAACTATGCGTCGTGTAACTGATTGTCTCCATTACGCCAAAAAACAAAGACTTAGTTTTGTCATCTAAAAGGTAGGGATAAAATGCCCCCTCTGTTTTAGTAAATTTGACAGCTTTCTTTCATTGTTATGCATAGTTTAAACCTATTATTTTCTTGCCAATTCTTCTATTACATATTTACTGTACTGTGTGGTATCTACAGTAATTTACCGCACAGTTTTTCAAACTTCGACTAACATTTTTCATGTTCGGATTAACCAAACGTTCGGATTACCGGGGTGCGGATTAGCTTGACTCTGCTGTACTATGATCACCCCGTCTACCGTGAGGCTGAGAGCCGCGTAGTGCCGCGGTAAGGAAGGTACTACAGGAGATAAGAAAAAAATGAGGAATCAGTCTGTCGACGAAACTGGCCGCAAATGGCGAAAACCACTGACGTAAGCGGCTTTGAGAAAGAGCTGTTGGGTATCGCCCGACTGGGAAACGAAGCCACTGGTCTGCTGCCCTCCAGCCGCTGTCGCAAGGATGTATGAAAATTAGCTGGAAGACGATGAAACCTAGTGTAGGTGAGAAGGTGCTGGACATCGATACCCCTTCAAAGTACGAGGAGGCCGGAAACTTGCCTGCTGCGTAAAGCAGGATAAGCGACAAGACTGGTGCAGCCAGCAGTGGTTCGGAGCACACCGCGCAGTGCACATTGGAGAACATGGCGCCCTGCAACAGACGACCACTATGTTTTCCCATGTTCACACAACGATACTGCCATTCGCAATTGCAGTGGGCACAGAATCTTTGAGAAAGGACTGTGGGTTAATGGAAATGTAGCAACTGGTCGGATATATTACGTACCTTGGTGTAACAAGTTAATCGTCTTGTCAAGTTATGCTGTTATCTAGGCCAACGGCTGCTGGAAACGTGCACCGCGCTCAGACTCAAGCTGTTGAGGGAAGCAATATACAGCGAGATCGAAAAACTCCTTAAGATTTGAAAATTCAGTACCTCACGGAATAATGTAGCCAGAGTGGTATGAACTGAAATACAGGATTATCAAAGAGAATTATCCGATTTTGCGCCTTTATATTTTTGAAACTAATAAACACGTGCAATGAATTTTGTTTTCTGATGAACGGGAAACACACAAAAAAATTTTTTTTCATACCTTTTCATACGTGTTCAAAATACTGCGTATGTCAATGCGGTATTCAAATTGTTCCCACACTGCAGCGAGCATCATTTGAGTTATAGCTTCGACAGCTGCTGTTATGCCATGTCTCAGTTCATTCATTGTTGTTGGTAACAGAGGCAAATAAACAGAGTCGTTTATAAACCCCAACAATAAATAATCACATACAGTCAGGTCCGGTGATCTCGGAAGCCAGTAACGTAAGGCTGAATCATTTGGTCCAGTTCCGCCGATCCATCGTTGAGTAATCCTTCGATTTAAAAATTTCCGCACTTCCAGGTGTCAGTTTGACGGTACCCATCCTGTTGGTAAATGGTCCTTAGAATCAGTCTCCAACTGTGAGAAAAGAATGTTCTGAAGTATACCGAGATATGTGCTTCCTTTTAGTGTTCTCGGCAAAGACAAATGGACCATACACCTTTTCCCGTGAAACTGCACAAAACACATTAAAATAGGAAGAATCCGTCTCATGTTTTAAAACTTCATGCGCTTGTTCCGTACCCCATATTCTCATATTATAATGGTTCACCTTTCCATTTAAATGGAATGTTGCCTCGTCACTAAACAGCGTTGAAGAAAACTGTTATTCTCCATCTTGTCCAGAACTCAATTACAGAACTCCACACGTTCTTGTTTGACACGAAGAGCTTGCAGTAGCTGAATTTTGTGTGTGTAAACGTCGATGCAACACACCGACAGATGGACATCGGAGGTATGTTCTCTGTAGAGGTTCACGGCAAACGGATTTCTGCGGACTTCTTGTAATATTATGCCGGATGCGTTCGACGTCTGTCAAACACTCGGAGACGGCCCAGCGATTTGCCTTCACACAAACAACCTGCATCGTCTAATACCCTGTGCTGTAGGAGAATCCACACCATACATAGTACGAGTCGTGCTGAACAATTATTACTGACTCCTCTGGGCAAAAAGGAGAACACAAAATGGTTTCTGTTGTCCCGACACCGTTTTTACTAGAACAGAAGTGGGCGCATCTTGCTGCTACCTAGCGGGAACCATGTAAAACTCGAGAGTTAGCTCCTTCCAAAAGTACGTTGTTCACGCACATATCCCAAATAACATAACAGTTGAGATTTTTTTTTAAATCGGATGAAAATAAATTTTATTGAAACCAAACAAATGCGCACAAAATGCCCAAGAGATGGCGCCTCAGGTGACACAATAACAAAGACGATTTTCTTCATAACAAATACTCAGCGTGACGTCCGTCAGTCATCAACAGTACCTATAGTCGGGGACAATGTTGTAAACAGCACTGAATAGCGCTGACTTTTCCATGTGTAGATGAGCCCTTTAAAGGCTGCATTACGTCCTGAACTGTCCGGGCAGCAGTAAACTTGTGTCTGGTGGCTCAGTATCATCTAAACAACCCGTGGCTACATACTTCGAGATCATTTTCGTCACAGCGACACTTGTCGCAGAGTCTTCCCCAGTTCTAATACCCTTCTTATGGCGATAGGACCGTAAAGCAGCAGTAGCAGATTCCCCATTATGAGAGTAAGGCTTCATTAACAGTTCTTTTTTTGTTAAAATCAGCATGCCGGCTTTGCTGGTGCATCTGATTCCCTCTGTCACTACAGCTTATTTTGTACATGATTCTCACGTGGCGCAAAGGTTCTTTTGCTGTCCAGAGCATCGGCCACTTTTTGCACCCGTTTATGGATTCAATAAAAAGTTACATCATTTCAGGCATGTCAGTCAATGTTACTTTTCTGTTATTCCGTGAATTAGTGCATTTTCAAATGTGACGGACTTTTGGTTTACGCTGTACTCTGTGACAGATTCTCCAAGGATCCCTTAGGACCTGTGGCAGTAATCGAAAGCACAGTGACAGCTGTTGACTTCTCGAGCACTACTGGGGCCACCTACATTCCTTCATGGGTGATGTCTTCTTCAAAGCCAATGGCATGTTCCAAGAAGACGGATGTCCGTGTCACAAGGGCAGAACCGCGATAGAGTGCTTTGTGGAACTTTATAGTTGAACTATGTTGATGTCTTGGGCACATAGTTTTCTTGATGTGAACCCGGTGGAATATGTCTGGGACGCTATGAGATGCCATCTCCGCTCCGGCAAGCCACCGGTCTATTACCTACGCGAACCCACACTAGAAAGAATCATTGCTGTCCAGAGGTGGACCAGCAGACTGTTAAGCAGGTGATGATCTTAAGCTTATCTGTGTATCATACAGTGAAATTATTGTCCTAGTTGGTGGTGAAAATTCCGGTTTATGCGGCTATTGTCTTTGTTGTGTTGTGTTAAGAAAGGATGCCGAAATGCACGCGTTTAAGCTCATGCAGGCTGGCATGAGGAGGGAAGAACTATACTGACGTGAGGTCTGGAACATGACAAGCAATTAGAATTCAGATAGCGGACGTAATTAGTTTGATACTTAACGTTAATCCATTAATGATGAACGTCGCTCATGACACTACATGATACACAATATTATCTGTTCAGAATTCAATCTAATTACTGAAAATGGCGCCTTGCTAGGCCGTAGCAAATGGCGTAGCTGGAGGCTATGCTAAACTGTCGTCTCGGCAAATGAGAGTGTTTGTATACAGTGAACCATAGCTAGCAAAGTCGGCTATACAACTGGGACGAGTGCTAGCGAGTCTCTCTAGACTAGACCTGCCGTGTGGCGGCGCTCGGTCTGCAATCACTGATAGTGGCGACACCCGAGTCCGACGTATACTAACGGACCGCGGACGATTTAAAGGCTACCACCTAGTAAGTGTGGTGTCTGGCGGTGACACCACAGTCCTCGAAGCTTTCAGTTGCTAAGGCTACGTCCAGAGTAGCGGTGTTTGTGTCGCTGTCACAAATGACCGGTCGGTTGACATTACTCACAAGGAAGCCATTGATCGCTAGGTCACTAAAGGCCAATGATATTTACGGCATTCGACGCGCCAGATATTGTCTACAATGCAGTCACAATATTGGCTACTAATGGAGTTATCCAGCTGTGAGTACAGCATGAATCTACGGAGTATAGTTGAAATGCTTAGTCAACGAGTAACTCACAACAGTGCTACAGTGCTACTGGTTTTGATACAAAGCAGGGGAATGGCAGCGATATACAAAGCAAACACTATATCATATCTACAAAATCAGTTGTCGAAGTTGACATTTCGTCAGAAAGGAATCCAAGGCATTTCACAGCGTGAGAAAGAAGTGACAAATGAGATGTTAGCGTTTCTGCAAGATGAGGTAGAGGAATGTGTGGTGTCATATACGTTCGACTATGCGGACAATGTACTTGAGGAGTATGATGATGCTTAACAAGTGAAAGCGTTATGGAAACAGTTGTTGAACCATGTAATTCATCATCCTTGTCGGAAAGGGAGTCATAAATCCCGTTTCCAGTGAAATGTAGTAAGGGGCAGTCACTGTTCAAAGAACTGGTACTAACCCAAATTCTATCGAGATCTAGAAAATGACGTGCTTCGACTACTAGATGTAGATAATCGACGAGTATTGCCAAGAGCTTCAGATACGTGGATGATCTTCGGCAGCATAGTAAAAAACCGATTATGAACAGATTTCGAACAAGTCCGCAGTGGTATGATAGTGCAGCCCATAAGAAGAACTACGGACATTCAGGGAAGGACAAGGCACACTTATTACAAAAATTTGTGTTTGCACGTTTCAAGGATGCTCGATACAATTTACAGGACTTGCATGACAGTGACCTGCTACGTTGTGCACATCAAACTGAGAGCGACATAGATTACAATTATTTCAAGGGAAGCAGCGAATAGGTGCATAGCTTCAATGTTACAAAATTGGAAGACGTAGGATAACGAAATCTGAAACAAAAGACCAACTTGACGACGGACAGCAAACTGCGGAATCGGCTCTAAAATTTGTAGACGAAATAAACAAACGTACCTCGTCTTTCAGTAAGGAATTTCTTTTAAACTCGTCCAGTCGGGATTTGAAGAGGAAAAGCTTATGAAAGGAATTCTGGATATTACAGCTTAAAGTGCTATCAAGATCAACTAACATCAATACCTTAACGCACTGGAACGTAATTATGCCGACTGTAAACCTGAACATTGGTGGAATGTTATTTATTGTACGGCGAGAAGCTGGAGGTTTTCTTCCCCCTACGAGCCTTCCCCACGTGTGGTTCAAAAAATGGCTCTGAGCACTATGTGACTTAACTCCTGAGGTCATCAGTCGCCTAGAACTTAGACCTAATTAAAGCTAACTAACCTAAGGACATCACACACATCCGTGCCCGAGGCAGGATTCGAACCTGCGACCGTAGCGGTCGCTCGGCTCCAAACTGCAGCGCCTAGAACCGCACGGCCACTCCAGCCGGCCTTCCCCACGTGTGTGGTCTTGCTAGGACAGTAGGGAATATTTAGGTCACAGAGAGCAAGAGTGGGAAATTGGACGCAAAGTAACTACAACAGTGGTTCGAGCAATCCTTTTTGCTACTAGCCAGTCAAAATAATTTGATTTTGGTTAATTCCCGGTATGCGTATAAAAATCATAATCCTTTAGAACAGACTACCCTCCTGAAAAATGTGTGACATTGCAATTCATATCATGTGGAACCACTTAACAAATTCAGGCTCTGGTCCAAAATGGTTAAAATGGCTCTCAGCACTATGACTTAACAGCTGAGGTCATCAGTCCCCTAGAACTTAGAACTACTGAAACCTAACTACCCTAAGGACATTATACACATCCATGCCCGAGGAAGTATTCGAGTCTGCGAGCACAGCGGTCGCGCCGTTCCAGACTGAAGCGCTTAGAACCGCTCGGCCACAGCGGCCGGCCTCAGGCTTTCGATGTTCGTTTTTTCAGTGCCTACATATTATCTCCATATCTGGAACTACGCCTTAAAGGATAGCCAGTTTCATGATAAGCTCCACCACAGACTGTTTCACATTCAGTTGCATGCCAACACATTCCGTCAGTTAACATCACCCCTTTACAGAAATATGATTCCATATCCACTCTTAGAGAGTGGAGACCTAGCTGAACAACCTGCACCGTTTGCAAACCCCAAAGAGTTCGGCTTCGATGTTGCTGGTGCGAGCCTTTGTGGTCACTGTGGAACGCCATTTTTCATTTAGTATTAATGATGAAAGTTGACGGTGATGTCCATTCGGCGAAGTGTAATACATAGAAGTGTGTTCTCTGCACCTTCTGGACATTCATTTTCTGTCGCCCTTCTGACTGACATGGTGCGTCACTAGCAGCTAATATTTTTCCTCTTATAACTATTAATACAACACTTACAGATGAGCCTTAGTAAAGACTGAACTTATGACTTTGCACTCAAGGGATTCCGTGTAGCCACGCGGGATTAGCCGAGCGGTCTGGAGCGCTGCAGTCATAGACTGTGCGGCTGTTCCCGTCGGAGGTTCGAGTCCTCCCTCGGCCATGGGTGTGTGTGTTTGTCCTTAGGATACTTTAGGTTAAGTAGTGTGTAAGCTTTGGGTCTGATGACCTTAGGTGTTAGGTCCCATAAGATTTTACACACATTTGACCATTTTATGTCGTGTAAGTAGAAGCACAAGAACCTCTGAAGATCTCCAAGGTAGCTCTAGACGAAACATTAGGAACAAAAAGTTTCCTCGATCACGCTCATACAACCAGAAAGACAGACCAGCATTTCTTCACTGTATGTTAAACAGATGATAACTGCGCCTGTCTATCTGTGGGAACAGCCACTTTCTACTTCTCGTCTGTAGCTCTGCTCGCCTTTATTAGACCTTAAGATTTATGAGTATAGTACAAAATTCATATAGTTTGTAAAAAAGGATGAAAATTCACAAAATGTTCATTGCGTTGTAAGTAGAACCCTAGCAGAAGACGGAGTTTCATAGGATTCACTGCTTCATTCCAGAACCAAGTCGTAAACAGGAGAATCTTCTAATTCGATACTGCTCTGAAAAGCTGACCAGTCCCTCAAAGGCGGACTCAGCTGGTGCAGAGACCGGGAGCGCTCGTTAGGAGAGCACGCGCCGCTAAGCCGGCAGAACCCGGCTACATGGAGTGGCGCCGGCCGGCTTTTTTGGCGTAATAGCTCGGAAGTCAGCTGGCGAGTGCGCGAGGGCTAAAAAAATTCTCCTTTTCATGTAGCGGGCGGCGGCAGCATGCCGCTCACGTGCGGCCAGTATTGCATTCCTGGACCGGCTGCCGGCTGCCGCTGGCGCTGCCGCCTGCCCTCTGCCGATAACTGCGCCTTAATGGCTCCGTATAGACTGCCCGTCTGGCGCATAACTCGCGTCTTATTACATCGAATGGCGACCGCTCTATACCTCTTTCTGTGCTTTTACGCTCGCCTACTGGCTTTCTCTCTTTTCAGTTTCTTCCTTCTGTTGGAGGACTTATATTTTCTCGGTCCCATTCTTTGCCTTTCTCTGTACGGCGACCGCAGGGTTTGGGGGTCTACAAAATACACTCTCGTCTCCATTACAGCATTTCTCCTCTCAGCAGCTGGGATAGGTCACGTGTCGTCTAGTGCCGCGTGCATCATTCAGCTATAACCGCACTGTGTAACTGTAGGCAGTGCTTTTATTTTGAAATGAAATCTTTATTTCATTAATTGGCATTTAACTGACTTCGCTTTCAAGGAAATTATACAACGAGAGTTATTAGGCTAACAGATCATTGGGATCCACATTAGTGCCGAATTTTTGTTTTTTTTCCTGCAACCGGTTAAGGGATAGCGTTTCTCTACAGATAAATACCGTATCCCGGCAGGCATAAAGTGCGGCAGAGAGAATCTCAAGGGGAAACATTTGGGAGGGATACTTGCAGTTTCTGGTATTCGCCTGGTGACCATGGGAAACTCCCACAAAAGCTTGGAATCAAGGGATAATTTAGAAATCCGTTGGTACGAGGGGCAGCCACTGCTGTGATGATACATTTCAAATGATGCAAATCGCAACAGCTGCCTCAAAATGATTTATATATCACGAGTAGTTTCATGGCACTATAGCCACATCACCAAGTAACAGACGGTTGACCTTCCCGTATACAGTGTATTCAACACCCCTGGGAACAGTTTGTTACCTGAAGATTCTATTATTTTTTATTTATTTATTTATTTATTTAACCTGGCAAGATTAGGGCCATCAGGCCCTCTCTTACATCTAACCAGGCATTCTACTTATTTTACATTCATATGTTTTAGTAGGCATGTTAAACTACATCTAATACAAAAAGTGAGATAAACAATTAGAAAGGTACACCTCGAAAAATACATTATTGAAGAGAAAGATTTTAGATAGGAGTTCTGGCAGCAGGGAGTACGAGGGAGACTCATGGTGAAGGGAGGAGAAGAATAGAGAGACATGATGAAACATAATTAAGGAAAATATAAAGGAAAAGAAGACTGCGTGGCTAATAGAGATAGATGAAGAGGAAGGCATGTCAGGAGCAAGATAGGAGACGCTAGCTTTGCTATTTGACAGATGAGAGGATTGGCTTGGCACATTAATTTTGTGGAGAATTTTATGCGGATGTTAGTAGGAAATGCTCAACTTCTTCTTAAAAGCAACAAGAGATTGAATTTTCCTCAAGGTAAGGGGCAGTTTGTTCCAGAGGCGAACAGCGGCAACTGAGAAGGAGTTTACAAATGTTTTTGTTTTGTGAGTGGGCACAGTTAGGATACCAGATAAGAGTGACCTCGTGTTTCGATTATGATGGCATGACAGGTTTTTAATCTCTGAAGCTAGGTACTGGGGTGCTTGCGCGACGAGGAGTCGGTGAAGTAGACATAGAGTGTGGTAGTCACGCAGTTTGTACGGCCGCAGCCACCCTAGGTCGGAGTATGAAGCACTAACATGATCATATCGGCGAATGTTGCAGGTGTAGCGCACACAGGCATTTATTGTTAGCTCTAGCCGTCTTTTGTTTTCACTACTCATGCCTTGTTGAATCACATCACAATAGTGGAGGTTCGGTAGAACGAGTGCTTGCACGAGTTGGCGTTTCAAGTCCTGTGGGAATATGTTCCGAAACTTTTTGAGAGCATAGAGACAAGCAGACGTTTTTCGGCACACTGCGACTGTATTCTTCGCCCAGTTGAGATGCTCGTCCAAAGTTACACCCAAGTTCTTCACTGTTTTCTGATATGGTATTGGAGTACCTTCGAGCAGAATAGGAGGTAGCCGTTCGCGGAAATCTGAACTTATTAATTTCTGATGGGCTATTAAGATTACTTGCGTCTTTTTTGCATTTAATTTAAGCCCCAGGTTTTTCGCCTATGTTACTAATGAAGACAGATCATCATTCATTAGAGCGATTGCAGTGTTTACGTATTCAGGTCTGACGCTTAGGTAGAGCTGGAGGTCGTCGGCATGGAAATGATGTTTACAGGAGGACAAAACCGATGAAATATCGTTGACATATAAAGAAAACAAAAGTGGTCCTTAGACTGATCCTTGTGGCACTCCCGAAGAAACATGTTTCCAGGAAGATTTTTCATTTGCGCAGACAACACATTGCTGTCTGTCTTTTAAGTAGCTTTCAAACCATCTCATTGCACTATCAGAGAAATTAAGCTGTTGCATTTTTCTGACGAATATGTCAAAGTTAACAGTGTCAAAAGCTTTGCTGAAGTCCAGTAGCGTCAATATTGTTGCCTTTCGATTGTCGATGGCATATTTCAGGTCATCAGTTACTTTAATTAGAGCAGTGTTTGTGCTGTGATGTTTACGGAAACCGGATTGAAATTTGTCATATAGACTGAATTCATGCAAGTGTTCAGTGATTTGGAAACAGCAGGCAGTATGCTAATTGGTCGGTAATCACTAAGCAGTTGCGGGTTTTCGACCTTAGGGATGGGTCGAATTATGCTTCTTTTCCATGCAGTGGGGTATATTCCGTTCACGAGGGAAAAATTAAATATGTCAGTTAAGACAGGTACTAAGATATCGGCAACATTCTTAATCATGGTTATACCGATACCGTCGTTGCCTATTGCATTAGAAGAGATTCTCATTATTGCTTTTCTTGCCGTATTTGTTGTTACGTGTTTTAGATCGAAGGTATCGTTGTTAGTTATCCTGTTTGGGGATTCTTGTGGAAGGTAATTATCAGCCGTGCTGGTATTCAGAGGTGCAGAGAAGAATTCATTTAATTCGTTAGCTGACACATGAAAAGTAGTTTCCGATTTTGCCTTTCCGACCCCCAAGCTACGGAGATTCTTCCATAGAGTCGTGAGTGTCAGATCGCTGCATACAAGGGAACGAGCGTGCCTGATTTTGGCATTGCGAATGCGTTGTTTCACTCTGTTCCGTAGCTTTCTATATTCTTCGAAACGCTCGGGTTTCGGATCTGCCTTGAAACGCCTGTGGGCAGTATCCCTATTAGTCATCATTTGACGTAATTCAGCTGTGAGCCATGCAGCAGGAGATTTTCTTACACGGACTGTGCGCACAGGTGCATGTTTGTCATAGAGGGCAGTGAGTTTATCACCAAGTTCATTAATTTTGCCGTCGATTGTAGGTTCTCTAATTATCTGATGCCATGAGATTTCTGAGCAGTCGGCTGTTAGAGCGACAAGGTCAATACGTTTCATGTTCCTACAAGTTATGTAACACGATTTGATCCTTGGGGGCTGCACAGAGTAGACCAGGAATATTATATCATGTGCTGAGAGGCCAGGGGCCGATGATTGACCAACATCTCTTACTTTGTCAGTCTGTTTCATTGCGATCACGTCTATAAGAGTATGACTGTGCGTCGTACGGTGTGTAGGTTGTAGTGGAAGAATGTTCATACTATTGCAACTAAACAATCTTCTTAGGTTTATTGCGGTGGGAGTGTCTCTCAGCAGGTCTATGTTCAAGTCACCCATTACGATGACATGTTCGTATTGACACTGAAGTGAATGTAATTCCGACTGGAAGGAACTCATTGAGCTTATTTTTGGCGGCTTGTACACGACGCCAGTCAAGAATTTCCGACTTTGTATATTTATTTCAATGAACATGAATTCAGCCTCTTTTTCTTCAGCAGGATTTGACGTACATAAGACTTTCGCTTTGAGATCTGTTCGTATATATGCGCCGACGGCGCCACCTCGCTTTTTTGATCTGTCTGCCCTAAGAAATGTGTACCCTGGGAGATGAATAGATGCAGAGGATATGTGTGGTTTCAACCACGTTTCGGATAAGAGGATTACGTGGTAGTTTAGTTGGTTGAAGAGGAGGCTAAGTTCTTCGTAATGCGCAGGTAAAGACTGAATGTTGCAGTGAGCTGCTAAGAGCTCGGACGCGTTCCCCTGAGCAGCCTGGAGTAGGGTGGCAGACTAGTTTGTCCCTTTGTTAGGCACTACCTGCCGCGAGGGGCACTGGCCGGTGTTTCCGCCAAGTGACATAATACAGGGGTGTCCGAGATTTTGCGCACCCTATTTGTGACCCCGCGAGTGACGAAAGAAAGGCGACTGCAAGAGATTTCCTGAGGTTGCGGGAGTATAGAAACTTGATTAGTGGTATTCGGTGAAGGGAGAATATGACCAAAATGGTGACGGCTGTGTGTCACTGAGTATCCTATGTCGTAAGAAGAGAAATGTAATTAGAGTGTCTTGAAACTAGTCGTGAGTGGTACATCACTCTGAAGCAGCTGTTACCATTTTTTCTTCGTACATCCGTAGTTGAAATGGAGGACAGTGGGACGTCAGCTGGTACAAATTTATATTAAAAACGAAGAAATTCCTCGAGCTGTATTTAAGGTGTCGATTTGATTTTGGCAACTAGTTTCAGCGTTGTAACAACGTCATCTTCAGGCCCATACACTTGTTGACGTCAACTGCGTGCGGCTGATACTAGTAGTCAGCAGTGAGATATGGACGTGCTCCGTATGGAAGGTGGTTATTCACTAGTCTTTTGATATATGTTATACTGTATGGCAGTGCCTTTATTGTTAATAAGTACGATAGAATTACTTCAGAAAAGCCTGCATGCATGCATTTATCCACCGATACCAGACACCTATTTTCAACTGAAATGTCCTTCCTGAACCGTTACGCCACCGATAGGTCACGCCGCAGTCTTTTCTTTGCCTTAGGAGGTCGTGGTTCTCGCGGGGATCGGTGGCGCGAGGGCAGTGACAGTGAGACCGCGAAGGTGAAACTGTTCGCTCGGGGTGAGGTGGCCGAGTTGGAATCTGATGATGAGGTTAGTAGTGTGCCAACAGTTTATGGTTAATACAGCCGGTCGGAGTGGCCAAAGCGGTTCCAGGCGCTACAGTCTGGAACCGCGCGACCGCTACGGTCGCAGGTTCGAATCCTGCCTCGGGCATGGATGTGTGTGATGTCCTTAGGTTAGTTAGGTTTAAGTAGTTCTCAGTTTTAGGGGTCTGATGACCTCAGTAGTTAAGTCCCATAGTGGTCAGAGCCATTTGAACCATTTTTTTGTTAATACAATTTAGGGAGTTAGGCAGTCACTCACTCTGAGCGTACCAGGAAGAGAGGCTCAGGCGGGTTCCTGCATTGCGAACCATTATTATCTCGATTGTGGCGGGTTGCAAACCTCTGGACATGTGGGGTGTGTACCGAGGGAAGTAGCGTGTTGCGTGCTTCAGCGATCGACCGGACCTTGAGGCTGGCGGCTGTCCGCCACTGTCTTGAAGTTGTGTGTCGGCTCCACACTGTCCTTTCTGGATCATTGTACGGGCGTGTCTGCTCAGCTTCCCATTTGGTTTGTCGGATGTGCAGGTGCCAAACATCGGTAGTTATCTGGTCGTTTGTCAGAGGAACACGCCTGGTTCCATATCAGACTTCTGGTTAATGATCCCGCTTCTGTCTGTAGGCAGGATTTGTTCCTTTATTTAATTCTCCAATATGAGTGTTATTTACGCAGTTCGGTCTGAACTCTCTAGTTGGCTACTACAAGGAGTCGGAATGTGGCGACGCCTATTTGTGTACTAACTGGGCTCACTTCATATGACACGCCTTGCATATACTGTTACTGGAGAGCACAATTTCATTTATTGTGTTATTGGGCGTTTGTACTATCAATGAGGATGGTGTTTTTTTTTTATTATTTGGTGCTTGTGGTAAAGTGTTAACCTCCTAATTTGCCATTTGAGTAATTACTAGATTACATTACATAAATTTGTAAATTACAAATTTGTGGTAAGATCTTCTGGGACCAAACTGTTTAGGTCATTGGTTCTTAAGCTTGCACACTAAGCTTACGCTACGGACAACACACACGCCCACGCGCAAAGGAGGACTCGAACCTCCGACGGTGGGAGCCGCGAGGACCGTGACAAGACGCCTGAGACTGCGCTGAACATTATCGTCTCATCACCCTCTTGAACTGTGATTTTAAGATCTTCGCCAGAATCTTGACGGTACATCTTAAACGAGTATTTCGTATAAATATACCTCTTTGGTGGTAGACAACAGTATCCAGGCAGTGCTATCGGGATGTGATCGGCGTGTAATTTTCTTTTCTTTTGTTTGCTTTAGGGAGCAAAAACAACTAAGGTCACAAGCGCCCATGTCATAACTTTAGACCATCAAGAAGTAAAAAAACTTAAAAGCGGCAAGCGGTTATACATTATGCCCAGTCGACGGAAGGGAAACGAGCTAGGAACAAGGACTTGCACTTGTAGAAAGGTCTACATATTACGGTGCAGAACCATGGGAGGTCCCGGAACTAAAGATTAAATGTCCTTCACCATATTCCTACGCCGGATAAAAAGCAAACCGCCGAAGTCAGCCCACGCGTCATTCGCTGAAACAGCCGATGACTCAGACGGCAAACACACATGGTAAGTACGTAAGTGATTTAAAAAAAAGGGCATTCGATCAGGAAATGACGAACCATCAAAGGCTGACGACAATGAGCACAGAATGGTGGGGGATCACCACTTAAAAAATGGCGATGGCTAAAACGACAATACCCAATAGGTAACATAGTTAACATTATCTCCTCGTGGCGAGAGAGACGAGATGAGGTCGGCCAAGCCACTGGGAGACATTTAATTCACTGGACCTTGTTCCCGTGAAGAGAAGACCACTGGTGATATCAGAATGGCACCAATTTACGACAATCAGCAAAACAGAGATCATCCGAAGGGATGAGGGAGCTAGCAGATAGAGGTAGGAGGACTGCAACCTTGGCTGCGGTGATAGCAACCTCATTTCCTGTCAGACCGATGTGACCAGGAACTCACATGAACATCACAGTGGGTCCCTCAACAGAGAACAAATTGAAGCTTTCTTGGACACATTGCACTAAGGGATGGACTGTGTGAGATGGACTGTGGGCAGTTCACTGAGAGAATCAGAGCATATGGCACTATTAAAAAGCCTGTGGCGCTAGATGTATAGGGTGGCCTGCGAGAGGGCGAAGAGTTCTGCAGCAAATATTGAACAGCGTTCTGGAAGCTGGAACCGATAATGGTCGATGCCAATGATGAAGGCACAGCTGACACCATATTCGGTCTTAGAGCCATCAGTGTGCACGAGGTGCTGACGCTAACGTCCATGCGAAGGTCGAGAGACTTACGTCGACAGATCGAATCCGGAGTAATTTCCTTATGACGCGAATGAATTCCAAGATGAACTTAGGCCGCCACATGAAGCCAAGGTGGTGAAGGATTCATATCCATTGGAAATGTGGCAGGCAGTGTGAAGTTAAAAAGCAAGAGCAGTAGCCGAAAGCGGACTCTGGGAGGTAACAGAGAAGGGCATGCCTCATACTGCCATCAAGGGAGTCATCAAAGAATCAGGAAAAGGATGGGTGGCGGAGCGTAGCATGTGTATCCGCTGAGGAGGACATCACGCCTGTAAGAAAACGGTAGTTCAGCAGCTTCTGCATAGAGACTAGGCTGATGTAAAAAGCTTCATTGGGTAAACAGTTTCGGCGATTGTGTACTACATTAAAACGGCGTAAGATCCACGGACGGAACACACATAGACTAGTTTCGAACGACAAGGGATTGGTAAAAACGCAAGAGGATGGTCCGATCGGCTGCCCGGGAACTCCCACTTAGAACACGTAGGACACTGAGAGACCAGGTACAGTGTACAGCCCGGCAATATGCATGGAAGGACCAAGAAAGTTTTGTACCAAGCATGAGCCCCGGGAATTTCGTAGCTGCAGCGAACGGAAGAGCAACAGGCCAGAAATACAGGGGCGAATGAAGAAACTATTTGCGGCGTCATACAAACGTTTTTGGCAGTGGAAAAGCGAAAGCCATTGTCGATGCTTCATGACTAAAGACGATCGAGACATTTCAAAAGACGCCGTTCAAGGAGACAAGTCCGAACAGAATTTCAGTAGATCGCAAAGTCGTCAACGATAAGAGAGCCGGAGATGCCTGGCAGGAGAGAGGCCAAATAGCATTAATATTTTTGTTGTTGTTGTTGTTGTGGTCTTCAGTCCTGAGACTGGTTTCATGCAGCTCTCCATGCTACTCCATTCGGTGCAAGCTTCTTCATCTCCCAGTACTTACTGGAACCCACATACTTATGAATCTGTTTAGTGTAGTCATCTCGTGGTCTCCCTCAACGATTTTTACCCTCCACGCTGCCCTCCAATGCTAAATTTGTGATCCCTTGATGCTTCAGAGCACGTCCTACTAACCGGTCCCTTCTTTTTGTGAAGTTGTGCCACATACTCCTCTTCTCCCCAATTCTATTCAATACTTCATCATTAGTTACGTGATCTACCCATCTGATATTCAGCATTCTTCTGTAGCACCACATTTCGAAAACTTCTATTCTCTTCTTGTCCTACCTATTTCTCGTCCATGTTTCACTTCCACACATGGCTACACTTCATACAAATACTTTCAGAAACGACTTTCTGACACTTAACTCTATACTCGATGTTAACAAATTTCTCTTCTTCAGAAACGTTTTCCTTGCCATTGCCAGTCTGCATTTTATATCCTCTCTACTTCGACCAACATCAGTTATTTTACTTCCTAAATAGCAAAACTCTTTTACTACTTTGTCTCATTTCCTAATCTAATTCCCTCAGCATCACTCGACTTAATTCGACTACATTCCATTATCCTCGTTTTGCTTTTGATGACGTTCATCTTATATCCTCCTTTCAAGACACTGTCCATTCCGTTCAACTGTTCTTCCAAGTCCTTTGCTGTCTCTGATAGAATTACAATGTCATCAGTGAACCTCAAAGTTTTTATTTCTTCTCCATGGATTTTAATACCTACTCCGAATTTTTCTTTTGTTTCCTTTACTGCTTGCTCAATATACAGATTGAATAACATCGGGGAGAAGCTACAGCCCTGCCTCACTCCCTTCTCAACCACTGCTTCCCTTTCATACCCCTCGACACTTATAACTGCCATCTGGTTTCTGTACAAATTGTAAATAGTCTTTCGCTCCCTGTATTTTACCCCTGGAACCTTTAGAATTTGAAAGAGAGTATTCCAGTCAACATTCTCAAAAGTTTTCTCTAAGTCTACAAAAGCTAGAAAGTAGGTTTGTCTTTCCTTAATCTTTCTTCTAAGATGAGTCGTAAGGTCAGTATTGCCTCACGTGTTCCAATATTTCTACGGAATCCGAACTGATCTTCCCCGAGGTCGGCTTCTACCATTTTTTCCATTCGTCTGTAAAGAATTCGCGTTAGTATTTTGCAGCTGTGACTTATTAATCTGATATTTTGGTAATTTTCTCATCTGTCAACACCTGCTTTCTTTGGGATTGGAATTATTATATTCTTCTAGAAGTCTGAGGATGTTTCGCCTGTCTCATTCATCTTGCTCACCAGGTGGTAGAGTTTTGTAAGGACTGGCCCTCCCAAGGCCATCACTAGTTCTAATGGAAAGTTGTCTACACCAGGGGCTTGGTTTCGACGCAAGTCTTTCAGTGCTCTGTCAAACTCTTCTCGCAATATCGTATCTCCCATTTCATCTTCATCTACATCCTCTTCCATTTCCATAATATTGCTCTCAAGTACATCGCCCTTGTATAGACCCTCTATATACTCCTTCCACCTTTCTGCTTTCCTTTATTTGCTTAGAACTGGGTTTCCATCTCAGCTCTTTATATTCATACAAGTGGTTCTCTTTTCTCCAAAGGTCTCTTTATTTTTCCTGTAGGCAGTATCTATCTTACCCTTGTGAGATTGGCCTCTACATCCCTACATTTGTCCTCTAGCCATTCCTGCTTAGCCATTTTGCACTTCCTGTCAATCTCATTTTTGAGACGTCTGTATTCCTTTTTGCCTGCTTCATTTACTGCATTTTTGTATTTTCTCCTTTCGTCAATTACGTTCAATATTTCATCTGTTACCTAAGGATTTCTACTAGCCCTCGTCTTTTTACCTACTTGATCCTCTGCTGCCTTCACTACTTCATCCCTCAGAGCTACCCATTCTTCTTCTACTGTACTTTTTCCCACCATTCCTGTCAATTGTTCCCTTGTGCTCTCCCTGAAACTCTGTACAACCTCTGGTTCTTCTAGTTGATCCAAGTCCCATCTCCTTAAATTCCCAACTTTTTGCAGCTTCTTCAGCTTTAATCTACAGTTCATAACCAATAGATTCTGGTCAGAGTCCACATCTGCCCCTGGAAATGTCTTACAATTTAAAATCTGGTTCCTAAATCTCTGTCTTACCGTTATATAATCTTTTTGATACCTTCTAGTATCTCCAGGTTTATTCCATGTATACAACGTTATTTCATTATTCTTGAACCAAGTGTAAGCTATGATTAAGTTATGTTCTGTGCAAAACTCTTCCAGACCGCTTCCTCTTTCATTTCTTAGCCCCAATCCATATTCACCTACTATGTTTCCTTCTCTCCCTTTTCCTACACTTGAATTCCAGTCACCCATTACTATTAAATTTTCGTCTCCCTTCACTATCTGAATAATTTCTTTTATTTCATCGTACATTTCTTCAATTTCTTCATCATCTGCAGAGCTAGTTGGCATATAAACTTGTACTACTGTAGTAGGTGTGGGCTTCGTATCTATCTTGGCCACAATAATGCGTTCACTATGCTGTTTGTAGTAGCTTACCCGCATTCCTATTTTCCTATTCATTATTAAACCTACTCCTGCATTACCCCTATTTGATTTTGTGTTTATAACCCTGTAGTCACCTGACCAGAAGTCTTGTTCCTCCTGCCACCGAACTTCACTAATTCCCACTACATCTAACTTTAACCTATCCATTTCCCTTTTTAAATTTTCTAACCTACCTGCCCGATTAAGGGATCTGACATTCCATGCTCCGATCCGTAGAACGCCAGTTTTCTTTCTCCTGATAACGACATTCTCCTGAGTAGTCCCCGCCCGGAGATCCGAATGGGGGACTATTTTACCTCCGGAATATTTTACCCAAGAGGACGCCATCATCATTTATCCATACAGTAAAGCTGCATGCCCTCGGGAACAATTACGGCCGTAGTTTCCCCTTACTTTCAGCCGTTCGCAGTACCAGCACAGCAAGGCCGTTTTGGTTAATGTTGCAAGGCCATGTCAGTCAATCATCCACACTGTTGCCCCTGCAACTTCTGAAAAGGCTGCTGCCCCTCTTCAGGAACCACACGTTTGTCTGGCCTCTCAACAGATACCCCTCCATTGTGGTTGCACCTAAGGTACGGCCATCTGTATCGCTGAAGCACGCAAGCCTCCCCACCAACGGCAAGGTCCATGCTTCATGGGGAAGTGGATTAATGGATATAGCATAAAGGATTAAAATCAAGCCGGATTCTTGAGGCACCCCGTTATCCAGGATGAAGGTGTTTAACAAGGCCAAACCCACGCATATCTTGGAAATTCGGTCTCTTAGAAATTCCTGAATTAATAGGGGCAGGAGGCCTCGGAAGCCCCACGTGTAAGGCGTACGAAGGATACTAGTCCTCCAATGGGTAGGCTTTCTCCGAACCAACAAACACGGCCCGGGTCTGGGAACTCCGGAGAAAACGTTCATGACATGGGTCGGCAAAGCTACGAGACTGCAGAACGGTGCGCTCGGAATCAACATTGTGTAGTGGCCAATAGGTGGCAAGGTTCGAGCCACCACACCAACCCCTCTTGAATCGTACACTTCATCACCTTGCAAATACAACTAGTGAGAGAGAAGGGGCTGTAGCTAGAGGGAAGTTTGTCTTTGCCTGGCTTAAGTACAGCTTCACGGTAGCATTTGGGAAACGAGCGATCTGCCCAAAAGCGATTGTATGTATCAAGGAGAAAGTGCCTGCCGTCAAGAGAAAATGCTGCAACATCTGAATGTGAACATTGTCTGGACGTGGGGCAGAGGATTGGGATGAAGTGAGATCATGATCTAGCTCCCTCACAGTAAAGGTGGAATAGTAGGATTCGCGATTGTGAGAGGGGGGTAGCATCTGAGCCTCCTCCGCTCGTTTACGAGGAATGAGGGCAGGGTGATAGTGGATGGAGCTCGAAATCTCCGTAAAATAGCGGCTCACGGTGTTGGCGACAGCTATAGGGTCCATAACAACATCACCTACTACGGTCTGGCCGAAAATCAGGGAACGGACCTCGGTCCCAGAAAACCGACGGAGTTTGCCCCACACGACAGAAGACGGAGGGGAACTGTTAAAAGAGTTAGTAAATCATACGCAGCTAGCTTCTTTGCTATTGCGAAGAATGCGACGACGCTGAGCACGCAACAGTTCATAACGCAAACAGTTTGCTTTCGTAGGATGATGATTAAAAGCGCTGGCAGCATGTCTCCGCCAGTGAATCGCGTCACAGTAAGCCTCAGCCCATCAGAGGACTAGAACAAGGCGCGGTAAAGCTGGAATGCGAGATATGGAACGTTCTGCGGCGGTAAGGCATGGCAAGAAGTTTCTCAAGATGACGTTCGGGGGATGAATAATTCCATGCTACAACGAATACAAGAATTCCAACGAATGCTGGTGACACCTAATACTGACGTTAATGATGGAGAAGGATTCGCAACGGAATGGAAGTTTCATCACTTAATACGCGTCATGTGATGAAAATCTGTACAAAATTTAATAAATATCGAACAGATGCTGTAGGGCGCAATACTTCGTACTTCCCTCTGTACACGATGGTTCGAAAACAAAGAACTGATTTTAAATGTTTCTTACATACAAACTATAAAAAAGAGGAAAGCATTGAATGTGTCATTGGAGAGAGGAAGATTCAAAGTTTTGATACAGCTGCGCTGATTTTTGTTGCAACACGACGACTACACTACAAAAGAACTCATTCTGTGTGTCAGAATTTGCGCGAAGTCTATCCATTGTTCAAGTCAACATGCATTCTGCCGCCCATTCAGCAAGAAGACGCCTCTTCACAATGAGATTTATGACTGCTATAAAAAGTTCTCGGAATCTAGTTCCGTATGCAAAGGGAAGAGCACTGCTCGGCCAAGCACGTCTGATGAAAATTTCGAGCGTATCCCAGATGCGGAGTCTGGGAATTCCACAAGACGGCTAGGCCAGCAACTTCAACGTCCTTAAAAGACGGTGTGGAGTGTTCTGAAACGACGTCTGCATACACGCATCAAAAACAGTTTTGCATCACCCCTAGTTCCCAGAACTCTCGAAGATAGACGTTGACTGTGGATATTGTATCACAGACACAGTCACTCTGACTGTTCATAGACGTCATTAAACCCGCCCAAAGATGTAAACAAGCATACATCAGCATGGCCTATTAGACGGAGAGGGTCAGACAGCCGATCAGTTACAGTCATTCTACCAGGAAGGAGGTACGCGGCTCGTGTTGTCTGTTGTTCAACAATGCCTAAACGGTCTATACCGCGGTTCGATCGCGTCCGCATTGTTACTTCGTGCCAGGAAGGGCACTCACCATGGGAAGAGTCCAAGCGTCTCGGAGTGAACCAAAGCGATGTTGTTCAGACATTGAGGAAGCACAGAGAGACAGGAACTGTCGATGACGTGCCTCGCTCAGGCCGCCCAAGGGCTACTTCTGCAGTTAATGACAGCTAACTACGAACTATGGCTAGAAGGAACCATAACAGCAACGCCACCATGTTGAATAATGCTTTTCGTGCAGCCACAGGACGTCGTGTTAAGACTCAAACTGTGCGCAATAGGCTGTATGATGTTCAATTTCACTCCCGACTTCCATGCTGAGGTCCATCTTTGCAACCACGACACTATTCAGAGCGGTACAGATGTGCCCAACAACATGCCACATGAACCGTTCAGGATTTGCATCACGTTCTATTCAGGGACGAGTGTCGCATATGTCTTCAACCAGACAATCGTCAGAGACGTGTTTGGAGGCAGCCCCCATATTTTTTTACTAGGACAAGACACTTATCACTAACATTCGCAATCGCTTTATCTATATGATTAAGATTTATATTATTTGGATGAATGAACCACACTAATCATATATTCACACACTTTGTACCTCAAGGTACTTCGCCTTCACTAATTTCATTTATAGTACTAACTGAAAGAATTATAAATGTTATCCGATCACCTTAGACATATCGTCCAGCGAGTGCAGCAAGGTGGAGGTTCCCTGACGTTTTGGGGTGGCATTATGTGGGGTCGACGTACGCTGGTGGTGGTCATGGAAGGCGCCGTAACGGTTGTAAGATACGCGAATGCCATACCGATAGTATAAACATATCGGCAGCACAGTGGCGAGGAATTCGCCTTCATAGGCGACAATTCGCGCCCCCATCGTGCACATTTTGTGAATGACGTCCTTCAGGATAACGACACGACTAGACTGGAGTGACCAGCATGTTGTCTAGACATGAACCCTGTCGAACATGCCTGGGATATATTGAAAACGGCTGTTTATAGACGACGTGATGTTTATGCTGATCCCTGTTTCCATTTTCTGTACAGGTTCCGGAACTCTCAAAATCGAAGTGATGTATAACTTTTTTTGATGTGTGTATGAAGCCTTACAAGTTGCAGTTACTGCAGCAACTGCGCAACAGCGACTGTAACAGAAGTTACAAATTTTGCACTACAGCTTTCCAAGATATAGCAGAACAGAGAATGGATTTCCTTTTTCCCAATTCTTGGAGTCATCGTTGAGTGGTTTGACCTCTTCCGAACGACTCATCTTTTCGGACGAATTAACGTTTAATTTTTCGGGTAAAGTAAATCGACATTATGTAAGAGTTTGGGGACACAAACCCCTGATGTCGTTGTTCAACATGAACGAGGCTCACCGAAAGTGGATGTTTTTTGTACCGTTTCTGTTCATAAAGTATGTAAACCTTTGTTTTTTGTGGAGGAATCTGTGACTGGAATGTCATATCCGGAAATGCTACAAAATTGGTTGTTGCCTCAACTTCACGAAGATTCCAATGATTTCATTTCTATGCATGACGGCGTCCTGCCTCATTTTCACCTTGGGGTGCGGCGTTAACAATAAGACCCCATAACATTGGATTCATCTTGTTCCTTCTTTTTGTTCTCCCAAGTAGCCAGACGTCACTCCTTGCGCTTGCTTTGTGGGGTTCATAACAGACAGAGTCTTTGTCCCATCTATGGCAATTATTGTTCAAGATCTGAGAAGTTGAACTCCTGAAGCTGTGGATTCGATAAACAGGGATCTGTCGATTTGTCTTTGGAATGAAATGGACTGTTGTTTCGATGTTCCTCGAGCAACGTATACTGCTTATGTTGAGTGTATGGTATAGTGTCTGTGCGAACATAAGATTTCGAACTTTCCTCCATGCAGTGAGATGCGCTATGTGCTTCTATCTTCCTCAGTGTGATAAATAATTTGGGCTGTACGGCTGGTCCCAGTGGAGGTTCAAGCCCTCCTTCGGGCATGGGTGTGTGTGTTTGTCCTTAGGATAATTTAGGTTAAGTAGTGCGTAAGCTTAGGGTCTGATGACCTTGGCAGTTAAGTCCCATAAGATTTCACACACATATGAACATTTGAACGATAAATAATTGAAATCTGTTCTTCCTTTTCAACCGCCCTGTATAACGGCTCCGTGAGTCAGATTTTGGTGCGTTACTACCTTGCGTGGAGAGCTGTGTAAGTCATTTACTTGATATGTGGAGATGTGTTACATGGGAGTCAGAAAACAGGCTTCTGACATGCGGTGTTTGTGGCATGACTTTCCCCTTATGGGAGCCTTAGCTAAATCACCGCTAAGACGCACTGGGAGATCGGAACGCGGTTGAGCATCGCTAAGGTGCGTGCGATGCGTGCTTGTAGGCGACCGGGGCAAACCAATCCGCGTATAGTGGCCGCCGACGCTAACCGAGTTGGCGAGCGCCGGGGAGCGGTCAAACAGCGTTTGATGTGCTATTGGACACGCCCGGCGAGCACAGCAGCCAGCGATATTGTTTGAGCAGGGACCGGACGGGCAAACTGGCGGCTGTTTGCCGCGCCGCGACATGCCAACACGGCCGGGCCGAGCTTAATTGTACATGACGTCACCGAGGACGTCATCATCCCCGTGGGACCTCGCGATGCGAGCAGTGGTGACCGACGGCGCGCCCGGGCCATCTATTTACTCGTCGTTTGCTCGTCTCTGCCCCCACTTGCCGCTTTAACCGATACGAATCGGCCGAGGACACAGTTCCAGCGGCCAAAGCGGGTGCTGCATGGCTGAATGAGTCGAAGTCCGCGTTAAGCCGTTTCCCTTGGGCTCATATCAGTCACTGCCAAGTGTGTGATACGTAGAGCTACGAGGTCGAATGTGTTTGCCCTCAAAACGAGCTCTGGATTCCATGAAACTTTCATTATGTGTACTCAGGACCAGATTATACACCTCCCGCTACATAAGAAATTATCACCCTGTGCCTAATTTAAAAGAGAATTTTTGAGTTGTTAGGCAGCATCATGTTCCTCCTCAGACAACTTTCCCACTAGTTGACATTTTTACCCCTGTGCTGAGATCTTCAGTTCTCATTTGGTATCATTGGTTGTCTGAGCACAGAGTTGAGTCAACAACGGTAAGTTCACAGCAAGTATGGACCCGTACATACAGAAAACTTCGATAACAATTATGCTAACTTTTTATTTATTCTGAACAGAGTACAATTCCTGAGAATTATCTCAGCCGAGTTCCCTGCAATCACTTTGCTAATTCACACTACTCTGTCATTGGAACTCTGTTATTTCTACTCAGTCCTCTACTATTGCTACGATTGCTACCTTTTAGTGCCCTTTTATCATGCATGTAATGATAAATGATTTGGAACATTGTACATTGGAGCTCGTAGCTGATTCACAGTAACCAGTCTTACCCCCCACGTCCCTTAACCATAGTTATATATGTACTGTATCGTGTGGATGTGATTGACTTCAGGGATATATCGGAGGTGATTTTATTTGTTTATTTTACTGTAGTATATGACTGTCTGTCAATACAAAGCATGATGCACTTCTGACGTGATAGATCTTCTACTTGGAGAATAATTGCGAGAATGACCCGGTCTGGTAAAATGTATACAGTAACCAATATCTCGATTTCTGTCAGAAAATCACTATCAGAGATCACATATGTCGGCCACACACGAGTTCGTGCAGCATAAAATTATGCTGCCTGTATTTAAGGACTATAATCGCTGAGCCAAAACGGGATTTCCAGCTACTTTCTCGAATCAAACAGAGCGAAGCTTGTCATTCAAAATCACATGCCGAAAAATATTTCTTATTTTTATTTGTAACTCTAAAAATAATTAGGTTACCAAGTCTTTTAATTCATACAAAAGTCATTAAGAATCCAATGACTCTTCGGCCACGTACCAAGGGAGCCATTGAAATCATCCGAACTGAGGTCTTTAAAACATGGGACAGTTGGTAACTGCGTAGAACAGAGATACGAGGATATATGGGCCGAGGCACCAACTATTGCCACGAAGACTGAAGGTCCGCAACCGGCAGCCGAGTGGCGAGCGTCACAGAATATCAATCCTAAGTGGACGGGTTCGACTCCCGGCTGGGTCGTAGATTTTCTCCTATGACGGACTGGGTGTTGTGTTGTACTAATCACCATCATTTCATCACTATCGACGCGCAAGTCATCGACGTGGCGTCAAATCGAAAGACTTGCACCCGGGAACGGTCTACCCGACGGGTGACCCTAGTCACACCACATTCACATTTTCCCTAGAATAACTCCGAAAGTACGACAGTAGCTGAAACGTTTGTAGAACAAATGTTGCATGGGACGTTGGGGGGCCATAATATGACGCTGGTTTTTTTCGCTAGATGGGGTCGCGTCATAGACATGAGGATTAACTTAGTATTTTTTTAAATGAAATGCTGTAGTTTTACACTTACTTTAGCGGCTATCGAGATGAATCCATTGATGTGCAACAGTAAGGTCTTTGAAGGTCAATGAAGCTCACAAAGGTGGCATGAACGTCCTTTTGCAGAAGGTGTTCGAAGTGATGACCATTGGTTTCAATTCAGTGCTGCAATCTTCTTATTTAGGATTGAGCGGTATTCCTGATCACTTTGGCACATGGTCTGACAATTCTCTCTCGTATATCGTGCAAACAGTAAATATTCGCCGAATACGGCGTATCCATCTAACGTGACATTGACATGTAAACACCAATCGACGGTTTCGCAATACAACACTAATATGAACGGTAAGACTAGTATCGTCGAAGCAGCTGAAAGATGGCACCTTGCATTTGCGGACCACTGCGCCGTCGTTTGCTCCCTGGCTCTGCCACCTCAGTCAGTGTGGCGCAGCAGAGGTTACTGGAAGCTAAAAAATATTACCTCCCTCCTTAATGATCCACACAGCCGACGATGTATTGCCACTACATGGGCGTCTTGCAAAAGACGCCTCCCGCAGTACACATCCACTTTCCATTGGTGACTGAAATGTGCTAAACCTGCGAACAGAAAGGTCTTCATGAAATGTGGCAAGGAAGCAGCAGCATGGCATCGAGAGACCATAAATTTTCACTACACCGTTCTCCGTGAGCTCGATATGCTCCCTCCATCACCTGAAACCAATAGGGAACGACAGCGTACTGAAGCTCGTCTCCTCTCTCTCCAACGTGAACGACTGCATGGTGTTGTGGTGCGTTCCCGACGACAGGACCTTCTCCACGACGAAACCCCATCCGCAATCCATGTCGCATCCGACCATAGTCGTAGACGTCGACTTTTTGTCCCCACCTCCGACGGTGTTCACCACACAACACAGGCAGCAGTGGTGTATGCATTTGCTGAACATTATCGCCAATTTTATGATGATGAACCGATGGCAACGCCAATTCCTGATGATCTCCGTCCATCCCCTGATCGGACCCTCACCGAAGCGAAGTCAACGTCCATGATGTCTGCCATCACCGCAGAAGAGATGGTAGATGCGATCAACAAGGGGGCCAAGATCAAATCACCTGGACCAGATGGTCCCCCGTGGAGCTTTACCGGGCGTTCACCGCGTTAATACTTCCTCACTGGACGGAAATGATTCAGGAACTCTTTAATCCGTCCTTCTCAATTCCACCTGAATTCGTCAGTAGCATTCTTCTACCTGTGCCTAAGCCGAAGGGAGAGTCACAACTGTCAGCATATTCCCCCCTTACACTGCTGAACTGTAAAATCTTTGCACGCCCCTTAGCAGCGCGCATACCTACAGGCCTTTCACCGGAGCAGACTGCACGTGGTTGTGGGGCCGCCTTACAAACAGCCCTAGGAGAATGCCGTGACCTCATCGCGCTGGCGTCGGTTTGTCGCTTTCGTGCATCCATCGATTTCAGGAGTGCCTTGTCGCATTCAACACGCGTTCCACCATGGTGGCGACGAGTACGGGGTTCCCATTACTTTTTGTCGATTCCATTCGCCGGTTACTACTTCCCGTGGTCTGGATGGTACAAGTCAATGGGAGGCTTGTAGGACCGATTCCTATACGACGCTCTGTGCGTCAAGGATGCCCTGTGTCTACTTTACTATATGCCATTGGCCATTGTGCTTGAGACCCTCATCACTGGTCATACCTCTAGACTGCAGGGTCGCACTTTACGTGACTAACTTTTCACTGCAGGGCTTATGCGGACGACCTACTCACCTGCTCCTCCACGGAACTCAATGACGCCATCCAATGGATCCACCAGTATGGACGTCCTTCTGGTAGCATTCTTAATGTCCGTCATTCGACTTTGATTCACATTGGGCGCGGCGTCCCGGCTATGGTGCCGACCTTTCGTTACTTGGGTATAGAATTTACGAGCTCCACACACCGCACAGTGGCCTTCGCTTACCGGCGGCTTTCGCAGTCGATTCGGCACCATGTCCGCTGTCAAGTGCACCGTAACTTAAACCAACTCCAACGTGTGTCCTATGTCAACATGTATGTCGTCCCTAAACTGGTACACGTCGTTCAGATCCTCCCATTGCCGTTACTCCTTGGCCACCGCATCCTATCAGCCTTTGGATATTTGGTGTCAGCATGGGCACTGTTCAGAGTCCGTTACAACATTAACACTGCCTCCTGCAAAACGTGGCCTCGGACTCGTCAACGTGCGGGCACGATCTTTTGCACTCTTTGTCCACACTCTGTTGCGGCACTGGCAGGAGCCGGTCCCGTCCTTCATACGCAGTCTCTTAGATAACTTCCGACCAGCTTCCCTCGATCCACCGATCAATGTGGCACCTATTTCTCCATTATTGTACCACGACGCTAATTGTTTCATAGAACTCAGCTACGTTCGGGCCGAACTTCCAGTCACCCGTCCTCCCCTTACAAAACATTACTATCGTTTGTTTATGCTGTCCAACCCTTGCGACCCCACGGTGCTACAGCATCCTGACATTAACTGGCGAACGGTGTGGGGTTGTGCGCATGCACCCTTTTTACCGTGGTCTGTGTCTGCACTCTGGTACACTCCTGGAAATGGAAAAAAGAACACATTGACACCGGTGTGCCAGACCCACCATACTTGCTCCGGACACTGCGAGAGGGCTGTACAAGCAATGATCACAAGCACGGCACAGCGGACACACCAGGAACCGCGGTGTTGGCCGTCGAATGGCGCTAGCTGCGGAGCATTTGTGCACCGCCGCCGTCAGTGTCAGCCAGTTTGCCGTGGCATACGGAGCTCCATCGCAGTCTTTAACACTGGCAGCATGCCGCGACAGCGTGGACGTGAACCGTACGTGCAGTTGACGGACTTTGAGCGAGGGCGTATAGTTGGCAGGCGTATAGTTGGCATGCGGGAGGCCCGGTGGACGTACCGCCGAATTGCTCAACACGTGGGGCGTGAGGTCTCCACAGTACATCGATGTTGTCGCCAGTGGTCGGCGGAAGGTGCACGTGCCCGTCGACCTGGGACCGGACCGCAGCGACGCACGGATGCACGCCAAGACCGTAGGATCCTACGCAGTGCCGTAGGGGACCGCACCGCCACTTTCCAGCAAATTAAGGACACTGTTGCTCCTGGGGTATCGGCGAGGACCATTCGCAACCGTCTCCATGAAGCTGGGCTACGGTCCCGCACACCGTTAGGCCGTCTTCCGCTCACGCCCCAACATCGTGCAGCCCGCCTCCAGTGGTGTCGCGACAAGCGTGAATGGAGGGACGAATGGAGACGTGTCGTCTTCAGCGATGAGAGTCGCTTCTGCCTTGGTGCCAATGATGGTCGTATGCTTGTTTGGCGCCGTGCAGGTGAGCGCCACAATCAGGACTGCATACGACCGAGGCACACAGGGCCAACACCCAGCATCATGGTGTGGGGAACGATCTCCTACACTGGCCGTACACCTCTGGTGATCGTCGAGGGGACACTGAATAGTGCACGGTACATCCAAACCGTCATCGAACTCATCGTTCTACCATTCCTAGACGGGCAAGGGAACTTGCTGTTCCAACAGGACAATGCACGTCCGCATGTATCCCGTGCCACCCAACGTGCTGGCTAGCAAAATCTCCGGATCTGTCCCCCATTGAGCATGTTTGGGACTGGATGAAGCGTCATCTCACGCGGTCTGCACGTCCAGCACGAACACTGGTCCAACTGAGGCGCCAGGTGGAAATGGCATGGCAAGCCGTTCCACAGGACTACATCCAGCATCTCTATGATCGTCTCCATGGGAGAATAGCAGCCTGCATTGCTGCGAAAGGTGGATATACACTGTACTAGTGCCGACATTTTGCATGCTCTGTTGCCTGTGTCTATGTGCCTGTGGTTCTGTCAGTGTGATCATGTGATGTATGTGACCCCAGGAATGTGTCAATAAAGTTTCCCCCTTCCTGGGACAATGAATTCACGGTGTTCTTATTTCAATTCCAGGAGTGTATGTTTTAGTCTATGGCAAATTCCCGGCTAATAGTCGACTTTATCGCATAGGACTGGCCACCTCCCCACTCTGCGCTGACTGTCAGCTCGAAGACACCTACGAGCACCGTCTTACGTGCCCCCTAAAACGAAACGTATGGCTCCTCATTCAACGAATCGTGGGCTTTTATCTCCATGCCCTACCAACGACGGTAACCCGAATTTCTTGTTGTTGCCCCAGACATTTCACTACCCTCTTGCTAAGCACCATACCCTAACCTGGTTTCAAGGACAGACTTTAGAACACCTCTTTCATAGTGGTCCGCATACAGTCCTTGACTTCTAGTACAAAGTTGTCACCGCGCGTAGCAGTCTCACCCGAAAACCATCTCTGCGACAAACTTTTGCCGGTTATCTCCGCGGTGTCTTCCTTGACCCCCCTCAAGTTGGGGTCTGCTATGCCTACCTGTCACATGATGCAACACTCTTATCCACGTTCTCATGCATCGACCAAAAAAAAAAAAAAAAAAAAAAAAAAAAAGTAATATACAAAAGGGAAGAAGACAGAATTTGTATATTTTGTTGTATTTAATGTTTTTCTAATATTTATGTGTAACTAACAGTAATTTATATATGTTTAAATGGTACCTTGAAGAACTGTTGCTTTGTATATATATATATATACTATCAGTTTGTTCAATAAAGATTTTTAAAAAATGTGGTTAGCGTTCAAGCCCAATAATCGCTGGATCGTTGGATCGAGTCCCGTTCGTCAATTTTTTTTATTTCTAACACAGTAAAAAAAATGGTGAGCGCGACAGAATGTCAATCCTAAGGGCCCGGGGTTCGATTCACGTCTGGGTCGTAGATTGTCTCCGCTGAGGGACTGGGTGTTTTGTTGTCCTAATCATAATCACTTCATCCCTATCGACGCGTAAGTAGCCGAAGTGGCGTCAAATCGAAAGACTTGCACCGGGGAACGGTCTACCCGACGGGTGAATTTAGTCACACCACTTTCACATTTTACCTAGAATAACTCCGGATGTATGACAGTAGCTGAAACATTTGTAGAACAGATGTTGTCTGGGATGTGGGGGGCCATAATATGACGATGGTCTTTTTTTGCTAGATGGGGTCGCGTCATATATATGAAGGTCACCTTTGTTTTTTTTTTGTTTTTTTTTGTTGAGATGCTACAGTTTGGCACTTATTTTCTGATAGTGGCTATCGAGATGAATCGATTGATGTGCAACAGTTAGGGCTTTGAAGGTCAATGAAGCTCACAAAGGTGCCATCAACGTCCATTTACAGAAGGTGTTTGAAGTGATGACCATTGGTATTAATGCAGTCCTGTAATCTTCTTATTTAGGCTTGAGCGGTATTCCTGATCACTTTGGCACATGGTCTGACAATTCTCTCTCGTATATCGTGCAAACAGTAAATATTCGCCGAACACGGCGTATCCATCTAACATGACATTGACATGTAAACACCAATCGACGGTTTCGCAATACAACACTAATATGAACGGTAAGACTAGTATCGTCGAATCAAACGAATCTGAATGATGTTTTCTTTCGAATAACAAATCGATACATTCCTCATTTACGGAGAATGCTAACGAAATGAAGTGAGAGCTAGATATCCCCTACGCATTCACACTACACGTCGCACATTTAAATAGGTGTATGATAAACTGAGAACAACTGGGTCTTTAATGCATCGGAAACATATCCGGCAAAGGAAAGTTACTAACGAGGTAACAGAAATTGGTTCTCTTGTCAAAGTGGTTCGAGATCCTTGTGCTAGTTCGAGTCAAATTGCAAGGGAATCTGGCATGAGCCACAGTAGTGTCATTCGTGTTCTGCATCGCCATAAATATCATCCCTACCATGTGAGTCTCCAACAAGATTTAACTAGATTGTAAGCGTCACATTGAATTCTGCCGATGGGCTCAACTTCTGATTGAGAGGGACAACACTTTTATTAAGTTGATTTTATTTACTGACGAGGCTAGCTCCACTAACGACGGAAATTTTAATTTGCATAATAAGCGTTATCGGGCAACTGAAAATCTTGTCGCTTGCGGCAAGTTGCACACCAGAAACTGTGGTCGGTGAATGCTTGGTGTGGGATTCTGGAGGACAGAAATATAGGACTGTATTTCTTCGAAGGAAATCTTAATGGTAGGAAGTACAACACATTCCTACGAGAAACATTACGTCTGTTTTGGGAAGATATACCTTTAGAAAAAAGGAACGGAATGTTCTATCAACACGATGGGTGTCCGGCACATTTCTCGCTGGTGGCGAGAAATGAGTTACAGAGACAATTTCCAAATCGTAGGATTCGACGTGGAGCAGACGTGTCGTGGCAGGCTCGTTCGCCAGACCTGATGCCTCTGGATTTTTTCTTGTGGGGATTCGTAAAAAACATTGTTTATAAAGGCGTTCCAACTACACTTGAAGGTATGGGAGAGAGGTAACTGCCGATGTGATAAGGAATACCACTCAATCCGCGATAACAGATTACAGCACTGCACTGATACCAATGGTCATCACTTCGAACACCTAGTGTAAATGGACTTCCACACCACCTTTGTGACCTTCGTTGGCCTTCAAGGACCTTACTGTTAAACATCATTGGACTCGTCTCGATAGCCGCTATCAGAAAATAAGCATCGCATTTAAGAAAACAAAGATGACCTATCAATCTTTGAAAAGTCATATTATGGCCCCCGTTGTCCCATGAAACTTTTGTCATACAAACGTTTCAGCTCCTATCATACTTTCTCACATGCTATTAGTAGCAATAGTTAGTGACTCGCCCTGTGTGTAGCACAAGTCATTAGACTTCCTGTGGGTTCATAACATGATGCAACAATTTCTGTAAGTTGAAAACTGTACTTTGCTAATGTGCCACTGTACAATAACGACTTAATTCTGTCGCAATGGAACCTGAATAGGACTCGTGCAATGGCAGTTCTTCAGGCAGATGGCGGCCGTCTTGCCTGTGCAATGGGTAAATCTTCATAGACGCCAATGCAGTTCGTTCCCGCTATTGGTAACGAAGTAGACAGCACAAGAGCGGCAGCATTGTGTAACCGCGTTGTGTTAGAATTCTGAAGTGTCTGTACTCGAATACAGGAAACTGCATCTTGCTACTCTATGTTGCGTTCATAACATCGTCCGTCAGTAAGAACGATAAGTTAAAAAGTGGTGAAAAGAAACGGTCTAGTGGTGTCCAAATTGTGATGTACCTCTTTGCACGTTGAGCTTTTGGAAAGATACAGCACTCAGGCAGAATTTTCTTTTTTCGGAATAAAAACATGGTTCAGAGAAACGTTTTGAATATATATGTAAATTTTACTGCCTCATAAACCACCTCTTATGAACAGCTTATGCAGCTTCCATCATTTCAAATGCCATAGCACACGAATTTATTGCATTCATAGTTAAAATACCATTATCGTCGAAAAAGTCTTAGAACGAACTGCCTACATCTATGTCAGCAATCCGCAAGCCACTTGACGGTTTGTGGCGAAGCTAACTCCTGGTATCACTAACTGGTCACCTATTCCTTCTTCCACTGGCCGGCCGCTGTGGCCGAGCGGTTCTAGGCACTTCCGTCTGGAACTGCGCTACCGCTACGGTCGCAGGTTCGAATCCTGCCTCGGGCATGGATGTGTGTGATGTCCTTAGTTAGGTTTAAGTAGCTCTAAGTTCTACGGGAACTGATGACCTCAGGTGTTAAGTCCCATAGTGCTCAGAGCCATTTGAACCACCTCTTCCACTCACGAACGGTGCGTGAGAAGAATGATAGTGCGTAGACCTTTGTATTATCTCTAATTTCTCGTATTTTCTCGTCGTGGTCATTTCGTGAGAGGTGGTAGAAAGTATTGTGTTGTCCAACTTCTGTTCGGAATGTTCACTCTCGATATTCCGTGTTGGGCTGGCCCAAGCCTATCTTATAGCGTTGAAAGGTAACTCTGGTAGGACTGTTTAATTGATTAACAATGCTGGCAAATTTTAGTGTAGTAACAACATTTATTTTCCCAAAAAAGACATAAACTGTATTAAACAAGCTATAGATCGAATACCCTCAACAACGTAACAGGTGTTTTAATAATACACTGGGTGGATCCTGGGTTGTAAAGGCAGTTTAACTAGGTCATCAATGAGTCAAGTACTCTGCCCCTAAGAATGTGTAAAACTCAAGCTGAGTTAATCTGACGCTAAGCAGACTTTGATTGATCAAATCTACTGAAGTTTGTCTACATAGGTGCAGCTGAGAGCAAGTGGCGATTGAGATCTGTACGCCCCCGACCCTGCCGGAGCGGCAATAGGTTACCCTGCGAACGTCGTGTGACGACATGACTTGCAGTTGACAAGAAGTGTGTAGCGGAGGAGGTGAGATATGGAGGTGGCACTTGTGAATTGATCGAGGCCATAAAAGAAATGCAAAACTCTCACAGTCTAGCGATCAGGCCACGGATTGCAATTTACTCTCTACTAGAGTCCTGAAATCATGGTAGATTTCACACACCTGCTCACTGATCGTGCCAAGGACCAATTTAGCTCACTTATGCGACAGAGCGCACATAGATACCAAACATCAAGACTGGTAATCTAAAAAAAAAACAATAAGTATGCCATTGGTGAACGAGTCGTCTGAGACGTTAGAAGTTAAACTGTCGTTACGATAAGAGCTTCTCCACAGGATCCCCAGTCTAGACTGATCACAAGTGAAGTCAGTCTCCGGACAGGTGCCAAGTACCATACCAGAGCTTCGACCAGAAGTGCTTACCACACCAAAGTAGTGCACCCGAGTGCTTCGCACCTCTCCAGAAAAGAAATTCCGTTTTTCTGCAAATTACATGTACGACACCGCCTTCACCCCATCTCTAGCCAATCACAAACCTCTAGAGGCGCAGAATCTTCGCTCTTACATGACAGCACAAACTCCTGTCAAACCACCGCAAGAATTATGAAACCTGCGTGTCTGAAAGAAAAATAAAGCGCCAATTACTGGATTTTTTAAGTTGCCCCAGGGGGGGGGGGGGGGGGAGAAGAGATAATTTGTTTTGAAGTCATGTCTCAAGGATCTTTATCTAAATCGCCTGTGCCTTGGAGCTTATTATTCCTAGCTACAAGGTGTAATAACGATTCTATCGCTAAATGTTTCTCAGACACTGGAGTTTTCTTATACAACTGAGGTGGCCAAAGGGAAGTGGTTCACTGGCCTATTTGCACTATTGGTAAACATGAAAACGCTAATTTTTATTATGTGTGGCTCTGCATAGAATTCCGTTTACGACTCCACTGTGTAGATGCATTCCTTTGGACCTTCACTGCACCCCAGATTTCTGCTGGCGCCGAGGCAGGTATCATGGCATTGTTCTGCTGGAGTCCTGTCTCGATGAGAGGCTACCCTGTCTGCCCTGTACGGCTGTGGGCCTGTCTGACAAGATTTACTAAGGAATGGGTTCACCGACAATTGATTTCAACTCCAGCCAAGCCATTTCTACGAGCTAAGAATCATAAAAATACCTTATGCTTTTAGCGCCCTACCAGGCTCCATCAACATCTGCTGTGTGAATTCCTAAGGGATCAAACTGCTCTGGTCATCGGTCCCTAGATTTAAACACTACTAAAATTAACTAATGCTAAGAACAACACACACACACCCGTGGCTGAGGGAGGACTCGAATCCCCGATGCGAGGGACCGTGCAATCCGTGGCATGGCGCCTCAAACTTTGTGGTCACTACTTGCGGCTTGACAGATTTAGTAGAGAATAATTTTACTATGCAATCACCAACAGACAAGTATTTTACATTTTCGTACTTCACGTCTATAGTCACAATTTTTTTTTCATTAGGCTACCGGTTTCGGTCTACAATGACCATCTGCAGATCTGTTTTTTAAAAACATGACATAATATACTGGAGCCATAGTGGCATTTTCAATTGCAAGACTCGGTGGCTCTAGTATATTAGTTTATATTTTTATAAAACAAATCTGAAGATGGTCATTATAGACCAAAACAGGTAGTCTGATGACAAAAAAATTCTGACTATAGACTTGAAGTAAAGGAAATTTGTTTGAGCCGTGGCTGCTGGCGCTACAGAGTTCTACTTACATCGCTAATATCGATATTCGACTATCTTGCTATCTTTGACTGCTACGTTCGGCGGTTTCCAGGGTAAACGTGTGACGGGAGAGTCTCCGCTCGGCGTTCAACGAGTCAACTTGTGTTGAAAACCAGCTGGCGTCCCTAATCGTGGTGCATGGACCTCGCCGTACTCGCCGTCCTTGTCTTTTGTCACGCCGGATGTACGATGCCAATCATTGGGCGCCTTGACGTGAAGAACTGTGGTGGGTTCGTCGTCTCACGCTGAACAGCTTCCCAGTTCGTAATTTGCAAGCTCCAAGT
The DNA here is from genome assembly GCF_023897955.1 of Schistocerca gregaria. Taxonomy (NCBI): domain Eukaryota; kingdom Metazoa; phylum Arthropoda; class Insecta; order Orthoptera; family Acrididae; genus Schistocerca; species Schistocerca gregaria. Next base: position 484,229,899 of record NC_064921.1, on the reverse strand, counting down.
TACATATGATTTTTATTCCGTGTGTAACTAAAAAGATTGTTGAAACTGATTGTGGCATGGGTAGGTGCCGGAGATGGTTCTGAAATTGGTTCCACAGTGGCTATTTTATGGAGGCTAATGGTCCTGATTACATCTCTCATCATCTGTGGTCTGTCGTCTCACGCTGAACAGCTTCCCAGTTCGTAATTTGCAAGCTCCAAGTTACATACGACTTTTATTCCGTGTGTAACTAAAAAGATTGTTGAAACTTACTGTGGCATGGGTAGGTGCCGGAGATGATTCTGAAATTGATTCCACAGTGGCTATTTTATGGAGGCTAGTGGTCCTCATTACGTCTCTCATCATGTGTGGTGTGTGTATTTTAAGTGGTTTTCATGCAAGTTTTGACTTGTTTTAGGACATATTGACCGCTTGGGGACTGGTTGCAGTTGTGTACGCGACCGGCAGCCGTAGAGTTAATGGTTTAATAATTAGTTACGGCAGGATCTGGTATATTTATTTAATGTTGAATGTGCCTTAAGGCAACTGGAAGCGATCTCTAAGTTTCCTGCTAATTTACTGGGAGACGGGTAATGTTGGAATATTGTTCCCTAAGAATTTGGGGGCTTGCTTATTATATGTTGCAGTGTGGCTGAGATTTGATCTTGTTTTCATTGAAATCTATTTGTGCTGCAGGTCATTTTTTAAGTCTGCTCGTTTCCTGGCGTCGGTACGGTTATGGATTCTTGTCAGGACCGCTCATTCTGAGGCCGGTCGGACTATGTATACAGGGTGTTACAAAAAGGTACGGCCAAACTTTCAGCAAACATTCCTCACACACAAATAAAGAAAAGATGTTATGAGGACATGTATCCGGAAACGCTTAATTTCCATGTTAGAGCTAATTTTAGTTTCGTCCACCTACGCTGACTGGAGCACGTTATCATGATTTCACACGGGATACACTGCCTGTGCTGCTAGAACATGTGCCTTTACAAGTACGGCACAACATGTGGTTCATGCGCAATGGAGCTCCTGCACATTTCAGTCGAAGTGTTCGTACGCTTCTCAACAATAGATTCGGTTACCGATGGATTGGTAGAGGCGGAGCAATTCCATGGCCTCCACGCTCTCCTGACCTCAACCCTCTTGACTTTCATTTATGGGGGCATTTGAAAGCTCTTGTCTGCGCAACCCCGGTACCAAATGTAGAGAATCTTCGTGCTCGTATTGTGGACGGCTGTGATACAATACGCCACTCTCCAGGGCTGCATCAGCGCATCAGGGATTCCATGCGACGGAGGGTGGATGCACCTATCCTCGCTAACGGAGGACATTTTGAACATTTCCTGTAACAAAGTCTTTGAAGTGACGCCGGTACGTTCTGTTGCTGTGTGTTTCCATTCCATGATTAATATGATTTTAAGACAAGTAATAAAATGAGCTCTAACATGGAAAGTAAGCGTTTCCGGACACATGTCCACATAAGATATTTTCTTTCTTTGTGTGTGAGGAATGTTTCCTGAAAGTTTGGCCGTACCGTTTTGTAACACCCTGTATAAATATATACCGCATACTAGTGAGCCTGTGTACAAGCCGTGGGGAGTGAACGCTTGTATCGCCTGCCGACCGTAGTGTTATTACTTCCAAGTACTGCTGTGGGCCTTAACGTTGTTCTCTAAGGTTAAGTGAGGCCACTTTGTTAATATTAGCGTTTCTTTAAGTTATTTTACTGGTTGAGTTATTACTGGTCATTCTTATTTAACACTTATGTTAATCATTCGTGTATCTTTAATGAATGTGCAACTTATTATTTTTCCTGTGTGCCAGTTTTGCCACCTTCGTTGGCCCACTTTGCATTTTTAGTATAAGCATGTTTCACTGTGGGCCTTTATGTGGGCAGTTAAGTTTTATTAAGCTTTAAGATCTTTGTTTTTTTTTTTTTAATGAAGTTGTGCTATTATATGGCTGTGTAACTTTGGGTTGGAAGTGTATAGTGTTACTAGTCTTTTGAGATATGGTTAAACAAGAACGATTGTCTGTTCACTGTACTTACACTCTATGATTTTCGTTGCGGATGCAAATTATGATTCTTATCCGTGCTAATGTAATTAAATTACAGTGAAATTTTGTATATTGCATCAGGAAGGGGGCAAGTGTCTGAATTGAAGTTTATAATAAAGTCTGCTGTGAGTCACATTAAAATTGTGAAACAATCACAAACTTGTCTATTACCAGTGATCCCGGGTTTCCTATTTCCTTTAAATAACTGTGGTGAGATTGTAATTTTTATTTTCTAAGGAATTGAGTAGTACCATGGTTCAGTTCTGTATTCGAGTCACTGTTCAGTTCGCGACCATGTTGCAGCTTGTTGGGCAAATATTTTGAGTGCATTACGTTTACATATGTCTAAGCTAGTTGTGTGACACGTACAACCTACCAACTGCACAACATGCCGCTACTACCATCTTTTGCAAAAGTGTAGACCTAATATTTCTGGGACAATGTTGTGCCAATGTTGTGCACGTATGTGTATGTTGGCATGTGGATGTGTGTATGTGTGTGTGTGTGTGTGTGTGTGTGTGTGTGTGTGTGTGTGTGTTTGGTCGGTGTATGTACGATTTTCGGAAGGGCCTACTCATCATACAGGGAAGTAAAAACAACCTTCGGTGAAATTAAAAGCAACGGGAATTCCACTGTCAAATGCAGAGGAGAGAGCATATAGGTGGAAAGAGTACATTCAAGGCCTCTATGAGGGGGAAGATTTGTCTGGTATGATTAAAGAAGAAGCAACAGTCGATTTAGGAGAGATAGGGGGGTCCAATATCAGAATCAGAATTTAAAAGAGCTTTGGAGGACTTAAGTTTAAATAAGTTAGAAATAGTAGCTACCATTTCATCAGAATTCCTAAAATCAAAGTGGGGAACAAAACGACTATTCACCTTGATGTGTAAAAGGTGTAAGTCTAGCGACATCCATCTGACTTTCGGACAAGTATCATCCACACTATTCCGAAGACTGCAACAGGTTACAAGTGCCATAATTATAGTGGAATCAGCTTAGCAGCTCATGAATCCAAGCTGCTGACAGGAATAATATACAGAAGAATGAAAAATGGAAGTTGTGTTAGATGACGATCAGACTGGCTTTAGAAAAGGTGAAGGTACCAGAGGGGCAATTCTGAAGTTGCAATTTGTAGTGGATGCTAGACTAAAGAAAAACTAAAACACGTTCATAGGATATTTTAATCTGGAAAAAGTGATCGACAGTATAAAATGGTCCAAGATGTTCGAAATTGTGAGAAAAACAGGATAAGATAGAGGGAGAGTCGGGTAATAAACAACACGTACAACAGCCAAGAAATAATAATAAGAGTGGGTGACTTAGAATGAAGCGCTCGGATTGAAAAGGATATAAGACAGGGTTGTAGTTTTCGCCACTACTGTTCAGTCTATACATCGAAGAAGCAATGTTGGAAATAAAAGAGAGGTTGAGGAGTGGAATCAAAATTCAAGGTGAAAGGATATCAATGATACAATTCGCTGATGATATTGCTATCTTGAGTGAAAGTGAAGAATAATTAGAAGATCTACTGAATGGAATTAACTGTCTAAAGAGTAACAGGACATGGACTGAGAGTAAACCGTAGAAAGACGTAAGGAAGTAGAAGTAGCAGAAATGAGAACAGTAAGAAATTTATATCTCGATCTTTGGTGAGGCAGTAGATGAAGTTAAGGAATTCTACTACCTGGCAGCAAAATAACTGGTGACGGAAGGAGTAAGGAGGATGTCAAAAAAGCAGAAAGCACAGGCAGAAAAGGCATTCCTGGCCAAGAGAAATCTACTAGTATCATGCATAGGCCATAGTTTGAGGAAGAAATTTCTGAGAATTTACGTCTGTAGCACAGCATTGCCTTGTAGTGAAATATGAAGTGTGGGAAATACGGAACAGAAAATCGAAGCATGTGAGATGTGGTGCTACAGACGAATGTAGAAAATTAGCAGGACTGATAAGGTAAGGAACGAGGAGGATCTGAGCAGCATCGGAGAGGAAAGGACTATGTGGAAAACACTAACAATGAGAAGGGACAGAATGGTAGGACGCCTGTTTAGACATCAGGGAATGACTCCTGGTACTAGAGAGAGCTGTAGGGGACAAGAAATGTAGACGAACAGAGACTGGAATACATCCAGCAAGTAAGTGAGAACGTAGGCTGCAAGTGATACTATGAAATGAAGAGGTTGGCACAGGAGAGAAATTCGTGGCTGGCCGCATAAAACCAGTCAGATTACTGATGACCCCTTGTTGTGTACATAGTTCCGCGTAGTCAGCGCATACACAACTTTCCCACTAGAGCGCGCCCCGCTAAGCACAACAGTGCAGGCGCTGCGCTCGTCCGTCTCCGCACTACGAGATGTCGCTGCCATAGAGACGGACCTAATTCTGCTTCCGCTGATAAGCGTATTGATATGCAACGTAGCCAATGAGATTGCTGCTAACATATAACCTTTTCTCCTCGCGGATCACACTCGTGCAGTGATACATGAACGCGTGAGGTATTACAACGAGTGTACAGACCTCCAATTAGTCAGTCTGCATTTGTCTGCACCAGTCTGTACCAGTCTACCTCCTACAGACTGGTCTGTACCATTCTGTAGGAGTTCTACATTTGTCTGTAGTCTATAGTCAAGTTTCAGTCTGCACCTAAAAAGATTACCATATTTCTGTACATGGCCATGAAGATAAATGTATAGACACTTTTGGCAAGTATCAGAGATATATGTGAGAATAAGATTAACGTACCAATACCAGAGGAACTTCAGATCGTCAATTGTAAATAGCATCCAGAACCAGGTTAAGTAATTTTTATGCTTGTTATTATTTTTAATGAATGTGTGTGAAAATTAATGAAGTTCTGTTTAAAGTTGGTTACCGTCAATTTGCTACTCTACACGTGCAAGTGGCGTTTCTATCGTCTGACCTAAAGGCAGAAGATAAACACGCCACGATAAGACCACGAGACACATTGCTGATACTCGCCTACTTCGTTAGAGCGACCAAGTCAAACAATTTTATGGTGTGTGTACTGAAGGTCTTACAGTACGCTCATCATCCTCCCCCCCCCCCCCCCCCCCACTGTGTAAAACTATGACTGTGTAGTGTGATCGATCAGATGTATGGTGCGAATTTATGTTAGTTCACTGAAGAGACGAACTTAACTATTCCTGTGTGCTCATCAGCGAGAGGGGAGAGTATTATCTCCTCCCAGAATTCGTTCCCACTGGAACTTCTTCATTCTACTGACAGGTTTTGATATAGCGGTGGAATGTGATATCCGGGACGGTAAGTTTGCTTCTACTGGTGCCGTACCTGTCTGCTTATCTGCCCCGTTTAATGGAAGGGCGCACGGCTACGTGAGCGCCTGTTCGGATACAAGGAGACATTATCTGAATGCAGGAAAGAAGCGGAGTGAAATACGACTTACGTCGCCGAATACAGTATTCATCAGTGGCGGAAGTTGTAAAGAGCTGTCTTCTCTTGACTAAAACAATGGCTCAGTTTCAGACAGGCGCAAGAGGAAATGAGGGGGCGCATCGTTCCCGTGGCCCAGTCGTAATGCCGGCCGTCCTTGTGGATGTTCTCACGAGATTTCTGCCGGTGGGACAGGACTGCCGTCCAGTTAAGAGTCGGCCCAGCGTCTGCGCTGATTCATCCGTACCGACTGTCGCTCTCAGCTCATTGCTCATGGCTGAAGTCCCGTGCATTTGCTGTTTCTGCAGAAATTTGAAAGTCTAACACATTTAAGCTCATTTTCGCTAGACACTAGTTCAACCCTGACAGAGAGAGAGAGAGAGAGAGAGAGAGAGAGAGAGAGAGAGAGAGAGAGAGATACGTAAACTGTAATTTGCCTCTAGAGTTACCAGATATGTGAGGCCGCCAATATTTAACAGCGCAGTTCGTTAGAACGGCGAGTGGAAGACTCGGTCCGCATTTTGTGCATTGTCTTCATCTGCTCATCTGAATGGGTCTTACAAGGAGACGGCACGACCGGGGGGTCCGGGATTTGTCCGCAATTTCGTGTGGTGAAAGAGGACCCCTAACACCTCACGTGGTTAAAATATTAGGACGCACTACCCGGAAAATTCGGGGAAAAATAGATCCAAACTTTCTTAGGTGCCTTGTGAGTATAAAATGTTAGCACACTGCCGAGCCGCAGTGTGGCCTCGGTGTTTAGGGCTCCGATTCTTACGCCAGAGGTCTCATGTCCGATTCCACCTCTGACACTTATTTTGTTTCTTCTGTTTCATTTTCTTTGCTTATTCCACCAATTATTCAGAAAGTTTCCCAAACCTACATTATATTTAACACATTAGTTACATTATTGAATAACAATTATTTTCTTTTTGTCCAACAACACAATTCATGGCGGTGAGTTTTCCATTTTTCATTGTAAAGTATATGAGGAGAAACATTGCCTGTTTAATCACAATAACAAAGCCGATGGGGAAACAGTCAGTTTTTATACATATAATAATTATAAACAAGAACCGCAGTGGTAATTATCATGTTTCGGAATATTGGTGATGATAATTGATGGTGAATTATGGAATGAATTGTTATACAATCTTCCCGGGAATTAATTTCACGATTCTCCTGTAACAATGCGCTGCAATTTTGCAAGGCAACAGAACAAGAATAAGTGCCGGAGGAGGAATCGAACCCGAGACCTCTGGCGCAAGTGTCCAAGCGCTAACTATGTAGGCCAGACGACAGCACCACTATGGACTAACATCTTATGCTCATAAGCCACCTAAGAAACTTTGGATCGATTTTTCTCGGGATTTTCCGAGTAGTGCGTCCTAATATTTTAACCACGTGAGGTGATAGGGGTCCTCTTTCACCACACAAAATTGCGGACAAATCCCCGACCCCACGGTCGTGCTGTCTCCTTGTTGGCCTCTTCAACAAGTTTCCTAAATTCTGCTCTTTCCAGCGTAATTGTCCGCCGTCCTGTAACCCTGAGAGGTTTTGTATCTTCTTTCGCATCGTCTATCCATCGTTTTCGTGGCCTTCCTCCCTGTCTTCTTCCATTTGGCCTCCATTCAAAAACCTTTTTTAGCAGCATCCAGAGTAAGGACGTGTCCAAACCAGACTGTTCTTCTTTTTATTGCTGTTACAGTGTCAGCTCTTTGTATGAGGCGATCCAGTTCTGGATCTCTACAAACCATTGGCATCCTACACTGCGCTATAGATCTTGCGCAGAATCCTGTGTTCAAGTACCTTGAGCGGCTGCTCATCAGTAATCGTTAGGGTAGACGTTTCACATCCATAGGTCACAACTGGCCTGATAATGACCTTATAAAATTTGGAGTTTCAGCTCTCTATGTAATAACGTCGAAGGCAACAACTTCTTTGGCTTCCAGTTGACATGGAATGTGTCCTATTAATGTCATATCTCAGATAGTTAAAAATTCTAGACGTGTCCAAAACTAAAACCATTCTGCCGATATTTTATTAGAGTTATTATTTTCCTTCCGCGTGAAATTAATGTACTTCGTTTCATTAATAGCAAGTCGTCTATGTAGTGTGACTTTTTTCTGCTCACATGTTGCTCTCTCTAGCGAATGTCTTCCTCTACTTATAACGGCTACATCATCAGCAGATGCACAAATCGGGGTTGAAACTTCGTGCCTGTGCAACGACTTATTAGAAGCTTTCTAAGGTTGCTTCAAGAATAAAAATGAAAAGCATTGTAGACAAGGCGTCTCCTTGTCTGACTCCTTTACTAATGCTGAACCATTTACTGAGTTATCTATTCACTCGCACTGCTGCCTCGAAACCAGCCAGCGTAGCTTGTGTAAGTAAAACATACTTAGACGTTAAACGAAGCAGTAGGAAATCATTTAACATTTCTATCCTACCAAGACTGTAGAAGGCCTGTTTGAAATCTGCATAAAGCTTATGTAGCTCACTATTCCTGTATTTGTCTCACCACAAATATCTGACATGTTGTTGATCTCTTATGCCTAAGTCCACACTGATATTCTCCCAGAGTCTCTTCTGCATATGGAACAAGCCTGTTGTAGACAACTCGAGAGAATATCTTATTCGAACAAGAAGTATTGTCTCCTTTCTTATGGATTGGTTGGATTTTCCCTTAGCCGGCCGTGGTGGCCGTGCGGTTCTATGCGCTTCAGTCCGGAATCGCGTGACTGCTACGATCGCAGGTTCGAATCCTGCCTCGGGCATGGATGTGTGTGATGTTCTTAGGTTAATTAGGTTTAAATAGTTCTAAGTTCTAGGGGACTCATGACCTAAGATGTTATGTCCCATACTGCTCAGAGCCATTTGTAGCATTTTTTACTGTCCCTAAGGTCCACTTACCTGAGATTCCTTCATGATTCCAAATCAACCTGACTAGTTTGTGAATTCGCTTACGAAGACAAATTTCCCCATACTTAACAGTTCTGCTGTTATTCCATCACTGCCTGTTGCTTTGTATCTTTTAGACAGTGCACTGCATTCCTTACGTCATCCAGTGTTGGTGCTCCTATGTGTAGATTAGCAGTGGTAGTAGGGTGGCAGCTCACTACAAACCGGATTGCCGTCCTGAAATCCCTCGAACTAGTCTTCCCACCTACCTCAAAAAATTCGTTTATCTGACAACCATGCTCACTCTTTGTATTACGTGCTGTTATTTTCGGGCCATATTGTCGACTTTCTTCTTTAATTTTCCTATAAAACTTTCTGCTCTCATTTCTTTGATAGTGCTCTTCCACCTCCTCTGTCATTCTACTTGCGGCTTTCGCCGTTTTTCCTCCTACATATCCTCGCTGCCTCTGTTGTCTTTTCATTATATAATGCTCGAGTTTCTCTTATAATTCGCTGTAAGCACTTCGGCCTTGCTTCCTTCCACAGCCTCTCTTCATTCATGATCATACGTTTTCATTATTGAGTCTCCCTATATCCCAAAGTATTTCGTCTACTGGTATCAGAAAGGCATTTTTAATAGTGTCCATTCTTGGTCTACATGGTCTTCACTTCCTTTTGTTTATAGGCCTGGTACTCTTGAACAGTAGACCTCTCTTTCAGTTGTTCTCTGGTACTATTTCCTTTCGCAGTCGTAGCAAGTTTCTGCCTCATTTTGGCTCCTACTAGATGACGCTCAGAATCGGAATTAACTCCTTGGGAAGTGCGCACATTTTCCGTATCAAATACTAGTAAATACTCTATTTTTCTTACTTCATTTGTTTCTTGTATTTCCCATGACCGGTTGCAGATATGTCTCTCTGGGAAACAAGTACTTACTGCCTTTAATTTGTATTCAGAAGTGGACTGGACAACCATCCTTCCGTTATTACCAGTTTCATCTTCGAGCCTCTACTTACCAAAGCGCTTGTGAAAGCCTCTTCTTTGCCCAGTTTGTCATTATAATCACCAAGGTATTCTGTCACGCACCTCCTGCAGCCGATCATAGAAATATAATCTGGTGCATTACACTACGTTATTTGCAAGATAAATCTCGCAAACAGAACAGAGCACTTTATAAGCGCAAACAATTCAAAACCGAAAAAGATGTGCCTCGATTGTGTCTACGGAAGTTTAACAGTAGCGAAACGCGGGCTGCTGATAAAATTAACTGGCGCCAGAAAGTACCTTGAAAGAACACCGTAAACCAAGATATGAAAAAGGTCAAAATCAATTATAGTACCATTGTGCGAATGGCAGCTAGTATCAGTCACTCTGGACAACCGCCAAAGCCATTCATTGTGCAGGCCAAGGGGCGCTCGCGAGCACTCCACACACCATCCACAAGCAGACCCAGAAAACCCCGTCGTCCTCAGTGCCATTGGTGCTTCCTTGGACCAGACACGGTGAGCCATCCACGGCTAAGCTGTTGATCGCCTGGACAGAAACACACTCGTCTCTCACCAGCTTACCTTTGTCCACTCCTCAAGGAACAGGGAGCACCATCTTGACAGCTCGCAAGCGACTATTAATTGTAGATGCAGACAGATGGCAGCTTGAAGTTGGTATGGGCTGATAATGACCTGAGGTTACCATTCTCTGAACCCCAAAACTTATGATCATTCTAGTCCGCATCTCGAGGAGAAGCTGATAGAATGATGTAAATATTGCTACCACCCTATCATATGTATATGACGATTTTTTTTTCTTTTTAAATAGGAAAGTGAGATTGCCGCGCGTCTTAACTGTACAGAAACTTCGCTAGGCTGCGCTATAATGTTGAAGCGAAATTCAGAAGAATCAGCTGCGGCTCGATTCCTGCTGCAATGATTGGCAGTAGACGCCACCGTAAAAAATAACGTATTGGTCATAAATACTCGGAAATCCTCGTTACTTATGATTACACTACTGAAAATATGATTGAGTGTGTTTTAAAGTGTACAGACTAATAAAAGTAATCGATGTAAAGGCAGTTTCCACACCGAGGCTCTTCAGGAAGTGTAGTACAGTCATTAAAATGTAACACCCTCGTTCGACCGGTACTTCAGTGCTGATCTTCATTGTTGTACCCTTAAGAGTAACAACTGACAAAGCGAACAGGGAAGGTGAAAGAAAATGCACTGCCTTTGTCGCAGATTCTTTTAGTATGCGCGAAAGCGCCACGGAGGTGTCCTTTCGGCTCGAGTAGCAAGGGCTATTAGTCAGGTGACTCACAGTGTGATTTGCGGCTAAAATTACGAGAACGTACGCCCCTAGAAAGCTGAAGCAATATATTGTTTCCGCTTGCGTACATCTAGTGCAAAGGCCGCTAAGATTAAATTACACTCGAGATCACACACAGGTCTACCAACAACTGCTCCATTAGTGACAGGTTTAGTTAAGGACAGAAGTCACTGTTTATCATAATGCGGCTTGTGAAATATGCAGAGTCTTTTACAATTCCTATTACACAATTCTGCGAATTTTAGAGGTGTCTTAATAGATAATGTTTTGCGAACAAACCCATGTACGGAATGTACCTCGTGGATGTCAAGTAAGTCGGCTCCCTTTCAAACCTGCTTGATTTCATAGCACTGTCCACAATCCTAGCTGCACGGTCTTGAAGCACGCTAGACGGCGCACCTAGCTGTGAACGCACCGCTTTCTTTCCACCGTTGTTGTAGTCAGATGAAAATGTTATGTGATGAACTAAGACTATCCAAAGAACGTTCTCCTTACATTCATTGTGCTGATCTACCATTACGTAGCGTACCATGAGACTGCGATTTGAAAGTTCTCCGATCTTCAGAGTTATTTCACATCATTAAATTTTAGAAAACATTGTATTCAATTGGTCTCTAACCATATGACAGCATATACGACACTGTCAAAGACACAGTTCGGGCTATCTACACATACAGTGAAAATGTAATTAATTAATTACAGAATAAATTACAAGTTGCTGTCATGTTTTGTGATCTGTGACAGGAAACAAAGGGTGTCATCAGGAAAGAGACGTGTATTAAGCTATCAGGGAACATCGACCTAGGAATTAATTACACTTTGTGCATGTCAATGACGTTCCATCATTAACATTACAAGAAGCCAGTTTTACTTTGTTTTATTCATTTATTTCCAGACGATACAGACAGTGCAATAAATAGGAAATCAAGTATAGTCTTAGAAAGTTCGGCTAATGGATTTCCATCGACGTTAACAAATGGTTCCCAGCCAATTCTTTCTTACTAGACATAAAAAAGAGAAAAATCGCACCACATGCACACAAAAAAAGGAGAAAGGACAGTGTCTGTTGCGAAAGGTTTTATTGCGAATGGGTTCTCTGAATTGTGTGTTCCCGTGTCGTAGTGTACGTCTGTGATCACCCTCCTCTGTACGCCGTTTTCCACTTCAGCTTGGCCCCCTCCTGGTACAGATTTGACGACTGCGTATTACGCTTAGGCCTAATGTTATAGCGGCTTCCCATTATCTGAATAATGCGGTCATCGCTGTTTTAAGATAATGGGAAGATGGACCAGATGCGAGAAACGCGTCGTTAGCCTTTACAAAGCCTTTACCATCAGAGACTGTTTTTCCTTTCTGTAATAATAAATTACTGTTCCTGCACCATCGTCGTGGGGTGGGGTGATATGTCCACTATGTGCAGTTCAAAACATCTGAGAGGTTTCCTAATAATAGATGAACAAAGTTTGATGAGAAACAGAAGAAGTGGACAGAGTAAAACTCTTTGGATTACTGTTTGATAATACATTCAACTGGTAGGAGCACACCACAGAACTGCTGAAGCGCCTGCTTACTTGCATTCCGTAGTCTCATACGTAATTACTCTTTGGGATAAGTGATCAAGTCAAGCTAAGGTCTCCCGGATCTAAAAACGTGTAATACGAATTGTATGTGGTGCGAACTCAAGAACATTTTGCAGAAGCCTATTTGAGGAACCAGGAATATTAACTACTGCTTCCCAGTAAATTTATTTCTTAATGAAACATGTCATTAAACATAAATTGTATCAGTACTAGAAATATGAATAGTATACACAAAGATTTAAAGTGTCTTACTTTTGCCCAAAAATGTGTTCACCACACAGGAACAAACATTTTCAATAGCTTGCTAGCACATAAAAGGAACTTAATTGCTCAGTTTAACGTGAGCCTAAACGATTCCTTTGTGGTCTACATCTTCTACTCTATTGACGAATTTCTTAGTTGAAGCAAGTGATGTGTGTCTGTGTGTGTGTGTGTGTGTGTGTGTGTGTGTGTGTATGTGTGTTTTACTAATGATATCAAATAATGCGAGTATTTATTGTCTGATCTCTGTACAAATTCAGTGCAGTAACGCGATTATTGTATGTAAATGCTGCAAAATCGTTTTTCAGTTTGGTTCTTATTACCTTTAAAAGGAAAATTTTTTTGAGTCCTTTACATCCCTGATAATCATTTCACTTCGTTTCTATGGATAGTGCATCTGTGTTTCATTGTAAATAATTATAGCATATTTATGTTTGTCTGAGATATTCTACACCATGGATGACCTCATAGCTATGGTTCAATAAGAACGAAAAATACATCTAATGGAATTTAATCTAATCAAAACGAAACGTTTCTGACCTTGGATCGTACTATATTACATCTACAACGCCTAGAAGTCTGTGAAAGGAATTGTGGTAATATGTAGGTAGCCGATTAAGATTATTTGCCCTCAAAGAATATAGTCCCCTTAAACTGTCCTTAAAGATTGTTCAGTATGCACAATGTCACCCAGCGGATGAGACAGATTGGAATATATTTTACGAAATGTTTCTATCTGTATCACGGGAACGTTCTTCGCTGGATGTGAGTTCTTGTTCAACATGATGTGCTCTCTGTCACTACTACTAGCTGTCAAAATGGGTGTTAAGGAAGTTTTGTACATGGGAAGTGAGGGAAGTTATTAGAAGCAATGATTCTTGAGACTTATGCGGGACGAATTATTACATGCAAGTGCTCAAAGTTTAGAAAGTTCTATACAGTATTTCTTTTATTGGTTTTCTTTTCTTGAGAAGCAGTTGCCATCGATACAGATACGTGCAAGTCGGAGTGCTGATGTTTGCTTATTAACGAATTACTAACTACATTATATATTTCTCAGATTAGGGCAAGATGTTTCTTCTGTCGATAAATATCGCAATCGTAAAAGAAAAAAGTCAAAGCAGTATTCGGTGAACCTCAGAAAACTTCAGGAAGATCTGTCATAGACATTCTAAAGAGCTAAGTGTGTATGAAATTCAATAAATAATGTCCAAACGTTAATCTGGAAAGATGTTTAACGTTTCGTGATCATCATTAGCATAAGCAGGAGCAGCCATTTAAGACCAACTGATGGACACACTTTTCAATCTAGTGCAGTCTTCGGCTGTAAGCTTCCACACTGCTTACGTGTGTTTTCTAATGTGTTCCATGAACTATCCATTACATTGTCAGTCTTTCATTATGTCTTATACAGTCTGCTACAAACCGCCCTTTACGTTATCAGTCTTTCCTCATGTCTTGACTGTCTTTTCGAACCATTCATTAAATCTTTGGTCTTTCCTTGTGTATTAAATAATCTTCCACGAACCGATCATTAGGTCGTTGTTTTTTCCTTGTGTCTTAGCCTTCTACGAACCACCAGTTAGGTCTTCAGTCTTCTACCAACCTCCACTTAAATATTTGGTCTTTCTTCATCTTGCAGAACTACCTCTACCACACACTTGTAAGACTATATGTGTCTCTCAAATCCATTTCATTTTCACTTTGGTCATAATTATGTCTTTCATGCCAATCTTTTCACTGATACACTCGTTTGATTTTCAGCCTCTTTTGATAATTGCTTAGTTCCCTCGCTCTCCTAGTAATCGTCAGTTTTGGAACTGTTTTTGCGTAGCAAGTCCTTGATGCACTGCCATAAATAAACAATGGTAATGCAGGCTGAGTGTAAAATTTCCTTTTTAGGCTTGTAATTCGACGGAATTAAGTTATAATGAATATTTTTTAGTGATATCCTTGTGCTACGCGAGTAATCTACAGGCACTATCCACGTCATATTAGTTCCCCAAACACATTGCAGAACGTCAACCCCCCCAACAAACCTTACGCTATCTTCATAACCAGAGTGGAGGATAATGTCTTGTGGTTGCTTTTTGAAACAAATATTGTTATATAAATAGTTCACGTTTAAAGCGTGAGGTAGTAAGTCCATTTCGGAGGGGCAACAAGTAAACTATGAGACACGGCAGCGAGGTTGTTCTAAAGATGGAAACGTCGCGAGGTGCCTGGAGTTAAAGGTGATGTAGCAAGAGTGCAGGTAGAATCGAAATCGGTGGAACAGCTATTCATTTTAAAAGCTTATATTCACTTCTTGTCTAAACTACGCATCGTCAACGTCTCACTTCAATACAAGATTACTCTTCAGACACTGAAACAAACATAAGATGTTAAAGTGGCGCGTATTTTCGAAGCCCCTAGGTCTGCGCCAATGTAAGTCTATATCTCTTTGCGTAGGTCGTGTAATAGACGCATGTGATACCGTCAATGATTATCCGACAGCCAGATGGTGACCTGAGGCTCGGCTGCTCTGATATGCTATTGGAAAAGAGTCATGTACGGTCCAGAAATATCTTTCGCCTTTTCATTTCCTTTAATACGTATGAATATTTATAACAATAGAAACAGACCAAGCACTGATCAAGCACACATCCCAATCACAGTCACGTACAAATACAATTTTGATTTCACGCAGTCAGAGGAAGACAATGGAGATCACGTAGGGCAGCAAGGGATTATTAATGCATTATTCCCATCGCTGATGTCATGGAAATGCCACTGGAACTGGATATTTTTTCCAAGTTAGGACACGTGTATTTAGGTTTACTCCTGCATACTCAGTTAGCATGGCAGTGCTCACCTCATGGTAGAAGATATTTTGCCTCAATATTGGCGCCTATATGTTCCGTTCTTTTCGAGTATGTATCAAGAGAAATCTACCGTCTGTACGCCTCAGTACGTGCTATTATATCTCCTATTCTTTAGGCAAAATACACGCTGATCTGCGCAATGAAGGACAAGACAGATGAAGTACAATAATTTTTTAACTACTGGGTAGAAATGAATGAAAGTGTAGGAATATATCGCCAGAGGCTTGCCTATCGTGCACTGAAAGCCAAATGTCACAGAACACAATGACTGGTCATCGCGCAGAGAGACCACCAGCATGCAGCTGCCGTTCCGTTGTCAAATCCAGCATCAGATGATCGCTTCGGTGTGAAACATGCACAGCGGGTGTAGTCGCAACCACCTTTAGCAGAACTGCACCGTTTATTGTTGTAGTTGAGGAGTCTAGTATTAGTCTTCTGCAGCCGTCTGGAGAGAGCCAGGCAGAATACAGTGGTGAGGACTTCGCCACACTCGACAGAGTTAAGACAACACCATTGACAATAACAGGATTATCTTCGAAAGCGCCGCAGCCGGGCTGGCAGAGCTGCAGGCTCATCGGCAGAAGAGGGCTTGTATGTGTTAGTCTTGCTATTTCGATAGCGCATTGAAGCGTCGGGTGGCAGCTCTTAAGTCACAGGGCGGCTGTCGACCGGTGGATGCCGATGGCCTCCAGCTCTATACATCGATCTTCAAAGCACTCTTGTTGACGTCAGAGACCTGTACTCAGGAGTCACGTCTCCAGGTGTACCTGAAGTACTCGTTGGCTCGTTAGGGTCGTCTCTCAGCCTCTATTTAGGAGACAGGAACCGGCAACATCGGTGTCGGCCTCAGGAACGGAATGAACAACAACAGTGGGCTACCCTCTCGAAATCAGATGATGTACAGCATCCAGATGAAGTAGGCCAAGCCTCCAGCACATCCGCAGGATAATGGTAGCCTCGGTGCCTAATCAGTGTTGCCTCAGATGTTGGAAGCGCAGCTCGCAGCAGCAGAGTTATTCCAGCCCGACTCGTTGCTATGCAGATGATCGAATACAGCCAGGAGTACCGTGGGTCGATCCCCACAGCTCCTCCTCCCCTCGCAATGGATAACTGCAACTGACACAAGGGCTGAGACTATGCACTGAGCAGTCCAGTGAGCAATCTGCACTCTGCAATCAGACATTTGTTAAGAAGAGTGGGCTATCGTATTGTATTGTTTGTTAACCGGAGACCTAGAAACGACGGAGAGGCTCCGTCCCCGCCGCAGCCGCAGTGGTCCACAACCCCACGACGACTACCTCAGTCCACTTAGCCCCTCCGCCGCCCCACACCGAACCCAGGGTTACTGTGCGGTTCGGCTCCCGGTGGACTCCCCGGGGAACGTCTCACACCAGACGAGTGTAACCCCTATGTTTGCGTAGTAGAGTAATGGTGGTGTAAGCGTACGTGGAGAACTTGATTGCGCAGCAATCGCCGACATATTGTAACTGAGGCGGAATATGGGGAACCAGCCCGCATTCGCCGAGGCAGATGGAAAACCACCTGAAAACCATCAACAGACTGGACGGTTCACCGGACCTCGAAACAAATCTGCCGGGCGGATTCGTGCCGGGGACCAGGGGCTCCTTCCCTCCCGGAAAGTCATGCGTCAGACCGCACGGCCAACCGGGCTGGCCAGAGTGGGGTTGAAATGGCTCTGAGCACTATGGGACTTAACATCCATGCCCGAGGCAGGATTCGAAAAAATGTCTCTGAGCACTATGGGACTTAACATCCATGCCCGAGGCAGGATTCGAAAAAATGTCTCTGAGCACTATGGGACTTAACATCCATGCCCGAGGCAGGATTCGAAAAAATGTCTCTGAGCACTATGGAACTTAACATCTATGGTCATCAGTCCCCTAGAACTTAGAACTACTTAAACCTAACTAAGGACATCACACAACACCCAGTCATCCCTGACCCCGCCAGGAATCAAACCCGGGAACCCGGGCGTGGGAAGGGAGAGAGGCAGGATTTGAACCTGCGACCGTAGCGACTAGACTGAAACGCCTAGAAGCTCTCGGCCACACCGGTCGGCCGCTTCCGTGTACTCTGCGATCGTGGGGATGGCTATGACATCATGTGCCCTGGTTTTCTCTTGCTATCGGTCCTCCTAGTAACTTCGTCTTTCAGCCGCTCTTTTCTTCTGATTCGGCGCCTTGATACTTGGACGTACGCCTCCATACGACAATCCATTTTGTCACTGGTATGACGGTATCTCTCGGTTTCCATCATGTCTGTATCCTCAATCGCTGACCCCGTGCTGCAATAGCTTTTGTGTCTGTCATAACTCATTCATCGTAGCACGACACATGTGAGCATGCCATAGTGACTTGCCTTTTATATATATCCTTCTTTAGAAATTTGGTGGCTAAAGCTTTATCGCTTGATTTTTAGCTTAATACGTGACATGTAAGTACAGTTTTTTTGTACTGCTAGCTAGTCATTACACTTTAATTTTTTTCTTTCCTGTAATGTTGTAATTATGTTGTATGCCAATTGGAGTTTTATTTCTAATGAAGGCACTCATAGCAGTGCCGAAACCTGGGTCAGAAAAACTCCTTTTATGCGGCCGAGGGCTGCTATTGCTGTTAATTTTATTTCGTTCGGTGCAGTTGTCATTGACACAGGCGGTTCGCCTTCTGAGCGCTGCCAACGTCGAACTTGGACGTATTTTTACGTCCGCCAGTGATACTATCCTGGGGTGTAACAGTGCCAAGAGCACTGCGATTGGACAAACGAGGAGTGGAGCCATATGCTCGGATGAGAGCAAATCTTTGAACAAGAAATACTCAACGATCAACGTTATTCTCTCTCTCCCCCATGTGAATCTTTTCATGGGTGCATTCGGTCCTGACACTCTTTTTATGGATGAAAATGTGAGACTGAACCGAACAGTGCAAATGAAGGTACTATTAAACGAGAAGACATTCGGTGGATGGACTGGCCTGCTGGTTTTCCGACTAACATCTCATCGAGGACGTGAAGGATGCCTTGGGAAGCATATGGCAGCATATTCACATGCGCCACCGACCATCCAGCATTTGTAAATCGCGCTCGTGGAGAAATGGAGCTCCTTACCACAAGTATTCCTTGCCAACAGTGTCGCCAGTGTGGAAACGCGTTGCACAACATGCAATGACGTCCATACTGGTCACGCTCCATCCTATTGTTAAGTCCAGGGGACCATCGGAAATCGCGGTAACTTCAGTGAATTGTTGTCTCTCAGTTAGTTTCACTGTTCATTTTCTCAGTTACCTTCTGTACTTCACTGGAACTAGTTCAAGTTTCATCGAGCTATGTTATTTGGCAGTGGAACATGATGTGATAGTTATCTTCGTTCATCAGTTTATCACACGATTGTGTTATTGATACAGCAGAATCGTCGTACATTCTTCCTGAAATGTCTGCTCTGCAATAGTGTTTTCTGAGAAAGATTCCGATTTACGTACTGCAGACATACAGTTACTTATGTGCATTATTTGTACTGGCTTGAAATCGCTTGATATTCCCTGACACGCACACTACACAGGAATACTAAATGATGCAGCAGAACTCTAATGTTAGCCGCAAAACGTCAATACGACTCCTTAACTTCAAACCGCCTCGTAATACTGGACTCAGAAAAGTAAGCTAGGTGCGGAAAAAACGATCAATGAACAAGAGAAGATATTTTAAATTGAAATTAAAGAGTCATTATTTACAGATTGCCTCTTATCAAATGCTCATTTGAGTCTTTTATTTAAACTCGGGGAGATTCTTATTCGTGTTTATAAGGCATGCCCAATATATGGTAAGCACTATAAACATTGCTCCCACATGTGCATGGCACGGATGATTCCTATAAGAAAAACATTTGCACTAGAACATCATACTTGCACGAGTAATACTCTAATCTAAATAATAAATCTTTACCATCATTTCTCCTGATACTTGATAAACTGTTGTGTTGCGCATACATTGTGAAGTTTATCTCTTTTCGGCACATAACGAAATTTCAGTCACCAACGTTCTCCTCAGAATGCGAAAATATTTTGTTGGCACCCACCTCTAAAGACAGAAACAATCATCATAATAAAATAAGAGAAATCAGAGCTGGCCAGTAGAGAAGTAGCGAAAAGGCGGTTCGATGAATCCTATGCCAGGCACTTAACTATGAGATGCAGAGTAATCGTGCAGATGTAGATGTAGAAATGGGCAGATTCGAAATCTGCCAGGCAAAAGGCTTCAAGCAAACTACAAATATTACTTCTTTAGTTGGCTTACAAATTATTTCTGCATTTCCCTACAACCTTAGAGCGTAAGTTTGTCCAGTTGATTACGTCGTTAACTACTTAAATGTCAAGCTTACCTTTTTCATATACTGTATTAAGAATATCTGCTGTCCTATTACTCTTTGGTTTGAGGAATGTTACCAACCTCGCCACTGGAGTTTCACTGCTCATTACAGTGTAGTCTGTTTCATCTGTCGAATTTCCTTCACGGTAGTGATATGTCTGTCAAAATACTGCGTGGATTCGTGTCTTACGTACGGATAAACAATATTATTTCATAAAGTCGTCGAACCGCTCATTCTAGGAGGACAGAAACTATTGGTTGCTATTTATGACATACTGTGTGTCAAAGAGCAAATTATATTTTCCATCATTCTTGTTCATCCCCCATTAACGCCCTAATTTTCGACCATTCAAATTTTCTTGTCATCCCGCAAGAAGTGGGCGTTAAGGATGTTGATCTTTAAGTCCCTGTATCCACTGTATTTAACTATTTATCCGTTCTTACCGTATTTATTTCAGTTGCAGGAACGGCAGTCACAGGTTTGCAAAAATAGTTAACAGTCTCAGTTGTAGTCTATAGCTGTCAGAGCCGGCGTTGCAGTGTAAGAAGACTAAGACTGACGAATCGTAAAATAAAAGAAAACAAACTTATCACTTCTGTTTCCGCATTCTCCAAAACTTGCAAGTGTATTGTTGAAAAGTAAACATAGTTGATCTACGCACTATTCTGTGTCTAACCGTCAGCTTTCCATATACCTCACAGTTACCTTAACACTTGGTACAAAAGGATGTTCTGTGTTGTATCATGCTCGACCATCGTTTTCTCCTGCGTATTCTTCTTGTTAAGGGGACACGCCCCTGAACTGGCTGTATTTGTAGCATTATTTTCACCCTAATAGTGCAACTGATCTATGAATGAGAGGTAGCTCAAAATTCTTACACACAATTAGGGTCATTAGTCAATGCATTTCCCAAAAAATCATTGAAATACTTTATTATATTTTGGTACTGACAACAATATTTATAATAGTGTAAAAACGGAACACTATTTCACTGCGGTTTGATTTTCGTTGGAACCTCTGACTGTACTGCTCGAAAAAGAGTCAGAGTACGGAGAACATTTACATAACTGTTTTATGCCTCCAATTTCCTGTCCTGGTGCTGATCTCTGAAAAAGACAAGTAATTTATTTTACTACAACAAAAATATCTAAAATAGTAGCTCAAATATCACCGACATCATCATCATGTTATAAATGTTTCAGGAAATAGTAGGCAAGGGCGGTAGAGGAGGTCATTCTAAATATTTGTACCAATTTTTGTGAGGTTACCTTCAGCTATTTACGAGAAAAGTTTACCTGAATGAATCGCAAAAGAAGATTTACATTTTGTTAACTTACCACTATGCTCATTTAGAACATTCCAGGTGGGTACTCCAGCTGTTCCCCTGTTTCCTTATCCTCAATACACTTCCTCTTCAGTCTTTTCTTTATGCTTGCTTCCTTGGTAGCAGGTTCTGCAGCTGTCTCTGCTTCGATTACACGCTGCTTATCAGTAGCAGTTAGAGCTGAAGCCATATTCCTTCCCATCTGGATGTTCAGTTGCTTAATAACATTGATCTTTGAAATTGCACCATCATTGAATGTTATTAATGCGACAATTACACCAATCTTCCACATAGTCATCCCAAAAAATACAGTTTTGCATATTCTCTCCCATATACAATATTGAAGCTCTCATTCGCATCTGAGAGGGACCTTGCATACACTTCCGAAGTAGATTTTCATTTGCCAGATCGCTACATATGGGCCCAATTACCTCCATTGCAGATAGTGGCAAGCAATGTTTGTGGGTATATTGTATCCCTGTAGCATTGCTCAACCAGTACCTGCACCACGAATCTCCCCTTTTGGACACAAACCATGCTGTGGGGTGTCATCTGCTGACACTCTGTGAAGCCATGTTGCATTTCTCCTTATTGCTAGTCCATAATATTGAGTCAGAGAATCAGTTTCACTTTTTGGAAGACGACCTGAACCACCCATGTGTTTCCCTTCTAACAGTTTTTTCCACTGAAATCCTCACATAATTTTCTCAGCTGAGCTCACATTCTATTTTTTTTAATATTCAACACATTCAAGCTTTTCTGTCACAGTGTCTCCATATGGCGTGTCATTAACAACGGTAGTGCGCCCTTCACAGTCTCCATCCCCAAGGTAGCCTACATACCTCACACCACGACTGACCTCTGATCTTCGAAAACTGTTCAGAACTCCTTTCGCTTCCATGTTTCCACTTGGGCCATCAAAGTCCTTTACACAAACATGGGTGCCAATAAATCTACTTGAACAACCCTGGCAGCGCTTTGTTAGACATTCATAAACTAGTATCATACCAGTTTCAATAAATGTGGGAGTTACAACCACATTCAGAGAAGTATGACGTCTCTTCTGTAAAGATCCAACAAATGCTGCTGCAATGTCTGTATTCTCAGACAAAGCTACTGCTCCTTCTGCTGCTCTTTTCATTGAATGTTCACGTACACTACATAAAGCATTATGTATTAATTTATTGTATCTGTCACAACTCAGTGGAGGTGGAGGCAAATCCATCACTACACAAAAAGTCTGGGCAGTTCTCCTTCCCCTTCCAATACATCGCATTGCATAAGTAAGCTGAATACTTATACTCTAACACAGTATTATTGTGCATCTTAAACGAGTTTCAGGCAATCATTAACCGACTTGAAAGATCCTTCCTTGCTGAAATGTCCTCAGGAAAGTCAATACTATCTTCACAATTGCAGTACTTATATTTCACAGCACTCTTCAAAAGTCTTGACAGCATATCTAGGTTCACAATAACATTTCTGGCTCACAATACTACTAGGCTGCTCACAATACTACTAGGCTTGTTCATATTACATTCATAAAGTGAAAGTTCACATCTAGAAGTACTGCCTGTAGACACGGTTTCCATGAAGCCACTGATGTGTATTATTGTGTTGCTTTTGGGACTGGTTGCCGCGATACTTTCGTTTGGGGCTAAATTTCTTTACTCTCGGCATTTGTAACACAGGAAACACACAAACAGAAACAAAGCAATACACAACAACTACATAATTATACACGTATGAAATTCCGAAATAATATATTCTCAAATCTTTATTTACATTCCAAACATACTCTTCTAGATATGCCTGTACTTTGGTTCCGGGATTCAGTGCCTTCCAGAATACACGTGTCTTAACGATCCATAACTAACGACCGAAGAAACGGAAGAACAGTATAATGCATCACTTATTCTGATGCACTTCATAGTGACAGATGCAACATTACATTCAATCTCAATTCTATAACGAACGGTAAATGATAATGTCCATAAACTATACATATTTGAAATTAGGATGAAATTCTCTTTTCTATAGGCGAAGAAATTTTTTTTTCAAATTTTCGATCATTTTCACGAGCATGTCCCCTTAAACGTGTTTAGATGCCAGGATTGTAGTACCATGTGGCCTGCTACTGTGGCCTACTACAAGTCTGCGGTCCTTACCTGTCAGGAGCCATTAATACCTCTTAAAGGATTTCCTAGCAGCCAACATTCTTGCCTTCAAAACAAAGGATTTGTTTCAGGACTTACTGTTTCAGGTGACATGAAGCATGCCTTTAGTGTTAGAATGCAGTCGTCTTTCAGCATTCTAAAATACGACAACTAATATGTAACGAATTACTTGTTAACAGGTAACAATAATTCCATAGAAAGAATAGATAAAAAATGATTACAATTATCGTATTTAAATGCCGTCTGTTAACAATTTCAAATCAGCACGGGCAAACGTTATGGCGATGTTCTGAAATTGCCATACAAAATAAAAAGGGCAGAACTCAAACCATTTATCTGTGATGAAGTAGTTCCAACTGCTGTTTGGTAAAACGCAGAAACACTCCCGAGCATTTCAGCAACGTTAGACAGTGTCGAGATATCAAATAGAAATAAATGAAACGAATATACTGGAAAGTGTGTACTGCTAAACTGACGGAAATATACATAGAAGTACTATATTTCTTATACATCTACGATATTCTTATGCATAATTTCACAGGCTATGATGATCCAAGGCATCCCATTCAATGTCGTTTGGGGTTGACGCCGACGAAACCGTTTCTACCTGGCAAACATATCGAATTTCGCAGCCTCTCCTGAAATACTTCGCGACAGTGGCTGCCGCTAGAAATATCACGCTATTTTTCTTGAAAGGACTGTAACTTTTGTCAGCAGTGTTTGAGACCTGCGTGTTCGGATGTCATACAGCGCCGACCACTCCAGCGGAAATAAATGTATGTCAAAAGGAATTCCTTCCGCAGCCGTGGTTGGGAAACGGGGTGAGAATTCCTGGGGTCGTGGAAGTGCTGCCTCGGATCTCCTAACTTGGAGACGTTTCTACGAAAAGTGTCCGGACGAGTAGACGTGAACCTCACGCAGTGGGCCGCAAACTTCTCAGCCAGAACAGAACAGATCCCTCCCCGCATCAACCGGACACTTTGTAACACTGACTCTATTGGCAAGAGATACGAGTAGCCAGTGGTCTCTCTAGATCTCCAACGTCGCATTCAAACGAGATCTCAGTGAAAACAAGTCGATTTCCGGTTTCAGATACACTAACTGCGTAGTTGAAATGTAATTTCCAAATTTAATAAAGCACTCAAGGAACTTTATTTTATTTTATTATTTGTCACAACTGTCATCAAACTAAACGACCACTATCAAGTGACAAACATTTAGAAAAAATAATCGTAACTTATGCGGCACCAGCCAAAATTTTTGTTACATAGAAACTGGTTTCTCTTACGTGCTGAGCTCAGTGTTGTGAGGTATCTAGGTTTGGGAGAGACTGACCCGATTTTGCACTTGAAAACTCTACTCGAGATGTGACCCTTGTTTCGAAGAGTACAAATTGCGTTCACATCAAAACTTTTCTCGTAATGCAATCTGTTCTTTATCCGAATGTTTCTTTTAAGAGGTAATCATGTGAATGTAAGTGAAGTAAAAAAAAATCGACATTTTTTTCTGAAGAAAACTGAGATGGCAATTCTACATGCACACAGTAACGCTGTTTTTAATCACCTTCAGTAGCGAGTGAGAAGCCGGTCAAAACAATTGGTTGTTGCTGCTGAGAATTCTATGGTTCTTGGAGCATTTTCGCAAATGTGTCCGTCGTCGGACAGTGAAACTACTGAAGTACCAATACTGAAAAAGAAGCAAAAGCTGAAACAGAAAATCAAGTTTAATAACGAATTATGTAAGATTTATACATGGCTTAACAAATGTAAATAAACCTATTGTGTTCATTATACATCGTGACACTCATATTTTAGTGTGACTAATGGACGTAAAAGGAAAAAACGCCACAGATCGTTTACGCTGAAGTCATGGGAAGAGGATGAGGTTTTATGACTGTCATGCAGACCGTGAGAGGCTATTTTAAGTCGTCTGTTTCGGTTTGCTGTACCCCATGTTAATGCTGCTACGCAAATAATCTTTAGCCTCGCGTGGAACTCTTGCCGGGCTGTGGCAACCGGTTCTCAGTGGCCACATTAGGAGCTGAATTGAATCTAAACTAGTCATTTATGTTCCATAATTTTCTCTACGGAGAAGAAGGCAAGGTTCTTCTAAGGACGTTAAAAATCGGTCAGGAATTTCATCTGGGTAAATCGCAGTCTTTTGCTACAGTTCAAAGTTATTTATACTGTTCTAGTCATGTCATACCAGTAGTATTATGGCAGTATATATTTAATTTTTAGACCTTTGTATGTTAATTACCGCTGTACAGACATTAATGTCGAAAAAAATCCCAATTTGTTTAGTTCACAATAAACGTTTGTTACAAATCCCGATTTATAGAAAAGTTACCAACTTCTTACATAAAATCATATTCTAACACTTGCGGGCATGGAAGACTAAGGATAACCAACATAGACTGAAAAAGATGGTAACTGTGACAGACTACTAAAATGATATAAAAATTGCCTCCGATGCAATATGTGATTTGTAGTTTCTTGGGAAAGAAATTTCTGAGTCTGTCTGTTTGGAGCACAGCATTGTATAGCATCATGCACTGTGGGACAAATGGTTCAAATGGCTCTGAGCACTACGGGACTTAACTTCTAAGGTCATCAGTTCCTTTGAACTTAGAACTACTTAAACCGAACTAACCTAAAGACATCACACACATCCATGCCAGAGGCAGGATTCGAACCTGCGACCGTAGCGGTTGCGCGGTTCCAGACTGTAGCGCCTAGAGCCGCTCGGCTACCCCGGCTGGCCGACTGTGGGACAAACCGGAACAGAGGAGACTCTACATGTTTGGGATATGGTGCTACAGAAGAATGTTGAAAATTAGGTGGACAGATACTAAGGAGGTTCTCCGCATTATCGACCAAGAAGGGAACAAATGGAAAACACTGACAAGAAGGAGTGAAAGAGTGATAGGATATGTTTTAGAGCCTCAGGGGTTAAGTTCCGGTGTAGTAGAGAGCGCCGTAGAGGATAAAAACAGCAGAAGAAGATTGATATTGGAATACATCCGACAAATAACTGAGGACGTTGGGCGGAAAAATTACTCTGAGTGATAAGTTCCTATGGGACCGAACTGCTTAGGTCATCGATCGAATTACTCTGAGATTAAAATGTTGGCACAGGAGAGGAATTTGTGACAGGCCGCGTCAAATCAGTCACAACACATGACTCAAAAATCAATGCGTTTCTCATTCGTAGGTGACATCACCTGGACAGCTGATAACAAATTATGACTGTGTACCTAGCAACTTTTAGTGGTACCTTGTTGGAGGCTGTTTTGCCTTGCCTCTCCTAGAAATAAGTAGCAGTAAAGATGATGTAAGAATGGACAAAAGCCTTAACAAATTGCTTATTCTCTCGGCAATTACACAATAATCCCAAACTAAATGCCTGTTTGATCTAAACAGAGTACATTTCTCGCCGGGAGTTTCCACTTTACGCCATGTTTAATACTTAAAAGCAGTATGAAAATCTCGCGGCCTCATCTCGTTCTCATATTGTACATAAAGGCGACTACCTGGCACCAGTTATTATCATATTCGTTAAAATATTAAAGCTTTTAATTTGCACCATGTACCTGTAGAAAGCGTCTTAGTCTTCAAGGCGAATGCTCTGCAACTAGAGCTGATGTAAAGAACTGACTCTTTTGTATCCTAGACGTCTTTCACAGTGCATTTGTTGTATGAGATGTTATCGGATCATTAGTTAATTTAATTCTATAGAAAATCCGAGATTCCCACAGTATCCGCCTTGTTTTTAGGAGCAAAGCAGTCAGTGACGTAATGGCAAGACATACATGTAAACAATGCAATAAGCAACTCACAGATTATGTGATTAACTTCACAGCATCTGAATGAGTGAACTGACAGATGAGTATAATATTTCATTAGATGACTTCCACTTTACCAGAGGAGTTCCTCATTTTGTGAATCTTTGTTTTGAGTGTTTTCTGCAAATGATAAAGAAAAAAATTTGATTTCAGTTAAAATTATGAGGCACATTCATTGTGTATATTGTGCAGGAAACTGTGTGTTATTAGGAACATTGTTTCCAAAACCCATTGTCTGTCACACTGTACACGTCTCTTTGATTTCAAAAGAGACCACGTGTGGTACCCAGAAGTACCGATTACCCTCCTGAAAATTCAGGATTTGATGTTGTGCTGCTACATTTGAAGTACGAGTCTCAGTGAGACTAAGTGGCAACGAAAATGCTGGTATGTAAGGCAACGCTTCAATTACCAAATACTGGTGTGTAAAAATTTATTTATCTTTCGATCCGCAACAGGTGTCTGAACAAAAGCTGATATTACTTTCGGTTTAAAGTGTCACTGCTTACATAATTTGTAATATTTGTTATTAATAGTTGGACAGATGAGCGATGTCAACTTCGTTGAAAGGGCGTCTGCATTTTTAGCGACTCCAATTTTACCAGTTACTGGGGTAGGCTTTCACGCAGGAGCTTTCACATACGACGGAAAAGATATCACCGGCGTTTTTGCGAGTATTAGTTTAACAGCACAATTTAAGGAAATGATTCGAAAAGCATTAATTTGTAGTTATGTAACAACGATTTTTTTTCATTTGTTATCCTACTCTGTGTCTGTCCATCTGCTTGTTAATTCCTCTTCTTATAAGGAATGAATAGATATATCAAGTTAAAATTTAGGTACGTACTAAGGTCCCTTAACAATGTAATAAATGTACTCTTCTCAGTCAATGCAGTCAAAAGATACAGCCATTTATGTCTGATATTTTGATACTCGCAAACTTACTCATCGAAACTTACAGGGTATTGCCTGTTCTCCTAGAAATTTACGAGAACCAAGATTTAACTACACAAATAAAGGAAAAACTTCGAGATGTTTTAATTTGTATCTGTATCACGTGAAAAAAATATTTCTTTTGTCATAGATATGGATTTCAAATACAAAATCAAAACATTCTCGATGGTCTGGCAATTTCCGGGACCCATATCTCGGCAGTATCAATATCGATAACAGGCAGAAGGCATCGATATTCTTAATCACCGCTATGGATGAACTATATGTCCTGAAGTTTTTTATATTGCCTCCAGTATCAAAGGCATCGTCAGAACCGTCAATATGGCGCCTTTACTTTTTCTAACGACAACTGGAAAACTTGTAACACATCCTCAGTTTCATTTTCCATTGTGTTGTATATTGTTCTTGTTAGTAACCTTGTCGCATAAGCTGTTAACGTAATTGTCCGCATTCACCTGCCAATGCACCAAACTTAACATCAAAATTCTGCTACCTTGGAAGCAAAAAATGCATGAGGAAGAAAGCGAGTAGGATGTAAGAAGCACATTATCACAGGAAAAGATGGCATTCCTATAAACGAATATACAAATGTGGAACATAAGTTTTAGTCTGTGGAAGAAATTTTTGAGAATGTAGGTCTGAATAGAAGTGAATCACTGACTATGGGAGAACCGCGAAAGAAGAGAATCGACGCATTTGAGAATTAATGCTACTGAGGATGGTGGAAAAGGTATGCTTACAAGAAACAAAGTGTTTCTAAGCAGAATGTGCAAGGGAAAGAGTAAGTGGAATACTCCGGAAAAAGAGAGAGAATGACGGGACATACGTTTTACGCAGTAATTTCCATTGTACTAGAGACAGCTGTAGAGTGCAAGAACTCTTGGAGGTGACAGAAATTGTATATGGCCAATAAATAATTGAGAACATTGGGTTAATTGCTACTACGATAAGTAAAGATTGGAACAGGAGCGTAAGTCCTGGAATTCCTTTAAAATGCACATGACTGAACCGTGATGACCGGTCAACGGTTATTAACGGTTGGATTGGTCGGTTGGTTGGTCGCGCACTGAGACACGAGATGACTTGACCGCCTTGAGCGTCGTCGCATGTGAAGTCCGCACGTGAGTCCAGTGGGCAGCGCCGTATAGAAATGAGTAGTGGCTTCGCGGTTCACAAGAGAGCAACAGCAGCGTCCCACCATTCTCCTCCGTTTGCCCACCCGCGGGAAGGTGGTTATTGTGAATTGGGTGGTCCGTTTTTCCCTTGTCGAATTGGGGACGTTGAAAGGAATCTGCGTGTAGGGTTGTTTAATAACTCCCCCCCCCCCCCCCCCCCCTGTCAATCTGCCTTACGTTAATACCTGCCTCTGTAATGGTTGTCGGATTCGGTGTTGACGAATTCATTGCTTAAAGGCCGAATTCTTGAAATATGTTTCTATCTTGCTTGTCATCTTGCAAGGACGTATATGGGTAGTGTAGAGCAAGTTGTACATTTTATGTAGGTCTGCATTTTATGGTTTTTATTTAAGGGGGGGTAGAACGTCAAACTTTGTCAGCATGAGCAGGAAGGCTGCAGGATTCACACTCATAGCAGTGGAAGTATAAAAAAATAGCAAAATACATTTTTTTAGATATTAAATTTCATAATATTTTCACTTACTGTTGGCATTTGTTTCTATAGATACATTTTTCTTCACAAGTAAGAGAGATTCTTTCATGAATTCTGCACAGCATACAAACCATACTTACAGTTGTATGAAACTCTAGAATTTTCTAAATCTATTAAAAACTGCGGAAAAATTGAGATAATTAACTACAAAATTCGATTTTTTTCTAAACATAAACGTAACAGCTCGTTCATTTTTTCATAAATTAAATAGATTATAGAGTTTCAGACAATTGTAAGTATAATTTGTACGCTGTGCAAAATTCATCGAACAGTCTCTCTTACTTACGAAGAAAAGTGTACCTATAGAAACAAATGCAGCCAATAGTAAGTGAAAAAATAATGAAATTTCACATGTAAAAATAAGTTATTTTGTTATGTTTTTGAACTTTCGCTATTACGAGAGTGTGAATCCTAAATACCTCCTCCTCATGCTGACAAAGTTGAATGAATTTGCTTGTAAAAGTATAGAGAGTGGAAATTAAAATGTCCTGTGGTGCCTCTCCTGCTCCAAGTCGGCCCGTTTGACGTCCTACCCCCCTTAAATAATTATTTTAGGTTATAAGCTTGCCGCCGGCCGGAGTAGCCGTGCGGTTCTAGGAGCTACAGTCTGGAGCCGAGCGACCGCTACGATCGCAGGTTCGAATCCTGCCTCCGCCATGGATGTGTGTGATGTCCTTAGGTTAGTTAGGTTTAATTCTAAGTTCTAGGCGACTGATGACGTCAGTAGTTAAGTCGCATAGTGCTCTGAGCCATTTGAACCATATTATAAGCTTGCCACCCTTCACCATAAGAATCCTTTAAAAAAATTGGACTTGCGGTGGCAAATAATTTGAGGGATGTACTATTTCCACTCCTCTTACGGGGTGCATAGTTTACATGTTTGTGTGAGTTGTTAAAAATCTTTGTGTAATCTGGTGTGTTGCAGATTTGCGCCAGTGTACTATTTCAGTGGTTGTTGTGAGCGGTCATGACTATGGCCGTGTTTAAAGGGAGGAGGCAAGCTTCTTAGCCCGAAGGCTCCTATTGTTAATATTGTTCTTTGCCTCAATATAAAACTGTAACTTGATATTTCGAGGGTACTTTTCTGTTTATAATTTTAAATCTGGTTTGAAAAGGCATTTAGGTATAAAATTCAGATTAGTTAAATTGTGACTTGATACTTCGAGTGTGCTTTCTGCTTATAATTTTAAATCTGTTTCGAAAAAGCTTTTAGGAATAAATTGACATTTGTTAAAAGTTATTTTCCATCAGTTACTTCCTGGCAACTACTTCCACGTTCACCTAGTGTGATTACTAAATGTGTCGGTGTTCCTATTGGATCGCCAGTAAGTAAATTAAATTCTTTAAAATAAATTTGAAAGCAAATTCATGGTTCAATCACAAACGAAGACTACAATTTAAAACAACATTAAACCGATTAACATGAAAGGATGGTACTACTGAAGAATGGGAGAGGACGGGATAGTAACTTGTCTCCTACGTTATTCACGTTGTACGTAGAGCAAAGCCTAAAGGAAACCAAAGAGAAACTACAAATCGAAATAAATGTTAACAAGAAGAAATAACTGCTCTAATTTTTGTTAGTGATATTGTAATTCGAGTGAAGACGCTAAATGTCTTACAATACCAGTTTAGAGGAAAGCATTTTATCTTGAAAATAGGATGTTAGATGAACGTCAATCATTGCGGTTAGTGTAATTAAGTCTGGCAATGCTGATTTTTGGAGTGAATTTGACGGCACATGACAGGTGCTCGATAGCACACAGGGGCCAGAAAGAGTGACACTTCGCCTGCCATATTCTCCTCTTCTTAGCTAGGCCAAGTGCGCCAATTGCATGTACGTACTTGCAGCTTGCGGTGTGAAAACTGTAGCCCATATTCCTCAGTTATAGATAATCGCTTCACATTATGAGTGTGATATAACTAATACACAAATTTTCGTAAAAATAGACAGTTTTCGTACATTAAAGTTACGATCATGAAATTTGTTTAGTAAATGTATTACACTGTAAACTCCTCATACTGAGGTGTCCGCTGCGTTACGTATATTAGTAATCAGGTTTTGATAAATATATAAATTTTGGCCCAAAATAAGTAAAAATGTTATTCATTATCTACCCCGTAGACGTAAGTTTAAAAGTAGAAATTTTATAGCGCCATCTTCTTCTTATAGTTTAATGAAGACATTCTAATTTTTAAAGTAGTAAGTGGAATATTACTTGGTGCAATGATGACTCTTCAGTAGAAAGGAACTATCTGTAGTTCTGTTAAAAATTTGTAGAAGGCGTATTAATATGAAGAGTGTCTCCAAACAGCGATATCACATTCTATGTACAACTATCTAATACAGGGAAAATAAGGATGTAAATAGAAGACCAGCTGGGAAATATACTTGAGATTATGGGCAGCGTAATGATACTTTCTGAATATACGGATGGGGTGACTAGTGGTGATAAACCGAGTGTTTCCTTCGCCTCCGGTCCGAGAGATAAAAGCAACACCATTATCAACAACCAGCCTGTAATCATCGCTCGACGTGTTCACTCCGTGACGGCAACTACGAATTTGTAATTGCATTCTTCTTTTTCATACGCGTGAAAGAGCCGTGGACGACTGTACACGATAAAAGAAAAACCTTATGTATTCACGAGTAAGACGATGTTAGTAGTACATTTTTGTTACTTGAATTTGAACATTATCATGAAAATCTAAAGAGAGCAAATGGTGCCTCGTACACTTCGGTATTTATGAGTTTTTGTGCCGCCTGTATCTAAAATGTGCGTGACGAGTGGTGCGATAGACTTTACACTCTATGTGCGGAAAAATTGCTCCTGAATACACAAGCCGATGTTTACAACAGATAGTAACCGCTATTAATGGAACTGTGGTAGTATTTAGAAGCTGAGCTCTGCCAGGTTCTGAGGAAAAATTAACATTTGAAAGAGATTTTACTGTATTTTGGAAAAATGTTTAACGTCCCTCATACTTGCTGTTACCTCTGAAGCTACTCATACGCTGCCGTTCCTTTTCAGGAGCTACATGTTTGTCTGTCCACAGAACTTCCGTTTTGGTTGCATTTGGGGTATGGCTGTCTATAGTGTATAGACATAAAACTCACAACACTTTGGCAAAGTCCGGGTCATTGGTTCCTATAAAATTATGTTTAGTTTCGACTCATTCACTTTTTATTACATAATCGCTCCCGGATTCGGCCCTCAGTGGCCGTGGTAGACATTATGCGAACAACGTTTGTGTGTTGTCAGTGTATGAATATTTGTTTACCAGATGTCGCGCACAACATACATCTGAAGGTAGGTATGGAGGCTGAAACCGGTTATGATTGTGTCATAAAAAGTGAATGTGTCGAAAGTGAAACTTTATGGTTTTTAATACTCCTGTATCAGGGAAAGATGGACCATGCATAGTTGCGGTGGCTTGTGTGCCTCAACAATACAGATAGTCGCACCACGGATGCCACCACAACTGGGGGAGGGGGGGGGGGGGGTACCTATGGGTTGACCAGACAAACGTATGGTTCCTGAAGAGGGGAGACAGCCTTTCAGCAGTTGCAAGGGCACTAGTCCGGATGATGGAAAGATTTCGGCTTGTAATATTAACCACCACAGCTTTACTGTGCTGATACTGCGAATGCTGAAACCGAGGGAAAACTCCAGATGTGATTTCGTTTCCTGAGACCATGAAACTCTACTGTATGGCTGAATGATGACGGCAAGCCTTGTGTAAAATATTCTGAAGGTTAAATAGCCCACATTCGTGTCTCTGCTGAAGGACTACACAAGAAGATGTTGTCATCAGTGGAAGCGGGTAGCCCTTCTCCAGGTCGGTACGTGAATCTTTAGATCCCTTATTAGGATATGTAAAATAGAGAACTTACAAAATAATATGAGTAGGCTGAAATTCGATATAGAGGGAATTAGTGAAGTGCGGTGACAGGGATAACAGGTATTTTAGTCAAGTCAGTCCTGGGTTATCAAAACAAAATCGGACAGGGATAACGCAGGAGCAACCTAAGTATGAATTAGAAATAGAAATGCACGAAAGATATCGTGAACTGCATAGCGAACGCTTTGTCGGACCCAAGATAGACACGACATCCACCATACTAGTATACGTTTACGTGGCAAATACTTTCGCAGATGATGAAGTGACTGAAAAAATGCAAGCTGAGATAAAGAGATAGTTAGAGACGATAGTTAGTTCAGATAGTTAGAGACGAAAATTTAATTGTGATGGGTGACTGGAATCTGTTAAAAGAAAACATTATAGGAGAACATGGAATTGGTGAAAAGAATGAAAGAGGAAACACCCTGGTAGAATTTTCGTATAGACCGTAATTTAATCATCGCTAATGCTTCGTTTAAGAATCACGAAACGAGATTTGTATACGTAGAAGAGACCTGAGGACAACGGAAGCTTTCAGATTGATTGAGTAATGGTAAGGTACAGATTCTGAAATCAGATTTTACACTGTCAGACATTTCCAGGAGAAAATGTGGTCTGTGTTCATAATGTATTGCTTATAAACAACGGACTAAAACTAAGGCAACTGCAAAAAGCTAGCAAATTAAGATGAAAGTTGGATAAACTGAGAACACCAGAGTTTGTAGAGAGTTTCAAAGGGAGCATTAGGTAAAGCATTAGGCAACATTGGACAGAAACAGGAGCATGAATCCAACAGAAAACGAATTTGTAGCTACAAGAAATACAATATGGAAGGCAGCAAAGGATCAGTAAGTAAAAGGATAAGGTTAGTACAAATCCTTGGCTAACTCAAAATTTACTGAATTTAATTAACGAAAACACAAAAATATAGAAAATGAAGCAGACGAAAAGATGTACTGACGTGTATAAATCGATACTGGCATGAAGTGGAAAATGCCTAGGCAGAAATGGCTAGAGAATAAATGCAACGGTATAGAAGAATGCATGGCTAGTTTAAAGCTAGATGCTGCCTGCAGGAAAATTGCAGAAATCTTTGGAGAAAAGAGGAGCAATTGTAGGAATATCAAGATTTCAGATGGCTAGCCAGTGCTAATCAAAGAACTGAGGTCTGAAAGCTGGCAGAAATATAAGTTATGCAACCTTGAGGACAATAAGATAAAAAGAAATAGATGAAGATGACTTTTGAAACATGGTACTGTCAGACGAATTTAACAGAGTATTAAAATACGCAAGTGCAAACAAGGCCTCTGGAGGAGACAATATTCCATCAGAGTTATTGAGATTCTTGGGAGAGACTGCCATTGCAAAATTATGCCCCTGTTGCGCAAGATGTATGAGACAGACGAAATACAAACTTCAAAATGATATAATAATTTCGGTTACGAAGAAAGCAAGTGCTGACAGATTTCATTTCAAGTGAACAATCGTTTTAATAAGTAATTGTTGGAAAATATTGATACGAAATACTTGCAGAAGAAAGAAAAACACTGGTACTTACTGACCTTAGGGAAGATCAGTTCAGGTTTCTGAGAAATGTAGGAACACGCGAGGCAGTAGTGACCAAATGACTTATTTTAGAAGAGAGGTTACAGGAAAGCAAAACTACGTTTATAGCAATTGCAGATTTAGGGTAAGCTTTACACGCTGTGTACTGGCTACACCTTTCACAATTTTGAAGGTAGCAAGTATAACATCCAGGGACCAAAAGTTTATTTACTACTTGCACAGTACCCACGGTGCAGTTGTAAGAGTCGGAGGACATGAAATGGCAACCATCGCAGGCAACTGGAGACTGAGTTATAGCTGATCTCGGATTTTGTTCAGTATTTACGCACAGAAAGCTGTGAAGAAAATCAATGAGAAATTTGGAAATGAAATTAAATTACAGGGAGAAGAAAAGGAAACATCGCAGTTTGCCGAAGACGCTGTAATTCTCTCAGAGACGGCTAGAGACTTGGAAGAGCAGTTTAACAGAGTGGGTAATGTCTTGAAGAGAGCTTATAAGTTAAAATATAAAAGTAAAGCAAAGGTGGGGGAATGTAGTCGACGATAGTGGGAATTACATTAGGAAACGAGACACTAAAAGTAGCAAATGAATTTTGTTACTTGGGCATCAAAACTTGTGATGAGAGAACCAGGGAAGACATATAACGCAGACTGACAGAAGTAAGAACAGCATTTGTGAAAAAGATAAATTTTTCAATATCTAACACAAGTTTAAGAGATAGAAGTTGTTTTCTGAACGCAGTTGTTTAGTGTGTAGCCTTATATGTGGAAAAGACGTGGAATGTGCCTGACAAGTATTTAAGACAAGAAGAAGATAGAAGCTATTGGAATGTGGTGCTGTAGAAGAATACTGTAATGAGATGGGTAAATCGCATAACAAATGAGGATGTATCGAATTGAATTGTCAGAAAGAAATTTATGTCACAACTTGACTAAAAGAAGGGATCGCTTGATAGGTCACATCTCGAGGTAACAAGTAATTTTCAGTTTGGTAATGTAAGAAAGGGTGGGGCTTAAACATTGTATAAAAGTCTGGAATACCTTGAGCAGGTTCAAATGGATAAAGGTTGTTAGGCTTCGGTTCGAGGAGCATACCAACAGAGTTTGACCAAATGGAACTTATAACAAATGGCAGATTTATTCAACCTCAGTTTACTTACTTTAAGTTCTTCGTTGCCTGACAACAACATTAAGTAAGAGTTTCTGGGCTAGAGAAAGCAGGCAGAATAAAGGCTACAGGAAGAGCCAACAGTTTTAAAATAAACTATTTTAGTAAATACGTGTTATATGTGTGGGCTAAAGACAAGTATTCACTTTTGGGACAG
Organism: Schistocerca gregaria; assembly: GCF_023897955.1. Classification (NCBI taxonomy): domain Eukaryota; kingdom Metazoa; phylum Arthropoda; class Insecta; order Orthoptera; family Acrididae; genus Schistocerca; species Schistocerca gregaria. The sequence continues at coordinate 484,193,380 of NC_064921.1, read as the reverse complement.
ATTCTGCTTCTGTCTGGGGCAAGGAACTGAAGTCTGGAAGTTATGCAAAGTGATCTGCACCTAAGAGCAGACTGTTGCTGAATGATAAAGTAATTATTTCGCCACGTAACAGGCGGAATAAGGTTATAAATGAAAAGCTAAAATTAGTTATTGGTTTTGCTGTTAGGATACAAAAATGACTGACAGTGTAAGTGGGCAAGATGTGGACGTGAAATAGCAAGACGCACTTTTCCGGAAGGGAGAAATGCTTTTAACATCATGTATAAATTAGAGTCTCGAAGAATCTTTTTCTTGAAGTACATGTTTGGGGAGTACTCATGTATGAGAGTGAAAAGTGGACGAGAAACAAAGGAAGGCAAAGATTTAGCGTCATCTCGACGTCGAAGACATTAGAGACGGAGTGAACCCTGAGATTGGAGAGTACGGGAAAGGAAATGGCAAGGTTATTTTCAGAAGAATAATTCTGGCATTTGATAATCGATTTAGGGAACCCATGTGAAGCGAAATCTAGATGGTCGAACAGATACTTGAAACAGTGTCCAATCTAGCCAAACACGATTCCAACGCCTCACCATTGCGCCATTGCACTATGATGGTCGATAAACAAAGCAGACAAGAAAAGGTTGAAAGTTCTTGAACCGGAATGTTACAAAACAATATTGAGGTTTAAAGAAGTAGGTCAGATAACTAACGAGGACTACTGCGAGAAATCTGGGAATGAGAGAAGTTTTACACCACGACCAATAGTGACTGGTTGATAAGACGTAATCTGAAGTATCAATAAATAGTTTTATAATGGAGGGAACTGTGTGGGAAGACCAAGACATAAATAGAACAAGGAAATTTATAGGATGTAGTTTTAAGAATTTATGAAGTTATATTAAAAAAGACAGCAACCATAGTCAAATATTTACGTAGTTTCCTTCGTTGCGAAAAGACACGAGTTCGATTTCCGGCACTTCCTCAAACATGTTGTATTTTAAGGGTGTCTCGTACAGGGGATACTGAGACCTTGGCTTGTGAGACCAGATGAGGAGCTGTTAGAATAAAGAAATGGCGACATAACACGAGTCATCTATTATCAATAACGGGTGGAGACATTGGTGGTATACTGATTGCATGTACGACGTTCACTGATAATTCCTCGCATGACCTTGTAGGCAGCAGTACGCTACTTCTTACAAGAGTAAGGCCCAATCCGTAAATGGCTTTTAGCTGCATCAAAACAGTCTTCGAACAGACAGTACTTCAACTATAAAGACAACGAAACGTTTCCAGATTTAAGCTTACATGTCGCTTTTACTTCTTGCGGTGCGCGGAATATTTTTACAAGGGCATTCCTTAAACTACATTTTATACTATACTTGTTCTGCAGACTTCAGAAGACATCATAAATCATTAAAATTCTACGGCTTACCTGGAAAGGCAAATTCTCTTTTCCTTAAAACAAAAGGTGGCGTATTGATGTGAAATCATATTGTGAATGTGCCGAAGCATGAAAAATTATTTAGCTAATGTACTGACAGGAAATCACTGTACTGAGAAATATTAAAAAAAAAACGAGGTTTGTTAGAGGATGGTGCAGTACGAAACTTTATATTAAACCCCTCTTCTGGTTTAATTAAGAAAAAATCACGGAAATAAATCTCATCAGTTGGCTGTGGAGATTTAATGGAATGTTCATTCGTTAATTCTGTTTGGAAAACAATGATTGTCGTTAAGTCCTCGGGCACATATCCTATTTTACGGTTGCTTATCCCGCATAAAATCGTTTGCTCGTTTCACCAAGCGTATAAGCTCTTACCGAGTGAGAGATCGGCCTAATTGAAATATTAAAACATAATTGCATATTTAATTACGATTTAATTTATTCTGTTAGTCGCAATAAAATCCTGTTACGCTTAAATAATTAAAATAATGCCAGAGTAGCTAACGTCGGGCAGAAAATTAGCAGACACGAACTGCACACGTTTGAGTGATGTTAGATTCAGTCCTTTAGGTCTTCAACGAAGCAAACTGCATACGCATAGTCTGCTGATCAACTCTTTCCAGAAATGTGGCATGGCAAACACCGCTTATTTCGGTGCTTCACTTCTTGCTTACACTGTGCTTCAGAGGAAGCACTCGGGTACATATGTAAAATGTGTTTCTCTTAGGAAATGACAAACAAGAGTCCACTAATCCAATCTTTCGTCTTAGGATGAAAAGAGACATCTAAATGTCCGGTTACTGCAAATGGAAGTTTGCTATCATAAAGTGACAATGCACCACGTGTCTGAAGAGTTCAATATTCTCATAAATCAAGGAAGACATGCAAACAAAATTATTAGTTCGTTAGTTTTTGAGGAATATTCCGTCGTTTCTTAGAGGAACACAGACATACTAAAAACTTCATAACTTAGCATTAATGTTTCACAGTAATACTTATTTTAAACAGTTCGTTACGATCCGGCTTTTCGCTTCCTCAGCCATCTTCAGGTAACTTCATGTTGATTGCTATACTATTAGGGGGACTTTTTTAGAGCAACAAGGAGGCTTCTTTTTGTATCGACCGAAGGTTTTACGTTTGCATTCCTCTTGAAATCTGATGAACGTATATATATGCACATGGTTCCCTTGACGGATTCCAGTTCAGTCCTGTTCAGATTAGTGGCATTAGGTCTAATATCTTGCGACGATGATTTCCAATAAAATGGGATTTTATATATATATATATATATATATATATATATATATATATATATATATATATATATATGTGTGTGTGTGTGTGTCTGTGTGTCCTCTGTTTGTCAGTGAATCTTTGTGGCGTAAATTGGATCTTAGCCTTGTCAAAATTGTTGTGAAATGATGGTATTTAATCTGTACTTACTAATCACTGACTCTTTCGATCTCAGAAATGGTGGCTGAGTTTGTATCACCACACGTCGCAAAAGCTCGAAACATATAGCTCATGCTTATTCATGATCATTGGAGACATGACACATACAAATCAATCATAAACCAACGTTCAGCCAACGCCCCTCTTCCGTTTTCTTGTACGAACATCTTCTTCATCTTTAATTTCTATCAAACCCTGATCTTTATTCGCCGCTACATTGCTGTATATTTTCAAACTTATTCTGCTCAGCTAAGAAACCTCATTCAGTCTGGAGGTGTCATCGTTATGTGGCGCCCTAGACAAGCTTACACTTGTAACAAACAGTCACCGAAATATTCACTTTAATTTTTTAGATGCATCTCGTATAGTAGATTTCCAGAAGGGCACTACGAGTCCTCAGCTGAATAGAAACAACTGTGTTTGAAAAGGCTGCTAACGAAAATCTTGAACATTATGGAATAAATCTGAGACAAATTGCAAGTCATTATCACGTACTGTGTTAACTGGCATCGTCGTAAATTGTTAACATGATGTTTAGAGAGAACTAACTGCCTGTTGTTGGTCTTGATCAACCAACTTGTCTGTGTAATTATTTGTCCTTGTAGAACGCCCAACATCTTTTCAGCGAGTACACTCCTTTCCAAGGTGTTGTTCCGGAAAGTCAGTTCCACACTCAAGTACAACTGCCATAACACCAATTCTATTCAATATACAAATGTCCTCAAAAAATTGTTCAAATGGCCCTCAGCACTATGGGGATTAACATCTGACGTCATCAGTACCCTAGAACTTAGAACTATTTCAACCTACCTAACCTAAACATCACACATATTCATGCCCGAGGCAGGATTCAAACCTGCGGCCGTAGTGGTCGCGCGGTTCCAGATTGAAGCGCCTAGAACCCTAGGCCAAATGTGCTCACATCCGAGGGTACCAAAGCGTGCCAAATATTGTGCATATTCCTACAAATACACCGACGGAAAATATTTCAACAACAAAAAGTAAGTAATGTAGAGTAAAGAAATTTTGGGAATACACTTGCCTAGTTAACATATTTCATTGATCTAATTGATCAACATTGCAAGAGCATAGGTTCATTTAAACACGAGGTAAGCCATTGCAAAAGTGAAATGGTGGTATATCAGTAAGTGGTGTAACCGCCTGAATGTTAAATGCAAGTATGCAAATGTGCATGCACTGTGTTAGAGAGGCGCGGAATGTCAGATTGTGGGATGGTGTTCTGTGCCTCTTCCACTTGATCGGTCAGTCCGTCGGTATGGCAAAGCGGTTCTAGGCGCTTCATTCAGGGACCGCGAGACAGTTACGGTCGCAGGTTCGAATCCTGCCTCGCGCATGGATGTGTGTGATGTCCTAGAAAGGCATACCACCGCGGCCGGCCATCTTTCGTTTACGTCACACAACTCCTTCTTTCTGTTGGGATTCTTTTCCATCGGTGTAGTACAGGAAAATTATTGAGATTTCTCTTTACCAAGCAACATTTCCACCCAGTTGTATTGAAGTAATGAAAAATGCAATGAGGAGGGGCCAGGGCAACAAAAAAGATTTTTTTCCATCTCCCTCTGAAGAGTTTCATAGTACTCGAGACTTACAGTTTCGTCTTTTGCAAAGCAATAAAGTAGGCAGAACCGACTATGGGCAATAGAATACATTTCTTTGAACATTAAGTCCCACAACATTGAAGCAGAACATCTAGAACATTAAATTCCTGAAGCACTAAGAGAGTTTTCAAGCATTAAATTCAGCGAATGTTTGCCTAACATTTCAGAACCGCTATTTCAAGACGGTGAACTTCGCACCTCATCATACCACATACGAATAAGGATATTAATGGCTAAATAAAATAAACAGTTGTTACACACTATAGCTTCTTTGTTGGGCAGAGCTTAAATGTAACTTTGCCAATAACGTAGATAGCTGGAATAAACTGTCAGGATAATTCTCTTCGATGGACCTATTAAAATGTTATCACAGTTTACTGATGGGTTCGGCAAAGAACTCTCGAATTTAGCTATATGCTTAATAGGAACGTACGACACTGGCTAAGAAATTTAATACAACACACAGTACAGGTTACGATATCTTTCATATCTATATATTTACCTGAACTACACAGTGACACTCGAAACACTTCTAACCTAAAAACCAACTAAAAACGTCGTGAAGTAATTAATAGCGCAGAACTATTAATCACAGGTAGACAATTAAAAAGAAAGAAAAATCTACGTGCGACACAGAAGCATTGAAGCCAGAACCAGTAAATATATTTGCATGTGAAAGTACGTCTGGACTCGCTTACACTACGACATAAAGACTTTCTTGGACTGCCGGATTTACATACATTTTATCACATACATCCAAGTAGCGGCCGAAGACTTCCGGCATAAGAAGTCACCCTCACTATACCAACGGCCTTGTGAAAGAGGGCAAAGGAGCGGACAGAGGTCCAGAGCACTCTCTTCTCCTGGGTATGGGAATCTGACTATAAAGGTAGAAGAATCAGCAATGATCTTTGGCATGAGCATGGAGAAGGGAATGGAAACCACTGCATTATAGACACATAATGTGTATCCACAGGACATGTGGCCTATAATGTCATGATGACGTCTCCATTGGAAAAAGACTCCGGAGTATTCCCCCAATCGGATCTCTGGGAACACACTGCCAAGGAGGAGGTGACCATACGAAGAAGATCGAATAACCAACGAAAGGATAACGTTCTAAGAGACGGGACGTGAAATGTCAGGAACGTGAAGGTGTTAAAATGAAAAGGCTCAACCTAGATGCACTACGGGCCAGTGAGGTGAAATCGAAAGAAGACAAAGGTTTCTGGTCAGGTGAGTGTAGGGTAATCTCTATAGCAGCAGGAAATCGTATAACAGGAGTAGGGTTCTTTATGATTAGTAAGGTAGAGCAGAGAGTGTAGTGGTGATGAAGAGTATGTTCAAGTTTAAGAAACTAATCAGGAAGAATCAAAACCCAAAAAGGTGAGGTACGGAATTACTGAGGAACGACGCGATACGGCAATAAACAGTAGCGCAGTAAGCAGTAGAGTTAAAGAAGAATTGATGTCTCTAAAAAGGGCGATCACAGAAGTTGGAAAGAGAAACGTCGGTACAAAAGGATAGTAACCATGGGAAACCAGAAAAATACTACAGTTGATCGCTGAAAGAAAGAAGTACAGGGAAATTCAGGAACACAGCAATATAAAATGCTGAGGAATGGAATCAATAGGAAGTGCATGCAGCCAAGACCAAATGGCTGCATGAAAAATGTGTAGAAATCTAAAAAGAAATACACTCCTGGAAATTGAAATAAGAACACCGTGAATTCATTGTCCCAGGAAAGGGAAACTTTATTGACACATTCCTGGGGTCAGATACATCACATGATCACACTGACAGAACCACAGGCACATAGACACAAGCAACAGAGCATGCACAATGTCGGCACTAGTACAGTGTATATGCACCTTTCGCAGCAATGCAGGCTGCTATTCTCCCATGGAGACGATCGTAGAGATGCTGGATGTAGTCCTGTGGAACGGCTTGCCATGCCATTTCCACCTGGCGCCTCAGTTGGACCAGCGTTCGTGCAGGACGTGCAGACCGCGTGAGACGACGCTTCATCCAGTCCCAAACATGCTCAATGGGGGACAGGGTAGTTGACTTACAGCTTCTAGAGCACGTTGGGTGGCACGGGATACATGCGGACGTGCATTGTCCAGTTGGAACAGCAAGTTCCCTTCCCGGTCTAGGAACGGTAGAACGATGGGTTCGATGACGGTTTGGATGTACCGTGCACTATTCAGTGTCCCCTCGACGATCACCAGAGGTGTACGGCCAGTGTAGGAGATCGGTCCCCACACCATGATACCGGGTGTTGGCCCTGTGTGCCTCGGTCGTATGCAGTCCTGATTGTGGCGCTCACCTGCACGGCGCCAAACACGCATACGACCATCATTGTCACCAAGGCAGAAGCGACTCTCATCGCTGAAGACGACACGTCTCCATTCGTCCCTCCATTCACGCCTGTCGCGACACCACTGGAGGCGGGCTGCACGATGTTGGGGCGTGAGCGGAAGACGGCCTAACGGTGTGCGGGACCGTAGCCCAGCTTCATGGAGACGGTTGCGAATGGTCCTCGCCGATACCCCAGGAGCAACAGTGTCCCTAATTTGCTTGGAAGTGGCGGTGCGGTCCCCTACGGCACTGCGTAGGATCCTATGGTCTTGGCGTGGATCCGTGCGTCGCTGCGGTCCGGTCCCAGGTCGACGGGCACATGCACCTTCCGCCGACCACTGGCGACAACATCGATGTACTGTGGAGACCTCACGCCCCACGTGTTGAGCAATTCGGCGGTACGTCCACCCGGCCTCCCGCATGCCCACTATATGCCCTCGCTCAAAGTCCGTCAACTGCACATACGGTTCACGTCCACGCTGTCGCGGCATGCTACCAGTGTTAAAGACTGCGATGGAGCTCCGTATGCCACGGCAAACTGGCTGACACTGACGGCGGCGGTGCACAAATGCTGCGCAGCTAGCGCCATTCGACGGCCAACACCGCGGTTCCTGGTGTGTCCGCTGTGCCGTGCGTGTGATCATTGCTTGTACAGCCCTCTGGCAGTGTCCGGAGCAAGTATGGTGGGTCTGACACACCGGTGTCAATGTGTTCTTTTTTCCATTACAGGAGTGTAATTGTGGGAAGGACTGACTCAGCATACAGGAAAGTGAAAACAACCTTCAGTGAAATTGAAAGCAAGGTAACATTAATAGCACCACGGGAATTCCACTGTTAAATGCAGAGAAGAGAGTGGATAGGGGGAAAAAGAATATGGAAGGCCTCTATGAGAGAGAAGATTAGTCTGATTCCACAGAAGAAAAAAAAGGAGTGGAGATGAGAGATCCAGTATTAGAATTTAAGAGAGCTCTGGAGGACGTAAGACCATTAAGGCAGAAGGGATAGCAAACAAAGCATCAGAATTTTTAAAATCATTGCGGGGAAGTGGCAGCAAAATGACTATGTAGAACGGATGGGCCTGGCGACATACCACTTGACTTTAAAAAAAATGCGAGGCTAATCTGTATCAGCTTATCAGCTCCTGCATCCAAGTACCTGAAAAGAATAATATACAGAAGAATGGAAAAGGAAACTGACGATGTGTTAGACGACAATCAGTTTTGCTTTAGGAAAGGTAAAGGCACCAGAGAGGCAATTCGGCGTTGCGGTGAATAATGGAAGCAAGATTAAAGAAAAATCGAAACACTTTCGTAGGATTTATCGACCTGGAAAAAGCTTTCGATAATATGAAATGGTGCAAGATGTTCGAAATTCTGAGAAAAAAGTACAGGTAAGCTATAGACAGAGGCAGGTAGTACACAATATGCAGAAGAGCGTAGAGGGAATAATAAGAGAGGACGACCAAGAACGAAGTGCTCGGATTAAAAGGACTGTAAGGCATGGGCGTAGTCTTTCGCCCCTACTGTTCATTCTGTACATCGAAGAAGCAATGATGGATATAAAAGGAAGGAACTTCTAGCATGCTGGAATAACTTGGGTCAGCAACTTCTGTTAATCAATATAACGAAAAACCGATCCAACTTGAAAATATTTTATTTTTCATTCCATGAATAGTTTTAGACTGAGTCCATTTTAAAAAAAGTATGTTACACATTTTTTGACGTTTTCAGAAATGCGATTTTCGACCTTGTTACATTGATTTGAAAATGGGTGTCAGCCGGAAACTAGTCACCGAATGAAAACTAAAATATTTGCTTCTTGGACTGTTTTTCGTCCTACTGAATAAGAGGAAGTTCGTAAACGCAATTAAAATTACATGTTCTCCTGAATGGAATGGACAGTCTAATGAGTAAAGAATATGGCCTGAGAGTAAATCGAAGAAAGACGAAAGCAATGAGAAGTAGCAGAAATGAGAATATAGGGAAATTTAAAATCAGGATTGATGATCACGAAGTAGATGAAGTTAACGAATTCTGCTACCCAGACAAGCAAAATAACCGACGACGGACGGAACAAGGAGGACGTCAAAAACAGGCTGGCACTGGCAAAAGGACATTCCTGGCCAATAGAAGCCCACTAGTATCAAACATAGGCTTTAACTTGAGGAAGAAATTTCTGATAATTTTCGTTTGGGCACAACATTGACGGTAGTGAAACATGGAGTGTGGGAAAACCGGAACAAAAGAGAGACGAAAAATTTGAGATGTGGTGTTGCAGACGAATGTTGAAAATTAGGTGAACCGATAAAGTAAAGAATGAGGAGGTTCTGTGCAGAATCGAAGAGGAAAGGAATATGTGGCAAACGTTGACAAAGAGGAGAGACAGGATGATAGGGCATCTGTTAAGACATCACGGAATGACTTCCATGGTGCTAGAGGCAGCTGTAAAGTGCAAAAGCTGTAGAGTAAGATAGCAATTGCGATACATCCAGCAACATTTGCAACTCTGAAGTTTATTAGACTTAAAACATTCGTATCATCGTGCTTTCTTGACACCTCGCTACTTTCTCATTAATTTAGAGCGATTGCCATACAGATCATGCACGATAACTTTAACCAGACGGTGAAACAAATGGGTGTGCTGTAACTTGGTGAACAGAGGTCATGCTAATAATATATTACTTGTTCGTGAGAAAAGTGATAATTGTATATATAATCACTTCACATTATTCTTTATTACATGTCAGTCTTCAGTCGATGCTACACTTTTGTTCATTGTTTTAAGTGAAAGAAGAAGCAGGATTTCTGTGTGGTGTACAAATCTACGGCCAAGGGAAGTTCCAATCACTACCCGTGGCCTTCGCTGTAGGCAGCTCCGTCGAATCAGCCAGACGTCACTTGCAGCAAAGGGAACAGAGAGAACAAAGGAAGGTGAACAGCCGCAGGTAACAGCCGGCCACTCTGCCGATGTGCAGCCTCCCAGTCCGAAAGGGTCCGGTGGTGCCTGTGATTGAGGCACAAAGTGACCCCCACTCACGCTGGGGGCCAAAGCACTCGGAAGAGCGCTCCAGCATGGGTCTTAAGGTCTTGAAGCGCCGTTTCCAGTACAGTTTTCGGTGAGGGCTAATTTCCCTACAAATGACAAAATTTGAGCTAAGCCATCAGGAGTTTATAGCTTTTCTAATTATTAAAGCAAATGGTATAATTCAGAGTCTACTTTGGTGCCGCTTTCAAAGAGGATGTCTGTCGGGAAGCGAAAGATATTCTCTCCTCTAACAGAAACACCATAAAAAGTCCTTAAAGTATTAGGCTGTTTACTTCCATCATGGCTAGACCATTTAAAGTGGTTCTTCAAAGTAGAAATTTAAATATCTTTCCAACTGACTGTAATTAACTCTGCGTCAACCCAATGAAAAGTTACTAAAGAAGCCTAAATGAATCATCACTGTGAAATCTCACAAGTCTGATTACTAACGACCAGTATAAAAAATCATAGGAATTAAGTCTCAGAAAATGTTTTTGCATAAAGCCTGAAACTAACCATGGACAATGAGATACTTTTCCTGATATTAATAACGTACACTGACTTAACTTTGCGTCGTCATTCCATTTAGCAATCTATTTTCTGATGGCGTTGGTCGTACAGATTTCTGAATAACGTGGTAATCTGTTTAACAATGATGGCGCAAGTAATCTCAGAAGATGGAATCTATCAGGTAATTTCCAATAGATCTCCATAGATGGAAAAAGGGTGGCAGCTGTCCAATACGTGGGTGTAAGAAAACTCCCAAAAAGGATAATAGTATTTCTTGAAGGAATGGGGACCATGACTGCCGGATCCTACTATGCATCCATTTGGATCAATCCGTAGGATATCATAATGACGAATCTGTATTCCTCGAAACAAAAACATACATACTTTATAAACATTAATCAGAATATTTGCTGTAATGAGCAGTACATTTTCCTATAAGTATCGACTTAATTCTGATTATTATTGAGTCGTAATATTTCATGTAGCTTTACTCGATTCGAAAATTCAGTAACGGCGGCTGCCAAAAATGCATCTGTTACAAAAAAGAGTCTATGGATGATACATAGACTTACTCCTAAGAGTTCTCAGAAAAACTGAAAGTACATTGCATTAATAATTTTGAGAATTGTCCCTTCACGTAATAATACTCCGATGCGAAGAGCGCTGAACTCTGTCGCAGCCTTATTGTTATTTTTGGTGGTGTATGTTGATCCAACACTTTATTGTTGTTATCCACACTGCTAGCAAAACAAACTCTTCATTTAGTTGACAATAGAAATATTAATCAAATTGCGTGATATACTACAAACTCTAGGCAGGAATTCATTTCATTGCTATCAAATTTACAACCTGTTACTCTTCTGGCTTGAGTGCAACGAAGATTGATGACATGAACTTTATTTAGTAAATACATTTGGTAGAAAAACTTACCTTCAAATCTTTTAGTACCTGAGCAACATTTAACGAAGGACTACTATGTTCCACTAAGACGGAAGTACGGCCCTGTATTACTACACTCCCATTAAATGGTAACGCCAGGAAGGATAGCAACTAACGTAATTTTTCTCCGTGTTCTTATAAAATATAGTACAGAGAGGATACAGATTTCAGTTTGCAGATGATACGGGGGTATTCGCACTGCGAAGTTTAGTGCATAGTGCTGACATCTGTAACAACAGTTTGCCTAGCAATACCGAGGCATTTTCCATAACGTGCATTACCTACCCTTAAAAAGATAAATGAATAAAAATGTAATTCGTTAACTGATGTTGAATTATGTTAACAACTAGTTTTTAAAGAGGTACTGATATGTAAATATGGTGCAGAATCTGAAAATGACTTTTAGCACACGTAACGCAATACATTTTCAAGAACTTCTACTACCAGCTTTACGACCACCATAATGATTTTAAAAGATATTAATTTCAATAATTTATTTGACTTCTATTCTGAGAATACTTAATTTATGTGTTGAGTTCAACTGAAATGTTTAAAACATATGTGGAATCCGGTAGAAAAATTCATTAAAAATAAGACATATTTGTTTCAGAATTTTAAAATTCGGACTAACTGATTAGATTACAATAATTTCAAAAGATTGGCTTAGAGTGTCAATCTCCTCACACCAGCCGCAGTGGTACTGAAAGGGTTAATCTTGACGGCCAGCGAGTCGATTTGAGCTTGGATGACACAGGTACGTTGTTCCACGCTGCTTCAGCTCAGTGGTAACAGTTGAGCAATCGTAGTGGATTGCAAAAGTGGAGGTGACACTCTCTCGATAACTCCTGCTCATGTTTTTTCAGCAGGTTACAGCTCTAGAGAAAGTGGTGGCCAGGACAACAGTCGAGTGTCCTCTACATCGAGGTAGATCTATACAGCATTAACAACACGTAGTCTTGCGTTATCTTGTTGTCTCGGAGACATCGAGGTTTAGGCCATAACCACCTGCCTTAACTCTTCAGAAAGGTAACGTGTGCAATCCCATTTACCGACTATGGGAACCAGAGGTGATGGTATTGTATACTCGATGGGACCTTACAATACCACGTCAGGCCCCTAGGGGCCTATGATGATGACGAATACAGGCAGGTAATGTTCGTTTCCCTCGGAGTCTCCGCACACGTTTTGTTGCTCTACACAAATACAGCACTCGTCAGAAAAGACGACCCTCTGTTGCTCGCACCTCTATTGACTCGTCTCCTGCTACTACTTGAATAGAATAAAGTTGTTAATGAATCCGACAAATAGAATGATCAGCTATTAATCATTTGAAAAAGTTGTACACACATGGGTTTTGGATATCATGAACAGTGATAGAATTATTTTTTCCAAAATTTAAGCGATGAAAACATTGAAAGCATTAAACCGAAAATTAAGGTGCTGAAAACAAATACGTTTTGTTAGTAGTCAGGTGTTGACATAAGATGACCAGCTTCACCTTAGTCCACACATCGCTCGGTGCCTCCAGTTCAGATTCATACAACAAGCACACAGCCATATAACCACAAAGCCACAATAGAAATGAATTATCCGCATTGCGAGGTATCTTTTAAGGCCAATTTAAGCTTTAACTCACTAATCTTGAAAATAATTAACACGCGAGTACTTAAACAAGAATAAACACTGTAAATGATTAACCTCTTATAATAGTCTTACTACGTACAACCTTAAAAAGAAACGTGGAATTTAAAAAGATTAAGTTTGAAACGTCGTTCTTTAAAAAAGACACACAATTAACTTTTACAAGCAGGCTCACAACAATTGGGCCAAATGCTGATCCACGTTGAGCGCTGAGACCAATATGACAGTCAGTAATAAAAACTGCACAGTGTTACACGCGTGAAATGGAATTAAATCTTTGTAGTAAAGCCTCTCTCGAAGGACACGGGTTTTTGTGAATCCCACCCAGTACTGTTGTCACACGTAACAAAAGGTGCTGTTCAACGTTTTTCTTTCCACTCTTGTTCTCGGCTGCGTAGCAGATACCTGTAGCTCAGCATTCGGACACCAAAGTAGTAGAAACAGTAAATGAGCCGACTCTAATGATGCATACTCACGACCACAAAGACAGGAAGAAGCAGTATTTTTTCAAATGGAGTAGGCACGCTTTCCACAGTTAAGGAGTCTCATCCACAATATGAGGAACCGAACATCATTCCACTAGGAGCGGCCTTGGTTACCATGCCGAACAACAGGCAAACCGTGACTGGAGTGCATGGCTATGTCACCTCTTGTGGGAATTGGGAAACCTATCACTATGATAAGAAGTACAAGAAGTTTAACGAGTAGCAAGTATAAAAACTAATGCACACACACAGTTCCGCTCTTCCCCCGCCGCCTTAAAAGGAATAAAAGGTTTGGGGCAAATTTAATTAAGGTTGGTATGAAGTTCAGCATCCCGGTTGTTGGGCCCCCAGCTTACACTGACTCATAAGTGTACTTTTTTTCTAGACGTCTCCTTCCTGGACAAGAAAGTTCTTGGGATGTAACCTTGATGAAATCATATGAGACAACAATATGGAGGAGCATTTTCACTGAAATCTTTCAAATACCCGTATTACCTGCCCAAATGTTTTTTTTTCAAATCCACTTTACCGAATTTTAACAAGATTAGACCCCTCCTCCTGTCATACCTGGGAGTCACCCATTAGGACGAAAGACGAATATTGTTCATTGCTGCTTGCAGTTTTCTTTCATGATATTATGAACAATATACTTGGGATGAAAGTCATTTATCGACAACATATTGGATAAAGGTAAACTTAGAGGAGGTGACGGTACGTCATATAAATGGACATTTGGAGAAAGGGAACAGAAGTTTTTGCTATGAGACGTGTGAAACATAAATTATCTAAAGACTAAGTACGTCTGTGCGATGTGTAACAAATAGTCAGAAACGTAAGTTATTATTATCAAAACACAAATATCGATACAATTAACAAAACAATTTTTTGGTATAATCTCTGTGTAACATAGGCCATGGAGATAAGAGACAATGCTTTGATCGAAAGAGCTCTCCTGTTTTAATTTCGTCAAGAGGTAGGCCACCATTGTAGCGCTGGATAATATTTAATGTAGATTTGGTTGTATTTTAGTAATATTATATATATACTTATAACTGTTATTAGAAAGTGTGTATTATTGACTTAGTTTTCAGCTCTCATGAAAGGAAACCGTTAATTATAATTAACAAAACGTTTACAGAACTTCGTAGTGCAGCAAGCTTATCTCCCCTAGTACGATTTAGTCGGCCATTACGCTGACTGTATTATTTAACTAAATTTCGTGTCAAAATATTAAATGTAAACGCGACAGCGCTCTCAATTTTGATCTTTCTTTAATTTGAAAGTTAAAAGAGTAGTGATAGATTTCATTTACCAAAATTCACAGCACTGAATGAGTTCAGTATGTTTCACTTTGGCCGCCAAAGGCAGATGAGGTTCTCCCCAGTTTTGTCTTCCAAATAATGAATAAGAAATATTGAAAATCATTACATTCAATAAGCTCCGGAATATCTCAGTTAATGTTTGTGACATTTGGTACATAAATAATCAGTAGCCTCTGAGACCCATATTAATAATTAAAGTTTGCGTAAGAATACGCATATGTTCATTTCTAAATAGCAGTACTCACGCAAACCATTTACTAGAAGGTTATGAGTCGCGCGTTGTGTTTAAAAAATATTATATCGTGCGTGTTTTGGGGCGGTCGATGTCCGTACGAGTGTTATTACGGCATAAGTTAATTAAAAGTTTCATGTTAGTTCACAATATTTAAAACCGCCCCAACTAAAATCATAAAAAATTTAATTACAGAAATAAAAACATATAATTATCCCGTGATAAGTGTATCGCCACATCGATATACAGTTATGCCGTGATAAATGGGGCCCAAGAACGTGGGGCTCAAGTTTTTATGTACCAACGTTATACACGGAAATGTTCAGTACATAAAATTAAACGAAGTATAGTCGTATTTATCAAATTTTTAAAAAAATTATATATATATATATATATATATATATATATATATATATATATATATATGTATGTGTGTTTGTGTGTGTGTGTGTGTGTGTGTGTGGGTGGGTGTGGGTGTGGGTGTGTGATGTGTATGAGGCAAGAACTAGTACCATGTATGTATAATTATTCTTTGTACCCAATATAAAAAATTTCAATTTCACCTGTACGAGATTGAGGCAGTGAAGATTTATGGACCTGAAGCTGAATCAGTACATACAATTGTCAAGGCCGAGATATACTCAGCAACAAGCAATACTAATTGCTAAAGGTAAGGGTGTAACTGCATGTGCTTCTCGGCTGGAACCGAGAAGAGTAAGGAATCCTTGCTGACTATCTGTGCTGACTATCTTAACACAAAATTGTCATAAGTCTTTTGCCACAGTGACAGTTTGGTCGGATTTATTTACTATAACTAGTGAGTGAATCATTGTTAGAATTTGCTAGACAGTGAATATTATTTAAAATAGAGGCCACACCATCAGCTGTGTGGATATCAGATAAACTCGAGTGCAATTAAAGATAGGTTCACTTGCGTGTGTACTGACACCAAAACAATATTTCAGTGGAGATAGATTTTTTACAGTACACAAGAAGTATTTGAAAGGATTACGTCATAAAGAGAGTGTAAAAGGATAGGTGATAGCTTCTTTTGCAGTAATTAGTAAGATTCCATAATATTATTACAGTATTTTTGTGTATTTCTTGTGTGTGACGTTTGGGGGAAACAGATTTCTGTGTATATTTGTGTCCAGTCAGCGAGAGTAAATTTATGCAAACATGGTTAAGACACGAAAGAAAAACTAGTAGAGAGCGAGAATATGTCTGGGTATGATACAGATGATAATGAACAGGAATTTCCAGTACAGAATCCATTCGAAATGTCAGGCTCTCAAGTTCCTGGACAGGAAGTTTAGCAGCCTGTGACATATAACGTATCAGGCAACGCTGAGGATCAGGCCCAGACGAGCAGAGAAGTTCACTCAGCTGCTGGGACAGGGAAGAATGATGCTACGGCATCAACAGCTAATGTTGTGCAAGTACCTGCACCAACAGCTGATTTCTTGACTGTACTTATGGCACAATAATATCTAAGAGAGAAGCAACGTGAAGAGAAAGAAAGGCAAGAACGCCTTGAACGTGAAGAAAAAGAAAGGCAAGAGCGCGCGATTCGAGAGCGCGAGTTAATTGCACAAGTCAAAGATATTTTAGCTGTAGATTGAGCGGAACGTGAGGTAAAGGAAAGACAGGAACGCCTTGAACGCGAACGCAGGGAACAGGAGCGTGGCGCTCAGTTCCTGGCAAAAATGAATGAAATGCTTGAACAACGTGACAAGGCGCTAGTGTCATATTTGTCACAGGAGATCGATGTGGGAAAACAACAAGTTGAGAATTGGTTGATCAAAACAAAAGACATTCTGCAAAAGGTAGCACAATTAGACGAACGCGAAGATAAGTCAGAGAAGGGGCATAGCGACTTAGAAAATTATGTGAAAATATTGTTTACACTGAAGACGAAATTTCAACAAAGTTAGAACAAAAGATTGATGTCCTTGTCACGATCGCTAAGGCACGATTGGAGTTCGAGGCGCAATCATCGGCGTGCGCGTTGTAAGGAAACTTCAGTGTTGGAATATACCACTTAATATATCCGGATTAGAAAAATAAAAAACTGCGAGAGAATGCAACCTCTCTTGCCGATGAATTATACAGGTACTGCGCTCGCAAATGAGGCCAGAATGCTACGAATCGTAGCACAAGTAAAACATGAAGAATCTTTAATCAAACACCAGCAATTTCCAAAATTTAACGATGAAAAGAAAAGCACACATCCCGTGATTTTCGTAAAGAGTTTTAGAAACGTGTTACCTGTGTCATGGACTGAACATAAAAAATTCAGTTCGTAATTTCATTTATTACGGGAGACGCGGCACTGTGGGGGATGGAGATCGCGGAACAGTTTCCGACGTTCTCGGAATTTGAATGCAAATTCCTAACCAGGCACTTGTCTAGATCGGTACAGGAGAGGCTACATAAACAGGTGTATAACCCTGAACTCTTTAACCCTCGCTGTGGTAATCTAAGAAATTACTTTGAACGATATCCGAAGAAGACGAGATATTGGGATGACCCCATGCCCACGAGAGATGTTTTACGAATACTAAAAGGCAAATTACGAATAGCGAGTAGGGAAAAATTAGTGCACTTACCTGATATCGACATGGAGCTGTTCATGGCAACAATAGACTCTCTGGATTTATTACATGAGGATGCTCGGCAGAATGAGCAAGGGAACTCAAATAACCGTCAAGGTAATTATAAAGCAAGAAATCAGGGTAATGATAGCCCTCGTAAAAATGGTTATGGCAAAAATAACGAATATTCGCATGGAGAGAACCACTATAAGAAGGCGAACTCAGTGAATAATGGGCCGCCTGCGAATAACAGCTGGAGTAGCAATGGTTATAATGCGAACCAGTATGCCAGCATCAACCTGCCTCCACCCAAAAGGGGGGGAGGCAATTAGAAAGAGATGGAGTGAAGGGGGAGAAAACTCCAACTTCGTAAACAAAAATATGAGAACAAACAATGAGCAGTGGAAACGGACAGGGCCAGCAAATTGGCAGGCACAACAAGCCATGACAACAGGTCATGTGCCTGTCAGTAATATTAACGTTATTCGGATGCCATCGCCCCCACCTCAGCCGCCAAAGAGTCAGCCACATGTGTATGTCGCGCATGGTACATCGTAAACTGTGAATGACGCGGTGAGAATCACAGACGTGACTGACCAAGTATCGGCAGGGTGCGACAGACCGTCAAACTCTGGTCGACCACTGTAAGCCCTTCTCAGACGGTCGGCGAAGTTAAAGTGGGGGGCAGGCAGAATGTGGGTGTGCATTTACTCCGTAATAATGACGAATGCGATATGAAAGAAGAATTAACAGTTGATCCACGGAGGCTCGAGTCCTCCCTTGGGCATGGGTGTGTGTGTGTGTGTGTGTATGTGTGTGTGTGTGTGTGTGTGTGTGTATGTGTGTGTGTGTGTTTGTCCTTAGGATAATTTAGGTTAAGTAGAGTGTAAGTTTAGGGACTCATGAGCTTAGCAGTTAAGTCCCATAAGATTTCACACGCATTTGAACACTTTGATTTGTTGATCCGCGATCGGCGGAACAACAGACGGTAGAACACGTACAGGCTGCATTCAGAGCAAAAATAAATGGCGTAAAAGTGGCAGTAATACTTGATACAAGGGCGAGTGCCTCTTGCATAGGTGAGCAGTTATTTAAATGTATAGATCGTGTAAAGATGTTACACAGTTTGTCAGTGGAAAATTGTAAGGTCGTAGGTGCTCTACGGGGCAGAGTGCAAGTGATAAGGAATCAGGTGCAGGCTGAGATTGCCACGGAAGAAGAAGCCATATTATTCTCATTCCTTGTGGTTAAGAGTCTTACAGTGCATTGCATACTGGAACTTGATGCGCTGCGGGAAATCAAGACTATAATTGACCTCTGCCGGGCCAACTGCACTTTATCCTATCGCAACCGGCAAATTGACCTAACACGGACAAGGACTCTGAATGTGTATATAAATTACTGCCGGAATGTCTGAGTAACTGTAAATGGTCCAGATACATTGAATATAAATGGCTGTATCATTAATCCAAACAGTAATGCACAGGGACCAGATTAGGAGTGGGAAGCTGTCACTATCAAACAACAAACTGAAGAAAAAGTAGTCGAATCATCTTATTTAATCCTGTCACAACAAAGTGACTTAAGTCAAGTATTGAATCAATTTGTAAAAGTGTTCTCAGAGAAAACAGGAATCATTCAGGGATATAAATCGGATATGCAGATTAATACCCATCAAACAGTCTGTCGTGCTACATACTCATTGCCGTGCTCGAAAAGACCAACCGTGGGGAAAGAGATCCAAAGGAATATAGCTAGTAAAGATAGTAAAGATTTATTACTTGTATTTTTGATTTTTTGCATATGCTTATTATGTATTTGTATGAGTGAGTTGCTTGTGAATGAAGGTCATGCATTTAAATGTGAGCAATCAAACAAAGTATTAGTAAATGAATCCGTGTAGTGACACTGCACAGAAGTGGAAATAAGAGAGATGGACATTGTGCATGATTGTCGGAAACGCATACTAGCAGAGGATCATTGGCAGAATGCGAGAAATAGGATGATTTATACTATAAGTAGTATTATACCTGAAGGTTCTTGTTGTTGTGGTCTTCAGTCCTGAGTCTGGTTTGATGCAGCTCTCCATGCTACTCTATCCTGTGCAAGCTTATTCATCTCCCAGTACCAACTGCAACCTACATCCTTCTGCATCTACTTGGTGTATTCATCTCTTGGTCTCCCTCTACGATTTTTACCCTCCACGCTGCCCTCCAACACTGCATTGGTGAATCCTTGATACCTCAGAACATGTGCTACCAACCGATCCCTTCTTCTAGTCAAGTTGTGCCACAAACTTCTCTTCTCCCCAGTCCCATTCAACACCTCCTCATTAGTTATGTGATCTTCCCATCTAAGCGTCAGCGTTCTTCTGGAGCACCACATTTCAAAAGCTTCTACTCTCTTCTTCTCTAAGCTATTTATCGTCCATGTTTCACTTCCATACATGGCTAAACTCCATACAAATACTTTCAGAAACGACTTTCTGACACTTAAATCTATACTCGATGTTAACAAATTTCTCTTCTTCAGAAACGCTTTCCTTCCCATTGCCAGTCTACATTTTATATCCTCTCTACTTCGACCATCATCAGTTATTGTGCTCCCCAAGTAGCAAAACTCCTTTACTACTTTAAGTGTCTCATTTCTTAGCCTAATTCCCTCAGCATCACCTGATTTAATTCGACTACATTGTAAGAGGTCCATGATTAAAGAATTTGTTGCTAGCGCAGTGGAGCAGATGTAATTTAGATGGATTGCTCACGCACTGCCTGCGACATGTAAGCTATAAGAGAATCTGAGACCAAAGAGCAGTATTGACTGCAGTAGAAACTTGTGTAGCAGTAGGAGTAAGTTGTTGCTAGCGAGCAGTCTGGTGTATCGTGTTGGCTGGGCCGGTCGTGTGCAGCGATGGCAGAGCCTGAGCGTTGTAGGGTAAGGTAAAAGCAGCCTCGCACATATGTACATCAAGTCCCATGTAAAGGTTTTAAAAAAATCTGTTAATAAGAATCTTTCTCAATTTAAAGAATTGGCCATCCCGATTATTGAAAAGAAAAATCAGTTCTTTCCTTTTATATAAGATGAATCTATCGGTCAGCATTGCACTTAGCTGCGCCAGGAAAATTTCTTATAGGAGCAGATATATACGCGTTATCCGGCGATCTAATTAAGGTAAGATTTTTCAGTTTATTCAGAATGATGTATCAGGGCCATGACCCAGCATTTCTGACGTCCAAAATTTACCAGGTTAAATTAACAGTCAATTATTGAAAGGTTATAAGTGAGTCGCAATTTTATCGAGAGGTTTGTCACATTGTATTATTGATAGGTTACGCTAAATGTCAATGCTATACATATTTTCACTGCTGGGTAGTTACGCTAAATGAGAATATTATTCATATTATTTTATTTTGTTGGGAGGTTACGTAAATTATTTTGTGGGGAGGTTACACTTGTCGACAGGATCGTATTCTTGTGAATTTGTGAGAAATAGTCAGCTATATATCTGCTCTTATTTACTTAATATTAAAAGTAGTTTGCATCTGGCGCAACGCATTTACTAATTTGTCCCTCTTTCTTTCACAGATCATCGGCAATTTATTGCTCTTTGTTGTAATTGTATTTGTTCCATTTTGCTTTGTCTTTGTTTCATTTTGTGCTTAGCTTTGATCTGTGAAAATGCCGCAAAAAACTGCTAACAGTTCATCGCGATGTGCAATGAGTGAAAAAGCCGATTCGAATAATTTGACCGATCATACTTGCGACAGTCAGTGTAATATTGATAATCCTCTAATTACAGATAATCAGTGAATGCCTATCACTAGTAATGATTTTAATGCTAATAATGAGCAAAGAAGTTCAGTTGTGTTCTCTTTTAATTTAACAACAATTGATGACACGGCACGTTCCGTTACAATGAACGCTACCCAGTTTAACACACCTGATTTGCAAAATTTACACAGTGAACAGATAAATTTTTCTCACGAATATGAACAATGTAGTCCAAATACGTCAGATTTATTTGTTTCCGAGGTAGTGATCCACAGTGCAGGTCCAATTAGCAAACCTTTTTTGTGAATCAGACAATGACCAAATGGTTTCACAAAACGTGACAAATGCATATACACCATCACACAGTACAGAGAATAGAGTCGGTAATTTTGGCTTGGATCTAGTTGTAGTATTTTTGCTACAATTCAATGAAAAACAAGACGTCAATTTCAAACGACTCAATGAATCGAACATACAACTTAATGAAAATCTCTAACAGTCGAATGAACAACAAGACAACAATTTCAAACAACTTAGTGAACAGATTACAGCCGTTGCCGTGCAATGTCATGATACTAAAGAACAATTACGTGAGGAAATTAAGGCTTGTGCTAGGAAAAGTAGTGAAGAAATTAGATCTGTGGCACAAGAATTAAGTAATACACATGCAGCCACAACCAAATTACTTAGAGATGAAATTAGTGCAGTCGCTAAACAATGTTCTGAAAACGCAACACAGTTACTCGACGAGTTTAAATTAATGTCATCAGAACTTTCACGCACACTGGATGCGAAAGTAGACACGAAATTTGACCAACAGAATAGCCAAATTGACGAACGATTTAATGACCACCTACAAAGCAGTGAAACGCGCTGCCGTAAATTTATACAGGAACAGAATAAAGTAAAGAAACAAGTCATAGAAACAATTACGGCACAGAGGCAGGAAGATAAGCGTAAGTTATTTACAAAGCAAAAACATACGTAGACAACAACATTGCTACAATATCAGACGAAATCAAACAGTTGAACACTGAATTGCATGATGAAATCTCCGATCTTAAAACAAAAACAGACACACACACAGTAGACTTTCAGACAGTGACCAACAGACTTGAACAATTAGAATTAATACAGGATCCCGATGCCATTAAAGCAGACGTTATGAAATTGAACAAAACCACACGTAAAATCAAAAAACAAATTAATGCTTGTGACACTAAAAATGATGATCAGGTTAAAGCATTGACTGAAAAATTTGATGAATTGGCCAGTCGTATTGAGATTATCGAAAATAACAACGACACTAAATCAGACGATACGTCACCAATTTCGTTCAATCAAACACCCGAATTCCGAAACTTACAGCAGACAATCAGTGAGATAGGTTCGTCCACTAATACACTATGTACAAAATTGTCATCGTTACAGCAAGAAGTGACAGAGATGAAAAATGTTTCAGCCTCTAACAAGGGACAGCATACGCCACATTCCGAACATTCGTCACACTCGCACAGCCAGTATAATTTAGGACTTAGATTCCGAACCGTCACAGACAAACAGATTAGCATACAATACTGAACCTGTTCAGACATTCCCAGACGATAATTTTGCTTATGAGCACTTTCTATCTGTGAGAAAATTTAATGTATTTAAAAATGACGGAACACAGATTCACCCTTTGGATTGGATACAACAATTTGCTTTCCCATTTCCACCAGTTTGGCCTGTAATACAGAAACTAGAATTTGAATGGATACAACAATTTGCTTTTGAATTTTCACCGGCGTTTCCTGTAACGCAGAAACTAAAATTTATTTGCAACGCGTAAGAGACCTCAGGGGATTCAGTACACTTCCGTGAATATGTGCCGTAGCGTGCACAGGGCCCCGAGCCGTAGTAGTGCTATTTAATCTTTAGTTTTCTGCACTGCTGCCTTCTCTTTTACTATCCTTTACATCTATCGAAACAGCTCTTCAACTATCGATCTATCTAGGATTACGAATGTGTAAAGAAAACCTGATATGACAAATTTTACCGAAAGTGGCAGTTTTCTTTAGACACTCCCGAAGCGACGAGAACTACCAGCGTAATTTTAATTACAGACAAAATTTTAATCATCAGTACGTGTAAAATTATCAGCAATCGCAGACACATTTTGGCAACAAGAGAGGTTTTTACCCACAACAGCAACAAAACCAACCGGTTAGCATAAGTAACCAACAATATAATGTGCAAGGTCAACCAAGCTTTAATGTTTCGCCGCCTACAAGTATAGCGTCGGGTCCACCAAATAGTAACGCACCGCAACAAGGAAATCACTACGTAGAGAAAACCACCATTTCAACTCATATCGCAATGCGCCGTGTAGCAATGATTATTCTAACAGACGTAAAAGTAATGAGACAGTTTTCAGCGTAACAGTCGGTCTTAACAGCAGCAGAATCATCCGCGACGACAGATTATCATGAATGAACCAGACAGTCGGTATCATCACGAACCTAATACGCCAGGAAGAAATAACAGAACAGTACAAATAGTCGAGATGCCACAGCATCCTCCCGCAAATAACAGCACGTCAGAAAGAATTTGACTAGATACAGTACAGGTTGTATCTTCCAACAACGTAAGCACTACTTTTGACACGCAGGATGTTATTCACGAGAATGTTATTACTTCTGACGACATCCGAGCAGTATCTGGTAAAGGAGTAGATGTAAAATTACAGACACACTTATCATTTTGTATTGCAAGTCATACGTTCCACTCAAATTTTTGGATTGTTCCCTTTTTGACAATGGACGTTATTCTAGGTACGAATTTTTTGGTACAACACGACGCAGTTATTAACTTTCAAAATTCCTATTTAATGTTAAAGAATGAAAAAGTACAACTGGCATTAGAATTTCAGCACTCTTTATCTGCAGAAGAACAAACAATTAATCGGACAGAGGTCATTTCTGCATCACGTAACATAAACTGTCATTCCACATTGTTCACAGATACGTATGTTCACAACTACAATACACCAGGCGAAGCCGACTATGACATTTTACAAATGATTTCGGATAAGGTTGAACAGAGCAGCGCAAATACAGACGACGAACGTACGCAACTACGCAAAATTCTTTTACAGCAAGCTCCAGTTTTTGACAACATCCCTGGTACTATGTCTGGTTTTATGTATGAATTTCAAGTTAAACAGCGTGACACATTTAAAGCCAAACATTATCCTATTCCGTATATCTACAGAGAACAAGTTAACAACGAATTACAAGCTATGCTTGACCAAGGTATTATTGAACCGGCAGTTAGTCCGTGCATAAACCCGCTCCATATTGTTAAGAAAAAGGATGGATCACTTCGACTCGTACTTGATTCGCGTCATGTCAACGACATTATTATTAATGAAACAGATAGCCCTCGAACACTAAAAGAACTTCTACAGAAATTTAATGGTACTGCTGTTTATTCCACATTGGATTTGAAATCGGGATTTTGGCAAATTCAGCTCCATCCGAACTGCAGAAAGTACACAGCATTTCTCTGTTTTGGTGACTGTTATCAATTTTGCAAATTGCCGTTCGGTTTAACAATTTCTTCAGGAGCATTTATTCGCGGTTTGAATACTATACTTCCGACAGAATTAAAAGACAGAATCACAACGTATGTAGACGACATTCTTATTGCAGAAGCTAACTGGTCTGAACATAATCTGATACTTGAACAACGGTTGCAAACTTTTCGTGCACAAGGACTCACAGTTAATCTTAACAAATCGCACTTTGGCAGAATTTCCATAAAATTTCTTGGACATGTGATTTCAGCAGAAGGCATTGCGCCTGACACGGAAGAACTTGAAGCTTTACGTGACATTACTGTTCCAACGGCGAAGAAACAACTACGCAGCTTTCTGGGTTTAATTAACTTTTTCCGTAAATTTATTCATTACTCTGCTTTAGACACCCCTAGATTATGCCAACTGACGGGTAAAAACACTATTTGGTCCTGGGATAGCCAAGCGCAGTTTGAATTTGTCAATCTGAAACAAGCTTTGTTAAACGCACCACTTTTAGCACACCCAGATCTCACTAGAAATTTTTCCATTGCCACCGACAGTTCTAACACAGCTTTAGGCGTACACATTTTTCAGGAAATAGAAGAAGTCGGTAATACAGTAATTAAAAACATCGCCTTTGCAAGTCGCATATGTTACGCACTTTATGGAGCCAGGAAATGTTTTCTTATACTGAGACTGTTATTTTGCCAACATGGAGAAACGTATTCGACGAGTTTTAGCGTCATGTAAAATCTGCCGGAAAGTTAATCAGACACGACTTCACATATTCCTCCGTTACATCCCATTGTACCTGTTAAGTTGAGACACATGGCCGCTGTAGACATTTTTGGACCGATTCCCAGAACTAATAGAGGCTTTGGCTACATTTTTGTCGCTGTTGAACTCACTTCGAAATTTGTTACCTTCACTCCGTTGCGCAAAGCTACTGCTAAATCTATTTCGAATGCATTTGTAAAACATTTTTTATTTCATGTAGGGCATCTATTGAAAGTAATTTCCGACAATGGACCAGAATTTAGATCTGCGATATGGACACGTATGTTACGAGCTAGAGACATTTCTCCGATCTATATATCCAAGTACCACGCTTCTTCGAACCCTTGTGAACGAATGATGAAAGAAATTGGTAAACTGTGTAGAATGTACTGCCATAAAAGACATATTGATTGGGATACACACATACTCTCATTCTAGGATGTAATTAACGCCATACCAAATGAATCCACTATGCTATCTCCGACTGTTATATTGAAAAATGTTGAACCACCTAACAAAATTAAAGAATTAATATCCTTTGCTACATCTCGTCGACTACGCCACCATGAAATAATTGACAATGCGCTCAACAACATCGAACGTGCCGCAGAGCGCCGGAGAAGACAGCAAAAACAGGTATGTACACGCCGTGACTTTCACATAGGACAGAAGATATTAGTACGTACACACTATTTATCCAACAGAGGAAAGGGTAGATGCAGTAAATTTGAACTTCTATACGCAGGTCCATACAGAATTCGCAGCATTCCTCATCCCAATGTGGTACATGTTGAAACGTTGAGAGCCAGAAAAAGCAAAGGCAACCACAATGTCTCCAATATTAAACCCTTTATTGAATGAACATACTTTATGATTTATCACATTTTAATGCCTTTTCCGGTTATTGATATGAACACTTACTGATGATTATCATATTTTTTCCTGGCAAGTGCCCGGCAAGGTAAGGTTAGCAGGTCGCTTTTCTTGTCGTTATATATCAGACCGTGCACATTTTCGATTTTGTGTATGTATGATTGTTTTCCTATCGAAAGTAGAATTTTTGTCTGTATGCACTATGAAATGTTTAAGATGTAACAAACACCAGTTGACATTGACATTTTGCATTATGATATCTCAACATCTTAACTATTTTACATTTTTTGCTACTACATTATGATACTGTGTGTACATTTTTTGCACTTGAAAACTGGCTATGTTTTTAACCTAATATGTTTTCTGTCATGCTATGCTCTATGCTTAATTATTTTACTAGAAACAGGTTTTTATTTAATGGGTATATGAATTAAATGCAAGATATTAATCCATATTCATCATTTTTCAGAAAGCAATACCGTGTAAAAGAAATGAATTAAACAACCACAGTGGTTTACTATGAAATGGAAATTTTACCATCAGAATGAACGAAAGAAAATGCAATACTATGTCATGAAGAGGAAATGGATCAGAATTAACAAGCATTAACCAGAATATACTATACACATCGTATAATAGCAGTGTTGACTAATTATTTTTCTTTCAGAATACGAGGCGATTGATGCAAGTTGTCAGACAGAACTACAGATATTAATTTTAGTGATGATGTATGCTAGAAGTAAGAAACTCTATACTATAAATAGCTGTATGAAGTAAATGGTAATATTAATATGAATAATGAAGTGTCTATTTTTTTGCAGATGATAATAAATGATGATGAATAGTTATATTAAGAATATGGTAATATGAATAATGAAGTTTTTCTTTGCAGATGATGATAGTGATGAAGTTATGGTAATATGACTAATGAAGTTTTTCTTTGCAGATGATGATAATATTTACTGTTAGTTAAGAAATGCAGACGTAGTTATTTAAGTATTTGTTTGCAGTTCCTTTTCACAGTATGTCTTATGTCGCATAGTATAATGACTGAATGTTTTGGAAAAGACAGCTAGAGTACATACATATTAAATACACATTTCATTACCTGTTAATTCGAAGTTCACTATTTTTCAGCATAATATGCATTTCTTCTTTCAGCTCAATAATCCATTTTGTATTTTTTTCAGGAGAAGCTTTTCGTGACATAATACGCTATTAGTAGTTAGTTATTAAACCTGTTCTAGTACTTGCATTTTTTTTACCCAGTTGTGTCTATCATTTATGAATGTGATCGCATATACAGTATTTATTTCATAACCTTGCTACAGTTGACTCATGACGATTGACGTTAATAATACTTATTTCAGGCAATAAGTCAAAAGCAAGTATTTTCATGCCCCAGCAGTTAATTATCGATCCCTGTGCAATGCATTGCTAGAAAAAAAAATTAAAAAATTAAAAATAAAAAAATATTATGAGTCCCAACTACTACAGGTATACAACTAAATAATGCTACCAGTTTAATATATATTTTTAGTCTTAAATAAAATTCAAATTTTTCTGTGTATTGATTCCATTATGTCTATGTAGTATTGGACTACCGACCTTGAGTAATAGTTCCAATGTCTTACATTTTAAATATGTCTTATGTCACTTACATAATATCGTATATAAACACCAGTAACTTGATGCTATACTCAATAACTGCTGTTTTAAATGATGACTTGTGAATAACACTGAATAATGTTTTGTGACACTATATGAATACTTTGTAACTGGCCAATGAATGCTACTGATTACTGTAATATGATGACTTATGCATAAATGCTATGCCATTAATTAAGTCTTGCTTTGAATGATGACTTCTGAATAATGCAGAAAAATGTTCAGTAACTAACCAATGGGTGCCAATAATTATTCAAATCGGTTGATAGACTAGTGTAATTCTATGATGACTAGCCTAAGACTTAATGTGTCCTTCACCTTCTGACCTAATTACCAGCAATTACTGCAATATCCGTTTATCCTGTCCATCCTCATGATCACGGAGTACTATATTGGTTTTTGCACTAATTGCTGTAAGAATATGGATTCTACAAGAATATGGTGTTGACATATCAAGCTGTCCACCAGCTTGAGCGATGGATATGTTATTATGGTCTTACTGTTTGGTGTACCTAATGTACTACCAAAATGATAACACTGAATATTAATACAACATTTCAGTGTCTTGGCTACTCTGATAAATACTTCAGGGAAAAGAACTTCATATTGTCTCACTTGGTGTTGTGCTTCTGTAGAAAGATATGGACTTTCAGTGCAGCTACGTGCAACCTACTGTGCTACAACCATGATGCAATCCTTCCCATTCCTTTCCTAGTTTTTATAAAATGGTAAAGACTTATACAGTGCGTTTAAATTTTTGTAAAACGATAGAGACTTATACAGTGCGTGTGCACTTCATTTCATTTGTTAACAAGATCAGTTGTCCTACATATGCTCTACAGAGCGTGTCCACTCTATTTCACTCCTTGATATGTTTATTTGTTGTAAAAATGCTAAAGACTTATACAGTGAGTGTGCACTTTATTTCATTTCTGAATTTCTTTAAATACTTGTAAAATGCTAAAAAACTTTTATAGTGCGTGTGCACTTTATTTCATTTGTTAATGTATTCAGTTATGGAAATATGCTTAAGACTTCTACAGTGCGTGTGCACTTTATGTCATTTGTTAATATATTTTGTACTCATTGCGTATATACTTTGTCATTTCTGAATATGTTTTGTACTCAGTGCATGTGCACTCTATTTAATTTCTTAATATGTTCTGCACTTATCAATGATGTATATACTCTGTGACTGTAGACACAGTAACTAAATAGATTATAGGAAATTTATTGCTCATGGCAAGACCAATTGACTCACCATCTCAGCCAAATCTTTGACCCCCAGTGGAGCGTTATGTAAGAGGTCCATGATTAAAGAATTTGTTGCTAGCGCAGTCGAGCAGATGTAATTTCGATGGATTGCTCACAGGCTGCCTGCGACATGTAAGCTATAAGAGAATCTGAGACCAAAGAGCAGTATTGACTGCAGTAGGAACTTGCGTAGCAGTAGGAGTAAGTTGTTGCTAGTGAGTAGTCTGGTGTATCGTGTTGGCTGGGCCGATCGTGTGCAGCGATGGCGGTGCCTGAGCGTTGTAGGATAAGGTAAAAGCAGCCTCTCGCATATGTAGTATTGTTACATCAAGTCCAATGTAAAGGTTTTAAAAAAATCTGTTAATGATAATCTTTCTCATAAAAAGTAACTTTTGACATTCATCTCAATTTAAAGAATTCACCAATTTCTCCAATCCTTGGCCATCTCGATTATTGAAAAGAAAAATCAGTTCTATCCTTTTATATAAGACGAATCTAACGGCCAGCATTGCACTTAGCTGCACCAGGAAAATTTCTTATAGGAGCAGATATATACGCGTTATCCGGCGATCTAATTAAGGTACGATTTTTCAATTTATTCAGAATGATGTATCAGGGCCATGACGCAGCATTGCTGACGTCCAAAATTTACCAGGTTAAATTAATAGTCAATTATTGAAAGGTTATAAGTAAGTAGCAATTTTATTGAGAAGTTTGTCACACTGTATTATTGATAGGTTACGCTAAATGTCAATGCTATACATATTTTCACTGTTGGGTAGTTACGCTAAATGAGAATATTATTCAAATTATTTTATTTTGTTGGGAGGTTACGGAAATTATTTTGTGGGGAGGTTACAACATTCCATTATCCTCATCTTGCTTTTGTTGATGTTCATCTTATATCCTCCTTTAAAGACACTATCCATTCTGTTTAACTGCTCTTCCAAGTCCTTTGCTGCCTCTGACAGAATTACAATGTCATCGGCGAACCTCAAAGTTATTATTTCTTCTCCATGGATTTTAATACCTACTCTGAAACGTCCCCTTTGAAAAATTGTGCATTACTGTGCTTAAACTGGCACACAACAATTTTTAGCGCAACGCAATCTGACTTTCAAAAATCCCTACAAAACAATGGCCCTTACTAACATTTACCTATACCTTACACAAATCACTTACCTCACCAAAAATCTTCGTTACTCGAACTACTGCAATACAGCGAGCGCCACTACTGCCAGATAAATAAAAGATTCAACCTACTGAAGGCACTAACTACTGATAGTTAGCAAATGAAAGATTTTGATAGAGAACAAACAATGTATTTACCTTAATAGTCATAATATATATATAGCAGTTCATGACATCCAGTCTTACAAATTTCAAAACTCCGCCATCTCTCTCCCCACGTCCACCACTGCTGGCGGCTCACCTCCAACTGCGCAACGCTATGCGCTGTAACATCCAGCTGACCAACACTACAATGGCGAGTATTACAACAATGCCAACCAGCCACAGACTGTAAACAGCACACCCAGTGATTTTTCATACAGAGCGCTACGTGGCGTTACCAATAAAAAAACCTAGACAGCCTACTTGCATAGCCCCCATGCTTCCGACAAAAAATTTTACAAATTTTTTTGGGCAGTGGCCAACAATGATTTTATAAAATTTTTCATAATTAAAATAACAAAGATATCAAATGCACACACTTATCGAAACAATGTTGGGCTCCGGCAAACCAAGTAAAACAGTTACCTGTGGAGATCGGGCAAGGGGCCTAATTCCAGTGCCACCTTTTGGATCAAGGCACTGAAATCCGACAGAGACCAATAATTCTCACCTTTAGGTGTTGGCAATAAAAAATAGGAGATTTGTACAGTGAAATTCATGGATTATTCGCCCCATTAGTCAAAAGTTCATCTATGACGTGACATACACTCCGGGAAATGGAAAAAAGAACACATTGACACCGGGAAAGTGCGGGATGGGCTGCAATGTCAAAGGGTGCTTGGCAATTACAGGACATGCTTGGATCAAGGAACAGTCGGAATTATAGTTGTAAATTGTTGTAGTTGCGCTGGAAAAGTCCCTGAGCTTCAAGCGCTAATAGAAAGCACAGAAGCTGATATCGTTATAGGTACAGAAAGCTGGCTAAAGCCTGAAATAAGTTCTGCAGAAATTTTTACGAAGTCTCAGACGGTGTTCAGGACAGATAGATTAGGCAGAATTGGTGGTGGAGTGTTTGTGTCTGTCAGTAGTGGTTTATCTTGTAGTGAAGTCGAAGTAGATACTCCGTGCGAATTGGTGTGGGTGGAGGTTATACTTAACGGCCGAATTAAGTTAATAATTGGCTCCTTCTACCGACCCCCAGACTCCGATGATACAGTTGCGGAACAGTTCAGAGAAAGTTTGAGTCTCGTAACAAATAAATACCCCACTCATATGGTTATAGTTGGTGGGGACTTCAACCTACCCTCGGTATGTTGGCAAAAATACTTGTTCAAAACCGGTGGTAGACAAAAAACGTCTTCCGAGATTGTCCTAAATGCATTCACCGAAAATTATTTCGAGCAGTTAGTCCACGAACCCACGCGAATTGTAAATGGTTGCGAAAACACACTTGACCTCTTGGCCACAAACAATCCAGAGCTGATAGAGAGCATCATGACTGATACAGGGATTAGTGATCACAAGGTCATTGTAGCTAGGCTCAATACCATTTCTTCCAAATCCTACAGAAACAAACGCAAAATAATTTTATTTAAAAAAGCGGATAAAGTGCCACTAGAAGCCTTCCTAAAAGACAATTTCCATTCCTTCCGAACTGACTATGCGAATGTAGACGAGATGTGGCTCAAATTCAAAGATATAGTAGCAACAGCAATTGAGAGATTCATACCTCATAAATTGGTAAGAGATGGAACGGATCCCCCGTAGTACACAAAAAAGGTCCGAACGCTGTTGCAGAGGCAACGGAAAAAGCATGCGAAGTTCAGAAGAACGCGAAATCCCGAAGATGGGCTAAAATTTACAGACGCGCGAAATTTGGCACGTACTTCGATGCGAGATGCCTTTAATAGGTTCCACAACGAAACATTGTCTCGAAATTTGGTAGAAAATCCGAAGAAATTCTGGTCGTATGTAAAGTACACAAGCGGCAAGACGCAGACAATACCTTGGCTGCGCAGTGCCGATGGTACTGTTATCGACGACTGTGCCGCTAAAGCGGAGTTATTGAACGCAGTTTTCCGAAATTCCTTCACCAGTGAAGACGAATGGAATATTCCAGAATTTGAAACACGAACATCTGCTAGCATGAGTTTCTTAGAAGTAGATACCTTAGGGGTTGCGAAGCAACTCAAATCGCTTGATACGGGCAAGTCTTCATGTCCAGATTGTATACCGATTAGGTTCCTTTCAGATTACGCTGATACTATAGCTCCCTACTTAGCACTCATATACAACCGCTCGCTCAACGATAGATCTGTACCTACAGATTGGAA
The DNA here is from genome assembly GCF_023897955.1 of Schistocerca gregaria. Taxonomy (NCBI): domain Eukaryota; kingdom Metazoa; phylum Arthropoda; class Insecta; order Orthoptera; family Acrididae; genus Schistocerca; species Schistocerca gregaria. The sequence goes on along the minus strand of NC_064921.1, from coordinate 484,160,364 downwards.
AATTGCGCAGGTCGCACCAGTGTTCAAGAAGGATAGTAGGAGTAATCCATTTAACTACAGACCTATATCATTGACGTCGGTTTGCAGTGGGGTTTTGGAGCATATACTATATTCAAACGTTATGAATCACCTCAAAGGAAACGATCTATTGACACGTAATCAGCATGGCTTCAGAAAACATCGCTCTTGTGCAACGCAGCTTGCTCTTTATTCTCACGAAGTAATGGCCGCTATCGACAGGGGATCTCAAGTTGATTCCGTATTTCTAGATTTCCGGAAAGCTTTTGACACCGTTCCTCACAAGCGACTTCTAATCAAGCTGCGGAGCTATGGGGTATCGTCTCAGTTGGGCGACTGGATTCGTGATTTCCTGTCAGGAAGGTCGCAGTTCGTAGTAATAGACGGCAAAACATCGAGTAAAACTGAAGTGATATCAGGTGTTCCCCAGGGAAGCGTCCTGGGACCTCTACTGTTCCTGATCTATATAAATGACCTGGGTGACAATCTGAGCAGTTCTCTTAGACTGTTCGCAGATGATGCTGTAATTTACCGTTTAGTAAGGTCATCCGAAGACCAGTATCAGTTGCAAAGCGATTTAGAAAAGATTGCTGTATGGTGTGTCAGGTGGCAGTTGACGCTAAATAACGAAAAGTGTGAGATGATCCACATGAGTTCCAAAAGAAATCCGTTGGAATTCGATTACTCGATAAATAGTACAATTCTCAAGGCTGTCAATTCAACTAAGTACCTGGGTGTTAAAATTACGAACAACTTCAGTTGGAAGGACCACATAGATAATATTGTCGGGAAGGCGAGCCAAAGGTTGCGTTTCATTGGCAGGACACTTAGAAGATGCAACAAGTCCACTAAAGAGACAGCTTACACTACACTCGTTCGTCCTCTGTTAGAATATTGCTGCGCGGTGTGGGATCCTTACCAGGTGGGATTGACGGAGGACATCGAAAGGGTGCAAAAAAGGGCAGCTCGTTTTGTATTATCGCGTTATAGGGGAGAGAGTGTGGCAGATATGATACACGAGTTGGGATGGAAGTCATTACAGCATAGACGTTTTTCGTCGCGGCGAGACCTTTTTACGAAATTTCAGTCACCAACTTTCTCTTCCGAATGCGAAAATATTTTGTTGAGCCCAACCTACATAGGTAGGAATTATCATCAAAATAAAATAAGAGAAATCAGAGCTCGAACAGAAAGGTTTAGGTGTTCGTTTTTCCCGCTCGCTGTTCGGGAGTGGAATAGTAGAGAGATAGTATGATTGTGGTTCGATGAACCCTCTGCCAAGCACTTAAATGTGAATTGCAGAGTAGTCATGTAGATGTAAGCACGAAACAGTCAGGCCTAGTGTACCGCACATAGAGAATTACATTAGCCAAGTAACGTATTACAGTCACCTCTGGGAAATGTTTCATGTTTCATGTTTCATGACTTATATTATGAATAAATTTCACCCTCTCTGTGCCTCAAGTACTCAGAGAACTGATTATCTTATAGGTAATGTAAGTAGCGCTCTGTATGAAAATCACTGGCTGTGCTGTGTGCAGTCAGTGGCTGGTTGGCATTGTTGTAATACTCCCCATTGTAGTGTTGGACAGCTGATGTTAACAGCGCGTAGCGTTGCGCAGTTGGAGGTGAGCCGCCAGCAGTGGTGGTCGTGGGGAGAGGCATGGCGGAGTTTTGTAGTGTGTAAGACTGGATGTCATGAACTGCTATATATATTATGACTATTAAGGTAAATACATTGTTTGTTCTCTATAAAAATCTTTTATTTGCTGACTATGCCTCTCAGTAGTTAGTGCTTCAGTAGTTTGAATATTTTAGTTAGCTGGCAGTAGTGGCGCTCGCTGTATTGCAGTAATTCGAGTAACCACGATTTTTGTGAGGTAAGCGATTTGTAAAACGTATAGGTTAATGTTAGTCAGGGTCATTTTTTTGTAGAGATTTTTGAAAGTCAGATTGCGTTGCGCTAAAAATATTGTGTGTAAATTTAAGCACAGTCGTGTTTCAGTAACTATACATGTAATCTGTTTGATCGTGATAATCTTTGTAATTGTAGAATAAAGGCTTTCACGACCGGGTGACATGGCTGTTGATATACTTTTCGGGATGTAAGGTCGTGGTCCAAGAACTTTTGTGCGGAGCAGCGCCTCTGAGGAAGTCCAGCGCAGTCCTGGACGGAACATAAGGAGCAGAAAAGTACTTGGACCACGACCTCACATCCCGAAAAGTGTATCAACAGCAATCTGTGTAATGTTTTGTAGATTTGTGAAATGTACGTATGTGCCTATAACTGCCTTGACATGTCTCCTCGAATGTGTTGCAGTTTAACAATGCGAATTTGTTGTCCTGGCAGTTCACATGTAATAAGAAATATTGAAAGTAATAACTTAAATCCTGTCGCTTAGCATTAACCAGTGAGTTCATTAAGACATAACCAGCTTCTAAATATCCCGAAACTTTACTCTTGTCTGAAGTATCCATATGTGAAACCACGCAGTGTGACATCTTATTTTAGATTTCCTAGTGACAATGAATTTCCTGATAAAGTAACGGTATATTTAAAGGGGGTTTAACGTAAGTTGAACGACAGCAAGACGGAAACTACAACACTTAAAACAGATCTCATGCTGCTGCTCGTTCTATGTGTATGCGCTCCACACTGTGAAGGTTGAATTCGTGTAATGCAAACGTCCTTGCACTCTGTTTCCTACATCATCTCAAATTGGTTGAAATGGCTCTAAGCACTATGGGACTTGACATCTGAAGTCATCAGTCCCCTAGAACTTGGAACTACTTAAACCTAACTAACCTAAGGACATCACATACATCCATGCCCGAGGCAGGATTCGAATCTGCGACTGTAGCAGACGTGCGGTTCCGGACTGAAGCGCCTAGAACCGCTCGGCCACCGCGACCGGCCCCTACATCACCTATTGAACTGAAAATACGAGGGTTGAGACTTCAATAGTGGCACCTGTTTATTTACAGCTCATACAAAAATAGATACGTGTTTCAAAGTTTTACTGACCTTCAAAGTAGTCACCAGCATTGTGTACAGCCCGTTGTCAGCGATGTGGAAGTCGTAGGATTGTCCAACGAATTTGTAATGCTGTTCATTTTTGAAACACAACCTACGACGAGCTTAGAGACAGAAGTGATGACACTTTCTACAGGACCTGACCATTATTTTGCACGACGTTGCTCAAGCACGTACAGTGCAAGCTGTTATTGTTTATTTAACTCACGGGGCTGATATGTGCAGTACCACCTACTGCACTCCCCTGACTTAAGCCCTGGTGAGTTCAGCTCGGTTTCTAAACTGAAGGAAACACTTCACGGCGTTTGCTCCAGAACTGATACAAATTCGTCGGCTAACGGACCGTGCCGCTCAAGCTCTCAACACAATTGGCACTGCTAAGAGTATCCTACGACTTCCATATCGCTGGCGGCGGGTTATACACAATGCTGGTGAGTACTTCGAAGGTCAGGAAAAGTTTTAAACACGTATCTATTTAGTATGAGATGTAAATAAATAGTTGCGACTATTAAAGTCCCAGACCTCGTATTTGATATAGGGTAATGGTAAAATACTGACGAAATAAGACACTGCCATTACTGTTGAAGAGCGTTCATTTTGCCTTTGCCTGAATCGTATTGAAGGCGAAGCGTAGTTTATTAGAGAAAGTAATTCTTACCTAAACACATCTAAAAACTTGAATAGCAATCAGAGGAGTGAAACATAAGATCGTAGTTCTACAAAATTAAAATTTTAAAGCCTTCCGGTGTGGCCGGGCGGTTGTAGGCGCTTCAGTTTGGAACCGCGTGACCGCTATGGTCGCAGGTTCGAATCCTGCCTCGGGCATGGATGTGTGTGATGTCCTTAGGTTAATTAGGTTTAAGTAGTTCTAAGTTCTAGGGGACTGATGACCTCAGAAGTCAAGTCCCATAATTCTCAGAACCATTTCAAACATTTTTAAAATTTTAAAAATAATTTCTTACAAATCTTACTTTTTATTATTATGGCGTCAGAGATTTTCTTATTACGTGCGCTTCTTTAGAGTTTTACCGAATGTAGATACATTAAACTCATGATATCGCTACTTCTCCTCCCTGCCTTCTCCCCACACTCTCAATCCCTCTCGCTGCACTTTTTGCCCTCCCCCTCTTGAACCTTCTCCCTCGTCACCTCTAGCTTCATCCAGCAGTAACCAGTTTAAAAGACACGATCTGTTGCTGACGCAGCTACATAGGTAAGGTCTACATTTATGGACAATACCTTTCTACTTTTCGTAAGATAACACGTTACACATTTAGTTTCACCTTGCTTTTAGGTATTGAAGATTATCCAGGGAGATCTCACAAAAAAAATGTGCAACTATGACTGAAAAATAAACGATATGTTAGAACTGTTTTAAGTGTCAGTGTAGTTGCTTCTCTCTCGAGACGAAAACTCGGATGTAGTGAAAAATTAGTTCGCAGGAATTCCATTTTGCATTAATAGTGAATATATAGTGTTTGATTTTTCAGAAAATGAATGCTAAATATTTTATTTCAGTTCAAATGTCTTTCAATGGACCTCCTTCCACAGCACCGTATATTTATAAAAGACAAGGAAAATCAGCCTACATTTATATTAACACCTACAAAATTATTTAATGAGTGAGAATGAAATGTGTTGAACAACTTTCTGTCTCGGGTGATTGAACAGAAATTGGAAACCATTTACCACCTGCTCTAAGATGATTATGTACGCAGACAAAGAACAAATATTGCCCGTCTTGAATACGGCCGCAAACAATCGCACGTAAATATTGCGAACTGCCAAAAATGTACAATTAATTAAGGAAAGGCAGCGTAAGAAGCAAACATCTGACCACATACCAGAGCGATATCGTTTCAAGTGCCCGTTTCTTTACAACAGGACAAGATGTCTGCATTAAAAATAACTGGACACCGTAACGGCAACTAACGAAAGAGCGGAATGTGTTCACAGCGGCCAGCGGAAAAGCGGAGTGCGTCCGACAGCAGAGGAATTTCCTACCGACGCGCTTACGAATACGCGTGATCAAAGGCGTCTGAACACATACGACTTCAACGACAATTTTGTAACGACGTAATACACCAAAGAAGTAACACTAAGAATCCCGCGGATAGCCATCCCCTGCATACACATTACTGAGGTAAATAGGATTTTCCATCTGGAGATAAAGAATTAAAGTCCTTGATAAAAATCGTGGATTAAAAACAGTTCACAGATTCGTAGGTTCAGTACTGCCTTGAATGCTCTTACTTTTCTCTCCAACTTTATTTACTTATTACATATTTAATAATCTGTTACCTGATACTTTAAAGCAGGTCTGTACGTATTACAGTTTTCGTTTGTCATTTGTTTTCTTTCTTCGAACATTTGACAAGGAGTAAATGCTTTTTAAAAATAACAAATACTTGGAGGTTGAAATATAAATACAATTTTCTTGTTTAAGAAGAATGTGGAAAGATAATAGCATAGGGCAGACATATGTTAGTGCTATCAACGATTGTGACTGGTGGTGAATACCTCGGAGTGGTTTCTTGGAGCTGTTGAAAGCCAGTCACAACAAAAGAATTTAGCGTTAGTAGTAGAGAAACTGAATTACTAATTCTACGCATTAACATAAAGAACATAGCCATTTACAACATTAGATGATCTGTTAGGAAGATGGCCAGCACCTTGCACTTCAAATACTCTAGTAGTTGCTATCCTTCACTATTATTTGACTGATATGTACAGCATTATGTGTCTGATTCATTATTATAGGTGCCTTATTTATTGTTACATCTCATCGTGCTCCACCTCTCCATCCTCCACTGCTCCACCTCCCCATCCTCCACCTCCACCTCCACCTCCTGTTCCTCTTCAGTGTCAGTGTCATCGCTGTCGCCGTGGCTGTCGTTGACTAGAGATTGTAATTATGTTGCATGTAGACATGTCCGTTATGTCGTGTTCGTAGGTACTATTCTTGTGATGTTCATGAAATATGCCTGTTAATGCAGTTAATTGTACTCATTCTTCTTGGACTGGGTCTCGTGTGATGTCCTTAGGTTAGTTAGGTTTAAGTAGTTCTTAGTTCTAGGGGACTGATGACCATAGATGTTAAGACCCATAGTGCTCAGAGCCATTTGAACCATTCTTCTTGGTGTCTTATTGCTGTATATATGTATGTCTGTTTCTGTGTAGTCTGATGCTGTGTATGTCTATTGCTCGCATATTGCCCATAGAAGAAGACATTGTGTTCCGAAGAAATCTCCTCTATCCACATGCATGGTCGTGTAGGTCTCTGTCACAGACTCATGTGGCTTAAATGCATGGGATAAGACCTGTGTTCAGTTAAGAAGTGTACAATACCACAGCTTGGATAGATATGTTTCATTCTCCACCGGTGAACATGAACTGATCTTCCTGATGTCAGCTTGGATCAGTTTTTCAGTTCTTAATAACATTGAAATATGTTTTCGGAATTTTTTAACGTTAGACTCAAGGCGTCATCCTAGCCAAGACTCAGTGGTGCTAAACGATGTCCCACTGCCATAGTTAAGTTATATATACCTGTACTGAAACTAAAGATCTGATGGAATTACAACTTTCTTATCACATATGACTCTATCTTCGATGATGAAAGAAACTGAAGAAATAAATTTTAATTCATACCACTGTCGTGATTTGAATGCAGGTCCACTATTTAGTAGACAGATGTGCTAACTATTACACCACGGTATCAGTAGGGGTCAAGCCATTATAAGGACTGCCCTTGTCCAGATCCCTGCCTAACACAACCTAATGACGATTTATCAGGGGAAAATGGGGTGAAGTTTGTGCTTCGGAGAACATTGGAGTATGGCAGTTTGTGCAGCTGTGGTAGCCACAGTGCTACTTTTTTTTTTCTTTATTGTTATTTCACTCCCCAAAATTCTGTGTTCAGGCAGCGACACAATACGCCACTGTTCAGCCAAGAGTGTTACAGAAAAAACATAGTCCTATGATAAAAGAGTACACAACATATAATGGTACAAATTGGTGAATAAACAATAACAAAAACAGATGGGTATAAATGGTAGCGTTAAAAACAATTTAGACGAGAGCCACACACAGATGTGGAGACTGAGCACTGTTGAGTCGACACGAAAACCAAGAAACACCACAGTGGGAACACAAATGAATGATGTTGGCGACAATATTGGTGGTGATGGAACATAGCACAGAACATGACACTGGAAAAACAGTGACACCACAATTAAAAAATTTAAAAATCACTGCACCGAAGGGGACCTACCACTGGGAGAAGGTTAGGAGGAGGGGGGAAGAAAAGGGAGGGCGGAGAGAAGGTAGGGGGAAACCAGAAGGGGGGAGGAGGGGGACGGTGGTGGGGAGAAGGAAAGGAGCTGGATGCCTGGCGGGGGGGGGGGGGGGTGAACAGGAGAAAGATGGTGGTCGGCCGGCCGGGGAAAAGGAGGATGAAGGGAAGGGGGAGAGGCAGGGAGAGAGGGAGCCCTGAGGAGGGTGGAGAAGGAGGGATTAGATCTGGTAGGAGGGGTAGATGAAAGACATGAGGACATTATCCTGGAGGGGAGGTTGGCAGAAGCTACATTGGGCTAGGGTGTGGAGTATGAGGAGATGGAAACCAGGTGGGACACTGTGGTACAGGCGCGGCAGTGGGCTAGGGTGGGAGAGACACTGCTACAGTGATGTAATGGTTATAACATCTACCTAGTAATCAGATTACCTGGGTACAAGTCTAGATGGTAGCACAAATTTTTATTCTTCTAAGGTTATTGCTGCTCTGCGTGCAGCCGTTATGAAGTAGCACGACAAAGAAATCAGTGTTTCACAAAAGGCCTTTGCTGAGCAACCAGAAAACGCACGCGCATCCGGATTTGACAAGCGTTGCAGGCGCAGCCTGCGTGAGGCGCCGCTAATTGGCCAGATGGCTGCACCGCCGCCGAGGCGCGCTCAGCAGCAGCGACCGATCGCGGCCGGCCCCGTCGCCGATTATCCGCTCTGGCACAGGGGCGTTTACTTTCCATCAGGCAGCCGCCCGTCGCCCATGCAGAGTAAATACTCTAAATCACATCATGCGGCCACAAAGGGCGCGCCGCACCGGCTCCTATCAAAACAACACCGCGCGATACGGACACGGCCGGACGCCGCCGGAGGCGAGGGCGCCCGAGCGGCTTAACCTCCCTGTACCCCATCCCTTCCTCCATTTATTTCCGAAATTCGATTACCCTCGACGAAGACAGAAACTTTTTTACGCGCTTCGTTTCGAGCCAGAGGAAGATACGTGCAGCCGTTCACAACAACGATCTATTTAAATTACATAGTGCAGAGCACGCTCACCAATCCAATTGTTAAGATAATTGTCATTTATTGTTCCGTCTCAGCTGCACATTTTTAATTAATCACTTATTTCGTTCACTGTAGATCATCTTTAGATCTAAGTAGTGTCGTCAGCAACCCGTCTTGCGTACTCAGAACAACATAGCGCAGTTCTGTACTATTACATGTGCTTCTCAGTAGACAATGAGGATTGATGACGCAACTGCTTCGATCTGAAGATGATCCACAGTGCTCAAAACATGTAATCTAATAAAAACGTGCAACTCAGACATAACATTATATGAGAATTATCTATCTTATCTATACAACCACTGATGCAGTTACTTATATCTGAAGATGATTCAGAGTTATCAGAAGATGTAATATAATTAAAAATATGTGACTGAGATTGAAGAATAAATGAAAATAATTTGAATATCAAAATTTTCACTGTTACTATATCTCTTAAGATGATTATGTCGACTGAAGTTCCGTCTAATTTTCTTCGGTAACTGAGCAGGTTCATTTCAGTATACATACATCGAGGAAGGTAATTGTTTTACACATTTCATGCTATTTTACCTACTTCATACTAATTTAGCAATCTATTTCCCGTTTTTTAAAAAAATTCTAACTGGGACGCCGTTCTCCGGTAGCAAATAAAAATATTCGCAGTCCCGTTAGTGAAACCAAGCTACCCTCGGTAGCGAGGTAAACCTGATTACAACTATAACAAATCTTTCCCAAACTGATCTTGTCCGAATTACACTATGCAGATTTTCGGCTGTGAGTAGCTAACCTCTTCTGGAAAACGGAAACCAAATACAACTAGTGGTCAATCTATGGGCTGTGAACAATAAATTAGGGAATAATGGAAAGTACCACTGTTAACGAGCAATCTGTTCTGCTAGGCTAGCTGGGCTTGTAGCATTTTATTGCGTATAATCATCAACTATTTTACACGCCACAACGGATCAACATTTTGTAAGCTAGGCTATAGAACAACTGTCAGTTCTTGTTACCGTTGAATATAATATCTGCTGTACAACTACATATAACGGACATTTGGTGAAATATTTACGTATACAACTGACCATTTTCTTTCTGTAGTACCAGCATACTGCGAGATTATGATTTAGAATCAGGCTCGCTCTCGATGACAGATTTAACAGCACACTGTTCGGGTCTTGTTGACCAATAATACGAATTCATGGAATTGAGTGACTGTTGTTAATGACGATGTTTTTCAGTTCATGTTCTACTCGTTTATTTTATTTGAATGAACTCAAGATGGCTGCAGGACGCAATCGAAACTAGTCTCCACGTTTTAATTGTATTCTGCAATTTGCGGCCTAGACCATAAGAGTTTTTCATATTAAAAGTTTTATTCGATAAATTACGTTAAGGCTACTGTCTCCATCCTGACATGTATCCGTAATGTGTCTCTACCTACAGTCGATATAATGTACGAGGTATTATGTAGAACACAAATCATATCTCCAGTTATACCTCCTTTCATCACATTGGATTCGCTTAGGACTCGTTGTTCTCAGTGAGTGCGAAATGAGTATAATCAGGGACGAACAGACCGCGACACGATAGTGCACAATCCAGATTCACATCCATGACCTGGTTGCGTTTGCTCTAATCTTGCACGGTGAAGCAAAGCTGCTCGTAAATATTCAGTCCCTTGAGATTAACTTTCGTATGGGACATAGTTACCAGAATCGTAGCAAACACTTTTTGTTTATCTGTTCAAAACAGACCACACAGCGACCTTTCCTTACTAAAATCATTAGTTTGCCATGGAAACTGAATAGCCGTGGAACACGAAAAAATCACATGTAGCCCTGTTTATGATTATTTTCGAGGAACCGGTGGGACCTTCAATTGAGTGTTGCGCCAATTTACGTCAATATTTCCTAACATTGCCTTATTACCTAGAGAAAGAAAACTAAACAATTCATCCACCATATACTTGGATTCACTCGCACAAGGAGAGTACTTACAGGTACGGCTTTGTTTCTGTAAACAAGCCTCTACTTTATGACCTAGCTGCTGACAATATAAGCACCTGACGTTTTTGCAAAAATACGACTGACTCTCGTAAGCCATGAAGCAATGAGCGCAATATTTAACTTTGGAAGACTGATGTCCAACGGATCTTGAATTCCTCTCGTTTTTAGGGACGGAATTACTCTTAGACCTGTGCTGCATTTTAAGGTCTGGTTGACCATCACTGCTGAAAGATGTGTCGCCACCATGAAAGTCTGTTAAAAAAACCTCGCTTCCTGTACATTAGACAGCTTGATCCATTTGTTAACTCTTTTCAGAGGCATGAAAAAACCGATAAACAGTCTGCCAGCTTGGGGTTATTCAAGTGAATTAAGTCAATACGCAGTCACGCATCTGGAGCATGAACAGCAAGGAAATCGCTAACCATTGTATCAGCGTAAGGAAACTTACAGTCTTGTATTTCACAACTTAATTTATAATTCCGAATGAGACTAACGCTGCAACCTATTCCGCCAATGATTGTCCTGGTTTGTTACATATGCCATGAAATTTGTGGCCTTACTCTCAAAATATCGACGGGTACCTTATTGAATTCCCGAGTGGAGCGGTAAGGTTGATTTTCCCATTTACATAGTCATTTTCAAGAAGTGTCAAGATGTGGCCGTGAGAGCAGGCAACGTACTGAAGTCAAAGCCGCGAGTGCCGCTGTGGTGGAGCGGGTGGCCGGGATTGCTGCTGGAGTGTGGCCAGTCGCTGCACAGAGACGAACGAACCAGTTCTGGGCGGAACTGAGAGCACAAGCATCGAGACAGTGATGTGACGTGGCACTGCCAGACGGACGTCACTGCAGTCAGTGTAGCACAAAGCCGCTTCGTGGAGCGGTTGGTGTCTTTTTCCCGGCCTGACGGGTAGCTGTTGTAGTGGAGGCGGAGAAAGGGACTTCTGCAAGTCAAGAGCAGCACTATGTGAGTGCTTTTGGCAGCTAACGGTTTCATGCTGGAACTTTTATGACTGATACAGTACACTGTGTAGGAAGCCAGCAGTGTTTACTAGCCACAAATATACACTCCTGGAAATTGAAATAAGAACACCGTGAATTCATTGTCCCAGGAAGGGGAAACTTTATTGACACATTCCTGGGGTCAGATACATCACATGATCACACTGACAGAACCACAGGCACATAGACACAGGCAACAGAGCATGCACAATGTCGGCACTAGTACAGTGTATATCCACCTTTCGCATAAATGCAGGCTGCTATTCTTCCATGGAGACGATCGTAGAGATGCTGGGTGTAGTCCTGTGGAACGGCTTGCCATGCCATTTACACCTGGCGCCTCAGTTGGACAAGCGTTCGTGTTGGACGCACAGACCGCGTGAGACGACGCTTCATCCAGTCCCAAACATGCTCAATGGGGGACAGATCCGGAGATCTTGCTGGCCAGGGTAGTTGACGTTGGGTGGCACGGGATACATGCGGACGTGCATTGACCTGTTGGAACAGCAAGTTCACTTGCCGGTCTAGGAATGGTAGAACGATGGGTTCGATGACGGTTTGGATGTACCGTGCACCATTCAGTGTCCCCTCGACGATCACCAGAGGTGTACGGCCAGTGTAGGAGATCGGTCCCCACACCAAGATGCCGGGTGTTGGCCCTGTGTGCCTCGGTCGTATGCAGTCCTGATTGTGGCGCTCACCTGCACGGCGCCAAACACGCATACGACCATCATTGGCACCAAGGCAGAAGCGACTCTCATCGCTGAAGACGACATGTCTCCATTCGTCCCTCCATTCACGCCTGTCGCGACACCACTGAAGGCGGGCTGCACGATGTTGGGGCGTGAGCGGAAGACGGCCTAACGGTAGCGTAGCCCAGCTTCATGGAGACGGTTGCGAATGGTCCTCGCCGATACCCCAGGAGCAACAGTGTCCCTAATTTGCTGGGAAGTGGCGGTGCGGTCCCCTACGTCACTGCGTAGGATCCTACGGTCTTGGCGTGCATCCGTGCGTCGCTGCGGTCCGGTCCCAGGTCGACGGGCACGTGCACCTTCCGCCGACCACTGGCGACAACATCGATGTACTGTGGAGACCTCACGCCCCACGTGTTGAGCAATTCTGCGGTACGTCCACCCGGCCTCCCGCATGCCCACTATATGCCCTTGCTCGAAGTCCATCAACTGCACACACGGTTCACGTCCACGCTGTCGCGGCATGCTACCAGTGTTAAAGACTGCGATGGAGCTCCGTATGCCACGCAAACTGGCTGACACTGACGGCGGCGGTGCACAAATGCTGCGCAGCTAGCGCCATTCGACGGCCAACACCGCGGTCCCTGGTGTGTCCGCTGTGCCGTGCGTGTGATCATTGCTTGTACAGCCCTCTCGCAGTGTCCGGAGCAAGTATGGTGGGTCTGACACACCGGTGTCAATGTGTTCTTTTTTCCATTTCCAGGAATGTAATATATCAGTTAGGTTCCTTCCACAGTATTCTGATGCAGGAGTCCCATACTGAATCATATACAAACGATCCCTCGAGGAAAGATCCGTAGCCAAAGACTGGAAGGTTGCACAGGTCACATCAATATTCAACAAAGGCAATAGGAGTAGGCCACTAGATTATAGGCTCATAATATTAACGTCGATATACAGAAGGATTCTGGAACATATATTGTGCTCGAACGTTATGAATTACCTCAAAGAGAACGGCCTATTAACAAATAAACAACACTGATTTACAAAACATCGTTCTTGTGAAACAGAGCTAGATCTTTACTCAAACGAAGTGTTCATTGCTCTCGATAAGGGATTTGAAACTGACTCCGTATTTCTAGATTTCAAGAAGGCTTGTGACACCGTGCCACATAAGCGACTTGTAATCAAATGGCGTTGTTGTGGAATATTGTCTCGGTTATGTGACTGGACTCGTGACTTTCTTTCAGAGATGTCACAGTTCGTAGTAACTGAGGAGAAGTCATTGGGTGATTTTTAGCGATCCCCGATGTAGTGTTTAGGGCACGTTGTGAACAGCCGACTTAGGTTGTCTGTAGATGATGCTGTCGTTTATCGTCTAACAAACTCATCAGAAGATCAAAACATTTGCAAAACGATTTAGAAAACATATATGTATTTTACGAAACATTGGTAATTGATGCTAAGTAATGAAAAGTGCGAGTTCATCCAAGTGAGTGCTATAAGTAAACAGTTAAACTAAATCAACTCTAAATACCATGCATTTTAACTAAATGTCCAGGAATTACCGTTACGAACAACTTAAACTGAAAAGGACACACAGAAAATGCTGTGGGGATGGTTAACCAAAAACTGCGTTTTAATGACAGAACACATAGAAGATGCAACTGATCTACTAAAAAGACTGCCTACACCACTCTTGTCCATCCTCTTGTTGAGTACTGCTGCGCGGTGTGTGATCCATACTAGATAGGATAAACAGAGTACACAGAGAAATTACAAAGAAGGGCACCACGTCCTGTTTTATCAAGAAAAGGAGGACACAGCGTTACTGACCTGATACAGGATTTGGGGTGGAAATAATTTTAAAAAAAAGGTGTTTTTCGTTGCACCAGGACGCTTTCAAGAAAGTCCCATCTCCAATTCCCTCTTTTGAATGTGAAGATATTTTGTTGACGTTGAACTCTGTAGGGAGAAAGGATTACAATAAAATAAGGCATATCACAGCTCGCACGGAAATATGGAGGTGCTCCTTTTTTGCGCGTGCTATTCTAGTGTGAAATAATAGAGAATTAGTGAAGGAGGTTCAATAAACCCTCTGCTAGGCACTTAAGTATGACCTGCAGAGTATACATGTAGATGTAGATTCCACTGGCAAAACTATTCCAGCAGCTTCAATAAGTTATGGGCAGGCCGGTGCAGGTGGCAGACATGCATCACAACTTCGTGGGTAGTGCCGTCAGAGTTACTAGGTTGGCGCTCTTGAACTTTCAACTACAGGTGCAATTCTTGCATTCTCAATCTTACGCTTGCGTTAAAAGCAATAAGGAGTAGTTGTGGAATTGGATGAGTCATACTAAATGTTGGCAGGTTACAAATAGTAATCAACGACTTATTTCTTCAAAAATGGGTTTCTAGCAGCCTCGACCGCAATAAAACGGCTATTTCAATGGTTACCGGTTTCGTGACTATCCTCACGCCTCACATCCTCGGTGGTTGTGAATGAACTCCGTGTTGTAACCACAAGATCGTCAACTGCTGATGTTCGTGGAGTCATAACACATGTTCCGTTCACCGCCACCGCCTACCGTCAAGGTATGAGACTGAACATAGTCACTTACTGACCGAAATAAACGTTTTATTGTGGTCGAGACTGTTCGCAATTCATTTTAAAGCACTTTTAGCCAGACCGCTGTTTCTCAGCGAGAAATGTTCTCAAAAAAAGTAATGTGCAAGGTGCTCGAACCGACTGGAACATAGTGGTGGACCACATAGATAATATTGTCGGGAAGCCGAGCCAAAGGTTGCGTTTCATTGGCAGGACACTTAGAAGATGCAACAAGTCCACTAAAGAGACAGCTTACACTACACTCGTTCGTCCTCTGTTAGAATATTGCTGCGCGGTGTGGGATCCTTACCAGGTGGGATTGACGGAGGACATCGAAAGGGTGCAAAAAAGGGCAGCTCGTTTTGTATTATCGCGTTATAGGGGAGAGAGTGTGGCAGATATGATACACGAGTTGGGATGGAAGTCATTACAGCATAGACGTTTTTCGTCGCGGCGAGACCTTTTTACGAAATTTCAGTCACCAACTTTCTCTTCCGAATGCGAAAATATTTTGTTGAGCCCAACCTACATAGGTAGCAATGATCATCAAAATAAAATAAGAGAAATCAGAGCTCGAACAGAAAGGTTTAGGTGTTCGTTTTTCCCGCTCGCTGTTCGGGAGTGGAATAGTAGAGAGACAGTATGATTGTGGTTCGATGAACCCTCTGCCAAGCACTTAAATGTGAATTACAGAGTAGTCATGTAGATGTAGATGAGGGTGATATTAGGCCTCTTGATAATGCTGGGCCATTAGAGACGGAAGGTAAGGTGAGGTATTGCAGTTTTCTAGGATACCCCTCCCGTTTGCAGGAACGATTAACAATAAGGATTTGTTTGGTTGGTTAGTTGGTTGGTTGGTTTGGGGAAGGAGACCGAACTGCGTGCTCATCGGTCTCATCAGATTACGGAAGGATGGGGAAGGAAGTCGGCCGTGCCCTTTCAGAGGAGCCATCCGGGCATTTGCCTGGAGTGATTTTAGGGAAATCACGGAAAACCTAAATAAGGATGGCCGGACGCGGGATTGAACCGTCGTCCTCCCGAATGAGAGTCCAGTTTCTAACCACTGCGCCACCTCGCTCGGTAATAAGGATTTCTCTACGTCGTATTGTGACGTGCTTGTACACTGATAAGCCAAAACATTATGAACAATGCCCAAAGAGACGGTGGATGCCGCCTAATATCGTTGCGGGAAAGTGACGCGTAAGTAAAAGTATGTAAGCGGAACAGATACGGCCGGGGGACCAACCTAAAGAAGATACGAACAGCAAATAGGGAACTCCATTGAGATAAGTGACTTTGGCAGAGGCCACCGTCGTGACCATCTATGGCAAGAGGTGGGACAGTGAAACTACCACTAGTCGCTAAATACTTGGACGTCCATTTCGCCTCGCAGAACGTAGGTTCGAAGGCTTGTCTGCTCTTTAATGTAATACAAATGGTGATGTGTGGCATCTCTGCTGAAAGAGGACAATGCTGGTGCACGCATAAGTGTTTAGGAGCACACCGTTGATCGAACACAGAGCCCCGTAGCAGACCACCCCTATGTGTTCTCACGTTGATCCAACGACATCATGAATTGCGAATGCCCTGGGAAAGGGACCATCTGAATTCGACCAGCGTTCAATGGAAATGTGTCGGCTCTACACTAGGTTGGCGCAGGAGAGGAATTTGTGACTAAGAGAGAAAGGAAAAAAAATGTCGATGGTTTCCACGAATGCCGTCATCGAGGTGAACGGCGGTTAGAAACGTGCAGCGGGCCACGGATGGAGGCTGATGGGATCAGTATTATGCTGTGGTAGAAATTCTCCTACGCTTGCGTGGGACTTGTGGTAGCAACAGACACGCTGACAGCTCCGAACCACCTGCATCCCTTCACGCTTGATGTCTTCCCCGACTGCGATGCCATCTTTCAGCAGTATGATTGTCCGCGTCTAGAAGCCAGTACCGCGCTACTGTGGTTTGAGAAGCATGATAGTGAACTCACATTGATGTCTAGGCGACAAATCTCTCCTGCTGTATATAGTGTGGAACCACTTTCGTCCCTATCGGGTGCCATCACCGCGCACGCAAATCAGCGGCCTCTTGTTTACCCAAATTACGTAAGCTGTGAGCAGACAAACTTTCACGAACCTACCAACAAACAGTAGTATCCCTGATACGAAGAAACACTGATGTTTTCGAACCAAAGACGGACAAACAAGCTATGAAACAGGAGCTCTTGCTGTTTTGACTCATCCGTGTGTAATATGGTATGGTTGACAGAACAGGAGAATGTGTTTGGGCTGTCGGACATGGAACATATACAGTCAGTGTGTCCTTGCGGTACGGGTAATTTGCAACTAGCTCAGAAAGGGCCATTGTGGAAGCGGATACTGTATCTAGAGTTCACCAACAGCTATGTAATTAAGTAGGTTCCTGTGTGGGCACATACGAGAATAAATGAACAGGTCAGTAAGGCTTTTAACTCGCATTTTGTATCCCGGCTACTGATTTTGAGGTTGTGGTTATCGAAGCAGACGGCATTAAAACAACACTGTGCTCACGATTAATGTCATATATACAGTGATTTAAAAGATCTAGCATATCAGAGTGGAGAGTTTTTGTTTGTTATTAAGGTACGAAATGTGATCCTGGGCGATGGCACACTTCCAGAGAGAATGCCCACAGTAAGTGAGGTAATAATAGTTGGAAGTGTTTCGAGAGTGCAGCGAGGTTGTCAGTTGTATCACTGCGCACTACAGATCAATGCCAGGTTTGCAGATCAGCAGCATAGAACCCCATTAGTCTGCAATAAAAGTAATAATGAATTAGTATGTGGACAATTAGATGTTGGTTACACAGTCACTGTGGTAAGTCATGAGTCGTTTTGCTCTCCTCTAGTATATGTGAGCTGACGAGTCTCAATTCGCATGACACCTCGTATGTAATCATCAGTTCTGCTGTGTGCAGATGTTACGTTCAAAGGCAAGAGTACAAAAATTTACTTGGAAACTAAAATGTATGGCATCAGAGCAGCTATCGATGGGACTTGTTCTCAGGAAGGATAGGATCACTTCAATTTCCAGTTCTGCAAAAAAGTAAATTCTCGATTTTCCTGCATTTGGATGAGGCGTTAGCGATGTTACACCAAACGGAAGGAGGAGATGCTGTGGTACAGTTAGATCATCTGTTACCCAGCCACGGTGAGCGAATGAAGGACAATGCAGCGAATTTAGTGATGTGATAAATGATTCGGATATGGCTGACCAACTTAATTATCAAAATGAGTTAACAGATAACGTACCAGTGAAGACATTTCCTTGACGGTTGTCCACTTTTCCCTTGAAAGAACTGAAAGGCATAGTCAGGGAGATGTTGCAACATGATACAATTTGTCCTTTCATATCATGTAATTCAACTCCTACATTTCTCGTGCCTAAACCTTCTGGCAAATTAACAGTGCTATTTGATTGCAGAGAATTTAATAAGAAGATAGTCTTCTGTTCCATTCCATTGCCTGATTGGCACACCAGTTTTCATTGGTTCGCAGGTGCTTTCTGTATTTATATCTGTGAATATTATTACATTCGATTAGCATAGCATTTGGAACATGGTAACAGCATATGGGACACCTGAATGAAGTCTTCATGCGCCTTAGAAAGGCAGGACTGACGGTTAAGCTAGTCCCTGACAAGTCGTTTCTTGGGCATATCGTGTCACCAGGAGAAACTGAAATTGAGCAAATTACGCAGAAAACTGTGTAAATTTCAGTGGGAGAAATTCCAAGAAGCTGCATTTGGGGGCTCCAAGGAGGCTGTGGCCAGTGTCCCTCTGTTGGCATTATCAGGCTTCAATGAGCGATTCACTAGGAAACTGATGCACCAATGGTTGGAGTGGCAGCAGTATTACTTGAGGAATACCAGGAAGTGAGAAAATGAATATCGCATGGTTCTAGAGATCTAACGACATTAGAATAGATGAACGCTTTGTGTGAACTTGAGGCTTTGGCAGTTACGTTCGCCTTGGAGAAATTGAGATTGCTTCTAGCGCATAGGACCTTCCTGTTAGAGACTGACAATCAGACACAAGATTGGATAATGGTGGAGTGAGACACGGGTCGAATTTCCAGATGAGCGACAGATATCTTAGCATTTTAGTTTGGTGTTAGGTATGTTAAGGGACACCACAGTGTTATTTCACATATGTTTCAGCGACAGAAGATCCGGAGGGAACAGAAGTTAGTGAGATGCGGCAGGATAAACAGGTTCAGGATGTGAGTTACATTTCTGGGGATTTTCGTGCACTGTGTAATGGTATTGCCACATATCAGGATGAAGCTGAGCCTTTGATGATAATTAATCACAAAATAGGAAAAGAAGAAATGATTGGGACATTCTTACTAAGAAACGGACGTCTCTGTTGTAATCCTAGACTTAGTAGTAGGCCCAGGAGAGCTGTACCTATGGAAGTCGTATCCATCGTTTTTTACCACCAGTCGCCTGTGGGGGACGCTTGGGGGGGGGGGGGTCTTTAAAACACGCAAGAGTCAGTATGGTCCAAGCATATAAGACCTGATATAAGCACGCACCAACAGGATACTAAGCATTTTGTGCTAGCTTCATAGTTGATTGATTACTCAATAAACAAGTTTTATATAGATTTTGTGAATCTGTTACTGAGATTTCGAGCAGGAAACAAGTCTGCGTGAATGCCTTTTCAGGTTTCTCTTGGTTGTTTCCCACTAGACTGGTGGCCACGCAGTGCGCAACATATTGCTTGAAGAGGGTTTTGGTACCTTTGGGCCTCGCCGACCATTAGTTTCTGCTATGGCATTTACCTCTGTATTCTTCAGAGAGTTCTTTTTCGGATTAGGAATGAGGTATTCTACCACTACAAATTATTATTCAAGTGGACTGTTTGCAGAGTTAACAGCAACCCAAACCCAGCCTTGAATCCTTATGATCACACTAGTCACAGTAAGTACATGAAGCTCTGGAATGGATCACGTACTCAGCTAGGCATGAAACCCATAACAACATCCGGCAATATTGATGTCTGTGATCAGAGCTAATTCTCTGTTGGCTAGTTTGTGGGTGACTAAGGATCTGTTTCTTGGCAAGATATATCCCCAGGAGATGAGATAGAGGTGGCGTAGAACCCGGAGTAATATTTTGAAGTGCGTAAGCAAGTCTTTCAGAGTTACACAAAGGGGAAATGTCAGAATCCATTTAGGGTGGGGGAGATTGCATACCTTGGAAGTTTTGGTGAGCTAAGCAGAACAGAGACTCCTGCCATTATTTAAGAGCCCTTTCGAGGTTGTTAGGTTTGTGAATCCTGTCACCATTTTTACAAGAATATGTCCGTAGCCAAGGAATGCAGGGTACACATCTCTCAGCTTAAACCAGCTTATGAATAGTGATTTGTTATTGTATATTTATTGCGTGTTTATTTCTTTAATGGAGTACATTTTTCTGTTTATTATATGGAGGCCTACTTAAGGATCTTTCCAAATGGTTCAAATTACTCTAAGCACTATGGGATTTAGAATCTGAGGTTATCAGTCCCGTAGAGCTAGAACTACTTAAATCTAACTGACCTAAGGACATCACACACATCCATGTCCGAGGCAGGATTTGAACCTGCGACCGTAGCAGCAGCGCGGGTGCGAACTGAAGCACCTAGAACCGCTCTACCACAGCGGACGGACAAGGACCTTTCCAGGTGACAGAAGTATTTTATATTGGTGAAAGTGTATTTCTGCAATAAACTACTTCTCTAGCCTATGCAGCTGGCCCAATGTTCCTTTCCTGATCAGTTTGCTGGATTGCGGTGATACACGCTTGATGTTCCCTTGCCATCACTTCTATTCCTCCAATCCCTCCCACATTTATTTACTGCGCAGCATTTGACTTTCTAATAGTAACATTAATGGACTGGCAAAGTATAATTAGTTTTCTGCGCCATGTGCAATATAGTACCGACAGATTATTCTCCTCAGCTAACTTAAGGTACTACAGAAAATTGGAAACAAAAAGAATGTCCAAAAATAAAATTTACAGATTACAGACTTCGGAATTAGAACAACCTCAATATTCATTAAATGGTTCAAGTGGCTCTGAGCACTATGGGGATTAACTGCTGTGGTCATCAGTCCCCTAGAACTTAGAACTGTTTAAACCCAACTAACCTAAGGACATCACACACATCCATGCCCGAGGCAGGATTCGAACCTGCGACCGCAGCGGTCGCGCGGTTCCAGACTGTAGCGCCTAGAACCGCTCTGCCACTCCAGCCAGCAATATTCATTAAAAACAATTACTGTACTGAAGTCAACACTGTGAGTCAGCAAAAGAAAAGAAAACTCACTGTACTGTATATCCTCGAAACTGGAAATATTTCGTCAGTGTTTTCCATTAAATTTTTGCTAAAGTATGTCCTCTTCAGTGGCTACCCGTGAGTGTCCTTCCTGGTTCCAAGGATCTGACTGACTGTGAGCGTAGCGTATGTTCGTCAATCTGTAAGAATAAGTCATAGTTGTATGGGCGTTTAGCAACACTGCTAGCCACAAATATTCAGAACAAGAGCTTGAGCAACGGGTTACTGCAACATTAACACAAACGTACACCCAATTCAGATAGTACACATATGAATTAGTCAAGATTGAGAACTAAGGTCCATAAACATTCACTTCCAGAATTAAGCAACTGCCCAGATACCAAGCCAGACACCACTTCGCTGGCCAACCTGTGGCAGTCCGTATCCTCATGGGCTGTTTACTTAGGGGCGATATGCTGAACCTATCTTCAGACTGTTGAGAACGTGACCTTTGGCCTGCGTAATCGATGCCAAATTCATAGCCGCCGAAGATAAACCGCTGTTTCGAGGAAACCTGATCCCCTGATTCGCGTGATCTCTGCTAAACTCACAGTGCTCCATGCCTAACTGCGTTGCAAATTATGGAGCCGCAGCGACAGGTACACTAAATCCGCTCCATTGGCAGCTTACTCGTTGGTTCAGCATGCGGGATGACGTCATCGGTGCCCACCGGGCGCAGGTGACCACCATTGGTGGCCTCTGGCGAAAACCGCCGAAGTTATAACTGCTCCTGGCATCGCCTCGATGTAGGCTTGCTGTTATGCCGAAACATCAGAAAAATTGATTATCCGAAGGGGTAGCAATATGAGAGACAACAGAAATAAAGCCAGGTAACGCCCATCTGCAAGTACCGGCAACGCCGTAGGATGCGTAATTTTTTGCAGGAAGTGTTGCTTTCTACCAGAGCTTCTGTGGTATTGTGTGTATACATGGTGTAATGGAGATAAGATATCGAGCACTCCATTGTTTTTTAAACCGCATTTCGTCTCATATAATTGCGTAGGCAAGGGCGTTGTAACCTTTTGTGAAGAGTATTGAAGTATGTAGTCTCATGTGGCAAAATTTACCTGAAAGATAGGATGAAGCATATGTTCTTGTACAATTTTGGTAAGCATTTTTGGAATACAGGGATCAATAGACTATTATATTTTACCTAAAGCTCAGTCTTGATCACAACACTTATGTCTCAATAACATAGGTGACCGGTTTCAATTATATTTATATATTCTTGTAGATTTTGTTTGGAGTGTTATCACGTATTATAGAAGTATTTTTACCAATCCCTGTTTTTTATTTGAGGTTCTAGAATTATACTTACGGTGAGTTATTAACTGAGGCATAGTTGCAGGTTGTGAGGGACGCTGTGTAACAGCTAAGAAACAATGTCATATTTAGTTCTCTTTATAGTTAAGAAAGTAGCAACGTTTCAAGCGTGATCGTTTTGACGTGAGCAATTTACCACATTGGAGAAGAACTACAGGATCATTAGAGACGAAGCATAAGTTACGATTCGCAGAGGTGAAAAGAGAAATCGCCTGTGCCGTTTCAAAACAGATCCCAGCATCTGCCTTAATCGATTTAAAGAAATGACAGAAAACGTAAATAAGATTGGGATACGAACCACCATGTATTGACTTAATAAAAAGTGTCTGATGCGAAGTCCCCTGTGAGTCCACAAAATGTAACCTCATGAATCTGGTGGTCCTAACGAAAAGTTTATGAAGCCATGTGTGAATCCACAAAGTATAATATTACGCATCTGACGGCGTGAAAAAGGATTCCTGTTAGGTACTGCATTCAAGGTGTGTGTGTCCATCGTAGTTGAAATGTGTTGAAAACAACTGAGACGCCTTGCAGTCACCCTATGTGCAAAACGAACAACTAAATTGCAATAAGTGTCGATGCTGCACGGGGTTGCCCGTCTCCTCTCTGCTGATTTCACTTGAAGCATGGCTGGAAAGCAGCCAACTAATCATTAGCTTTCTATCAGAGTGGAATCAAAAAACCGTCTGAGCTTCATCAAAACGCTTCAGTTAGTTTGATAGAATAAACTGTTAATTATTCAGAACTTTATTACGTTTATGTATTTATACTCAATGAACAAAAGAGAACCACCGTAAAAACATGCGCTGTTCTAATACAACTGAATTACAACTTACTATGATAACGTGGCGCCGAAAGTCTGTTTCAATAAAACAAGTATTAACTCTAATGTGACCCTACCCAAACTTCTCTTAAGATATTGAGCAACTATGATCTCGATATGATCATATACGTGACGCCCTCTATCATACGCACGAAGCATTTCAGAATTACCATGAAAGTGTGTAAATATGGCAGTGCGAGTAGACTCAAAAAGAAACCAGTAAAGTTAAAATCCAATACCAGACATAAATCAGTCAAGTTGTAGAGTTACAAAAATCTAAATATTTGGTCGTTATAAGCAAAAAATATATGATTTAGCAAGGGTGCAATGTGGCAGTTTCTTCAATTTTCCACTTTCAGCCTTTAGGTCTATGGAGAAGTTAAGATATTCTTACTGATTTTCGATCTGGAAACTTGTTTCTCGGAAAGAGAAGTGAAAACATGAAAAACCGCCGACGTCTGCAGCATGTCTGGAATCAAGAGATAAGGCAGCTTCTTCTCTACAAAGCTGCCAGGTTTCCACTTCGTCTCTCCATTGATTAGGGTGATATGCTAAGCTGTCAGTAACTCGCTAATAACATTGGTTGGGTTTCAGCTAGAACCGACATTGAATTTCCCATCGATAATAATCTGTGTTGAATTCTGTGAAGACATTTGGCGCTTTGTGTATTTTATATTTTGATCTTCGTAGTACTGAAAAACCAATGTGCTTACATTGTGTTATGAGTAAAATTTGTTCCCGCTGTGTGACATATGAATGAACTTAAAATATCCGTAGTTACGTGGATTTATTTATCACACGCGTTTCCCCAGCACCAATGGTTACGGTTTTGTGTAACGCTTCTTGCTCGTTTATACACTGAAGAGCCAAAGAAACTGGTAAACATGCCTAATGTCGTGTAGTGCTCCCGCGAGCACGCAGACGTGCCATAACACGACGTGCCATGGGCTCGACTAATGTCTGAAGTAGTGCTGGAGGGAATTAATACCAAGAGTCCCGCAGGGCAGTCCCATAAATCAGTAAGAGTAGGAGGGGCAGTGATGTCTTCTGAACAGCACGTTGCAATGCACTCCAGACATGATCAATAATGTTCATCTCTGGGGAGTTTGGTGGCCACCGGAAGTATTAAACTCAGAATAGTGTTCCTGGAGCTACTCTGTAGCAATTATTGACGTAAGGGGTGTCGCATTCTACTGCTGGAGTTGCCCATGGACATGGATGGATACAGGTGATCAGGCAGGATGCTTGCGTACGTGTAAGCTGTCAGAGTCGATCTAGTCGTATCAGGGTGCCGTATCTTTCCACCTGCACACGCCTAACACAACTACGGAGCCTCCACCAGCTTGAACTTTCCCCTGCTGTCCTGCAGGGTCCTTGGATTCATGAGGTTGTCTCCATACCCGTTCACGTCCATCCGGTCGCAACAATTTGAAACGAGACTCGTCCGACCAGGTAACATGTCTCCAGTCGTCAACGGTCCCATGTCGGTGTTGGCAGGCCCAGGCGAGGGGTAAAGCTTCGTGTCGTCCAGTCATAGAGCGTAATCGAGTGGGCCTTCGATAAGACCATATCGATGACGTTTTGTTGAATGGTTTGCACGCTGATACTTGTTGATCACCCTACACTGAAATCTGCAGCAATAGGCAGAAGAGTTACACTTCTGTCACGTTGAACGATTCTCTTCAGTCGTCGTTGGTCCCGTTCTTCTGGACGCAGCGATGTCGGAGATCTGATGTTTTACCAGATTCGTGATATTTACGGTACACTCGTGCAAAGGTCGTACGGGAAAACCCCCACTTCATCGCTACCTCGGAGATGCTGCGTCCCATAGGTGGTGCGCCGACTACAACACTACGTTCAAACTCACTCAAATCTTGATAACCTGCCATGGTAGCAGCAGTAATCGATCCAATAGCTGCTCCAGAAACTTGTTACGATTGCAACGGTCGTGTTCTGCCTATTTGCGTATCTCTGTATTTGAATACACGTACCTATACCAGTTTGTTTGGCGCTTCAGTGTATAATTCTTAGACAAGTAAGAGCCACTCCCCTGTGCTAGGTGTCTGTAGCTGTTAGTCTGAGTAGTTTGTGATGTTGACAATTTTTTCTTATCTTGCGAATATCTCGCGTGAATTGTTGCGTCACCGAGTTTTTCTTCCGTGTCTTATTTGCGTCACAGAAACTTCTTCTGTGTGTGCTCTCCGTCACAGCCGTCGCCGCCACTGTCGCCGACTTCATCGATCCATCACGCATCACACGCCATCTTGCTGTCGCCGCTGCCGTCGAAGCCGCCACCTCCATCTGTTTATCGCAGCCCAATCACCACTGACACGGCTGCTTCGATCCCTATCACATCGGAGACATTCTCATTGTCCCCAACTCCGCCAGAGCTCGTCACCATCGTTCCAGCACCGCTTCGGCGGCTCCTCAGCCCAGCCTACGCCAGTCGTGAGACTGATATCGTGGATCATCCCACAATAACTATTATCTTTACCTCTCTCTCTCCTGCTCCCAGACTGTATATGGAACATGTTTTTTAAGCCACCGCCGTACATCTATCCTCTCTTACCTACAGAATCCGCTCCAATCATAGCAGAAACACATGTATCTCTCTGTATCATGAGTTTCCCATATTGCTTAACTTTCAGCCACAATTCATCAGCCACGACATCCACCTCTGCTACAAGTGTAACAGCCTGCAGAGCTGCAGTTGCCTCATTAGAAGCATCACAGAGTGTCTATGGACGCTAGCACGGTAGCTCAATTGGTTCTGTCTGAGGGGTTAGATGCTCTCTGTAATAAAAATGTGAGTGAACGGTCAACTTTGTAACACGCACTCGCGGGGGGGGGGCCTTTAACTGTTTGCCACGCCCTGCCCACACCACGTACCTGATACTCCCGTGGCGGTCGTATTGCACTGCTGCTGGCTTGACTGAAATTATGTATCTAAATAAGCATTCGGGTTTAGGGAAGCCACTCAACATTAAATACAACACTGTCTTACGTCTGGTGTGAACAACCATATTCTGAGACGATAAGAAAATTGCAGGTTGCACTGTTTACATTCTAAGTCATAAGTGTTTAACCCAATTAACATTCTTGATGATTATCTATCCACAATATCACTTGGACGAGCGTACGCGTAACCGATTGCACGCGGGTGATTGTTGGTGTTGCGGAAGCCGAATGATCGAACGAAAGTTCTCACGGTCGGCACGCATACACAGATAATTGGCACCAGTCCTCCTTGACACTATTAATAATATAACACTGTTGATAAAGTTAAATTTTCAGTTCTCAGTTCTCACTTGTGCGAGCGTGCGCGTAACCGTCGCGGCACGGCTGATTGTTGATGATACGGATCGCGGTGGCCGAACGCACGTTCTCTCGCTCGCTACAATGGACTGGCACGTGAATGCTCTCTTTTGTGGTAAACTATATTGCTCATTGATATTATTCGTTCTGGAAGGCTGAACACGGAGCGGATGATTCATGCTGTACGGTACGACACACAACGAGCGGATACACAAAATACGTTATCGGCGGCTCTGCTCATATTTAATTACTTCTTTGCGCGGTTTTAAATGAATCCACTTCCATATCCCATTGCTTCACTGTAATAGCACTTGTAGCAACACTTGAACTTACATAATAATGCTTTTCACATTTAGAGCTACCAACAGTACAACAGCTTAGTCTCCTGTGCTCGAGTCAGCAAAAACCATGGCCACTCTTAACAAAGATAATCCGCAACCAAGTCAACGACATGAAAATTTCCTTACAACTTCAACGGGCGTCATCAGACGTCCGTTCGGAACTAATGCAGCGAACAATAAATAAGACCAAACAAAAAGAGGTGTACCGTCTGTGATTAGTAATCACAGTCGGACCGAAACCCGCCACCGCTTAAATTCTTAATAATCAGCATTGTCGGCCAAAGTCTTTTGGCATAAGAAGTCATCCTCATTCTGCCAACAGCCTTATCAAACGGGATGGAGGAGCAGACAGAGGTTGAGGGCACTCTCCTGTCCTTGGGGTGGGAAACTGCCCCTAAAGGCGAAAGAATCAGCAATGCCTAGGGATGGAGGAGGCCATTGGAAACCACAGCATTAGAGACAAATAACGTGTATCCACAGAACATGTGACCTATAAATGAAAAAGTCTCATGAAGATCTCTCCATTGGCAAAAGATTCCGGTACAGTCCCCATTAGGAACTCCGGGGGGGACTGCAAAAAGAGAGGCACCCATGGGAGAAAGATTGAATAACCAACGAAAGATTAAGGTTGTAAAGGGTGTGGAATGTCAGACGCTTGAAGCTAGAAAAATCTGTAAGGACTCTGTCTAGATATAGCAGGGATCAGTCAAGAGAAAGAGAGAGAAGAAAAGGATTTCTAGTCGGGAGGGTAAATGGTGATATCCACAGCAGCAAAAAATGGTGTAACGGGAGTAGGATTCGTTATGTACAGGAAGGTAGTGCAGAAAGTATGTTGCTGGCGACTGGATTCTTTTTGTTAGAATCGGCCGCAAACCAACAGACGATACATGTCGACGTCGCATAATGAAGATAAAGGGATAGATAAAGTATATGAGAATACTGAAAGTGTAATAGAGTACTTAAAGGCGGTAAAAAGCTAATAGTCACGGGGGACTGGAAAGAAGTTGCAGGTGAAGGACTAGAAGAAAAGGTTAGAGGAGAAAAGGGGTTTGGGATAAGGAATGACAGAGGAAAGGACTAATTGAATAATGTAACAAATTTCAGCCATTTATAGCGAATATTCTGTTCAAAAATCACTAGAGGATGAGGTATACTTGGAAAAGGCCGGGCAATACGGGAGGATTTCAGTTAGACGACATAATGGTCAGACAGAGATTCCGAAATCAGATACTGGATTGTATGGGGTACCCAGCAGCAGATATTGACTCAGATCACAATGTAGTAATGAGGAAGAGTAGGCTGAAGTTTAAGAGATTAGTCAGGAAGAATCAATACGCAAAGAACTGGAATACAGATGTAATAAGGAATGACGAGATACACTTGAAGTTCTCAAAGGTTATAGATACAGCAATAAGGAATAGCTCAGTAGGCAGAACATTTTAAGAGGAAGGGACATCTCTATAAAGGTCAATTATAGAAGTTGGAATGAACGAGTGTACAAAGAAGGTAACAGAAGAAATACTTCAGATGATCGATGAAAGAAGGAAGGACTAAATTGTTCAGGGAAATTCGAGAATCCAGAAATACGAGTCGCTCAGGGATGAAATAAATAGGAAGTGCAAGGAAGCTAAGACAAAATGGCTGCATTAAAATGTTAAGAAATCGAAAAAGAAATTATCGTTCGAAGGACTGAGCGAATAGAAAAGTCAAGATTACCTTCTGTGAAATGAAAAGCAAGGGTGGTAACATTAAGAGTGCAACGGGAATTCCACTGAATGCAGAGGAGTACACCGAAGGCCGCTATGAGGTGGAAGGTTTGTCTGATGTGATAGAAGCAAACATAGACGCCAAATTAGAAGGGATGTGGGAACCAGTATTAGAACCAGAATTTATGCGAGCTTTGGAGGACTTAAGATCAAATAAGGCAGAAGGGATAGATAACAATCCATCAGAATTTCTGAAATCATTGGGGTAAGTGGCAGCAAAACGACTATTCATGTTGGTGTGTAGAATGTATCAGTCTGGTGGTATAACATTTGACTGTCGGAGAAATATCATTCACACAATTCCGAAGATTGGAAGGCCTGACAAGTGTTAGAATTATCATATAATCAGCTTAATAGCCCATGCATCCAAGTTGCTGACAAGAATGATTTACAGAACAATGGAAAAGGGAACTGAGGATATGTTAGATAGCGATCAGTTTGTCTTTAGGAAAGGTTAAGGTGCCATAGAGCCAATTCTGACGTTGCAGTTGATAATGGATGCAAGGCTAAAGATCAATCAATACACGTTGATAGGATCTTCGACTTGAAATTAGCGTTCGATAACGTGAAATGCTGCAAGATGTACGAAATTCTCAGAGAAATGGGGGTAAGCTATAGGGAGAGACGGGTAATGGGCATGCGTATTCAAATACAGATATATGTAAACAGGCTGAATACGGCTTTGCTGTCAGTAAAGACTATTTAAGACAAGTGTCTGGAACAGTTCTTACATAGGTTACTGCTGCTACAATGGCAGGTTATCAAGATTTAAGTGTTTGAACGTGGTGTCATAGTCGGTGCACGAGCGATGGAACACAGCATCTCCGAGGTAGCGATGAAGTGAGGATATTCCCGTACGACCGTTTCTCGAGTGCACCGTGAATATCAGAAATTCCGTAAAACATCAAATCTCGAAAATCGCTGCGGCCGGAAATGGATCCTGCAAGAACGGGACCAAAGACGACTGTTTTGTATAGGCTGTCATGCCTGTTGAAACAGTGCTCTTGAAACATTCTGTAAGTTGGCTATCTTGGTTACTGATGATCCAGCTAATCAGGCCCCCACAATTTGCCCTCTTTGGAACTCTAGGTCTTTCATTGCACGTCGATCTCGAGCTCTGAATGCGAATGCGAAGTGCGTACTACTGGTAAACAACCTGCAGTGACGCCATTGTCCATACTGAACACGCACAGCCCAGCACGAGTCGTGACTTCCGTGCATTGTTGACCATGAAACACGAACATCCCAATACTACCACTGTTCACATAATTCTACCTATCCGCTGTATACTTGGAAAAGACCTGTAGAGCCGGTAAAATTCCCGCTGTATTACATTATGTCCAGAGATTCCGAAATCGGATACTGAATTGTATGGCCAACCTTGGACCAGACATAGTTTACTATCACAATTTAGTAATGAGAAAGAGTTGACTGAAGTTTAAGAGAATTGTGCAGAAGAATTAGTGTGGAAACAACTGGGATACTGGAGTGCTGAATTACGGCGATGAGGGTTTTAAGTTTGCTAAAGATGAGTATACTGCGATAAGCTATAGGGTAGGTAAATCAGCTGAAGAGAAGTGGAATTCTCTAAAATGTCTAATCACAGATTTGGAAAGACAAACACGTACACTAGGAAGGTAAACGCGAAAAAACCTGGGACAACAGAAGAAATATCTCACCTGATGGACCAAAGAAGGAAGTATAAAAACGCTCAGCAAGAGGTAGGAACAAAGTTATATAAAACACGAATGAAGTAAATAGGAGGTGTAGGGCTGCCAAGGCGAAATGGCTGCAGGAAAAATGTGAAACAAACAGTAAAAGGAATTACCGCCGGATGGAGTGACTCAGGATGCAGACAATTTTTAATCTTTTAAAGCAAGTGGAGCATTGCACTTCCTTGAAACCGCTCGTTGTAAAATAGTTTCAGACTGGGGATGGTTCCACTCTAGGATACATCCGACGACGGCAGTGAGAAACTACCACATGGACCAAACGGGGAAAGTCTCGCACACTGCTTGCACACGAGTAACTTCTTATAGACCACGCTACATGACAAATGGTACGTTATCGTCTCATTAATTTTCTATTAATATTTATGCCATGCGTTTATTGCTTGTTTCTGTCGGCATTGTTATTAAAACAGCGCAGGTCGGTTTTCCCATTTCAAACGATAACGCAGTATATCATAGCACGAATTAAAGTTACTCATTCTTTGAAACAGGTGTATTTAATAACGAAGAATTTTACTACTGTTACCATGGCTAATTGATATTTCTGTTTCTTTTTACCCTATAATTAGTAAAACATAAAAACACTTGTTATTACCGAGACCAAACAAACACCGAAACACACCACTTATTAGGAACCAAAATACCAGCATAGGTTTTTCCCATCCCTAGCCTTGAGCCGCTAGAAGTGCAGCCGCTTGCAGCAGGCCGGGCTTTTCTTGGCGCGTAGAGAGCCGCCGTGTCTCGCCCCCTTTGGGACCGTCCCCACCTGTTAATTGCTTCCGTCATTCGCCCGACGCTCCTGCGCCGTATCGACAGCTCTCCCCAGTGCTACAGTCGACAAACGAAACTAATAAGGACCGCGAGGGTCGACGCTCGCGCACGGGCCAAGTTCCACCACTTCTGACGTCACTTCCTTTCCGTCATAAACAACGCAGTTATAAGTTGTACTCTCTATTGTACACTCCTGTGCAAAACTTGAGAACGAAACTAATTTTCCCATGCTATCTTACTGCCAGGTATCACAACTCAATGAAAATGAAACCATACGTAGAAAGAACTACTACAGTTAGTACTGAAGGTAACTAACTGAAATATGCAATGTGACGAACAAAAAAAAAACATTTTTATTCAAAGATAATAGTTACAGTGAAGCCACAGCGATTCTTGATGGTCCAAGTATATTAAAAATGGCAGGACATGTTTCTTAATAGGCCAGTGCTCGCTCTGCAACGTGCTCCCACGCTGGCCACAAGGTTGTTGAAGGCTGTTGGAGTTCTTTTGGAAGGTTGCCCCTCTCCTCCTCAAACTCGGTTGACACCTGCAGGTGCATGCGAACGAGATAAGATATGTCGCCACAAAGCGTCCCACACGTTCCCGATGTGATTTAAGTCGATGGAAAGTGCCGACCAGCTTATTCGCCAAATGTTCTCTCATTCAAAGAGCTCTTCCACCTGCGCTGTCCGATACGGTCGCTTATTGTCGCCCATAAAAATGAAATCGGGGGCGAGTACAGCACTAAAAAGACGCACGTGGGGAAAGATTACAGTGTTACAGTAAAGGTGACAGTAAGTACACAGTGTTCAAAGACTGGAAGGTCGGAAAGCACATCCAACACTATGCCTCCCAACATCATAACACCTGGACTACTCATACTATCATTTTCGATACTGCTGGACGTACTTTAGTATGACGAGAATTGGGAGCAGGTAACATATCTAAGGAATATTGTTAAACAGCTTACGTCAGGAGAGGATACAACGTCTTTATAACACCTTTACCAACCAAATCAGTGCATGGATCCGGAGAGGGGTGCAATGCTGCTGTTCACAATATACATAAATGACCGTGTGGATATCATCGGAAGTTCACTGACACTTTTTGCGGATGATCCTGTAGTATATCGAGAGGTTGTAACAATGGAAAATTGTACTGACATGCAGGAGGATCTGTGGCGCATTGACGCATGGTGCAGGGAATGGCAATTGAATCTCAGTGTAGACAAGTGTAATGTGCTGCTAATACATAGAAAGAAAGATCCTTTATCATTTACCTCCAATATAGCAGGTCAACAACTGCAAGCAGTTAATTCCACAAATTATCTGGGAGTAAGCATTAGGAGTGATTTAAAATGGAATGATCATATAAAGTTTATCGTCCGTAAAGCAGATGCCAGACTGAGATTCATTGGAAGAATCCTAAGGAAATGCAATACGAAAACAAAGGAAGTAGGTTACAGTACACTTTTTCGCCCACTGCTTGAATATTGCTCACCAGTGTGGGATCCGTGCCAGATAGGGTTGATAGAAGAGATAGAGAAGAACCAACGGAGAACATCGCGCTTCGTTACAGGAACATTTAGTAATCGCGAAAGCGTAACGGAGATGACAGATAAACTCCAGTGGACGACTCTGCAAGAGAGGCGCTCAGTAGCCCGGTACGGGCTTTTGTTGAAGTTTCGAAAACGTTCCTTCACCGAGGAGTCAAGCAGTATATTACTCCCTCCTACGTATATCTTGCGAAGAGACCATGAGAATAAAATCAGAGCGATTAGAGCCCGTACAGAGGCATACCGACAATCTTTCTTGTCACGAACAGTACGAGACTGGATTAGAAGGGAGAACTGATAGAGGTACCCAAAGTACCCTCCGCCTCACACCGTCAGGTGGCTTGCGGGTTATGGGCGTAGATATAGATAGACAGAATGTGATACTGGTAAGTTGCAACACAGTGCCCAGTTCTTTCTAAACCTAACTCAAATTATTAAATACATACCACATGAAACCGTCAAGTTTCGTTTTCACTTCCCTTCTTGGGTGCCTCACTTTGTTTTTCAGGCGGTGGTTTACGACTGGTGTTCTTCCCATATTCGATTTTGATACCCCTACATTTGCCAAGTGGTTAAATTGTTCCATGATTGCTGAGAGTTCGTCGCTGGCTCCTACTACAGGCGAGGTTTCTAAATGTCACTCATCCTTTATTATAGATACAATAAATAATTCTAGTTTTTCCGTTATGCAAGACATGGCTTGAACATCTGTTTCATTCCAAAGTACATTACTCAAACAAGGAAGTGTATAAATACTCAGCACAAAACGTAGTAAATCCTACTAGATATCAGACCTTTAGCCTCGATAACCGCTGGTATGTGGGGAGGAGAGTGTGAACAAGTTTCTTACATTATGTCATATTAGACTGAAGACTTTCACTGATGATTGCATCCTGTGGAGCTGCCATATTGAGAGAAAGTTAACTGCTACGTTTCGCGCACTGTTCTAAAGAGTTGCAGATACATTCGTTGAGATTATCGTCGGATGATTTAGTGTGCCCATCGATGTGCAATAGCACGAGAGAGCTCATCGAACCACGAACCTGTACCCAGTCCTAAGACAGGAATGTTGTCATCTCGGAAAATTTCCTGTCCATAACTTATTCGTTATGAATCTGTAGAAGAAATGGAACTGCGTGGTCACCGACAAAGTTGAAATAAACGTTAGTCTCCACGGTAACCTGAATGAGTGATCGCAAGTCACAGTAATAAAATTAGCCACGAAACATCTCAAAACCATTTTTAACTTGAACTACAGTGGGTTGAACGCTTAATTTTGCCTTGCAACGCTTGAAAAAGAGGCAAAATCGTGACTCTTCGGACTGCACTAAACTTCGTCCCGTTTGTTGCAGTGACAACATACGACTTTTGTGTCCTGCTGAGAGCAATGGTCTTTTGCTACCTACCTGACTCCAGCTGTCCATTGTATGCAGTTCCCTTTTCAATGTACGCCCAGGAACTTGTTGAGACGGACCTGTACCCACTCAGCTCATGTCAGTCTCGAAAACAATTGCCGTCGACAAGGCTTTACACTTCTCTTTGCTCTATATCGGCAAGGGTCATTTTACGACCTCTTATGTCATGTAGCGTGGTTGTGAGGAATACAACATTTCTTGTGGATACGTCTCATCTGCCGGCCGCGGTGGTCTCGCGGTTCTATGCGCTCAGTCCGGAACCGCGCGACTGCTACAGTCGCAGGTTCGAATCCTGCCTCGGGCATGGATGTGTGTGATGTCCTTAGGTTAGTTAGGTTTAATTAGTTCTAAGTTCTAGGCGACTGATGACCACAGATGTTAAGTCGCATAGTGCTCAGAGCCATTTGAACCATTTACGTCTCATCTATACATCAACAAGTTTGGAAACTTCAGAGATAGTGGGCGCGTCCAAACAGGTCAACCCCTTTCTGCCATTCTGTTACGTCTCCAACTCGATCCATCTTACAGTGATGATCCCATACAGCCTCCTGGCACAGAGAGACAGCTTCACTGCTATGACTTACCGCAACGGTAGAGGGACACCTGAGCCAGCTCTGCACAATCAACAACGCTCCAGAGCATCACTCAAAATTGTAAACACAGCATTTAGTCATAATTTTGACCGCTAGAATCGTCAGGAACTATGAAGAATATCAGCAAGAGTCCTCAGTTTCAGCAGCGTCGAATTTGCGATGAACTGTGGTTTCAAGACTTGGAAAACGGGACAACAAATCCAAGGTTATAACCATTATCACTCTGTGTGTATATTAAACACTAATCACATTGCTTAAGCAATTAATCTTAGTCAATAGTGCGTTAATATTAATGAGTTGTACCTAAATATTCACTTTATTTAAATAATATTAAATCCCAGTCGTTCACTCACTTCAATCTTTTTAACTTTCTGTTAATTATTTCACTGTTGCTGTCAGTGTTTATATCATGGTCTCACCTCCCTTTTTTAAATCTTTGCCACTTTATTTCCACTATTAAAGAACGCATTAAGGAACTTGAACGGCATACGCGGCTAAAACAGATTGTAAAATCGGCATTAGCGGAACATCAAGAGAACTGTGTGCTGGCTAAGGAAACAAACACTTGTAGAAGAAAGGTCCGAGAAGTGGTTGAAATTTCCAGGAATGCATCTAACTTCAACATAGGACAGCTATAGGCCGGCCGGAGTGGCCCAGCGGTTCTAGGCGCTACAGTCTGGAACCGTGATACCGCAACAGTCGCAGGTTAGAATGCTGCCTCGGGCATGGATGTGTGTGATGTCCTTAGGTTTTTTTTTTTTTTTTTTTTTGTCATCAGTCTACTGACTGGTTTGATGCGGCCCGCCACGAATTCCTTTCCTGTGCTAACCTCTTCATCTCAGAGTAGAACTTGCAACCTATGACCTCAATTATTTGCTGGACACATTCCAATCACTGTCTTCCTCTACAGTTTTTGCCCTCTACAACTCCCTCTACTACCATGGAAGTCATTCCCTCATGTCTTAGAAGATGTCCTATCATCCTGTCCCTTCTCCTTATCAGTGTTTTCCACATATTCCTTTCCTCTCCGATTCTGCGTAGAACCTCCTCATTCTTTACCTTATCAGTCCACCTAATTTTCAACATTCGTCTATAGCACCACATCTCAAATGCTTCGATGCTCTTCTGTTCCGGTTTTCCCACAGTCCATGTTTCACTACCATACAATGCTGTACTCCAGACGTACATGCTCAGAAATTTCTTCCTCAAATTAAGGCCGGTATTTGATATTAGTAGACTTCTCTAGGCCAGAAATGCCTTTTTTGCCATAGCGAGTCTGCTTTTGATGTCCTCCTTGCTCCGTCCGTCATTGGTTAGTTTACTGCCTAGGTAGCAGAATTCCTTAACTTC
The DNA here is from genome assembly GCF_023897955.1 of Schistocerca gregaria. NCBI lineage: Eukaryota > Metazoa > Arthropoda > Insecta > Orthoptera > Acrididae > Schistocerca > Schistocerca gregaria. Next base: position 484,124,344 of record NC_064921.1, on the reverse strand, counting down.
ATTGACTTCGTGACCCTCAATCCTGGTGTTAAGTTTCTCGTTGTTCTCATTTCTGCTACTTCTCATTACCTTCGTCTTTCTCCGATTTACTCTCAAACCATACTGTGTACTCATTAGACTGTTCATTCCGTTCAGCAGGTCATTTAATTCTTCTTCACTTTCACTCAGGATAGCAATGTCATCAGCGAATCGTATCATTGATATCCTTTCACCTTGTTTTTTAATTCCACTCCTGAAGCTTTCTATTATTTCCATCATTGCTTCCTCGATGTACAGATTGAAGAGTAGAGGCGAAAGGCTACAGCCTTGCCTTACAACCTTCCTAATACGTGCACTTCGTTATTGTCGTCCACTCTTATCATTCCCTTTTGGTTGTTGTACATATTGTATATGACCCGTCTCTCCCTATAGCTTACCCCTACTTTTTTCAGAATCTCGAACAGCTTGCATCATTTTATATTGTCGAACGCTTTTTCCAGGTCGACAAATCCTAAGAACGTGTCTTGATTTTTCTTTAGCCTTGCTTCCATTATTAGTCGTAACGTCAGAATTGCCTCTCTCGTGCCTTTACTTTTCCTAAAGCCAGACTGATCGTCACCTAGCACATTATCAATTTTCTTTTCCATTCTTCTGTATATTATTTTTGTAAGCAGCTTCGATGCATGAGCTGTTAAGCTGATTGTGCGATAAATCTCGCACTTGTCAGCTCTTGCCGTCTTCGGAATTGTGTGGATGAAGCTTTTCCGAAAGTCAGATGGTATGTCGCCAGACTCATATATTCTACACACCATAGTGAATAGTCGTTTTGTTGCCACTTCCCCTAATGATTTTAGAAACTCTGATGGAATGATATATATCACTCCTGCCTTATTTGACCGTAAGTCCTCCAAAGCTCTTTTAACTTCCGATTCTAATACTGGGTACCCTATATCTTCTAAATCGACTCCTGTTTCTTCTTCTATAATATCAGACAAATCTTCACCCTCATAGAAGCTTTCAATGTATTATTTCCATCTATCTGCTCTCTCCTCTGCATTTAACAGTGAAATTGCCGTTAAACTCTTAATGTTACCACCGTTGCTTTTAGTGTCACGAAAGGTTGTTTTGACTTTCCTGTATGCTGAGTCTGTCCTTCCGATAATCATACCTTTTTCAATGTCTTCACATTTTTCCTGCAGCCATTTCGTCTTAGCTTCCCTGCACTTCCTATTTATTTTATTCCTCAGCGACTTGTATTTCTGTATTCCTGATTTTCCCGGAACATGTTTGTACTTCCTCCTTTCATCAATCAACTGAAGTATTTCTTCTGTTACCCATGGATTCTTCGCAGCTACCTTCTTTGTACCTATGTTTTCCTTCCCAACTTCTGTGATGGCCCTTTTTAGGGTTCTCCACTCCTCTTCAACTGTGCTGCCTACTGCGCTATTCCTTATTGCGGTATCTATAGCGTTAGAGAACTTCAAACGTATCTCGTCATTCCTTAGAACTTCCATATCCCACTTCTATGCGTATTGATTCTTCCTGACTAATGTCTTGAGCTTCAGCCGACTCTTCATCACTACCATATTGTGATCTGAGTCTATATCTGCTCCTGGGTACGCCTTACAATCCAGTATCTGATTTCGGAATCTGTCTGACCATGATGTAATCTAATTGAAATCTTCCCGTATCTCCCGGCCTTTTCCAAGTATACCTCCTCCTCTTGTGATTCTTGAGCTGGATATTCGCTATTACTAGCTGAAACTTGTTACAGAACTCAATTAGTCTTTCTCCTCTTTCATTCCTTGTCCCAAGCCCATATTCTCCTGTAACCTTTTCTTCTACTCCTTCCCCTACAACTGCATTCCAGTGGCCCATGACAATTAGATTTTCGTCCCCCTTTACATACTGCATTACCCTTTCAATATCCTCGTACACTTTCTCTATCTGTTCATCTTCAGCTTGCGACGTCGGCATGTATACCTGAACTATCGGTGTCGGTGTTGGTCTGCTGTCGATTCTGATTAGAACAACCCGGTCACTGAACTGTTCACAGTAAAACACCCTCTGCCCTACCTTCCTATTCATAACGAATCCTACACCTGTTATACCATTTTCTGCTGCTGTTGATATTACCCGATACTCATCTGACCAGAAATCCTTGTCTTCCTTCCACTTAACTTCTCTGACCCCTATTATATCTAGATTGAGCCTCTCCATTTCCCTTTTCAGATTAGGTTAGTTAAGTTCAAATGGTGCAAATGGCTCTGAGCACTATGGGGCTTAACTTCTGAGGTCATCAGTTCCCTAGAACTTAGAACTACTGAAACCTAACTAACCTAAGGACATCGCACACATCCACGCCCGAGCAAGGATTAGAACCTGCGTCCGTAGCGGTCTCGCGGTTCCAGACTGTAGCGCCTAGAACCGCTTGGCCACTCGGTAAGTTAGGTTTAAGTAGTTCTAAGTTCTAGAGGACAGATGACCATAGAAGTTAAGTCCCATAATGCTCAGATCCATTTTTTGACGGCAATAGACTTACGGCATCGTGGTCCCCCGCCTTCAAGGTAGTGAATATGCAGCCGCGGTGTGCGAGCGCATAAACAATTCGTTGCAAGTGACCACAGCGGGCAAACATTCTCTCTTTGTTGTTATGTCCGTTTCACATTTAAACAATGGTGACAGACAAACAATAGCAGTAGAATGAATTTCTACCCGTAACCCTTTTCCGGCGAAGTGTAGAATAGTGCCATTCTATCCTATGCGATGGGTCACCAATAGTATCTACAAAAGTTTAGCTACATACGCTTCTTCTTCTGCATCAGTGCTGGAATATTTGCCTATGAGGAAGTCGCACAAATTGTAGCCATAAGAATTTTAACCAATAGTACCAATTCTCCAGTACTAACGCGTTAAAACTCCTCTTTATAAGAGAAAGCGACACTAACCTCTGACATTGTGGACATCGGAAGATCCTGAGGAAGATCCCAGAAGAGGGGTCAAAACATCGATTATTTTAGGTGAAATATGAGTCGGTCTAATAACTCAAATGTTCAAATGTGTGTGAATTTATAAGGGACCAAAGTGCTGAGTTCATTGTTCCCTAGACTTACACATTATTTAAAATAACTTAAAGTAACTGATACTATGAACAACACCCACACCCATGCCCGTGGGAGGACTCGCCTCCGGCGGGAGGCCGAATAACTCAGAGGATTTCAACTACAGTGACAAGAGACGCGAAAACCTGCAGACTCACATAATTCATACTAGTTTGGGATTTGTTTTGGTTTCAAATTGAAAAGTACGAACGCTGTGAAAGGGTGTTCCCGTTTCCACTTAGTAGGAGTACTCCTAGCATGTCACTTCCATTGGCTCTTCGCCGAGTTCTTAGCATATGTCCTATTTATATTTATACAGTGTCCCCGTAGGTTAAGGATTTCGCTTTCCTCTGAGTGGTAAAGTTTTAGTGTTTTCGAGATGCACATAAACTGAACGTGTTCTAAAGTTTTTGAGGCATAATTTGTAGGAGTGGCATTTTGCGTCTGGAATGGAATGGCATTCAAATCGGTGCGTTATCCCGTAGACATTAACATCTCGGACCCTATAGTTTCGGCATTTTGCGCTAGGAGCGCTGCCATCCAGTCAACAGTGGCCCTTGAGGTTAACTGAATATGTGAATAGGATATGTAGTTTACCACTGCTTGACTTGCTTGGTCTAATCCACCCTCCTTTTGCTCATATTTGCCCTTCTATGTATCCGTGCTGACCCTGTTATCATTGATTTCACTTTCTCGAGTGTCCGACGACGAGCGCTTCGGATAAGCTGCAGGTGGCGGACGGCTACGCGTGTACGCAGCTGGACTGGCCTTCTTCAGCGGAGGCTTGCGACGCGGCTTATCTGCGGCTCCAGCTGGCGCCAGCTTTCAACAGTCAGCTGCCGTCGGCGTCGCCAGCTAATCCACGGTGCCAACCTCCAGGCGCCCGGCGCCAGCGTACCGCGTCCGCCCTAATATCAGGGAAGCCGCCTCACAGCTCTGCAGCCCGGCAACCGCTTGTTAACGCGAGGAGACGCTTAGCAGTTGGCAGGCAGGTACCGGGGAGGACTGTCACGGATTGCTAGCCAATTAGAAAGAAGAGGCAGGATCCACTGCAGATTTCACTCTATTCTTCTCCAGTAAAGATTCTCTCTTTCTCTCTCTCTCCCGTTGTTACTGTCTCGCCCTCTCCGTCTTTTGATAATGAACTTTGAACCATATAGTAATTTCTTCTTATTATAATTGAATGTAAGGGGACCACACCCTGCCTATCTAACTCACATTAATTTAGGCAAGTATTTGACCCATTTCTGAGAAAAAAAACTATTTGATGCAGGACCTTAATATATTTACTGTATGTTACATGATGATAATAGAGTCAACGGTACTAAAATCTACTTTATCCATTTTATAGTTTTTAAGAAATACTTTTTTAAATTTATCAACAAAAAATTAAGTTTTTTTCCGCATAAAATATTTTTCGTGTACTTCCTAATGGTGAAATATTAATGAATGTAGTACCAGGGGTGGCTTTTTATGTTATCCAGAGTCTCTGAAAATTTTATTCATGTATTTATGATAGTTTCTGATATAATGGGGCATATGTACATAAAATTTTAGTTTGCGGGAAATTGACGTTAAAAAAAACCTTTTGAAATTTATTACTTAAACTGTCCTGCTGCATATAATGGCCCTTCTTTGGCCTCTATCAGGTCTTCCAGCTTCTTTTTCACCTTCCTGGATGTTTGTCACGGTTTCTTGGCCATGTTAGATGAAGACCTGTCTGCATCGGCTATCCTCATTTTACCGCAATGTTGCTGCCCAGTGATCATATTTTCACCAGGATTGATTCCCAGCTTTTTCAGTACCCAACACTTTCCAATATTACCACAATTGAATGTAGTAACAGCATCATGAACTGCTAGTTTCATACAAATACAGTTTTAGGAAGGCGGTTCCAAATTATGCTGTTGAAACATTCATTTTGTTCTGTGTCTGCCCATGCAGACATTTCCTTAGAAGGTCAGGATGAGCCAAGTCACTGAAAATAGGGTTCATTGCTGTAATAACAGCAGCAGGAAGAGAATGCTGGTGAGAATAAGATTCTACAGTTGCCTCAGCCCTATTCTATTTGCACCACGAATTTTCTCCTGATGGACACAATCCATGACATGGCTTATCATCAGTAAAGGACTTACGAAAGATTATGGCCCAAACATCTCTCTTAATTGCCTCCATATTTTCTTCATTTCTTCTAATCGCCTGCCCATAGTATATCTGCGAGTATTCTTTTTCAGTTTTAGATAACTGACCCTGTCCGGCCAAACAGCAGTAACAAAAGAATACCGATCGTTGTATTCCAAGTATAGCCAACAAATTCGGGAGGAAAAAATATCCCTAACGTCTAATGTAGGGGATATAAAGACCTAAAATATATGCAGAAAAGTGGGTGATAGAAAAGTGGGTGACAGAAAGGTGGGTGTGGCACATAAACTAACGTGACCGTGTATTTTATTGAATTGTATGGAACTGGGGACCTACAAACGACGGAGGGGCTTCGTCCCCGTCGTAGCCCTCAGTGGTTCACAACCCCACAACAGGATACAGCAGTCGACAAACCCAACTGCCACACCACACCGACCTCATGGTTATTGTGCGGTACGGCCAACAGTGGACCTGCCCCCCTCCCCACCTCCCTCCTCCCCCCTCCCCCCCCCCCGGGAACGTAACACACTAGACGACCCAAAATGTTTGCGTGTTAGAGTAATTATAATGTACGCGTATATGGAGGTAGTGTTTGCGCAGCAATCGCCGACATTGCGTAAGGTGAGGCGGAATAAGATGAACCAGCCCGTATTCGCCGAGGCAGATGGAAAATCGCCTTAAAGTCTATTCACAGACTGGCCGGCTCACCAGACCTCGCCACTAATCCGCCACCGCGGGCACAGTCCGACCTTTGATTTGGCAGAAAAATGAGTGGTCGATAAACAACGGTATTACAGCTTTATTTCTCGGCATCTTCAATTTTATATGCTCAAACCAGAAGCTAAGTCGGCAGTTCTTCCCGATTCAGTGGAGAAATATACTTTCTGGGTAGTTGTACAATTAATACTACCAGCGGTACAATTTAGAAGCCCTGCTTGTAAATTGTACCACTGTGCTCCTCTCCACAGGTCGTATCATACCTTTTACACTGTATAAAACGTATTTTACGAACTTTCGGCGCCGGCCAGTGTGACCGAGCAGTTCTAGACGCTTCAGTCCGGAACCGTGCGACCGCTACGGTTGCAGGTTGAATCCTGCCTCGGGCATGGATGTGTATGATGTCCTTAGGTTAGTTATCTTTAAGTAGTTCTAAGTTCTAGGGGGCTTATGACCTCAGATGTTAAGTCCCATATTGCTCAGAGCCATATTGAACTTTCGGCATATTTTTCCTGAGGGAATAGGATACACGTATTATACCACACATGGATACTGTATATTACATGCGTGGTGTCATTTCAGACATGTCTCCAACAACAGACACCACGCGGAATCCACAGCTATGATACATATTATGTAAATTGAATGTGGAGTGAGCGAAAAGAAAGGAAAGGGAATGGAATATTGATGTCAACTGCATCGGGAATTGATGCGGAATCAGCGTCGACGAGTGTAAATGTGTGGTGCACTGGGATTCGAAACCGCGTACTCCTACTTGATTGGCACTTGCTATAGCAACTGTGCCACCCAGACACCGTGTTTATCGCAATTGGTCGTCTCGGCCGTCCCACCTACCCTCTGTTCACGATAAAGTCTATGACTGGTAGTGCAGTGGTTAACGCTGCTGCCTAGTAAGCAGGAAATCCCGGTTTCGAACCTCGATCCGGCACACACTTTCACTCGTCGCCGCTGATGCTGCATCAAGTCCTGATACAGTTGATGTCAAAATTATCTTTCCTTTCCTTTCTCCATCACCCACCACGAATTTATATAAAATAAAAATTATAGTTCAGAAAGATTATAAAAGGGCTAAAAGTAGTACAATTTATGAGGCTGCAAACACGGTGTAATTTCTAGATTTGTGCGCTCTTACCTCGCAGTGCGATCATGGAAAATGATGGCTGAAAATGCGCTCATGAACAGGCGTAACTGCTTGCAGCGAACTGCGTTAATTGTATTGAAAGAACAGGCTGACCAAAGCTGCTGTAATATATTAAAGCAGAGCAGCAGTGTTTACAAAAGCATCTGAATTTTTTAAAATATGGAGTACGGAAATGAGTGACTTTGTTGACAGAGCAAGCAAGCAAAATTTTACAGCCGAGAAAGCTGACCGCATGAAAGTACCGCAGGAGTGACCCGATTCTGAGCACAGTAGATTGAAAATCGCTACTCCCCAAAAAGAAGAAGAAGGAGAAAGAGGAAGCGAAGTTCACACAATAAATATTCCAACTATTGATATGTTACTAAGCAGAAATTTCCGCGGGACAGTTAATTAATTTCACGTTTCATGGATCATTTCCAGGATAAATCTTAATGATATGGAAGGAGTCTGTTAAATTCACATCACATTAATTTGTAAATATGACTACATGAACCCCATTTACAAGACTTTATTTCGGATGTGGGTTAGTTATGCCTACCTACCATTTTTATTCATAGCAGGAATAGAATTTCTTCTACAGAACATAAAGAATTGTCAATGAGAATATTCTTTCACTTCTTTTCAAATTTTACTTTGTGGTCTTTCATACGTCTTATATCACACGACAAGTGATCAAAAATTTTTCCTCCCACATTGTGCACCCATTTTTGTACCAAAGACAACCTTAATGTGGAGTAACGAATTTCATTTCCTCTTCTGGTTTTGTAATTACGTACATCATTGTTGCTTTTCAGCTGGAGTGGATAGTTTACAACAGACTTCATGAGGTCACAATGATACTGTGAAGCAATAGACAAGACGACTAAATCCTTAAAGAGATATCAACAAGATAATCGTGTTCTTACAGCACGTTTTTAAGCAATGAAGACTTACATTGTTTAAGATGATGTACGCAAGAACATTATTCCATTGTTGAATGGATAACTGATTTGTCCCTTTCCAAGATCTATAATGGTTTTAAATAAAAATGTATCAGATCTGAGCTAGGAGCTCAAAAATATGTTCACCACGTGTTGCACTAATCATGTACTACCTCTAGAGGAGCAGCATTGCATGTATTGTGTCTTTTAGGAATTTGGAGTGAGACCATTCGCAGAAAACCATTGAACAACACATTCAAGGACGGTATTTACCAGTTATTCCTTTGTTATACGTATGCTTGGGTCTATTGTCGTTCTAGTATTATCTGCAGAAATAGCTATTTCTCCTTGTTGTACATAAGACGGAGGGTCGTTTACATATGTGAGGAACATTAGTAGACCTACCTTCTGGAACATCACCAGTGGCTTCTCCCCAGGCAGAAGAATGTGGCCTGATTAAACTGGACTGACCACCAGCGGCGTATGTCGGCCCTGCATAATGTCTCCCCAAAACAGGAGGGAACCTCCACGTTGCTGCACTCGCTGCATAGTGTGTGTAAGGCGTTCGGCCTGACCGGATGGCCTCCAAACACGTCTCCGAGGATTGTCTGGTTGAAGGCATATGAGACACTCATCGGTGAAAATAACGTGACGCCAATCCTGAGCGGTGCATTCGGTATGTTGTTGGCCCCATCTGCACCGCGATGCGTGGTGTCGTGGTTGCAAAGATGGACCTCGACATGGACGTCGGGAGTGAAGTAGGGCATCATGCAACCTATTGCGCACATTTTGAGTCGTAACACGACGTCCTGTAGCTGCACAAAAAGCATTATTTAACATGGTGGCTTTTCTTTCACGGTTCCTCCGAGCCATAATCAGTAGGTAGCGCTTATACACTGCAGTAGTAGCTCTTGGGTGGCCTGAGCAAAGCACGCCATCGATTGCTCCTGTCTCTGTGTATCTCCTCCATGGCCAAACATCATCGCTTTGATTCACTTCGAGAAGCCTGGACACTTCCCTTGAGCCGGCCCCTGTGACCGAGCGGTTCTAGCCCTTCAGTCCGGAACCGCGCTCCTGCTACGGTTGCAGCTTCGAATGCTGCCTCGGGCATGGATATGTGTGATGTCATTAGGTTAGTTAGGTTTAGGTAGTTCGAGGTCTAGGGGACTGATGACCTCAGATGTTAAGTCCCATTTGAACCATTTTATCATATCAGCAACTACCGGTCCGTCATAAGTTCAAAATTGCTCTGAGCACTATGGGACTTAACATCTGAGGTCATCAGTCCCCTAGAACTTAGAACTACTTAAACCTAACTAACCTAAGGACATCACACACATTCATGCCCGAGGCAGGATTCGAACCTGCGATCGTAGTGGTCGCGCGGTTCCTCACTGAAGCGCCTAGAACCGCTAGGCTGTCGCTAAGGAATAATGAAAAATGATTAGACGGGGAAAATAGGGTAAATTTTGATAGTGCTTGAAGGAACTGGGAGCAATAATTAGGCAAAGTATATCGATTTGAGAATTCGATACATGGCAATTAAAAGAGCTAAGAAGCCTTTCGTTCGCGTCTCTATGTAACTTTAGCGCTAATTCTTCACGCTCTTCTAGGATAATTCAATATTATCACAATCGCTTACCATTCTCTAACTTCTGTTTCATGTCATAGATGTGGGGATCGTTATTTGATACATAGTCAAGTCACTAAAACAATGGTAGCCCAGTCATCATCATAAATAAAATTGTCATTACCCCCTTCTTGAGCGCAGCCTTATGATCCTGAGTGCAATGGCTAGTTATTACCATCATCTACATCCTCTCGTTCAGAGCAGAGATAGTCAAACTATCTGCAACCACACTTTCAGTTCCTCCAGTACATTTTACTTCAAATTGATAGACACAAGTACTTATGGTCCAACCTGTTGCTCTACCCATTTCGCAAGGTCTATCTAGAATCTAATTTACGGACTGATTACCAGTCTACAGCATAAGCTGCTTCTGATCTACGTAAAGCATTAACGTGGCCAAGGCAAACAAAACAGCTAACGATCCTATCTTATATACAGAATATTTTCTCTCAAGCGGTGGTACGGCCCGTGAAGCATATTCTATTGCTCTCCTCACATGTTCATGCTTTTGCAGAACACAGCGGCAACCATGGAGCCGTCAGCCTGGCAGACAAAGGACGTAGGCAATCTGTGTCCACAAGTTCAGGAGTATTGGCTAAAGCCTTTCCTTAAACTGTCGAACGCCACCTGCCTTGACTCCGTTTATTTAAACCGGCAAACTCTCTTTCAATGTTGATTTAATCGGGCTGCCGTCTGTGCAAAACTGGGAATGCCTTTTTCATATTTCCTTACAGTTTTAGGGCGGAGGAAACTTCACAACAGACACAGGACGAGATTAGTCTGTTTGCACCCCTTGTTAGGGTGTGAGCATAGACGTTCCACTGTGAGCTAAGTTAACTTCTGACGGTTGCAGAATTTATCCGGCCTCCAGAAAATGCTCCAGCACGTTCCTAACATCTCCCACATGCTCCTAATATGTTTTACTAAAAATCACTGCACAATCTAAATAGTGATACAAGATCTTAATGTTATGGTGCGAAAAATTTTATCTGACAATTGGAATAATACGGCATCTTCATTAACAACCTAAAAGGGAATACAATTTTAGACTAATTACAGCACTCACTCAGGTGTTTAAGCAGTCATTCTTCCCACACTCCATACATGAATGGAATGGGAGGAAACATTAATAATTGGTACTACGGAAATACACTGTGCAGTGCACTCCACAATGGTTTGCACATTATGGATATATGTGTAGAATTATTGCTATAAAGAAAATTGTTTTCATGTTTTTAATTCACACTTAGTGCTGGGGAGTGTAGAAGAAGTTACGTATGACTGACGTCACCTGTATACATGCATAATGGTCCCTTTTAGTTAGTATGACAACACATATTATATACATTACATATACCGTATGGTGATCCACTGATATAGAGCACATTTTATTTTGACGTATGTTTTGTGGAATTGAAGCGATACACTTTCGTATTTTCTGAAGATCTGGTCGGAAGTAAATACAATTATTATTGCACCTGAGAGAAAATAAAAATACTACAATCACTTCCAGTTGCAAAAACTCAGGCGCTATAGTCCTTGTTCGAGCAACTCCTGTCCACTCCATCAGCACACCACTTGAGGACACTCGACCTTTTCTGGGCGCAAATGTCGTCAGGTGCAGAGTTCACTGAGTGCAGTTCACAGGACACCAAAGAGAGATGCAACAGTATTGACGGTTGAATCGGGTCTTTGAATAAACGATTCTGATTAAATCAGGGAAGCAATATTTCCCATAGTTTATGTCTCGTAGCACATCTTCTCTTGTACATAGTTGATAGAAACGATTTAGGAGGGGGTTTCAGGGGCTTGTCTGCGGGTGATACAGACGTTTACCTTGGATTAAAATCATCAGAAGATAATGACGAATGAAATGAATTATTCGCGATTTATGAAATGTGCGATAAGTGGCATTTGTCCTTGAACAAGTAAGACTGCTGGTTCTCGACATAGGTATTAAAAAGAGAATCACGTAACTTTCGGCTACACCATAAATCACGCATGCTTGTCGTTTCAACTACATACCCAAGGACTATATCGCGAAGTAAATGTTCTGGGGAAGGCGAAATGAAGACGCAGAAAATTACTAGACGATACGCTTCTTCTGCAGTATTTCTGAGCGATGTGGGATTCTTAGGAGATAAGAAGGAAGCATAACAACTCAAAAAAGGAGAGTTTTTTACTGTCACAAAATAGGAAGCGAGTTCTCGAATATGATAAGCAAGTACCGGTACCAGTTGTAGAACCAAAAAAGGTTTTCAGAATGAATTTTTCACTCTGCAGCGGAGTGTGCACTAATATGAAACTCCCTGGCAGATTAAAACTGTGTGTCGTACCGGGACTGGAACTCGGGACCAATGCCTTTCGAGGGTAAGTGCTCTAACGTCCCGAGTTAGAGTCTTGGTCCGGCACACAGTTTTAATCTGCCAGGAAGTTTCAAAAACGTTTTTCGTTGGAGGGAAATCTTTTCTCGAAATTACGATTACCATCCGTGTGGAAAAATGTTTTTTCACTCCCAAAAAATGTAACAAAAAAAGAGAAATCGGATTTCGCCGGACGCATTTAAATGCTCGTTTTTTCACGTGGAACTGTCGAGAAATTATGTGAAAGAATTAAAAGAGGTTTCTGGTAGTGAGAAGTAGAATTATGAGATTCCTAAGATAGATTACTTTTTGGATAGAGTTTCTCTGTCAAAAAGGATATGGAATTTTAGGTAAATTAATATATTTCACTATAACTCGCCTAACAACGCACTATCTTTCACCACATGTAGTGGGTTTTGGTTTAGTGCCAACCAATGGAACACGTTACTTTTTATTGAGTATGAAAGACATATACTCATCTGTAAATGTCTGTCGCGTGAACAATGGAACAATGGTTGACCCGAATACGAGAAGAAACTAAGCCCCATCATGTATCTAATTCATCAAACTATACGCAACGGTAACGAAAGATGAGACAGACAGTACGACGAAATGATTCTCTCTTTTTTTTTTTTTTGCACGTACCTGGTAGTTATAGTTAAACTTTCCCTATTTAACACGTTATATCATGAAAACTAATTACCGTACGAGTACCGAACTTGGTAGCGCTAATATCATGGACATGGGGAAGAGAAAAAATGCAGCATCAATTCAGTTGAAACACTTTGAATGTGCTGCTACGGTACATCATACCATTACATAGCGGCTCAATGCGGCCCTCATCGGTGTCCAGAAGAGTCTTAAAGCGCAGGATTGCCTTCCGTACAGCAGAACAAAGCATGTCCGTAGGTATGTTGGCCACCTGTCCATATGTGCTGCGCTTCAGATCAGCTCATGACTGGATGTTCTCGTGATGAACCCTGTCCCTCAGGTTGCCCCACAACCGTAAATCACAGGGAGTGGAATCAGCTGATCGTGCCGGCCGATCATTTGGAAGCGATCGGCCGATAATTCGATCGTTTTCAAATGTGTTTCGGAGAAGCAGGGGAACTTCCCGAGCGAAGTGCGGTGGGGCCCCATCTTGCACTAAAACTGTCGACTTGAATGCGTCTCTCTCCTACAGGGCGGGTATGACATGCTGGCGAAGCATACCGTAGTAACGCTGGCTAGTCGTACTGCACGTCTTTGGTTCTTGAGCTCAAATCTGTTAAAAAAAGAACGGACCAATGATGAACGTAGCCGTGAAGCCACACCATGCGGTGACCCGTTCACCACGCAGAGAGACTGGGTGTGAAGATACCTGCTCTCGGCAATTCTGTGTGTTCTCCTCAGCCGTAAGAGAAAAATTTGATTCGTCCCTCCATAATGTGGTCCAGGGCCAGACCTCGTCAACTTCAATCCTTGGGAAAAATGGAGAGTGAAGACAACACGTCGTTTTGCGTTCTTTGGTGCAAGCTGCTGTACGATGTGGACCTTATATGGATACCATTTGAGAATGTTTCGAAGCACCTTCCGTACAGTGGACCACGGGATATTCAACTGTCGTAAGCGCACTGTCTGACCATAGGGAATAGCGCGCTGCATTGTCTGCCACAGCAACTGCGGTTTCATCGACGACATGGTGCTATCAGTCGTCCGCCTCTTCCCCGAGAGACGCCCATTTCTCCAGTCGATTCGAACGTCTTAATAATGTACCGCACGGCAGGTGGTGAAAGAGAACCCTTCCGTAATCCTTCCAGCCTGCGATATTTTTCAATTACAGCTGCAGCACTACTGTTGTTTTGGTAATACAGCTTCACCAATAATTCCTTGCTCCTTTTGTCCAAGTTCATGTCGACACATCAACAAGTACAATGCGACTCGTCAGGTGTGTGAGACTATGAATCACAATGACTGATCACGGCACTTGCTCACCTGGTGGCCCTAGTTAGAACTAAATGATAATTAGTTGAAACCCTCAGCTGCCGACAGGTGTTGTTTATATACCTTGATGCGGACAGCTGAAAATGTGTGCCCCGATCGAGACTCGAACCCGGGATCTCCTGGGTCGGGGCTCGACCCCGTGATCCCCCGGTCGTGGCACACATTTTCAGCTGTCCTCATCAAGGTATGTCAACAACACCTGTCGGGAACTGAGAGTTTCAATTAATTATCATTTATTCTAGAGAAGCTGCAAGGTCGTCAATGGTATCTGTTCTTTCGAGAACAGTTACTATCTTCATATATAGTTAGAACTGGACGGTGGCGCTGTGACCCGTGGCAATCATGCACTCCATACTCCGGACGTTAATGTCACCAAGTCCGGTACTCGTACGGCAATTACGTTCGGTATTATAACGTGTTAAATATGGAAAGTTTAACTAGAACCACCCGGTATTTTGATATTATTAACAAATTCTATGCGTGTTACCTTACGTTAACTATCTCTCGAAGGAGGGGGGGGGGGTCTGGTATGATCATAGGCAAACATCAGATTCATTACACGAAGCTCCCTGTTTTTGACTACAGATGATTCGAAAAGCTAGTTATTGTAATTCACTTAATTCTCCCACCGTTCAAAAATAGTTCAAATGACTGTAAGCACTATGGGACTTAACAGGTCATCAGGTCATCAGTCCCCTAGAACTTAGAACTACTTAAACCTAACTAACCTAAGGACATCATACGCATCCATGCCGAGACAGAACTCGAACCTGCGACCGTATCAGCAGCGCGGTTCAGGACTGAAGCGCCTAGAACCGCTGGACCACAGCGGGCGTCGTCTCACTGTTCAATCTGACCAACTTGAATAACGTCATTTTATCTGATCTACCTGGATGCTACCTCAGCACTATATCAGAAAAGGAAGGTAAATCACAGTATCACTTGCAAAGAACTGGAAATTATAAGCATCGGTAAGAGCACTGGCTGCAAAAAACAAAATGGTTATCCGTTTTCATCTTCATGATTTCAAGCTAAATGGTCAAGGTAGGGAAAGGAAACCATATTGGCTGCTTAAGAGAGAGCGCTGCATGTAATGAACAATATATTGAAATACCTTGCTCCTATCCTCCATTAAGTATCAGTTTGATTTTATGTAACAAATTAAAAGCAACAAGATCATTCCGTCACAAAATCAGAAATGAAATAAATTATGAAAGGAGTGCAAAACAAGTACGCATTTTTCAGCATTTCTATGAACGCTACATCAATGATTTGAGTGTGAACTATAGAGCAATCACATAAATGGAGATGCAGACGTAGAGCGGGACTCGAGAGACACGTGGAAGCACCGCGGGTGAGACCGAAGTAACCTTTCGACTTGATCAACGTTCTGTGTTTTGTTGCTTTTGCTCTGTACTGTCGTGAAACTACACAAAATTCGTCACGTGGTTCCCACAAATCGTGGTAGTCTGCCTCTGAAGCTTATTCGCAAGGTGCCAGGGAAGACGGGAGTGGTCTCTCGTGTTTGTGTGCAAGCCCGCTGAGTTATGCACGCGCGGGTGTTTGTAGCTGCCAGCAGCGGCTCCCGCGTCCCGGGCCGCGCCGCCCGCGCTTCCGAGGAGCCTGGCGCCTCAGCCATTAGCTCAGCGCCGCGTCTTCCCGCGAAGACAGCGGCGCGGCATCCAGGGCGTGGCGGCGCGGCCAAGTAGAGGCGGTGGCGGCAGCGGCAGGTGGCTGCCGGCTGCTGCGAGCATTGTGCGCCCGTAATCACGGGAGTGCCGGCGCGCCATTAGCAGATTGTGCGACACGCCGCCTGTTGCTCTCCTTCACCTGCAGCCGCTATTCACCGGCGGGGGCACCGCTGAATGCCGACGCCTCTTTCACTTCCGCCCCAGACGGCCGTCTCGGCCCTCACTGCCTCCGGCGAACGCGACGGGACCGCGTCTTGCCTGCTGAATGTGCGGCGTACGCTGCAAAAGTCACCACCTGCCCTGAGTGGCTTACTGACGTTAACCACTTTCACAGTGTGCCACAAATGCTACTCAAGGGGTGTGTCACTGTGGACATATCAATAAGATCTTGGTCCCAGACTAAAATGTGGCTGTTTGATCGCCAGTTCCATTTCTTCCCGTTGTGTCTAGCAGTATTTGCACTGAAGTGGCAAAAGTCATGGGACAGCGGTGTGAACATATACACATGGTGGTAATATCGTGTATATAGTGTATAAAAGGGCGGTGCATTGGCGGAACTGTCATTAGTACTCGGGTGGTTCACGTGACGATGTTTCCGGCATGATTATGGCCGCACGAGTAAGTTAACAGGGTTTGCAGGCGGAATTATAGTTGAAACTAGACGATTAGGACAAAATGGTTCGAATGGTTCAAATGGCCCTGAGCACTATGGGACTTAACATCTGAGGTCATCAGTCCCCTATAAATTAGAGCTACTTAAAGGGAACTAACCTAAGGACATCATACACAGCCATGCCCGAGGCAGGATTCGAACCTGCGACATTAGTGGTCGCGCTGTTCAAGACTTAAGCGCCTAGAACCGCTCGGCCACTTCGGCTGGCAAGGAGTAGGACATTCCATTTCGTAAATCGTTACATAATGCGATATTCCACTATCCACAACCTCAAGAGTATGCCGAGAATACCAAATCTCAGACAACGTAGTGACCGACTTCTGACACTTTATGACGAGAGCAGCGGCGTTTGCGTACAGTTTTCAGTGCTAACAGACAAGCGACGCTGCGTGAAATAACCGCAGAAATCAATTTTGGACGTATGACGAACGTATCCATTAGGACAGTGCGCGAAATTTGCCGTTAAGGACAATGGAAGCAAATGACCGACGTGAGCGCCTTTGATAAAAGTTGTAAGACGTCCATAATTAAAGGATTTGTTGCTAGCGCACTCAATCTCATGTAATTTCGATGGATTGCTCGTGCGCTGCCTGCGATATGTAAGGTATATGAGAATCTCAGACCAGAGAGCAGTAGCAGTGTTGTATGTAGTAGGATTAAGTTGTTGCTAGCAGTCTGGTGTATCGTGTTGGCTGGGTCGGTCGTGGTGGAGCGATGTCGGAGCCTGAGCGTTGTAGTATAAGGTAAAAGCAGCCTGGCGCATATGTACTATTGTTATGTCAAGCCTCATGTAAATGTTTTTAAAAATATCTCTTAATAGTAATCCTCATAAAAAAGTAAGTTTTGACAATTATTCATTTCAATTTAAAGGAATTTACTAATTTCTCTGATCCATGGTCATCCCGATTATTGCAAAGAAAAAACAGTTGTTACTTTTTATACATGACAAATCTATTGGCCAGCATTGCACTGAGCTGCGACAGAATAATTTCTTATAGGAGCCGATATATACGCGTTGTCTGGCGACCTTAATGAGGTAAGAATTTTCTAGTTATTCAGAATGATCTTTCGGGACCATGACGTCCAAAATTTACCAGTTTAAATTCACAGTCAATTATTGAAAGGTTATAAGTGAGTCACATTTTATTATTGATATGTTACGCAATTTTTCTGTTGGTATGTTGCCGGCCGTGGTGGTCTCGCGGTTCTAGGCGCGCAGTCCGGAACCGTGCGACTGCTACGATCGCAGGTTCGAATTCTGCCTCGGGCATGGATGTGTGTGATGTCGTTAGGTTAGTTAGGTTTAAGTAGTTCTAAGTTCTAGGGGACTAATGACCTCAGGTGTTAGGTCCCATAGTGCTCAGAGCCATTTGAACCATTTGAAGACCCTACGAAGACATGGGCCGAAGTTGTCAACGAGGGACTGTGTAAGCTGGTGGTAGCTCCATAATGGTGTAGGTTGTTTTTACATGGAATGGACTGGGTCTTCTGGCCCAACTGAACCGGTCGTTGACTGGAAATGGTAATGCTGGAGACCATTTGTACCCATTCATGGACTACAAGTTCCCAAACAACGATCGAGTTTTCTGGACGACAATGCGCCGTGCCAGAAAATTGCCGGCTATTTGCGCAAATCATTTGGGCACCAACATCGCCGTACATGAATCCCATGGAAAATTTATCCGATATAACTGGGAGATGAGACTGTTGAAAATCAGCGTTGAAAAAATGGCTATGAGCACTGTGGGACTTAACATATGTGGTCATCAGTCCCCTAGAACTTAGAACTATTTAAATCTAACATAAGGACAGCACACACATCCATGCCCAAGGCAGGATTCGAACCTGCGACCGTAGCGGTCACGCGGTTCCAGCCTGAAGCGCCTAGAACCGCATGGCCACACAGGCCGGCATCAGTGTAGACTACGGTAGCTTTTCTAGCAGCGTTGTTCAGTTAGCATAGTAACTGCGTTACCTTACATTAGGTGTTTTGCTTACGTCTTGGCCTTTACTTCATTTCCACTGGTTTGTCTTCGTATGAATATGTAAACGGTAGAAGGCTGCATAACTTATGGAACAAGTGTGTTGTACATAGTTATCCTCCTGCCTGTTACTTAAAAATAAACATTATTTATAACAACATTGAAATTGTTTAGTTCAGGTGTTATTCGATAATTGTTAGTTTGTATTGCGAAACTGAGTGGTGCTGTAGTAAAAATGAGCTATGAAAATAAGACGTCAAGCAGATTTATAATATGATGCTAGAAAACGCAGCATCCTAAATTTGCAAAATAAAAAAAATAAACACAAAACAGAAATGTATCAAACATCGCTTCAGGACTTCTTCCAGCTTAAGTAAAACATGTTTCTGTTATCCATATAGTGATAAAAAAACTCCTGCCTTGATCACGATGAAGAACGTTCCACTGAATACAGAACAGCAACAATAATGATACAAATTTTTTGTGTTTGTGCATGTAAACTGTACTTGCTTTATAAGTAATTGCTTTGATTACATAAAAGTGTAGAAGCTCAAATTTTTAAGGATATAAGATACTCGGTGGACTAACACTGAACAATATGCGGTTCTCCTTATGTTCAAATAAACAAACAAAAAAGAAAAAAGAAAAAGTCGTCAGCTCCCCATTTCTCTTTCGGACGCTTATTTATGTTTTTTTTCGCTACCGATGCTACCAATACCTCCGGTAGTCTACCATTTATTATGTCATTTATGTACCGCATCAAAAGTACTGAACAGCACAGCACCAGTAATAGCCGATAAAAGCGAACATCATAACCAGTAATTTTTACAAATGCAACACTCCCAATAGTCGTCTAACGTCCATTCAGTCACTGTATTTTCCAGAGGCCACAAAGGGCACTAGCCCACTGTATAACGTGTTACATTCTAAGCGAGGTACTGGTGTCCATGACAAATCATAGAAATACAAGCAGATGAACTTTTACTAGTGCACAATTAGTGCGATCGAGCTACCTGTGGCAAAAAAAAAAGCCGCCCCCCCAGACAGGCGCCCCCGGAACCTGATGTGTGGCCGTGTACGGTCTGGCCGGGGGCTCTTGCGGCAACGCAGTTGCGCAGTGCCGCGTGTGGCGGCGGCGGCGCCGGGGGCGGCATTACTATTCATGAAGTGCGCGTGTTCTACAGCGGCGGCCGGCAAACAGCCGCTCAATCTGCCGCCCCCGCCGTGCGCGCCCCCCTGCCGTGCCACGCCGCTCTGCCCGAGTCGCAGGCCGCGCGGCGCGCCGCTCTCCGCCTAATGGTCAGCAAACTGCTGTCGAGTGCTCCTTTACTAACTGCCTGCATCAAAGTCGCCCTTTACTCGAGGGCGACACCAAAGTCAAATCGATCGAAACCCCGCTGCTTAGTGGCGTGTTACGCTCCGTGTGGGCGTCTCCTGTTACCACCTGCACACAAAGGTCTCTGTATTTTCATCTATTCAGAGATAGTTGCGGGACCTCGGCTGTACATAATGCTAAATCAAACACATTCAGCTGTCTAAAATTTCACATTCTCATTTTACTGGGCTACCAGATTCGGTTATATACATTGAAGAGCCAAAGGCACACCTGCCTAATATCGTGTAGGACCCCCCCGCGAGCCCGCACTAGTGCCGCTACACGACGTGGCATGAACTCGACTGAAGTCTGAAGTAGTGCTGGAGGAAACTGGCGCCATTAACCCTTCAGAGCTATCCATAAATCCGTAAAAGTACGAGGGGGAGAAGATGTCTTGTAAACAGCACGTTGCTAGGCATATCAATAATGTTGATGTCTAAGGAGTTTGGTCGCGAGCGGAAGTGTTTAAACTCGGAAGAGTGTTCCTGGCACCACTCTGCAGCAACTCTGGACGTTTGGGTTGTTGCACTGTTCTGCTGGAATTGCCCAAGTTCTTCGAAATGCAAAGTGGACATGAATGGATGCAGGTAATCAGGCAGTATACTTACGTACGTGTCATCTGTCAGAGTCGTATCTAGTGGTGCCATATCACTCCTACTGCACACGCCCTACACCATTATGGAGCCTCCACCAGCTTGAATAGTCCCCTGCTGATATCCAGCGTTCATGGATTCATGAGGTTCTTCTCCATACCCGTACACGTCTGTCCGTCAGATACAATTTGAAACGACATTCTTCCGATGTTGACGGTCCAGGCGAGGCCTAAAACTTTGTGTCGGGCAGTCATCAAAGATCCACTATTGGACCTTCGGCTCCGAAAGCCCATGTCGATAGTAAGTCGTTGAACGCTTCGCACGCTGACACTTGTTGATGGCCCAGCACTGAAATCTGCAGCAGTTTGCGGAAGGGCTGCACTTCTATCAAGTTGAACGTTTCTCTTCAGCTGTCGTTGCTGCCGTTCTTTCAGGATATTTTCTGGTTGCAACGATGTCGGAGATTTAATGTCACAGCACACTCGTGAAATGGTCCAACTCGAAAATCCGCACTTCATCGCTACATCGGAGATGCTGTATCCCAGCGCTCATGCTCAGACAATAACACTCACATAAATCTTGATAACCTGCCGTTGCGCCACAACTGCGCCAGACACTTGTTTTCTTATGTAAGCGTTGCGACCTCAGCGCATTATTCTACCTGTTTTCTGTATTTGAATATGAATGTCTAGACAAGTTTCTTTGGCTCTTCAGTGTGTTGCTCTATTTTCAAGACCCTTAACCGACGTTTATGAAGATTCCAATCTCGTTTACGCTCATAATAGGGGGCAGCATTCAAAGATTGGTACCTGTAGATATTTGATACAACGGTACCTTCCAACATCATCTGCCGACTCAGTTGTGTCCGAAACGAATCAATAAGTAAGAATTTATAGAACATTTCGTGACCTGTTATTTTAGCAATTGGCATAGATTTTCTCAAGCATACTCACGACCGCAGGCCTCCTCCGTGACTGTATGAGGCACCTCGAGTGAACAGCTACAAGTCTGGTCTCTTCAGATGTTGCTAGGCTTATTAACGATGAAGTACAGAGCGCACAACTAAGGCCCATTCCCAGCTAATGAACAAAGCGCGAGGAATAATATACATACACTAACAAGTGTTGTTCATATGTCTGTGTGCTATGCTGTTATTTGTAAGCCGAACGTATTTACCAGATAGTATCTCAACCGCCAGCCGTTGTGGCCCAGCGGTTCTAGGCGCTTCAATTCGGGACCATACGGCTGCTACGGTCGCAGGTTCGAATCCTGCCTCGGGCATGGATGCGTCCCTTGGTTAGTTAGGTTTACGTAGTTCTAAGTCTATGGGACTGATGACCTCAGATGTTAAGTCCCATAGTGCTTACAGGCATTTGAACCATTTTACCTCAACCACGCTACACACTGAGCGAGCGAAACAAAGTAGAATGTGACATCCAGAAAGAAGAGATAATTGTTTTGTTTACTTTGTTTGGTAAAAAATTGTTAGTTTATTTTAAAACAAGATTACCTTAGGAAGAAGACTGTGCAGTTAAGAAAACTCAGTCAATCTGTGTAACTGTTTACTGGCAGTTTTTGGTTTAAGCATGTTTAAAGTCGATCTCATGGAAAAATTACAGAAACTGACTAGTAAAAATATTGAAAATACACAACTCATTACTTCTATTTACAATATGTAGTCTGCTTTATAGAGTAAAATTTCAGGCTAAATATAACGCCAACTACCTGTTTTCTACACTTGGTTATGGCAATCCCCGACCGCCCCTACACTGTGCAATGCTACAACAATTGCCTTCCCTGGTAACTGGCCACACTGAAGTAAGCACTACAGTAGTCTACTTTTCTTTTAGTTTTTGTATTTCAGTCCTAGCATTAATCTGTAGTATCTTCGTCTTTTTATGTTTATCGAGTTGGAACAAAGAACTTCGGAGAGGTGACAGGCGAATCAAAGCGTGTGTACCAATATCCTAATTTAATTGCTTCTTTTAAAATGTTTCATTTCTTCTCTTGAACACCTGCCGGTAAAGCTCACACAATATTTTGACCTGTGTTATTAAGTTATTTACACCCAAGAGAATCCTGTCTACCGAACAGGGTGGGGGATACTTAACAGATTCCCCTTTCGGTTGTCACATTCCGATATCATGTCGAAAGTTAACAGGCCGTATGGTGGGATTTTCTAATCTAAACAGTTCTAATTAGCGTCTCGGCAGGTATACGAATAACTCATACGTCGGCAGTCGAGTAGTTGGTTCGAAACCTACACGATAGATCCGGGCCGGGCACATGGGCAGGATTGGCCATGTGTTTAGCTGCAGTCCAGAATGCTTGTAATACGGCCACCTGGCGGATAAACTATATTACCTGAGGGGCGACCACCAACAGCAATCCTCTAATGGTGACGCTGAACACCTCATTCTAGTCCACTCTACTGGAAATACACTCTGAAGCGCCAAAGAAACTTGTTAGGCATGCGTGTTCAAATACAGAGATACGTAAACAGACAGAATAAGGTGCTGCGGTCGGCAACGCATATATAAGACATCAACCGTCTGTCGCAGTAGTTAGATCGGTTACTGCTGCTACAATGGCAGATTATCAAGACTTAAGTGAGTTTGAGCGTGGTGAGCGGCGCACGAGTAATGGGACACAGCATCTCCGAGGTAGCTATGACCTGGGGATTTTCCCGTGCGACCCTTTCACGAGTGTACCGTGAATATCAGGAATTCGGTAAAACATCAAATCTCCGACATCGCTGTGGTCAAAAAAGATCCTGCAAGAACGGGACCAACGACGATTGAAGAGAATCTTTCAACGTGACAGAAGTGGTGCAGATTTTAGTGCTGGACCATCAACAAATGTCAGCTTGCGAACCATTCAACGAAACGTCATCGAGTCGAAGATCCTCTTGTGTACCCTTGACGACTGCACGACTCAAAGCCTTACGTCTCGCTTTGCCCCTTCAACACCGACATTGGAGTGTTGAAGACTCGAAACGTGTTGCCTGGTCGGCCGAGTCTCGTTTCAAATTGTAATCAGCGGATTGACTTGAACAGGAAGTTGAAAAACAGTGGACTGTTCAAGCTGCTGGAGGCCCTGTAATAGTGTGGGGCGTGTGCAGTTGAAATGATATGGGATCTCAGGTACGTAAGCATCCTGTCTGATCACCTGCAGCTATTCATGTCCCTTGTGCATTCATACGGACTTGGGCAGTTCCAGCAGGACACTGTGACACCCCACACCTTCAGAATTGCTACGAAGTGATTCCAGGAACACTCT
Source organism: Schistocerca gregaria (assembly GCF_023897955.1). Taxonomy (NCBI): domain Eukaryota; kingdom Metazoa; phylum Arthropoda; class Insecta; order Orthoptera; family Acrididae; genus Schistocerca; species Schistocerca gregaria. The sequence continues at coordinate 484,100,754 of NC_064921.1, read as the reverse complement.
TCTGAGTTTAAACATTTCCGCTGGTCACCAAACTCCACAGACGTGAACGTTACTGAGCACGTCTGGGATGCCTTGCAACGTGTTGTTCAGATGAGGTCTCCACTCGCTCGTACTCGTACGGATTTATGGGGAGCCCTGCTGAATTCAAGGTGTCAGTTCTCTACAGCACTACTGTAGACATTAGTCGAGTCAATGCCACGTCGTGTTGCGGCACTTCTGCGTGCTTGCGGGGGCCCTAAACGATATTAGTGAGCTGTACTAGTTTCTTTGGCTCTTGTGTGCATTACCAAGTTATAGCCCCGCCTTGTTTTCCTGTCTACATGTGAAGGCTAACCTGAGCAACTGCTGTAGGTATTTTGATGCAGTCTACAATGTTAGACTGACTGACTCACGAGGAAGGATAGTGAATGTAATCTATGACATCAGATGATGTGCTGAAAAGTAATGCCTCCGAATCTATTACATGAAAACCCTTAAAGAGTTTTAATTAGAGCAGACTTTATTGATATTCTACATTTTTATTCCTCAGGTATACCTACTTATTTCTCATCATAGTCACCCTGACGACGAACACATTTCTCCCAACCAGAGACCAGTGTGTTGTACCGTCACTATAGAGTGTACTTTGACTTATCCACAACTTCACCTCTGCTTGCGCCGCTTTATCACTGTCAAAATGAAGTCCTCGAATACGTTCTTTAAGTTGAGGAGACAGGTGGAAAACCGCTGGACGGAACGAAGTCGGGATTGTACGAAGGATGATCGATGACATTGATCTCAAGGCGTCGGTCCGTTGCAGATAACACAGCGGTCTTGTGCGGTACGTCATTATCACGTTGAGGGAGAGGGTGCTCGATGTCTGGACGAAGTTTTATGCGGTTAGAAACTCTATTACAGTACGCTCTTTGTTACGCACGGCCATAGTTGCGTTACATGCCCCCATATTACCCGCTAAATTTCGGAACAGTCTAGCGGCACAGTGTTGCAACTTGCGTCAGTGAGCAGGAAAGTCGACAGAGTAATGTGTATGACATGTAATACCCTAACCGATAACGAGAACAGAATAACAAATTCGGAGGTATTTCTTTTCAGCAAGCCCTCGTACTACTGCTACGCCACACAAGTCGTCTCGTCATAGATGTTTACCAGGAGTGCTTCACTAGGTAAGTTATAAATTCTAATAAAATTTGCCCGCATGTAAGGTAATAAGATTTTTAGTAGTTCCCTTTTAATGTTGCTCCAAATCTAGTTCTGGCTAAAATGCTTACCATTACGAGAGATTTACCGTAGTATGAGAGTGCTGTAGTTTTTGCAGTGGATTACGTAGCTTTGACTGTCGAACCTCCTTCACCAATAAGTCCATTAGGGGATGTATATTGCAGATTTGCCTGGATTTCGGACCTACTGAAACTTGGATATGAAAATAATATTTTCCAACACACTGATGAATCCCTTTAACAGCATCTCCAAACATGTTCACAAACAACTATTTTCTACTAACAAAACAGCAACGATTAACAGCCTTTGCGCCATTACATTGACCAAAGTGCAACTGACTTAAGGTTCTTTGCACCGCTCAATATATACCCTACCTTAACGATGTATTTTCTTTGGCCTATTGCCAATAGAATTACATTTTATGATGAAAAGTTCATGATTTACAACAAACTATTAGTACGCTTTTAAAGACAGTAAATGATGATTGATTGTGAATGTATTTCTAAATATTATTCTTTTCCCTTTGGAAAGGAAATTTGATAATGATGTAACCATGGCAATACCTATCATAAAATCACTAGTTACATTTTAATTTGACGTTGAATTTTATTCCAAAATCATTAATTGCAATTTAATTTCACGTTGGATTTTATTTCTAACATTAATTGCGCTGCAGCACAAAATGCCAAATCGGAATTTCAGGTTAAAGCTATTAATGATAATTTCGTGGTATCAAAACGTGTTTACATCAGAATGTTCGAGAATCGTTAGTGAACGAGCGAATTAGAACTGATCTAATTGGTTTTCCGTTATTGACATTATACATAAAGTGCACAAGTAGCTTTAAATACATCACTTTTCTGATAAATATTCCAATATTCTGATTTTAGGTCAGTTAGGTCAGTTGAAATTTACGAATTTTGCTAATTAATTTGCTAATTTAAATTATAAGCCAGACATTTCTCTTAACATCTCTATGGCTATATAATAATGCCATCACAAAAATGAAATTATTAATGTAGCAAAACTGTACGATGCTGTTAATTCACAACACCAGGTTGTTTAGCTAATTATAACTTTCTGTTACTTACAGTTAAATGATCAGAAATAATGTTAGTTATGTTGATGTGGAATGTAAGTGAACCAAGCAGTTTAATTTGCTGATAGGAAATTAAGAAAAACCATACTTTCTAACTTCAGTGTATTGTATATTGCAAACTGGGTAATACACGTCTGCTAAACTTTTACTGTTATCGAAGCATTCATTAACGATACTATAGCTGGTCCTATTACACAATGGAATACTAGGTAGATTTTTCGTATAAAATAAGAAGCTCTGAATCTCACTTCACATCGCTCTCTTATTACTATATCCACCAGTAATGTCACTGTCAGCACGCACCATTTAATGAAAAAGGAGGGGGAGTGTGAGTTAGCTGCGGATAATGTCAAAGCATCTTGGGCGTCTGCTGGTACTTCAGTTGCGGTAGATGTATTCATCACCACCATCACAATATCCGGCAGGGATTCTGTGGTAATGTGACATCGCGTTGAACAGCTGGCATGTCAAGAAGCTTCCGCCTGTCGTTGTTGCCGCAGCAGTAACACCTCGTCTGTTAGCAGCTCCCTCAGCTAGAGGAGGAGATGCAGCGGTTCCCCATATGGGCTGCCCGCGAATGTTCACGAACCTAGGCTACTGGTACTCTTTGCGTCACGAGGACGTGATCACTTATCTAGTGGGCCAATCATTATGACTCATGCAATATATCTTGAAGCTTTCTGTATTTTCAATTTTTGCACAAAACTGCTGAAGCTCAAATCCCTTTATCAAACAAAGCATCTTGATTTACATCCTTACCGATTTAAAACACTGCCTCTGAAGTTCCTTTGTAGCTGCTTCCTCTAACCTCTTCTAGAATACCATATCACCCGTGAAGATTATAAACTCAAGATGCTGCTTCTCAGTAAAATGTGTACTGATTGGTACTGGAGGAAGTACTCCCAAAATGCGTGACTCCAGTCATTGGTGGTATAAACCCCTCTAACCTACCCTAGACCACAATGTCATCCGTGAAGATAATGAACTCAAAATGCTGCTTTTCGATAAATTGTATACTGATTGGCACTGGATGAAGGTACTGGATGAAGTATCCCCAAAATGTGACACTCCACTCTGGTATAAACCCAAGTTACTGATGTCCGCTATTGGCTACGTTGATGCAAACTTGTTCATGTGTTTGCTATGCAACGTGTCTCTCATTGTTTGTTTACCCAGCTTGATGGGTGTCAATCCCTCTAAGTCAGTTAGTGTTTTAGATGAAACATAGTGTTCTAGCTCTTTCACGTCCTAAAATCATTCCTGTTTGGTATTTTGTTATATTAAGTGAACTGAACCATCCCTGTCAATCCTGCTTACTTCTCTCTCCAATCTGCCTTACGTAATGTATGTAATGTACACAGTGAGATACTCGTAAATCACCACGTATCGAAATACACTCATATTTCGTATTTAAACAAAAGTATGACACCTGCTTTAAATGGAACGCCGTCATAGTGAGACAATCTAATCTGAAATTTTGAGGGTATTTTGTACTCTGTTGATATTCTCTGTAACGTGCTCCGCCGGTTTAAACAGCGCAGTTATACAGTCCACTACAAGGAGGACAATAGCTGATACAAATCAGATACAAATAAACAACTCTAAACACACATGTAAGAAAGACTAATTTTCACTAACAACATGTTGTGATTAAAACCTCCAGCATAATCATATAGAAGAAAATAAAATATGCTTTTCACTAACAGTACTGCAGGCTGTGAACAACGAGCAAGTGAAACACTACTGGGAATTCAAGTGGTCGCTACAACTGATTTTATATGCTAAGGTGTACGTCATTGTGCCGTTCTGACAATCAAAAATCGAACGATTCCAAAAATAAGATCTTGGATAAGGGTTGGCGTGTATAGAATCTGCCCTGCCCAGCTCACTGCTCTCTCCGTGTGTTTAGTACGTCTATGCTGGGTTCAATGCGATACTCGTAAACCATATGCCGTAACAAAGCACAAAATAAACTCACATTTAATATTTAAACAAAAGTGTCGACACCTGCTTTGCAGTGGAACACCGTCACAGTGACACACACAAATTATGAATTCGGGAATTATATTTGATTATCGACGGTCACCTAACGAGTATCAGTTGTAGGACAACAGACTGATTCTGAGTTTCGCATCGGGTCTAAGTTTAATAAGTCATTTATTTACTCTAAGGTCTCGACACATAGCACATTAAAATTACAGAAATTTTCCAAACAAGTGAACATAAAGTCTCGTAATGTTGATTACGAAACTGCTTCAACTCTACGAGGATAAATTCAACAAAAATGTTTAAACGTAAAGCTCTCTAGAAGCTGAGTTTAATCTTGAATGACCCGTTAACATTTTGGGGAGGTACCCCATCTTTGTGGAACGCGGACCAAGCAGCTCTGTGGTGGGCCGTTCTTAGATCTGCGTACATTGCGGTGAATTCGTCACTCACAGTTGCATTCTTATGATTTGCAGTGGCTTGGTGGCAGCTGTCGTCAAAGGAGGAAACCACATTTGCTTCCAAAACTTGGGGCAAGTCCTTACCGCAACCGCTTCCTCAAACTGCAGTGTCCTGGGAACTCATCACCATTATTGAGAGCCTTTCTGGTCAAGCGAGACCATGGGATGAACACCTCCACCCGCTTTTTAACAAGATAATCTGAAGCTTTCTTCCTGAATTTGCAAGCCCCAAAAATAACCAAGTATTCACTCAGCCGTAATTGACTGTCGTGTTCACGAGTTAATCATGTACACGACAGTCCAGAGACTAGTTTGATGCAGCTCTCCATGCTACTCTATCCTGTGCAAGCTTCTTCATCTCCAAGTAACAACTGCAACTTACATGCTTCTGAATCTGCTTAACACTGAGCATCTCTTGGTCTCCCTCTGCCATTTTTACCTTCCACAATAGCCTGCAACACAAAACCTCAGAACATGTCCTATCAACCGGTCCCTTCTTCTAGTCAAATTGTGCAACAATTCCTCTTTCCCCAATTCTGTTCAGTACCTTCTCATTAATTACTGGATCTACCTATCCGACCTACAGCATTCTTCTGTAGCACCACATTTCTAAAGCTTCTATTCTCTTCTTGTCTAAACTATTTATCGTCAATGTTTCACTTCCATGCATGGCTGCATTCCGTACAAATACTTTCAGAAAATACTTCCTCACACGAAACTGTATACTCGATGCTAACAGATTTCTCTTCTCCAGAAACGCTTTCCTGCCAGTCTACATTTTATATCCTCTGTATTTCGACCATTATCAGTTATTGTGCTTCCCAAACAGCAAAACTAATTTACTATTTTGAGTGTCTCATTTCCTAATCTCACTCCCCCAGCCTAACCTGATTTAATTTGACTACATCCCACTATCCTCGTTTTGCTTTTGTAGATGTTCATCTTATATCCTCCTTTCAAGACATTGCCCATTCCGTTCAACTGTTCTCCCATGTCCTTTGCTGTCTCAGACAGAATTACAATGTCATCGGCAAACCTCAAAGTTTTTATTTTTTCTTCGTGGATTTTATTTCCTGCTCCAAATCTTTCTTTTGTTTCCTTTACTGCCTTCTCAGTATACAGATTGAATAACCTTGTGGATACGCTACAACTCTCTCTCACTCCAACCACTGCTTCCCTTTCATGCCCCTCGACTCTTATAACTGCCATCTGATTTCTGTACAAATTGTAAATAGCCTTTCGCTCCGTGTATTTACCTCTGCCACCTTCAGAATTTGAGAGAGATTATTCCTGAAAACATTGTCAAACGCTTTTTCTATGTCTACAAATGCTAAAAACATAGGTTTGCCTTTCCTTAATCTTTCTTCAAAGACAAGTGTTAGGGTCACTACTGCCTCACGTGTGCCAACATTTCTACGGAATCCAAACTGATCTTCCCTGGGGTCGTTTGCTACCAGTTTTTCCATTCATCTATAAACAATTAGTTTTAGAATTTTGCAGCTGTGACTTATTAAAACTGATAGTTCGGTAATTTTCACACCTGTCAACAGCTGCTTTCTTTGGGATTGGAATTATTATGTTCTTCTTGAAGTTTGGACAACGTCCTTGGTGTAGTAGTAACACCGCGTACCGTCTGATCACCGAAGTTAAGCGCAGTCGCGCTGGTCTAGCACTTAGATGGGTGACCATCCGGTCTGCCGAGCGCTGTTGGCAAGCGGGATCCACTCCACCCTTGTGAGGCAATCTGAGGAGCTACTTGATTGAGAAGTAGCGGTAACGTTGCGCCTTCATATGCCTGTTCGGATGGGGGAGACTTGAAGTTTGGTGTATTTCACTTGTGTCATACATCTTGCTCACCAGATGGTAGAGTTCTATGAAGCCTGGCACTCCCAAGGCTATCAGTAGTTCTAATGGAATGTTTCCTACTCTCCGGGCCTTGTTCCGACGTAGGTCTTTCAGTGCTATGTCAAATTCTTCACGCAGTATCATATCTTCCATTTCATCTTCATATACGTCCTCTTCCATTTCCTTCATCAAGTAAATCGCCCTTTTGTGGACCCTCTTTATACTTCTTCCACCTTTCTACTTTTCGTTCTTTGCTTACAACTGGTTTTCCATCTGAGCGCTTGATATTCATATAAGTGGTTCTCTTTTCTCCATGGATCTCTTTAATTTTCCTGTAGGTGGTATCTACTATAACTCTAGTGGTAAATGCCTCTACATCCTTACATTTGTACTCTAGCCGTGTCTGCTTGGCAATTTTCCACTTCTGTCAGTGGCTCCCTATGTAAATCATGCGTTGGGGGAGCTGCGTTGGTGAAGCTGAATGATTCACTAGTTAAAACGTTCCAGGAAATAACTCACCTCATACAATATTTAGACACGGAGGTGACGAGAATTGTGGGATACATCCTAATATCGTATCAGACCATTATTTTGCCCGTTGTGGCGCAGCGTCTCGACGCGGCATGGAATCATCCAGTCTGAGGATGTTCCCTACAGAAATATTGAGCCATGCTGCCTCTATAATTGTCCATAGCTGCTGAAGTTGCCGGTGCACGATTTTGTATACGAACTGACCTCTCGATTGTTTCTCATAAACGTTCGATGGGTGGTCAAATCATTCGCTCGAATTGTCCAGAATGTTCTTCACACGAATCGAGAACAATTGTGAACCGGTGCCATGGCGCCTTATCATCCATAAAAATTCTATCATTGTTTGGGAACATGTAGTCCATGAAAGGTTGGAAATGGTCTCCTGACAGCTGAACATAAATTCTAGTCAACAATCGGTTCGTTGGACCAGAGGACCCAGTCCATACCATGTGACCACCTCGTACTCCATCAAGAACCCAACACCAGCTTGTACAGTGCCTTATTGACAACCTGGGTCTTTGGCTTCGTGGGGTCGGCGCCATACTCGAACCCTACCATCAGCGGGTACTAACTGAAATACTGACTAATCTGACCAGCTCACGGTTTTCCAGTAGTCTAGGCTATAACCATGAACCCAGGAGAGGTGCTGCAGTTGATGTCCTGCTGAAGCAAAGGCACTCACATTGTTCGTCAGCCGCCTTAGTCCATTAACGCTACACTGTTCTAAAATGCGTTCGCCCACTTTCCACATTGATTTTGGCACCTATTTCATACAGTGTTGCTTGCTGTTAGGAACGACAACGCTAATCAAACGCCGCTGCTCTCGGCCGTTAAGTGAAGTTTGTCGTTGAGAAGTAATGCCTGGAATTTCATATTCTCGGCACACTCCTGACACTGTGCGTCTCGGAATACTGAATTCCCTTACGATTTCCGAAATGGAATGTCCTACTCGTCTAGTTCCAACTACTATTCCGCGTTCAAAACCTGTTAATTCCCGTCGTCCTGAAATAATCTCATCGGAAATCTATCACTGACCACCAATGGCCTGCGCTTTTATACTTGGTGTAAACGACTCTACTGCCGTCTGCATTTGTGCTTATCAGTATCCCATGGCTTTTGTCACCTAAGTGTATTGTTGCATACCGCCATTTTGATATGAAGCTAAATGTACTAATTCTACACAACTATGTGATGTTAGTGAACTCGTGAAGCAGGAGATGTTAAATTGTTCATGCTTCACTTGTGCAGTTTCATGTAATCGTCTCATTACTAATCAGATTTCCAATACTGTCACTACCTTTAATAAAAGTCTACATATATTTTGTACGAAATAGTGTGACATCAGCATAGTCATAAGTTTTAAAACACAGACATTAACATTAAAATCTTAAAAGGAGTTTCACTATTATTGCCGTAATAGGAAGTACTTAGAACAAATAAAACTTCCAGCGAATAAAGGAGATTTTTTTGGAGGGTGGGTGAGGGAGGTGACATCTTCAACTAACGTGAAGGAAGATGGCATGTGAGTCATCTGGGAGGTCAGGGGGATACAGTATTAGAGTTTTATGAAAAAAATGCAAAATCTGCACTCAAATAAAGTGGAACGAACAGATAACAGTGCTCTGGATTTGATAAATTTATTCTATTTCAGCTGAGATAGTGTAGTGTGACGTCGATGGTTCAAAGACCAAAGGAGCTTAAACGATCAGCCATCCTCGACACTGGCGAGAAAAGACGTTTTATGAAGATGTCCCTTAGGACACAAAAAATGCTTTTAAACTTATAACTGGGCTTAGAGAGGACAGACATGGCCAGGAGGTAGGATTTTCGTATCGTTTACGCTTTTTCCCTTTACTTATACTTAAGCCATGCATTCCATTGACAGATAGAAGATACCGGGTGATCAAAAAGTCAGTATAAATTTGAAAACTTAATAAACCACGGAATAATGTAGATAGAGAGGTAAAAATTTACACACATGCTTGGAATGCCATGGGGTTTTATTAGAAAAAAAAGTATTGCTTGACGCGTGAAAGATCTCTTGCGTGCGTCGTTTGGTGATGATCGTGTCCTTTCGTCATGCTTGGCCTCCCAGGTCCCCAGATCTCAGTCCGTGTGATTATTGGCTTTGGGGTTATCTGAAGTCGCAAGTGTATCGTGATCGACCGACATCTCTAGGGATGCTGAAAGACAACATCCGACGCCAGTGCTCACCATAACTCCGGACATGCTTTACAGTGCTGTTCACAACATTATTCGTCGACTACAGATATTGTTGAGGAATGATGGTGGAAATATTGAGCATTTCCTGCAAAGAACATCATCTTTTCTTTGTCTTACTTTGTTATGCTAATTATTGCTATTCTGATCAGATGAAGCGCCATCTGTCGGACATTTTTTGAACTTTAGTTTTTTTTGGTTCTAATAAAACCTCATGTCATTCTAAGCATTTGTGTCAATTTGTACCTTTCTATTTACTTTATTCCGTGATTTATTCAGTTTTTAAATGTATACAGACTTTTTGATCACCCGGTATATTGTAGATACTATTAATAAAAAATAATGCGGGTCAGCAAGGAGAAACGAGACGTATTGCTACTTTATATGACTCTACAATTACGGAAAAGTGCAGTGCTGGAACCGATAGTCTTTCGCTATTGGTTCGCTGTGGACGGGACAGTCGCGTGACGCTCTAGAGACCACAGTCTGGTAAACCGTCACTGGTAACTACCGTGTCGTATGCGTCGTATCTGTGGCCAGCACGACCACCAGGTTGCCTCATCTGCATATTTAAAATGGTAACTGCATTAAACCATAATTAGCAATCACGCAAAAAATTAGATGAATGCCCGAACGAATTAATTCAGCTATGCAGCCCTCGTGTATATTTCATCAGTTGCCGCATGCCGAAGTGAACAAGTGACGTGTATCGGACATGATTTACGTGCACTCGGGGGCTGTACTGTAGCAACCAGTGACAATTACGAGCAACCAACTCAAGTCTCTCATCGAAAGCGCTGAGAGCCGAGTGTTTATCTTAGCCTATCGGATGTTAAGAAAAAATAAGTTGATTTATGTTCGAGACAGTTTGCGTAGCTAATATACTGGCTTAAAGAATATACTCTTTCACATGTTGATTGCGTAATCAAACAAAAATATCGTTCGACATGTGAAAGTATCAAAAGTGTTCCAAGGAAGCGGCAGTAAATCATGGTATCCACTGTACAATCACCTATTAACGCAAATGTCGCTTTTAATCCAAATAAACGGCAATACACGAGAGAGCAAAGCATACGGTGACCTAGTTACCGGAATTGCTCCTGTTCCGGATGACTGTAGTACATGCAACAAATGCTGCACAAGTACAATGTGCTTCTAACGCCTTTTCAATAAAACGTGGTACCAACTACAAGCAGTTACGAGACAGTATGTAACGTTTTCATATATTTTTTGCCACTGTAAATATTTCACCTTTAATGTGCTGGGACAAAGATGCATGAGCGCACTGCACGAGTAGTGGATAAGATCCTTGACACTGTGTTTAGATTTTCTGTAGTGTGCTTGGTTCGCAGTCAGTTGTTCAGCGCTGGGGTGTCCTTATTAGAGACATAGCAGCGAGCACTGTAGTTTTAGAGAAGCAGATCTGATACTTGTGAATCTGGGAGAAATCATCTGCAGTCATTGATTATGGAGATGGAAAATTGTTAGTGAAGATATTTTCTTGTCTTTGTGGATGGAGAAGATTTTTGGAGGACTCTTTCAAGATAAACAATACAATCGCAAAAATGAGATGTTTGTCAGAACTATTAAATGAAGGAAATTTTTGTCCCTTAGGTAACTAATAATATTCATGATTTGTGTTAATTTTATCTCTTTGTTTTTGTTATGTCACAAATAACGCAATTAGTTTAAATGTCTGTAATTTTTGTAATTAGTGAATTTCGTAATTGTTAGGGTCTTTTAAAGTTGTATAGTTTTTTCTCCAATAATCAGAGTGAATTTTTTCAAGAACGCTTTTCTTTGGAGTAAAACGCTCCTCTATCGGTCTAAGTAAAGTTTTATATATTTTGTTGTGTGTGCACTGCACCTTGCGCCACACGTAGCCACAGATTATTTTGACAAGTACTAAAAACTATAGTGGTGACTAGAATATTTTTCTTCTGCTGCTGCATTTGCTGATTTCAGTTTGCCTTCGAGAAAGTCAGTACACGAGACACAAAATAGCACGCTAAGGCAAGTTATTTTTCTTACAGAGCAGATGACACTTTATATTAATGTGAGCAAACAGTACGTAGTCAAATTCTCGGGTGTTATGGTAAGCGAGCAGGTTAATTTACAGGGACTAGTGAGTCTAATCATAAAAAGTTATTTTCTTCTGAGTTGCGAAATTTTTTGTTATGGGGATATTTCAAGTCAGATATTGCACTCCATATTACCTAACTTCTATAACGTATTTCAGTAATGAGTTTCAGTTGAATAGTTTTCACTAAGTACACAATTAATTTCCTTTGAGATTTAATTACATTCGTTTCCATTATTCCAAATTCAACATTTGACTGAGATTAAAGTTTTGTTTCACAACATGGTTCAAAAGCACTGTACAGGACCAAACAATGTGAGTAGTGCTCAGCAGCTGAATACGTTATCTTAAGGACACGTTACACGAGGAGAAAGTTCTTAAAAAAGAATATTCAGTATTTCATATATAGATAAATTACATACAAAGCTTACAAGTTGAATACTAAACTGTACTCAGACCTTGGTTTCTCTCCTCATGTTTCACCCCCAAAGGTCCCAGCACAGCGAAACTAACGCTACCCTGATGCGTCAGTGTTTGTTCTGTCCACAGATCCCATCAATTAGTCACACTATGCCATAAATTTCTTTGGAATTCAGTACAGTAAGTAATTTCTTTTCCGAACTTCCTCTCGTCCATGCTTCACCTTCGTAAAAGGCTATGCTCCAGACAAACTATGCTCCAAACAAAAATCTTCAGAAAAAATTTATAACACTTAAAAATTTAGTTCGTTATTAACAAACTGAAGCATTTTGTATTCTTTTTAGTTCGTCCATCGACATTAACTTTGTTGCTGCAATATCAAAACTCATCCACAACTTACAGCATTGCATTTCCTAATCTGATTCCTTCATCACCTCCTTATTTAATTCGATAACATTCTACTATCGTTGTTTTCCTTTTGCTGTTATTAACCTTTTATCCTCCTCTATAAACTCTATCCACGTTGTTTAAATGAAAATTTTAGTTATTTGCCACCTTTGTCATAATTAAAACATAATCGGTAAATCCTGATGTTTCCATTTACTCTCTCTGAACTTTACTTGCCTTTCCAAATTCTTTCTTGGTTTCCTTGCTGCTTTTTCAGTGTACCCTCTCTGTCAATAGCCTCCCACCTATCTGTCTCCTCCTACCCGATCTCTGTGTCGATCTGCTGCTCTTGTGCATCTACTTCTTCCCCCTACGTTCGTCTCCACCTCCACCACTCGTTATCTCCTTTCCCTCTCTCTGTCCATCTCCTCCTTCTACCCCTCTGTTCATCTCATCCTCCCCTCTCCCATTTCATCTGCTCCTCTTTTCCTTCTGTTCCTATCTGTTCTTTCCAGCCCTCTCTGTCCATCTCGTCTTCTTCTCGTTCTCTGTCCATTTCCTCCTCCCCCGGATTGTTCATCTTCTCCTCCCTATTTCTCTGCATATCTCTTTTTCCCTCTTTTTTGTCCTCTTCCCTCTCTCTGTTTGTTTCCCCCACCGTTTTCTCTATCCATCTCCTTCTCCTCCTACCCCCCCCCCCCCCTCGATGTCTGCCCATTTCCTCGTCCTTTCTCCTCTATTTACATTACCACAGTCACCTCAATAGCAGGCTTGTGGATCTTAGCCCCACAGTATTTCTTTACACTGTAGCTGATATGTTTACCAAATTTCACTGAAGTCGTTCCAGGGGTGAAGAGCTGTTTACCGGTGACTTAGCTCGCAAACGCACACGTCAAATATATTTCACACATATTTTTCTAGACATGTTTCATCTGTATGTCTAGCGAATTTCGCCCCGCAGTTGCATTTTCACGCTGCTCAATGTTCGTGACGTCGTCTCTCCTGATGTGTCGTACAATGACGTAATATTTCTGGTACATTCAGTGGGATATGTGAATATTGCCCTTAAAATCTGTCAGGAATACAGTTAGTACGCGAGAAGTCATAAACTTAAATGTTATGCTTTGTGTGGCAGTTTGACTGCGTGAACGGGAAAAAAAATTAGTAAGCGATAAACCACTTCCCTTTGATTATTTTGTGTGGGGGTCGTCAGCGAGAAAAAGATTTAGAAAGATTTGAAGTTAAGTGTTAAGTTTGTGTCAAGTCTCTAAGTGCTCTTATTCTCAAATACTGGATGAATGAATTACGGGTATTCTCCTGCCGTGAGCGACACAGCTTTTTCATCCCCACCCCCAACTCTTTGATGGGTAGTTCTTATCTACAGAGTGATCCTTTTCAGAGACTAAATGATGTGTGAACCAAGTTTTGGTTGGATGGTTGAAATTGTGGCAGTGGTGTAGGAGGAATTGTGGAACGCACACACATATGTACATTCATTTTTATAATTTGTGTAGATTATTTTCGTCCTCAAATTTCTGCAGTGTTGTTACGCTTTCTGGTGACACGTAAATCACTTTATGTCGTTTCGTTGTAGGAGGGTATCATATAATTTTAGAGCATTGAGTGACGAATTCCACTGTGTGAAATGGCAGTTACAGATTTGCTTGGGACCACAGCTATGATTTTTATGAGGTGCTGTTGTGATTTAGATATCTTTTTTTTCATGGATGTAGTTTAATCGGTACGACAAATTCAATTGACACGAGGAGCAACGTATCTGTCTATTGTATTCATTCTATTGACAGAATCATATAGACCAACAGTTGTTCGCATACAGGTGTTAAAACTATTAAAATATAAAACTGAATGAAAAGTCCAACAATCCGCTGTAGCTGTATTTATTTAAGTCGTTTAGAGACTCACGCAATCCGTATGGCAATTTTTAAGTTGCACCTTCTGGTGTTTACAGTACTGTGGCATATAATTATTACAGAATGCCGCAGAGTAACAGTTGGGGTGGCTAGGCACAGTTCACAGCCTCCTGTAATTGGTAAAAACCATTATCAGTGATGAAACTTCGTCTGTTACTAGACATAGCCCCACCGAAGTGATGAAAGTTCTTGAATTTTACACTGAGTGTACACTCATCATTGATGATGTTTTTTATTCCGTGCAGTCAGGCAGCCTTTAGTCTGGAGCAGTGGGCGGAAGCAGTGTGGGGAAACTACTTACCGCCAGCTGCCGTAGTCCCGACATCGACTTCACTGAGCATCAACTCGACCACTGTGGTTCGCTGAATAATAAATAATGCACTAAGACTGATGTATTCGTGTTTATTTACAGGACGATTACCTGGAATCCATGCACCGCTCCACTGCATCTCCGCCTAGGTGGTGTCCTTCCGGCTTCCTGACACCCACAACTCAGCTCCGCCACCCGTGGTAGTGACAATCCATTGCCGGCCGTTGTATTTTCTAGCAGCAAATTTTGATATCACGGATGTGCAAAGGCATTCACTTTCTAAAGGACTGTCCTCCTTCTGATTTTGTTTTCGTTTCAGATCAGACTAGTTTTCTTCAAAGTTGTTAAGGATTATTAATCCTTACCCTGCTTCCCACGAATATAAATCTGCAAATGTTTACAAATATCCAGGTGGTGCAAAATGGCTTTTGAAGGGTGATCGGTGACAGTGAACCCAAGGTGTCAGGTATTTTCGGTTGTCGCAGCACTCTTCTGTGGTCTGGCGTTGTCATGCTGAAAGAGGAGGCGCTAGGAGTGTGGACGAACTCTTCGAATTAGGAACTCGAGTACAGCCTGATGTTTCTCTCGCACCGACATCTCCATGTCACAAGCTACAATTTGGAGCACTGTAGTGGCAGAGGGCAGCAAATCTATAAATGTGAAGAATAAAGATGTAGAATATTAATGAAGTTTGTTTCATTTAAAAAGCTTTAAAATTTTCTCATTTAAAATTGGGAGGCATTATCTGCATGCCCACGCACAACGTTGCCAGCTAAAGATATGGAAGGTAGAAACATCGTAAGCTCGGGATGCAAAATGTTAAAGGATCAGACAGTTACAATGAAGACTAAAAAGAAACTAAGTGCCCCATAGGAAACTACAAAAGGCAGTGTCAAGGTCTGCTCTCTAGAGAACGTGAAAACTCAATACATGGAATATTTACATTAAAATGGCAATAAATTTTCCCCTAAAGACGTAACATGGGACGATTTTACAGGAATGCCCCTTTAAACGCCTTGAACAGATCATATTACAACGAACGTTGGGGAGCAGTGCAATTTTTTGATGAAACATTCAACTTCAAAAGGTATTCAGAGTCACTTGGTACCACTACGTTAAAAAAAGTAAATTCATGCAATGCGAAATTTCAGGACTGCGAGACAGTGCTTTTGCCAGCAACACTTTATGCGTCAGAGACTTTATTTGCTGGAAGCTACTGTAAAATTGCATAAATTTGAAAACAAGACAGGGATATGCATAAGAAAGTATATGGCTTTACACAATAAAAATGAATTTTGGTTGAAAAAAATACCTGACATGTACACGCTAATAGTTAGCTTCACGGAGACGTGTGAGGTAACAGTCCATAAAAGTCGCCGACATCTGTCTCTTCCAGCAGGACTGACAGAGTTGTATGGCGCAGACGATGCGATGCGACTATGAGAGGTTGGGTTCTGTGGGGGAAGAGACCAGACAGCGAGGTGATGAGTCTCATCGGATTAGGGAAGAACAGGGAAGAAAATCGGCCGTGCTCTTTCAAAGCAACCAACCCGGAATTTGCCTGGAGTGATTTAGGGAAATCACGGAAAACCTAAGTCAAGATGACCGGACGCGGGACGAACAGTCGTCCTCCGGAATGCGAGTCCAGTGCGCTAACCACTGCGCCAACTTGCTCGGTGGTGCAGACGAGTCTACGTGGCCTTTCTGGTATCTGTACGACGTTGCTTGTCGGAGCATCACCGCATTTTACTGCAGTGGACAAGCACCTCCTATATTATTGCACTTGAGGTGCACAGCATTGTGTGGAAGCACTGAAGAACAGACACCACACACATATAAGAAAAAATAAGTTTTAGGAGGCAGTTAGGCAGAGGTGAACGGATTAAGGAGCATACATAATCGTATGAAGTGCCAGCTACAACTTAAAATCAACTTGTTGGACACTAAACAACGTAGTAGGTAATATATATACAAAATATGAATACCTCGGACAGTCACTGGTGTCACCACAACAAAGAATGTCTTAGTGTAGGTCATATGAAAAGAACTGCACGAATGTACAGCATCGAGACAAATGGAAGTGGCCCGGACGAGTGCATGTGGTTGGGCATGAATGTAAGCGTATAGCCAAACCTCGTGACGCGCACACCATGTTTACGTCAGCCACGTGATCCAAACCGGTTCAGAGCATAGTGCGAGCTGTGTCAGCGTGAGTGGAGCGGTGCAAAGGGGACGATGATCCTCACAGGGGATCAGTGGGAGTTTGTTGTGCAAAGTTAAGTGACAACAAAGTCAAAATGTTGGAATGTGTATAAAATCTCACTGCTAAGGTCATCAGTCCATAGGCTTACACACTACTTAACCTAAATTATCCTAAGGACAAATAAACACACCCATGCCCGAGGGAAGACTCGAACCTCCGCCAGTCGATGGCTGCAGCGCCCATGACCGCTCGGCTAATCCCGCGCGGCACAACAAAGTCGTGGGAACGGTGTAGGCAGTTGTTTGCTGAGAAATATAATGGTGTCAAAATGGCAACAAAGAGTGGCATGCAACGCTTAGTCTGAAAATGGCGTCAGACAGGATCTGTTTTGAGAAAGTCAAAAACCTTTCGAAACGTGCCCTTACTCCAGAAAATGTGGTTGCAGTTCATGAGAAAATGCTTGAGACTCATATCAAATCAACCTGACTCTTGTTGCAAGAGTCCGGCATATCACGTCCATCACGCCGACGAATACTCCACCTGAACATCCAACCTGATTGCGACCATAACTGGCCATCCAGGTCACCTGATTTCACAATGTGCGGTTACTGCCTGTGGGAAGCCCTGAGGCCTAATGTGTATCGCAACAACTCTCATATCCTTCAAGAACTGCAGCAGAGGAAGTCCGAAGAGATTGCCAAAATTCTAGCCGTTCAGTTCCGAACCGCGTTAAGCAACTTGCTGACCACGACCCAAAAGAGCCAAGAGCTAGTGGTCACTTTCGGCACCTGGTGTAGTCCGATTAGTACAGTATTTCCTTTCCTCTGCTGTGTTTGTTTGTATCCTGGAACTGTGTTCTCCGGCCCACTTTTATTTGCCCCGCTCTGTAGTTATACATATCAACTGAATTAACGTTGCGTTTTTATCTTGAATAACGAACAGGGAGGCACTGCAACAACAAAGAGCACACGCAAAACATAATTAATTGGTTAAGTGTGAAGGACTGAACCTTGGAATGATTTGGATAATTATTAAACCTTTAGTATATGATGGACGGTACAGAAGTTACTGTAAAATGTAAGTAGTGCGGAACACCACATGTGACGTTAGAATATTACATGACTGACTGCTCTTGAAGTTGCATAAAAATTTAATACATTCATTTACAAAGGTGTAACATAAAAGTTTAATACATAGTATTTATGAGAATATCCATACGTGCCATGTAACAAATCGCGGGAGAAAGCAGCATTGCGGAAACTGATATCTGTTTTAACCCGTATTCTGAACAACTCATTACCCCGTAGATTCCTCCAATAACGAGCTCAAAACATATAATTTATAAAGAACTATTGTTTCTCAATATTATCTAGTATTACGCAGATTTTTTATTTTAAATTAAGTCTACTGAAAGAATATATCAGAAGTTTCTGTAGAAACTTGAAGTTATACGTTTTCAGCATACTTCGTATGTCCTCAAAAATAAAAATAAAAATAATGTTGTAGAAAATGGATCATGTGTCGTTTCGGAAATGAACGGAACTTTGTTCTATTGACAGGGCTTGTCGGAGCCTGGAAGGCAGTGCATGAGGGACGCATAACTACCTGCCAAGGGAGCGGCCGTGATGAATCACCCATCACAGCTGTTGACAGCATTCGTGGTTCGGGCCGCGATGCGTCAGGATGCATTTGGAGCTAACAGCTTCCGATGACTGACAACGCACTAGGGACGTTAATCGACGTTCTCGACGCAAGAGGAAGTGCCGTCTCCACGATCCGCCCGCGTGCCAAACCATTAGACAAGTGCTACAGCTTTTAGGGGCCTTAATCATTGAAGTGTACGTCATTCCACAATGTAGTGAATTTGTTCTAATGCCTTCTATCCTGAATCTCATCTTTACCTTTTATTTCCTCCGTGCTGTATGGGCAATGCCGGGTAGACGTTATCTTGAATTGTTTCATGTGCCATATACCCCTTCATTATCTGTACATCTGGTGGCCTTGGCAGGGAGAGAGCGCAGTGGGGTGCGCCGATATTCTTCATTGACCGGTAAAACTCCTCGCCTCTCCCTTTACACCCTAGCTACCAAGCAGTTGCTCTAACAGGGTACATGCCATCTACGGTATCCTTTCGTTCCCTATCCCTGCCCCAAAACGTAGCTCCGTGAAACGAGATCTTCTACACCAGATATCTCTCCTGACCACTCCTTCTTTGTGGAGATTTCAAAGCCCACCATGAGCTATTGTGGCTCCATTACCAGCTGACTACAAGGTCAAGCTCTTGGGAACCTCGTATAAATTATTCAGAGAGTAACCTTTAAAACGTCACATTCGCTTTCTTACCTTCTCTTTTTCAGTATTGTATTGACTTTCATTTCTTTGTCTCTTTAAAAAATTCACTCTTCAGAATCAAATGGCTCAAATGGCTCTGTGCGCTATGGGACTTAATATCTGAGGTCGTCAGTCCTCAGACCTACTTAAACCTAACTAATCTAAGGACATTACACACATCCATGCCCGAGGAAGGATTCGAACTTGCGACTGTATCAGCTGCGCGGTTCCGGACTGAAGGGCCTAGAACGGCTCGGCCACAACGGCCGGCTCTTTCCTAAAGTTGTAGGTTATTGATTCATTCAGGCAACTGCTGTGAGAAAAAGAATAAGTTGATCGGTGAGATTATTCTATGCAACTGTAGGTTAAGCTAGGAACGCCAGAAAATCGAGGAATGGGAGGCAACTATTTGTGCCATGCAGAGTCAGAGAACGCGAAATTGGAACTTCGGCAACAAAAGGGGGAGGGGGGGGGGGGGCAGAGGAAGTGATGCAGGGAACACATAGTAAGCAAATGGCGAACAGGGGAAAATTTAGTTAGCAAATTCGAAAATCCAGCAGCTACAGTAAAATTAGGTACAGAGCATCATGTCACACACCGTGTGATACTAAGTGCTAGTCTCAACCAGATAACTGCAGGATAAAGTGTAAGTATTTCAATAAAGAAGTTCCTGTAGCGATGGAAACAACGCCGCTAGAAACGAAAAATGCATTATTGGGGCGACCTGATGGTGCAGCAACTGGAAACAAAAATGAGTGTTTTATGGTGTTTCCGTCAGGTCATGATCAGCTCTGGGTTACTCTGCTGCAAAACGAGTATACACAGATATGAGGGGTCTGCTTTAGATGGATGCAACATCTGGTAATGGTGCTGTTCGAATAGTGGCTGTAGAAAGATTTCACGGCCTACACCTGAGTGGGAGGGGTGTGGGTGTTAGCAGGAAACATAAAAGGGGTAGAGGGGGGCGTGGAGGAGCCAGTTCAGAAAAGAAAATTCCTGCGGTGATTGGGATCAGATGAGAGACTGATGTCAGGTGCAATTCAGACGGAAAAAACTGAAGGAAATTAAACTGAGATAGGCTCACAGTTCATCTTATAATAAAAGAGGGAAGGTTGTATCAGTTGTTTCCATCAGAATATTAGGAGGATAAAAAATAAAGCAAATGAGTTGTTAATTTATTTGCAAGATCTTTGCAGCTGGAGAGAAACTGATGGCATTTTTCTGCCTGAACACCAGAAGGACAGTAGATCTTAATGTAAGTGCTTATAAGTTAGCTA
The DNA here is from genome assembly GCF_023897955.1 of Schistocerca gregaria. NCBI lineage: Eukaryota > Metazoa > Arthropoda > Insecta > Orthoptera > Acrididae > Schistocerca > Schistocerca gregaria. The sequence goes on along the minus strand of NC_064921.1, from coordinate 484,080,455 downwards.
CACATTCATGTAAATTCTGTATAGATCGGGGTAGATGCATGTGCTTGTGAGCTGCCATTGGCCGGCCGTTGTGGCCGTGCGGTTCTAGGCGCTTCAGTCTGGAACCGCGTGACCACTACGGTCGCACGTTCGAATCCTGCCTCGGGCATGGATGTGTGTGATGTTCTTAGGTTAGTTAGGTTTAAGTAGTTCTAAGTTGACTGATGACCATAGATGTTAAGTCCCATAGTGCTCATTGCAAAACGTAATACTTATGATGTTTAGAGTGAAATAACACTGCAAGTAGTGAGTGGTAAGGTGCCAGGTCTCAAGAACCAGAAAACACAACTTGTACTACAAATAATTATTTTGTACTTTCTTTTAACGAGAAACGGCTGAAAAGCTCAAATTAATACAAGCAAATGAGTCATACAGTTATAGAATTAGAAACTGCACAATATAGCTTTAGATATAAAACTGCTGAGTTTCATCCCACTCCGTCGGTTCGGTTTAAAAAACACAGCACATTATGAACTAAAACAGAAAGGAAAAACCTGACAGTTAAGAAATGTTCCATAATAATAAAATCAACATGAATAAATATTAAGTTACCACATCCGAACAGTCTATGAGTCACTATAAAATAAAAGACACTGTGAAACAAATGGGCAACGATATGAGATACACGTCAATAAAATTTAAAGAACAACGATAAACTGGCTTCACCGACAAGTGGTGAAATTAGTTCTGAGTATCCAAGCCAGCTCATATAATGCTGATAAACTACAAACCAGGCTCGAACACAATTGACAGGAACACCTGTAATACTGATAGACAGAAACGCTTAGCAATATACATAGCTCGATTTTAAATTGAGATTACTATGTCTCTTTCCGTAAAAGAATATGTAAATAAAGTTTGAATGAGAATGCCTACGTTGCTTCAGTTAACTCGTATTTCTGTTGAGTACGCAAGTGGTTACAGAAGCCACTGACCGATACCTATAATACCAATAAATCATTAATAGGGATGAAAGCCAATTCATAGAAATAACAGTGGCAGAAAATAATTTACCATTGTTAAGTTAGCGCGATCGGTAAACTCATTTTAAAGAACACCAGGGTTAACTCAAGACTACAACACACAGTATAAAACAGAGGCTATAGCTCCGAATAGTAGCTCGTACAATCTATACATTTAGCTGCTCACCAAACAAGCCAACATGGCGCAGCCATTCTACTTTGTCCGTGACGTCTGCACAAACCGGACAGCAGACCGAGCTATTCGTTTCTCAAGCACATAAATTGGAGGATTAGCAACATACTCTCGCTCGAAGTGATACCGAACGTTGTCAGTTGTTTGTCCCGCCCATGTTCCACATAACTGCTAGCATCTGATGTTGACTGGCCGTCTTCCAGTTATCGGTGGTGAACGACTGAGAGCGAGCTGATGGGGACCGCCATTAAGTCGGTACGTCAGAGTCCGCGCATGTCCCCGCGTGAATTGCGAAGCACATGGTTACTTAGCAACAGGCAAACAAGTTTATATCGTGCTTTCGACTGCGTATCAAAACAGCAAACAGATCAATAGCATACAGGTCTCCCCTGGGTAACTGGTAAATTTCCATGAAAAAGTTGATCGGTTATTGTGCTGTCTGTCAGATACAGGGAAAGTGTTATTAATTTTTGGTGATTTCAATGCATTTTTTTGAACTAATGAGACGGCAAAGTGATCTGAAGTTGCATGTAGCCAATTATAATTTGGAATCGCTCATATTTCACGTTTGAGTTGGTCACAATAGTACTATGCTTACAGTTAATGTATTCATTCAACAAGCTAAAGTTTTAGAGGCCCATACTCATCCAGTGATGAACGGATTGTCATATCACCATCCAAAGTCCTTCACAGGATGTAACTTAGTTCTGTGTATAGTATTGAAACGCTCAAAGTTAACAGTGAGGCTGATTAATGACAAAACTACCGAAGATTTTAATGAAAGCTTAAAATATGCTGATTGGGGTGAAGTTTACAAAGAGCCAATTGCTGACTCTAAAATCAACACATGTCTTCATGAATCTGTATCAATTTTTTAGAATAGTTTTTGGAAAAAAAATATTAAATTTAATAATGTCATCTCATTAAGGTGTGAGAATCTCTTCACAACGAAGACGGTAATTGTACAAAATTAACAGAACTATTAATTACCAAGATATACTTGCTTATTATAAACAGAACTGTAACAGTGAGAAACATAAGAATATTTAAATATTAAGAAAAGTTTTATCAAAATCTGGGAGTATGGACTTCTTCTTCCAAATTGACAGATCAGATAATCAAACAAAATCAGAATGGAGTGTTGTTAAAAGGAGATAGGGAAAGAAGCCCTAGAAGAAGACATTATTTGTGATAACGAGAATGAGAGTGTTGTGGAAGAAAGGACATGTGTAGCAGATATTTTTACTAATTACATCTTAAAATAGGTGTAAAAATGGGTTCAAATAGTTCAGATAAAGCAAAACAGTATATTGATGAACCTACACAGAGGAAAATTAGTGAATTAAAAATTAATCTCGTATCCCCGCCTGAAATAGAAGCAAGAAGGATCATTATGACTCTAGAGGTGAAACCTCATATGTGTGTGGATAATATCTCCAATAAGGCACTAAAAAGTGCTCTATAATACGTAATGTTCTTAGTCACCTATGTAATGCATCATAAACTCTGGTTGTTTTCCTAGAAATACTGAAAAACTGCTGAGTTTCTCTGCAAAAGGGGTAACACCACAGATGTCAATAACTACCACCCAGTCTCACACCTTACATCGTTCTCTAAAATTTTTGAGAAGGTAATGTATACCAGTGTGGTTATCCACCTGCACCATATTGGGATATTAGCCAAGCACAGTATGAATCTCAAAAGGGCCGTTCTACTGTGTCAGTTGTATGAGTAAATTTACTAAGCATACAACAAGATCTCGTCATCTTCTACGGTTTATCACTGATCTTTGAAAGTGTCAGTCATAATATAGTATCAGAGAAACTAATATTTTACGTAAAATGTAGTTCATAAAATGCATGGTACAATTCCAATTTAAGAAACCAGAAGTAGAAATTTACATTTGTCTGTTTGAGTAATACAAAAGAAAAGCGCAACATCACTCGAATGTGGAGAAATTGCAGTGGGAGTGCCACAATGTTCGATCTTTGGCTCACTATTGTTCTTGCTCTATATTAACGATCTGCCAATTTATTAGAATTAGGAAGTGGATTTAGTCCTGTCTGCAAATGATGCAAGCATTGTTGTGAAGCTGATAAAAAGGAGTGTCAACAGCGAAGATAGTAACTGATGTTTTTTAAAAGTTATTGATGGTTTTACACAAATGGCATAGCTTCAGACTTTGAAGAAACGCCTATCATCCAGGTTTATTCTCTTAAAAATATCCCGCATCCTATCGATCTTGTATACAAACAAGAGATAGTAATAAAGCAAGAAAATTATAAGTCTTTAGTTGTGCATATTGATGAAAACTTAAACACGAAAAGCCATACAGTAGACCTGATAAAACGTTTAGGTTTGGCTACTTTTGCATGAGAATAATCGCCAACTTAAGTCAGTAAGTTAAATTACTTTTTCCATTGATGTCTTTCGAGATAAATTTTTGGAGTAATTCCTAACTTAGCCCAAATCTGTTAATTTGCACAAGAGGAGGTAATTTGTATTGTGTTTGGAGTTCACACAAGTACATCTTGCAGGGGTCTCTTTAAGCAGCTCGGAATATTAACCACAGCCTCACAGTACATTTATTTAGTTAAGGAATTTATTAACAAGAATCCAACTAAATTTGAGAGTTACAGAGATACTTCCACGTACAGTATTAGAATGAAATATGACCTACATTACCCTTTGACGAATCTAACTTTGCCGCAGGAAATGATAAAATGTCCAGTTAATAATATAAGCTTTATGACAATCTAGCCATGGATTTAGAATGCCTGGCAGACAGCAGAGGTGTTTTCAGATGTAGATTCAGGAAGTTTCTCCTTAACAACATCACAGAGGAGTTCTTGAGTAGACCTTATTAGTCTTTAAAAAACCGTAAATGATCAGCATGCAGCTGTATATTTATTGCTTTTTTATTTAATTGTGTATGTTACTAATTCTGTACATTGAGGAAGCAGGAAAAGAAAGCAAAGAAAAAATTTCAAGAAGGAATTAAAGTTCAGCGAAAACAAATCAAAATTTTGAGGTTTGTCGACAACACTATGATACTGTCAGAGACCGCAAAAAACTTGAAAGAACAGTTGAACAGAATGCGCAGTGCCGTGAAGTGTCATATAAGATGAACATTAACAAAAGTGAAACAATCGTAATGGAATGTCGTCAAATTAAATCAGGAGATGCCGAGGGAGTTAGACTAGGAAGCGAAACACTAAAAGTGGTAGTAGAGATATTCTATTTAGACAGCAAAATAACTGGTTGTGGTCGAAGTAAAGAGGATAGAGATAGGCAAGGCAAGAAAATTGCTTCTGAAGAAGAGAAATTCGTTAATACTGAATACACATTTAAGTATTTAGGAAATCCTCCATGAAGGTATTTGGAGTGCAGCCTTGTACAGAAGTGGAATTTTGACAACAAACAGTTCAGTCAAGAGGGCAACAGAAGCTTTTGGAATGTGGTGCTACAGAAGAATGCTGAAGGTTAAGCGGGTAGATCATGTGACCAAAGAGGAGGTGCTGAGCAGGTCTGGAGAGGAAAAAAGGCATAATTTGTCTAAAAGAAGAATTCAGTTGACAGAACACGTTCTGAGACTTCAAGGCATCAGGATCACCAACTTAGTATTGGAGGAAAGTGTGGGGGTAAAAATTGTAGGAGGCAGAGAGATGAATACACTTAGCAGGTTTAAAGGATAAAGATTGCAATAGTTATTCGCAGATGAAGAGTACTATGGAGAGCTGTACCAGACCGCTGAAGACCCCCACTACAACAACAAAGTAGGTATTCTACATTTATCTGTTGACACTTTCCGCATCATAAGGTTTATTGTGAATTTGATCTATGGAACAAGTAAATAAACAACTACAGCCAGGTAAAAGAATGATGATGCCGCTGGAAATGCACTCAGGGTTCCATTGAGATATTATGAAGGGAAAAAGAAGTTGAATAAATATTCAACTATCGTGACTTCACAGGTATTAAGCTTCCTAGAATTAATCGTTCGTGTGAACTTATTAACAGAACAATAAATCATTATTCTGTTTGAGTTTACATATGCAATTACGTTACTTAAAAACATGAGGTAGAGACACTCAAAGGATCCGGTTTCCTTCTTGAGAGTGGCTATTACGTGTTTCCTTCCTAGAAAGGTAGGTCACGCTGAAATTACTTGTATAAAAATCCATGTCCGCATAAAAGGCAATGAAGTAACAGACGCTCTTGCAGGGAAACTCATTTACGACGGCAAAGTAGAGCACAAACTAGCGCCGTCAGGAGACTTCATACATAAGATAAGCACCTTGTTAGGAAAAAGTAGAATAAGAGAAGAGCTTCGCAAGCGACTAACAGAAGACAACACAACCCGAAATCCAGGCTACACTATTAACACCTTGGTACCGAAATCAGCAATGGGAGGGAATTCTTAAGTCGTTGTAAGGCACATAACGTTTCCTCGCGATAGATTCGACCTACAACTCCATCGCAACATCATGAACAGAGTTACAGATCATTATCCGACTGGAGCGTTAGTTTCCAACCAGAGTCCTTGCAATATAATCATCAAAAGATATATTAATATACAGAAAATAATAAACCCTCTTAAACGAAGCAAAAGTAGCTACATATGGTGATTCAAATAACTATTTCACTTCAAATACTTCCGATCTTATATAAGATATCACAGTTCTTTTTTCACTGAAATCATTTGTTAGAAAGTCCTGAATAAATGAGGTGAAGTGTCTTTTTGTAGATCCATTAATTACCGAGATATTAGGATAAGTTTTTATTTTTGAAATGGAGCTATAGACATTCCTACTGCTATATCATAGACCTGAAAAGAGACGGGTTCAACGGCGGTTCACTCTTCAGAAGCCGATTGCGATGTAATTACAATATTTGGAATATTTACCTACTGAGTGGTTATAACTAAATTGCTGCTACTCACAGAGGTCCAGTATAAACTGTAGTTGAAACTTCCTGGCAGATTAAAACTGTGTGCCGGACCAAGACTCGAACTCGGGACCTTTTCCTTTCGCGGGGAAGTGCTCTACCAACTGAGCTACCCAAGCACGACTCACGCCCTGTCCTCACAGCTTTACTTCTGCCAGTACCTCGTCTCCTACCTTCCAAACTTTACAGAAGCTCTCCAGCGAACCTTGCAGAACTAGCCCTCCTGAAAGAAAGGATATTGCCGAGACAGCTTAGCCACAGCCTGGGGGATGTTTCCAGAATGAGATTTTCACTCTGCAGCGGAGTGTGCGCTGATATGAAACTTCCTAGCTGATTAAAACTATGTGCCGGACCGGACTGGGTATCTCAGTTGGTAGAGCACTTGCCCGCAAAAGGCAAAGGTCCCGAGTTAGAGTCTTGGTCCGGCACACAGTTTTAATCTGCCAGGAAGTGTCATATCAGCGCACACCCCGCTGCAGAGTGAAAATATCATTCTGATAAACTGTAGTTATCGTATGGCAGAAGAACATGGCAGACGTTCTAAAGCCTTAACGTGGAACCGATTTATGCTGGAAAACGTTAGTTAAAAATTGGGCCACCAGGAGCAAATCTGGCGCTGTGAATACAAGTAATACTTGTATAAATGTTTCCATTTGTAATACATTAATAATGGAACGAGGGAAAAAAAGACAAACAATGGAATAGGCATAATGCTAATATTGTTATTAACCGCTGCTCACACTGTTGAGTACGAGCACCGGGCACGTCGACGAATGCTGTACGGTGTTACATATGCATCTGCTGATCAGAGTTGATACTAATATTTTCCGCATTAACGCATTGGCATATCTATCACGTTACATTGTCATACGATAAGTACAGCCCACACTGGACTTCCGGGGAGTAGCTGCACTTTAATTATTGCAGCGTGATATTTTTACATGTAACAGATCACTGTCTTATTTGGAATTTAGTGATATCGTACCCAAATAAAGAAACACAACTTGAAGGGGAAGAAAACAGACCATTGCACCGACACGATACCGGTAAAAAGGGCACGAAGGAACCGTTGATTCAGTTTCTGTGTGCGGTCCACGTGTGTAGTCTTTTGGTTACCTTGAAAAAAGTAAATCTTTCACGCTCCAAGGAACTAGCTATGTACTTCTTTACAGAGAGTGCAGAAATATAGTGAAAAGCCGACAGACGGTGTCCAACAAGAATGACATTTATGCAAATGCGCAAAAAAAAGTTTGATCGATAGGCACTACAACACTGCATGCTGGGTAAATAGGAAGACTGTAACGAGTGGAGCTAACGGAGTAAATTTTGTGTGAGATGTTAGTCCAGAGAACCTGCGAGTGCCTATGGAATACGTCAGGCGAGCGTTGTTCGTATTTTGCGTGCAAACAGCTTCCGTCCGTATCGAGTATCACTTCACAAGCACATTAATCATCCGGGCTACAGAAGTCACATGGAATTCTGTTGTTTTGCAGCTGCATCAGGACAATAGGGCTCTTGTCTGTAAGAATTCTTTTTGCAGCTTAAACAACCTTTAAAAATCATAGAATGCTTTATGCAAGAAATTATTAGGACGTGCTGGCAAAGGTAAGTTGAACATCAGAGGCAGTGAAGTGTGAATGTTTGGTGTCGGATTACTGGAGACAACGTGGTTGATTCTTACTTTATTGAAGAAGCCTTAACAGGTTAGAGATATACACTATTTCATATCGAAGTTGTATCGACCATATTATAGAAAGAACCACCTGAAATACAGTGATACCAGCAAGATGGGTGCCCGGCTCACTACCTCGTGACTATTAGCTTCTACGTTCGCCTGAGTTGATGCAATTGTTTTTGAGGTAATGCCAGTCTATGCACAAATTAAGACGACGAAAAGGATTCAAAACACGGCACTGGTATAGCATGTGCAAATGTTGTAGAAGTAATCTTTTCATTATGTCGAGAAATCTTTGAACCATCATTGGCAAACGTGTATTTCGGTGGTATTTACAGTATTTCCTGACTTAAGTGGAAAGGAAAGTGTTAATTACGACAGTACTGTTTGATTTCCTTGTCTATTCCTGATTTGATTTCGCTATGTAATTATGCATCTTAGCATTAAATCCTATATTATTTATCAATCTTTATTATTCAATTATCTTTTTCGCAAATCCAGTCGATGTTTGACATGCACCTTTCATTCAAGACTCCATCAGAAACAAGTGCAGAACTGTTACTATAGATAACAGGTGATACATGAAGCGGCCCAAACATTCAGAATGGTAGTCTGGACACACATGGTACCTTTGCCACAGATCCAACATAAGTTCGTATTGTCAGTGACGGACAACTTCTCGCGTTATTTAGTTATGGTACAACTACCGCAAGTATTTCGGTCGAAACTGTCGGAAACGTATGCTTGCCACTCTTGGCTTTGCTTTTAGTGAGTAGGCAATCAGATGTTAATAAATTCATCATCGTCTGAATTCTGTTCTGTTGGACGAGCTGATGTAATTTTGCAATGTGCTAGTAAGTCTTTTATCATTTGACATTAAACTCTTAAAACTCTTTCACTTTAAACTATTTGAAATTATAGTCTTTAAGACCCTTAGCTAGATTGCTTTCTTAGTGGCTGACTTACATCTCAAAATAACGTCACTCGACATACATTCAGTACGTACACTGTGGTGATAAAAGTCCTAAGATACCTCCTAATATTGTGTCGGACATCCTTTTCCCGGAAAAGTGCAGCACAGCCACTCGACGTGCCATGAACAAGAGGTACCAAGTCACCTGCAGAAATACTGAGTCATACTGCGTCTAGAGCCGTCCATAACTAAGTACGCCGCTGCTCTGGGTTCGTAAGTTCTGCGTTGTTCGAGGTGAGAGATAATGCTTGAAATTTTACATTCTCGGCACACTCTTGACATTGTGGATCTCGAAATACTGAATTCCCTAACGATTTCCGAAATGGACTATCCCATACGTCTAAATCCAACTACCAACCCGCACTCAAAGCCTGCTTATTCCTGTAATGTTGGCATAATCACGTCGGAAACCTTTTCATATGTGTCACCTGAGTACAAACGTCAGCTCCACAGGCGGCCGCTGTGTCCGAGCGGTTCTGGGCGCTTCAGTTCGGAACAGTGCTGCTGCTATGGTCGAAGGTTCGAAACCTGCCTCAGGCATGGATGTGTGTGATATCCTTAGGTTAGTTAGGTTTAAGTAGTTCTATGTCTAGGGGACTGTTGACCTCAGATGTTAAGTCCCATAGTGCTTAGAGCCATTTGAACCATTTTGACAGCTCCACAATGCATTGCCTTTTTACACCTTGTGCACGAGGTACAACCAACGTCTGCATACGCGCATATTGCTTACCCATGACTTAACCTGACCTTTATTACCATAATTTGCTTCTTCGATGTGTTGTTTGAACAGCAGGGACGATAGGTTGCATCTCTGTCTTACACCCTTTTTAATCCGAATACTTCTTGGTCTTCGATGCTTATTGTTCCCTTTTTTCTCGTACAGATTATGTATCATCCGTCTATCGCTACAGCTCATTTCTATTTTTCTTAGAATTACGAATATACTGTAAGATCTTACGCTGTCGTACGCTTTTCTTGGATCGACAAATAACGTGAGCATTTCCTCATTTTTTCTTAATTCTTACTTTCACTATCATGCTCAACGTCGTTAATGCCTTTAAGTATACGAAAACTAAACTGATCATCTATCAGCTCCTCGATTACATTTTCTATTCCTCTATGTATTATTTTTCGGGATTGTGCAGATAATATTTCTCGGAAAGTCTGATGACATTTCTCCGGTCTCATAGATTCTAAACTCAAAACTAGAATATTTTGTTGCCGCTTTCCCAATGATTTTATAACTTCTTTATTTGATTGCAATCATTGCAGTACTCCAATATTTGACCCAGAATTTAACATTGCTGTAGACGAAATGTGACAAAATTGGTTCGGAATTTCTGAAAACGTTGAGGGAAGTGGTCATCTACTGGAAAAATATCCCAACAATCCAAAAGATAGCAATACCAGACACTTGTAAGTGCAAGAACCGCTGCATTGTCACCATCCAAGTTTCTGACAAGAATTTGCAGGATAATATAAAAGGAAAAAGTGGATCTGTTTATGACTATTTGTTTGGCTTTAGAAAATGATTGAGGTACAATGGATACGCTTGCTAATAAAAGTATGATTTAAAGAAGATACGGATACGCTAATAAGATTTTTCTACCTAGAAAAAGCGTTTAACAATGTTAAAAGGGTACACGATATTCGATTTTCGAAATTCTCTTGTCAATTGGTGTAACATGTAGATAAGGATGAGTAATATAAAGTCCGTACAATATGCAAGAGGGAAAAAATAGGCTTCAAGCGTAAAGTACTCTTATTAAATAGGAAAACGATAGGGATCTAGCCTCCTCTTTTTGCTGTTTTGTCTATATACTGAAGAAGCAGTGACGGAAATAACGGAGGGGTTTGGATAGGGGATTAAAACTGAAGGTGAAAGGATATCAGTGATAATATTCGCAAATGACGTTGCTATTTTTAGTAGAAATGACAACGATTGTAGGTGCACAGACTAACGTGCACAGAGTAATGAGGAGTAGCAGAAATGATATTAGAGGTACACTTTCCGTCAAAGTGGGGTACCACGTAGTAGATGAAGAAACACTGCTGTCTTGGAAGCAGAAGAACGCATGATGGACGGAGCAAGGTGGACAGAAAATCAGACTCGCACAGCTCATTGTGGCAGAAAAAGTTTGTAACATTGGTCTTAATTGTGGGAAGATATGTTTAAGAACGTACCTCTGAAGCACGTTATTGTGTGGAACTGAATTGTGAACTGTGCGAAAACCGGAACAGAAGAGGATCGATGAGTTTGAGATGTTATGCTGTAGAAAGGTATTGGGAGTTTTAAAATAAGGAATGAGGATGTTCTCTACGAATCTGGTATGGAGAAGAACAAGTGTAAAACATTGAAAAGAAGACATGAAGTTACGACATATGTTAGACAATCAAGGAATTACTTCCATTGTGATTCAGTGAGCTGTGCATGGCAACCTCCTCTTAACTATAAGCTGCACCTTGACCTGAAATAGTTTATAATTATAAATCTTTAGAATTATAACTCTAAAAAGATTCTCTGATAACGGAGATATACAAACAAATAAATTAAGTGGAGTAAATCGTGTATTATCATTCACGGGGAAGGTTCCTCTTAAATAACTGTGGAAATTAGGTACAAATGCTCCTCTGGGACAAAGTGCGCTGCATCAAATTAGTCCAAATATTTGAATTTGCTAGCACAAATCTTCAAACATCCTCGCAAGAAGTGAAAGTAGCATCGCGTGTTTCAAGATTACAGCAGCAGCATTATGAGAACTGTAATGCCCTGTGCCACAGCCAGCACCAGTGCGGTATCTGGAGCAACAGCAGGCACGGCCACTGCCCAGCTGACAGAATCACCCCTCGCCATGTGCCTGCTTCTGTATAACTGCTTCCACATGTCCACGGCCTGGGACGTCAGGATGTTTCTGCATTTGACACTCTGACACTTGCAAAAAGATAGACATTGGTCACCAATTCTGTTTTAGACCATTCTGTAGTGCCACACGAACGCTATACTTTCGCACAAAGTCAATGTCGAAAGGCTGCATTTAAACCCACCTGTTGTTAGGGTGTGGTGTGCGTCAAGCTAAGGAACATAGCCTTCCCTAGACTGCGTCAGCTACAGCCTCGGAGTCTCCACCTCAAGTACGCCACCGTTGTCCACTGCTGCTGCCAGGCGGCAATCCAAGAGCTGTTGCCTGACTGCCTGGGTCTCAGCATCCGGCACTCTGCCGCCACCTCTAGGGGGCTGCTCGCCATCACTGGAGTTCTCCAGCCAGTGGTTCAGTGTTGGAATCTGGGCAGCACCGCAAACTACCACTATGGCAGAACGCCTCCGCTCGCTGTTTTGAAGTGACATAGGAGATCCTGCCGCCACCTTGGTAACACATCTTGCAGTAACTTTGCTCCAGTTAGTGCGGATTGCTTTCTGTTCATTATGAAAGAATTTCATTCAGTTCCTGGAATATCCAGGAGTGTTTTTTCTTTCACTTCATTTGGTTTTTTAATTAGAATTCATGAGTAAAAAAGATATACTTTGGAGTTTTTCATGCCCATGGCGACCGTTTGCCATAAGCACTAAGTTCTACATGACTATAACATAGCGAGCTTTCCTTCATAACAGTTCATTCGTTAAATGCTTAGAAGCAGTATTGTAACTAATCTACACTCCTGGAAATGGAAAAAAGAACACATTGACACCGGTGTGTCAGACCCACCATACTTGCTCCGGACACTGCGAGAGGGCTGTACAAGCAATGATCACACGCACTGCACAGCGGACACACCAGGATTCGCGGTGTTGGCCGTCGAATGGCGCTAGCCGCGCAGCATTTGTGCACCGCCGCCGTCAGTGTCAGCCAGTTTGCCGTGGCATACGGAGCTCCATCGCAGTCTTTAACACTGGTAGCATGCCGCGACAGCGTGCACGTGAACCGTATGTGCAGTTGACGGAGTTTGAGCGAGGGCTTATAGTGGGCATGCGGGAGGCCGGGTGGACGTACCGCCGAATTGCTCAACACGTGGGGCGTGAGGTCTCCACAGTACATCGATGTTGTCGCCAGTGGTCGGCGGAAGGTGCATCTGCCTGTCGACCTGGGACCGGACCGCAGCGATGCAGGGATGCACGCCAAGACCGTAGGATCCTACGCAGTGCCGTAGGGGACCGCACCGCCACTTCCAAGCAAATTAGGGACACTGTTGCTCCTGGGGTATCGGCGAGGACCATTCGCAACCGTCTCCATGAAGCTGGGCTACTGTCCCAAACACCGTTAGGCCGTCTTCCGCTCACGTCCCAACATCGTGCAGCCCGCCTCCAGTGTTGTCGCGACAGGCGTGAATGGAGGGACGAATGGAGACGTGTCATCTTCAGCGATGAGAGTCGCTTCTGCCTTGGTGCCAATGATGGTCGTATGCGTGTTTGGCGCCGTGCAGGTGAGCGCCACAATCAGGACTGCATACGACCGAGGGACACAGGGCCAACACCCGGCATCGTGGTGTGGGGAGCGATCTCCTACACTGGCCGTACACCTCTGGTGATCGTCGAGGGGACACTGAACAGTGCACGGTACATCCAAACCGTCATCGAACCCATCGTTCTACCATTCCTAGACCGGCAAGGGAACTTGCTGTTCCAACAGGACAATGCACGTCCGCAGGTATCCCGTGCCACCCAACGTGCTCTAGAAGGTGTAAGTCAACTACCCTGGCCAGCAAGATCTCCGGATCTGTCCCCCATTGAGCATGTTTGGGACTGGATGAAGCGTCGTCTCACGCGGTCTGCACGTCCAGCACGAACGCTGGTCCAACTGACGCGCCAGGTGGAAATGGCATGGCAAGCCGTTTCAAAGGACTACATCCAGCATCTCTACGATCGTCTTCATGGGAGAATAGCAGCCTGCATTGCTGCGAAAGGTGGATATACACTGTACTAGTGCCGACATTGTGCATGCTCTGTTGCCTGTGTCTATGTGCCTGTGGTTCTGTCAGTGTGATCATGTGATGTATCTCACCCCAGTAATGTGTCTATAAGGTTTCCCCTTCTTGGGACAATGAATTCATGGTGTTCTTATTTCAATTTCCAGGAGTGTATTTTCGAGTGATGCACGATTTGTAGATAAAATAACGATAGTAGAGCAGACAACCAGATTCTATGCACGACGAACCCTGTGTCGAACCACTTTACTCGATCAGGTTGAAGATTACGTATTTTATCACTTTTGCTGGAAACCGCCCGACCGTCTCCGTGTTCTCTCCAGCTCACCCACTTAATTTCTGTGGTGGCCAAATGAATTGTTTCTCTTTTCGTACTAAATTACATGCGCTTCTGTTAAATGTTTCACGCAAAAGTATCCATCGTTTCCAAATTTTGATGTCCCTTTCCATAAGTTCATTATGCTCATTTTCTTTCTTGGTATTTGTAATTCGAACGTGATCAATAGGAATTGTAAATTTATTTTGCCTTTTAATTGTTATTGCGGCATCCAATAAGAAATCTTGGAAAGACTTTGGAAACAGGTTGGAGACTATGGGTCAAGCTGCTGGAAAACCATTTTGGAGTGTAATTAGCAGTCTTCGAAAGGAAGGTAAGAAGGAAATGACAAGTATTTTGGACAGGTCAGGAAAACTGCTGGTGAACCGTTCAATCTTTCGACCAACTTTGTTGTATGGGAGCGAAAACTGGGTGGATTCAGGTTACCTTATCCATAAGGTTGAGGTTACGGATATGAAAGTAGCTAGGACGATTGCAGGTACTAGTAGATGGGAGCAATGGCAGGAGGGTGTGTACAATGAGGAAATCAAAGAAAAACTGGGAATGAACTCTATAGATGTAGCAGTCAGGGCGAACAGGCTCAGATGCTGGGGTCATGCTACACGCATGGGAGAAACACGGTTACCCAAAAGACTCATGGGTTCAGTAGTAGAGGGTAGGAGGAGTCGGGGTAATCCAAGGAGAAGGTACCTGGATTCAGTTAAGAATGATTTTGAAGTAATAGGCTTAACATCAGAAGAGGCACCAATGTTAGCATAGAATAGGGGATCATGGAGGAATTTTATAAGGGGGGGCCATGCTCCAGACTGAACGCTGAAAGGCATAATCAGTCTTAAATGATGATGATGATGATTGTTATCATGTCTTTTTAATGTGGGTTTCTATCATAATAAGTTGTCAATATTGGTGAGGATTGTTTTACGAATATTCCACCCCACCTCACATTTCTCGCTTCCTGGATGTTGTTTCACCCCAACGACGAAGATATCTAAATTCAATATGAGCATTAGTGGCGTTAATAAGAGTTATGGCATGCCAGTTGTAATTGGACAAAATCATTGAATGTGTTCCTTTGAGTAAATTGATATAAGATATTTTCGTTTACTTTTCACGAATAGTTCTGATTGTATGGCATTACAGTTACGAAACGTAGTGATTCCAAATTGCTTACCCCATCTTCATAGATTCAGAGCATGTTATGAATAGTCAATGGTATATTGCAAGATTCGTGTCTACTCAACATAGAATTCATTTACTCATCCAAAGAAGAAGCAGGCATTTAAGGGACTTAGCGAGTCTGTTTCAGGATGTAGACGTCAACGACAGAGGAGTAGACTGCTTGCAAGTGCACGGTTTATTGGTGGTCCACCTCGCTCGCGTTGACAAGTGCAGGGGTGCCGCGTGCTCCAGACACACTGGTTACAGTACTGTCCAGCGGCCTTTGGTGTGACGGACGCCGATACGGCGTGGTGAGCAATGGCATGGACAGGTGGCCAAGCGTAAATTGCTTCTCGCCACTGGCACTGCATTAAACGCCTTGCCACCCTCACGTGTGCGCAGCTGGCCTCAGACAGACGAGCGTACGGACTCGGCAGTACACCTGTGTTATGAGCACACTTGTACAAGGTGAAAGAGCTGCTGAGTCAGTTCTACACTAGTGACGAACAAACGACGAAATTTTACTTATTGTATACTCATGGTGCTCCAGCTGACGCCACCTATGGCCCCTTCAAATATCACGACAAGGTGTTCATATTCTCTCTGTCGCTATGTGAACACTATTAGACACACAGTAAAAAAATTACAGAAGTTTTTGCATAAAATTTAATGTATCTTACAGTTAAATTTGGTAGGGGGATACGTTTTCGCTAGAAGCCATAGTTTTCAAATTATTCAAAAAATATATACTAAAGGGACCTTCAAACGCGTTTTACTTGTGTGGCGTGCGTACTGTAAGACCTTCAGTACACACACCATCAGATTATTTGACTTGTCGCTCTAACGAAGTAGGCGAGTGTCAGCAATATGTCTCGTGGTCTTATCGTGGCGTTTTTATCTTCTTCCGTTGGGTCAGATGATAGAAATGCCACTTGCACGCTTAGAGTAGCAGTTTGACGGTGACTAACTTTAAACAGAACTTGATTAATTTTCACACACATTTATTAAAAGAATAAAAATCATAGACGTTACGTAACTTGATTCTGGATGCTGTTTACAATTGACAATCTGAAGTTCCTTTGGTCTTGGTACGTTAATCTTATTCTCACATATCTCTGATACTTGACAAAGGGTCTATACATTTCTCTTCATGGCTATGTACAGGAATACGGCAATCTTATTCGGCGCGGACTGTAACTTGAGTACAGACTGATGCAGAATGGTACAGACTGGTGCAGACCAATGCAGACTGACTAATCGAAGGTCTGTACACTCGTTATAATACCTCGCGCGTTCGGGTATCACTGCGCGAGTGTGATCCTCGAGGAGAAAAGGTTCTACGTTAGCAGCAATGTCATTGTCTGCGTTACATATTAATACGTGGATCGGCGGAAGCAGAATTTGGTCCGTCTTTATGGCAGCGCCATCTCGTAGAGCGGAGACGGACGATCGCTGCGCCTGCGGTGTTGTGCTTAGCGGGGCGCGCTCCAGTGGGAAAGTAGCGTATGCGCTGACTAACCGGGACTATGTACACAACACCTTGAATAATTCAGTAACCTATGCCTCAGTATATAATTTAATTACATTGAATTTCCTACAGAAAAAGTCCTGTTCATTTCTCCTATAGGACGAATAGTTTGCGTATAGCGATGGAGAGGAAATGAACATCTTGCTCGTGATATTTGAAGGGTTTTTGAAAGTGTTGCAGGTTGCATACCGCCCAGAACTATGGGGAGCTGAATCACCTTGTATACAGTATAGCAGAAAAAATGTGTGATCCAGTTTGTAGATGATTTCAGGATATACACAATGTGAAAATTAATACACAGAGCTGCTATCTGTGGCGACAACAGCTCAACCTCGAATGGTCACCGTATCGATCTGAGCTTGGATGACAGATTTGAGTAGTTCATTCATTGCTGCTTCAGCTTTGTGCCACAGTTCATCAGTCGTCATTGCAAGCGACTGGCGTCGTGTCAGTCTCATGGATATACAGATCAGGTGTTTCGAGTGGTGGCCAGCGCAATTCACAAAACTCCTCAGTGTTGAGTTAATTCAGGAAAGTCTGGGCGGCATGCTTTCTTTTGGTATCTAGTTGAAAGAAGATCTCGAAATAGTGGTCGGCAACCGGCGTAAGCATGCCATATTTGTAACGTCTGCTATTAAAAAAATTAAAACTATCTTTTATGACATCAAGATTGTTTTAGATTTATACAAATTGATCAAATGGTTCTGAGCACTATGGGACTTAACTGCTGTGGTCATCAGTCCCCTAGAACTTAGAACTACTTTAACCTAACTAACCTAATGACATCACACACACCCATGCCCGAGGAAGAATTCGATCTTGCGACCGTAGCGGTCACGCGGTTCCAGTCTGAAGCACCTAGAACCACTCGGCCACACCGGCCGGCGAGATTTATACAGATCGCTCTTTTTTCAATAACGTCTTTAATTGTCTACTGTTCAAATTACTGTTTATGTGAAACAGAGCTGGTAATGTTGTGTACCAATAGCACATAATATGGTCAGGTGAAATGCAGCGTAGGTACTCTGATGAAAAACCTAGTTCTGCGATTTTTCTCCTCCTTCTCTGAGAGCTACGCACCGGCACAATCATCTTTATAATGTACTCACTACAGAAACTGCCCATCGCAACCCACTCAGATTTAGTGGTAAGATGACCCAGTGGATAGACCGTCAAAAACCGAACACAGATCAAGTATGAAAACAGGAAGAAGTGGTACTAATCTGTGAAGAAAGAAACAAAACGTTATTGGTGAACGACCCAAGCTCCAGTTATATGATCTCCAAAGAAATGGAACAGACACAGGATCGTGATTATAGGGTAAGGGTTTTAGACTGCAAAGCGGGAGATCCAAGATCAAATATCCCTCTTGCTCAATTCTCTTTTTCGTAAAGTGATTAACTGCCCATCCTGTGATTGACATGTCTATTCACTGTATACAATATTGTATCCGTGTCGTGGTGTAATGTTCGTTTGAAACAGCGACGGACCAATAATGGAAGCTGATTACGCACAACTAGGCTATTAGCAGCCGAATGGAAGTAGCTCTCGATTGGCAACCGCAAACTTTTGATGACAAGGCGGCAGGTCGACCGTATCCTCTACGGGAAAACACGTCTGGTGTGTCAACACATGACGTTGGTGACGGTATTTGTGTCACATGATAGGAATCTCTCATATACGCACCTAACGTGAACGCCTGGGGACTAGGTGTTTGTGTTGTCCTCATCATTTCATCATCATTATTCGTGACAGCGGCTACATTGGATAAGGCAAAAATTGGACTGTGCACAAATTGGGACTTTGTACGGACGCTGATGACCGCGCAGTTGAGCGCCCCACAAACCAAACATCATCAGCACCTAACTTGAACGCCTGGTGAGTGAATGAGATACGCTTCCTTGCCCGATTTAGGTGTTCGTACGAATGTGAATGTGATCGCTCCCAAATATATGACGAAAACATAAGTTCATCACGTAATTTGCAACAAATGAAGGCAGCAGTTTTACAGCCACACAATTTTCCCTGTGCTGCGCCAAAACATCTGTTTTAACGTTTTTGAAGGTTTCTACATGCGCACCACAAAATTCTGCATATTTATAAGGAAAAATGAACATGTTCTGGAATTTCGAAGAGCGAAGCTGATAATGTGTGAGAGCTTGGACTTTGATAATAGACAAACGATCACGTAAACAGTACTACTCTATGTACATGCGCAGCTTTACAAAATCGTTGTCTTTTCACAAAATAATTCACATCTCTTAAGTCAGAAACATATAATGGTTGTACACCAAATGTGCAACCTGGAGGAATCGTAATCACATCTGCTCCCACAGTAAGATTGTACAATGCCGGATCCTTCTGTCCTATAGAATTGTCGAGGACTAAAGCAAAATCTTTGTTCGCGTAAGGATCAATCACACTCTCATTACAGTCTTTCACTAGTCTTTTCTCCATTCTAGCTAACGGACTACATTTCACAATGACATTGGGAGTTTGCCCAAGTACCCTACCCACGTGTTGCTGAACTTGCAACCTAACTATACCATTTTTTCCTGAAAACATTATTGAAATGTAGGTAAAAGAAAACCTACTATGCTAAGGGCGTATTGTATGGTGTGGGGAGTGGGATTCTGCTCCATGTACACTACATGTAGTGTCGCCTTCCCCTACTGACAATAACGTGCAGAGCGATTTCATTTCAATTAAAATCGGAATCATTTGTGTTGATGACATACGCGTCTTCATACTGTTGGAGTTTGACGTTAGTTGCTGTAACAAACTTCTTGGAACAGCCTACAAGCTCTTCCCATTTATGGGCATGGTTTTTGCTCCTAGATTGGGTAATCTTTCTCCTCGTAACTTACATTACCTTTTAAAAGGTAACAGCCAATGAGGTCAAGTTTTAAAGTCACCATCGACTCGTTTAGCATATGCAATTCCAGAATTTGTAAGTCTGTATCATGCACTGTACTTAATTCATTTCTGGGTTGAATTAACTGTTGGTATACGTGATTTTCTATTTCACAGAACTACCGTCTTCGGGTTCCAGCTCCTTCCACCACTTCTTCTCAGTATTTAACTGTGACATTTCCCCCATCCTTTTAAACTTCTTGAATTTGTTGATGACTTCACTCCATAATATATGTTTGCATGTCTTAATTGATTTGGACAATACAGTGGAGCAATTCTTTCATGTTACCCAACGAGAGAAATGTCGTCAGATTGGCGTCTTGGCGTCACAGCATCCCCTCTTCATGTTCTTCCTACCAATCATGGACATTCTCACTATGTGGTACATACAGCTCCCGCAGCAATCAGCAGTGTATGTTCATGACCACACTTAATATTTGTCAACAAATGTAGACACCTTATAGTTCCTAAAATGTTCATGGATCTTGGTATGCTAGTCGCGAGCTATATTTGCTGGATTCATATTTCCCATGGGTTATCACTCATGTATTTAATACGTTCACACTAAAAATACAGTGCCTCTTAGGCAGCTTCCTCTACAGGAATCCTCTGCGCCGTGCACTGTAATCAACTAACATTCATCGTGTGTTCGTTTCATTTTGTTCCGATGTCTGTTTGTTGAGGTGTACAGTCCTCACCCCATAGCACGGTTATCTTGCAGACGGCTTACTGCGTACACTGGGGTCCGAACCAGTAGCATGTCTGTATCTCAGATCTTGTGTGATTTCACCGTTTCTCGACAGTGGGATCCAGTGATTAAAAGGAGATAAGCCTCCTGACCTACTTGTCTCGTATATGTTCTACACAAGTACCACCTGTAATATCTCTTGCAATTCGTTTCGGAAGTCTTAACTCTTGAATTCTTCTGCTATAACGTAGTTCACATCCGTTTGTTTGTTGTTTTTTTTTCTGGGAGAGGTCTATACAGCATCTCGGCAGCTCTCACTATTCATCACATTTATTTGCGACGGTAATATCTTCTTAACACATGATTCATATTCTATAACCAATATATAGTATGACAGTTTCCAAGACTATAGAAAGAGAACAGACACAACAGTCAGTGACTGGACGGACAGTTCATAGTTTTGAGGACAGATTTTAATATGAATCTCCCGCATTGCACTCCAACAACGCGATCTCATGACCACGACGCTGTGGTGGCTCTTCCAGTTCGCTCGATGTTGCATATCTTGAGCTTCAGGCTACTTTGCTTCTTTTTTCACAGTTCAGTGCACCTTCTTCCTGTTTTCGTGCTTGATCTGTGCTCAAGTTTTGACGGGATGTCCACTGGACCACATAACCACTAAATCTGAGGGAGGTGCAATGGTGAGTTTCCCCTGTCAGAACTGAGACTCTTCAAAAATGTCAATGTGACATTACAACTGCCCCGCTGTTGACGCCGGGCACACCAGAGTCAGGACGCCGCTCTTGGCTGCCGCATCAGGGGAACGTGCAACAATGGACAATGTGTTGACTGTCCCTAGTGCTTCAGAGGTAGCCGCTATTTCCATGTGGATATCTGTCTCGCTGAAAACGCCCAGTTGCTGTCTCAGGCCATCTACATCTACATCTATACTCCGCGAACCACGTTGCGGTGTGTTGCGGAGGGTACTTTGTGTACCACTGTCATTTCCTCCCTTTCTGTTCCTGCTGCAAATAGTTCTGGAGAAACGATCCCGGTAAGCCCCCGTCTTGTTTCGAACCTCTCTAATTTTATCCCCATGGTCGCTTCGTGATGTATACGTAGGAGGAAGCGACATATCCGTTGACTCTTCCAGGAACATACT
Organism: Schistocerca gregaria; assembly: GCF_023897955.1. Lineage (NCBI taxonomy): Eukaryota > Metazoa > Arthropoda > Insecta > Orthoptera > Acrididae > Schistocerca > Schistocerca gregaria. The sequence continues at coordinate 484,058,960 of NC_064921.1, read as the reverse complement.
GTCTCGAATCTTTAACAGTGAATCACACGATTGTCTCACAGTGTCTGCCACAGGAACCTGTGACGAAACGTGGTCTTCTTTGGATCTTATCTTCTTCTTTTATCAATCCCAGTTGTTGCAGATCCTACACTGACGAGTAATATTCAAGTCGTGGTCAAACGAGTGTTTTGTAAGCTAGTTCCTTTCTTGATTGACTACATTTCCTGAGGATTCTTCTAATGAGAATCAACCTGGCAACTGCCTTACTCGAGGTAAATTTTATGTGGTCGTTCCATTTTAAATCATTCCACACGCATACTCCTAGGTATTTTATGGAAGTAACTGCTTGCAGTGATTGTTCTGCAATTTTGTAAACAACAATAAAGGGGCTTTCTATCTAGGTGTTGGCAATACGTTACATTATTTTGTATTGAGGGTCAATTGCAACTTCCCGCAATCGATTCTCTGTAGGTCTTTGTGCATTTCGGTAAGATTTTCCTACGTCGTGACTTGTCTATATACAACAGCATCATCCTCGGAAAGTGTCATGGAATTTCGACGTTATCCACTTCGTCATTTGTATATATCTTGATACGTAATGGTCCTCCAACACTTTCTGGAGCACTCCCATAGTTACTTTTACCTCTAAGGACTTCTTTCCTTTCAGAATGACGTACTGTGTTCTGTTTGTAAGAAACTCTTCGCTGCAATCTCACAGTTGCTCAAAAATTCTGTGCGCTCGTATTTTATTCATTAGGCGGCAGTATCGTATGCCATCTGGAAGACAAGGAATGCGGCATCTACCTACTGATTTCAGGGTGTCGTGGTCCATCAGAACAAGTTGGGTTTCACAAGACCGTTATTTACGATACCCATCTTGGTTCCTACAGAGGAGACTCCATAAAACAATACGCAAGCATACAAGATGTTCCAAAATTCTGTAACTGACCGACGTCAGACGCATAGGCCTCTAGTTCTATGCGTCTGGTCGACGACTCTTCTTGAAAACGGGAATGATCCTGCGTCTTTTCTCAACCATCAGGAACACTTCGCTTCAACAAAGACCTATAGTGCACTGTTCATAGAAGACAGGCAGCTCCTTTCACAGCTCTGTGTAGATTCGACCTGGTAACCCGTCAGTCCAGCGGTCTTCTTTCTGTTCAATTTCAGCTTCTCTTCTATTCCGTGGCGACTAATTTCGATATCAGCCATTTGTCGCTTCTGGGAAGATTTAAAGAGACAGACACTACAGTGCCGCCTTCCTCTGTGAAACAGTTTTGGAAAAAGATGTTCAGTATTTCGGCATCTTCTATCTCGTCCTCCATTTCACTGCCGTTATGGTCACCGAGTGTCTGGATTGACACAGCTTAGATCCGTTTACCGATTTAACGTAAGAACGATGCTTCTTAGGATTTTCTGTCAAGCAAGTAGGGAAAATATTACTTTAGAATTCACTGAACGCTTCACACATGGCTGTTGTAACGTTAATTAAAGTGTATGCCGTGACTGTACGGTTCTGCATTGCTGAGCGAGGAGTGTGTGCTCTAGTCTCTCAGGCATTAATCATCTAGGGCAGTAGAGGTTTCCCACGGTATTGAGTATGGCCATCCTGATCCTTTAAAAATCGTGCATCCGAGACAGGTGCTTCGGGAGGAGGACGGTTAAAACCGGCATCTGAGCATCTAGATTCAGGTTTTCTGTGATTTTTCCTAAATTGCTCCTGGCAGTTGCTGGGATGGTTCCTGTGGAAGGGCACGAGATTTTCTTCCCCAACAAATCCGAGCTTGTTCCCCGTGTCTAATGTTCCCGATGTCGATGGGAAGTTAATCCCCACTTTCATTCTTCCTTTTGACAGACGTGGGAATCTGGTCAACATGAAAAGCAAAATTGCGGAGCGATGTTTTCTGGTATCGGTAGACAATGGTACTGCTGCAGTCTTATTCCCAAAAGGGTTACTATACGTTTCCCATTTCCACGAGATATAGCAAGATCATCTCACATACTAAAAGCATCCAAACGCGATTTCTGAAATATCAACCTGCTGCATTTTCTTTCTTTGTGTACAAAATTACCTACACCCTTTGCTATTAAAAAAATGGTTCAGATGGCTCTGAGCTGGTACTTAACTTCTGAGGTCATCATTCCCCTAAAGTTAGAACTTCTTAAACCTAACTAAACTAAGGATATCACAGACATCCATGCCCGAGGCAGAATTCCAATGTGCGACCGTAGCAGCGCCTAGAACTGCACGTTCAGCCCGGCCGGCCCCTTCGGTATTACTCGAGGTTAAACAGCTATTTGTAAAGAAATACTCATGCTAAAACTCACAGTCCACTTGTATAAACAATCACAAAAAGTATCTCTCGAAGATAATGAGGTGCGAGCCGTTTGCGTCCACGCAGTATCTAAAATAAACCATCACATTTTGAGACGATGGGAAAAGCTGATAGTAATGGTGTTTACTTGATTACACAAACGAATAGCAAATTACGGAATGTTCCAGGAAAAGGAGTAACCCACTTCACGATTGCTTACCATATACCTACCACGTAAACATCATAATTGTCTTGATGTGTACGGAGAGCCAAAAATCTACTTGAATATCTCTGTAAACAATAATCGCTGCGTAGATGTAGCGATTTCTGTTCTCGATACATGCGACCAGCCAACGTAGAGGTGCCCGTGCGAAATACATGGTGTGCCTAGATGAATAATTGCCACCTTTGACGTTTATGCTTGACTCTTATTTATAATGATCCAGGACGCTACTTGCAAAGAGAACTGCATGCATTTGAACTGGAGTGACAAGTTAGCTGGGATGATAGGAATTGGTCTTATTGTTTCTCCTTTGGCTACGCCAGAGACCATGGTGGCCTGCATGGCATGCCTCCTCAGCTCCGTGACGTGACCCTGGCGTCATTGCACATTCTTGCTGCATCCAGGTTACGCATCAGCGTGACAAGCACGCCCGCCTTCAGCTCCAAATTGTGGGACAGCCCCAGACAGCTCTAATCAATTTAGAAACTCTACAGGGTATACAGTAGTGTTGTCTCTTGCCATCACTTTATCAATAACCTTGCTACGGCTGTTTCCCATCGTATCATTCTTCTGCACCAATGTCTCTATGCTGAACTTAATGAATTAATTTAATTGTTAATTTTCACTGATAACTTCTCAGTCATATTACCTACCTCACGGGAGCAGTAGTCACGTTGACGGTCTCACGGGAATAGTGACTTTTCTCTTAATGAAAGGTAGCCAATGTGTTGATTCAGCGCATAGGTCATTTTTAATCCAAAATTCATTCAGATTCGTCCAGCAGCTTCGGCGGAATAAGTGCAAAACATACTAACACGTCGAAGTAGGAAAATCAGCAACTTGTAGTTCGTTGCGAAGCAAATGTTATAATATTTGCAAATGGAACAGCGTCATCTGAATGCACGTGTGTGGGTGCTACCAGGGGATACCTTCCCATCTCATAAACACATCCACCGTATCTAAAAACCACCATGTTCCACACGTAAAGGCACGACGTCTCTCTACCGCACAGCGTTTAAATGACACCGTCGTCGTGAGGATCAAGTGTCTTTAAGCATCTCAGAAGCTATAAATACAGCTGACGCGCAGCGTCTTAAATGTAACGCTCTTGCACGGAAGAGCGTTTCGACGCTTGAATTAGCATTGTATTCATTAAGATAAATCGTATTATGTAGGACATATTAAACAATAAAAGCGTATTCACAAATACGATACACTTCGATAGTCAGAAAGGATACAGAATTTCCTAGGAATAACTATATTCCACATTTCGCTTTATATCCTTGAAATCAATAAATATTTTGAACTAGCTTATGTGTTAATTCAGGGTATAGATAGATAGATATTCAGCGATCACAGGGCCTGCAGATCACGCGCTGCTTCCACAAACTGTCTCTATTCCTTCCTGTTTTGTACGTGATTATCCGAACGGTCGAGGCGCTGCAGTCATGGACTGTGTGTCTGGTCCTGGCGGAGGTTCGAGTCCTCTCTCGGGCATGGGTGTGTGTGTTTGTCCTTAGTATAATTTAGGTTAAATAAGCTTAGGGACTGATGACCTTACCAGTTAAGTCCCATAAGATCTCACACACTCCAGGTGTCTTCAATTAACAGGGCTGCTAGGTCCTTCGCCAGTTCGACCATCCAGTGCTGCCTTGATCGTCCAGTGGGGCGTTTGGTGTTTGGTTTTCCCGTTAGTGCCATCTTCGCCTGTAAGATCAATAAATATCTCGAACTACAATCTTGTAAATGTAGCTTATGTGTTAATTCAGGGTATAAGGTAAATACATTCCATATTTTTTCCAAATCAGTCCAGCCGTTTCAAAGTGGACGAATAACATGCATTTTCACATGCAAACACTTGCATTTACAATATACTGTGTGATTCAGCCGTCCCTCCCGCTGGGTTTTATGTGACCCTTAACCCTTCAAAAACACGCACGAGATGTTCGTATTCTCTCGCTCACTACCCGCAAACTGTTATTACTAATGAAAAAAATGAACAGGGCCTTTTTGTAGGAAATGTAATGTTAAATTTTGTGCTGGGATACGTTTTTGCTGGTGGCCATGGGATACGTTTTTGCTGGTGGCCATGGTTTTCGTGTTGTTCAAGAAAAAATGTTTGAATAACTCGAAAATTGCGCCCTTTTGGTATAACGTAGCCCAGTACAAAATGAAAGTACATTAAATTTCCTAAAAAAAAGACCGGTTCATTTTTCTGTAGGATTAACAGTTTGCACTTAGCGAGCGAGAGAATATGAAAATCATGCGCATGGTTTTTAAGGGTGTTGCAGGTCGCATAGTTCTCAGCAACAGACGCAGCTGAATCATCTTGCATACGTGATGTGGAACATAGTACAGCGGTCAGCTTCTTTACAGTGGGTGGTGGAGGTGGCACCACCGAGAGAGGTGGCACAGTGGCTCAAACCAGCGTCCGGCCAATCACATTTAGGTTTTCTATGATTCCTCTAAATCGCTGCAGACAAATGAAGGGATGGTTTCTTTGAAAGGGCACGGCAGATTTCTTTCCCTATCCTTGACGCAGTCCGAGATTCTGCTCCGTCTCTAAAGATCCCGATGTCTACGTGACGTTAAACCCAATCTTCGTTTCTTCCTTGCAACAGCAGCTATGTGAAGAAGCAGGATTCTTTGCCAAAGTAAAGTTCATTACTCCACCTACAAAAACTGCAGGACCATTCGAAACATTCAGCAACTCAGATGGCTTAACGGTGTGAGGCAATTCCTGATATTTGACACTTGATTCTGTGGGTCTTGGAATATTGAATTTCCTCATGATTTCTGAAACGGAATATCCCATCCGTCTAGTTCCAAGTACCATTCAGCTTTCTATGCTTGTTAATTTCAGTCCTGTGACCATAATCTCGTCGGAAGCCTTTCTACATGAATCACCTGATACAAATGACAACTTCACCAGTGTGCTCTCTTGTTATGCTTGTTGTACACGACTCTACCGCCACCTGTATATGTGCTTATCACTACCCCATAACTGTAGCCACATCAGTGACAGTAACGGGCTTCGAGCCGTCCAACTGTTTGAAAGGAGATATCGATTATGTTTCGTTGAATCGTTTGCACGCTGACGTTTGTTGATGGTCCATCACTGAAATCTGCAGCATTTGCGGATGGGTTGCACTTCTGTCACACTGAACAATTCTGTTTAGTCTTCGTTGGTCCCGTTCTTGCAGGATCTTTTCCCGGCCGCAACGATGTCGGGGATTTGATGTTTAATCGGATTTCTGGTATTTACGGCACAGTCGTGAAATGATCGTACAGGAAAATCATCATTTCGTCGCTACCTCGGATATGGTGTGTCCCATCGCTCATGCAACAAGTATAACACCACATTCAAACTCACTTAAATCTTGATAACCTTCCATTGTAGCAGCAGTAACTGATCTAACGACTGCGCCAGACGCTTATTGTCGTGTATAGGCGTTGTCGACCGCAGCGCCGTATTCTGCCTTTTCACCCAGCTCTGTATTTGAATACGCAATCCTATACAAATTTCTGTGGTGCTTCAGATTATATGTCATCATCTCACAGTATTTAGAGTAACGATGTGCGTATGTTTATAACTTCTGTTGGAATTTACTTGCCCGTAGGCCAGATAGCTTTCCTTAGAAACATTGGTAGCCTTGAAATTTTTTTCCATAACTCTGAAGATCTTGTGTAATTCTTTTCCGGAGGTTTAACTTTTCACATTACATCATATAATCCTATTAATCCTATCGTTTCCTATCTTACATTGTGAATTATTAAATCGCCTCCATCGACATTCACTGACGAATCACCAAGCATCCACACTCATGCGGTTGGTTAGAATCCAGTGTCGTGTACGGTATCACGCGTTTTTTTCTCTTGGTCAAAAAAATTCAGTCACTTGACCATCCGTCTCTTCTTCAACTCGTTCACCATCTTCCATATCGTACCCATCTTCTTTCTTTCAGTTTGGAATTTCTTAAATGCACTGTTCTCTTTGGATCAATTCGGTCAATCATCTTTCGGAATAAACGTCAATTTCTCTATAGCATTTGAGAAACTGGTTTAAATACATTTTCCAGTACAGAGTCAGGAGCTTCTGTTTTCCTTTTATGAAACAGTGCCAGTTTCTTTCTGAAGTTTCCTCGAGACACTTCCTGTTTGTTAGGACTACTCTACCGTCCAGTTGATTTAAGGGACATATTGACAACTGCATTGCTCAGTCATAACTGAATCGATTACAAGCAAACATTACTATTTCTAGCACACTTCACGACGTTAGTTGTTAAGTATCGCTGGTCATTAAATAGTATTCTGCCACTAGAAGGATGTTAGCTACTGGATGAGGAAAAACTGTACTTCCTCTGTAATACATTGTACTATTATTGTTGCCTCGAGACTTTGTGCCTTATGCGTTAGCCAGTAGGCTTTGTCCGTTACGCGTTACCACTTAGGCATTAGGAGTTATCCATTCGTTAGAATGAGCTATAAGGCATTATCAATTAGAGGATACGTGTTAGACAATGGATGTTAGCAGATTGATGTTTCTGGCTGGAAGGGGGAACGGTGGATGGAAACCTAGGAGGAATGGTGGTGAAATACAGAGCGAACACATCATTGTTAGGAGTAATGAATTTCTGGCATACATAGACTCCATTTTACGTATGTAGTGGATATCTTCGTCATTAGAATTAGTTTAATATTGCACCAGAAGTATGTGTGAACAGGAAAACACTTTAATATTGAGTCAGAGGTATGTGATTATCACGGAAGTAATGGATATTTTTCACTGTAAACGGAAGGGGGTTAGCTACATAGCAGAAGATTGGTCTATACGTAAATAATGTAACTCGACAAAATTTTTATGGCGGAAATAATATCTTTGATTTTCAATGAATTAACCAGTATTTTTGACTATCACGTTGAGGTTACGTAATTTCTTTTTATTATGAATGGCGTATCATTTTAACGCTACGCTCTGGGTTGGTTGGAAAGCGTATAAAGTACACAATTGATCTACACTCCTGGAAATTGAAATTAGAACACCGTGAATTCATTGTCCCAGGAAGGGGAAACTTTATTGACACATTCCTGGGGTCAGATACATCACATGATCACACTGACAGAACCACAGGTACATAGACACAGGCAACAGAGCATGCACAATGTCGGCACTAGTACAGTGTATATCCACCTTTCGCAGCAATGCAGGCTGCTATTCTCCCATGGAGACGATCGTAGAGATGCTGGATGTACTCCTGTGGAACGGCTTGCCATGCCATTTCCACCTGGCGCCTCAGTTGGACCAGCGTTCGTGCTGGACGTGCAGACCGCGTGAGACGACGCTTCATCCAGTCCCAAACATGCTCAATGGGGGACAGATCCGGAGATCTTGCTGGCCAGGGTAGTTGACTTACACCTCTAGAGCACGTTGGGTGGCACAGGATACATGCGGACGTGCATTGTCCTGTTGGAACAGCAAGTTCCCTTGCCGGTATAGGAATGGTAGAACGATGGGTTCGATGACGGTTTGGATGTACCGTGCACTATTCAGTGTCCCCTCGACGATCACCAGAGGTGTACGGCCTGTGTAGGAGGTCGCTCCTCACACCATGATGCCGGATGTTGGCCCTGTGTGCCTCGGTCGTATGCAGTCCTGATTGTTGCGCTCACCTGCACGGCGCCAAACACGCATACGACCATCATTGGCAGCAAGGCAGAAGCGACTCTCATCGCTGCAGACGACACGTCTCCATTCGTCCCTCCATTCACGCCTGTCGCGACACCACTGGAGGCGGGCTGCACGATGTTGGGGCGTGAGCGGAAGACGGTCTAACGGTGTGCGGGTCCGTAGCCCAGCTTCATGGAGACGGTTGCGAATGGTCCTCGCCGACACCCCAGGAGCAACAGTGTCCCTAATTTGCTGGGAAGAGGCGGTGCGGTCCCCTACGGCACTGCGTAGGATCCTACGGTCTTGGCGTGCATCCGTGCGTCCCTGCTGTCCGGTCCCTGGTCGCCGGACACGTGCACCTTCCGCCGACCACTGGCGACAACATCGATGTACTGTGGAGACCTCACCCCCCACGTGTTGAGCAATTCGGCGGTACGTCCACCCGGCCTCCCGCATGCCCACTATACGCCCTCCCTCAAAGTCCGTCCACTGCACATACGGTTCACGTCCACGCTGTCGCGGCATGCTACCAGTGTTAAAGACTGCGATGGAGCTCCGTATGCCACGGCAAACTGTCTGACACTGACGGCGGCGGTGGACAAATGCTGCGCAACTAGCGCCATTCGGCGGCCAACACCGCGGTTCCTGGTGTGTCCGCTGTGCCGTGCGTGTGATCTTTGCTTGTACAGCCCTCTCGCAGTGTCCGGAGCAAGTATGGTGGGTCTGACACACCGGTGTCAATGTTTTCTTTTTTCCATTTCCAGGAGTGTATTTCGATCATCTTATGTTCTTAATACTGCGCTTTGATTTGCTGAAGAATAGGTGTGGGGAGAGGGAACAATGGGTGTGACTTGATGTGAACGTCAGAAATAATGTAATCTGACACAGGTCTACGTATCATTTCAGTACTACGCTCCGACTGGTTGATATTTTAAATTTTGAGCTAACAGAGTTCGACTTTTTGCCAATCGTGTATTTTTAATACTGCGTTTTGACTGGTTAGAGGTAAGGAGGTGAGAGGCTTTTTATTTACCATTAACACAATTTCACTCTTTAATGAGACTATGCGAAGAATGATTGGGAAGAGGAGACGGAGAGCATATAAAGCACAGGACTGGTTTGTTTCTATTGTCTTGAATTTATAATACTGCGGTATGATTGGCTGGAGATAAGGATGGGAGAGAGTTTTTAACTTTCCATGAACGTACTAGGGCTATTCTGCCATCTTGGATTGTGTAAACTACGTTACAGTTGGCTACGTGTTGCCTCCCACTTCTAAAGTAGGCGTCACTGATAACAATGACGGCATCATGAGTTCGATGTCCTTGATGACATCACACATGACCTGCAGGATCACGTGATGACCTTGAAGGACAATGACCGTCTTCATGCTGAAAGTGTTATGAGAATCCTCAGGAAATGGAACTGTAACTATTCCAGTGGCACCAGAGTCGCCATAGCATTACTACTGATAACGTCAACATAAATGAATTGCAGCTTGAAATGCGATGCGAGTTACCGTACTGATAGTGTCGACAACTGCCAGACATCAGCTGTAAGCAGCTTAATGCCCAAAACGCTCTCTGACGCAGGATTACTGTTGTTGACAGTCAATGCCAAGAATAATTTCGATTGTGTTGATCATGTACTCCGGCTACCACCTTGACTCACATTGAGCCAGTTGGCGCATTTCTAAGGCACAGGAGTCGTATTGGGAGGATGGTTATTCCACTCGTCATTTGCCCATCCTGTAAAGTTTTCTGGCGTTCACTAAGTCACCCATCGTACAGACTGGAAGTTCTGCAAACCTAGGTTGTGCTCCGTCTCTTCTCATGTCGTTGTCGACGGGACATTGAAACAATCTCCCGTCTTCATTCCTCCCGCGTGCCTCACAGAGGTGTAATTTCCTCCCTTCTGTTCAGCGGCTACTGGCTATTGCCGCTACTGTTCGGACAATCCCCCTTTGAAACCACGAACTACCCCTTTAATCTTAGGAGGTTGTCACCCTTCGCAAATAAAGGCTCGTTCAAAGAGCGAACTTCGTTAGGCGAACGTAAACAAGTGAGGGTGACTCTTTGTCGTCCCAAAGCACCGAAGCACTGCGGCATACAGTTCGCTATGTCCAAGCAGCGTAGCTGTACAGCACTCGTAAAACGAAAGACGTACGATAGAAAGTTTCACTGCCTCCTCTAATTCGTTTTGAAGACAGTGTGGTAATGTAATGGTCGCAACGCGAGATTCCGCTACTATAGGGGCGAGAAGCATCGTAAAAGGGAAGTGCTCTGTGCGCATGTGCATCACGAGATGCGAAGCCTTAATGCCAAACTAACTCCTATAACGTAATAAAGCGAAGAATTAGCTGATGTCAGCAATGACCTGCTTAAGCCTGAGAAATAGATTATTGATGCCATCGACCTGTCGCCTAGTACGATGTAAAGCTTATATGAACCTGATGATGGCCTGTGGACCGAAACTGGTTGTTCAGTAAAAGAATTATAGCAGCAGCTCTTGGCGGTGAATCGTGATCTCCTTCGAAAGTGTAGATGTCTTACAAGTGAAGTGCTGTCACACGCTGCATGTCTCTATACCAATGCTTTGCAGAGCACTACAATTACGCGTTGATTGGTATTTTTCTTTTAGACATACTCCTAGAACAGTATTACTCTATCAAGCTTTACTCACCGTGGAAATTTTGTTAATCCTTGTTTCACCCTGATAAGACAACGCTAGCTGTCAAGAATACTTCTGTGAGAAGAAAGCTGTGACGTTTCCACAGATTCGTTATGTTATCGCTTTGTTCATATCGCAGAAATTGCTGCTGAATCACAAACTTATCCATATCGTCAGAGGAGTACACGCTACCTGATTAATAGTATCCGGACACCTATTAGCAGACGTTAATATGAGGTGTGCCCAACGTTCGCCTTTATGAGGGCTTGAGCGCTGCTAGAGACAGTGAAGTGTATGGATGTGTGCGGGGGAATGGTCTATTCTTCTCAAGAGCACAAATCAGAAAAGACAGCGATGTTGGACGTAGGTATATGGAGAAAAGGTCACGTTCTAGCTCAATCCAAAGACGGTCCTTCGGATTCAGGTAGGGACTCGCGGTGAGCCAGTCCATTTCAGGAATGTTGCTATCCAAAAACAATTTCATCACAGATAATGCTTAATGACACAGTGCACTGTCATGCTGATAAAAACAATAATTGCCGCCGAAGTGTTTTTATACTATTTGCAGTACACAGTTCTGTAAAATGTGTCCGTAATGTGCCCACATTTTTTCAAAATCTAGCGTTCTCTTAAACGAAATAAGGGGACTACACCCTAACCACGATGAACACCCCCATACCGTAACACCACCTCCACCGTACTTAGCTGATGACACTACATACGATGGCAGATAATAATTTCAGACATTCGTCAAACCCAAGGATTCGTCAAACCCATTGGATCGCCACAGGGTACTGCGTGATTCATCACTCCATATCACTTGTTTCCAGTCTTCAGCTTTCAGAAGCGTCGGTCTTTGTATCAACTCAAGCTTCACTTAGTGTTGACTACACAAATGTGTAGCTAATATGGAGCTGCTTCACTAATAAACCCATTTTTTTAACTGCTGCACAGTCATTGAGCCAGCAGGTCTGCTGGTAGTGCTTTCGAACTCATGATTGATTCCTTCCGCTGATTTCACGCAGTCTCTTACAACCATCCCCCACAACGTTTGACGGACCCTGTTCGTCAGCATACCACATATGCCTTGTCTTGATTTGTCTTTGGTTGCCTTTTCACCCTTCCCGTCCAGAATCACATCACCACCAGACGAATCGGGCAGCTGTAGAAAAGTTGAAATATTGTTGAAGGATTTGTTACTCAAGTGACACCCACTGACCAGTCCAAGCTCGAAATCACTGACCCATTCTGCTCTTACTTCTTATCTACGGACAACACTGGACTCTCAGCCTCCTTTTACACTATCCGGTTAACCTTTCGTGACATCTAGTTCTCGATTCGCGGTTGTATAGGGGTGTCCTGATACTTTTCATCCCATGTTGTTTATTGTGAACACTTTCTTCTTTGGAGGAAACATACTTGGGTCCAAATGAACACAGCATCGTTCTCTTACTGCCGTAATTTGCACACATCTACATCGACGTGATTATTTTGCTATTCACAATAAAGTTCCTGGCAGAGGATTCAATGGACCACCTTCAAGCTGTCTCTCTACCGTTTCACTCTCGAACGGCACGGGGGAAAAAAGGGGAACTTAAATTTTCCTGTGCGATCTCTGATTTCTCTTATTTAAACGTGATGATCATTTCTCGCTGTGTAGGGGGGTGCCAACAAAATGCTTTCGCAATCGGAGGAGAAAACTGGTGATTGAAATTTAATGAGAAAATCCCGTCACAATGAAAAACACCTTTGTTTTAATGATTGCCACTACCATTCAGGTATCATGTCTGTGACATTATCAGCCCTATTTCGCCATAGTACAAAACTAGCCGTCCTTCTTTGAGCTTTTTCAATGTCATCCGTCAGTCCCACCTGATGCAGATCCCACGCCGCACAGCATTACTCCAGAAAGCTTTACGTAAGCAGTCTCTTTAGTAGACCTGTTGCTCCTTCTAAGTGTTCTGCCAATGAATCGCAGTCTTTGGTTTGATCTATCCACAACCTTATCTATGTGATCGTTCCAATTTAACTTATTTGTAATCATAATCAATAAACATGTAGTTGAATTTACAGCCTTCATATTGGTGTGACTTATCGCGTAACCCAAATTAATCTTATTTCTTTTAGTACTAATGTGAATAATTTCACACTTTTTCTTATGCACGGTCAATTGCCGCTTTTCGCACCATACAGATATCTCATCTAAATCATTTTGCAAGTCGTTTTGATCATCTGATGACGTCACAAGATGGTAAATGATAGCATCATCTGCAAACATACAGATATCTCATCTAAATCATTTTGCAAGTCGTTTTAATCATCTTATGACGTCACAAGATGGTAAATGATAGCATCATCTGCAAACAATCTAAGACGGCTACTCAGATTGTCTGCTATGTCGTTAATATAGATCAGGAACAATAGAGGTACTATAACACTTCCTTGGGGAACGTCGTATATTACTTCTGTTTTACTCGATGACTTTCCGTCTATTACTACGAACTGTGACATTTCTGACAGGAAATCACGAATCCAGTCGCACAACTGAGGCGATATTCCGTAGGCACGCAGTTTGGTTAGAAGACGCTTGTGACGAACGATGTCGAAAGCCTTCTGGAAATCTATGAATATGGAATCAATTTCACATCCCCTGTCGATAGCACTTATTAATTCATTAGTATAAAGAGCTAGTTGTGTTTCACAAGAATGATATTTTCTGAAACCGTGCTGACTATGTGTCAGTTAATCGTTTTCTTCGAGGTACTTCATAATGTTCGAATACAGTATATGTTTTAAAACCCTACTGCAAATCAACGTTAGTGATATTGGCATGTAATTCAGCAGATTAATCCTATTTCCCGCTTTGGGTATTGGTGTGACTTAAGCAATTTTCCAGTCTTTAGGTACGGATCTTTCTGTGAGCGAGTGGTTCTATATTATTGCTAATATGGAGCTATTTTATCAGTATACTCTGAAATGAACCTGACTGGTATACAATCTGGACCGGAGACGTTGCCTTTATTAAGTGATTGAAGCTGCTTCGTTACCCCGAGGATTTCTACTTCTATGTCTCTCATCTTGGCAGTTGCTCTTGTTTGGAATTCAGGAATATTTACTTCGTCTTCTTTGGTGAAGGACTTCAGAAAACCGTATTTAATAACTCTTCTTTAGTGGCACAGTCATCGGTGACTTCACCGTTGTTATCCCGCAGTGAAAGTATTGATTGCGCCTTGCCACTGGTGTGCTTTACGTATGGCCAGAATCTCTTTGGGTTTTCTGCCAAAGTTCGAGACAGAATTTCGTTGTGGAAATTATTAAAACTATCTCGCATTGAAGTACGCGCCACATTTCGAACTTCTATAAAGCTTTGCCAATCTTGGGGATTTTGCGTTCTTTTAAATTTAGCATGCTTTATTCGTTGCTTCTGCTTCTTGTGTGCCATGAGGGATCAGTACCATCACTTATTAATTTTGTGGTATGTATCACTCAGTTGCTTACTATCTCTTTGAAAACATTAATCAACCATTCTACTCATGATCAGATGAGAAGGAGTGACGATTGTCTCTTAAAATGGCGTTAAGAGCATTTTTATCAGCTTTTTTAAATAGATATACTTTTCGTTTCCTTTTGATGGTTGTAGGTGTTACGGTATTCAGCGTAGCAACAACTCCTTTGTGGTCGCTAATCCCTGTATTCGTCACAATACTTGTCCAGTATTATTTGTTGCTACAAGGTCAAGTACGCTTTCGCAAACATTTACGCTTCGAGTGGGTTCATGAACTAATTGTTCAAACTAATTTTCTGTGAAAGCATTCAGTACAATTTCGGATGACGTTTTATGCTTGCCGCCGGCTTTAAACGTATAATTTTTCCAGCATATCGAGGGCAGATTAAAGTCACCACCGACTATAATTGTATGAGGGGGGTACTTATTTGAAATGATACTCAAGTTTTCTTTGAATTTTTCAGCAACTATATCTTCTGAGTCGGGGGTCGGTAAAACAATCCAATTAATAGTTTAGTTCGATTGTAAGGTATTACCTCTACCCATACTATTTCAAACCATCGGCTTTCATTTTACTTGAATCATCCGTTACCCTTCCCGTCAGCACTGTCATTTCTTTTTCTTTATTATGGTTCACAAACATTAATCACGTAAACAAGAAGCTGTCGCGTCTTCCTGTGATACAATTTTCTGCGACCAGTTTCCTATCTTAAACTACACAGTATCAACGGGCACTACTTTAGATTGAAAGGTGGTACTACCTAGACACTTGAGCAATTCAGTTCCGGCTCGGCCGAGTCTGAAGTTCGCTTTGTTCAGTAATAGTGTGGTGAGTGGGTCAATCTGCGCACTTCAGGAGGTTGCGTCAACACCTGCCGACATGTCTACAAGTTGCTGCAACTTTTGCCGGCGGCTTACAGTAACGGCTTTAATGTCGCTCCCATGTAATTTAAATTGGGACAAGCAGTGCCTTCCTAGTTGCCCAGACGGTCCCTGTTGAAATAAATATTCTCTCTGAAACGTCATTATGTTTTGTTGAAACACTTTCACATCTTCTCCATGCGATGAAATGGACTGAAATCTTGAAATCAATTACCTCCTGAAGATTGACGACGGTAGTGCTAGGTTCATTGATTTGAGTCCATAAAACGATCTGAGTGCCTCAGCCTTACTTATTTCTGCGAGAAAGCCTCAAAGAGTAAAATCCTTTCCTACTTTTCACTATTTTCCTGAAGAATGTCAAAAGCAAATAAATAGTGTATTGAGGAATATTTGATTAACATGCGTTGCTATGCAGTACCGAGCACGATCGTTACAAAGGTATGCTTTCCTCGGAAGCTTTATTTTCAGGTGCTCTAGACAGTTGCTAAAAATCTCTAGCCCTCTAAAGCAAATGTATGCCGCCAGTACCCGACTGATCTAGGTCGCTTTCTCTTTACCTTTTTTCAGTCAGTCTCCTGCACTAACTTTTTCATCACAGAGTAGCGTTGCAACCAGCCTCCGTACTTATGTGCTGGATGTCTTTCTGTATAGTTTTCACCCTCTGCGGTTCCCTCTAGTACAATGGAAGTTATTCCAACTTAATAGTTATTGTGATTGCTTCCCAGTTTTGTTTATTGATAACTTGATATCAGTGTCTGAACATAATTTGTAAACAACAGCACTGAAGATGATCACTATGTGGTCGAAAATCGATCCTGCTGTCAATAAAACATCAATATTAATTCCAACGCAGGACCTTCCTTTTAATAATGCCCTGTTCCTGTTGTTGTTGTCACGGTTTTCAGTCCGAAAACGAGTCTGATGCTGTCCAAACTAGTCTATCCTGTTCTTCTCTCTTCATAAGCGTGTAACTATAACCACCTACATCCATTTCACTCTGATTACTGTATTCATACGTTACTGCCCTTACAATTTTCAGTCCCTACAATTCTCTCCATTACCAGATCAACAGGTCCTTTCTTTCAGTCAGGTTGTGTTGTTTTTGTTGTTGTTGTGGTCTTCAGTCTGGTTTGATGCAGCTCTCCATGCCACTCTATCCTGTGCAAGCATCTTCGCCTCCCAGTACCTACTGCAACCTACATCCTTCTGAATCTGCTTAGTGTATTTATCTCTTGGTCTCCCTCTACGATTTTTACCCTCCACGGTGCCCTCCAGTACTAAATTGGTGATCCCTTGATGCCTCAGAACATGTCCTACCAACGGATCCCTTCTTCTGGTCAAGTTGTGCCACAAACTTCTCTTCTCCCCAATCCTATTCAATACCTCCTCGTTAGTTATGTGATCTACCCATCTAATCTTCAGCATTCTTCTGTAGCACCACATTTCGAAAGCTTCTATTCTCTTCTTGTCCAAACTATTTATTGTCCATGTTTCACTTCCATACATGGCTACACTCCATACAAATACTTTCAGAAGTGACTTCCTGACACTTAAATATATACTCGATGTTAACAAATTTCTCTTCTTCAGAAACGCTTTCCTTGCCATTGCCAGTCTACATTTTATATCCTCTCTACTTCGACCATCATCAGTTATTTACTCTCCAAATAGCAAAACTCCTTCACTACTTTAAGTGTCTCATTTCCTAATCTAATTCCCTCAGCATCACCCGACTTAATTTGACTACATTCCATTATCCTAGTTTTGCTTTTGTTGATGTTCATCTTATACCCGCTTTTCAAGACACTGTCCATTCCGTTCAACCGCTCTTCCAAGTCCTTTGCTCTCTCTGACAGAATTACAATGTCATCGGCGAACCTCAAAGTTTTTATTTCTGTTCCCTGGATGTTAATACCTACTCCGAATTTTTCTTTTGTTTCCTTTACTGCTTGCTCAATATACGGATTGAATAACATCGGGGAGAGGCTCCAACCCTGTCTTACTCCGTTCCCAAGAACTGCTTCCCTTCCATGTCCCTCGACTCTTATAACTGCCATCTGGTTTGAAAGAGAGTATTCCAGTCAAGCTTTCTCTAAGTCTACAAATGCTAGAAACGTAGGTTTGCCTTTCCTTAATCTTTCTTCTAAGATACGTCGTATGGTCAGTATTGCCTCACGTGTTCCAGTATTTCTACGGAATCCAAACTGATCTTCCCCGAGGTCGGCTTCTACTAGCTTTTCCATTCGTCTGTAAAGAATTCGTGCTAGTGTTTTGCAGCTGTGGCTTATTAGACTGATTGTTAGGTAATTTTCACATTTGTCAACACGTGCTTTCTTTCGGATTGCAATTATTATGTTCTTCTTTAAGTCTGAGGGTACTTCGCCTGTTTCATGCACCTTGCTCACCACACGGTAGAGTTTTGTCAGGACTGGCTCTCCCAAGGCCGTCAGTAGTTCCAATGGAATGTTGTCTACTCCAGGGGCCTTGTTTCGACTCAGTTCTTTCAGTGCTCTGTCAAACTCTTCACGCAGTATCGCATCTCTCATCTCATTCTCATCCACATCCTCCTCCATTTTAATAATATTGCCCTCAAGTACATCGGCCTTGTATAGACCCTCTATATACTCCTTCCACCTTCCTGCTTTTCCTTCTTTGCTTAGAACTGGGTTTCCATCTGAGCTCTTGATGTTCATGCAAGTGGTTCTCTTATCTCCAAAGGTCTCTTTAATTTTCCTGTTGGCAGTATCTATCTTACCCCTAATGAGATAAGCCTCTACATCCTTACATTTGTCCTCTAGCCATTCCTGCTTAGCCATTTTGCACTGTCGATCTCATTTTTGAGACGTTTGTATTCCTTTTTGCCTGCTTCATTTACTGCATTTTTATATTTTCTCCTTTCATCAATTAAATTCTATATTTCTTCTGTTACCCAAGGATTTCTTGTAGCCGTCGTCTTTTTATCTACTTGATCCTCCGCTGCCTTCACTACTTCATCCCTCAAACCTACCCATTCTTCTTCAACTGTATTTCTTTCCCCATTCCTGTCAATTGCTCCCTTATGCTCTCCCTGAAACTCTGTACAACCTCTCGTTCTTTCAGTTTATCCAGGCCCCATCTCCTTAAATTCACACCTTTTTGCAGTTTCTTATGTTTTAATCTACAGGTCATAACCAATAGATTGTGATCAGAGTCCACATTGGAAATGGCTTACAATTTAAAACCTGGTTCCTAAATCTCTGTCTTAGCATTATATAATCTACCTGATACCTTTTAGTATCACCAAAGTTCTTCCATGTGTACAACCTTCTTTCATGATTCTTAAACCAAGTGTAAGCTATGATTAAGTTGTGCTCTGTGCAAAATTCTACCAGGCGGCTTCCTCTTTCATTTCTCTCCCCCAATCCATATTCACCTACTACGTTTCCTTCTCTCCCTTTTCCTACAACCGAATTCCAGTCACCCATGACTATTAATTTTCGTCACCCTTCACTATCTGAATAATTTATTTTATTTCATCATACATTTCTTCAATTTCTTCGTCATCTGCAGAGCTAGTTGGCATATAAACTTTCATTACTGTAATAGGTGTGGGCTTCGTATCTATCTTGGCCACAATAATGCGTTCACTATGCTGTTTGTAGTAGCTTACCCGCATTCCTATTTTCCTATTCATTATTAAACCTACTCCTACATTACCCCTATTTGATTTTGTGTTTATAACCCTGTAGTCACCTGACCAGAAGGTTGTGTTATGAAATTCTTTTTTCTTAAATTAAATTCAGTACTCTCTCATTAGTTATTCGACCTGTTCATCGGATAATCAGCAGTTTTCAGTAGCGCTACATTTCAAAGGCTTCTGCATTGATCAGCCGCAACATTATGACCGGTATTCCATCTTTGGCACGGATAGCAGCGGCGACGAGACGTCCCCTTTAAGCAAAGAGGCCTTGGTAGGCCGCCGTTGGGAGTTGGCAGCACACTTGCGAACACACACACACACACACACACACACACACACACACACACACAAGTTACCTAATTCCCGTAAATTCAGGGGGAAGGACGACAGTGACGCCATCCCAGATGTGTTCGATCGGTTCCACCTATAGCGAGTTGAGGGGCCAGACTATCAATTGAAAGTCGCCAATGTGCTCCTCGATCCACACCATCACACCCTTGGCCATGTGACACGGCACGTTGTCTTGGTGAAAACTGCTCTACCGTCAGGGTACATGATCTTCATGAAGGGGTGTACGTGGTCTGTAACCAGTGTGCGATACTCATCGGCCGTCATGGTGCCTCGCACAAACTCCACTGGACTCATCGAAACTACGTGAATGTTCCCTATAGCATAATGATGACGCTGCCGCCAGCTTGTCTCCGTCCTTAAATACTTTTGTCAACGAGTTGTTCCCCTGAAAGACGCAACGCTCTGGAACTGCGCCAGCGTGCAGTGCCAATGGTCACGTGCCCACTTCAGTCTTAGTGGCCGATGTATCGCTAACACTGACACAAGCATGAGTCGTCGACTGTGGTGGTCCATCGTTAGGAGTTTTCGGTGCACTGTGTGTACAGACACACTTCTACTATGCCCACCATTAAAGTCTGGTGTTTTTTTCCGCCATAGTTCGTCACCTGCTCTGGTTTAACGGTTTGCCCAGCCTAAGGCGTCCTCCATTTGTAATGAGTGGCTGTCGAATCACACGACGTCCGGACGTGGTTTCACACTGATATCACCACGTGTTGAAGACATTCTCCACAGCTCTCCTCGAACACCCGACCAGTCCTGCAGTTTCCGAAATGCTTGTACCGACTCTCCGGAATATCAGAATTACCCTCGGTCAAATCAAATATATCGCGCGCCTTCCCCATTCTATACATGGACAGCAGTCTCACTGATACCACTTTCACAGGGCATGTGTCTGACTAGCAGTCACTCCTCGTCACATGATGCTGCTATCGCCTGGACGGGTTTATATTGACACCAAGCCGAGGGTCACAATACTCAGGCAGATCAGTTTATATGCTTCTTATCTGAACTCGTTATCATCGAACTTTCTCTTCCACACAAAGCTGCACTCCAGACGTAAACCATTACAAAAGACTCTCCTACACATAAAGTATGTATTCGGTTTAAAAAATTCCTATTATTGTCAATCTGTGTTTTACATTATATGTACTTCGTATGTCGGTTGATATTTTACTTCACAGTTAGTACGACTCGTGGAATACTTTTAGGGCCTCCTTTCGTAACGTAATTCCCTCAGAATCACGAGATTTAATTAGACTAGATCCCATTATCGTTGTTTGACTTATAATGTCTTTGGAAGGCATTATATTTTTCATTCAATAAATTTTTTAAGTCTATGGAAGTCTCGCATAATTGCAATGTCGTCCCATAAGCCTGGATGGCTATTTCCACTCGCTGAACTCTAATTCGTTGTCTGAATATCTTCTTGATTTCCTTTACTGCTTTACTCGTGCACATTAAACAATGTCGGGGATAGACTACAACACTGTTTCACTCTCTTTTCAACTATTGCTACCATTTGGTGTTCTTCTACTGTCACAGATTGCGTCTGGTTTCTGTACAAGCTACCGATAACCTTCCGCTCTCTGTATTTTGTCACTATTACATTTAGAATTTCAAAGAGTGTAGTCTAGTCAACAAGTTTTCTCTAACCCCACAAATATTTCAACGTAAGATTGCCTTTCGTCAAAATATAAGATAAGCAATGGTGTCAGTATTGTCTTGTGAGATGCTACACTTCTCTAGAACCCAAACTAATCTCCCCCGAGGACGACTTCTAACAGTTTTTTCATAATTTTATAAATAGTTCGTTTAAGCTGCATGCAACTTTGATTTATTAAACTGATAGAACTGTCATCGTCGGTTAACACCTTACTTACTAGTGGCTTCCCACCTTAGGTCTTGAGACTCATGCAGCTTCTTCAGTTTCCCCTAAGGCGCTTTACTTTTCCTAATGGTGACATCTATCCTTTCTCTTTCATACATGTTTTACGGTCTTGCATTTGTCCTCAAGCTATACCTGCTTAGCCATTTTACGATATATGCCAATCTCTTTTTTTAAATTATTGTATTCCTTTTTGCCTACTTGTTGCCTAACTTTTTATACCCCCCCCCCCTCTCGTGAATTAATTCACTATCACCTGTAATATCAAAGGAATTCTTAGACCTTATATTCCTCCCTGTTTGATTCACTGCTCCCTTTACTATTTCATTCTCAGTCCCACCCATTCTTCTACTCCGTTCTCCTGTTTCAGACAGTCGTTACCTAGCGTTTCTGCTGAAACTCTCAACAACCTCTGGCTCTTTCAATTTATCCAAATCCCATCTCCTTAATTTATAACTGTTTTGCAATATCTTCAATTTTGTGCGGTTCTTAAGCATTATCGCCAGAGTCTATCTCTGCTTTTGGAGCTATTTTGGAGTTCAGGATGTGTTTTCAAGACCTCTGTATTATCATTATATAACCTGTCTGAGAGCTACTGATGGCTGTGGATCTATCCCATGGATGCAACCAGTTTCGTGATTTTTAAACAAAATGTGTACAATGATTACATTATGTTCTGTGTGAAACAGCCTTTTCAGTGCGTTCCCTCAGCCCATTTTCTCAAATTGTTTATCCTTCTTTCCATTTGTACTATTGAATTTCCACCATAGTTATATTTTCGACTTCGTTAACTATCTCGATAAGCTGTTTGATTCGATCATATGCTGTGTCCGTTTCTTAATCATGTGTGGGTCTATAAACCTGAACTACTGCCTTGGATGTTGCTATCGTTCCAGTCTTGAATACGATTATTCTTTCACTATGCTATAAATTGTAGCCTCCGCGATCCGGTTTCCTTATCCTGTATTAGACCTGCTCTTGTATTATCCTTATTTGACTATGTGTTAATAATCCTGTACTGACCTGATTAGAAGTTCTGACCATCCTACCACCACACTTCAGTAATTCTCACTCTATCTTTCTATCTATAGGTTTCCTTTTTTATATTTTCTCACGTACCTACCCTATCAACGGAGCTAGCATTTCACTCTCCAACTTGTGGAACGTCCGTTTTGTGTGATCTGATGACAAAATCTTCCTGAGAAGTTCTCGTCTGGAGGTACAAACATTTTTCCACGGAGGACGACGTCATTATCCAGACGTACGAATTTAACAGCTATAGCTCCCCTTGCTTTCAGCCGTTCGCAGGAACAACACAGAAAGTCCATGGTAGCTAGTGTTTCATGTCCAAATAAAACAATCATCCAGAATGGTGGCCCTGTAACAAGTGAAGCAGCTGATGCTCCTCATCAGAACCGATGAGTCTGCTTGCTCTCGCCGCAGATTCCTTTTCGTTGTATATATGGTACGACTGTCTCCATCAAAGAGGCAGACAGGCCACCCCACGTCAGCAAAGGACTTGGTGCAAGAGGAGAATAATGCCCTGAGGGATTCAAGTGGTCCAACCTGGTGAATTCGACACCATTTATGTATTAACAAATCCAGGTAAACCGACTCAGAAATTTAAAACAGGGGCATATTAGCTTTATGGACCACATGGGAGTGAAACGTGCTGCGACAAACCATACGTTCTGGTTTTTAAATATTAATGATTAAACCTTACTGATAAGTTCGTAATCTCTGATTATCACTGTCACAAAGAGATGATTAATGTACCTGGACACAAAAGAGTGATATCTACTTCTCTCTTAATGTGGTCCGAACGAGAGTAGCAGATAAAGCCTTTGTCGGAAGAAGATGGCACGGAAAATATGTCCATGTATTGGCACAATTAGGATTTAACACGTTTTGAATCTTACGCTTGTCGCACAATAACTGTCAATTAGAAGCCTACAGTTGACGAATTCTGTTGACAACGAACTATGGGGATGCTTATGTACGACTGTGTACTACATGCTAACTTCAAAAGAAGGTGTCGGAGCGACGGTGCGACATTCGTTATCCTTTGTGTTACACGCATACGCTGATGTATTACAGCTTCCTGTTTCGTCGTACGTGATCAGATTATGGGCTAATAGTTTGCTAGTCTTCTAGATACATGAGCAACATGAAAACAAATGAATCATTTCTAATACTTTAAGAAGATAAGCAAACAAGACCCACAATGTTCACAAAACAGCCTGCGCTACAGGCGGTACACCGGGTTTAACAGCACACGCCGGTAATGGTTCGGTGATCCTCTCAAATGGTTACCTCCACTATAATTAACGCGAGTGACAGAAACAGTTTGCGCCTAACACAGAACAAGCTTAAAGTTGTGAGGCTGCCAAACCACATTGCTGATTAGTTTCCCTGATTACCGTTTAGCTCTTCCACATGTACTACGGTCATCCCAGCATATGATTTCTGTAGTAACAGTTTACATCACCGCATTAACTAATAAAGAAAAAATTTCGTACAAGTAGTAGTTGGGAACTATTACACAACATGGAACGGTGTGGACAGTTATATATTTGCAACTTAATTTATATGTTGTCGGGCAACAGATCATAGTGGTGTCGTCAATACATTGTCGTGGCGCTACAGTACATATACTGTGTCATCCTACACGTATCGTTGCAGGATAACTGCACATCATTACACATATATCGTTATACATGCATTCACTCTTTTTATTTAGCAGCAATTACTTCTTATGCAGTACTTTGTTTAGAGTAATGGAAGAAGTCTGCTCATTATAGAGAAATAAATTATTTGTTGTATTTGACGAACCTCTAGCACTTCGTGGAAGGCGGAAGGACAGAATCGTTCAGATCCTTCTACTTCTCAAGTTTTCGGCATTTTTAGTTCAAGATTCGTCTGTATTGCGCTAAAATCATACATGCTCGAAGAACCAATACACAGAAAAAAATAGTTTCTCTAAAATTTGTAGACATTCCTTAGATTTACGTGTGTGGTCGTAGTGTGGATGAAGTGAGCCCAACGACTGTTGCTTTCAGAAAAATTGGTCACTGAAATAGAGTATGTATGGTGTACGTTTAGGATTAT
Organism: Schistocerca gregaria; assembly: GCF_023897955.1. Lineage (NCBI taxonomy): Eukaryota > Metazoa > Arthropoda > Insecta > Orthoptera > Acrididae > Schistocerca > Schistocerca gregaria. Next base: position 484,034,695 of record NC_064921.1, on the reverse strand, counting down.
TAAAATGTGCTGAACATTAACGATTATGAGTGTAGATGAGTTAGCTGATAATCAGAAGTTTACAGTGAGTCACTTGCATTAAGTTACAAGAGACTGAAGAAGTATCGCATTTCATACTTTGAAACCGAGTTAGAATTATTACCAGTAGCAAAAGCTTAAGTGAAATGGTAAGTAACGCAGATATCGAAACTAAAACCGAATATTGGCCACATTACAGGCTTAGGTGTATTAATTAATTGATCATAGAATTTCAATATGCATATTTAAAGGTAAATGATAGGCTTATTATAGTCAGTATAGTGTAGCACATTTTCCGGTACATCTACAGCGAGGTCAGCGGCGTACAGGAAATTATAGGTCTGCAGACGCGGTAGCATAGGATATTTGGTGCATTACAGAGATGTGAAGATGGAAAGGTATGTTGTTTCTGTTATTTGACGTTCATATTATGAGACAGAACTTAACGACAGTATTCTTTTTGTCTTACATATTGTGGATGTAGCACTAATTTCCTTTCCGCATTTTTGGAGTCGGTTTCTAAGTACTTTTTCCAATTCCCATTTCAAGTGATTTTACATATTACGGTCTTTATGCTGATGATACTTTTGTATCAAAAGTTCACAGATCCTCGCGATACAAATGAGGATGTTTCATATGATGGTAGAACAGGATGAAGGAAGACTGGGAGTTCCTTTAATCCGATGCTTACCACTTATGACGCAAACCGCATAGCACAGTCTCACTACACACGTACACATTACAGGACCAGCGTGGCGGCGTCCAGGAAATGTGTAAAAATGAGAGGGAACTACTTGATGACGACCTGCATGAACAGAGAACTCGGCCTTGATGGCAGCCGCGGCTGTAAGCACCCTTGCGGCAGCCTTTTTAAACTACGGATGAAAAGCTTTTCGACTCCACACTCTCGCGATGGGCGCGCCGGCTCCGCAACACGCATCCCGCCTCAGCGCCTTCCCATTCACTGCCGACTGAGAGAAGCGGCCACTCGCAGAAGTCAGAAACGACGACAGGTGGAAATTCACGGTGGACATTCATTTGCCCCCTGTGCCGCAAAACGTAAGTTTCACTTGTCACGTAAATGAAGTCACTAGCATGGTTTTGTCCGAGTTTTGCCCATGCGCACTGAGACGTACACTTCCTATAATAGCCTTTAAAGAATCATTATTTTTCGGACAAAACCCTGTTAAAGTGACACTAAAATTAAATGTAAAAACAATTTAAAAATAGAAAAGGATTAGGAGACGACAATATAGTTGCTGGATTGTGGAAACACTCTATTGACAATACTTTCTATGTTTAGCAAAATTCATTAATGAAATTTGGACAACAAATAGCTTTCCATCAAAATGGATGTCAGCAGTAATACATCCACTGGAAAAAAGGTATAGAAAAATGGTCGTGACAATTACAGAGGCATCACCCTCTTGCCAGTGACATTCACTGAAAAGCCAAAGGAACTGACTCACCTTCCTAGAAGTGCCGCAACACGACGTGGCATGGACTCGACTAATACTTGAAGTAGTGGAGGAGGAAATTAGTGTTTAACGTCCCGTCGACAACGAAGTCATTAGAGACGGAGCACAAGCTGGGATTAGGGAAGGATGGGGAAGGATATCGGCCGTGCCCTTTCAAAGGAACCATCCCGGCATTTGCCTGAAGTGATGTAGGGAAATCACGGAAAACCTCAATCAGGATGGCTGGACGTGGGATTGAACCATCGTACCCCCGAATGCGAGTCCAGTGTGCTAACCACCGCGCCATCTCGCTCGGTACTTGAAGTAGTGCTGGAGGGAATGAACTCTGCAGGGCTATCCACAAATCCGTAAGAGTACGAGGGGATGGAGATATCTTCTGAATAGCACCATGCAAGGCGTCTCACATATGCTCAATAATGTTCATGTCTTGGGAGGTTGATGGCCATCGGAAATGATTAAACTCAGAGGAGTGTTCCTGGAGACACTCTCTGTCAATACAGGATGTGTGGGGTGTCACATTGTCGTGCTGGAATTGTTCAAGTTCATCGGAATGCTCAATGGACATGAATTGATGCAGGTGATCACAGAGGATGTCACCTGTCACAGTCGTATGTAGTCGTATGAGGGGTTCCATATCACACCAACGCACACGCCCCACACCATTACAGAGCCTCCACAGGCTTGAAAAGTCCCCTGGTGACTTGCAGGCTCCATGGATTCATGAGGTTGTCTCCATACCCGTACGTGTCCATTCGCTTGATACGATTCGAAACTAGTCTCGTCCGAACAGGCAACATGTTTCCACTCATCAACACTTCAATGTCGGTGTTGATGGGCCCAAGCGAGACGTAAATCTTTGTGTCGTGCAGTCATTGAGGGTACACGAGTGAGCCTTCAGCTCCGAAAGCCCATATCGATGATCTTTCGTTGAATTGTTCGCACACTGACGCTTGTTGAAAGTCCACCATTGAAATCTGCAGCAGATTACGGAAGGGCTGCACTTCTGTTTCGCTGAATGATTCCCTGCAGTCGTTGTTGGTCTCATTCTTGCAGGATGTTTTTTCGCCCGCAGATATGATGTTTTACCGGATTCTGGTACTCACGGTACACTCGTGAAATAGTCGTACGGCAAAATCCCCACTTCATCGCTACCTCGGAGGTGCTGTGCCCCATCGCTCATTCGCCCACTGTAGCACCACTTTCAAACTCACTTAAATCTTGATAACTCACTTAGATCTTACTAACCTGCCGTTGCAGCAACAGTAATCCACCTAACGCTTGAGCCAGTCAGTTGTTCTCTCATATACGCCTTGACGAGCGCAGCGCCGTATTCTGCCTGTTTACAAATCACTGTATTTGAATGCACATGCCTAACCAGTTTCTTTGGCGCTTCAGTGTATAAGACTTGTCCTTGCCACTTTTAAAGAGAGCTGAATGAGTATGTGACCGACAACTAGAAAAGTATGAAGCAGGATGTAGGAAGGGGAGGTTTAGCGCGGACGAAAGACAAAACCTAAACACCATAACAGAAATGAGGAGGAACAAAAACTTGAAATACATCATAACTTTTGTAGATTTTAATAAGGCATTTGACTTTATCGATTGAAATGTAAGAATGAATATTACAAAGGATTTCTGACTCAACAATAAAACAACAAGAATAATTAAAGGAACGTTAACAAACACAATATCAAAAGTAAAATTTGTGAGGGGAACGCTTAAAACCCGTTGAAATAGAATCTAGAGTAAGACAGGGAGGTGGTTTATCAGCACCACAATTTTATCTGTGAGTCAGATTGAAATGATGAGGAATATACGTCAATACTCACTGTCTTCAACTAGGAAGAAAACCAAATAAAATCATCATAATGGTCTAGGTTTTGCAGATGACATTACATTTTGCAGCTGACATTACTGTCTGAGTAGATACTGCCAAAGAACAAATAACCGAACTATAGAAACAAGCAGACCAAATATTACTAAAAATATCTTTTGAGGAAGCACATTTCATGTCAAATATCGATGCTGTCTTAACAACACCAAATCTAAAACAAACTGTCTTAAATACCTAAGACAATGGGTAATGAGCAGCACAAAAGAAAAGATAGCTATAGAAAACAGAGTACATAAAATGGAAAGGGCATTCCAAATCAGAAAAAAACATAGTATAAAGTTTTGCGCTGTAACACAAAACTAAGCCATTATCAAACAGTGGGATGGTATGAACCACTGTGGGCACCAGAAACACTTAAATTAACAAGATTTGAGGATCTTGAACAACTTGAGAAAGCTGAAAGAAGAATTGCAAGGAAAACAGTGGGACCTAGGTTTAACAGTAATGATGAATTCTAATTAAGATCGAACAGAGAGCTCTATTTCAATATGTAAAGGATAACTCTTGTAATGGGGAAATGAAGACTACAGTTTTATGGACGCATATGCCAGTGGATAATAAAAGGCTTACCAAACATCTACAAATTACAATACACGTGTTTCACCGAAAGTGAGAGAATTATGACAAATACTGGAGTTTAATTGGGCGTAAAAGGCAACAGAATACTTTTCGAGAAACTAGAAAAAGGAAGGATTTCAGGAAAGAAAGATGTCTGAAAAGAAAGAAACTGAACCAAGAAGAAATACAAAGAAGAAAAACGAAAGTCGGTTTGTCGTGCCGTACAAAAGACTTATTCGAATAAGGAAATAAATAGTAAACGGACAAATAAAGCACAGGGTGGTTGTAGGTGAACTTCGCTGCTAGAAATGGTTGTGAAAAACGAATGATCAAAGAACAATGAACATGACAACATTTGTGAGAACAGGAGAAAGAGAAATAACGAATAAACCATTGAATGAAACACATTTTAACCTCCAAATGAGAGAATAATATTTGTTAATATAGTACCATGTTTACATTCTAGGTTACAAATGTTGTTCAGTTTGACGATCATCTACAACTTCAACAGTCTACAACTGCACTAGAGATTGCTGTACCGCTGCCCGAAACAACGGTGGACCATGGAATGTCTATCTATCGTGAGACAGCATGTGTGCTGCTTGAAGACCTCACATTGCGTCAAGAGTTGTTAGGCATGAAAACAGAAAAGACTTCAACAATTTGCGGAGCATTTGGCAGTCGGCCTCTACTAGGAGCAGTTCCCATATCGCCAGTTAATTCGAACTTCCGAACCATGTTCTTCATGCTCCACGTGGAAAGAGGACCTACCCTTATTCCTTTAATGTGTCGATACTTGCGAACAGCAGCAGAGCTATTGCTGTTGTTTTGATAAAATAGCTTTACTAGCAACGTCCAGCTCACCTCGTCCAGACCAAGCACACTGTATACAAGTATACTACAACTGATCCGCGATTTTCAGAGCCACGTCACCATTCCAGTACTGGCGCCTAACGAAACGTCATGACACTAACACTACTGTCAAAGCAACTAATGCAGCGCAATGCCTGAACACCGTCCCTATGAAATGGGTACCTACACGGTAAGTAGTTTTCATTCTACATTGGCTCAGGTAACGAATGTTCAATTATAACCACCCTATACTTAATATTGAAGACTTATTTGGTATCAGATGAGGTAGTCATTTTTCGTATGAACAGTCACAAATAGACACATACACAGAAAGTAGTGAAAAAAATATGTATTTTGATAACCAATAGTACTCTACGAAACAAGAAAAACATGTGAAATAAGCACGCCTTCGGAAACGGCTGGTTTTTAAGATCGAAGGAAAGCGTCTCCTGAACCATTTTTATTGAAATTGCTTTTCCTGATGCGACGACTACTGCGTGTTTTAACACTACATAATTCAGCATATACGTGGTGCAGTACAAATGAAGGAATCATATAGCTAATTTTATAGATCATGCTGATACATAAAACTGAACCATATTGAAGGGGAAAGAAAATTTCAGAAATATAATTGCAGTGGCATAGAGAGGTACATAGTTTGATCTAAAGCCAAGTGTACATGTAAATAAGCTAAAATGGGAAAGACACGCTAGATAAATATTATGTTGGATTACACAGGAAGACAAAATTCGTGAAAACAGCACTTTGCACTTTTAATCAGTTACTTATCATCACGAAAATTCATGTGTATATCTCAGAAAATCAAATTTATGGTATTAAAGAATATTTTACAGATGTGGTGTAGAGTTATTCTTATTATTTTACAACTTACAACTGACTGATTTCTTTTACATAAAATTTTTTGTCTTTTTACAACTTTTGATTAACCGTATCAGAAAATGCTCATTAATTGATCAAAAGTTGTATTCATTTCTGACAATCTGAAACTGAGACTTTAAATACAGATTTCTTGAAAATATACATTTATGGTGTCTCTCATGACAGTATTTCATCTGTTACATAAAAACAGAGTCTCTAATATTATTTAGTAGGTCTCCTCTACCATAGTCACAATTATTAGCCAGTAAAGACAATGACTTTTAGCTAACTTCACATTGTCATGTTCTTTCGCTGGTCTGTTCCTTTCTTTAACTGAATGAAAGCCACCCACAGTTTTCCAGACAGGTTCAGTCCTTTATCTTTCAATCTGAGTGACTCGCAAAGATCTTATTCATTAGGTCTGAACAAGCCTCTGATGTCACATACAATGTCCCTTGCATTTTAGTTCTCTAATGTTTCACCTGTCTGCCACCAAATATCTTGAATCTCAAGCACTCAGGTTAGCAACTTAATATGTGGGTAAGTCATAATGGTTTCTAACGCCTTTATTTTTTTTGTAATTCCCCGTTAACTTCAAAATATTTTGTGTGTTTGAAGGAGCTTCATGGTACGTTGGCCAAAGTACTACTGAGATTATTGTCATTGTCTCCCACAATTGGACTCATTATAGTAGAAGAGAAAGCAAACTGTATGTATGAAGATTTGCGATGCACCTGCTAGATGAAAAAACGAGAAAGCCTCGCAAATTAGGCTCACTTGTCTCACAGACTTATTACTAAATTTCAGAGGTTATTATATGAGGTGCTGATAGGGTTAAAACCGAAAGTTTTACAGTTTATTTGGTTTGTGTCAATGATATAAACATATTCTCTAAGCACCTGAAAGAGAATGTGAAATGACTTGAGGAAATATTTAAAAGGTAACCTAGAGCACTTTTAATGCTCAACATTGAAAAGTGTTACTTTGCGGCAACAGAGGTAAATTACTTGGAACATGTACTTTTTCAGGAAGGTGTGGGAGCGGATCCAGTTTGATTTCTCCAGTTCATTACTCCTTACCACAAACAACAAAGCTACTTAAATAACTTTTAGAACTCTGTAATTATCACAGGAAATTCGTTAATGGGTTTGCCCAAACTGGATAACCTGTTGAGTGCAAAAAATTGTTCAAATGGCTCTGAGCACTATGGGACTTAACATCTGAAGACATCAGTCCCCTAGAACGTAGAACTAACCTAAGGACATCACACACATGTGGCAGGATTTGAACCTGTGACCTAGAACCGCTCTGTCACACCGGCCTGCTAATTTGTTGAGTTATTTGTTGAAAAAAAGTGTGAAATTTCAATGGTCCACAGAGTGTCAGAGAGCATTTCAAAAATTAAAGTAAACATTGATGACAGATATTTCCGAACTATGACAGGAAATTTATTCTGTCGTGTGCGAGGAATAAAGCAATTGGATGTGTTCTTAATAAACTTGTAGGTGACAAGGAACACCTGGTGGCATGTTCATTGGGACAAAACAAAAGGAGAACAGGATTGTTCGATCACAGTTAAGGAAAATTTGTCAGTTTTTATGGTACTACGTATTTCCATAGTGACTTGTACTTAAAAGAGTATAAAGTTGTGACTGTCTATGCTGCATCGAAGTGGCTGCTGTGACTGAGACGTCCTCTAAGTGAGCTAACTGAATGTACTCTGAAACTGAGTAAATATGATTATGAAATAACACTCAAACCAGACTAGAAACACATTAATGCCAATGGCTTGAGTAGAAAGATTTGGTAATTCATGAACTAGAAAGGAGCCTCGCTGAGTGTTGAGAAACACAGCCTGCTGACTCTGACTGCTAAGTATTTAGGACCTAGCCACAGTCTACAATGCACGAGGGGATGCTGTGTAGGAAGACGAAATGTGGACCACAGTGTTGGTAGATGCAGGTTTAAGGGATACAGTGTTAAGGCAAGCACATGACTACTTATTAGCAGGTTATGGGAGTTAATAAAGACTAATAATTGTATAACTGAAGAATTTTTCCGGAGGACAAGGAGATAGACCGTTGAGCAGTATGTCAAGAATTGTATATCATGTGCTCAATGTGCCAACCTCAATCACAAACAGATACCGTGGCAGAGATTAGAGAAGGCACCTAAACCATTTGAAATTGTAGGAATGAATTTTCTGGAGCCATTAAACCAAACACTGGTGGCTAACCAATATGTGTTGAATATCATAAACCATTTTTCATGTTATGTCACGATATTGCAAGACCAAATCGATAGGCAGATGCAGTGATACTGGCAATGGTGAACAACTGGTTACTGAAGTTTGGTGTTGCTGAGACGATAACTGCACATCAGGTTACTAAGTTTATTTCTGATATGATCAAACAGCTTTTCTATTTAGTTTATATTTCGAACCTGACAACCACCTTTCCCATCCATAATCATGTTCACCATACAGTTCGTAAGATGTTGAGTTATTATGTGATTATCCATGAAAACTATTGAGACATTTGTCTTCCGTATATTGTCTCAAAAAAAAATAAAAAATTCTGAAGCATGCAGCAGCGTTGGTCTTTCACCATGTGAGATAATATATAGAAAAAAGTGGCGTTCTCTGAGGTACTCCTCCACATCTACACGTCAAATGCATACAGCATGAATACCTCACATTTCCTCGTTCTTGCGTATTTACTTAATGGACAGTTTACTTTTTTGTCAAAAGTACTATTAAGAAACTGTGATAATTTAAAAGTGGCCATTCACATGTGTTAGTGGATACCGCAACAGAAAGGGGAATCAAAATACTCTTCAGTCAAGAAGGCATAAATAAAGGCATAAATAATTCTTTAAACAGTATTAAACGCAGGCTACATCCACACCTACATCGATATTTTACAATCCACCTTATGGCGCTTGGCGACCTCTACTAATCATTTCATTTCCTCCTCTAAACGCAGACAGAACGATGGGAATGTAATTGTCTACATGCCTCTGTATGAGCCCCAATAACGTATCTTCGTGGTTATTGGTCACAATATATGTTGGAGGCAGAGTTTCGTTCTGCAGTCAGCTTCAAATGCCAGTCCTTTAAATGTTACCAACAGTGTTCCTCGAAAAGAACGTTTCCTTCCCTCCAGGTATTCGCATCTGAGTTCCCGAAGCATTCCCGTAACACTTGCAGATTGTTCGAATCTACTTGTAACAAATCTAGCAGCCTCCCTCTGAGTTACTTCGATGTCTTCATTTAATCCTATCTGGTACGGACTCCAAACACTCGAGCAGTACTCAAGAATAGGGCACACTAGCATCTTAAATGCGGTTTCTTTTACATTTCCCTTTGATTGTCCCAGTAAACTGAAGTCGACCCTTCCCCCTTCCTACCACAATCCTCACATGCCCCTTCCATTTCATATCGCTTTGCAAATTTCACCCAGATATTTAAACGACGTGACTGTGTTAAGCTGGATACTACTAATGCTGTAACCGAACAGTATGGGTATGGTTTTCCTACTCATTTGTATTAACTTACATTTTTCTAGGTTTAGACCTAGCTGCCTTTCATCACGCGAATTGTTTTCATTTATCTTGAACACACTTGTACATGTGTACTGGCTTATTAATATGGGCAAATCTTAACTTATATTTATTGTGAATGGCCTATGTGTGACCATATGTTTACAACATTTCTTAATTTAAATATTGTTATAATTAATTATTTTAGCCCGGGAAATGTTCAAGTTGAGTCAAATAATGTCTCTAGAATCTAAAACGATGTTCTTTGGTCGGCACGGCCTTCAGCCAATATAAAACTAGAGAGTAGCAGAACACTACGAGAATCAAGTTGCTACCAACGGTGTCACCTAAATGACCATTCAGCCTCTGCAGCAGGTGACTGGATGGTACACCCATGCTGATTGCTATTCATTGGAGACGAAGACTGAAACTTGCATGCCCATACCGCAACTGGACGTCCCCAGAGTGGGAGCAGGTTTCCTTTCCAGACGAACCACGTTTTATATTTCATTGGCCTGTAAGCAAACACCTTGCGAGGATCGTCGGAAGGGTCCAGACTAGATGAGAGCGCATTATGGTCTGGAGTATGTTTTTGTTGCGTTCGCTCGGTGATACCGTAATTCTGGAATGCACAATGTATCAAAATAAGTATGCATCGTCTAGGGGAACCATGTCCCTCCCCACATGCAGTTTGCTTATCTTTTAGGATGATTGCCGGCCGCGGTGGCCGTGCGGTTCTGGCGCTGCATTCCGGAACCGCGGGGCTGCTGCGGTCGCAGGTTCGAATCCTGCCCCGGGCATGGGTGTGTGTGATGTCCTTAGATTAGTTAGGTTTAAGTAGTTCTAAGTTCTAGGGGACTTATGACCTAAGATGTTGAGTCACATAGTGCTCAGAGCCATTTTTTTTTTTTAGGATGATTGCATCCACCATCAGGAGAATGCAGCACAGTTTCCAGTGTACGTGCGCAATTCAGAGAGCATGAGGATGAGTTCACCGTAATTTTTAATAGCTATGAAATTACCTTTAACATTTAAAATTAAAAACGTGGGCACTTGCAATAGATAAGAGGAAGGAAGTGAACTACCGAGAAATTAGTTATGTACTGTGTGCACTCCACGTTTTTCGTTATAAATCTTACAAGTAATTTGTATGGGATCAGCAGACGTTTGAGTTGTGTGAAAGTGAGATATGGAAAGACGAATTGTTTCTAGCAATCAAATGATGTAGAAGCGGGCAGGTCATTGTCACCTCTGTTCTTCATTGTGGTCTTGAATGAGCTAATGACTAAGGTGGCAGCAAAAACTGGAGAGAACAAAATGAAAGCAATCATTTTCTCGGATGACTGCGTCTGGGGAAATGGGGTGGAGGGGATCCAGGAACAGCTAAGATACTTGGGCAAAAACTGTGAGACAGTGAGGAATAAACCTTAATGCAAACAAATGTGAGATCTTGGTTGCATCTCGAAAGAAAAATAGACCAGCTAGCGGCATAAGGATTGGAGGTGAGCAATTGAAGAAGGTGGAAAGTGTCAAGTACTTGGCAAGTGTGACAGAGAACAATGGAAGAAATAAGAAAGAGATGAATGATCGTGGCAGACACGCGGAAGCATTCCTGAGAAGTGTTACTGTCCTATGCATCACGGGCAATGAAGGAAAGAGATGTAAGCAGATTATAGTCTTGTGAAATGAAGTTTCTCAGAAATAGGATAGAAGTAAGAAGGAAAGATATGATGAAGAATGAAAGGGAAGAAATGAAAGAAGAGCCATTGCAGAGCAGGATAGAAACATCAATTCTAAGATGATTTGGGCAGCTAAAGAGAATGGAAAATAAGAGGGTTTCCAACAAGATACATGAAATGGAGATTTGAGGGATACTACCTAGAGGGAGACCGAGAGGAAGTCCATTAGACAGATCGCTGAATAGGCGAGGATTGGACTAGGCTGAATACAGAAAGATGATGGGAAAACAGGACGAGACAGCGAGGTTTATATTCCTAACAGACACAGTCTAAGACCGGAAACTGTTCAAGACCATACTGGCAATGAGTCTTCTTCAATTTATTTCAAACAGTTTGTGGAAATACAGCAGTGACGGGTAATTCAAGGCTTATTTCAGTTTCCCTTCATCTGTCTGAACAAATTTATTGCATTCTCCTACATATACGTCGTGAAAAGGCCGGAAAGGTATACTTTCGACAGATTCTAGCTCACAGAGACGCTTACCAGCAAGCGTTTTTTTCTACGAACCATTCCTTTCTGGAAAAGGAAGAAGCTAAATGATAGCTGTACACAAAGTACCGTAAGTCACACGCCAAACAAGAAAGCAAGTTTGTACTGCATAATCATCCAGTTCTGAACTATGTTTAAAACTTCAAATCTCTAGCTCATGGGGAAACAAGTTTAAATTAAATTACAACATTATTAAGGAACAGACCTAATTAAGAAAGCGACCTAATACAAGAGAAGTTCTGATTTATTCTCTGCAACATGCACAGAATGCGATAGAGAAACGCAATATTGACGATGCGCAGTCATTTCTAAATTGTTCGATCGATCCACTACTGTTACATTGTAAGCTTCCATAGGCGGTTTTCCATCTGCCTCGGCGAACGCATACTGGTGCCCCTTATTCCGCCTCAGTTACACTACGTCGGTGATTGCTGCGCAAACAAGTTCTCCATGTACGGGTACACCACCATTACTCTACCACGCAAACGTATGGGTTACACTCGTCTGGTGTGAGACGTTCCCTGGGGAGGGGGGCTCCACTGGGGGGTGAACCGAACAATAACCCTTGAAGGGTGGATCGGTGTGAGGCGGCGGAGGGCTGAAGTTGACTGCGGTAGTCATCGTGGGGTTGTGTACCACAGCGGCTTCCATATTGAGCTCCGGTCAGTGCTGTGGGCATATGCTACCAGAGTGTAGTCGGAAACAGTTGTAGAGTCTCTTTTTATTTATTTCTTGTTATTTTTATTATTTGTCAGGTATGGAGAGCTGGGCTACATGGATTCTTCCCCTGGCTCAGAGGATGAGGAACAATAAAACATCCCTTACTACAAGAGTTATTTATTGACAAACATTTCCTTGACAACAGTGCATTCAGCGGACTTCAACCGGTTTACTTTACTCGCTTGGTTCAGTGCTTCCATAGCAACACGGCGTAGTGGCCTCGGTGCTGGCGGCGGCGGGAGATGCTAACGTAGACTGCAAGGAATGCCCCAGAAACAGCAGCTGACGACGGCCGCACGTGGCGAGCGCTGCTTACGCGGCAAGACTGTGTGCCGGCGAGTGTACTGGCTGGCAATTCCGGGCGGCTGGCCGGCCACTGCGATGACGAAAGTTGCCCAGTGCTAGGAGCGAACCCGTGTTCTCAGATTCGGCGGCTCTAGCCGGCGTCCATTGAACTGGAGATCTTCCCAATTCACGGGTGACTTCACTGGTTCGGCCGCATCCCTTCGTCCGAACCAGTCACTCGGGTTATTCACTATACGTCTTCCTCCGTTGCTATTGGTGAGACTTCGACTTTAATGACTTGACTCAGAACGAAGACTCGACTTCTGTAACTTACTGGCGAAGGGACGACATCTTCTTCTTTCTTCGTAAGTCGTGGTAACTAGACGCTGCTATCAGGTTCGATGCTGTCCTATGACCTCTATAGGTCCCCTCTTCTTCTTCATGCGTACCGTCGGGAGTACATCAGCACGCTCAGCAAACGTCACGAGGCTTCCGGAACATGACAAGCGTACTCCATAAGTTGACCAGCACTTCCAGCAGCCTTCGAGCACACTCCCAGCTGACTTCAGAAGAAGCTGCAAACTTCGAGAGGGAGCTGCCTCTTTCCGGGGTATTTATTTCGTGTTCCTGCTGACGGCGTGATGTTTGTAGCACAGTGACTGACCTCTGTGGTTCGATACTAGAAGGTTCCCTCGTGTATCGTACACAGTGAATCGATTTTCTCGGACGCCTTCCCAAAGCCGCTCGTAGCTGCTCTACCGCTGCTAAAGCAGATATATCACTCAGGAACGTCCGAGGAACGACACAGAGTGTATGAAGCCTTCTACCCAGTGACCGCTGCCTCCTCCGTATTGGTGTCAACCCAATGCCAGACACAGAGCTTGTGTTGTGTGACGACAGCAAAGACATCGTTAGAGGTTGGTACAGGCAAAATGAAAATGTCTGTGGTGGAACATGCTTTGAATCCAAATTTTACACAGTGAGAAGTAATATACTTGATGGGTATGTTAAGGAAAATATATTCTGCTTCTTCTAAAACGAAGACAAATCTTAATGTGGTAGGCCTTACTCGATTTGACTGAGCATTGCAACAATTACTGGTGAATATTATGTATGTCCATTTCTTATTTTATTACAACAATCACATCTTTTCTTGGAGCTGGGAGTTTGTAAAATATTTTTGTATTCTGAAAATAAAGATAGAGACAAAAATTTCTTAAAAATACAGCAGAAAGTGTCTTTAGTAGATTTGTTGCACCTTCTAAGTACTGTGCCCGTTAAACGCAGCCCGTTTGTCACCTTTTCCACAACATTTTCTATGCGATTGTTTCATTTCAAGTAGTTGGTATTTGTAATCCCAAGATAATTAACTAAATAGACAATCTTTAAGTTTGTGCGGTCTTTTGTACAGGGTGATCAGAAACAGTCAGAAAAAAGTTGTAAGGGTGTTACAGAGTACTTGTATTGAGAAATGCCGGCTGAAGTGGCCGAGCGGTTCTAGGCGCTACAGTCTGGAACCGCGCGACATCTACGGTCGCAGGTTCGAATCCTGTCTCGAGCATGGATGTGTGTGATGTCCTTAGGTTAGTCGTTCTATGTTCTAGAGGACTGATGACTTCAGAAGTTAGGTCCCATAGCGCTCATAGGCATTTGAGCCATTTTTTATTGAGAAATAACTGTTAAGGAAACAATTCGATACGTTATGCTGTTTCGAAGTTAATTGGGATTAAAGTCAGCTAATCAGGCAGTTACGAGTGCAAATTCAAGTCACTCGCCATATGCAGCTTGTGCCAGTTGTGCTCATGGTGTAGATAACAACGCACGAGACTGTTCAGGCCATGGCTCGTTTTCGATCCTTACTACAACTTCAATTTTTGTTTCGCCAAACAAAGCTCACCTTTCGTGATACCTTCTCTGTCAGGCCTGAACTTACGCGCGACGGCATGCCGACCAAACTTCAACACTAATTAACTCGAAAACAGCGCAGTGTATTAACCTTTTAGCTTAAAAAAGATATCACAGCAAAATCTATCCTGCAACAGCCTTACAAGTTGTCCAGACTGTTTATGACACCCTTTAATAATAAGGTGGAGGAAAATTAAAACGGACACATGGAAGGAAGGGAAGATTATTTCAAAAGTAATCGCCATAACCGTTTGATACATTTAGCCCAAGGTGAAACAAGGCAGCCAGTGCCTTCGTGGAAAAGTGTTTGCGGTTGCCTGCGGAACCACGATTGCACCCAGACGTGCACGTCTTCGTCATAAACAAATCGACGGCCACAAATGTCTCCCATGGGAAACGTGTAAGATCTTACCAGCAAAACTTACGCAGCGTAGTCGAAACAACTTCCCCTGCAGCAGTATGCTGAGGTCCGTCAATATTCCAGCCTATTTCTACTTCATAGAACCCACTAATATTTGCAAAGTGCTCAATTAACGGTGTGCTTTGATAATGGTGCTGTATCCCAGTAAGTCAGTGAGCAGCGGACCCTTGCAGTCAAAGAAAAATGTCATCTTAACTTCCCCGGAGACGGTGTGGACGGCTTTGAATTTTTGAGGTACGCTTCCACTTTTGGCTCCGACGTCTGCTCCCCGGCTAAAATGATGAAAGATATTTCATTTTCCTCGACAATTAAGGGAAGGAAACAACATTCTTCGTCGTGCTATCTTTCCAGGTGCCAGAGTTACGTCGGCATTCGCTCAGCTTCAGATCCTCCGTTAGGCTACGAGGAACCCGGTGCGTGACATATGCCATGTGAACCGAATGTTTTCCACCGTCCGCCGCCGCCCGTTTCTGGCGGCAGTATCAACCGCGCCAATAGCAGAGGGGTTAATGACACGGTGGGACTGTCCTGGTCGGCTGCTGTCTTTCGATGACAAGCGACATTCTCAAAATAGTTTATTAACTGAAAGTTGGGCGTGCACACGACTCGCTGACGTCAAGTCGAGCATGTCAAACAGACAAATGGAACAGAGGTGAATGTTAGCGCTGTTTCCTCCTGATTCCTGGTAGAAGGCATTCTCTTCTTTATTGAACCCCATGAATAACTTGTGTTCCACTCGACGTCTTATCGCCAGTTGCCATGAATTATGAATCTCCTGACACAAAATGACAAATCCAATCGCACAACTAATACAGTAGTACAAAAGGACGGAAAGTGATTAGAAACCATTTCTGAACAACACTGTTAAAAGCCTTCTGGAAATCTAGAAAAATGGAATGAAGTTCAGATCCCCTGTCGATAGCACACATTACGTGGTGTGAATAAAGAGCCATTTTTTTCCACGGAAAAGCTGTTTCCTGAAACGATGCTCATTATGTGTCAGTAGAGGGCCTTCTTAGAGGTACCGCATGATGCTTGAATCGCAAATCTGTCGTTGCGACAATGCCTGTAAGGAACCTAGTCATCGTTTCCAGATAGAAGGCCACGGATTTACGTGGAGACATTTCAGAAGATGTAACTGGGCTTGCAATTACTAGTGTGAAGCTGAATTATAAAGCAAGGAATTACGCCAAAACAGGCATACTCCTTGCTCAACCACTGGCAACCAAAGTCAAACAAAACTCTTATGAAATATAAAGACAGTAAATGAAAACCTACGGAGACTTTCTGCTTATGGAGTCACCGTCATTCTGCCAACGTCCTATTACAAATTGCCAAAAGCGGGTACAGGTTCAGGACACTCTCTTTCCCTTGGTGTAGGAAAGGCGAAAGAGTCAGCAATGATCAATGGCACGAGGATGCAGAAAGGAATGGGAATCAGTGCAACGATGACACAGTATGCTTCCACAACACAGGCGACTTGTAATTAAAAAGAGTCATGACGTTCTCTCCGTAGGCAAAAGATTCCGGAGTAGTCACCCATTCGATTCCAGGTGGAGGAGGCCAACAAGGAGGTGACCATGACGAAAAGATTGAATAACCAACGAAAGGATAACATCCTACGAGGCGGGGCGGGTAATGCCAGAAGTTTGGATGTGACAAGGAAGCTAGAAAATCTGAAAACGAAAATGCTAAGGCTGAAGCTAGAGTCAGTGAAGTGAAACGGATACAAGAAAAGGACTTCTGGCCAGGCGAGTATAGGGTAACATCAACAGCAGCAGAAAATAGTACAATAAGAGGAGGTTTCGTTATGAGTACGAAGGTTAGGCAGAGGGTGTGTTACTGTAAACAGTCCAGTGATAGTGTTGGTTTTAATATAACCGACACCAAACCGACACCGGCAGCGACAGTTCAGCTATACATGCTGACGTCGCAAGCTGATGATGAAGACATAGGGAAAGTACAGTATATGACGATATGGAACGGATAGTTCGTTAAGTAAAGGGAGAGGAGAGTCTAATAGCCATGGGGGACTGGAATACGGGAAGGAGTAGAACAAAGGGTTCCGGGAGAATACGGGGTTGGTATTAAGAACTAGAGAGGTCAAAGGGTAATGAGTTCTTCAATAAATTTCACCTATCAATAGCGAATATTCTGCGTGGCAGTAGGATGAGGTATACTTTGAAAAGGTCGAGAGATATGGGCAGATTTCAGTTAGATTACATCATGGTCAGACAGACATTCCGAAGTCAGAACCCGATTTTAAGGATTACACAGGAGCAGATATATAACTCAGGTCACAATTTAGTTGTGATGAAGTTTAAGAAACTAGTCAGGAGGAATCAATACCTAAGGGACTGGGATACCGAAGTACGTTGAAATGAAGACATGTGCTTGAAGTTCCTTAGGCCTTTAGATACTGCGATAGGGAATAGCTCAGTAACCAATTCAGTTGAAATAGAATGGACATCTCTAAAAAGAGGAATCACAGATGCTGAAACGAAAAAAAATAGGTACAAAGAAGGTAGCTGGGAATAAACCTTGGATAACAGAAGAAATACTTCACCTGATCAATGAAAGAAGGAAGTAAAACAATGCTCAGGAATACAGAATCTCTTAGGAAGTGCAAGGAAGACAAGGTAAAATGGCAGCGTGAAAAGTGTTAATAAATAAAAAGGAAATGATTTTCGGAAGGACTGATTCAGCATATAGCAAAACAGTCTTCTGTGAGATTAAAAGCAAGGACGGTAACATTAAGAGCGAAACAGGAATTCAACTGTTAAATGTAGAGGAGAGATCAGATAGGTGGAAAGAGTACATTGAAGGCCTCTATGTGGGGGAAGAGTTATCTGATGTAAAAGATGAAGAAACACGAGTGGACTTAGAAGGGATAGGGGATCCAGTATTAGAATCAGATTTTAAAAGAGCTTTTGAAGGCATAATATCAAATAATGCAGAAGGGATAGATAACATTCCATCTGAATTTCTAAAACTATTTGGGGGAAATGTCAACAAAACGACTATTCACGTTGGTATGTTGGATGTGTGAATGTGGTGGTATACCGTCTGATTTTCGCGAAGTATCATCCAAACAATCTCGAAGACTGCTACAGCTGACAAATGCTAGAATCAGTTTAATAGCTCATGCATCGAAGCTGCCGACAAGAGTAACCCACAGAAGTATAGAAAGGAAAATTGAGAATGTATCAGATTACGATCGGTTTGGCTTTAGGAAAGCTAAAGGTAGTTCTCAGTTGCAGTAGATAATGGCAGCAAGACTAAAGTAAAATTATGACACGTTCATAGGCTTTGTCAATCTGGAAAAAGCATTTGTCAATACTAAATGGTGCAAGCTGTTCGAAACTCTGAGAAAAATAGGGGGAGAGGTGAGGGGAGGTCGGTAATGTACAATGTGCAAAAGAGCCAAGAGTGAATAATGAGAGATGAAGACAGCGAACTAAGCACTCGGATTAGAAAGGTTGTAGGACAAGGATGTAATCTTTCGCCCTACTGTTTAATCTATACTTCGAACAAGCAATGATGGAAGTAAAAAAAAAAAAAACTGTTCAAAAATTGAGTTGGGGTGAAAGGGAATCAACGATGAGACTCGCTGATGACGTAGATATCCTCAGTGACTGTGAAGAATTAGGGGATCTGCTGAATGGGATGGTCTACCGAGCACAGAATATGGATTCAGAGTAAGTTGAATAAAGACGAAAATAATTAGTAGCAGAAATGAGAACAGCTAGAAACTTAACTTCAGGATTGACGGTCATAAATCAGATGAAGCTAAGGAATTCTGCTACTCAAGCAGCAAAATAATCTGCGTCGAACGGAATGAGGACATCGAAAGCATACTACCTCTGACAAGAAGGGCATTTCTATCAAGAGAAGTCGACAAGTACGAAACATAGGCCTTAATGATAGCAAGTAATTTCTGAGAATTGACGTTTGGGGCACAAAATTGTATGGTAGTGGAATGTGGACCGTGGATAAACCGACAGAACTGAAGCATTTGAGGAATCTTAAAAATTAGCCGGACCGCTAAGGTAAGGAATGAGGAAGCTCACCGCGGAATCGAAGGAGATAGAAATATATGGAAAAAAGTGACAAGAAGAAGGAACAGGATTACCAGATACCTAAGACATAAACGAATAGCTTCAATGAGACTAGAGGGAGCTGTAGAGGGTAAAAAGTAGAGGAAGACAGGGATCATTATTGATGACATAGGTTGCAAGTGCTACTATAAGATGAAGATGTTGGCAGAGGAGAGGAATTCCTGGCGTACCGCATCAAACCAGTCAGAAAAAATGATAAATATGCAGATGAAAAATAAAAAGTAAACTCTTTATTTGTTGAAAAGTATTTGCCATAACTGTAAATACAGGCTGTCCCAAGAACAATGACCTGATTTTAAGTTGTAATAATATTGAGATATCATTAGGTAACTGAAACGGCGATAGATGTAATCGTCATTGTATAGAGTTTCACAAAAAATCCGCTATATGTCTCTACGAGCGTTGACCTGGAGCGTGCAGCCAGTCTCGCGCAGTATGGCGTCCGTGAAACAGAAGGCATATTGTGTTACTGAATTCGGTCGTAGTCAGTCAGTGATAGCAGTTCAGTGGACGTTTCATATTCGATTCGTGCTAAACCACCATCACCAAGGAACATTCGATGGTAGTATAAACAGTTTGAAAAAATAGGGTGCCTCTGTAAAGGCAGAAGTCCTAGCCGGTCACGCGTTCCTGAAAAAACAGTTGAAAAAATCCGATGAGGATTTGAGCGGAGCCCAAGCAAGTCTACGTGTCGTGCCAGCCGAGAACTTCCATTACCGCGCATGACAGTGTGGCGTGTGTTACGGCGTCGTTTAACCCTCATGCCATACCGAATGCAACTGGTACAAGCTCTTCGAGATACTGATAGGACCGCGAGACCAGGCTTTACACTCATGGCCTCCTAGGTCCCTTGACTTAACACCATGTGCTTCTTCCTTTGAGGATAAGTTAAACAATGTGTTTACATTCCTCCCTTACCTTGTGACACTGATGAACTAAAAATAAGAATATCAGCTGCTGTAGCTTCAGTGAAAGAAGACACCTTGCGCTCAGTTTGGGATGAATTCGGCGATCGGCTGGATGTCGGCCATCCAGCCAATGGACAAGATGTTGAACATTTATGTTAGATTTTAATAAACTCCTGTCTTTTCTGAGTTATTTAGTATGCAATTTGTTGGTGTTAAGCCATTCTCCCCAATAAATAATTCCATTTAAAATCGGTGAACCGTGAATTTATTTTCAGTTTTTTTTATTTACTTTATCTACTAGCGATTCATCAAGAACATTATCACATTTAGTCACACTAGGTGAACGTGGAAGTAGTTGCCAGGAAGTAACTGATGAAAAATAAAATTACTTTTAACAAATGTGAATTTTATTCCCAAAAGCTTTTCAAAAACAGATTTAAAATTATAGGCAGAAAAGCATCCTCGAAATATCAAGTTACAATTTTATTTAGAGGCAGACAGAACAATATTAACAGTATGAGTCTTCGGGCTGAGAAGCTTGCCTGCTACCTTTCAACACGACAGTAGTCGTGTTTGCTCACAACAACCTCTGAAAGAGTATACTGATGCCAATCTGCAACACACCAGATTACATTAAACTAAAAAAATTTTAACAACTCACACTAACACGTAAACTACGCGCACCGTAAGAGGGATGGAAATGGTACGACACTCAAATTATATGCCACCGAAAGTGCATTTTTTTTAAAGGACTGACTATTTAAATAAAGCCCATAAAATGCAGACTTACATAAAATGTACAACATGCTCTACATTATACATATACCACCTCGCAAGATGATAGGCAACATTAAAACATATATCAAGAATTCGACCTTTAAGCAATAAATTCGTTAACACCGAATCCGACAAACATGACAGAGGCAGCTATTAACGTATGGCAGATTGACAGTGGGGCGGGGTTACTAAACAACCTGAACCGCAAATTGCTCTAAACCTCACCAATTCGACAAGGGATAAACGGACCACGCAATTCACAAATAACCATCCTCCCGCGGGTGGGCAAACGGAGAAGAATGGTGGGACGACCCCAAAGCAAAGCGGCTGGTGACCTCACCAAGAAAACAAGTACAATTTAACAAGTAAATGGAACAACATATCTCCAATCACTTAACTTCTAATAAACTGCGATTTTTGGCGAAGACCTGGCGCAGCACAACCAACAATCTCCCGAATCGTCCGCTGCCAGCCGCTTCAACGGACGCAGGAAGGCGCACCGACCTCACGGCGTCGCAGCTCGCAGCTCGCCCCGGCCAGCCCGATGCCGTGGTTTCGCTCCTGTTGCTCTCGTGTGAACCTCAAAGCCACTACCACTTTCTATACGGCGCTGCTCACTGGATTCACTTGGGGACCTCACATGCGCCGACGCTCAAGGCGGACAAGTCATCTCGTGCCTCAGTGCGCGACCGGCCAACCGACCGATCCAACCGCCAATGACCGTTGTCCGAGCAACTCGAGCAGACTCAGATGCAGGAACTCAGCCCCGACTGAGGGACCACTAGCTGGGTTCTGTTACTGGCGGAGTGTCAAGACTCTCGTTTTCTGGGTTTAAAGTTTGATCCAAACGACAGACATACTTGCACTTCGACGATAGACACTAACTGTCGCACAAATGCGAACGGGAGACAGACCAGCAACTGGTGACGAGAGACTGACCTAGCCTGACTCCGACTGACCACCTGCCGAGCTAATCCCACCCCTTAAATGCAAGTGACAGGCAACCTTTCCACTTTCCCACCTGAGGGAGACACCAAAACTGCGATTACCACAGCGGCACCACAGCGGCAGCCTGCTTCACACGACGCGCTGCGGCGCGCTCTTCAGAACAGCTATTTTTTACTACGGCTCAATCGGGTCATTCTTTTTGGGACACCCTGTACATTAACCCATTGTGAGACATGAAAAAATGTTTACTCTTGCCTGCGGAATCCTGACTGTACTCAGACGAGTACCTCTTCGTCCAAAGTATATCTACGACAACGATTTTAAAGTTTCAGAGCTCTAAAAATAAAGAAATAGTTTGAGCAGAGACTGGGTCTGTTTGGAGGATAGGTAGGGACTTCTCAGCGAAGCTTCTGCAAGGTAACCGAAACAACGAGTATGCCAGCCCTTTTCTTTGATTGAAAGGATCCACTGCCGGTTGATTTTGTGGAAAACGTTACCAGGAATGACGTGAGTCATCAAGTCCAATCGCCCATCTACTTTTGCGAACGTTTTCATTCTTTTCCTGGTTAATGCACGTCCACATTTTGCGAAGGTCGTTTCGACTACGCTGCAGAACTTTGAGAGGGAAACCTTCACACATCTTCCGTACAGTCACGATCTTCCCCCCTGCGGTATCCTTATTTTTGGAGCCCTGAAGAAATAAATTCTTGGCCTGCAAACATTTTTCCATGAGCGCATTGCTCGTCTCTTCTCACAGTGATAGAATGTGTTCTTCCGATTGTTATTAAAAAATAAACAGTTTACTTACTTCTTCCATCTGTCTCATTTTCATTTTACAGACACTACTACAAAAGGGGTAATTTTGGAGTATTACATGGAAATGGAGTTAACAATGTCTCATACTCAAATATGCTACCAGATCAACCTATCCCTGTAGTCAGAAATAAGTCACGAGAACTTCTGACTGCAAGATTTTTGTAACAACCGACGATATTCGACCACATTCTGCTCTTTCATCCGCAGCAACCAAACAGGGTACGAAATACATCTCTAACGCCCACCTACGTCGACAGAGGCGGAGTGACTCTGAGGTGTCCCACTGCTCAAAGAATTGCTTGAAGGATAGTATTTTAGGGGAGACACGAGATGACAATCACTGTACCCGAGTGCGTACGCAAAGAGTAGAATTCTTCTAACGGGATATACTTCTACGGGTGACACGGAATATTATTTAAACACTCGAATAAAAATAGAAGACATTCTAACTTAACATTTTACAGACCGCACCTGAACCTTTACAATTGACGCCCTCCTGTACGTATGCAATTTTCCAATATGCTCTTGAGGTGTCTCGCTGAACGCTGCAACATCTCATCTGGGATACCACGGATATCGTCTTCAGTTCCTCTCTTCAGTTCATCCTGGTCGAGTCGTGTAGACCCGACCCTTAAGGTAGACCCACAGGAAAAAATCACAAGCGGACCGAATCTTGAGAAGACGCTCTTAGCGAACGATTCCCACACAGCCGTCATTGATCCATTGATTGCCTTACAGTGGGCGATGTCGCTCCATCCTGTTAAAACTAGGTTTCGTGAAGTTGTGATATACTGTTCGATGCAGGTACAACAAGAGATTGGATCTTCTCAACTCATCAATTCGAAGTGACGGTCACTGTGGTTAGGTATTCAATTTTTGGAAATGTAAGGTCCGATGACGCCGTGTAATGGAACTGCACACCATATTAACACCTTGCTGACGTGTAAAGGGCGGTCATGATGTTTATTAGGGTTACTGTCCACGTGGTAACGGTAGTTTTGCTCATTCATATAGCCTTAGGGACGTAAACGAGCCTCATCTGACATCCACAACTTATGCAGAAATTATATCGTCCTTGCTTGTCATAATTTACTGGTAATCGTTCTCTTTCTACGGTTACATGATCTGCTTCGTGTATTGATGAAATTTTAAATCAAAATGAGAGAATTTGACGAACACACTAACGGCACGCTCTTCGAGCAGCGGGCTCCGTAAGACTGAAAGGCATACAGATTCGATATTCCGTACAATACGAGCACTTCTCAGTCGTCATATTTTAGAGCGGATTCAGTCTCCTAAAAAATTTTATTTCTTTACCGCGTGGCTCGAGAGAACCGACCATTGTGTCCTACATTTACTAAAACTTGTTTATGACAAAAGCATGCTGTTGACCGCCCACGGATGGATGATTGTTAAATGGCGGGATTGCTTACAGCTCAGTGTGTCTCTTCCACAGTGCTGCCAACTGTAAATGACTGCCATTGCGCGTTTAGAAAGTTCCCGTTTATTTGTGTCACCAGTTAATTCCGAAGCTGTGGAATGTGTCCAAAAATCGACACGAGGACACTTCCAAAAATAATTGTAAGTTTTCTTTATTTCTTCGTCTCCATAATAATAAATGATTAAGATTTTAATTTGAGTCATCATCGTATATTAGTGTAGTCTCTGTGTGTGTGTGTGTGTGTGTGTGTGTGTGTGTGTGTGTGTGTGTCTGTGTGTGTGTGTCTAATTTTCTTTTATGTTTCAAGGTTAGCAGTATTAATTTGACGCTCTTGCACCCTTCTGCTGATTCCAGTCCAGTAGGCGTGCAGACGGGTTTCTGGAGCAGCCCCGTGTCCAGAGCCCGCTCTCGGCCTTGTTATTCTTCGCGGCCGCTGGGCCCCGCTCTATGTAGGCCGCCAGCAGGGCGCGCTGCCTGTCCACGGGCACCCAGCCGCCAGGCCGGAATATGATTAGCGAGGCGGATCCAGCGCGGCCCTGGCTCCTGATTCCATTTCGCACTCGAATAATTCCGGTCGGGCTGCTAAGCGGATTCCGGAGGTCGGCGGTAATATGCGTGTAATGCGCAACAACTCCGTTTCGGCAGACGTTGTCAGCTGCAGGCCCTCTGCCCCCCGACAACCGTCCTCAGCGACCAGTTTCTCTCATTCGCGAGGTAAACCTCCTCTGTTCCTTTCGCTTGACCGCGCCAATAATAAGGCAAAATATCGAAATTATATGCAAGAGGGTAATACCGCAGATTTCACTGCCACTATGGACTAGTAGGTATGCAATGTTTCTGTGAAACAGCCTCTTATTGATCTGCATAACTTGTAAGTCCGCTTGTTGTTGTCAAAGTCTGAATACATGTCGGAATATTCAGAGAAAATTGCAGTATTTAAAGTGCCCTCACACAAGATAAAATTTTAGGCCCATGAAATTTTATTAACTTCTATTTCACTCTATTGTAAGAACGAATTCGCAAGGGGAAGGCCTACTTTAGTTAAATTTCTGAATCTGTGTGCATAAGCGAACCTGTGAGTGAACTGTAATGGCCAAGTTGCCTTTCAGCAAGTTCATTATCTGTGTTATGAAACGTGTAATCGTCTCAGCTTCTAGGCGAGGATAACAGCAATCAACATATAAGTCTTGAATTGTCATCTTCAAACTTTTCCGCACAAAGCCAGATATTACATTATAGTTGAATAAATACTGAATGTACCTAGGGGCATCATAGGCTGCTACGAAGATCTCGACGCAGCCTAGCTTCAGAAACCTGAAAGATCATACTGATCAGCTATAACGAATCGTGCTGCTGAACAAATAAATGATAAATGTGAGAGCAGCTTGTATGAGTGAACGCGTTTGCTGAAGGAAAATGATCGTAGCAGAACCTTTATTGCAACTTGAATGCTAACTGCACGAACCCATAGCACGTTACGTAGACTGATTATGCTGAAACTATCATTTTAACAGTAGTAGGAAAATACCTCTGGAAATGTGGCCTTGTTCGAAAAATACTTGAATTTTTCAGTTTCAATATTTTGTTAACAGGGATTTAAACTTCATACAGCGTTTCTCAACGTTCTGTCTATAGTTGCATTACATATGTTAGGCGACTAGTTTCAAACCTTACAGTTTCATTTTCAAGCCTGCCCTACTGTGGTCTACTGAGTCTGATATTGCCTTGGTATGAGGCACATGTGCATTGTGGCATTAATTCTGCAATCATTTATAAAGCATGTGTTGCCAATTTGATGTTTATTATTAAGATCAGGCACTGTCAGTGCAGCCTCAGTGATCCAGACTTAAAAATGAATCTGTAAGGTTTGAATCTAGTCGCCTAATATAAGTACTGTAACGGTTGACTGAATAGTTAATTAACGCTTTAAGCAATACTTGAATAATACTCGACCGTCTAGTAAGAAAAAAAAAATGATTCAAATGACTCTGAGCACTATGGGACTTAACTGCTGTGGTCATCAGTCTCCTAAGACTTAGAACTACTTAAACCTAACTAACCTAAGGACATCAGACACATCCATGCACGAGGCCGGATTCGAACCCTCGACCGTAGCGGTCGCGCGGTTCCAGACTGTAGTGCCTAGAACCGCTCGACCACTCCGGCGGGCTAGGAAGTATACCACAAAGTATTAGTAGATGGAGAAAGTCCGAAAAAAGAGCAGTGCGTTTCGTTACAGACTTACTTAATAAGCGTGAAACCATCAAGGAGATGCTCATGAAACTCCAGTGATAAACGCTGCAGGAGAGGCGCTCGGAATTACGATGTGGCTTCCTGTTAAAGTTCCGAGAGCGTACGTTCCTAGAACAGTCAACCAATATATTGCGTGCTCCTACGTATGTCTCGTGAAAACATCATGAAGATAAAATTAGGGACGTTCGAGCCCACACTACGATTTGCCGGCAATTCTTCTTCCCGCTAACCACTCAGGACTATAAGTGACAGTGGTGTACTAGACGTTATCGGTACAGAAAGTATCCTCCACCAGACACCTAATGTTGGCTTGGAGAGAATAAATGTAGCTGTAGATGTATATAGAAATATGAATAACTTCGGAGAGGTCTTATTAAATTTTCTAATTATTTCAGATCAAAACACAACTCATAGAACAAGGAGGAATAAAATTACTCATATATGAAACTGTTCTAACATGAAACACTGGGTAGCACATTTTATGCATTGACGGTGGAATTTATATTATGATGTGACAACAGTTACTAATTCAGGGTCTTATTATCTGACAATTATTTTATATTCACCATATATGGTATTTCAAGTGGTCTACAAGAACCTCATGGTGACCTGACGACATAAACACGTTGTTAAAAAAACAATTTTATCAGCATCTCTAGTTGGTACTCATACAGTTTTTCAGATGGTTTATTTAGTTCGCTTTCGATTCGGATCTAGTATTTCGAAACGATTGCAGGCCATGTGAATCGATATTCAGCATCTCGCAACACGGAGCATCTTAGTCCGATCATTCGTAACGGCTCGTTACAGCCCGGAAATCGTTGCGCTGAATTAATATGCCAAGCTGGTCAGCGCACGGCTATAACTCACCGTGATTCATAGCTCCTAATAAGAATATGTAGAAAATAATGTCGTTACCATATTTATCTCTCCACTAAGGACATGTCACTACACGGCTGTAAGCAAAGACTCACTCATCCTGCACTGAAAAAGAACACCAGCGAGCAAAATCCTTCCTCATCTACTTCTCTCATTTGCGCTATTCGGAACACTGTCCATGTTTTACCGACATAAGGAAACGCTGATCTCTTATTGGTTCAAAAGGCTCTGAGCACTATGGGACTTAACGGCTGTGGTCATCAGTCTCCTAAAGCTTAGAACTACTTAAACCTAACTAACCTAAGGACATCACACACATCCATGCCCGAGGCAGGATTCGAACCTGCGACCGTAGCGCTCACGCGGTTTCCGACTGAAGGGCCTAGAACCGGCCGGCTGATCTCTTATTCGCCCAGATTCTGCTCCATAGCTGTTTTGAAGAAATGTTTCCATACGTTCTGTAAAATGTGTAACGAGAAGTATCCTATAGTAACAAAATAGATTTACATCAGAATGTGTATTGCGACTCAGATGCAGAAATGGGAATTTTCACAGTAGCACTTCTTAGCATCTTTTCTTGATAAACGATAGGAAGCTAGAAAGAACTCAGGCAAAACCTAAAAATTATATACTATGGGGATTTATTCAGTAATATGGAGGTTGCTGTTACTTGTGGCCTTCAGTCCTATGATGCAACTCTTCACAACTCCTGTGCGATGCTCTTCATCTCTGCATAATTTTGACAACCTAGAGCAATTTGAGCCTGTTTATTGAAATGAAGCCTGCTCTACCCCTTCATCTCTGCACACAGTTGGGCAGTCTAGATCAAAGTGAAACAGCTTACCCTACTGCAGCCTTGGTCTCTGTTTCCTCCATTACTACTCGTGACGTCTCACGATTTGTCCTGTCAAGCGTTCCCATCTTTTAGAAAAGCTGTGCCGTAATTTCTCTTTTCTCCAAATTCGATTCAATACTTCTTTAACAGTTATCCCACCTACCCACCTAATCCATAGCATTCTTCTGTAATACTACACTTCCAGATCCACTATTCTTACCTGTACAACTCGTATTTCTATGCAGAGTTTCGCTTCTATATAAGGATACGCCCCGCTCACATAAGCCAGAAAAAAGTTCATAACACTGTATATTAGATGTTGAAACATTGCTTTTAAAGAAACTAATTTCATATTCCCATTAGTTCTGTCATCGTCAGATATTTAGATCCCTAATTAAACTCCAGTAGCAGTTTTAGCACCTCATTTTCCAAACTACTCGCCATCTCTTCAGGATCGCCTGTTTTATTTCAACTAAACTCTCTAAACATGGTTTCTTATCTGTTAATATTCATCCTACAATCTCTCTTCTGCTCACTATCCGTTCCTATCGGTTGATCTTTATCCCACTGCCGCATAGGACAGGATTGTTATATCATCGATAAATCAATTTATTCTCACTCAACTTTATTATCACTTCCGAAGTTTACTGTTTGCTCAGGGAAAAGACTGAATTACCTGCCTTTCATGCTCTTCAGTTATAACAATTGCAGCATGTTTTTTGTGCAAATTCTAGGTACCTTGATCTGCTTGTCTTTTAATCCAAAGAGTTGTTTTTTCAGTCAAGAATGTCGGAAGGTTTCCCTAAATTTCAGATACTATAAAGTAGTTTGCCTTCTTTTTAGGACTCCATGCCTCAATCGGTAAAAACGAAACTCTTATAGAATGGCTTTGTCTTCTTTGTGTCTGTCCTATTGTTAAGAATCGTTTTTCTCAGGAACGGGTAAATGTACCAAGCTCAAATTTATGTCACACATGAAGGTCCATGGTCTCTTTGCGGTGCTAAGAATTATAGGTTTCTAAGTCAGTTTAGTCAGGAGATTCTTCCGTTTATGTCACATATTTTGATACTCGAAAGTTCTTATCAAAACCTGTAGGTTGCTCCCCGTTGACCGACAATCATGAAATATGACAAGAGGCAAGGTTTCAAACTACAATGAAAGGAAAATATCCGAAAATTTAAATCTGTAATTATATCACACGAAAAAATATTCTTTGTAATTTCTTATCCGTCTACCTGTCTGTTCGTCTGTCAAGACCTCTTTTTCTCTAGAACAGTTGGCGTATCAGTTTCAAATAAATGTCTTACACTTCAGTCTATGGTTTCTTGGCCTTTTAAGAAATAGAAGGCTCTAAGCAAGTACGATGAAAAGATTTGGTCATTCATGTCACATACTTTAACTTATTAAATTATAATTATGTCATACAAGGAGTATCTTTTCACCATTTGAATATACGTTGCATTCGTCATCCGTCAGAACCATAACAGGGCAAAGTCAATACATGTAAAGATAAAATGTAAGTTGCAGTCACGTTTTAATAAGCAAATAAAAATGTTTTATTGTATCTTCTCTTTCTCAGTATATGAACTGAAGTCTCCTGTTCGCTTCTTTCCGGGCTGAAGGAGCTGCCGTAGAGAATTTGATTAGGTCTAGGAATTCTCTGGACTAATGTCTTGCCAGTATCGATATCGATAACAGGCAAAAACTGTTTAGTCTTGATTCCCACTATGGATAAACTATACATAAACGTAATTAACCCTCAGCGCGCAAGTCCTAATTGCACTTAGACATCTTTTTTAGGTAAGTCTTATGGCAGTTTTGTTTTTCCTGTTTCTTGATATCTGCTGAATCAAACTTGTTTTTCCCCGACACTCGTTTTACGAATCTTTCCATTGTAATTTTGCCACCATGATTTGTTTGACATTATGCGCACCTGTCAGTACCAACCGTCCTTAGCGTTAGGGTGCATAATTCTGCTAATCATCTTAATAACGCTGTGGGAACCTTATCGTCTAACATAGATGCCTTGTTTTGAAGTAACTCTTTCACTGACCTGTCAAATTCTTCAGGCAGTCTCCCATATAATCTGCTGTTTCCTCTTCCTTACCACAATATTGCCTTCAAGTTTGTTTCTCTGTATAACCTTTATACATTCCTTCCACATTTCAGACGTCTCATTTTTGTTTAATATTTGCTTTCCAACGAAAAGCTTGATTTTCATAAAACTGCTGCCCTTTCCTCAAAACGTGGCTTTACTGTTCCAATGGGCGGCATCTATCTTTCCCGCAGTCAGACGTGTTTTCTACAACACATTGTATCTCTTCCAGCTCCTGCTTTGCCATTATGCATTTTGTCAAGATCATTTTTAGACGTATGCAATCCCTTTCGCTTTTTTCATTTGCTACATTTTTATATTGCCTCATTCTTTAATTAAATGCAGTATCTTGTTTGTCGTCCGAGTTTTTCTAATGGGTCTTGTCCTTTTTTGTCTATTTGGTCTTCCACTGATCCAGTATTCCAGCTCCTTGATTTCCGCAGGTACTTATGTTCTGTCTCAGTAAACCGTTGGGTATTGCCCACTACGGAAACCACCAAATACTCTGATTTTTTAACTCACCCAATTCCCAGCTGTCCAATATGCTCAGTTTAATGTGTACAACACATTTTAGCCAGAATTCACATTCGTTCTCGGAAATGATGTTCGGTTTCAAATCTCTAACTTCTAAGACAAGAGGTTGCTAAGATAAAGTAATGGTGTCTCTAAGTTCTACGTTGTGGCTATCCCTTTCTGGTCTTTCTTGCAGACATTCTCATATTGCATTTTCTCCTTTGCCTTTTCCTACTGCCGAATTCCAGTCCCCATCACAATTTAAATTTTCTCCCCTACAACAAACGTAAACAACAATTTTTATCTCGCCTACTTCGATTGCTGTGCTAGATTGGTTATGATAATGTGCTCTCTACACTGTTGAAGAGGGTTTCGTATATATCGCTTAGCACAGACATAGGTATCAATTGTTAAAAATTTGATTCGTAACGGGTTTTTATGTTGGCTGCTGTTACGCCATTCTCTCTCCCTCTCTCTCTCTCTCTCTCTCTCTCTCTCTCTCTCTCACACACACACACACACACACAAACACACACACACACACACATACGCACGCACGCACGCACGCACGCACACACACACACACACACACACACACACACACACACACACACACACACAAACACACACACGTGTGTGTGTGCGTGTGTGTGTGGTTCATATAGAGCTATCGAAAAGTCGCGTTAGTAAGGAAATAATCATATGCATATAATTTCGTTACACAACCTCTCACATACATCGTTTGTAGCACATATTAAGATGGTGCCCTGTTCAGTAAAACTTGCACAAACTTTTTAAACAAATGTTTTAAGCTAACTTGATGAGTATGTTGAAAATGATTTAACACCCACCGTTGTCTTAGTCTTTTGTTCCGAAAATTAATGTGGCCTTTTCTTTATAGCTCCGGTCGAGCCATGGGAATAATTCTGGAGACGTTAAATCGGGAGAACCTAGGGCCCATAATAGTTTAGAGATTTTTTCATTTATGAGGGCGCAGCGCGATATATGTTTTGCAGAGATTTTAAAAGTAGAGAAATCCAAATCATGGCGATTAAGATTTCTGTACTTCTAAGTTTAGCAGGCCTATGAGCTAAGGGATTAGAATGTTCTCCGGAGATGGGAATATATGGAAAACACTAACAAGAAGAAAGGACAGGAGTGTAGGACATCGGTTAAAACATCACAAAATAACTTCAATGTTATTAGAGGGAGCTGTAAAGGGTAAACACTCTAGAGCAAAATAGAGATTGGAATACATCCAGCAGGAAAGGAATTCGTGGGTAGAAGCTCCAAATGAATCAGAAGACTGATGCTTCAAGAAAAATAATGAGTGATAATTCGATAACCAAAGTATTCGATTAAGAAACGAATTGTTTCCTTAGAGGAGACAAGTTTCATCGTACTTCTGTATGTAAAAATAGCGTTGACCTGCCTAAAGAAGTGAAAAGGGAACTGTGTGATGATGCACAATAGAGAACAAAACGCTGATCACGCTAGTTTCAAAGAATATAGGGCCCACTGTTCAATGAGAAGATGCAATACAACACACAGCAATTTCGCGACAAGCAAGATGTTGTCGTTGAAGAAATGTGGGTTTTTGGTTGACCAAATTCTTGTGTTCTGGCTACTCACGTTTAGACTAAGGAGCAACCATAATCCATCTTTGTGGAATACACGGTCTAATACTGCTATTCCGTGGATATCAACAAATGACCAACCATGTGTAGAGTACAGTAAACGTTTTTCTTTATCCGGCACCCTCAATTCCTACACACTACGAGCATAATACGCATGAAATTTCGACTTCTGTGTAGCTATCTGAACACTATCACACTAAAACTAAGATTGGACAGATACTCTCCTCAAACGTCTTGAAGCTGAAAACGGCATCACATTCCTCATCTCAGCCAGTCCGTCAAAATGGCCGACTGGCTGACTTTCTTCTTGTCAGCAACTGAACCGCGTTCATGGAATCGGGCGATTAAACTCGTTGTTGTGGAACTGTTCGAGACTACGGCGTCTGGATACTTCTCACGAAATGAGTCTACAACATATGTATTTCTTTTTTAATAGTCATCAGTCATCTTTATGGATTGATGGTGCCTCCCACAAATTTATATCTTGTGCCAACCTTTCCATCTCAGAGTAGTTACTGCACCGTATGTCCTCAATTATCTGCTGGATATATATATTCCAGTCTCTGTCATCCCTTCGTGTTTTTTTCCTCTACCGTACCCTCCAGTACCATGGAGCATATTAACTGATGTCTTAATACATATCCTATCGTCTTGTCCCTTCGTCTTGTCAACGTATACCAAATATTCCTTTCCTAACGAATTCAGGCGGAAACAACCTCGCTCCATACCTTATCCGCCCACTTAATTTTCAATATTAAAATTTTGCGTTATTCTTCGGTATCATCACGTCTCAAATGCTCCGAGTCTCTTTTGTTCTCACCACCATACAATGACGTACTCCAAACGCACATTCTCAGAAATTTCTTCCTCAGGTTAAGACCTACGTTCGCTACTAGTAGACTTCTCTTGGTGAGGAATGCCTTGCTCGCCAGTATTAGTCTTCTTTTTATGTCCTCCGTGCTCCGCCCGTTTGGGTTATTTTGCCGCTTATTTAGCAGAATTTCTTAACTTCGTCTTCTTCATCATCCGCAACTGTAGTGTACTACTTCTCATGACTTTGGTCTTTCTTCGATTTACTGTCACTCCATATTCAGCACTCATTAGATTGTTCATTCCATGCAGCGCGCCCTGAAATTAATCTTCGCTTTCACCGAGGATAGCTGTGCCATCAGCGAATCTTATCATTGCTATCCTTTCACCCTGAATTTCCATCGGATTCTTGAACCTTTCCTATAATTCCCTCATTATTTCTTTGACATATAGATAGAACAGTAGGAGCTATAGTCTACGTTCCTGACTTACTCTCTTTTTGACCTGAGCACTTCATTCTTGCCCT
Organism: Schistocerca gregaria; assembly: GCF_023897955.1. Taxonomy (NCBI): domain Eukaryota; kingdom Metazoa; phylum Arthropoda; class Insecta; order Orthoptera; family Acrididae; genus Schistocerca; species Schistocerca gregaria. The sequence continues at coordinate 484,001,360 of NC_064921.1, read as the reverse complement.
ACCACACTTATTGTTCCCTATTGGCTCTTGTACATGTTGTTCATTATCCGCCTTACCCTTATTTTTCTCAAAATTTCGAACATTTTGAACCATTTTACATTGTCGAACGCATTTTCCAGGCCTACAAATTCGATAAACCTATCTTGATTTTTGTCTAGTCTTGCCTTTATTATCAATCTCAAAGTCAGGACAGACACTCCGGTACGTTTACCTTACCTAAAACCAAATTGATCGTCATCTAACATATCCTTCATTTTCGCTTCCAGTCAACTGTACATTCTTCTTTGCAGCAACTTGGATGCCTGAGCTATTAAGCTGATTGTGCGATAACTCTCGCACTTGTCGGCTTCTGCAATCTTTGGATATGTGTGGGTGATGTTTTACCGAAAGTCTAATGGTAAATCGTTTGTCTCATACGAGTACATTCTAGACACTAACACAGATTGTTATTTTGCTACCAATTACCCAAATGATTTTAGAAATTTCGACGAAATGTTATCATACCCTCTGCCTTTTGTAATCTTAAGTCTTCCAAAGCTCTTTTAAATTCTAATACTAATACTGGATTCCCTGTCTCTATCCTGTCAACTCCTGTTTCTTCTTCTATTGTTGTTCTACCACGTCATCAGATAAGTCATCCCCCTCAAAGAGGCCTTCAATGTACTCTTTCCACCTATCCTCTCTCTGCTCTGCGCATAAAAGTGGAAATTTCGCTGAAATCTTTAATGTTACTGCACTTGTGTTTAATTTTATCGACGGTTGTTTTGCCTTTCCTATAAGCTAAACAACCGTCATTTCATTTTCGATTTTTCACATTTTTTCCTACAGCTATGTTACCTTAGCTTCCCTAAACTTCCTGTTTATTTAGTTCCCGAGTGACTTGTGTTCCTGCATTTCTGAATTTCCCTGGACGTTTTTGTACTTCCTTCTTTCGTCGATAAGCTGAAGTATTTCTTCTGTTAACCTTGATTTCTTCGCAGTCGCTTTCCTTGTACCTGTTGATAGAAACTTCTGTGATTGTAATCTATAGAGATGTCCATCCCTCTTCAACTGTACTTACTTTTAAGCTGTTCATCATAGCAGTGTCTGTAGCAACTTTAAACGTATCACTTCACCCTTAGTACTTCCGTATCACACTTATTTGCTCACTTATTCTTCTTGGCAAGTCACATAAGCCTCAGCCTACTCTTCATCACTATTAAATTGTGCTCTGAGTCTCTAACTGCTCCTGGGTACGCCTTACAATAGAGTATCTGATTTCAGTAAGCCTGCCTGACCATGATGTAATCTAACTGAGATCTTACCCTATTTCCCGGCCGTTTCAGTGTACGTCCTTCTGTTGTGATTCTTGAACAGAGTATATGCTATTGCTAACTGATATTTCTTGCAGAACTCAGTGTTTCTCCTCTCTCGTCTTTACTACCAAGCCCATTTTCTCCCTCAACCCTCTCTTCTACTCCCACCCTTACAACCGCATTCCATTGGATTTTCATCTCCCTTGAATTATCCGTTCCATATCCTTATATACTTTCTCTCTCTCTCTTGGTTATCAGCTTGCGACGTTGACATGTCCTCGGCGTTTGCTGTAGATTGTGATGAGAACACTCCTATCTGTGAACTGTTCACAGTAACTCACTCTCTGCCCTATTTTTCTTACCATTATTACTACCATTATCCCATTTTCTGCTGCTGTTGATGGTGCCCTATTGCCCTATATTCGTATGTGCAGAAATCCTTCTCTTCCTTCCATTTCACTTTTATGACCCCCACTATATCTAGACTGAGCCTTAATATTTCCATTTTCAGATTTTCTAGCTTCCATACAATGTTCAAACTTCTGATAGTCTGCGTTCCGACTTGCAGAACATCCTTTCGTTGGTTGTTCAGTCACTTTCTCATTGTCTCTTCCCACTTGGCAGCGCTCTGCCGGAGATCCGAGTGAAGGCTGTTACGGGATCTTTCGCCAATAGAGAGATCGTCATGACACTTTTCAGTTATCGAACACCTACACTGTGGATGAACAATGTGTCTTCTAGGCAGTGATTTCCATTACCTTCTTCATCCTCATGCCGTTGACCATTGCTAACCCCTACACCTTTGGGACCAGTCTTCCACCCGAAGGGGAAGATAGTGCCCGGAATCTTTGAACCGCTTTTCGCTCTATGTGACAAGCCATTGGTTGAACTAGGGTTATTTCTGACGCCGGAAATCTTAGGCCACCAATGCTGACGATTTGTATTCAAAATTTAGGCGGTAGCGGCGTTCTAAGCCGGTACTGAGGATGTTTTTGATCACTAATCAGAAACGCAATCCCTGGACCAGATACATACGAAATGGATAAAAATGCTTCAACAACGGAAATATGTTCCACTTGTTTAAACAGCACGTTTACGAAGTAACGAATTGCGCAGTAATACAGATATAGACTTAAAAAGATAGATTATTGCGTACGCAGGGTACAAAAGTGCAGTACATAGCTGGAACTATTACTTCTACTCAGCTGCCCACGTGAAACAGATTCAGAGACGATTAAGGCTGCAGGACGGGCATTAACAGACTTTGAACACCGAATGGCAGTTGGAGCAAAAGCGCACGGGCCATTCCATTTCGAAAATAGTTATGGAATTCAGTACTTCGAGATCCACAGTGTCAAGCGCATACCAAGAATGCCTGTCGTCACGGAGACGAGAGTGCCCCACGCCCATCACTTAAGGTTGGTTCAAATGGCTCTGATCACTATGGGACTTAACATCTGTGGTCATCAGTCCCCTAGAACCTAGAACTACTTAAACCTAACTAACCTAAGGACATCACACACATTCATGCCCGAGGCAGGATTCGAACCTGCGACCGTAGCGGTCACGCGGTTCCAAACTGAAGCGCCTAGGACCGCACGGCCACCCCTGCCGGCCCTTCACTTAAGGATCAAGAACGGTGCCGTTTGCGCAGATGAGCACCGATGCATGAGATATCCAGAGAAATCAGTGTGTGACGTACGGCTAACATGTTTATTATGGCAGTGCTATAAAATATGGCTTTAATGGTATCTAACAGCAGACCAGAGACGCGACTGCCTTTGCTAACAGTACGACATCGCCTGCAGTGCTTTTACTGGGCCCGTGACCATATGGTTGGGCCATAGATGACCTGGTTAGATGAGTCCCGAGTTCAGTTGGCAAGAGCAGATTGCTTCATCTTTGCAGATGATCTGGCAATTTTATGCAAAGTCATGCACCCAATTGTCAACAAGGCACTTTGTAAGCTGGTGGTGGTAGCATAACGGTATGGGGTGTGATTACATGAAATGGAGTCGGTCCTATGCTTATGTTCGGCTACCTGGAGGCCATTTGCCGCCATCCATCGACCAAACAACGAAGGAATATGTATGGATAAAAATTCGCTTTGTCACCGGGCCACACATGTTCACGATTGGTTCTAAGGACATTCTCGACAATTTGAGCGTATGACTCGGTCACCCAGATCGCCCAACATGAATCCAATCGAAAATTTATGGGATTTATGGGACGTAATCCAGATGTCAGTACGTGAACAAAATCCTGCACCCCCAACACTGTTGCAATTATTGTCGGCTATAGAGGCAGCATATATTGCTCAATATTTCTTTACTGGACTTCCAACGACTTGCTGAGTCCATGCCACTTAGAATGGCTGCACGGTGCACGGCAAAAGGCGCTCCTACGCTGTATTAGGAAGTGTCCGATGACGTTTGTCACCTCAGCGTACTGGCATCTTGTCGGTGATATTCGTAGATAAAAAATCAGGAATCGTATGTTGGGCAAATCGCACCTGCGTCGTCGGTAACCCGTGCTCTTTTCCTCCTCTTTCTCTCACTCTTCTAACGGCCCTCTTCTTCCTGTACACCACTGGCATCCAGACCCAGACGTCCGCAAGGTACAAGGGTTGCTTTAATACTTCGTACAATTTTGCAAAATACAATAACTTTTGTGGTCAGTATGTGATTTGTGTTTGCCTGTCACTTAGGTCACGAAAAATTGTAGTGTGTTCGGAGCGGCCCTGGAGTCCATTCTGAATTGTTGATGTTCCTGTTTTTGAGGACTTTTCTTAGTTCCTATTCAACAGGTTTTTCTCAGTTATCATAATTTTCTATTCTCGATCATATTTGTAATTTTTAGTGTCAAACTGAAGTAATTATTGATGAATAAAAATACTGTGAACTGCAAATTGGAGGTCCCTCATTTTTCGTGTCTAATTGTAGATCGTTTAATTAAAATGATTGCACTCATATATTTAATATAAAACTACATTGGGTATCCAATGGAACATTCATACAATTTAGGTGTCTACCTAAACCACCTTATAAACATTGTGTGGATGCATATCACATAACTGCTGCGTATTCAGCATATTCTAGGAGCACGATACGTTTCAGACTAACAGAATAAGTTGTTTAAAGAAGTGGTAACTTTAGATCTATATTCCCACTTGAATAACTTTCTGCGGATAAGCATGCTGTACGCTCTGTTCTCCGCCCCCCCTCTCTCTGTCGCTCTCCCTTCCTCCCTCCCTCTCCCTCTCCCTCTCCCTCTCCCTCTCCCTCTCCCTCTCCCTCTCCCTCTCCCTCTCTCTCTCTCTCTCTCTCTCTCACACACACACACGCACCCTCTCTCCACTAGACACCTCCCACTCACGCAGTGCGAACTTGATCTTGGCTTAGTTCAGTTGGTGGAAAAGATATGTTACGTAAATACGCCTGAAGCGGCTAGTGAGCAATATGAGGCATCCATAATTATGTTACTGCTCCCGTATGCTGTAAAAGCATCTACGTCTTTGTACTGAAAAAGTTTTTGTCTCCTGCTGCCAGCAAGATCAACAATTAGCCCAAAAGTCTTACACAAAAATCGTCCAAACTTATAAATCGATATTAATCCACCTGATGATGCCGATACTATCGTCCCAATTGTATACTAGGAAGACAGGAAGAGTAATAAGTATTACTGGTTACAGTAAGTTACACTTTCAGTTGGGAAACAAGTACTTGCTTTTGTGCCATTTGGTTTACTGTATTCTTCAATCATCCAACTCTTCCTCACGAGTTAATACTGATGTGTATCATAGCATTTGAAAAATATTTCGGTAGTACCATATGACTATCACTTGGGATGTAACAGACATCACAATATCTGAAGACTGCAATCAGTTACTTCTTCGACAGCGCATCTGACTTGTAAACTACTTCGAATGTCAAACGGTGACGCTCACTTTACGGCAAGCTGTAAAATAATACCTTCCGCTTTCGATTATATATCAGTGATGGAATCCAGAAACGTTTATTCCGCCTCAAACGAGAGCATTGTTCATATGTACAACAAACAAATACACTATGAACTTCACAAATTGTAACAGCCCGACCAAGTGAAGTGTTTACCTGCTGACGAGGCAAACATTGCGCCATATTGTGCTACAGTGCGAGAGACAAGCACTTGTTCACACAGTCAGTGCAGAAAGAAAATGGAGTGTCCACCGTGTATTATTGTTGGTTTTCCGGTGTAGAGACTGAAATTTTATGTCAAATCTGAAGCCTATAGTTCATCCAGAGGAGGATGTATTTGCAATATTGCTAAAGTATAATGTTGCATTTCTGTTCCTTCGTAATCTATTCTGTTGCATGCACACGGAACGGTTCTTATTCGACGGCGAATGAAATTCATTTCTTGGAGACAATCTGTTCAAAAACATTACTCCGCTCTGTTATACATTCATTATACATTTACAGCACGTAACATCTGCAAACGTTATATATTTCCTAATAATCTTTCTTTCTTTCTTTTGAATTTCTTCAGTATCCCTCTTTTTATTTAAAATTAAAGTTCCTGCTCCATAAAGACGTTCAGGTTTTGTTACAGTGCTGTAATGATATTTTATTATACATATTTTGTCGTAATTTGAATGCAGTCGCCATTTTTTGACAGCAGTCTTCGTTTGCAGATTTTTACAGACCATTTTCTTCTATGATTTCCCCCCAGTATTTAAACTGAGAAATCCTTTTTATTTTTCAACATTTTGTGTTCTAAAAATTTGGTGCTTCTTTGTTGTATGTCATTCATTCCGAGTTTTCGGATGATATTTGTAGCCCTACTTTTTCCGAAACTTATTTTAGAATTTCAATTTGTTTTTGAGCTTTGGTAATATCCCTAGATAAAATTGCCAGATCATCTGCAAAGGTGAAGCAATCTACTCTAGCATTACTTCTGCATAACTTGATTGATTGATCTATATTTTGTGACTTATGCTCTCGCCAGTTTGTGATCGTCTTTTTCAAAACACAGTTAAACAGTAATGGGGAGAGTCCATCTCCCTGTCTAAGACCAGTCTTTATATCAAATGGTTCCGAAGATTCTCTCATTGATTTAATTTCAGAGCTAATTTTAGTTATCGTTTCCTTAATCAGTGTTAAGGTTTTATTATCTAGCTGTTGTTCCTTTGAAATTTGAAAGAGAGATTCACGATCAACTGAGTCGTATCCCTGTTTAAAATCCACAAATGTACATACAGTATTGTTACCAGGAATTCTTTGGTGCCTAAGGATTAGTTTTAGATTAAGGATTTGTTCCGGACAGGCTCTAAAGCCTGCTTGGTAGTCACCAGTTTTAGGTTCTAACTGTTCTTGGGCTCGACCAAGTAAACAATGAGACAGTATTTTGTATGTGATGGGGAGAAGAGCGATACCTCTGTAATTATTAACTTCGGTTCTATCCCCTTTTTTATGCAGTGGATGAATTAGGGCAGTTTTCCAGTTTTCAGGTATTGTTAGGTATGTTATTAGTTGAGTGATGTCTTGTATAGAGTTAGGGTGAGCTGATTTTACTAGTTTTGCAATTATACCATCTTGCCGGGATACTTTATTGTTTTAAGTCTCTTGATTTCTTTACTAATTTCGATTTAGTCATGTCCTTTAGAGTTAGGTTTGATGTTATTAGTTTTCTGTGGTTGAAAGTTATTCGCTGGTTCTGGACGGTTTAACAGTTTTTCAAAATAATTAACAAGTACCTTACAATTTTCATGGTTGTTAAGAGTCAAACAACCATTTTCATTTTTGAAGCAAGGACCTTGAGGCTGGTAACCACTTAGTTTTGTTTTGAATGTCTTATAAAAGTTTCTTGTATGGTCCTTTTGGAAGTCTTTTTCGATTTCTAAAAGTTGGGCATTTTCGTAGTTTCTTTTAGTCTGTCGGATTATGATTCTTTTCTTACGGTTAGAAAGGTACAAATTTTTAGTTACAAATTTTTAATGCCTCACGCCTAGACGTAACTGCTGTTTCGCAGTCCGCTTCCCACCAAAAGCGTTTTTTTTCTTTCGAAGTGGAACTAAATTTTGTGTTGTCGTGATGAACTTTTTCACAGGCTTTGCCAATTGTTGGATTGTTTTCTGTGTATTTCGATTGTTAGAGTTGGGGTTATTTTAGCAGTGTCAAACTTTGGGAAAACATTTTTTGTTTTTGAATAGTTTTTGAGGTTAAGGTCTTTACTCGGACATTAAAATTCCTTTGTAGTTAGGGTGTAAAATTGCGAGATGATCCATTTGAAATTCCCAATAAATGTATTGGGTGCCCTCCAAGATTTTTGTTTAAAAGGGTTCATTTTTTACTGTGTTAACATGATTTAAAAATTAAAATTTTGGAACTTTTCAACAGGTCTTTGGCCATTTGGTTTGGTTTTAAGTGGTTCAGAGAACTCTGAATTCGTCTGTTGAATCACACAGTATTTTAACTTGGCTGTCCCAGAATCCGAAAGACCAGTTGCGCCAATAATACTGGTGGTAGATTGACTACCTGTCAGTGACTACTGTCATTATCAAAATGCTCCATGATGATTGCACCTGGAATGAGGTGGGGATGAGTAGACTCACGAGTGAACTCAGGGTGTTAAGACTGGAAAGATTAGTTCCAGAACATAAATTGCAGCCGCACCACTGATGAACAGACACTGACCACATTGATGCTTGCTACAAGACAGACGTAAAGTGGATTTCGTTTTGATTTTGCCTTGATCTGGGCTACTTATACTGCTTATTCCACATATATATTATTAAAATAACCACACATATGCTATTTTAATGAAGACAAACGAACTTGAACTTATAGCGCAGTAAAAATTAATAATAATTGTGGTCTGTGAGCTACAGACTGTAGCACCTCTACATGAGGCTCACTAATATAATAATAAAACCAATATTTCCAGAATTAGTTTGTGACAAATGCATTAGTCCAGTCCGTGCTGTCCAACCAGTTGACACACAATTCCTTCAAATAATCAAGTCAGGTCGTCTTATCGCACCTAATACACCACTTTCTGCTTTATTTGAGCCTGGCAAGCCTCTCTCCTCGATCCAAATTCTCATTGCCACCCCAGTCAAATTTAAATTACCCTCCCACCCCTCCCAAACAAAATGTGGCTCGGAATACAAGGCGCTGATCTATGGTCGTATTTTACAGTCTGTTAAACTTAGTAGCAACAAACGCATTTAGCACTTAAAAATTCAGTAAAATGTAGGATAAAGCACTGGAGAGAACGACTTTCCTAGCCAGTAATGCGTGGGAACTTATAAAACCTCAAACAGAAAGGAGATTTCAGGCGTCACAGATTCCTAAATAGATCAGGATGCGTGGCGTTTCACATCTTGGAATGGAAGAAACTGTAAACAGGCCGCAGGAAGAAAAGAAGGGAAAAAGAAGAGGAGTGCCGATTTAGTTGTAAGACAGTCTGGAATATTTCCGTTTCAGAATCTATAGTTTCATGAAGTTGCGATAGAGGCGGGTGCTGTATGTAGCCTTTAAAATGGTGTCTCTAAAGGAGGTGCGTTCCAAGAACAGCGTTTTCATCGAGTCTCTTTCGGTGGAAAACCAGAGCATCACAGATATTCGTAGGCACTTGCAGAATGTTTAAGGAGGCATGGTTGTGAACAAATGCACAAAGAACCGTTGGGCAAAGCGTTTTGACATCATCGCAACAAGGCTGTACAAACCTGCCCGAACTGAATAAACAACTTCACTGTGTTCGTCACCACAAAAATAAAAATGAACCTCTCTTTCTCCATGACAAGGCAAGGCCTCTAACAAATCTGCGGACCTGAGAGGAGCTCACATAACATCACTGGACAGTTCGTCCTCAACCACACTACAGCCCGGATCTCGCAACTTCCGTCTTCCATCTGTCTGACCCAATGAAGAATGCACTTCGGGGGAAGCAGCACTTGCGTGATGGGGAGGTTATTGATACAGCAAGACTTTGGCTCCGACGTCGACTAGAAGGGTGGTACCATGCTCTCATACAGACCCTCCCAGTAAGGTGCCGTGAGGCCATGCTTCAATTACTTCCCTTAGCGCAAAGTATCTGTATTTGTTCTTACTAATTCTCTTTGTGAATCTTTTTCATTATTTGTTAGTTTAGCGATTACTTTTCTATCATTAGTCCTAATCAGTTACCCACTGTTAATTTAATATTTAGAATTTACTATTGCATACTCTCATTTACTCATATAAGTCATCATTTGCGTATACTCATTTTCTGGAATCATTCTCATTTACAATGACGATTTTACGAACTAGTAGCAATGTCGAAAATGAAGACATATAATCTTCGTACATCCACATTTAAATTGGATGACTGGATGGTGGGACATCAGCTGGTATAATTTTTATTAAAAAATGAAACTCCTCCAGCTGTACTTAAGATTTCATATTTATTTGGCTACTAGTTTCGACGTTGCGTCGACCCCATCTTCACGTCCGTGCACTTTGATGGTATCAGTTGTGCGTGGCTGTGTACTAGAAGTCCGCGGTGAGACTAATAATTGCTCCACCATGTGGAGTGCACGGACCTGAAGATGGGGTTGACGCAACGTCGAAACTAATAGCCTAATAAATATGAAATCTTAAGTACAGCTGGAGGAGTTTCATTTTTTAATAAAAATATGAAGACATGTACTCATTACACACCGTAGGTAGAAGAGAAAACGAGAGTGGAACCTGAAAGGGAAATAAAGTTTAATCCAATTGGGACCGCACACTACGCCAAATTGTGTATCCCCCTTAAGAGGGGGATCTAATTACTGTTAATTTTGAAAAACTTCAGATCTTCGTCCTTCGTAGACATACTTCTCTCTTACTTTACGGGTTCAGATGGCTTAAATGGCTCTCAGCACTATGGGACATAACTTCTGAGCTCATCAGTCCCCAAGAACTTAGAACTACTTAAGCCTAACTAACCTAAGGACAAGTACACACATCCATGCCCGAGGCCGGATTCGAACCAGCCACTGTAGCGGTCGCGTGGTTCCAGACTGTAGCGCCTAGAACCACTCGGCCATCCTGGCCGGCTACTTTACGGGTATTCCAATCGGTGTGAGTTTGCGTGAGGCTTACCTATTATCCTGAATAGTTCTTGATAGACACGCCAAAACTTCTTAGTTTCCGCTGAAATTTTCTTAGGTTTTTCTTACATTCACCAGGCGTATTTGAGAACACAATTTGATAAGTGGTTAACATTTACCTTAATTCTTCCCTTTATTTATCAGACGTTAGATCTGTCGACTGTACCTTAGCCTCTATCTCTTCCAGGATATAGTTCTCTTCCGCTCTACCAACTGCATATTATCCCCTAATTCAGAGTATTTCTGCAAGCATCCCTCTTTTCTTTGTACTCTAATAGGCATTTCCCATGCTTCATTATTACTGATAGTTGGCAGTCGTAACTGACGATGTCGCTGGGTCAACATGTGAGCACGTTGGAATGGTCTGCAGCGGAGCTTGTACAACAATGTACGACGAACGAACGGTGTATTCCGAGACACTTTTGCGTGCACCAGCATTATACTCTTCCGGCAGAGATGCCACAGATCAGCATCGACAAATATCTGATCCCCACGTTCCATGAAGAGTCGTGGAAGTCCAGCCATTTAGCGCCTAGTGGTAGTTTCATTGCCCATCTGTGTCTTTCCGTAGATGTTCGCGACAGTAGCATGTGGACATTCGACCCGCTCCGCTGTTTTCGAGACACTCGTTCACAAGCTCTGTTTAATAATAATCTACCCTTTGTGTAAGTCGCTTATCTCCGAGGATTTCCTCATTTGCAGCCCACATCTTCGATACGGTGATCCCCCGTCCGTGTTTGTTCTGCTTACATAATTTTGTTACCGCGCCACCAGACGGTAACCAGCGTCAGGGCGATCGGTGGTCATAAAGTGTTGGCTTCCCATTTGTAAGAGGTCCATAATTAGAGAACTTGTTACTAGCGCACTCGAGCTGATGTAATCTCTATGTATTGCTCACGCTCTGCCTGCGATATGTAAGCTAGAAGAGAATCTGAGACCAAAGAGCAGTATTGACTGCAGTAGGAACTGTGTGGCAGTAGGAGTAGGTTGTTGCTAGCGAGCAGTCTGGTCTGGTGTATCGTGTTGGCTGGGCCGGTCGTGTGCAGCGATGGCGGAGCCTGAGCGTTGTAGGATAAGGTAAAAGCAGCATCGCGCATATGTAATATTGTTACATCAAGTCCCATGTAAATGTTTTAAAAAAATCTGTTAATAATAATATTTTTTCTCATAAAAAGTAACTTTTGACATTTATCTCAGTTTAAAGAATTCACTAATTTCTCCAATCCCGATTATTGAAAAGAAAAGTCAGTTCTTTCCCTTTTTATAAGACAAATCTATCGGCCAGCATTGCACTTAGCTGCGCCAGCAAATTTCTTATAGGAGCAGAGATATATGCGTTATCCGGCGATCTAATTAAGGTACGATTTTTCAGTTTATTCAGAATGATGTATCAGGGCCATGACGCAGCATTGCTGACGTCCAAAATTTACCAGGTTAAATTGACTGTCAATTATTGAAAGGTTATAGGTTTGTCACATGTATTATATTTTCACTGTTGGGTAGTTACACTAAATGAGAATATTATTCATAATATTTTAATTTTGTGGGGAGGTTACACTATTTTATTTTGTTGGGAAGTTACAGTATTCTATTTTTGTGGGGAGGTTACACAGTGTATGCCTTCTTTTTATTTCTTTTCAGTGAAGCCCAGGAGTAACATTACTACGACCGTTCTCTGAGCGGCTCGTAGTTTTCTTTTGGAAAGTCGTTTAAATTCATGTTACTCAGCCGTACGTTAATAAGGTAAGAACATACTGTTCGAAAAAAAAAACTTTTATTAAGTTTGTTCACGCAGTAGGTATAAAACAGGTGCGTTCATATATTAGATTTAAAAACGATTACTTCCATAAGTTCTCCAATCTAGCTTGATTCCGCAAAAATATGAGGGGATTAATTCTCCTCGAACAACAGTTAACTGTCCGAAAAAAAGTATTCATAGACATTTCTTAGACAGTAGTTCAATGCCCATATGTTGTGCATAGTATTTTCATTGGACAGATTAATCTTAAGGCTCACTTTTTAGCATCTGTCTGATAGAGAATTGCAATTGTGCCATGTCACTGGCAAGGAGTGTTATATATTCTGTAAATTTCAAGTTGGTCAGTCTTTTCAAAATAATTATAATTCCCCATAGGTTTCAAATAATTTTGGGCATAACTAACTCAAAAAATAGCTTCGGGGAAATAGGGTCACCCTGCAACATTCCTCTTCCAATCCAAAACTGAGTTGTAATAAACTGATGGGAAAAATATGGAAACACTAAGAAGTAAATAATGTAGTGTAATGAAATAGCGGGAATACATTTGTCTGTTTAACATATGTAACTAACGTTGCAATATCACGGGTTGATGTAATCGCCAGATAAGCCATTGCAAATGTGAAATGCTGGTGCATTTGAAACTTCTTTATTTTAATGTGTGTGTGTGGCTGTACCTAAATTGCTGAATGATTGAGAAGGTGAAACTTCTACGTTATTTGATTCTGAAACAGCTGAGTAAAACTGAAAGTACTGAGCGTACTTTCTCTTTACTATTTCTTATCATGTCAAAACTGACCCACAATATTATAGCACAACGCAACCTGACTGCTCAAAAAATTACAACCTGGCTTCAAATAATTAATGCAAAAGAATGGCCATGACTAAAAAGAAATCTTAACAATAACCTATACATTTCACTGAGCACTTACCTCACAAAAGTCTTCACTACCCGAACTACTGCAATTCGGAAAAAGTAGGGCTACAAATATACTTCCAGCTAAATAAAAGATTCTAACTATTACAGCCATTAACTACTAATAGGCGAGTGGTTAGCAAACAAAAGATTTTGTTGCTATCCAAATAATGTATTTTGTACCTTAATAATGCCATATCCAGTTCAAATAAGAATATAAATCGTCATTGATATCCAGTACAAAGATATATATTCGTGAATAATATTCAATCGCCGAGTCGGATACTTCCAGATCGTTAGCCTACGCAAACACTTCAGACCTCTACCCTCCATCAACGTTAACTTCTCACATTTGACATCCATCACCTCTAACTACCCAACAGTGCTTCTATCACTGCTGGCGACTAACTTCCAGCTGCCCAAAAGAACTGGCGATTAATTTCCAACAACGAGTCCGACCAGCCACAGAGTCTCTTGCAAAGAAAGTGCAGTCAGAGATCCAATGCAGAGTGCTACATACCTCTGCCAACACAGAAACAGCTCACTCACACATTAATAACCGGTGCTCCCTCTGGAATGTTCAGTACAAGCATGCAGAAGTGCTGCACAGGTGCCGAAGGTCAGTTTTTGGGATGGGGCTCCATACATGTAGCACTTGGTCGGTCAATAGGCGACAGGTTAAAGCTGTTGGAAAACACCCCTTGGTATCCTGCTGAATGACAGCACAACAGGCCTCATCATCAGACTGACGTACAAGTTGGAAGTTAGTGTTCGTGGGATAATGACGAGACTTCTCATACTGTCATACGAAGTCACACGCCACCCCTAACTCCAGGTGCACGCCCAGTGTGTCGAGCACGCAGACAGGTTGGTTGCAGGCCAAAACTGGCCTCTTTCTCTGATCAACACACTGCCCTCACAGGCGTCGAGGCAGAACCAGCTTTCATCACAAAACACAACAGTCCTCCACCCTGCACTCCAATCAGCTCTCTCTTGACAGCACTGAAGTCACAAATGGTGGTGTTCGGATGTATGAGGAATGCGCCTATAGGCCGTCTGGCTCGGACCTTTCCTTGAAGAAACCTACTTATAAAATTTCGTTGTGTGGCTGTGGTGCCAACTGCTGCTCAGAGTTGTGATGCAGATGTAGTACGATGCCCCAGAATTGTACATCGACATTGGGGTCTTTCCTCTCGATGATGCTAAGGTTGTTAATTAGTAATCAAAAAGTCTCGGTCATGGGTTCGAAACCCTCCATCTCTTAAATTTTTATTAATAATCAGCATTGGCTAGCGAAGACATCCGGCATAAAAATTTGCCCTTACACTGCCAAAGAAGATGGATGTATGGACAGAGGTTCAAGGCACTCTATTGTCTTTGGAGTGGGAAACTGCTACTAAAGGCGGAAGAAACAGCAATGTTCAACGGCATGAAAATGCAGAACGGAATATAAATCACTGCATTAAAGATACATAACGTGTATCCACAGAATATGTGGCGCGTAATTGAAAAATCTTGATGATCCCTCCATTCGTAAACATTCCGGTACAGTCCACCCATTCGGATCTCCAAGAAGGGACCTCCAAGGAGGAGGTGACCGTGGTTAAATAATCAACGAAACGATAAGGTTCTACGAGTCGGAGCGAGGAATTTCAGAAGCTTGAATGGGATAGGAAAGCTAGAATATCTGAAAAGGTAAATTCAAAGGCTCAGTCTAGATAAAGTAGGGGTCAGCGAAGTGAAATGGAAAGAAGATAAGGATTTCTGGTCAGACGAGTACTGGGTAATATCAACAGCAGCAGGAAATGGTATAACGGGAGTGGGCTTCGTTATGAATAGAAAGGCGGGGCAAATAATGTGTTAAAGTGAAAAGATCAGTTAGAGGGCTGTTCGTGTCAGAACAGACAGCAAGCACCGACAACAATATTTCAGCTATATATGCCGAAGTCACAGGCTGAACATGAGGATATTGAAAGGGTAATATACTACATAAGCGGCGATTAATATCTAATACTCATTTGGGCTGGAATGCAATTATAGGGGAAGGAGTAGAAGAAAAGTTTACAGGAGAATATAGGCTTGGGAAAAGGAACGAGAGACAGGAGAAACACTGAGTTCTGTAGCATATTTCTGCTAGTAATAGCGAATACTTTGTTCCTGAATCACAGGAAGAGGTGGTATTCTTGTAAAAGACTGCTTGATAGGGTTAGATCTCAGATTACTTCATACTCAGGTAGTTATTCCGAAGCCAGATACTGGATTTTAAGGCGTACCAAGGAGCAGATATAGACTCAGAATGATGTAGTGATGAAGAGTTGGCTGTAGTTCAAGACATTAGACAGACAGAATCAATATGCAAAGAAGTGGGATACAGAAGTACTAAGGAACGACGAGATGCGCTTGAAGTTCTCTAAGGCTATAGATACAGCAATAAGGAATAGCTCAGTAGGCAGTACAATTAAAGATGAATGGACATCTCTACAAATGGCAATCAAAGAAGTTGGCAAGAAAAAAATAGGTGCAAAGAAGATAACTGCGAAGAAACCATGGATAACGCAACAAACACTTCAGATGATCGATGGAAGAAGGAAATAAAAAAAATGTTCAAGGTACTTCAGGAACACAGAAATACAAGTCGCTGAGGAATGAAATACATAGGAAATGCAGTGTAGCTAAAATGAAATCGCTGCATGAAAAATGTTAAGAAATTGAAAACGAAATTATTGTCGGAAGGGCAAATACAGTATACAGGAAAGTCGAAACAGGATCTCTAAAATCATTGGGCGAATTGGCACCAAAACAACTATTCACATTGGTGTGCGAAACAATGAGTCTCACGATATACAATCTGAATTTCGGAAAATATCATCCACACAATTCCGGAGACTGCAAGAGTTGACAAGTGCGAGAATTATGGTACAGTGAGCTGAACAGCTCATTCATGTAAGTTGCTGACAATAATAACGTATGGAAAAATGGAAAAGAAAATTGAGGATGTGCTAGATGACGTTCAGTTTGGTAGAAAAGGTAAAAGCACCAGAGAGCCAATTCTGATATTGCAATTAGTAATGGAAGCAAGACTAAAGAAAAACCAAGGTACGTTCATAGGATTTGTCGACCTGGTAAAAGTGTTCAAAAATGTAAAATGGTGAAAGATGTTTCAAACTCTGAGGACAATAGGGGTACGCTATAGAGAGAGTCGGGTCACATACAATATGTACAAAAGCCAAGAGGGAATAATGAGAATGGACGACCAAGCACAAAGCGCTCGGATTAAAAAAGATGTAACACAGGGCTATAGTCTTTTCCCCATTTTGTTCAGTTTGTACATCGAAGAAGCAATGATGGAAATAAAAGACAAGTTCAGGAGTGAAATTAATATTCAAGCTGAAAGGATATCAATGATACTATTAGTTGATGACTTTGCTATTCTGGGCGAAAGTGAAGAAGAATTACAAGATGTGCCGAATGGTGTGAACAATCTAATTAGTACAGAAAATGGACTGAGAGTAAATCTAAGAACGACGAAAGTAATGAGAAGTAGCAGAAATAAGAATAGCGAGAGACATAGCATCAGGCTTGATAATCACGAAGTACATGAAGTTAAGGAGTACAACAACCCAGGCAGCAAAATAACCAATGATGGACGGAGGAAGGAGGACATCAGAAGCAGACTAGCGCTGGAAAGAAGGGCATTCCCGGCCAAGAGAATTCTACTAATATCAAACATTGGCCTTAATTTGCGGAAGCAATCTCTGAGAATGTAAGTCTGGAGCACAGCATTGTATGGTAGTGAAACACTGGATTGTGGGAAAACCGGAACAGAAGGGAATCGAAGAATTTGAGATGTGGTGCTAAAGATGATTTTTGAAAATTAAACCGAATGATAGTCCATGTAATTTTCGGCATCATTACATAAGGTTAGGAATTATGAGGTTCTGCGCAGAATCGGAGAGGAAAGGAATATATGGAAAATACTGACAAGGAGAAGGGACAGGATGATAGGACATAAGATATCAGGGAATTACTTCCATGGTAATAGAGGTAGCTGTAGAGGGCAAAAACTGTAGAGGAAGACAGAGATTCGAATAAACCCGGGAAGTAATAGAGGACGTAGTTTGCAAGTTCTACTCTGAGATGAAAGAAAAGGTGCCAAGTGGGCGTCTGAAGCCCGGTGGCCTTATGACCGGACATTAACGTGACCACAGCTGCCACCAATTTATACCGTCTTCGTACATCCGTAGTTGAAATGGAGGTCAGTGGGACGTCAGCTGGTATAAATTTATATTACTTAGGTACTTCATACGTGTTACTAACCACCTTTCACACGGAGCACGTCCGTATCTCACCACTGACTTCTAGTATCCGCTGCACGCAGTTGACGTCAACATGCGTATGGGCCTGAAGATGACGTTCTTACATCGTTGAAACTAGTTGCCAAAATCAAATCGACGCCTTAAATACAGCTGGAGGAATTTCTTCATTTTCAATATAAATTTTATACAGTGGCTATATTCTTACAAAGACTTTCTGCAACATCGCAAAAGGAACATCCAGCTTCTACTATCCCTACTACATGATCTCTTTCAAACTCAGTGAAGTGTGGACAGTGGCATCTTTGTCACCTTCAAGGTATTATTGACTACAATTAACTCACCACGCCCATGACCGTTAAAGCGAGCATTTAAAACTGACGTGATTTACACCCTCACAGTGGCGCTGCTAGCGTTACTCTTTAGGCGACTTGCGTGTAATTTTAATAGACATCGTGTTTCAGATGTAGCAAACTCGCCCACCAATTTTATTTTATGTCACACAACTCCTAGGTCTTGGATTTTTGTTTCTGTCAATGTTGATGCTACGTAATAAGATTACGCATTTTGATTCCATACCTTATTCAGATGGTGCACGTCTAACTGGAATGTGGCTGACAGAAAGAAAATTTTAATGCATCTCCATTAGTTAACACATATTTCTATAACTATTACTATTTTATTTCCACTTATTACCCAGATTTGTACAAATTATTAATAAGCATAGTTATTTAACTTTGAGGGAAGAAAAGGTTACAGGAGAATATGGGCTTGGGAGAAGGAATAATAGAAGAGAAAGACTAATTGAGTTCTGTAATAAATTTCTACTAGTAATAGCGAATACTCTGTTGGAGAATCACAAGATAAGGATGTATACTTGAAAAAGGCAGGTCTGAAGCCTGGTGTTCTGACGACCGTACATTATCGTGACCACAGCCTACACCAATCGTATACAGTGGCTACATTTCTTCAACGACTTTCTGCAACATCGTAGAGGGAACATCCAGCTGCTAGTAACCCTATTACACGACCTCTTTCCAACTCACTGAAGTGTGAATAGTGGCGTCTTTGTCGTCGCCTTAAAGGTATTCTTGACTAAAATTAACTCACCACGCCCATGACCGGTTAGATTGCATGACATTCGGAAATCAGATACAGGACACTACATTGGTAACTCGATATACGTAACTTTCGCACAACATGATTCTCTGAAAATCAAGAACAGTAGGATAAGAATGGAGGGACATATTTGGAGCTCTGTGTAAGCCTGTGATGGAAGTGCACGAATTTTATCTCTGGTATTTCAGACGTATTTTGATGTGGTATAGCTAGAATATGTCATCAGCGATGGGAGGAGATCTTTTGTAATTTAAGCTAAGCATATGACATATCAATGCTGTAGTGATTTTGTACATTGAAAGGAGAAACAAAATATTTTCGGTTGTAGTTCACAACATGTTTCATAACATATTTAGAAAAAATACCTTCAAACATACACAAATGTGTGCAACTTTACTTCCTTGGTACGAAGAACCACTGCGTATTAGGTATTGATTAACTGGCTTCGACCATACTTAGATTCACTGACAATCCAACCATTGTGGCTAAGGTTGATTGTATCCTTTGTAAGGATATTGGTCAGAAATTTCCAGATATTAATTACAGAAGTGAGCGCACCGAATCAATATAAAGTAACGCTTCGTTTTTAATTTCTCTTTTTAGTCAGACCAGAATGAATATTAAAAATCCTGCATCGCAATATTAAAATTCAGTCGATAGAATGTTTCACTTCGGTGTTCACATTCGTAAATAATTAAACCTTTTTTAACCGCCAAAGTCTAGCATAAAGATAACAAGTGTTACTTTTTTTGGAGTTCAGGAGGTGGGGACACACACGAAGAAAGTGAAAACTTACGGTTTGCTTGCTAGAGCCCTTCAAAGAAAGTATCTCAGTCATGACGTACAAAGTGTGACGTGTAATAGGGAACAAAGTTAGCTGCCGACAGCGTATATTTTAATTCACCATTTGACAAAGAAGGGAAAGAAAAAGAGATAAAATTAAGATCAGACAATTCTACTTCTTTCCACATAATCGACTTTAGGTGTCACAGATGAACTGTAAGGAGGGGCACGTGATTAGCACGAAATTCTCGCAGACTGTAACATCTCATGGCAGTCTTCCGTCCGTTTGGAGTGGTATTGATATCCCATAAATCGAAGGTTACAAATTCGAAATCATGTAACACATGATGCGCTTACATCATGTGCTGTTACTTGAATATATATATATATATATATATATATATATATATATATATATATATATATACTCCTGGAAATGGAAACAAGAACACGTTGACACCGGTGTGTCAGACCCACCATACTTGCTCCGGACACTGCAAGAGGGCTGTACAAGCAATGATCACACGCACGGCACAGCGGACACACCAGGAACCGCGGTGTTGGCCGTCGAATGGCGCTAGCTGCGCAGCATTTGTGCACCGCCGCCGTCAGTGTCAGCCAGTTTGCCGTGGCATACGGAGCTCCATCGCAGTCTTTAACACTGGTAGCATGCCGCGACAGCGTGGACGTGAACCGTATGTGCAGTTGACGGACTTTGAGCGAGGGCGTATAGTGGGCATGCGGGAGGCCGGGTGGACGTACCACCGAATTGCTCAACACGTGGGGCGTGAGGTCTCCACAGTACATCGATGTTGTCGCCAATGGTCGGCGGAAGGTGCACGTGCCCGTCGACCTGGGACCGGACCGCAGCGACGCACGGATGCACGCCAAGACCGTAGGATCCTACGCAGTGCCGTAGGGGACCGCACCGCCACTTCCCAGCAAATTAGGGACACTATTGCTCCTGGGGTATCGGCGAGGACCATTCGCAACCGTCTCCATGAAGCTGGGCTACGGTCCCGCATACCGTTAGGCCGTCTTCCGCTCACGCCCCAACGTCGTGCAGCCCGCCTCTAGTGGTGACGCGACAGGCGTGAATGGAGGGACGAATGGAGACGTGTCGTCTTCAGCGATGAGAGTCGCTTCTGCCTTGGTGCCAATAATGGTCGTATGCGTGTTTGGCGACGTGCAGGTGAGCGCCACAATCAGGACTGCATACGACCGAGGCACACAGGGCCAAAACCCGGCATCATGGTGTGGGGAGCGATCTCCTACACTGGCCGTACACCTCTGGTGATCGTCGAGGGGACACTGAATAGTGCACGGTACATCCAAACCGTCATCGAACCCATCGTTCTACCATTCCTAGACCGGCAAGGGAACTTGCTGTTCCAACAGGACAATGCACGTCCGCATGTATCCCGTGCCACCCAACGTGCTCTAGAAGGTGTAAGTCAACTACCCTGGCCAGCAAGGTCTCCGGACCTGTCCCCCATTGAGCATGTTTGGGACTGGATGAAGCGTCGTCTCACGCGGTCTGCACGTCCAGCACGAACGCTGGTCGAACTGAGGCGCCAGGTGGAAATGGCATGGCAAGCCGTTCCACAGGACTACATCCAGCATCTCTACGATCGTCTCCATGGGAGAATAGCAGCCTGCATTGCTGCGAAAGGTGGATATACACTGTACTAGTGCCGACATTGTGCATGCTCTGTTGCCTGTGTCTATGTGCCTGTGGTTCTGTCAGTGTGATCATGTGATGTATCTGACCCCAGGAATGTGTCAATAAAGTTTCCCCTTCCTGGGACAATGAATTCACGGTGCTAAACGAGCGAGTCGGTCGGCTCCAGATGAGGATGCTGCTCAAAATAAACATAACAATCTTTACAGTGACAAATATTCACATAAATGTGACCCCTAAATCACGAAATTAGGCATTTGCGGGAAACCCGAAACTTAGAGAATAGAATGTATATCTCATGCCATGTAACGCCCTGAACTCAGACCCGTAAGAGAATTGTTGTGATTCTAGTACTACTAATCTAGCCGGATTTACCATTATCGTTTTAAATGCCACATTATGTTCATTGGCTTGAGTTTCTTCAGGATGTTTGTAGTACTTTACACTTCACGTAACTGGTTCAGCTACGATGATGCATGTTCATAAGCAACCTACCTATGGTATACATATTAAGAGCAGTAATAAGGGGACAACAGTGTGACATGTAAAATTATTTGATGTACAACGGGAATGAAAAATATGTGACGTTTGAATCCCGAAGACCACACTTACCGTGAATAGTAATTAAAGAACAGGAATCGGATGGATCTGTTGAACACTCTCAGTGCCCTTGAAGGTACCACAACACAGGATGAGTCTTGGAAAGAGTTGATTCACATTTTTATCTCATGGGTTTCTTGTAGTATTAGAAGTGCTACTGCCGGTGTTATACATGGTACGGATAATAGAGCGAAAGAGGTTGGCTGAAGTACTCGTATAAGCGCCGAAATAAGATAACTGAAAAGAACGATTTTCCATGAGATGACTGGAAAGAAAGAAAAATCTCAAAGCATAAAAAGTACATAACACTACAAGGGAATATTAGTCACTAGTTCCATGGCAGTTTGAGCTACTGATGGAGTGTGCAAAGTGTGTAATAAGTGCAATGTGAAATGGTTTAACTCTTTACAGCGGTAGACGGTCAGTGTGCCATGTGTACCATCTGTGATTAGTTCCAATATGCTTGTATGTTTAGATCCCCAATTATTCGACGTATAATATAGTGAAATAAGCTTACAGTGAAGAACATTTAGGTCGAAAACATTTAATAGCATCTCATTAAGCAAAAGACTTGTGAAACACATTGTAAAGGAGTAACGGCAAGGTACTGTTTGCATGCATCTTTTTGTGTTAACGTAAGAGTGGCGAATACACTGAAGTGGAGGGAGTCAAGGAGGAGCAATCAGACCATTTGTTCTTGTGTACAGTTGTCCAGCGGTTGAAGTTGGCACATGTCCAGCTAGTGGGATTGTTAGTTCGGTTGTCTGCTAACGAAATGGATTCGATTGTGATGGCTGATCAGGAGTTAAAATTATTAATAGAGACATCCCAATTTCACGTGAGATGAAATCCAGGACAGGTCAATGAAGGACCATGCACAGCGTATGTCTGTGGGAAAATGAAATGGTTGTTCGTTCTATCATTCATGCGATTTCCAAGTGTGTCTGGCTAAGCATCTTCTGGGCACGAAGGATATGCACCGGAAATGGGAGTGGACACATTATTTTATCCGACTGGACGCTCTAAGCTTTTGAACTGTTTGTCACCACATAGCGGTTTTGAATGCTCGTTGAGTTATTTTAGTTCCTTTCTTCGGTGTCGAAATCACGCGGCATTTTAGAAGACTGATCTTGCTCCCCGCTGTGAGAGTGGTATTTGTGACTGGTTCGGTTACTGCTGGTGTTTGTGTGTTGCTGCTTCTATATCTGACTCTGTTCAGACGCCTTTTGTTGTTGTTCCCTATTCCTGTGTCTGGCCAGACAATTTGAGGAGCATGTCACTTCTATGAAAACATAATAGCTTCCATTTGGCAATTGTCATTGAGTTGTGGTTTGATTGTGTGTTTTAAATTATTGAAGTTTTAGGCTGCTTGGGGTTATTAAGTTTTTATGTTCAGTGCGGTATAATTCTTGAGTATCAAAATATTTATTTTTGTCTGTTTCATTATGCTCTATATCGCCAAGTCGCTTTTTTAAGTAATTTGGATCCCGCAATCGTATGTGTCTTACGGGGGCAAATCTTGTTGAATGTAGTTTGGTTGGTTATAGTTTCTTGCCAGCCTTGTGTTTAACGTTGGTGAGGTTCACCAGCCAATCCATGTTCGCGTCTTCCTTCCACCTAAGTTTTGTGTCCCGTGCGACGGTTAAGTATTTAGCGTTTACGCCTCAGGCTGTGATTTGAAGCTAAATTTCATTTGGCTGTTGAACTTTTTACCATCAGTTGTAAGTGGAGCTGCTTGTCTTGGCGAGCTACCTTAGCATCTTTAGCTGCTAATTACAACTCCATTATCTATGCTCCCGCGTGTAATCTGATGGCTTTAAGTTTTTATTCGTTTTACTCAAAAGTTACGGGTTTTTTCATCAGGCTGATCATTCTATGTTTGTGCCTTGGGGAGTGTACTCAATGGCTATTTAGAAAAAGAGGAGTGTGGTGACCAGCGTATCTGGCCTCACCTATGTAATTTCGGGGGTAATGAACTCCTTTTAGGTAAACCTGAATTACTTGTTGTATTTTAGTCAAACACATTAAAAAGAAGTTTATGCCTGCCTGTTGTGAAGACTGTTTTCGGATCGTGTTATACTTTTTATTAAACACTGTTATTTAGGACAGTCTTGAATTTTGTACTTAATCTTTTACTCTTTTAATAAATGGGAAGAGTCTCTAAAGAGATTGTTTTATCGATTATCAGTAACTGTTCCTAAATTGGTTATCTAATTGGATAGTTTTGTTTTAATATATTGTGGTATCGTTGACGCGATTAGTGGAGTTACTTTTCGTGAGGAGTGTTAACAGAAATCTTGATATGAGTGATGTTCCTCGTGATTTTACCCGGTACTTCCTCTCCCAGGCAATATTACGCGTGTAGTGCGTACCAGCAATTATGCGTACTTCCTGACACAGATGACGTGGTTTGGCATAATCTGACTTGTATTACGTTTTTAATACTTTGTAACTGATTGTGTTTTGTGATTTGTAACACAGAAACTTTAAAGAACACTGATCGTGAATTTTTATGCATATTATTGTTGAGGTAAATCTCAAGGAGTCGACTTACACTTCTTACCGTCATCTGAAGATTAATTATGACATTTCATAGAAAACTGATCCTGAAGGAGATAGCATTAATGATATTTGTAATAGTGACAACAAATCTGAGAAATTAGTATTGGCATACTGTAAGTAAACTTTGGTGACAGCCACGAATTATTACACTAGTGATCTGTATTTAATATTTCGACTAACTACTATATTGTAATAATGAGTATGAAAGTTCGAACAGGAGTTGGCGTAGGACCATAGTTTATTCCACCACAGCACCTTGTAGCAGTATTGCATGCTGAAACTAAGTATGTATCAAAGTTCTTCACTGTTGACACCAGGAGGCAAACCGCCTGAAGGAACGTACGGCAAACTGTTAGCTGGCACGAAATGCTGAGCAGGCCGAGGTGAACATAGAGGCGACAGCTAGAAGCCGCACTGAGAGAGCGCTCCTGTCCCCAGACGAAGGACAGTGACATCATGACAACAGACAGATATTGTCACAGACAGGACGGAGTATCACAATAGCAAATATTCAGCCACTGATGCAGCAAAAAAAAAAAAAAGAGATTCTGAAAGGTCACACGAGAAAACTAGTACTCATGATGCGAGTGCTACCCCCACCACAGCAGAACGAACGGAAAGCTCCATCATAAACACTACGTCTTTTTTAATCTCAGCGTCAGTTGTAGCTTTCTCGTGGTGCAGGTAGGATGTTCCTGTCGACCCTCTGCACGCTTTATCGTCTACAATCATTTATGGCGTGGCAAGGTTCGTTGGAGAGACTCTGCCACTGTAAACTGCAGTACAAACTTCGAGTCATGACTGCTGGGGCACAGAGAGTACCATCTTACCGTTGGCCTACTGGAGGCTTAACCCGGAGGAGGAAGAAGCTGTACGCCAGCGTGAGGGAAAACCATCGTTGCTGTTTGCCCCGTCCCTGGAGCTTACACTGATGCTGCTGGTCTCTGAATCGTAACTGGAGACGGCGGATCGAGCTCTGCACGGCAATGAGTACTGCAGGCTGGGCTGCACGACGAGCCTCCTGGACGCACGTTCTCAATAATAATACTTCGCAGATTAGCCTGCAGAGGCTGCTGTCTGCCGCCATCCATCGAAGACCATGCCAGATGCGATGTGTGGGGGCCGGCAATGTGATATAATGACTGCCACACGAGGCTTCCATCCACCAATACTGCAGGGTGAATTGTTCTTGCTACTGCTAATTGGATCCACAGACCACTGGCACAACTAAACTGCCAGCACCTGGGGAACACAATCCTTTTTTCTCATTAACATTTTTTTCTTTTGGGAATAACATCATCTTGATACTGACGAGCATGAACAGATCCTCCGCATCGCAAATTGCTTGACAAAATCCTGACAAGAGTAGGGGTTTTGGCCTGGATGACAGTATCTGGCCTCAGAACTGGTTGGCACTATTGCATATGGAGTCAGCGGGTGGCTACCAGCAGTACGTAAGTCGACGCTTGGTGCCACACCCATACGCCTACAGCTGCAGCAGCAGTCAGTTTCTGAGCAACTTCGCTGTAAGATCAACATCTATGAGCTGCAGTTCGCTGCAGTGCAGTCTAGTGAGTGATTGTTATTTGTTGGCCTTCTTCTTGTGTCTTTAGTAGTGACCGTGTTCAGCCATAAGGCTCTCCGCAGTAAATTAGAAGTGACGTTTGTTAGGCCGCAAGAAACTTCCGATTTGTCTTTGTTGTGCGAGAATGGTAGAGAATTTTACCTGCAGACAGTAAGATGCCACTTTTGTAATTTATTTGAGCGTGACTTGCCATGTCTTCAAGCTGCTCCAGCTACGTGTAGCATGTCTACGTGTCAAAGGTTTCCCCACGAGGCAGATTAGTGTACAAGGTGTCGTTAGATCATGATATGAGGGAAAGATAAGGTACAGCTGGTCCTTATTTATGTATTTGATGTAATGTTTCTGTATTTTGCTTAATAACGTCTGCTGGGCGTTGTCAGAGGGATGGGCAGCGACTTTGAGAAAAGTGATGGAACCTCTGAAGAGGCATTAGCTGCGTTGTTAGGGACTACAGGCGTAGTGTAGCAGGACAACGAGGCATAGCGTAGGACGGTAGAGGAATGGGAAGGTGCTGGTGGACATGTACATTCTTATTAGAGGGAGACAAAAACTATATTGAGGGTACGCATCTCTTCCATTTATCCCCCACTAGCTAAAGTTTTAGGACCATTTTTTGGGAGAAACAGCTAACGATGTGTTCGCTTTTATTTATGACTCGGAATCTGCTGCCGAATTGGGACAATGGTTGTAGGAAACGGCCTTAAAGATGGCTAAATTGTGATCAGCGGTCTACACGAAAACGTAGACCATAAGTGCGGCCGCGACGTGATGAGTTGGCTAACGTTCTCGTCCAGCACTATTGCAAGCAGAGTGGTGCAAGGTTTTTCAAAGAGAGACTCAGTGGACTGTCGAAGAAACACGGAGTATCAGAGGTTTCATTCTCCAATAGAATTAGGAAACTGAATCCACAAATATACGAGCTACCACCTTATATGCTGGTGGAGAGAATCATCATCAGTGAGGCAAGAAATCTGTCTACGGATGTGCATGTAAGGGGTCTGACTGAAGAATGTGAATTGTATACCTGCCTCCATTAGGCTTGTCGCATGAATCGGCGAAATCAACATTGCTATACGGATGGCAGTTTTTCTTCTCCGAAGTGTTATAGGTTTGGGTGTTTGGGCCACATCTAGGAACAAGGTCATCATTCTGAATGTTATGTATGTGTGGATGGGACGTAAGGCGATGGCAGTTTTTTAATTCTCCGAAGTGTTATAGGTTTGGGTGTTTGGGCCACATCTGGGAACAAGGTCATCAGTCTGAATGTTACGTATGTGCGGATGAGAGTCCCATGGCGCATGTTTCCCGAAAGAGAATATGGGACAAGCAAGATCCAAATAATCAGTTATTAAACGGGAACTGGGATTATCCTCATACATCGGACGGCATTCCCAGAGGAACGTGATACCACTAAAATGCATGCAGTTTGCTTGGCAAAGTGTGTGGGAAGGAACGTGAATTTCCAGTGGACGCAGGGCTCTGTTTCCTAGGAAGAAACAGATCGATGTCTCAAAAGTATAGGCGGCATTAAGTGGATGATAATGGCGTGAGGTGTTTTCAGTAGCATGTGGAAGTGTTACCACATGTTGACGAAGGATACTGTGCGATCCTGGACCTCGACTTTCTTGTTAAACATCATGGAAAAATTACGTATTTCAGCAGAAATTAAACTGGGGGAGGGTGCGGGGGTGGGGTGGAAGGAATTGTTTCGCCTTGCGGCAACAGCTGGAAGTGTTAAGATGTCAAAAAAGTTCACCAGTCATAAAGGTGGCACCAAATAAGCTGCAGAAAAAAGCACTAGAGACCATTTCTCATGTTAGAATACTGCAAGATACAGAGAAGTTGATCTGGGTTAGCAAAGGGAATGACCTTCCCAAGGATTCATTATTTTTTATATAGCCACCGGAAACTAACAACGGATTAGGGAAGTTCTAATGTTCTTACATGTAAGTGTAGCACACATGAATGAAGATTTCATGTTTTCAGTCAGTCTCGACAATTTCGGCATGGACAAAGTGAGTCTTCCAACGGGTATGTTGCTTGTCAGTTTCGATGTTGTAGAAGAAGATGACATACATAGACCAAGGGAGGATCTCTGCTGCAAACAAATCATAAAACACACTTGCATTATGTGAAAACATATACAAGGGATCTAAAGGATACTGACTGAAAAATTGTCATAACTGTTCACGGGTTTATTTAATCAGAGTGTTCCATTACCAGCAATGGCAGTCGCGCAGCCTGAAAGTCGCTTGCCCAGTGTCGGCGGGTAAATACAATACTGCAGAGCCTGTGTTATTGCGAATTGCGAGGCAAAGTTCCTTCGGGTGTGCATGCTGAACTCTGCATCATAATTCGGTATAGCAATAACACTACAGTATGGTAATTATTCGCCGACACTGGGGAGGCGCAAGTAAAATATCTTCCCTGTAGCCGGCCGCGGTGGCCGAGCGATTGTAGGCACTTCAGTCCGGAACCGCACTGCTGCTGCGGTCGCAGGTTCGAATCCTGCCTCGGGCATGGATGTGTGTGATGTCATTAGGTTAATTAGGTTTAAGTAGTTCTAAGTTCTAGGGGACTGATGACCTCAGATGTTAAGTCCCATAGTGCCCAGAGCCATTTGAACCATTTTTTTCCCACCCCTGTACGTTAATATACGAAATGGATGTACGAGTACAGCTTGTGAACAGAAGGTTGACGACATATGGAGGTTTCGGTCTATCTGTGAGTCTGGCTCGCATGGCAATATTGTAAGGCGACCATAAAACATTAACATCTGAGGTCATCAGTCCCCTAGAACTTAGAACTACTTAAACCTAATTAATGTCATGGTACAAGACAGTTAACAACATCGGTAGCACCAATGAAAGATTGTACGTAATCGGACTCTGTGAAGCTAATTCATGTCAACAATGCCATCTAGTTGACACAATAATTCACAGATATACTTGCAGCGGTCACATGAATAGTTGGAAGTGGATTCTAGAACAAATAGCTCTGAGTATATCGCTATCATTGATACATAGGCCTGAAACACGCAATTTCCCAAAGGCAAAAAATAACACTGTGCACTGGTTGCTGAGATATTTTATTAAGTACGTCACTAACAAAGTATGATCCGACAGCGCCAAAGAGTTCAAGGTACACATGCTGTGTTAATACTAGAAAATTAGGAGGAACTCGAACAATAAGAAAAAGTCCGGTAAGATGTAAAAAATTATATTTGAAAGAATGGGAATTGGTAAATATAAAACCAGAGACTGTGTTGACATTGATGTACTTTAATTACCTTAAGGATATTATTTAAATTTTTAGTGTAAATTTTAGGTGTGTGCTTTTTCTACTACAGAAAGTAGTTTTTGAAATTTTATAAGTTAATGAATAGAACTTATGTGACTGTTAGATTGTGTGTCTAATAGTGTCAAAACACAAAGATTTGCATTATTGGTTTATAGTATGAATATGAAAATTGACAATTATTATGGAAATGTCTTTATCGAGTGTTTAAAACTATAAGTTGTATCTGATATAATGTAATATTCAATGGCTGGCAAGATGCCCTGTTCATTTTAGCGCTGTGATGTGTAAGTCAGTTTTCCAGTGAAAGATGTATTGTATAGGTCTGATCACTTCAGATAATTAACATACTATTAATGTCCTGAAAGTATAGTTGGAAGGCTAGTCAACTTTTTAGCGTCTCTTTCCTGACATTCTCTTTTAGAGGTTGTCTAATATGATTATTAAATTGCTTTTATGTGTGATGGGCATAAATCTTCTGTATTCTGTATAAGTGTTGGTGACTTCCATACAATTCTGTGAAATGCTAATAGTTAGCCTGACTGAGCCGAGAAGGTTAAAGATCAGTTTCTACCCTTAAAATATTTGTCATGCGGGCTATTTCCTTGTGTACATTAATATATTAAAAATTATGCCAAAAACTTGTTGATATCCTTCATAAAATGCTTTTTGTGCGTGTGTAAAGATTGGAGCATATGTAATTCAAAGTGCAGGTTTTTATTTATTCATATATGAAGGAGTTTGAATGTCTTTAAAAAACTTTTCTTGGTGTTCAAATTAATTCTTTCTGGTAATTTTGTCAGTAACACAGTCTTGTGTTACATTTACTTAAAGTCGGCATAATTTCTATGATCAAACTTTTTTTTTATACATCATTTCATGCATAACATGTGTGCATGGGTAGTAAATGTACTTGGTATGTATTTGGAATGTGTAACATTGTTCCTTAAATAAATGTTTAAAAAAGACTCGCGATAAACGGGAAATTCGGGTCCGAGTTCCGGTCCGACACAAATTTTTACCGTTCTTATTCCATTACACACCTGACGGCTGTTCGTATTAGCAGCTGCGAATACTTTCAAGTACTTTTTGTAAGAGGTGTCTTCGGTGGAAGAAGGGGGGATCTGTTATTGTTTACTACTTCTTACATTCTTTCGTATCATTGGTGTTCATCGGCGAATGAGGTGTGGACTGTAGTTTTCCTCCTGCTTGGTGCAGGCTCTGTGGCCTCAGTTAGTCTCCAGTAGCGCTCGCTGTTGGAGTCTGAGGGCTGGCAGCCAGAATGGGGAAACATGTATCCATCCTCTCTGTTTATGTTGTTAGGGAGCTTTATTATTTTTATGGTTTCTCCGATTGTGCGTTTTGCCAAAGCAGGCTGTTTGACGAGTACGCAGGTTTCGATAAATTTGATTTCTAAGTCTCACTTTTGCCGTTGTTAGGCCACTGCAGACTTGCTGTGCTGTTCACATATGCGAGTTGCCATGACCTCCCGATTTCATCGATGTAAACCTTTCCACGCTGACATTCTCTGTGTACAACATCTATCTTGTCTTTCGTGATGCCTATCACAGCTTGGGTCTTGCGGCTGCAGTACATGGTGGAACGACAGCTGCAGAAATCTACACGGCGAGGGAGGCAGGTCGACAGTAACGCACATACGAAAACACGAGCGCTGCATTCGTCTGGGGCAGCCCAGAAAGTATGCAGTGGCCGAACACCGGCAAGATTGCAGCAAAGAAATCAAATTTAACAAAACCTGAGTATTGCCCAAGCAGTTGAGTTTGACGAAACACAAGATGAGAAAAGCCATAGAGATAATAAAACAGCGTAGCTACGTTGACAGAGATGATGCTTGTTCCATTTCGGTTCAAAGCCACAAGAGCCCAGCAGACGTCGCCAACAACACGTGACGCGAACGCTACCGGCGAGTAACTACCGCCGCGCTGCATGTGTCCAGCAACAGGAAAACTGAAGCCCCGCCTCATTCGTCCACGAGCACCAACCATGGCACATAATACAAGAAGCAATAGACAACAGCAGATCCCCACTACCGCCATCGTAGCTCCCTGCACCTCAAGTGACCAATCATAACATCGACCTGTGACTTCACGTCATACGCAAGAGCAGCAATGACAAAATCTAAGCGACTACACACAATTACAGCACGCCAATGGACCTTAAAATTTGTAAGAAATTTTATATTGAACCAGGGATGGTCAAATGTAGTATCGATGGCGTAGTAGCATCGCTGCTCAACAACGATCGCTGCTTCAATGTGTTGAGGGAAATGTGTTAGAGTTTCCTTAGATAGAGAGATGTATGGCGGACTCTCAAGTGTACAGTCGTGTTGTATCTGACGTTTGATGGATATATACATACTCGCCGGCCGGAGTGGCTGAGCGGTTCTAGGCCCTACAGTCTGGAAGCGCGCGACCGCTGCGGTCGCAGGTTCGAATCCTGCCTCGGGCATGGATATGTGTAGTGCCCTTAGGTTAGTTAGGTTTAAGTACTTTTTAGTTCTAGGGGACTGATGACCTCAGAAGTTAAGTCCGATAGTGCTCAGAGCCATTTGAACCATATATACATACTCGCTATGGGCAGTAATGATTTTTTCATCTGCAAGATACCATACTGAAAATAATTACGGTAAAGATAGTTATTTTGCTATCAATGCAATGCGCTTATTGATAAGTGATCATTGACATAATGTACCGCACTCACATCCAATGAATTTGTAAAGCTAATCGTTAATGTATAATCAATCTATTGTTTGTTAATGGTGAGCATTATTAATTTTCAAAGATTCAAAATACAAGTTTTAAAGTTAGTACCATATTGTTACTTACCACAAGTCAGTATTGGTTCCCAGATCCATGTCGTTTTAGACTAACTGATTTACTTAAGCAGCTACTGTCTCAGTCATATTCCATTTAATTAAAATGTGTGGTAAGCAACGTTCTTGCTCAATAGCTGTACGCTAACTGCACAGTTTAAAATATTAACAGAGAGCAGTGCGAAGGGTGTTACCATTGCGCAGATAAAGGTGAGAAATTTTATTGTTTCAGGGGTAGCATTCATAAAGGACAGGGACCATTATTTTCAAATCAATCAAGTGTTGTTTTAATACCTGGGCCAATTTAAAATAAATAGCCTTACATCAGATACAGTTTTTTCTTTACGTTAATTCATGCAGTTTTGGTTTGATTTAAAGTTATTGTCTGTTTACGTTCTCGCAGTCAGAAAAGTTCAGTACAGGGGACAGCGCATAAGCGACGAGATAGAATACACGTCCACATACCATTCCCATTCTAACAGGTGTGTTACAGGCTAGTGGCAGTTACGTTACTTCAAACGTACATGTTTCAGACCTAATAGAATGCCACTGTAACTGTGGCCGAAATGTTGGTTTCATCAGTACAGTTTCTTACCTTATGACGCGGTACGATAGACGGATCGGAACATTTTTACGTAAACTGACTCTGGCTCCGGAGGCCTATGCAACTTTATTGGCGTTATTATTGGTGTCCCACGGTTTTCCTCTTTTGCTAATACTTTCGGTTTTGGAGGAAACGTGGAAGGACATTTAGTGCCATTATTGCCGATTTTGGAGGAAACGTGGAAAAATATTTAGTGAATTTATGGGTTATCTTTGAGTTCAGTTACCATTTGTTGGTAGTGAATCAGAATGGTCTTCAATGTTGAAAAGTTATTTGAAACAAATAGTTACAGTAGATAAGTGTTTTAACTAGTAAAAGCCGACGTCGAAATTTGTCGCCGGTCTATTAACAAGTCAGAGAAGATATAGTTTTCGTTTTACTGCTCTGAAGACGAAAGATATATAAGATGAGTCTAACATTTCACTTAAACAGTTCGTCGGCCAGCGCGATTCAGATGAGTTTCACATAAGGCTCGAATACGAGTATAGGAGAGCCGGAACGTAAAACACAGCAATAAGCGGTAACAGCAACGATGCAACTCGAGTAAGCCCTTACGTTGCCTTGTATTCGTTTCGAAGGATAAACTGTTTAGTTCCTAAATGGGGCAAGCGATAAGCACTTTGGCTAGAGCAATACCTGTGACGTCACTGCAGCTGTGCCAGATCCGTCACTGAGTCGATGCGCACGCCAGTGCACCTTATATCCTCAAAGTGTTCCTTAAACTGCGTAAGGAACAACTGAAACCGAGGAGAATAGTGATTACGAAGTAGTGCGCTTTAGACGAAAGGTGATAAACAGATTTTCATCGCGTTCAGGCCTCGATGCAAGGGAGTAATATAACGACCCTACGTCTACATC
Source organism: Schistocerca gregaria (assembly GCF_023897955.1). Classification (NCBI taxonomy): domain Eukaryota; kingdom Metazoa; phylum Arthropoda; class Insecta; order Orthoptera; family Acrididae; genus Schistocerca; species Schistocerca gregaria. The sequence goes on along the minus strand of NC_064921.1, from coordinate 483,968,043 downwards.
TACATTCATACTCCGCAAGCAACCTGACGGTGTGTGGCCGAGGGTAACTTGACTACCTCTATCGGTTCTCCCTTCTATTCCAGTCTCGTATTGCTCGTGGGAAGAAAGATAGCCGGTAATCCTCTGTGTGGGCTCTAATCTCTTTGATTTTATCCTCACGGTCTCTTCGCGAGATATACGTAGGAGCGAGCAATATACTGCTTGACTCCTCGGTGTAGATATATTCTCGAAACTTCAACAAAAACTCGTACCGAGCTACAGAGCCTCTCTCTTGTAGAGTCTTACACTGGAGTTTATCTATCATCTCCGTGACGCTTTCGCGATTATTCAATGATCCTCTATCGAAGCGCGATGCTCCCCGTTGGATCTTCTCTATCTCTTCTCTCAATCCTATCTGGTACGGATCCCACACCGGTGAGCAGTATTCAAGCAGTGGGCGAACAAGTACACTGTAGCCTACTTCCTTTGTTTCAGACTCAATTTTCTTAGGGTTATTCTAATGAATCCCAGCCTGGCATCTCCATTACCGACGATTAACTTTATATGGTCATTCCATTTTAAATCACTCTTAATGCCTACTCCCAGATAATTTTGGGAATTAACTGCTTCTAGTTGCTGACCTGCTGTATTATAGCTAAATGGTAAAGGATCTTTCTTTCTATATATTCGCAGCACATTGCACTAGTCTACATTGAGATTCAATTGCCATTCTCTGTACCATGGGTCAGTTCGTTGCAGATCCTCTAGCATTTCAGTACAATTTTCCATTGTTACAACCTTTCGATATACTACAGCATCATCCGCAGAAAGCCTTAGTGAACTTCCGACGTTATCCACAACGTCATTTATATATATTGTGAATAGCAACGGTCCTACGACACTCCCCTGCGGCACACCTCTGAAATCACTCTTACTTCGGAAGACTTCTCTCCATTGAGAATGACATGACGCGTTCTGCTATTTAGGAACTCTTCAACCCAATCACACGATTGGTCTGATAGACCATATGCTCTTTCTTTGTTCATTAAACGACTTTGGGGAACTGTATCAGACGCCTTGCGGAAGTCAATAGACACGGCTTCTACTTGGTAACCCGTGTCTGTGGCCCTCTCAGTCTCGTGGACGAACAGTGCGAGCAGGGTTTCACACGATCTTTTTCGAAACCCATGCTGATTCCTACAGAGTAGATTTCTAGCCTCCAGAAAAGTCATTATACGTGAACATAATGCGTGTTCCAAAATTCTACAACAGATCGACGTTAGAAATATGGGTCTATACTTCTGCACGTCTTTTGGACGTCCCTTCGTGAAAACGGGGATGGCCTGTGCCCTTTTTTAATCTTTTGGAACGTTACACTCATCTAGGGGCATACGGTACACTGCTGCAAGAATGGGGGACAGTTCCTTCGCGTACCCTGTGTAAAATCGAACTGGTATCCCATTAGGTACATCGGCTTTTCCTCTTTTGGGCAATTTTAATTGTTTTTCTAAGCCTCTGTCATCTGTTTCGATATCTACCAATTTGTCATCTGTGCGACAATCCAGAGAAGGGACTACAGTGCAGTCTTCCTCTGTGAAACAGCTTTGGAAAAAGACATTCAGTATTTCGGCCTGTAGTCTGTCATCTTCCGTTTCAGTACCATTTTGGTCTGAGAGTGTCCGGACATTTTGTTCTAATCTACCTTCCGCTTTGATATAAGACCAAAAGTTCTTAGAATTTTCTGGTAAGTCAGTACCTAGAACTTTACTTTCGAATTCATTGAACACCTCTCGCATAGCCCTCCTCACCCTACATTTTTCTTCATGTAATTTTTGTCTCTAAGGCTCCGGCTATGTTAATGTGTGCTGTGAAGTTCCCTTTGCTTCCGTAGCAGTTTTCTAACTCTGTTGTTGTACCACGGTAGATCCTTTCCATGATGACATCTTGGAAAAACTCACTGCAAACGAAAAAGAGGAACTGAAGTCTGTTGATGATGCATTGGTCACTATTCAGTACAATGAATTCGCTGACAGGTTATAGTCATTTTCGTTCACCAATAAGCTGAGCTTCTGATGGATTTTCCGCCTGATATTAGCAGAGTTGAAGTATTTTCGCTATTCTTAGTCGACTAACTGATAAATCTCGTAGTCACATAGACTAACAGACATGCAGAGCAAAAACTGCATAAACCTGAAATGGTTGAACATGCTCGACAGAACAGATGGAAACCCACCATGTCTGAGGAAATTACAAACGTTATCGGTGTGATGATTTCGATGGGTCCAGTACAGAGAAAGCTCGTCAGATGTTGGTCAACGGACTCTAATTGTAACTTTCCATTTCCGCGCAACAGGGTGCCCAGTAATCGTTTAGAATTATTATTATCAAACTTCAGTTCCGAAAATTACGAAATGGTAGACAAGTGTAGCAGCCTTGGAAAAGTTTTATGACTCCTAAAAATATTGGCAGACAATTTTCAAAACCTCTTTTCACAAGGCGAAGTATTGTAGTCATCGAGACAGTGGTTCTTTGGATGGAACGACTAAAGTTCAGGCAATACGTACCAACGAAGTCGCTAAGAATGGTATGAAACTTATCAAATTGTACTCCACTGAATGGTACACATTATCTGCAAAAGAGTATTGAAGACGAGATACAAGCGGAAGAAAACAACTTGGTACAACTGAAAACGTATGCATTGAACATGCAGCTAAATTTCTGAAAGAAGGACGAGCTTGGTTTGTCGACAACTGTCGTAAGAGTTATGAATTAGCAGACAGAGGTCTAAAATTCAAAACGTATGTCGTTGGAACTGCAGGGTGAAAATTAATGCTGTCTTTTGCGATGTTGAACCCATTGAAGGGAGGTGAAATAATAGCATGTGAAGAAAACAACGGTATTGGGATGCTAAAATGGAGGGATGTTAGTGATGTTAGGATGTTATCAACAAAACATGCACCTATCACGACGTCGAGCTCGGATACCGCGCATCACGGTCGTCCTTTGGCGATACGGGCATATAATAACGGAAAAACGGGCATCGATAGAAGTGACAGGATGGAGTTATGTTAGAGGTGTCAGAAATTAACCCTACTTTTGGTTTTGGGAACAAGTATAGTAAATGTTCATATCTTGTGCCAGAGGACAACCAATACAAAACTAGAAATTACAGGATAAGCCAGACAAAAAAAAAAAAACTGTTAGTGTCTTTTAACCAACACCATGCGAGATGGTATAACGTAATATGTTATCCTAAATGAATAAAACTTATAGCATTACGTGTATACTGTTTGTACGTTAATATTCTATATCATATAGTAATACTTCAGTATTTATTCCACGAAATTGCTTTTAAAGTTTCAATCTCAAATCCTATTATTTTAATAAGAAGGGTGTCACCCATATGTGGGCGACGGGGCTCCTACGAAAACTTATCTGTCCTCCAGTTACTGGTGACGCCTCGACGAATATGCCACTTACACTAAAAACCTGAACGGCTACTCTACACTGGACAGTGAGATTAGTGATTAAGTAGGTAAAGGCGTGGATGAAAAATTAGCCGCACTCCACTCGTACATTAGCATCCGCGAGAAAGCTTTCAGTGTTTATGCGGCTTCTAGAATTTCACGAACAGCAGAGTGGTGAATCCGGCTGCTCTCACACGGTATTACGAAGATTCGTGTGAGCGACGAAAATACGTCATAAGCTAAGGTTATTCTGAAGCCTGCGGACTTTGTTTGCCTCTTCTCCAGGCTACTTGCTGTTTATGGCCAAGCCATTCGCGCTGTTTAAGTTCGAGTGGCATTCTCGAGTTACAGCGTCACGTGTTAGAACTACTTAAATAGCTTTTGATTAAGCGATCGCTTACTAGGGGAAATACAGTTATTGAGGCTGCAGCCGGATTGACTGTAATTGCGGATTTTAGGCACATGAATACAGCAGAAAATGGGTCACTCCAGAACCGGTGTTAATACTGCTAACATAGTGAACCCAAAGAAGAGAGTGGGCCGTTTAGCAGCTTTTCTTCGCACTGGAATAGGTCACAAATAATTTCGGAAACGTGGAACGACTATTGCATCAGAACATATGTATTCATTCCGAAATAAAGAACAATAAAAAGTGGCGTTGTTTCATATCATGCATGATCTTCAACATGGACTGGAAGATATCATCACTAGAGGAAATGTCCCAACGCGGTTCCGTGAAGTCACAATAACAGACACTGAAGTAGTTAACTTGTAAATCTGGTTTACGCAAAAGGACTTTCATAACATTTTTTTGTCACCATCTGAAAGACAATTTTTTCACTTTTCAAAAATGTATTTTTTAACTACTTTTCAGTTGCTGATTTGGTCTTAAACGATCTTTGAACAAATGTCTGCAAACCAGCCACGCTCATGCGACAGGCAACGAATATCACGATAAACATTTCTTACCTACCACTGTCAAGGAAACAATAAAGCCAATATACAGGGACCTTGCAGATATAAAATAACTTAGAAAATATCTACAAGGCCGCACACGAAACCCTAATCAGAGTTTCAACAGCTTCGGGTGGCAACGAGTACCATAAACATTGTTTGTCGGATGGACAGTACTCAAAATTGGTGTGATGGATTCTATCATCTGTTTCAAGGATGGTGTAATCAACAGGACGAAAGTAATGGACAAATTGGGCTTCCAGCCACGAAATAATATGATAGCTGCTCTGATTGCCATAGACCAAATGGTTTAAATGGCTCTGAGCACTATGAGACAACTTCTGTGGTCATCAGACCCCTAGAACTCAGAACTACTTAAACCTAACTAACGTAAGGACATCACACACATCCATGCCCCAGGCAGGATTCAAACCTCCGACCGTGGCGGTAGCACGGTTCCAGACTCTAGCGCCTAGAACCGCTCGGCCACTGCGGCCGACGACTGTAATAGATCGTCAGCGATTAGTTGAAGCTGAAAGGGCTCTTGAAGCCACCACTAAGGAGTCCAGAGTAAGGAAAAGGCTCCTGAAGAAGTCTACAGAGGATAAAGAAGCAGTTGGCAGCAAGATTATGCTGCTGGAATGTTCTGAAAGACGCGTACGGTGAGTCGAAAACACTGTGAACATTTTTTTCTCATTTTCTCGAAACTACATTTTCAGAACGTTAGGTGCATATAATTTCACAATGGTTTTATCTATGTTCATCAAATTTTTGCTCAAGTGAAGAATGGGATAGTATTGTGCCAAATCCATCGCTGAAATGATCTTTGCTTGTCATTCTGTACATAATTTTAGAGGTATTTTTTAGACAAAATAGCAATGTGGTATAATAAGGTTTTCTGTATTTCCTCAGATATACTCCAAACTACAAAACGAGAGGCATAATGCGTACCTATGAATGTTGATAGCAGCCTGCCACAGTTTGAAAGCTATTACATTGATAATGGACCAGAAAATAGTACCAGAAAGGGAACGTGTATTATAAAAGCATCTATGAGGCAAAATACTGTAATTCTTAAACTACAACAGGTATGTCAATAAATTTCCTTTTACAGCTTGAGTTAATGTCATTCATTGCTGGCAAAAACCACAATCCTCCGCATTGTAGATCAAGAGTAACGTGCACTGAGAGTGAGGTATAAAAGTGCATCCCGTTCACGTCCAGGTCCCCTTAAGACATGACTGATGTGAGATTCAAAGGAAGGCAGTTGAAAACTGCCGCCTATGGTTGAGAGGTAGAAACAGAGAGAGAGAGAGAGAGTGAGAGAGAGAGAGAGAAGAGAGAGAGCAACTGACTGGCTATATTTAAAACTTTTTGGAACAAAAACCAGTATTCGAGTACGCATCACAGAATCGATTATTTTTATGAATGCAGTCAGATACGTGTGCGACGTAGAGTGTGTAAGCCTAACACACTGTACATACACTGAAGGGCCAAAGAAACTGGTATTGGCATGCGTATTCAAGTACAGAGATATGTAAACAGGCAGAATAAGGCACTGCGGTGGGCAACGCCTATATCAGACAAGCGACTGGCACAGTTGTTACATCTGTTACTGCTGTTACAATGGCAAGTTATCAAGATTTAAGTGAGTTTGAACGTGGTGTTATAGCCGGCACGATAGCGATGGGACACAGGATCTCCGAGGTAGCGATGAAGTGATGATTTTCCTGTACGACCATTTCACGAGTGTATCGTGTATATCAGGAATCGGGTGAAATATCAAATCTCCAATCTCGCAGAGGCTGGAAAAAGATCCTGCAAGAACGGGACCTACGACGACTGAAGAGAATCGGCCAGCGTGACAGGAGTGCAACTCTTCCGCAAATTGCTGCAGATTTCAATGCTGGATCATCAACAAGTCTCATCGTGCGAACCATTCAACGAAACATCATCGATATGGGCTTTCCGAGCGGAAGACCCAGTCGTGTACACTTGATGACTGCACGACACAAATCTTTACGCCTCGCGTAACACGTGTCAACACCGACATTATACTTTTGATAACTGGAAAAATGTTGCCTAGTCTGACGGGTATGGTTTCTAATTGTATAGAGCGGATGGTTATTTACGGGTATGGCGTCAACGTCATGAATCAATGGACCCTGCATGTCAGCAGGGGACTGTTAAAGCTGGTGGAGGCTCTGTAGTGGTGTGGGGCGTGTGATATGGGATCCTGATATGACTAGATACGACTCTGACAGATGACACGTACGTAAGCATCCTGTCTCATCACCTGCATCCATTCATATCCATTTTGTCGGACCTGGGCAAGTACAGCAGGACCATGCAACAGCCCATACGTCCTGAATTCATATAGAGTGACTTCAGGAACGCAGTTCTGCGTTGAAACACTTTCAATGACCACCAAAGTCCCCAGACATGGACATTATTGAGCATGACTGCGATGCCTTGCAACGTGCTGTTCAGAAGGGATCTCCACCCCCTTGCACTATTGCATGTCCACTCAACAATTCACACTTCAGTGTCTGGCAGTTAGCTCATCAAACCGCTTTCACACTGAAATTTTCAGGCTGATTAAAGCTGTATCCCAGACCGAGACCGACTTGTGACCTTTGCCCTTAGTGGTATGTGCTCTAGCAACTGAGCTTCACAAGTATGACTCACGAGCCCTCATCACAACTTTACATCCGGCAGTGCATCTTCTACCTCCCACCTTGAATCTCAGTCCGAAAGACAGTTGTAATCTGTCATAAGATTTCATATCAGCGCACTCTTCGCTGCAGAAGTGAAAACTTGAGTCTGACACTTTCACACCATTTCTCCGCCGTTCCACTTTCGAATAGCACGCGGGAAAAATGTACATTTAAATCCATCCGTGCAAGCTTAAGTTTCTCTTATTTTATTACGATGATCATTTGCCCCTATTTAGGATGGCATAAAAAAAACGTTTTCGCATTCAGGAGAGAAAGTTGTTAATAGAAATTAGGTGAAAAGATCTCGCCGCAACGAAAAACGCCATTGTGTTAATCATTGCCACATCAACTGGCGTATCGTATGTATGACACATACTCTAGTAAATCGTGATGCTATAAAATGGGCTAACATTTTCGATGTTCGCCGTTAGCCCTATCTGGTACGGGTCCCACACCGCGCAGCAATATTTCAGAAGGCAGCAGACAAGCGTAGCTTAGGCAGTCTCGTTAGTCGACTTATTGCATCTTCTGAGAGTTCCGTCAGTGAAGCACAGACTCTGGTTCGCCTTCTCCACGACAATCCCTATGTGATCGTCGCAATATACGCTACAACTGTAATACCTAAGTATTTAGCCGAATGGACATTCCGTAGATTTATGTCTTTTATCGTGAAACCGAAATTTAGCAGATTCCTATTGGTACTCATGTGGATGACTTCACATTTTAAATTGTTTAGTCTCAACTGCCACTTTTTGCACTATACAGTGCCTTATAGAAAACATTATGCAATTGATTTTAATCTAATGATGACTTTACCAGACGGTGTATCACAGCATCATCTGCAAACTAAGAGAGCTGCTCAGATTATCTCGTAAATCATTCATATAGGTTAGTATCAGCAGAGACCCTGCTATAACGCAAACTTCTACGTGCAACTCGTAGATGTTCGCTTGGCGAATAAATTTTTTATAATAGTTCTGACGGAGAAAGTACAGCGGACTGGACTAGGAGAAACTGTGTTTCAACTGAGTTGTCGTTATTTGTCACTACGATTCAAAAGTTCTGAAAATTAGCAGATTTCTGACTAACTACGTGCCACCTAAAATGAAAATCACGATATTCCATGTACCAGTGCTTATTTTCGTGTCTTCTAAATGAACTTTTAATTCACTGCAGATAAGAAGCTGTAATGTAATTTCTCAGTGGCAACGCTGCATGTAAGGCGAATCAAGGATTTGTTCTCCCCTTAATTTGCAACGAAAATTACTATATTATTTTATCTGCTTCGAAAGAAGTAGCAGTGTCCTTTAGAATTTTCTGACGACTTAACGTTAACAGTGTTAACATTTCGTTCGAAAGATAAATATAGTACATTAGAAAATTATTTTTAAATATATTATCCATGTGCCTTACAATAACAGTTTTTAAAATGTCTGCAACCACTCTTAGCGAAACTGTGAGTGGAAGAATACAACTGCATCAGTCAGTAATAATTTTCAACCATATATCCAGTATGAAAAGACAACAAATTTTAGTTGTTGTAAGAACTGTCGTAGTATGCGCCAACAGGTACCAAATTGATACGAATAAGAAAAATGAAACAGGAATATTTTCTACAAACATACTCCACAAGTGTTCCCATTCAGATGTCGAGAACACTTATGTTTTGGAGTACAGGTTTACTTATTACAAAGCAGCGATTCCCGACTCCCTGTCTACTACTGATCCATCCATCACACAGCGGTGTGCAAATCTCATCTATTAGCTTCCGCTGCACACGTCTCGTTATAGTCCACAAAACAGGCAGAAGCCGTGAAACGTGAGCGGTTCTTTCAGTCCGCAGAGGGTTACCTGCTTAGCTTCAACAATCGACATTTCCGCCTATTCTGCCTTGTTAAGTGCATTACCCTGTCAAACAGACCTCATGTAATATGCTGCAAAGCCCGAACAAGCGACCTGTTGAGCCGGATATTCGTCTCGGGAATCTTCAATCAAGCTTGTCTAACACACATATAAAAACAATACTCGCGGAAACCTCGGTACTGGCCTGATTGGTTCGTTGTCAGTATTTCTGCCAGGAGTTAAAACACGTAATCTCAAGCATTTCTGATATGAAAAGATCCAATAGTGAGAAAATTGCCAACATGTGGTACAAAACGTCTAAGTTCTCATGAGAGCAAGTTCAGTGGTAAGATTTGAATACCTTACTTTTAGTTTCTACTATAAAATGCCACTAGTTCGAGAAACTTTTCGAAATTTCCGATAATTTCTCCATTCTCGCGCATTACTAGTATTGCACGAGTTTCGCACTTGTACATACTGAGAAACAAGTTCCAACAACGGTTATTATACAACTATTTCGCAACTTGGGGCTACTACGGCATTTCTTCACGTTTCTGCACTTCTCGAGTATTCCACATGGGTACCTACATCTACATTTACATCTACACGATAACTCTGTAATTCACAGTTAAATGCATAGCGGCGGTTTCATTGAACCACCTTTAAGCTTCCTCTCTACCGTTCTGCTCTCCGACAGCGAACTGGAAAAATGAACACATAAACCTTTTCACACGAACTCTGATTTCTCGTACTTTATTACGATGATCATTTCTCCCTATGCAAGTGGGCGCCAAGAAAATGTCTTCACAATTCGAGGAGAAAGTAGGTAATCGTAATTTCATGAGGAGGTCTTGCCGCAGCAAAAAACGCCTTTGTTTTAATGCCTCCCATCCCAAGGCGTGTATCATATCCGTGGATCTCTCTTTCCTATTTCGCGATAATGCAGAACGAGCTGCCCTTCTCTGAAATTTTTCGACGTCCTCTGACAATACTATCTGATGCGTATCTCACACGGCACAGCAACGCCAAAAGAGGGCGGATAAACATGATGTAAGCAGTCTCTTTAGTGAACCTGTTCCACTTTCTAAACGTCCCGTCAATATATAGCAGTCCTTGGTTTGCTTTCCTCACAACGTTATCTGCGTGATCGTTGCAACTTAGGTCATTCGTAAATATAATATTTAAGTATTCAGTTTGCAGCCTTTCGATTTGCGTGATTTATCCTATAACAGAAATCTAGCGGATTCTTTCTAGTGATCATGTGGATGACTTCACACTTTTCGTGATTTAGAGTGAACTGCGACTTTTTGAACGGTACAGATCTTTTATCTATATCGTTTCGAAATTCTTTTTGATCATCTGATAACATTACGTGACGGTAAGTGACAGCATTGTCTATAAAAAATCTTAGAGGGCTACTCAGATTGACTCCTAAATCGTTTATGCACATCAGGAAAAGCAGAGTTGAAATAGCCCTTCCTTAGGGAATGACGGATATTACCTCTGCTTTACTCGATGACTTTCCATCAATTAATATGACCTGAGATATTTCTGAGAGGAAATCGGGAATCCAATCACACAACTGAGATGACACTCCATAGACAAGCAATTTAATTAGAATTAGTTTCTGCAGAACGGTGTCAAAACGCTACAGGAAATCTAAAAATATGGAAATCAGTTTAACGTCCCCTGTCGATAGCACTCATTACTTCGTGAGAATAAAGAGCTAGTTGTGTTTAACAAGAACGATATTTTCTGAATTCATGTTGACTGTTTGTCAATGAACCGTTTTCTTAGCGGTGATTCGTAATTCTCGTGCACCGTATATGTTCCGCAATCGACTTTAGTGATATAGGTCTATATTCGGCAGATTTCTTCTATTTTATTTCTTAGGTGTTGGTGCGCTTTTTGAAACTTTCCAATTTTTAGATATGGATATTTCTAAGGGCGACCGGCTGTGTAAGTTTGTCAAATATTAGAGCTATTGTATCAGCATACTTTGAAAGGAAACTGAATGGTACACTGTCTGGAGTGGAAGTCCTGTGTTTCTTAAGTGTTCCACCATAATCTGCTGCACCAAGGATATCTACTTCTAATATTTGTTTTGTAAATAAAACCGCATTTTCTTGCTGCAGCTATAGTTTCTCCTTTTTTCTTACTCTAAGGCATCTTTAGTGGGATCTAGAACGATACAGCTTTCTCATTTTCAGATTGTGAAACAGTTGTAGATCCCACTGAAGATGCCTTAGAGTAGGAAAAAGGCCAAACACACCAGGGAACGTTGCAGCAAGAAAAGGCATTTTTATTTGCAAAACAAATATTTCTGTGCCTGCTGTGGAGGATGGCCACGCAAACAAACTCATTGTATCTACTTGTAAGTTACTTACGTTGGCAGTTGTTCTTGATTCGAATATGTAGTATTTACTTCGTCTTTTTTTGTTCGGGAAACCGGCTTTAGTAACTCTGCTTTAGTGGTTCTGCCATCAGCAACATCACCACTGTTATCGCGAAGTGAAGGTATTGACTGCGTCTTGCCACTGGTGTACATTACGTACGATCAGAATCTCTTTGGGTTTTCGTTGTGTAAACTGTTGAAAGCTTCTCGCACTGAACAAAGTGCTAAATGTCGAGTTTCTGTAGGACTTTGACAATCTCGGGGATCTTGTGTTCTTTTAAATTTGCCACGCTTTTGTCTGTTATCGTGTGCAGACCTCTTTTGTGTACCATGAGGTATCAGTACCAACTCTTATTAATATATTTGGTACATTCCTTATAAGTGCCGTCGATACTACTTCTCTGAATTAAATCACATCTGGTCCAAGCTTGCGTAGATTGGAAGGGGTGGATACTGTCTATTAGCAAGATATCAAGGGAATTTTTATCCGTTTCCTTTTGGTGGATTTGGATGTTATTGTATTCAGTATAGGTACAACAACCTTTTGGTGTATCTGTCACGATGCTCCATATTTTTTAAGGACTATTTGTTGCTAAAAGGTCAAGGTTTAGGCAACCATTTACACATCGGGGTGGCTCCTGAACTTATTGTTCAAAGCAATTTTCTGAAAAGGCATTGAGTACTACTTTGGAAGACGTTTCATGCCTGCCACCGACATTATACCCGTATTTTCGCCGACACATATAGGGCAGATTGAAGGAACCATCAACTATAATTGTATAAGTTGGCCACCTATTTGAGATGACACTCGAGTTTTCTTTGAAATGTTCAGAAACTGTATCATCTGAGTAGGGGCGAGGGAAGTGGGGGTTGGTAAAAGGATCCGATTATTAATTTATTCCAGTCCCTCTACCCACACAAACTCACAGGACTATCTCGGGATCTATCTACATTGAAATCACTACAAGGTAAACTACTTCTGCCAGCAATAAACACTACACCGCCAACTGTATTTAATCTATCCTTTCTGAATATCACAACGCATTTACGTACGAAACTACTCCAAACTCCCGATATTCTGTTAAAGAGCGGTAATCAGACTGTAACTGTCACCTGACTGCCTCAGTGCTGCTCACATGTGCGTCTGAGTCATGACAACTACATTACACTATCATACATGCAGGATTTACCCACATTTTCGTTAAAATTTCAATACAGAGTTAATTTGAATTAGGAAGTTCAAACAACAGCAAAAAGTCGAATTTAGCTACAATTGCATTATTCTCACTCTCTATTATTGAACTTCTGCAAGAAAAATCACCGACAGTAGAATCTATGTATACCAGATTAAAACGATAGTTGAAGTTGATTAAACCTTTGCCTTAGTTAGATCCAGAATGGCCACATTCCCATTCATGTCTCTTGACAGCACTCATTTCCACCTGTCAGTCTCGTTGATTACAAATGCACAAAGTTTACTTTCTCAGCTGAGTTAATTGATTGCAAGTCTTTGGCACCAAAGCAACATTTCTCTGAGGCACCAAATATATACATGTTCTGAAAGCGTCTATTGCAAAACACGCAAACGGAGAGAGGCTCGGGTAAAAACAAAAGAACGTTTATGTTCAAGATAAGTAGCAAAAAAATATAACATTCCCGTTTAAAATATTTGTGAGATGGTTCTATGGACGTTGACTCAACGTGATGTCATACGCGTTCACTACGATGAGGATGTATGATCTAACGGCATACGTGCTCCCTCTGTTTTCTTTTATTAAAGAATAAATTTACTCATTTTGTAATGTTCGTCATTTTAAAACGTCTGACCGTTTATACAGTATTACATGTTAGACTTTTTAATTTGTGCCCACACTATTTCCACAGGCGATTCTGGAATCTTAGGGCCAAAACTGATTATTTTGAAAGAAGCAATCAACGGTAGTGAATGAACTTTTGTGAAGGTACAAGGATTCACTGGTCATGTTAGTCTCTGAAATATTAACAAAATACGAACAACAATCGTACTGCATACAGTGAGCACAACGGAAATAAAAGATAATACAAAAACACACAGCGACTGTTGGCAATATTATAAACAGTAAACATGCCCAACCAACAAAAGTTTAAGGAAAAAAATGTCACCCAGTGAACGTGAAGCATTTAGGTCAAATATGCCTACAAGAATCTGGCCACTGATGATGCTTTGCAAATAAGAGGCCACAAAACGCGTATGGCGTAACAACAGCATGTTTTTTTAGTTGCGTAGGTAGACCACATCTTCAAGATGATAGTGATAACATCCACCAACGTTTACAGTTAATAACGGTTTGCTGTGGCTGTGCATTAATCTTTACAGGGGAGTGCAGATAGCCGTTTAACTTTACGGTGCAGTAGGACGCAGTAACCCAATGTGCAGAATGAATATAATGCAATAGACGTCATCCTAATTGAAAAACTTTTCTCTCCGTGAATTTAAGCGTACGACAGTCTTGGTCATTCAGGCCATAGAGACTGGCTGAGCTTCTCAGCGAAGTGTTATTTCCACAGAATAAATTTAGCCGGTGGTGAGGAATCGTGCCGCGGAAGATTAATCAGCAGGCACCCGTTAATTTGCCCGTGAAGTTGAAAGTTCGAAGAATACAGTGTGTAGCTACTGGTGAAGTAGCAGTTAGCTCCCTACTGTAGCCGCTCACATAATGCGGGAAACCCGTGTTCGAATCCCTGTCTGGCACAGAATATCACACTCAGCCATACTATGTGCAACATGTACACCATGTTTCTCACTCTTTTTTGTGGTGGACTATCGTTCTTCTGTCACTCGATACAGCTATTTCGTCGTACACTTCTTTTCACAGTCTAAATATTGCGACTGCATTAGGTGCTTCATCGTCTTTGCCATGTTAACCTATTTGTTGCCGACCTAAGGAAGTATATGTTCGTTAACTAACTTCTGTTTGTGATGTTTATACCGTGTGTGTGTGTAGTGAGAGAAAGGGGGATAGGGCCGTTTTTTTGTTTCTTTTTTGTGGGGGGGAGGGGGGCGCTGTTGTACGAGCTGTTAGCGAGTGGCTGAAAACTTTGGTGACTTTGGTGAAAGCTGTTTTGACTTTTCCTTTCAGTATTCTGGGGAGAGGTCAATGGATGAGTGAGTGTAAAGATGTTGGGTTCTATTATTATTACATTGGACGGTATTATTCTATTTATCTTTTTGCAAACATTATTCTACTGTTTTATCTGTTAGTGTAAATAATGAATTGTTTGGCATGCGTACATGGTCATTCAACAGGATTTTCCCCTCTGCTTTGGATTTATGTATGTGGTAATTTTCTTGCATGGTGAGAAGGTGAGAATAATTAGAATCAACAATAAAAAGCACCTTCTGACCATGTAAGAAAATTTCCGCATACATAAAGCAGAGCGGAAAATCCTGTTGAATTACCAAGTACACATGCGAAGCAAATCAGTACACATGCCCGAAATCTTACGGGAATTGGCAAAAAGTCGCGATTAATGAGCACAATGGGCAGGGCCACTGTGAATATAGTGCGGGGCAATAAGTTGTGAATGTGGGTCTCACGGGAGGCGTGCCACAGATAAGTCCCTGCAGCCGCACTATCCTCTGTGGCCTCGATGGCTCACGCGGATGGAGCGTCTGTCATGCAAGCAGGAGAACCCGGGTTCGAGTACCACTCGGGGCACGCACTTTCAACTGTCCCCGTTGACTTATGTGCAGCTAGTGCTATTCATTTCATTGTAATTTCATTCTAACGAGCTGCATGTCCGAAAGAACAGATACCATCTTCATATATTCCTGACTTTAGTTATAAGCCGATTTCACGATTTTTGACTCATTCAGTTCCTATATGAGTAAATCTACGGCTTTGAGCACTTTTTGTTTTTTGCAAATCACAGTCCAGTGCATCGCGGACGTTTGTTTGAGCGCGATCGAGAAACGGAATATTAATATGGTGGTGACCAACACATACGTGCAGACGCAGTGACCTTTCGCCGCGACTGGTGCAGGGACTTTTACGTGTAACTGATCCCTGAGCAGTTGTGAGCCACGAACAGCCGCATCTGCAGAGAGTGCCGTGGGACCAGGGGGCCCCTAATGCACTCGCCTCGCCATGCCCCCCAGACTTGCGCCGCTATCGGAACCCGCCGGCGGCTCTGGTCCGTTCCGACACCGCGAGTTCACTGCCAGCCGCGTCCCTGTTTGGTGTAGAGTGATAGAACATGGTGTAAAGGGACCAGACAGTAACACAGCTCTGCCGACACCAGAGGAGAGCAGAGGGCCATCTGAACGGACACTTGCCGGTTGAGCCATACGGCGCTGAGGGAGAACCTCATCAGATCATCACATGCGCACTTGCATCACGATAGTACCATCGTATCAACACTGTTGTATCACCACTATACACTATCTGATCAAAAGTATTCGGACACCCTGCGTGATGAGGAATGTCCCAACAGACGTCACGGAAAAATGACCAGCCTGTCCGTAGGGAGGCGGGGAGGTGTGTCATTAGAGACGCAGTAACAGCAGGATGGCTTCGTTAGAAGAACTCAGTGACATCTAACGTGGACCAGGCATTGGATGTCAATTGATTAACAAATCTGATCTGTCAGAAATATTTCAATCCTTTCAAAGCTGACCGAGTCAGCTGTTACTGATGCAGTGGTGTAGTGGAATCGCGAAGGAACAACCAAGGCTACCGTAAGACTAGTTAGATTTCAAGAATGGTTGACAGGGACCGTCGAGCATTGTGGAGAGTGGTTATAAAAAATCACAAGAATTCAGTGGAAGGAATGACGTGTAAGATCCAAAGCGCTAACAGCAGCCCGGATAGCACAGTTGCATAGCGAGTTACAACCGAGGTGGTGCAATGCTCGAGTAACTTCTCAAAAACCACACATTTCTATAGTCCATGCTACGTCACGCTTAATGTGGTGTAAACAAAGTCGGCAGCGGACATTGGATGGCTGGATACGAGTGATTAATCAACTCCAATGGAAGGGTCTGAGTTTGGCAAGTACCTGGAGAACATTACCAGCCATCATGTCCGGATGCAGCGGTGCTTCGGTGTAGAGAAGCTATCCGTTGTTAGAAAGTGCTCCCCTTCCCCAATCACACTTAAGAAAACGCTAAGCTTGGTAGGATACAAAAATATTTTGCAGCATCGTGTCCTGTGTACAGCAGAGGCATAGCTAAAGGATGATGATTATTTGTGTTCTTATCAGCATCAGAGTGTTCCCCGTCATAAAACAGCATCTGCGAGACAGCTCTGACCTGAACACAGCGCAACATTTTTTGGGATGAGCAGGTACATCGACTTCTCTCCAGACTCTAGCGTGAAACATCACTGTCTCTTCTATGTTCGGCTCCTGAGGAAGAAAGGTTTGCCATTCCTGAACAAACATTTAGACATATCTTTGAAAGCGCCCCCAGCCGAGCTGAACCCGTAAAAACGGCGGACAGTTGGCACATTTTACTGTCTTTTGGACGTGTTCTTTGTGTGTCCGGACTGGTCGAAGACGGCTGTGTACGGCATTCTTCTACTACCGTATTTTCTGCCTGTTTTACCGGAGTGCGAGAGTTTGATATGCGCTAGGGTTTGTGTCAAAATTACTGCAGCTGTCAACCTCGTAGTGTGTGCTGAAATGTGTAACTGACCTAACCTCGCATATTTTTGGATTACAGCTAAGATTTGTATAACGAAATTGATTAATTCTGCTGTCCTCAATGCACACAGAACCATGTTGTTGCATGTAACTTACGAGGAAAATTCGTTTTTCTTTTTTTTTTTTAAATGGTGTCTCTGTATTCTAAGTCCATTATTCTTAGGAGTGAGGAGTCATTGTGCACTTATGTACTAACACCTGGTCAGAAATCAGTTGTAATCTTCCCCAAGGCTTTAAAAAAGGTAGAGGTATACGAGAGGCAGTTCTGACGCTGAGACTGATAATAGAATCAAGACTGAAAAAAAATCATGGCACGCTTATGAGAGTGTCGATCTGGAAAAAGCATTCTACAGGGTAAAATAGTGCAAGATGTGATAAAAATAGGGAAAACAGGTAATATATAATATGTTCAAGAACCAAGAGGTCAGTCGATGTGGCCGAGCGGTTCTAGGAGCTTCAGTATGGAACCGCGCCACCGCTACTGTCGCAAGTTCGAATCCTGCCTCCGGCATCGATGTGTGTGATTTCCTTAGGTTTATTAGGTTTAAGTAGTTCCAGGGGACTGATGACCTCGGATGTTATGTCTCATAGTGCTCAGAGCCCTTTGAAGCATTTGAAGAACCTAGAAAAAACCCTGCGACTTGAAGACCAAGAACGAAGTGCTCGGATTATAAGGGTTATAAGACAGGATGCAGTTTTTCACTCATGCTGCTCAATATATGCATCGAAGAAACAATAAAGGGAGTAGAAGTTCATGGTCAAGGGACATCAATGATAAAATTTCTGATATCAATGTTACCCTCAGCATAAGTGATGAAGAATTATAAGATCTGTTGAATGGGAGGAACAGTCTATGATTACAAAGCATGGACTAAGAGCAAACAGAAGAAAGACGAATGTAATCAGATGTTGCATAAATGAGAACAGTGAGAAACATCAGACTGGTGCTCACGATGTGGACGTAGGGAATTCTGCTACCTTGGAAGCAAAATAGCGCATGACGCACGGAGCAAAAAGGACATAGCACGCAGACTGGAGGAGACGAAGAGGAAATTTTTGGCCAAGAGTAATCTACTGGTTTCAAAAAACACATCTTAATAATTGGGTGAAATTTGTGATAATGTACGTTTGGAACAAATTTCTTCGTGGTAGTGAATCATGGATTGTGAGAAACTAGGAATTCAAGATATGGTGCTACAGAAGAATGTTGAATATCAGGTTAACTGAAGACGAGTAAGCAGGTTCTCTACAGAATCAGAAAGTAAGAAACATATCGAAAACACTGATAAGAAGGCAGGACAGAAAGGCGCTTCATGTGATATTTGGGAATAACCTCCACGGTACTAAATGGACCTGTAGAAGATTAAAACTGTACGGGATGACCGAGTCTGGAATACGTCCAAAGAATAATTGAGGATACTTAGAGCGTATGATACTTCGCGATTAAGAGATTAGCGCAGAAGAGAATCTCGTGGCAAGTGCAGAAAATAAGTCAGGAAACTGATAACTGGAAAAAGTCCCCTTGAGAGATTCGGCAATTTCTATTATAGGTCTGCTTCAACAAGTTAGTATTTACGAATTTTAACTGACCATCGTGTCGAGATCAGTTACTTTCTACAGAAAATTGTGTATTATCTTCAAGATTTCTTGTTTATTCAGTTTAGAATATTGAATATTTTAATGGTTGTAATTCTTTGATTCATCTTAACCTGTATAAATATACTAGAAAAAAATTAAAAATTGTGTAGAGTCCTTATACTTTAATGGTTAATGTTTCATCCGCACTGAAAAGTGGAAGTTGTGAACAGTGAGCTAGAGGTACTGAGAAATAAAACAAGTAAGGCTTACTTTAATTTTCCATGGTAAAATCCACCAGCAGGTCCAATGCTCCGCTTAATATTAACCTGTTCTCTAAAATCCGTTCCGATGACCCCAAATACGAGAACGACGCTTAGAACACCATCTAAACTGGTACGAAGGTACATGAAAATACAACAGCTGCTGTGTGTTTAAGGGAATGAGTTAGCGAAGGTCATCTCTCTCCCATTCATCAAGGAAATCACCTACTGGGATGCGGGCAACTTTCGAGAAACCACATAGTGGCTGGCCCACACCCCGACAGCTTGTCGTTAATCAAATGGACGGAAATGATCAGGGGCCTGTACATACCCCCGCCCCCCCCCCCCTCCCCGCCCTTGCCACGCCAAGTGTGGTCGTGTTAATAAGTTCGTCAATCTGTGCGGGTCAAAATATAACATATTTCATGCTGAAGTATTATTGTTCTGGCCTACATAGGCCACGAGTAAAATTTGAACCTGATTACATGTGTCCTTAATCTATAAGCTTACACTTAATATAAATTTTTACTAACTAGGACAGCCCCCCATAAACCATGGACCTTGCCGTTGGCGGGGAGGCTTGCTCGCCGCAGCGATACAGATAGCCGTACCGTAGGTACAACCACATCGGAGGGGTATCTGTTGAGAGGCCAGACAGACGTGTGGTCCTGAAGAGGGGCAGCAGCCTTCTCAGTAGTTTCAGGGGCAACAGTCTGGATGATTGACTGATCTGGCCTTGTAACACTAACAAAAATGGCCTTGCTGTTCTGGTACTACAAACGGCTGAAAAGCAAGGGGAAACTACAGCCATAATTTTTCCCGAGGACATGCAGCTTTACTGTATGGTTAAATGATGATGGCGTCCTCTTGGGTAAAAGATTCCGGAGGTAAAATAGTCCCTCATTCGCATCTCCGGGCGGGGACTACTCAAGAGGACGTCGTTATCAGGAGAAAGAAAACTGACATTCTACGGATCGGAGCGTGGAATGTCAGATCCCTTAATTGGGCTGGTAGGTTAGAAAATTTAAAAAGGGAAATGGATAGGTTATAGTTAGATATAGTGGGAATTAGTGGAGTTCGGTGCCTGGTGGAACAAGACTTCTGTTCAGTTGAATACAAAATCAAATAGAGGTAAGGCAGGAGTAGGTTTAATAATAAATAAAAAATAGGAGTGCGGGTAAGTTACTAGATACAACATGTTGTACGTATTGAAAAGTCATGAACGGCAGTAGACTCATCGTAGAAATTGAGAGAAGAGCTGAAATGCTTCAAAGTCTAAACATCACTTCGTCAAAACAGAATGGGAATAATACGCTAAGTTCTAATTCACCATTAAATCGTAACTATTAAATGCTGTCAAAAGACCCTTCTCGGGAAACAATTCTTATCGCCTTATGAGCAAGTCCAATTATTCTTCCTTGTTGTTGTTGTTGTTGTTGCCTTCAGTCCTGAGACTGGTTTGATGCAGCTCTCCATGCTACTCTATCCTGTGCAAGCTTCTTCATCTCCCAGTACCTACTACAACCTACATCCTTCTGAATCTGCTTATTGTATTCATCTCTTGGTCTCCCTCTACGATTTTTACCCTCCACGCTGCCCTCCAATGCTAAATTTGTGATCTCTTGATGCCTCAAAACATGTCCTACCAACCGATCCCTTCTTCTAGTCAAGTTGTGGCACAACTATCCTATTCAATACTTCCTCATTAGTTACGTGATCTATCCACCTTATCTTTAGCATTCTTCTGTAGCACCACATTTCGAAAGCTTCTATTCTCTTCTTGTCCAAACTAGTTATCGTCCATGTTTCACTTCCATACATGGCTACACTCCATACAAATACTTTCAGAAACGACTTCCTATATTCGATGTTAACAAATTTCTCTTCTTCAGAAACGCTTTCCTTGCCATTGCCAGTCTACATTTTATATCCTCTCTACTTCGACCATCATCAGTTATTTTACTTCCTAAATAGCAAAACTCTTTTACTACTTTAAGTGTCTCATTTCCTAATCTAATTCCCTCAGCATCACCCGATTTAATTTGACTACATTCCATTATCCTCGTTTTGCTTTTGTTGATGTTCATCTTGTATCCTCCTTTCAAGACACTGTCCATTCCGTTCAACTGCTCTTCCAAGTCCTTTGCCGTCTCGGACAGAATTACAATGTCATCGGCGAACCTCAAAGTTTTTATTTCTTCTCCATGAATTTTAATACCTACTCCAAATTTTTCTTTTGTTTCCTTTACTGCTTGCTCAATATACAGATTGAATAACATCGGGGAGAGGCTACAACCCTGTCTCACTCCTTTCCCAACCACTGCTTCCCTTTCATGCCCCTCGACACTTATGACTGCCATCTGGTTTCTGTACAAATTGTAAATAGCCTTTCGCTCCCTGTATTTTACCCCTGCCACCATTAGAATTTGAAAGAGAGTATTCCAGTCAACATTGTCAAAAGCTTTCTCTAAGTCTACAAATGCTAGAAACGTATGTTTGCCTTTTCTTAATCTTTCTTCTAAGATAAGTCGTAAGGTCAGTATTGCCTCGCGTGTTTCAACATTTCTACGGAATCCAAACTGATCCTCCCCGAGATCCGCATCTACCAGTTTTTCCATTCGTCTGTAAAGAATTCGCGTTAGTATTTTGCAGCTGTGACTTATTAAACTGATAGTTCGGTAATTTTCACATCTGTCAACACCTGCTTTCTTTGGGATTGGAATTATTATATTCTTCTTGAAGTCTGAGGGTATTTCGCCTGTCTCATACATCTTGCTCACCAGCTGGAAGAGTTTTGTCATGACTGGCTCTGCCAAGGCCGTCAGTAGTTCCAATGGAATGTTGTCTACTCCGGGGGCCTTATTTCGACTCAGGTCTTTCAGTGCTCTGTCAAACTCTTCACGCAGTATCTTACCTCCCATTTCGTCTTCATCTACATCCTCTTCCATTTCCATAATATTGTCCTCAAGTACGTCGCCCTTGTATAAACCTTCTATATACTCCTTCCACCTTTCTGCCTTCCCTTCTTTGCTTAGAACTGGGTTGCCATCTGAGCTCTTGATATTCATACACGTGGTTCTCTTCTCTCCAAAGGTCTCTTTAATTTTCCTGTAGGCAGTATCTATCTTACCCCTATTGAGATAAGCTTCTACATACTTACATTTGTCCTCTAGCCATCCCTGCTTAGCCATTTTGCACTTCCTGTCGATCTCATTTTTGAGACGTTTGTATTCCTTTTTGCCTGCTTCATTTACTGCATTTTTATATTTTCTCCTTTCATCAAATAAATTCAATATTTCTTCTGTTACCCAAGGATTTCTAGCAGCCCTCGTCTTTTTACCTACTTTATCCTCTGCTGCCTTCACTATTTCATCCCTCAGAGCTACCCATTCTTCTTCTACTGTGTTTCTTTTCCCCATTCCTGTCAATTGTTCCCTTATACTCCCTTGAAACTCTGTACAACCTCTGGTTCTTTCAGCTTATCCAGATCCCATGTCCTTAAATTCCCACCTTTTTGCAGTTTCTCCAGTTTTAACCTACAGGTCATAACCAATAGACTGTGGTCAGAGTCCACATTTGCCCCTGGAAATGTCTTACAATTTAAAAGCTGATTCCTAAAACTCTGTCTTACCATTATATAATCTATCTGACACCTTTTAGTATCTCCAGGATTCTTCCATGAATACAACCTTCTTTTATGATTCTTGAACCAAGTGTTAACTATGATTAAGTAATGCTCTGTGCAAAATTCTATCAGACGGCTTCCTCTTTCATTTCTTAGTCGCAATCCATAATCACCTACTATGTTTCTTTCTTTCCCTTTTCCTACTGACGAATTCCAGTCACCCATGACTATTAAATTTTCGTCTCCCTTCACTACTTGAATAATTTGATACAATATAATTAGATACAACATAGTGAACGCATTATTGTGGCCAAGATAGACACGAAGCCCATGCCTGCTACAGTAGTACAAGTTTATATGCCAACTAGCTCGGCAGATGGTGAAGAAATTGATGAAATTATTCAGGTAGTAAAGGGAGACGAAAATTTAATAGTCATGGGTGACTGGAATTCAAGAGTAGAAAAAGGGAGAGAAGGAAACATAGCAGGTGAATATGGATTTGGGGGGGGGGGGGGGGGGGGTAAGATATGAAAGAGGAAAACGCATGGTAGAATTTTGCACACAGCATAACTTAATCATAGCTGGCACTTGGTTCAAGAATCATAAAAGAAGATTGTATATATGGAAGAATCCCGGAGATACTATAAGGTATCAAATAGATTATATAATGGTAAGACAGAGATTAAGGAACCAGGTTTTAAATTGTAAGACATATTCATGGGCAGAAGTGGACTCTGACCACAATCTATTGGTTATGAACTACAGACTAAAACTGGAGAAATTGCAAAAAAGTGGGAATTTAAGGAGATGGGACCTCGATAAACTGACAGAGCCAGAGGTTGTACAGAGTTTCTGGGAGAGCATTAGGGAACAACTGACAAGAATGAAGGAAATTATTACAGTAGAAGAAGAATGGGTAGCTTTGAGAGATGAAATAGTGAAGGCAGCAGAGGATCAAGTAGGTAAAAAGACGAGGGCTAGTAGAAATCCTTGGGTAACAGAAGAGATATTGAATTTTATTGATGAAAGAATAAAATACAATAATGTAGTAAATGAAGCATTCAAAAAGGAATACAAAGTCTCAAAAATGAGATCGACAAGAAGTGCATACTGGCTAAGCAGGGGTGGCTGGAGGTAAAATGTAAGGATGTAGAGGCATATCTCACAAGGGCAAGACAGATACTGCCACAGGAAAATTATATAGACTTTTGGAGAAAAGAGAACCACTTGTATGAATATCAAGAGCTCAGATGGAAACCCAGTTCTAAGCAAAGAAGGGAAAGCAGGAAGGTGGAAGAAGCATATAGAGGGTCTATACAATGGTGATGCACTTGAGAACAATATTACGGAAATGGAAGACGATGTAGACGAAGAGGAAGCGGGGATACTGGTGAAGAGTTTAGAGTTTGACAGAGCACTGAAAGACCTGCTTCGAAGCAAGGACTCGGGAGTAGACAACATTCCACTAGAATTACTGACGGCCTTGGGAGAGCCAGTCCTGACAAAACTCTACCATCTGCTGAGTAAGATTTGTGAGACAGGCGGAATACCCCCAGACTTCAAGAAGATTATAGTAATTCCAATCCCAAAGAAATCAGGTGTTGACAGATGTGAAAATTACCGGACTATCAATTTAATAAGTCACAGCTGCAAAATACTAACACGAATTATTTACAGACGAGTGGAAAAACTGGCAGAAGCCGACCACGGGAAAGATCAATTTGGATTTCGCAGAAATGTTGGAACACATGAGGCAGTACTGACCTTACGACTTATCTTAGAAGAAAGTTTAAGGAAAGGCAAACCTCTGTTTCTAGCAATTGTAGTCTTAGAGAAAGCTTTTGACAGATTTGACTGGAAACTCTCTTTCAAATTCTAAAGGTGGAAGGGGTAAAGTACAGGTAGCGAAAGGCTGTTTTCCATTTGTACAGAAACCAGATGGCAGTTATAAGAGTCGAGGGGCACGAAAAGGAAGCAGTGGTTGGGAAGGGAGTGAGACAGGGTTGTAGCCTCTCCCCGATGCTTTTCAGTCTGTATACTAAGCAAGTAGTAAAGGAAGCAAAAGAATAATTCGGAGTAGGTAATAAAATCCATGGAGAAGAAATGAAAACTTTGAGGTTCGCCGTAAACATTGTAATTCTGTCAGACACAGCAAAAGACTTGGAAGAGCAGTTAAACGGAATGGACAGTGTCTTCAAAGGAGGATATAAGATGAACATCAGCAAAAGCAAAACGAGGATAATTGAATGTATTCGAATTAATTCGGATCATGCTGCGGGAATTAGGTTAGGAAATGAGACACTTAAAGTAGTAAAGGAGTTTTGCTATTTGAGGAGCAAAATAACTGATGATGGTCGAAGTAGAGAGGATATAAAATGTAGACTGGCAATGGCAAAGGAAGCGTTTCTGAAGCAGAGAAATTTGTTAACATCGAATATACATTTAAATGTCAGGAAGTCGTTTCTGAAAGTATTTATATGGGGTGTAGCCATGTATGGAAGTGAAACATGGACGACAAATAGTTTGGACAAGAAGAGAATAGAAGCTTTCGAAATGAAGTGCTACAGAAGAATGCTGAAGATTAGATGGGTAGATCACGTAACTAATGAGGAGGTACTGAATAGAATTGGGGAGAAGTTGAGTTTGTGGTACAACTTGAGAAGAAGAAGTGACCGGTTGGTAGGACATGTTCTGAGGCATAAGAGGAAGTTTAGCATTGGAGGGCAGCGTGGAAAGTAAAAATCGTAGAGGGAGACCAAGAGATTAATACACTAAGCAGTTTCAGAAGGATGTAGGTTGCTGTAAGTACTAGGAGATGAAGAAGCTTGCACAGGATAGAGTAGCATGGAGAGCTGCATCAAACCAGTCTCAGGACTGAAGACCACAACAACAACAACAACTAGGACAGTACTTCATACTGAAGTCAGAGGCACGTCGAAACCACACGATCGTTATTAACTCTCAAACGACCTGATGTGGACCCGTGTTTCAGACCGTGAGATGTGTGTCAATCAATGCTCCTACGAATGGCTTTGTTTCATTTACGCCATTTCTGAGGAGCTGTCTGAAATCTTTTCTTCAGCTAGCCATAGCAAAACCGCTTGATTTCAACGATGAGTATTGGCTTTCTGACCTCCATAGCAAAGGCGTCAAAAGATGCGGTTGGAATGTGATAAAAGGGGGTGGACTACCTTCCCATCGTGTTACAGGTCCACGGATGCGTTGGTCAAACTGTTGTGACATTTTTTATGACAATGTGACACCAACGACCCACTTTACACGTCACGTCAGATAATGAGCTCTAGCTTTTTTCGCATGTGTCAACACTTTGAGCTCGAGGATGATGTCGTAGAGCGTCATGATTTTGCACCTTTACAGAGGAACCCAGGTTCCCGGGTTGGATTCCCGGCGGGGTCAGGGATTTTCTCTGCCTCGTGATGGCTGGGTGTTGTGTGATGTCCTTAGGTTAGTTAGGTTTAAGTAGTTCTAAGTTCTAGGGGACTGATGACCATAGATGTTAAGTCCCATAGTGCTCAGAACCATTTGAACCATTTTTTTTTACAGAGGTTGTGGTCATCTTGTTAGAACATCTGCTTCGAAACGGAAGACAATTACGGTGTTTCGAAACGGTGAATCTTTAATTCCGTTGCAAATAGTACTTTTGTATAATTCGGCTAATAGTTTCTAAGGACAAAAGCGTACCAGTAGCTCTGCAAACATTTTTTTGAATGAAAAAAAAAATTTAACTTTCCAATTCTTCTCAGAATTATCTGTAGATTGTATGTGTACACATTAAAAAAGTTACCCTATATGTAAGGGAGCAGACTTCCGGTTCGTTCACTTGCGTGAGACAAGTAAAAAATGTATTATCACAGGTTTCTGGCCAAGGGCTGAAATAGGAGTGAGAAAGAAGAAAGCTCAGCTTGATCTGAAGGGTTGGTAAACCGTCTCCACGTCTCTGTAGGGGAAAGGGTGAGTTTACACATTGGAAATGGAGCCTCTGGTAAAATCTCTCTTCAGTTGATGTATCCCACTGAGCGTGTCAAATATTACTCAACAGACTCCTTAGTGGTTCTTTTTCTAATAATAAGACAATACGTTACGCATGGATCATTTATATGTCGAGTGCTGGTCATATTAATGTACACTTCTACATATAGTCGGAAGCTAGAAGTGTAATACATCTTGACCGGCTTGTGTGGCCAAACGGTTCTACTAGGTGCTTCAGTCTGGAACCGTGCGACCGCTCCGGTCGCAGGTTCGAATCCTGCCTCGGGCATGGATGTGTGTGATGTCCTTAGGTTAGGTTAAAGTAGTTTAAGTTCTAGGGGACATCCTCAGGTGTTAAGTCCCATAGTGCTCATAGCCATTTGAACCATTTGTAATATATCTTCTTCAGCGCTCGAGTGAGGTACGCTCATTACACACTCTGTGAGGCTGACGAGCTTCATAGTAAATAGGATAGCTGAGATGAAGTGTGCTCAGCTGGAAAGTGGTAATTTTGAACACATTCTGTAAGCCGGTGAGGGTCTGATAAAATGTACCGAATGACATGTGTGCTCCGCCTCCGTAATAGTGGTCACTGTAGATGGTTACCTATTGGTGGACCTGGGTCAGATTCCCGTTACAGCCAATGATAGCCACGCGGTCTACGGCACCTTGTCACGGTCCGCGTGGCTTCCCCCGTTGGAGGTTCGAATCCTCCCTCGAGCATGGGTGTGTACGTTGTCCTTTGAGCAAGTTAGTTTAAATTAGATTACGTAGTCTGTATCTTAGGGACCGATGACCTCAGCAGTTTGGTCCCATAAGAACAAATTTACAATGACAACTAGGCTGCTGTTTGAGCGTGTATAGTAGCGACTCCCTACACTAGAAATCCTACAAACCGGCCAGGAGAGCGTTTTCCTGACTACATGCCCTCGATATCGCATCCGCATGACCCTGAAGGCAAAGGATGAGAAGGCGGCCGGTAGACAACCTTTAGGCATTCACGACCAGGACAAAGAGTTAGAATAGCAAGTGTAACGAACAGATGCTTTACCTGACAGCAAAGTGGGCTACAAGCTAGGCAAACAGTAATCGGGATTCCTCGGACGTTTGATCACCATGCACTCAACTTCTGTTAGTGCACCAAAAGACTTGCAGGGGTAAATGACACAAAATTGTATTAAGTATTAGATTCCTCATCGTCAGTGAATACCACGCCAATGTGAAGTCACCCAGAGGAGCGGAAAACACGAAAGCGAATGAGGCAGTGATACACAGGGCCAACTTACAGCGCACAGATATGAAGAGCTATAAACTACAGTGAATATGACACTCGTTGCGGGAACAATGAACACAGAAGAATGTATCTAGATAGTCACTCTGCCCATTGTGTTATCGTTCCACTGGCGACAGGGAGATGTTTTCTTCCATCATGACAATTCCTGTGAACGCACTTCTCGTGATGCCCAACATTCTCTCCCAGGTATTCTTGCATATCCTGGGCATAACGATGTGACGCTACGACTTAAGCTAGTCTCAACTTTAGTAACAGCCTCCTGGATTTTAATAAACCATTTCTCTTACACCCTCCTACTATGGTGGTGGGAGCGATCCTGCTACAGTACAGTGATCAAGGTAGAAGACCCCCTGATTACGCAACCTTTAACCCAAAGGAGTACTCGTTATATGACTTAGAGGCCCTAACAGTACCTTCGGGATGGAAAAATCTAGCTACTATCTGGTAAATTCCTGGGGCCGATACTCTGGCATCAGGTAAGGTAATGGGCAGACCGCGGAAGGCAGGGAGAAATGCACCACGGACGACAAGGATTTGGCCTTCCAGTTCAAAGTTTAAAGCATAAAAGGGTCCAAAAATCAAATAGCAGATGGCCTCAGCGGGATTTTTAGTGGAGAAAAACTTGGAAATTTTTGGTAAACTCGTATGGGACCAAACTGCTGAGGTCATCGGTACCTAGAGCTACACACAACTTAATATAATTTAAAGTAAGGACAACACACACACACACCTATGTCGGTGGGAGGACTCGAACCTCTGACGGGGGAGTTGCCTGAACCGTCAAAAAGCGCCCTAGACGATACGGCTATCCCGCGCACCGTTTAGGGGAGAAACAGAGAGAGCGAGAAATCTCCCTCATCAGCTCTGTATTAGCGGATTTGCCATGGTTGTTTCGACATAAAAGAGTACCAGGTAGAGGTTGCTGTTAAGAATGAAATATTAAAATTACAGATTATCAAGTTATGTTTCGTTAAGGACAATGTCCTCTGTTGCCAGGAACTTATGATTAGAACTTAGGTACTTGTGCCTCAAGAATTGATTCAAGTGCTGCTTAAATATTTCCGTGTGTCCCCAGTGGGCGGAGATTTATGTGTTTCTAAACAAGAGCGAAAATCCGACAACAATTCATTTTGAAAGGGATGGACATCAGTATTAAAAACAGAGTAGGCAATTATAAGGGCTGTGCCGTGTCCAATCCCGCATCAAATACTAAACAGGAATAGTTGACGTCTACACATCTCGATCATTCTCTCCAAAACTTATTCATTAATTTCCTGAGACCTTTATCTAGCTCTAAAAGGGGGCACTGTTAAATACAGATGTGCGTCGATGCATTACCCAGTTCAAATAGTTTACCACACCAACGCAGCGACAACACAGGATGTGATTCAGAATTTCAAAAATATTTTTAGCAACTCTGGATAATATGTCAAGTGTTAATCGACATGTTTTATATCAAGTAGCTCTAAGTTTTTTTCTGCTTAGGCATGGGCATCAGGCATGGAACCACCACCCCTTATTACCCTAACGTTTCACGTATGGACAGGTTGACCAAAAATTTTAGGGCAGCGCTAATACCATACCACAGCAAGTATAAGGAAATACGGGATCGTATGCACACCTAGTTGATGGTTGTACTTAACATGGCAGAACATGAAACCAGGAAGTCTACACCTGCAGAGCACATCAAGTTCAGATTCAGCGCTACAATAGAGATGGCAGTAAATCCGATAACACGTAGGCGATAAGGTTTTTGTGAGGAATTTTCGGGAATATAGTAACGAGGTCGATAATGTGCAGATTTAGTGGGCCGTATGAGTTCGATGAGTTCGGAGATTCATACCGCCAGTGATGGTATTCTTGTTGGACCTAGAAAGAGGGACTGCATTATGTGCTCGCCTTTCTCAGATTAAGCCAAGTTCGAGACCCGAGGCTTAAGTATTGATCAAGGAACCTTGCCTACGGATGGGGTGGGGGAGAACGTGCCAAAAGTTGGCATCATCGCTTTATAGCATCACTGAAGCAGAGATATGGTCATATGAGTGTAGCGGATGAGCGGAGTTACTTCCGTGTCATTCTCGACTGCGGCGACAGGGAAGCTGTTTACGAGTCTCCGATGTTGCAGAAGTGTCTGGATGGGCACATAGTGATAGCTCTTCGTGCTAAGAAGCAGTTACTGTTGGGGAGCCAGGTTGTACAGTTTTTGCTCTTTGCTGCAGTGTCTGGAGAGTTGTTTACATGAGTCGCCTATGCTTCAAAAGTGTCCTGTACTGTACCAATAGCAATTTCTTCCTAGTGGAAGTAGTCTAACAGACCCACATAACGTCTCGTGTGCTCAGTTTCATTGCTCTGGAGAGTAGCATTGAGATCCTCCGTTCACTGTAACTGATGAGTCCACCATCGCATGATGGATGTAGATAGCTACAACTTGTTATTTTTTATTTCTATTTACTTTTTCTGAGTTATCACACTTTTGGCTGGTTTGACGCAACTCACCACAAACTGCTCTCCAGTGCCAACCCCTTCATCTTAGAGCAGCACTTGCAACTCAAGTCTTCAATTATTTTCTGGATGTATTTTTTTTTACCTTCTACAGCTCCCTCTAGTGCAATGGAAGTTATTCCCTGACGTCTTGACACATATTCTACCATCCTGTCCCTTCTTGTTGTCAGTGTTTTCCTTATATCCCTCACCTATTCTGTAGAGAACCTCCTCACTCCTTACCTCAGCAGTCCACCGAATTTTCGACATTCTCCTGTAGCACCACATCTCAAATACTTCGATTCCCTTTTGTTGCGATTTTTCCACCGTCCATTTTCACTACCCCACAATGCTGTGCTCCAAAATTTTTTTCTCAAATTAAGCCCTATGTTTGATACTAGCATACTTCTGTTGCCCAGGAATGCCCTTTTTGCGAGTGCTTTTGGTGTCCTTCTCGCTCATTCCGTCATGGGTTATTTTACTGCCCAGGTAGCACAACTGATTACCTTCACCTACTTCGCGTCCACCAGTCCTGACGTCAACTTCCTCGCTGTTTTCATTTCTGCTACTCCTCATTACTTTCGTCTTTCGTCGCTTTACTCACAATCTGTCTTCTGTATTCATTAGACCATTCCGTTCAGCATAGCCATTCTTCTGCAATTTCACTGAGGATATCAATGCCAGCCGCGAATCCTATCATTGATATCCTTTCATTAAGATTTTAATTCCACTATGGAGACTTGCTTTTATTTCCATAATTGTTTCTTCGAAGTATAAATTGGACAGAAGTGGCAAAAAGACTACATTCCTGTAATACACGCTTTTTAATCCGAGCTCTTCGTTTTGGTCTTCAACCCTTATTATATCCTTTTGGCTCTGTTATATGTTGTATATCACCCTTCTCTCCCTATAGGCTCCCCAGTTTTCCTCAGAATTCATCTTGGATCATTTCAAACTGCCGAACAATTTTTCAAGGGGGACAGATCCTATGAAGATGTCCCGATTACTCTTTAGTCTTTTTCCCATTATCATAACTTCATAACTACCTCTAGGGCTCCTTTTACCTTCTCTAAAGCTAAACTGGTCATCATCTAATACATACTTAATTTTTATCTCAATCTTCTGTATATTATTCTTATCGAAAGCTTGGGTGCATGACCTGTTAAGCTGATTGTACGACAAATACCACACTACCCGGCTCTTCCAGTTTTCGGAATTGTGTGATGATGTTTTTTTATTAATGTCCGGTAGTACATCACCAGACTCATTTATTCTACACATCAGCGTGAGTAGTCATTTTTTAGCCACTTCCTCCCAATGATTTTATAAGTTCTTGTGGAATGTTATCTACCCGTTATGCTTTAGATCGTTTTAAGTCCTCCAGAGCTCTTTTAAATTCTGATTCTAATACTGGATCCCCTATCTCTTCAAAATCGACTCCTCTTTATCCTTCTATCATCAGACAAGTCTTCCCCCTCACAGAGACCTTCAATGTACTCTTTCCACCTATCCTCCATCTCCTCTGCATTTGACAGTAGAATTCCCGTTGCACTCTTTTTGCTACCAACATTGCTTTTAATGTCACCGATGGTGGTTTCTACGGAACTACGACTCCATATTTCAAACAAATATTTCCTTGGTTCGGAGTACGTAAGCTTAATTCCACAACTTGCTTCAAACTTTACAGACATTTCTATTATACTACAGATTTGTTTTTGAATTGTTTTACAAATGTTGTGTGGGTTTTATGACCAAGGAGAATTGTATACCAACATAACGTGTGTATGTTCCACATTCACAGCAGTCTATAAATTTTCTTTGATTCTGGTTCGCGTAAGGTGACAATAGTCTACCCACATAACTACCGTCACCCCTCTGTGACATTCACTTGAGACGTTTACGATCAGTTGAAGAACCCGCTTCCACTTGCATCTCGCTGCGAACAGCATTTTTACGGTAAGTTTTCCTATGTTCGTAAAGCGTGGTAATGGAAATAGCGGCTCGAAACTGCACCATTAGTGTCGAGGAGGCGGCGATCACTGCCAATTTCTGTCCTCAACTCGACGCCTGGGTTTTCGCTATAGATTTCAAAGACTTTTGACTCTGTGTGCGACAAGTAAGCAAAACAGATTGCTTGGATTAAATTGTCTGTGGATCACCTTTAGCAAACTTATCAGCTATTGAATCTTCCAAAGGTCTTCCAAATTCTGATACCTGATCCCCAGTCTATTCTATATCTACTTCCGTTTCTTCTTCTATCACATCATCAGACAAGTCTTCGCGCCATAGAGATTTTCTATGTAGTTTTTCCACTTATCACCTCTCTCCTCTGCATTTAAAAGTGGAATTCCGTTTCACTCTCATATTTCCAAACTTGCTTTTAATTCCATTGAACTTCGTTTTGACTTTTTTATAAGCTGAGTCAGTCCTTCCGAGTCATTTCTTATTCGATTTCTTCACATTTTTCATGTAGTTAGCCTTAGCTTCTCTGCCCTTCCTATTCAACTCATTCTTCAGTGACTTGTATTTTTTTTATTCTGAAAGTTCACTGGATATTTTTGAACATCCTTCTTTCATCGGTCAACTTAAGCATTTCTTCAGTTATCCACGGTTTCTTCGCAGTTACCTCTTTTTGCATATGTTCTTTCCTATATCTGTGATTGCTTTGTTTAGAGATGTCCATTCCTATTCAACCCAACTGCCTACTGAGATATTCCATATCGCAGTTTCCATTTCTTTGGAGAACTTCAAACTTTTCCCTACATTCCGTAGTACTTCCATACCCCAATTCTTTACAGATTGAGT
This sequence comes from Schistocerca gregaria, assembly GCF_023897955.1. NCBI lineage: Eukaryota > Metazoa > Arthropoda > Insecta > Orthoptera > Acrididae > Schistocerca > Schistocerca gregaria. The sequence goes on along the minus strand of NC_064921.1, from coordinate 483,934,974 downwards.
CTTCCTGACTAGTTCTTAAACTTCAGCCTACTATTCGTCACTTCTAAATTGTGATCTGAGTCAATACCTGTTCCTGGGTATGCCTTACAATCCAGTCTCTGACCATGGTGTAATTTAATTGAAATCTTCCTGTATCGCCCGTCCTTTTCCAAGTATACCTCCCCCTCTTGCGATTCTTGAACACAGTATTCACTGTTACTAGCTAAAACTGACTGCAGAACGTAATTAGTCTTTCTCCTCTCTCATTCCTAGTACCAAACCCATATTGTCCCGTAACCCTTTTTTTACTCCTTCTCCTGCAACTGCTAACCAGTGCTCGTCGCTCGATAACAATGAATATTATAGTGAATTCAAATGAACTCCGTATTTTCGTGGCACGTTTCCTATGTCAAGCAACTAAGACATTTAATAGGTTTATGGAGGGCAGTGCAAGTTGTGGTTTCTTCCTACATGGATGCCAGTTTGTTGGACTATAATAGTTACCAGTTACATATGATTGTATCATGACTATCTTTCTGGCATCTCTCTCGCTCTGGCCATCTATTAGTGGCGTCGGATGTCTTGTTTGGGGAATAGTGTTGTGGGTGAGTATAAACCAGTTATTTTGATTGTTCGTATTGTACCGGGGACGCCCTACACTTAAGTAACGTAATATACTTTTTCATGTGGATAATGTGGATAACTGAAAGGAATAGATCACGACCTGCCCAACTCCCGAGTATGATTAGTTGCAGTAACAGGGAGCAACTACGCATTTTACAGTGATATGATTAACCTTCTGGTAAAATGTATTGTATTTTGATACTGTGATAAAGTGATTCTTTTATTTCTTTTGGAAGGTTTGAGTTCAATTCAAAGGACGATGTAAAGGCAACGTTATCATAAATAATATCTTAAGTGTATTACGTATAATTGGCTGAATCAAAGAGATTTTCATTTTTTTGGTGTTTTTAAGGCAAAATTCCGGTAAACTGCTGATTATGAAGACCTGACTTGTTACCGTAATAGGCTCCATTTCAATATAGTTCTTAGTCCTTTTAAAAATCAATTTTGGTAAATTTGTTATAATAAAATATCCCGTTAATGCAATAAATCTTTGGACGTGGCACAGTTGCTACTGTAAATTATGAAGGGGTTATTTTGGTGTAAATTACTGAATGAAAATTTTACTGTTTTTTAAAAATAAATTGTTGGAAACTTTGTTGTGTGCCTACCCTATTCTTTTCCGTAATCTGCCAGGCTCATTAGCCTCTGGTCCATGTGTCACCACAACAAAGACACCAGTTAATTAAAATGGTATTCATATCCCTACGAAACAGTGACCCCTAGTACTTCAAATTTTGATGTTAATTTCATTCTGATGTCTATAGATTTTATGGCCTATATGCAAATTGACCTAGAAAAAATTGAAGAGAAGAGAGAAGATGGTGGTTTCCATTCGCACAGATCTCTAACATGATCACGACGGAATGTTCTAGACGTCTGAAGGCTTCTTCCTGTTCAACGAGGAGTCTTGAATTCAACACGTGCGCCCTGCCATCAATTACGTCAAAACACGTTTGGAACCACTCTGAAAAAAGAAGGTATCATCCGCTTTCTGTGTCCCAGCAGGCACAGACTGGCTACTGCTCCTCTCAGCCGTTGGTCTGTCTTAATTTCTAGGTCGACAGGTTGCTGAAGACCTGTCGGCCAAAATTCATAAAACTCTAGAACTTTCCAATTTTCCTTCGAACAACAGCGGCTGCAGTTACATGTTGCGCATGAAAGACGTTTGTTATGATGGATTCGTATCCTCGCACTTGCCACTTAACGTCTCGCTGCCGTTTTGACGTTCATCATATTGGTCAGGGGCGCGTAATGATGTTCGTTATGAACCACCAGTGACCTAACGCGGCGAGAGCAACTGTCTCGTGCAGGCTAGTGGTCGCAGCACGTTGGATGTTGCGATACAACCATTGGCAGTGTTTTGTGGCAAGAAGCCATCGACATCATCCTCTCCCTCCCCTCCATCCCTCATGCGTTCAAGTCTCCAATCTGTCTGATTTACCTCGAAATCGTTTCCCTGTAGCATTACCAACACAAAGGAATACAATGATAAGCCAAAACATTATGACCACTGCCCACCGTGAAGTTGGATGTCACCTGGTGGTACAGCGGGAACGAGACACGGTTGTTTTTGTTGTTGTTGTGGTCTTGAGTCGAAAGACTGGTTTGACGGAGTTCTCCATGCTACTGTATCATGTGCACGCCCCTTCGTCTTCGAGTAACTACTACGCCCTAAATACTTTTGAATCAGCTTAGCGTATTCCTCTCTTGGTCTCCCTCTACGATTTTTATCCTCCACGCTTCCCTTCAATACTATATTGTGATGCCTCAGGTCGTGTCTTACCAACCGATATCTTCTTGTAGTGAAACTGTACCACAAATTCCTCTTCTCCCCAATTATCCTCGTTAGTCATGTGATCTACCCATCAAATCCTCAGCGTTCTTCCATAGCACCTTATTTCAAAAGCTTCTATTCTCTCCTTGTGTGTATTGCTTATCGTCCATGTTTCACTTGCATATAGCGCTATACTCCATAGAAATTGTTTCAGAAAGGACTTCCTCACGCTTAAATCTACACTCGATGTTAACAAATTTCTCTTCTTTAGAAACTCTTTCCTTGCCATCGCTAGTCTTCAGTTTATATCCTCTCTACTTCGACCATCATCAGTTATTTTGCTGACCAAATAGCAAAACTCTTCTACTACTCATTTCCTAATGTAAATCCCTCAGCATAGACTTATTTAATTCGACTGTATTCTATTATCCTCATTTTGCTTTCGTTGATGTTCATCTTATACCTTCCTTTCAAGACACTATTCATTACGTTTACCTCTTCTTCAAAATCGTTTGCTGTCTCCGACAGAACTGCAATGTCATCGGCAGACCTCAAGGATATTGTTTCTTCTCCCTGGATTTTAATTCCTAATCCAAATTTGTCATTTCCTTTTTTGCTTGCTCAATAGACAGATTGAATAACATCGGGGATAGGCTAAAACCTGTCTAGCTCACTTCTCAACCACTTCTTCCGTTTCATGCCCCTCGACTAACTTCCATCTGGTTTCTGTACAAATTCTAAATAGGCTTTCGCTCCCTGTATTTTATCTACGCCACCTTAAGAATTAGAAACAGAGGGTCCCAGTCAACATTGTCCAAAGCCTTCTCTAAGTCTACAAATGCTATAAGCCTTGGCTTAAATTGCCTTCTAAGAAAAGTCGTTGTGTTATTTTCGCCTCGCATGTTCCTCCTACATTTCTACAGAATACAAACTGATTTCCCCGAGGTCGGCTTCTACCAGTTTGAAAAGGATTCGTGTTTGTATTATTAAACTGATAGGAATTGGAATTGGAATTATTATATTCTTATTAAAGCCTAATGGTATTTCGCCTATCCCATACGTCTTGCTCACCAGATGGAAGAGTTTTGTTATGGCTGGCTCTCCCAAGGCTGTTAGCAGTTCCGACGGAATGTTGTCTACTCCCAGGGATTTATTTCGACTTAGGTCTTTCAGTGCTCTGTCAATTTTTATAGTGCAGTACCATATGTCCCATTTCATCTTCATCTACTTCCTCTTCCATTTCTATAATATAGGACCCAAGTAAGTTACCCTTGTATAGAATTTCTATGTACTCCTTCCACCTTTCTGCTTTCCCTTCTTTGCGTAGGACTCGTTTTTCATCTGGGCTCTTGATTTCATACAGGTGGTTCTCTTTTCTCAAAGGTCTCTTTAACTTTACTGTTGGCTGCATCTAACTTTACCCCTTAGTGTTTTATGCTTCTATATCCTTGCATCTGTCCTCTAGCCATTCCCAGTTAGCCACTTTGCACTTCCGTCGATCTCAGTTTTGGGACGTTTGTGTTTCTTTCCCCCTAGTTCATTTATTACACTTTTATATTTTCTCCTCTCATCAGTTAAATTCTGTACCTCTTGGGTTACTCGAGGGTTTATACTAGCCCTCGTCTTTTTAGGTACTTGATCCTCTGCTGCCTTCACTATTTCATCTCTCAAAGCTACCCATTCTTCTTCTGCTGTATTTCTTTCTCCTGTTCTTGCCAATCGTTCCCTAATGCTCCCAATGAAACTCTGTACAACCATTGGTTGTTTCTGTTCATATTCTTAAAAAAAATTGTTCAAATGGCTCTGAGCACTATGGGACATAATCTGTGGTCATCAGTCCCATAGAACGCAGAACTACTTAAACCTAACTAACCTAAGGACATCACACACATCCATGCCCGAGGCAGGATTCGAACCTGCAGTCGTAACGGTCACGCGGTTCCATACTGAAGGGCCAGAACCCCACGGCCTCACTGGCCGGCTCATCTTCTAAAATTCTTATCTTTTTGTACTTGCTTCAGTTTTAATGTATCGTACGTAACAAGTAAATTGTGGTCAGAGTCCACATCTAGCTCAGGAAATGTCTTACAATTTAAAACCTGGTCCCTAAATCTTGTGTTGCTAGTATATAATGAACATGAAATCTTCAGATATCTCTCTTCCACGTATACAACCTTCCTTCATGATTCTTAAGCCAAGTGTTAGGAATGATAAAGTTATGCTCTGTGCAAATTTATACTAGGTGGCCTCCTCTTACATTCCTTACACCCATTCCAAATTCACCTACTACTTTTCCGTCTCTTCCTTTTCCTACTATCAGGTTCCAGTCCCCCATTTTCATCTCCCTTAACTATTTGAATAATTTCTTTTTTCTCGTCATACATTTTTTCAACCTCTTCATCATCTACTGAGCTTGTTTGCATATAAACTTGTACTATTATGGCAGACGTGGGATTGGTGTTTATCATGGCTACAATAACAAGTTCACTATTCTGTTCCTAGTAGTTATTCTGCGTTCCTATTTTTTATTCGGTATTGAACCTATTCCTGCATTACTCCTATTCGATTTTGTATTTATAACCCTGTAATCACCTGACCAGAAGTCCTGTTCACCCTGCCACTGGACTTCAGCAACTCAACTCCCACCATAATTAACTTTAATCTACCTGCCCGATTAAGAGATCTGACTTTCCACGCTGCGATCTGTATGACGCCAATTCTGTTTGTCCTGAATAATTCTCGCCAGGAGATCGGGGGATCCGAATGGGGGACCATTTTAACACCGGAATATTTTACTCAAGAGCACGCCATCATCATTTAACCATAAAGTAAAACTGCGTGCCGTGTGGATAAATTACGGCTGTAGTTTCCTCTAACTTTCAGCTCATCGTAACACCCGCAGATGGATGCTGTTTTGGTTGATGTTGCAAGACCAGTTCAATCAAGCAACCAGTCTGTTACGCCTGCAACTATTGGAAAGGCTGTAGCCCCTCTTCAGGAACTACACGTAATGCCGTAAAGAACTATATAAGAGGATCAAAGACGGATGGGGAATCACTCTAAGAACGACAAGGGCTCCGAATGGAGAAATCTACTGACATACGCGACTTTGAGTAAGGAGATTATTATTTTGCAGAATCTGTGAAATCTCTGAACGTACATGTCGGTAACTGTGTGCCTGGTCTAATTCTCATGTGCTACTGTGGTGAGTGGAGCAGATAGTACATCGTACATTGTTGAACATGGGACTCCGCAGCATACGAACCCTACGTGTTTGCATGTTGGCACAAAGACATCGTCAGCTACGACTGCAGTGGCCACGGGATAATCGACAATTGATCGTGTATTAACGGACACTTGTCGCTTCGTCGGATGAATCAGGTTTTTGCTACACAGACCGTTTCCACAAACCTCGTCATCCACACGAAGGAAATGTGTACCGCGCCAAGAATACAGGTTAGTGGGAGCAGTCTTATGATATGGGAGACCTGCTGTGCTCGCATGGGACTTGTGGTAGTAATCGAATACACGCTGACACTTGTGGATCTCCTGCACCCCTCCACGCCTGATCTCTTCCCCTCGGGCGATGTAATCTGTCACAGATATAACTGCGCGTGTCTCAAGTCATAACCATGTTACAGTCGTTTGAGGAGGGTGATGGTGTACTCACCTTGATGCCTTGGCGTCTTAAGTCCGTTGATATGAATCCAATGGAACCCATAAAGGTCCCTATCAGGCGCCATCACCGCGTAGACAAATCAGCGGCCCGCAGTTTAAGGAAAATTTATGATTTGTGCGTGGATACGTGTTGCGACATGCTTCCACAGACTTGCCAACAAACTGTCTATCCATGATACGAAGACATGCCCTCCAAAGATGGACCAAAAAGTTACTAAGCAGGTGGTCAGAATGTTCTGGCTCGTCAGTGCAGTGCAGTCTGTAGTATAACGATTTGATGTCATCCACTTTGTTACTAACGTCTGTTTAGTAATTAATAACGACTGTTTCGAGTGTCATTTACTGCAGTGATTTGTTTGTTGCACAGTCTGTTGTGAATGATGTTCTCTGCAAAATGCAACATCCTTATTTTCAGTTCCTTAATTCTCAAATAATAATCTTTTTCTTTGTGTGTAGTAACCTCTGTCCATATCCTCGGTCTGTAATGAAGTAAGTCTCTGAAAGTAGATAAAAGTTCTCTGGCCTAACTCCCCAAGAGTGAGATCGAAATTGGACATTTTATCTACGGGCAGGACAGAGTAGATGCTCTCCCGTCGCTCACTAAAACTTCCTGATCGTTAAACGCTAACAGAGGAGAAATGTGTTTCCATTCATTGACATGAGAAAATGCATCAAAATACTTAGGTGTGGGAATTCACCTTTATGCTTTCACTGTCACCTATTTTTATTTGCAAAATATTTCTGGAAGGCAAATTGACTTGCCAACAAACTGTCTATCCATGATACGAAGACATGCCCTCCAAAGATGGACCAAAAAGTTACTAAGCAGGTGGTCAGAATGTTCTGGCTCGTCAGTGCAGTGCAGTCTGTAGTATAACGATTTGATGTCATCCACTTTGTTACTAACGTCTGTTTAGTAATTAATAACGACTGTTTCGAGTGTCATTTACTGCAGTGATTTGTTTGTTGCACAGTCTGTTGTGAATGATGTTCTCTGCAAAATGTAACATCCTTATTTTCAGTTCCTTAATTCTCAAATAATAATCTTTTTCTTTGTGTGTAGTAACCTCTGTCCATATCCTCGGTCTGTAATGAAGTAAGTCTCTGAAAGTAGATAAAAGTTCTCTGGCCTAACTCCCCAAGAGTGAGATCGAAATTGGACATTTTATCTACGGGCAGGACAGAGTAGATGCTCTCCCGTCGCTCACTAAAACTTCCTGATCGTTAAACGCTAACAGAGGAGAAATGTGTTTCCATTCATTGACATGAGAAAATGCATCAAAATACTTAGGTGTGGGAATTCACCTTTATGCTTTCACTGTCACCTATTTTTATTTGCAAAATATTTCTGGAAGGCAAATTGACTTGCCAACAAACTGTCTATCCATGATACGAAGACATGCCCTCCAAAGATGGACCAAAAAGTTACTAAGCAGGTGGTCAGAATGTTCTGGCTCGTCAGTGCAGTGCAGTCTGTAGTATAACGATTTGATGTCATCCACTTTGTTACTAACGTCTGTTTAGTAATTAATAACGACTGTTTCGAGTGTCATTTACTGCAGTGATTTGTTTGTTGCACAGTCTGTTGTGAATGATGTTCTCTGCAAAATGTAACATCCTTATTTTCAGTTCCTTAATTCTCAAATAATAATCTTTTTCTTTGTGTGTAGTAACCTCTGTCCATATCCTCGGTCTGTAATGAAGTAAGTCTCTGAAAGTAGATAAAAGTTCTCTGGCCTAACTCCCCAAGAGTGAGATCGAAATTGGACATTTTATCTACGGGCAGGACAGAGTATATGCTCTCCCGTCGCTCACTAAAACTTCCTGATCGTTAAACGCTAACAGAGGAGAAATGTGTTTCCATTCATTGACATGAGAAAATGCATCAAAATACTTAGGTGTGGGAATTCACCTTTATGCTTTCACTGTCACCTATTTTTATTTGCAAAATATTTCTGGAAGGCAAATTGTAGGTTGTTAATGGGATATTAATTCGTAATACACGAGCTTCATACGTTTACTGATTAACCTTAAGAATTCCGTATGTTAAGTATATATCAGATGAATATAATAATCCCAATCAATTAACTTATGAAGATAAATTTTGATTTTCAATCTTTTCTTATCTCCGTTGCTTCAGTACCATAGGAAAGCCTATGTAGGAGAATTAAATTTACTCTAAACATGAATTAAAATGCTAGATCTTGCGAACGCTTTTGTAATTATTTACGTTCTTGTAACAAAGTGTTCTCTGATTTCCAACGACGGAAATTCACAGTTAATCCGCAATCTTTAGGAAGTTTTATTCTCGCTTCCCTTGTGTATTAATACTGCAAGAAAGCCGAGATTTTATTACAGCAACATGCTGAGGGAATCTACAATTTTAAATTAAATACTTACCAGTAAAAACCACAGCAAATTAACTCTCCTCAGAAATCTAATTCAGAAAAGGGTAACAAAGAGCCGAAGAGATCGTAGTTACATTGCGTCAAGCTTGTCAAGCCAGAGATTTACCGCCATCCCGCTAAAGCCCTTTACGTTTCATTGAGAACTGATTCTCACGTATGAATTTTCGCTGTGTCATTGCCTTTTCACCTCACATGATGAACTGCAAACGTCGGTTAGCACTTAATGAAATCGATCAACTCGTATTGATACGCTGATACAGCCACAGTGATTTTAATTGCGTTTACAGGTGAGATTCAGACAGTGAAAAGATAAATGCCCCCAAGTGCTTTCTCTTGAGAGAGATAACGCTTATAAGTTTGACAAACAAAGGAATTATAAGGGAAGCAACGGTGATGAGTAATTATTTAATGCAAAATGTATACTGGCGTCCAAAATTAAAGCAGCAAACTGCTACTTGCCCGTCCTGTGTCTAATTCACGATATACAAACTGTCAACCAGATCTCCGTGTGATTGTCGCCTGCACGGAAGGAGGCATACCGGCACACGGGCAACCATAACAACGATGACGTCAGGGCACCTATGAAAAGAGGTAGTGTTTGAAATGATAATGAAATCGACACTCTAGCGGCAAACATGCGTTGACATACATCTTTGGGGACATGTGGAAAATATGTGCTCCGACCGGGTCTCGAACCCGGGATCTCCTGCTTACAGGACAGACTCTCTATCCATTTTTACTCTTTTTTTTTGCATTTTGTTCGTTGCATCCGTTAAAGTTCGTTAGTTGAGCCTTCCACTCAGTTTTTTTAAATTTTATTTTATTATTTTTTTTTTTATTACAGAGGCTACACGCTGAGCTACCGTGCCGGCATCCATCTGAGACACTGAGGCCACAGAGAATAGTGCGCCTGCAGGGACTTAACCCTTGCACGCTCCCCGTGAGACCCACATTATCCGTGCAGATTAATCTACCAAGTCCCGCACGAGGTGGGGTATAGCGAGTGCGTTCGCACAAGAAGGTCAATGGCCGGGAAGCCATATTTAACTATATATGAAGGTAGTATCTGTTCCCGAAAGAACAGATGCCATCGATGACCGTGCAGCTTCTCTAGAATGAAATATTAATTAAATCAACACCCTAGCTGCAAACAGGCGTTGATATACACCATTGGGGACATGTTGAAAATGTGTCCCCCGACCGGGACTCGAACCTGGGATCTCCTGCTTTCGAGAACAGATGCTATCTTCATATATAGTTAAATATGGCTACCCGGCCATTGACTTCCTTGTGCAAACGCATATGCTATGCCCCAACTCGTACGGGACTTGTCAGATTAACCTTCCACTAGTAATGAATGTGATGGGCAAACATCTATTATGCGCACTACGAATGTAGTGGTGTGGACATGTTGGGAATGTGGGTCTCACTATCTTGTGTGCCCTCGGTGCATCAGATGGATAGAGCATCTGTCATGTATGCAGGAGGTCCAGGGTTCGCGTCCCGGTCAAAGCACACATTTTCAACATGTCCCCAATGATGAATATCAACGCCTATTGGCAGCTAGGGTGTCGATTTAATTATCATTTCATTCTAGAGACGCTCCTCGGTCATCAATGGTATCTGTTCTTTTGGGAACAGATACCACCTTCATAAATAGATAGTGGTTGCTTTGTAGCCCAACATCCACAATCGCTGTATACACAGTCACAGACGGAGCAGTATGGGACAGAGAACACGCCTACCAGACTCGCTGCGGTGGAGGGCCATAGGAAGACAGGAAGCAGGAGGCAGGAGAGTAGGTAACCGATTTGCCCCGTGAAGCGTTCTGCTGTTTCTCGCACGTGACGGCAGTTTACAGAGATCGAAACTGTATCCCGAAGATCGGGGCAGGGACGACCACGTGTGATTTCAACAGGAGGGACCGTTATTTGGCTGTAAGGGCACGGCATTACCGACTTAGTACCGCACGGCAACTGGCATGTGAGATCGCAGCATCCGCTGGATGTGTTGTAACGAGGCAAACGTTGTGCATAAGACTTCGGCAGAGAGGTCTTTATTGTCGGAGACAGGCTGTACGTCTATCTCTAAAGCGTCTTCCCAGAAAGGAGCGTCTAGAGTGGAGTCATCGACATGCCACCTGGACATTCGAAACAGTGGGACAATCTTGTTTTCACAGATGAGTCCATATGAGACTGGAGAGGGATGCCCGACGGATTCGCATCTGGAGGGAACGCGGAACACGATTTCGGCGACCAAATGTTGACCGAGGAGAATCCCTAATGGTGGGGATTAAATTTACCACTCGATCCCCTCTTCATGGAATTGTACCGGTGTATCGGCAAGGTTTAACTGCTGTCAAAAATCGTGACCATATCTTGAGACCTCGTTTGCGGTTGTTGCGAGATGTTGTGTGCCCAGACGTCGTACTGATGGACGATAATGCTCGACTTCATTGAGCACGAGTGGCTGATGCTGTCTTGTAAACGGAAGATATTGCACGCATGGCATGGCTCGCTCTCCTGAACTGAGTGCCACCGAGCATGTCTACTATTCACTAGGGAGACGGGTTGCATCACGTTAGCAAGCTCTACAGGAAGAATGGCCATTACTGCATCAACATGAGACTTAATGACATCACTCGCAGCATGCCCCATCGTTGTCAGGTCTGTATTACTGCCAGAGCTGTTCACACCCCATACTGAACACGTTAGCCAATTGTCGGAATGTGTGTGCGACTCCGTTAAGTTGGAAAAAACAAAAAAAACTTTTCTGTCTACCGTTTTGCATGTTGCAGTTGTTTGTTTCTACTTTACTATCACTTGTTTTTACTGTTTTGTGACAAAATATATACACTCCTGGAAATGGAAAAAAAACACATTGACACCGGTGTGTCAGACCCACCATACTTGCTCCGGACACTGCGAGAGGGCTGTACAAGCAATGATCACACGCACGGCACAGCGGACACACCAGGAACCGCGGTGTTGGCCGTCGAATGGCGCTAGCTGCGCAGCATTTGTGCACCGCCGCCGTCAGTGTCAGCCAGTTTGCCGTGGCATACGGAGCTCCATCGCAGTCTTTAACACTGGTAGCATGCCGCGACAGCGTGGACGTGAACCGTATGTGCAGTTGACGGACTTTGAGCGAGGGCGTATAGTGGGCATGCGGGAGGCAGGGTGGACGTACCGCCGAATTGCTCAACACGTGGGGCGTGAGGTGTCCACAGTACATCGATGTTGTCGCCAGTGGTCGGCGGAAGGTGCACGTGCCCGTCGACCTGGGACCGGACCGCAGCGACGCACGGATGCACGCCAAGACCGTAGGATCCTACGCAGTGCCGTAGGGGACCGCACCGCCACTTCCCAGCAAATTAGGGACACTGTTGCTCCTGGGGTATCGGCGAGGACCATTCGCAACCCCGTCTCCATGAAGCTGGGCTACGGTCCCGCACACCGTTAGGCCGTCTTCCGCTCACGCCCCAACATCGTGCAGCCCGCCTCCAGTGGTGTCGCGACAGGCGTGAAGGGAGGGACGAATGGAGACGTGTCGTCTTCAGCGATGAGAGTCGCTTCTGCCTTGGTGCCAATGATGGTCGTATGCATGTTTGACGCCGTGCAGGTGAGCGCCACAATCAGGACTGCATACGACCGAGGCACACAGGGCCAACACCCAGCATCATGGTGTGGGGAGCGATCTCCTACACTGGCCGTACACCTCTGGTGATCGTCGAGGGGACACTGAATAGTGCACGGTACATCCAAACCGTCATCGAACCCATCGTTCTACCATTCCTAGACCGGCAAGGGAACTTGCTGTTCCAACAGGACAATGCACGACCGCATGTATCCCGTGCCACCCAACGTGCTCTAGAAGGTGTAAGTCAACTACCCTGGCCAGCAAGATCTCCGGATCTGTCCCCCATTGAGCATGTTTGGGACTGGATGAAGCGTCGTCTCACGCGGTCTGCACGTCCAGCACGAACGCTGGTCCAACTGAGGCGCCAGGTGGAAACGGCATGGCAAGCCGTTCCACAGGACTACATCCAGCATCTCTACGATCGTCTCCATGGGAGAATAGCAGCCTGCATTGGTGCGAAAGGTGGATATACACTGTACTAGTGCCGACATTGTGCATGCTCTGTTGCCTGTGTCTATGTGCCTGTTGTTCTGTCAGTGTGATCATGTGATGTATCTGACCCCAGGAATGTGTCAATAAAGTTTTCCCTTCCTGGGACAATGAAATCACGGTGTTCTTATTTCAATTTCCAGGAGTGTATCATATTGCAAAGACCTTTCGTCGCTTTAATTTTGGACACCAGCGTAGAAAGTCACTGATATAAGGATCTCGGTAGTGTTTACGACCGTCTCGTAAATTTAGAGAAAACGGTATATGCTGCTTCAGCCACGTTCAGTAGCATATTGAGTGGCACGGAGTGTTCCGGTTCCACGCTGCTATCATCCGGTGTCCGTACAATAAAAATAGTGTGCACCTGCTGTTGACATAATGTTGCCGAAACGTATAGTGCTAGATCCATTATTTCCATTAAAAGAAAGGAGGGAGCGATTTAATCGATTATGAAAAAACCACGAACACAGAAGAAATAATAAATATATTAATCATATGGGATTTGTTATAACCGTAACACATTCATTTATATCAATTATATTCGTGTAACGTTCTGCTGCTAATGAATATCATTACTAAATGAACCTGCGGCGAAATGCGTTACTCTTCTTTGGTTATTGTGTCTGTTAACTGTCGCAGACTGGGGAGCAATACTCAAATATCAGTCGATGCGTTTCTAAAGCTGCTTCCAATAAATCTCATGCGTGCATCTGTTTCTTTTTTTTTTTAAGATTATGTGCTTGTCCCAATTTAAACCGCTCCTTACACGTACTCCCAGATATTTAATGGGTTTGACTGATTGTCGTAATGTTCAGCAATCACGTCGTCATAAAACGACGGCTCTTTCCTCTAGTTACGTTACGTTTGCTTATTTTGTGGATTACCTGTCATGATGAATATAAATGGCTGTATGCCGATCCACTGAAGAGAAAATGCTTTAAGATTTTCTTACAGCGTAATATTAATTTTCTGTGATCTACTCTCGACTGTCATTATAGAAGCGCTGGTCTTCCGTAATCGACGGGTTACTGGGAAGCGCATAAATATCTCAATACTAGGAATAAATATTTCAATAAAGTAGTCAGTGCACGGCTGTGATAGAGACGTCAACGTCTATGACGGTCAGAGAGGGAACACTTTTAATACGCTGCAGTCACTGGTGCAGCTGCTACTACGTGATCCACTGAACATCGTTTGGACACGATGCTTAAATGCAGCATTTCTGGGTATAAAAGCTATTGCAAACGGTCGAATATTATGCTCGCCGTAGGTATGTGTGGCAGTGTTGCTCAAATAAGCCTCAGGTATGAGGATATGACTTGACGCAGCGGTCAGAACTCTGAACACCACTTTTCCCGAACGCGAGTTTAGTGCCTTAACCTTCGTTCCACCCCACTTGATTCGTGAGTTTGCGCCTCACATTCTCTGGAGCCATGACGGCGTATGTGTGGCTTTCTTCACTAGTACTAACACGTATCTGACATCTCACGCCCATATAATGGACTAATATTTTCAAAGACCTTCCTGACTGTCGCAGTACTTCACATGATCGCGAAGAAATTTCTCAATTTCGTAACTTTCGCGTGTCAGAGACATACGGGCACGTCTAAATGTTTACTTATCCAGTTGTACTTTAAAAACACTAGACAGTATGGCTGTGACCAGTGGTGGTGCTGGATTCCAGCCTGGCTGATAGCTTGGAGATAATGCTTGAGAGTGGGAACGCGACCCCGAAACTGGTTGAAAAAACCGAAAGTGAAATAAAGAAAAAAAGATCAAGGTGTAGCTGTGGAAATCCTATAAACAATAGAAAACTCTCAGTGGGTGAAATACAGTTACTAAGAAAAAAAATTTAATTAAGAAACTTCATGCCTAAACCGCGACTTTTGATATCTAATTAAAGCATCACGACTAGTTTCGATTGCTTTCAGCAACAATCTTCAGCTCATAAGCTCGCAAGATGCTAGTAATAGAGAAGGAAAACGTCCAGTAAAGGAAAATGGTCAGTTGCATTAGTAAAAATTGAATCAAATGCCTATTACATGCAATTGTACACCAGGTACTATAGCGAGAAATTTTTATGCAACGGTAACAAGAATTGTCACCTGTTCCATAACCATAGCGTCTAAAATAGTTGCTCTAAAAAATGTGCACACGTTGAAGCTTAGTAGTACAATGCCTCAAGACTAACCGGTCTGGGAAGACACGCGAAACTCTCACTGTAATATCTGCTGTACAACTGCAAATAATGGGCATTGTATGAAAATTATACTAATTTAACTGCCGGCCGGGGGGGCCGAGCGGTTCTAGGCACTTCAGTTCGGAACCGCGTGACCGCTACGGTCACAGGTTCGAATCCTGTCTCGGGCATGAATGTGTGTGTTGTCCTTAGGTTAGTTAGGTTTAAGTAGTTCTAAGTTATAGGGGACTGATGACCTTAAAAGTTAAGTCCCATAGTGCTCAGAGCCATTTGAGCCAACTAATTTAACTGGCTATTTTCCTTCTTGATTCAATGCATCTTGTGAGATTATAATGTGATGATGATTATGGAAAGCAAACGAAACTAGTCAGCATGCTTGAATTGTGGGATGAAAATTACTGTCTAGGCATTAAAAGCCTTTTACATTAATATTTTTTGTTACTTAATAAATTACGTTAAGACCGCTGTCTCCTTCCTAATAACTTCAGGCTTCACAGAAATACAGTTAGTAACAAGTCAGCATTTTCCTTTTCAGTTGATATTCACAGGAGGGCACTTCACTCAGTGTGAAGTACAAGATTTACTGTCTAGGCATTAAAAGCCTTTTACATTAATATTTTTTGTTACTTAATAAATTACGTTAAGACCGCTGTCTCCTTCCTAATAACTTCAGGCTTCACAGAAATACAGTTAGTATCAAGTCAGCATTTTCCTTTTCAGTTGATATTCACAGGAGGGCACTTCACTCAGTGTGAAGTACAAGATTTACTCTCCGAATTCAAGAAGAACGTTCTAATACCTTGTTGACATGTGTCTTACTATCGGACCATCAGTTTAATAAGTTCTGGTTTGCAAATATTTACACAAATTATTTGCAGAAGAACGAAAAAACTAGTGGTTACTGGTCGTGAGTAAGACCAATACGAGTTCCTGAACAATGTAAGGACACGCAACGCGATACTGATCCTACGATTATCTTAGAAAACACTGAAGGAAAGCGAACCTATGTAAATTTAAATAAAAGCTACACTCTTTGAAATATCTAAGGTAGCAGGGATAAAACACACGGGTCAGAAACTTTTTTTTAAAATAGAGAGCAGAGCAGACTGCACTTGAAGGACGTGGAAGGTAGGCCTTAGTTTAGAACGGTGGTTATTCAGTCTGAACATAGAGGCAACGGGGAAGGAAACTAAGGAGAAATTTGGAATTGAAGTCCACCGGGAGAAAAATTGAGGTTACTGATGACAATGCATTTCTGTCGGCCAAGGAAAAGCAATTGAACTTAATCATAGTCTAGGTTATAAGATGAACATCAACAACAGTAAAGGAGTTATGGAATGTAGTCTAATGACATCACACGATGCTGAGTGAATTCGATTAGGAAATCAGCGGCAGTAGTCGTTCTCTATAGCAAATGTGAGCTGCAGATTGCGAATGGCAAGAAAAGTATCTCTGAAAAACAGGAATCTCTTAAACGTCAGGAAATCGCTCCTAGTGGACAATAAACAGTTAAGATAGTAAATGTGGTGCTATAGAAGACTGCCGAGGATTACATTGATATATGGGATACCTGTAGAGGGGTTGTTGACTCTAATTTGGAAAAAAAAAATTATCACGACTTGACTGAATGAAGGAATCAGGTGACAGGACACATCCTGAGGCATCAAGGTGTAGTCAGTATAACAGTGATGCAAAGTGAAGGGTAAAAATAATAGAGGGCGCAAAGCGTAGGGTAAAAACAGTAGAGGGAGACCTAGGCACGAAAACGGTAAGCAGGTGGAAATGAATTTAGGTGGCAGTAGTTACTGCAAGACGAGGCAGCTTGTACATATTGGACTGACGTGGAGAGCTGCACCATACCCCTTTTCAGACTGTATGCCACAACAGTACGCGAGGGGAAAACCATGCACAGCAGTGTTCATTCATTCACTGCCTTTCTTGCCGCCTACCACTACAACAAGCTAAATGTTGTTCCTCTAGCAGGACTTTCGCTGTTTCTATTGCAGCATATCCAGAAGACAGTACGAAATCACTACAGGAGCCGACATTTTTATCAATGCGAAGGTAATACACAAAGCTGCTCTATCCAAAGAAATCCGCTCTACGTTCCAAAATGGTTCAAATGGCTCTGAGCACTATGGGACTTAACATCTGTGGTCATCAGTCCCCTAGAACTTAGAACTACTTAAACCGAACTAACCTAAGGACATCACACACATCCATGCCCGAGGCAGGATTCGAACCTGCGACCGTAGCAGTCGCGCGGTTCCGGACTGAAGCGTCTAGAACCGCTTGGCTACGGCGGCCGGTGCTCTACGTTCCGTATGGCACAATTAGTGACTAGAGAATACCCTTCTCTTTTTTGTTTCAAATTTCTTGAAGACCTCTATATTCTATACCGTGCCTCAACATAGTGTCACGACCGTATCAAAGATGGCTGCATTAACCAACGCTCTCGCTCTCTTTGTCTCTGTCTGCTGTCTGTCTGTCTGTCTGTCCCTCTCTTCCCCCCCCCCCCCCCCCCTCTCTCTCTCTCTCTCTCTCTCTGCTTGCGTGCGTGCGTGCGTGTGTGTGTGTGTTTGTGTGTGTGGGTGGGTCTGTGTGTGTGTGTGTGTGTGTGTGTGTCCAGGTGACTCAGTATCCGGGCAGCGAAAGCGCCTCAGGCCATCTCGAAGGTGAAACAGTAAAACGGTTGCGTGCAGTTCGAGGAGTACTTACAACGTCCGGCCGACGTAACCTACCAGGTGTTCCACTGGCATGAAGTGTCGTGCTAGCAGTAGTTCCCCCATTCGTTTTATAGGCATCTGTTAGTAGCTCTTTCAGTTTGTCAGCAGCCACAGGTATGTATGTTTGTAGTTAATTGGATGTTGATTATCGACGAAGAATGCAGGTCCCTCTTATCGGCGCATTATTTCAGGAAACGACGACTCACATAATACTAAATAATATTAAGCTCTGTAATGTTTTTCCTAATTTTACACTTACATTTTAATATGTGACAAGTAGGATTGAGATTACAGTGCTGTTAATAGTAGTCTTCGTCGAATAACGCTACTATGGGCCACCAGATTTTACAATGTCAGCCAACTGTCCTGGCGAATATTGACAAAATTTATCAGACAAACGTTGGCCGTAGAAGCCGAGACAGAATTCTTCAGTAAATTTGTGAACAAGACCACGAAAGCCTTCACGAATTTTAATAGTGTTATTGCTGACCCACCACGCAGAGAGACAACAAACTCAGATTGCATTCCTATGGTATCAAATTTCATATTGAGAGCAAAAGGGATGGAGGCTGGAAAAATGGAACCATGATGTCCTTATCGAGAATGAGAAATAAAATATTATAAACTGTTGGGAAAAGAGAACCTGGTATTTACAGCATGTCAGCAACAAAGGGAACGTAAGAAAATAATTTAGGTGTTTAAAAAATTTATAATTCAGAATAGCAGATTATGCTCAGTCTTGCTTCATCTACATGACGAAAAAGTGTCAGAAAATTTCAGGATGGAAATAACTGCACAGTAACGACAATTTTCACTAATGGTGACCAGTGTCTCAACGGAAGATGTAGCAGAACTGTTGCAATTAACAGAAAATATTGTGTAAATAACTCTAGTAGTAATTAACAATAACATACTAGAGATCGTACAGGCAAGGGCGTCGTGGAAAGAATGTAAGAAATCTGACGTATTGGAAATGAGGTTAGACGAAGTAACGTAAGAAATGGAAACATAAGCAGCAGTCTGTTGATTAGAAAAATCTGTCTTTGAACCAAAGTGTGCTACATTAACGAAATAGTGGAATTTAAAGTGCTCATATTTTCATCGAATCTGTCATAACTGCAAAAGTTAGTAACCAGATTCGGCGATTTCAGTTGCTAAGCAGCCGTTGTCCAAATTATTTAGCTGGCTATTGAGTAACGTGTCACAGCAACATTGACATAAAGAAACAGTGATGGCTACAGAATAAAACGGTTTTGTGACCGTTACTATGACACATCAATCTTTTCTGATGATGGCTGCCAAATTTATTCCCTGTTTTTGAGATAAAGGTTATTTCAGTGAATACACTTGTGAATAATAGATATTAGGGGTATTTAATAGACGTGAACAGCGGAAAAAGTTGAAACTGAGAGAATTTCAAATACAGCGTTACTGGAGAACTTGAAATAAGGTCATGTACAAGGTGGTATTCTCAAGACAGTCACGAAACCTCTGCAACAGACAGACGCAGACATGCCCTCCAAAAATGGACCGAAAAGTTATTATGCAGGTGGACAGAATGTTCTGGCTCGTCTGTGCAGTTCAGTCTGTAGTACAACGATTTCATGTACAGCACTTAGTTACTAACGTCTGTTTAGTAATTAATAACGACTTATTCGTGTGTCATTTTCTGCAGTGATTTATTTGTTGCATCAGTCTGTTGTGAAGGATGTTCTTTGCAAAAGGTAACATCCTTATTTTCAGTTTATTAACTCTTAAATGATAATCTTTTTCTTTGTAGTAACCTCTCTCCACATCCTCGGTCTGTAATCTAGTAAGTCCCTGAAAGTAGATAAAAGTTCTTTATCCGTACTCCCCAAGACTGAGATCGAAATTGGACAGTTTACCTACGGCCAGGACAGAGTAGATGCTCTCCCGTCCCTCACTACATGGGAGGACCCCCATACTGGAACATGTTGAAATATGGTACTTTTAAGACAGTCGCGAAACCTCTCCAACAGGATATTCAATATTGTTCCGAAAAATAATTACCCACGGAAACGTCCAATGACAGCCATGACCATTAACAGCACTAAAGCAACCGATCTTTTTTGATGCATAATTCAGGGCTTTAGAAGTGTAAACTTAATTTGATTTCACTGATTTCTAATTCAGTCAAAGGATCCTTTCTATAACTGAAAGGCTACTCATGACTGCACTCTTAGTTACGAGAATTATCAGGATTGTGGACGTCGGACTGGGTCGCTTGTGCCCTCATTATTTTACTCGTCGTTTCACAATTGTCTCATAATCAAATGGCTCTGAGCACTATGGGACTTAACTGCTGTGGTCATCAGTCCCCTAGAACTTAGAACTACTTAAACCTAACTAACCTAAGAACATCACACACATCCATGCCCGAGGCAGGATTCAAACCTGCGACCGTAGCGGTCGCGCAATTCCAGACTGTAGCGCCTAGAACTGCTCGACCACTCCGTTCGGCTTGTCTCTACTGCACACATAGAGTTTCGGTCAACTGCCGCATCAGTTGTGATACATCTTAAGGAAGAGAGCTTCACCTGATTGGAGATACACTCATCGATGTAGAACTGCTACATAGATCTTCACCCCAAATGATATGTACCTATTACGTTTATATTAGATCAATTAGGTCATTTACTTGAGAGAAGTATTTTATGTTCAATAATTGGGGGCCATGAAAGTTTTCTAGCCCTGTCGAGCTTGAGAGCGTTAAGTGTTAACTACAGTTCAGTTCCTCCACTTGTTTTGTACTTAATTGGGCAGATAGCGCACAGACTCGTCTTTATATAAATTGGTGACAGATGAACGGATTGTATCCAACTTTTTTCTGGAATGAATCTTTTTTGTAGCTATTTTGAGCAGTTCGTTATATTAGACGAATTCATTTCAAGTCTACTCTGAGTAGTACTAAGAGATGTTGTAATCCTTCACTGCTCGCTCCTTATCCTGATGAGGTTATTCGGCAGGGCAGTTTCGATGGTGCATCGCTAGCAAGTAGCAATCAAGGTAAACATCTCCAACGTTTAATAGTCAATTTAAATAAACTTTTGTCTTCAGCGAGGTAGCAGCAGTCAGCCATGGCATAACGTGCCAAGAGGAAGAGCGACAGCAACCCAGCAGAAAGTTCATTATGTCACAGTAGAAACTGATTTAGCTGTACAAAAATTAGTAGGTCGCTCGGTTATCGAAAACATTTAGTTCATAAGAAACTGTAAACATTGGACTCCAGCGAGCATTTGTTGCTTACGTTAGTACTAAGAGTGTTGGGCTGTAAGCTGTAAATTTCGAGGCTGAGAGAGGGAAAACAGTGGTGTCCTTGGTTCGCACCTGCACGGAGACCTTGATGAGCAGGTGTGCCAGCGACTGACTGGAGGCATCGTCCGCTGCTGGCTGACCGGTTCCCCAGCGCGCGGGCAAAAACAGCCGCACGCCATCACGGTGGCCATCGATGCTCCAGCTACTGTGCCGGATGCTACCAGCTGCCTCACTCAAGGTTCTATCATGGATCCAATGCCTTAATCTGTTTACACAAGTGACATTCCCTGACTGCCTGGTGGTCCTCGTTTGCAGATAATACAGCCGTATACAGGAACGGCTACAACCTAAAACGCAACGCATGAAAAATTTAGGGATATTTATATGCTATTCAAGGATAATTCCTGTCACCGTCACCAAAACGCCAGCCAATGTCTTCACCGTTCGCCCCCGAAGACGAGTGCAGACAATTTGACACCGATCACGCTGCTAAACAGCGATTTTAAGTATTTGCTTGACTCTTGATTCAAAGGCTTAAATAACTTGAATACTAATGTTCCACTATAATATTTATTTAATGGTTCGTTATGAATCGGCTTTCGCCTTCTTAGACCATCGTTAGATAACTTAATACTAGATACTCCACACAACTTGAGCAGTGATTCATAGTTGTGCAAAGATTATTGTATAAGTATATGTAACATTTTATGACTATATCGATAGTAAAAACAAGCAAAATATAGAACCTAAAGAGACTCAAACAACTTAATATGTAACATTATATTGAAGTATTAAAACTGTGTGAATATATAATCCAAATGTGTTGTACAAGTGAGTAGTCGTACATGCTGCTATGTCATATGGGGAAACCGGTGAATGTAATGAACAGACCGCAAAATAAGGAAGTGAAGAAAGAAGTCAGTGAAATGTGGGTGTGGAGAAGTTATAACAAGTTTGTTATCTTTTAGTGAGAGAAATAATAACTGACTGCTGTTATTTTAGTAATGAAGAATGATGGAACTGTGTTTGGTCGTTAAGGGCCAGGTGATGATTTCTTGTTTGTTGTTTATTAGTGGCCAAGAATTCGAGTAATCTTAGTTTTTCGCCTTTAAATCCTCTATGGAGAACATCACATGCCACATCAAATGAATAACATTCATTCATGACGTGTTTAGTAAAGGTGGAATTTTCTTTTTCAGTCTACAGCTCGTTTGATGCTCAGTCAGTCTAATAGTTATAGCTCTCCTTGATTGACCTACATATAATTTGCCACAGACATTGCAGGAAATTTTATAAATTCCATTTTGTTCTGAAGTTGAAATCTTAACTTCACTGTGGAACAGAAAGTGGATAACACAATTCCTGGTGGAAAAAGCTGGAGTATATTCCATGGATTTTAATTTCCTGTCAGCAACTGCGAAGTTCTACTCATATATAGCGTGTGGGAGCCCATTTGTCATCAATGTGGTTTTGTACTTTCTGAGGTGGATAAAGGAGTGCTCTTCTCTTCTGCCTCTTCTTTTTGCTGAGTATATTATCAATTAGGGTAGGGCTATAGCCACTAGTGTATAGTTTTTCTTTTATTATCTTCAATTCGTTTTCGAAATCTGATTTGGTTTGTGGTATAAACTGTAGATGGTGCACCAATGTGTAGAAGGCTGCTTGTTTGTGTGTCATAGAATGCTGATAACTGGCTAATATTAATGTGTCCATTGAAGTTACTTTCCTGTATACCTCAAATAAATGCTGTTTCTTACTGATGTCAACAGTGAGATTTAAAAATGTAGATTGGATCTCCATTGTAAACATGATTTTCCTGATGCATTAATTCAAGTATTGAAAATATTTTTTAATTGGCTGTTGGTATCTGCCCACAAGCACGGTACATCATCCACATACTTAGTCCACTATTTTATTTTAGAACGTAGAGGGTCTTTATCTAGAAATGTTTGCTCATTATTATGGATAAAAATTTGGGCAAATAAGGGCCTCAGGGGGCACTCCACTGTTAACCCATGTGATTGACTGTTCAGAGCCTGTTGAAACTGGAAATAATTTCGTCTTCGTATTATCTCACTTGCCACTCATACATCTTTTGTCTCCACTACATTTGTTTGGTTCCATGCAACGATTATATTTAAAATTATATAGACACTTCAACAAGAATGCTGGAAAACAGGCTGCTAACATCAAATGATGTTGGACTAGGTAGAATTGGTACATCATAAAGTTCTTTTACTAATTCTAGTGAATTGTGTATTCCAAGTTTTGATTTAAATTTTGTTTTTTAATTAGTAAATATAACTCTTTTGCTAAATTATGGCAAGCTGTTGACAGTACAGACTCACTGGTACATCTTTATGAAGCTCAGGTAACCCAAACGATCTGGGTGCTTTGGGATTCATGCCTGCGGGGTACTTGGAATCACAGTCAGTAAATTGATTCCAAATATCTCACAAACATGAATCCAACAACTCCCATATTATATTGGCTACCAAATCTTCACTAAATTGGTGTTCCAATAACATCTTAAGTTCATCAACCTGCCATAATTTAGCAAATGATTAATATTCACTAATTAAAACAAAAACAAAATTGCGACTAAAATTTAAAATACGTAATGTACTTGCATTAGTGACAAACCTAAAATGTAGAAATGTGAGTTTGGCCATCAGCTACTTTTGTTTTAAACCCAAATATCGACCAGTTTCAGTCACAGATCATTTTCATGGGTAAGGGTTAAAATTGTTTAAGCTGCAACATTACATTTGTCATTAGTTAAATAATGTGTAGAGCTTGTCATGAATATCAATATACGACATATGACTTCTAGAAGCAAACATACTGATAACAAGCGTACACAGAGCAGTACTGAAGAGCCAGAACGGCTAAAGGACTGAGGACTGAGGACGTAACTCTGATCGAGAGCGTCTTCCGAACACTTCACTCATAGAGGCTTAAAGTTACATCTCTCTTACGTAACACCATAGAAGAGAATATTTTGATGGGAAGTAGCGCATAAAAGCTAGTTTTTTTGTCCGGAATCCTGTTTATTCTTAACAATTTACTATTTCGCTCTAAGTGTGCCCAGTTCGTGGTGAGTTTATGTTAAGCCATGACCAAGTACAAAGCACAAGGGCAGATAGTGCGTGCTGCGGCTGTGGACATTAGTGTCAGTTGTTTTTGGCACGACCAGCTCCACACGGCTCTCTCCTGTGTTAGAGAAGCAAACAAGTTCTTCATTCATGACCCCAGGCATATTACTTCAAACGCTGTATACAAAGAATCTGCATAAGTAAATTCCAAGCGTATGAAGTCTTGGGAGCAGCGATAAATAAATACCCGGACAACACCGGATTTCTCAGAAAAAATGAACAAGCTTCCGGCGCCAAACTTAGTAGAACGCGCGCTAAAATACTCAATATTGGCAGAGGCACAGACACGCAAACTCAAGAAGAGATACGTGAGCGCGCAAATTTGAAGTGTCTAGGTATCTGCTTTCAAAGCAATATTTGCCCCACTATTGCTACAAACTACCCGTCATTACTAATACACATAAGCGCTTGTCTGCATGCGCACAATATCAGAAAGTTAAACGAAATTCTTGCGAACGTCTTCATTACTTCCACAACAGACAGTGTTTCAGAAGCGTCGTTGCCGAAATTATTAAAAGCCTCTCACTTTGAAGCAGGCTCTGTATTTCGAACTTCAGCAAAACTTTGCTAATCTAGGGGATTTTTCTTTATTTTAAAGTTGGCACCCTTTTTTCGTTGTTTCTGCAACAGCGCTCAGATCCTTTGTGTACTATGGGGGATCAGTGCCACCACTTATTAATTTATTTGGTATATATCTCTCTACTGCCGTCGATACTATCTCTTTGAAATCATTCCACATATTTCTACGCTTACACAATCAAATCGGAAGGAGTAAAGACTATCCCTTAAAAAGACGTAAAGAAATTTTTATCAGGTACTTTTAAAAATAAATGTGCTTTGCGTTTTTTTATGGCTTTGGGAGCTACGGTATTCAGCCTATCAGCAACTGCCTTGCGGTCGATAATACCTGTTTCCGTCATGATACTCAATATTTGTCAAGGATTATTTGTTGCTAAGAGCTCAAGTGTGGTTTCACAACCATTTACGCTTCGAGTGGGCTCATAAACTAATTCAAATGGTTCAAATGGATCTAAGGACTAAGAGACAGCATCTGAGGTTATCAGTCCCCTACACTTAGAACTACTTAAACCTAACTAACCTAAGGTCACCACACACGTGCATGCCCGAGGCAGGATTCGAAACTGCGACCGAAGCAGCAGCGCATTTCAGGACTGAAGCGCCTACAACCGCTCGGCCACAGTGGCCTGCAATGACTAATTGTTCAAAATAATTTTCTGGGAAGGCATGCAGTGCAGTTTCGGATGACGTGTGGTTCCTGAAGAGGGGCAGCAGCCTTTTCAGTAGTTGCAAGGGCAACAGTCTGGATTATTGACTGATCTGGCCTTGTGACACTAACCGAAACGACCTTGCTCTACTGGTACTGCGAACGGCTGAAAGCAAGAGGAAACTACAGCCGAAATTTTTCACGAGAGCATGCAGCTTTACTGTATGGTTAAATGATGATGGCGTCCTCTTGGGTAAAATATTCCGGAGGTAAAGTAGTTCCCCATTCTGATCTCCGAGCGGGGACTACTCAAGAGGAAGTCGTTATCAGGAGAAAGAAAACTGGCGTTCTACGGGTCGGAGCGTGGAATGTCAGATGCCTTAATCGGGTAGATAGGTTAGAAAATTTAAAAACGGAAATGGATCGGTTAAGGTTAGATATATTGGGAATTAGTGATGTTCGGTGGCAGGAGAAGCAAGACTTTTGGTCAGGCGTATACAGGATTATAAATACAAAATCAGTTAGGGGTAATGCCGGAGTAGGTTTACTAATGAATAAAAAAATAGGAATGCGGTTAAGCTACTACAATTAGTATAGTGAACGACTAATTGTGGCCAAGATAGACACGAAGCCCACGCCTACCACAGCAGTACAAGTTTATGTGCAAACTAGATCCACAGACGACGAATAGTTTGAAGAAATGTATGATGAGATAAAAGAAATCATTTAGATAGTGAAGGGAGAAGAAAAATTAATAATCATGTGTAACTAGAATTCGATAGTAGGAAAAAGAAGAGAACGAAACGTAGCAGGTGGATATGGAATGCGGGTAAGGAATGAAAGACTAAGCTTTCTGGTAGAATTTTGCACAGAGCATAAGTTAATAATAGCTAACACTTGGTTCAAGAATAATGAAAGAAGGTTGTATACATGGAAGAAGCCTGGGGGTACTGGCAGGTTTCAGAGAGATTATATGATGGTAAGACAGAGATGTAGGAACCAGGTATTAAATTTTAAGACAGGGAAAGATGCGGACTCTGACGACAATCTATTGATTATGAACTGTAGATTAAACTGAAGAAACTGCAGAAAGGTGGGAATTTAAGGAGATGGGACCTGGATAAACTGACAGAACTAGTGTTTGTACAGAGTTTCAGGGACAGCATAAGGGAACAATTGACAGGAATGGGGGAAAGAAATACAGTAGAAGAAGACTGGGTAGGTTTGAGGCATGAAGTAGTGAAGGTAGCAGAGAATCAAGTAGGGAAAAAGACGAGGGCTAGTAGAAATTCTTGGATAACAGGAGAAATATTGAATTTAATTGATGAAAGGAGAAAATATAAAAATGCAGTAAATGAAGCAGGCGAAAAGGAATACAAAGTCTCAAAAATCAGATCGACAGGAAGTGCAAAATGGCTAAGCAGGGATGGCTAGCGGACAAATCTGAGGATGTAGAGGGGTTTATTACTAGGGGTAAGATAGATACTGCCTACAGGGAAATTAAAGAGACCTTTGGAGGAAAGAGAACCACTTGCATGAATATCAATAGGTCAGATGAAAACCCAGTTCTAAGCAAAGAAGGGAAAGCAGAAAGGTGGAAGGAGTATATAGAGTGTGTAACCGTGCTGTCATATCGCTAGCATGGTGGCGGAGTGTCTTTGCGGGCAGCGCATTTGCGCAGTCGAGCACGGGACACGCAACTGTTATGTTGTGTTGTGGGAGCTCTGCATGTAAGAGGCATGGTTAGGGTGGAAGTTGAAGCGTTGCTACAAACGCTATTACGGTAAAGTGATGAATATGGAAGTGCGTCAGGATGTAACTAAAAATGAGGAGTGGCGTCAGTGACGTATTTGTGTATCCTCTCGTTGCGTGGCGCACAGCATCAACCATCCACGCCGTTTTCGGTCTGCCAGATTGAACTGATGTCTATCAGTAAAAATTAGGTACCATAAAAGAGTGCAATCAAGTCCCAGTGTCTTGTAGCGAGCGTGAGAACGTGCGTTCGATCATCGCTTTTCCGCATTATCAACAATCAGCCCCGACACGACGGTTACGCTCACGCTCCTACAAGTGAGAACTGAGAAGTTCAAAATTAGCTTTAAGAATAGTGTTATATCATTACTAGTGTCAAGGAGGATTGGTGCCAAAAGTAATCTGTCTATGTGTGGCGAGCGTAAGAACTTTCGTTAGATTATTCGGCTTTCGCATCATCAACAATTATCGTCGACGTGGTCGGTTACGAGTACGCTCGTGAAAGTGATTCTGTGGACAGAAAATCACTTAGAAGTTGGCATCAAAACTTATGATTTAGAATGTAAGCAGTGCAACCTGTGATTTCTTATCGTCTCGTACAAGACGAAGGACAGCTTTGTGCTTGACGCTGAGTGGCGCCCCTAAACCCGCTTGCATATTTAGATACATAATTTCAGGCAAAGCAGCGGCAGTGTGGAGCAGAACACTACGACTGCCGCGGGATTATCAGCTACGTGGTGTGGACAGGGCGCACGGTCCAGAAGAAGGGAAACCAATTTAAGGGTCCCCCACCCCCTTTTTTACCCCCGGAAGTGTTACAAGTGTCTATACATGGGCGATGTTCGTGAGGACAATATTACGGAACTGGAAGAGGATGAAGATGAAGATGAAATGGGAGGTATGATACTGCGTGAAGAGTTTGACAGAGCGCTGAAAGGCCTAAGTCGAAACAGGGCCCCAGCAGTAGACAACTTGCATTAGAACTAGCGATAGCCTTGGGAGAGCCAGCCCTGACAAAACTCTACCATCTGGTGAGCAAGATGTATGAGACAGGCGAAATACCCTCAGACTTCAAGAAGAATATAATAATCCCATTCCCAAAGAAAGCAGATGTTGACAGATGTGAAAATTACCGAACTAT
This sequence comes from Schistocerca gregaria, assembly GCF_023897955.1. Taxonomy (NCBI): domain Eukaryota; kingdom Metazoa; phylum Arthropoda; class Insecta; order Orthoptera; family Acrididae; genus Schistocerca; species Schistocerca gregaria. The sequence continues at coordinate 483,906,905 of NC_064921.1, read as the reverse complement.
CAGTTTAATAAGCTACGGCTGCAAAATACTAACACGAATTCTTTACAGACGAATGGAGAAACTGGTAGAAGCAGACCTTGGGGAAGATCAGTTTGGATTCCGTAGGTATGTTGGAACACGTGAGGCAATACTGACCCTACAACTTGTCTTAGAAAATAGATTAAGGAGAGACAAAACGACATTTCTATCATTTGTAGACTTAGAGAAAGCTTTTGACAATGTTGACTGGAATGCTCTCTTTCAAATTCTGAAGGTGGAAGGGGTTAAAATATAGGGAGCAAAAGGCTGTTCACTATTCGTGCAGAAACCAGATGGCAGTCATAATAGTCGAGGAGGATGAAAGGGAAGGAGTGGATGGGAAGGGAGTGAGAGAGGGTTGTAACCTATCCACGATGTCATTCAGTCTGTATACTGAGCAAGCAGTAAAGGAAACAAAAGAAAAATTCGGAGTATGAATTAAAATCCATGGAGAGGAAGTAAAACCTTTAAGGTTCGCCTATGACATTGTAATTCTGTCCGAAATAATACTCCCGGTATGCACAGGGAGTGCACACTGGCTTCCTTCACTTCCTTACGCTCCAAACTTTGGAGCTCCCAACCACCATTAGACCTACCCTGTGTGAATGCCCAGACCTTGCGGGCCGAGAGAATCTTCCTCTGGAACAGAGTTGACGGCTGCACCCGACTTAGAGACCTCGACAGCCACAGATAACGCCGGACCTGTTCGTCAAACGAACCGGTCAGACCCTTCGATCACCCCCTCGGGAAGTGTTTCGCTACCTGGCAGACTTGGTAATGATCTCCCACTCGATCACGGGTGAGAGGTCAATGTCAGTGCAGGCAGTACCCGGGGCGGCCACAGCAATGGACTGATCAGGGGACACGTAGAACATGCTAGACGTTTCTCGCATTACCGCGTCAGACCCCCCACAGTGATGTCCCTTGGCAGCAGCCTCATATTTTGTGACGGAAACCAGCACCAGATGACGAAGGGTACTAATTGGTCTGTGGCATAGCTAAAGATACATAGATCTGCGTGGGACAGAAGTTAGCCCACATCTGCAGAATCTCTCCCAACGACATGACACTTGCAGACTTCCTGACCCCAGAGTTTCTCTGTAGATTCCGCGGGGGGGAAAGGAATCTGCGGAAGACACTGACAAGACGAAGGGACAGGCTTATAGGACATCTGGTAAGATATCAGGGAATAACTTCCGTGGTACTAGAGGGAGGTTTGAGGGGACAGGTGCAGAGGAAGACAGAGACAGGAATACGCTGAGTAAATAAATGAGGACGTAGGTTTCAATCACCATAGTGTGGCGACAGTTTGGCACAGGAGAGGAATTTGTTGCGGCTCACATCAAACCAGCCAAAATGAGTGTGACTATTGATGTTAGTAAGTGACAGCTGGTTTAATAATATATGGTTGTAAAAAGAATAAGAAAACGGTGTCGGTGTCGGTTATCAACATGCCACATAGAACCAGTGATAACCTCCAACGTTCACATAAGTGCTACGTTGTGAGTTGCGGTGCTGTGTAGTAGTGGAGAAAAAACGTGCCGACGTACTACCTGGATTCGATGCATAGTCGAATAGTGCATGAGAGTAACAGATGGCAAAATGAAATCTAGCATCCGCGTCTCGAGCAAGTGTGGAAAGTTTTGGTGGCATTTCGTGTCGGATAGTCTACTGTGCTATTTTAAATCTTTGTCGGGCCCTGGATGACAAATGAACCAATGATATAAAGTTCGTGGCCTTAAAATTTAAAGCTTATATGAAATCCTGCATTACGGAGATCGTTATGAAACAGTAGAAGTATAATGTAGTGTATGGAGCTGTCGGAAGGAATCACCCTTCGGAGAAACAGTCTGATCGTTGCAGATAAGTGATGATAATTGTATTTTTGCATTTACAGCGTAATCGAAGGATGCGATTCTGAAGATGAATGAACTGAATTCTAGTAATAACTACTGGCATTATTAATATCATCTTTTTGTATTAGAAGCTGCTAACTGTAATCAGAGTTATCAGAGACTGTTGGATGAAATGACTGAAAATGGAATGTGACTTTAACAAAATAGAAGCTGCTACAAATAATGAGCTAGTCATTTCAATCGCAAGTAAAGATTACAATATACATAGACAATACATACACAATATGATTATAAACAGTTCTGTGGCCAATGGATTCTCAGATTGCAGTAGCTTCAGTAATGTAACTTCTGCTATAAATGAAAGCAGAAACACAAGGAGGCCAGAAATGACGTTATGTCAGGGAATGTGGGAAGTAACTGAATTAATTAAAATAATTAAAGTACCTAAACGGGAGATTAAAGAAATTCAGTGGGAAATCTGCGAAGAGTATCAACAAGCAGAAACGGACGTGTGTGGTCTGGATTAACAGCTATCTAATTTAGAGACAAAGTTCCCAGAATTCAATACAGCTAACAAAAAGAAGAATTAATAAAGAATGAAAGAAAGAAAGAAAAAAAAACTTGCTGCTCGCCTGTTTATGCAGATTTGGGTACTAGCTAGTAAGGTGAGAAGCAATGCAAGTCTCTCGCCGTTCGATTTATTGTATGTATATTGTTACGGATATTCAGAATGAAGCAGAAATAACTGAACTGTGTATATATTACAGATATGCCTTCACGCAAATGCAAGGAAAACGTTTTTATGAGCAATCTGTTATGTTTCATAAGTTTTAGAATGCATCTATCGCAAATATTGGTACAGGGGAAAACAACGTAAAATAAAAGAAAATTTTTTTTCGCTCAACTGTCACAAATGAACTGAAAAGACACAAGGTTCTAGCAAAAATATAGTGACTGAAATACCTTGAATAATATTGTTAGTGAAGAGGATTTGATCATTGTTTTGAACAGACAATTAGATTGCATGTACCCAAGGGACTCCATGAACGTATATCGAATTATTGCTTTTTACTTTCAGGTAGAAACATACAAAGAAACGGCAAAGAGATATGGTGGGAGGAAGACGATAATTTCAGAATGGAGGGGAGTGAACCAGATGCGAGGCCAAGAAAAGGAACGAACAGAACAGCAGAAGATAGCAAAGAGGAAAACATTAGGCTGGTCATCGTCAGGCAGAGGACAAGAGCCACCCTGCTTGATGACTCTATTAATATCTGAATAGCGTGAGAGAAACGGATTGCAAAACGAAGCCGCCATCTACGTAGGTACAGACACGCGATCTAGAAATTCAATTGGAAAGTATTAGCGTTACTTCATGTCACGAAGTATATTGTGCTTTTTATGCATCTTCGAGGGACTCTAGATGATAAACCAGCGTATAAAATAACGTTCGTGATCGTGACAGTTAGTGTTCTTATTCAACTCATTATGGAACAAATGTGTGTATCATGTGAAGAAATAGGAGTTGGAATATTTCTGACCGCAAAGAATCGTCTAAACCTTTCATACGATCTTTGGTGACGAAAAACTTCAAAAATGTTCCCTTATGCGAAAACTTCTGCTGGTTAACAATCTGTTGAGTGTGTTGTCGTTTATTTAAAAGTGGAACAAGGTGGGTGCACGGCAATGACAGAATTATCTGCGGAGCTCTGGCAGAAGAAATTCGAAAACTTTAATTCACCTACATCTACATCTACATCTACATCTACATGACTACTCTGCAATTCACATTGAAGTGCTTAGCAGAGGGTTCATCGAACCTCAATCATACTATCTCTCTACTATTCCACTCCCGAACAGCGAGCGGGAAAAACGAACACCTAAACCTTTCTGTTCGAGCTCTGATTTCTCTTATTTTATTTTGATGATCATTCCTACCTATGTAGGTTGGGCTCAACAAAATATTTTCGCATTCGGAAGAGAAAGTTGGTGACTGAAATTTCGTAAAAAGGTCTCGCCGCGACGAAAAACGTCTTTGCTGTAATGACTTCCATCCAAACTCGTGTATCATATCTGCCACACTCTCTCCCCTATAACGCGATAATACAAAACGAGCTGCCCTTCTTTGCACCCTCTCGATGTCCTCCGTCAATCCCACCTGGTAAGGATCCCACACCGCGCAGCAATATTCTAACAGAGGACGAACGAGTGTAGTGTAAGCTGTCTCTTTAGTGGACTTGTTGCATCTGCTAAATGTCCTGCCAATGAAACGCAACCTTTGGCTCGCCTTCCCGACAATATTATCTATGTGGTCCTTCCAACTGAAGTTTTTCGTAATTTTAACACCCAGGTACTTAGTTGAATTGACAGCCTTGAGAATTGTACTATTTATCGAGTAATCGAATTCCAACGGATTTCTCTTGGAACTCATGTGGATCATCTCACACTTTTCGTTATTTAGCGTCAACTGCCACCTGACACACCATACAGGAATCTTTTCTAAATCGCTTTGCAGCTGATACTGGTCTTCGGATGACCTTACTAGACGGTAAATTACAGCATCATCTGCGAACAGTCTAAGAGAACTGCTCAGATTGTCACCCAGGTCATTTATATAGATCAGGAACAGTAGAGGTCCCAGGACGCTTCCCTGGGGAACACCTGACATCACTTCAGTTTTACTCGATGATTTGCCGTCTACTACTACGAACTGCGACCTTCCTGACAGGAAATCACGAATCCAGCCGCACAACTGAGACGATACCCCATAGCTCCGCAGCTTGATTAGAAGTCGCTTGTGAGGAACAAAAAAGAGGAACTAACAAAAAAGTACTATTGTTGAGAATGATTTACGTGATTTTGTGATTAAAAAGCTTATCAGAAAACTCTGTTTATGTGCCTTTTTTTCTTCGTCAAGCAAAGGGAACGCCTAGTGCACAGAATAGCTATTCCCAGTGACAGTTCGGTTTGTTACGCTAACGCCGAGAAAAAGCAGCAACCAGTGTTTTTTGTGCCAAGGAAATTCAAAATTTCGGCCTCAATGTTTATGACTACATTTTTTTGACATGTTAAAAGATATATGTTTGTATTTCTTTTTTGTGATATGGTTCATGGCATCAATCATTACATCTACTATGAGCCATTACAACTAACAACAACCATCGATAAACATGACGCGTCTCTTCATCACTTTGTGTTGTGCTTCTGTGCAACAACGCCTTGTCACCGTATGCCCAGTAAAAGCAACCGTTGTTCCAGTGATTCAAATACGACTTCTTGCACATTCGTCGTAAACGATTTGATTCTAAGTGATTTGTAAACTTTCCAGGGTCGTTACATGAACCAGCAGCGATCTTCGGCCACAGAATTTTATGCAGCAAGATATGCGTTAAACTAGATTAGATTCAGTTTTCGTTCCATAGACCAAACATGAGGTGATTCTCGTGGGTGGGGAAAAAGTCAGAAAATCTGAAATAAAAAACATAAAACATTTGAATATAATACTATCCCGATAATTTGTCAGGAGAGTGACAAAATTTGAGTATAAATTATAGTGAAGTAACTGTTGATATTTACAGGATTAATACACTGTAAGAATGAAAGATAGTAATGCATTTTTAATAATTTTGTCATACCAAAAATACCTAGTCTTGACTATTATGACCAAGTACTGTCAAAAGTGATATCTAACTGTCACTTTCTTAAGCTGGTCTAACATTTCCTGTTAAGATATTCATCTACAGAGTGGCAGGAGTTGCTTATTAAAAGGTGTTTCCAAGTCTTTTTGACTGAGATGTATCTGAAATCAAGTTTTTATTTGTTGCTGGAAATTGACCGAAAATATATGTTGCTGAATATTGGACCTCTTCCTAGACCAAGATAAGTGAGTTTGGGTGTTCCAGACTGTTCGTATTGCTACTATACTATGTATTAAGCTGTTGGTTTTAAACAGAGAAGTATTAGTTGCAACAAACTTCATTAAGGAATAAATATGCTGAGAAGCAGTGGTTAGAATACATAGTTCCTTAAAAAGGTTTCTTCATAATGTTTTTTAAAATTACACCACAAATCATTCTTATTACATTGTTTTGCACCCTAAACACTTTCGCTCCGTTTGACGAGTTATCGCAGAATATCATCCCATATAACAGAATGAAAGTAAACCAGTATCCAAATATTTTTTTTATATCGATATCGCCTACATATGAATCATTCTAACTGCAAATACAGAGCTGTTTAGGCGCTCCAGCATTTCTGTGGTATGCCGTTCTCAACAGAATTTATTATCAAACCCAAAGGTTTAACACAGTCATCCTGTTCGATCTGCACATCTTCATACGCTATACACATGCTGGAAGGAAATCTCTTACCGGTTCTGAACTGCATGTAAGGAGTCTTTTCAAAGTTTAAAGACAGTGAATTAGCTTTAAACCATGTATTAATGTCAGTGAAAATTTAATTAGCAGCAATTTCTAAATCTGTGTTTCACTTGCTACTTATTGCAATGTTTGTTTCATCTGCAATCAAAACAAACTTTGCATCTGCCAACGCAACAGACGATAGGTAATTAATGTACACAAGAAAAAATAACAGACCCAAGATGGAACATTGGGGAACACCACATGTAATTAATTCCCAACCAAATGAACACTGACTGCTCACTACACACGTTTTTCACAACACCACACTTTGTTTCCTACTAGTTATCTATGACTCTGGACAATTTCGCGCAACTGTCAGTGGCACCATAATATTCTAATTTTCTTGAGAGAATCCTACGATTCACACAGTGAAACAAATGTTTAAGTAGAGGCTTGAACACAACCTTATGAGAAGCGGGAAAAAGTGAAATTGATCGACAGATAGTTTGACGGTATCTCTTTGTCCCCATTTTTGTAACGAGGCTTAAATCAGTATATTTTGGCCAGTCAAGAAATGTTTCACTGATAGGAGATTGATTACAGATTTAATTTAAGATAGAACTCAACTCGCATGAACACTCATTGATTCACTTGAACCAGTTGGAATTTCATCTTAGGGTGTACATGAAACACAATGCTTACAGCATAATACCGGCTACAACAAATGAAGTGAAATCAGCCATTAAAAGCGAATGTGACAAAATACCAATTACAACAATTAAAAAGTGTTCAATTCCATCCATCAGTATTAATAGCTGTGCTTAGGTCACAGAGCCTATCATTTTGAACGCTTACGATAAATGGCTGGTTTCTAGATTTGTTCACATTATTTTGAATTTGGATGTTTTTCCACATATTATTAAGTGTTTGCCTCACACCCACAGAAAGAGTATAAACATTATTTAGTCAATAATAAAGTACAGCATGTGCGACCCTTTTATAAAAACCAGCAGCTGTAATGGCACTATAGCTTTAACAATCATACAGTGTTCATAACAAATTCTGAACATTGGAAGTAATTCCCAGAACTAAAAACATGGTTTGTATAAATAATGCCGTGTGACGAGGGTCTCCCGTCAGGTAGACCGCTCGCCTGGTGCCAGGCTTCCGATTTGACGCCACTTCGGTGACTTGCGCGTCGATGGGTACACAGTGATGATGATTAGGACAACACAACAACCAGTCCCTAGGTGGAGAAAATTTCCGACTCATCCGGGAATCGAACCTGGGCCCATAGGATTAACAGTCTGTCGCGCTGACCACTCAGCTACCGGTGGCGGACTTATGGTTTTTAATGATTACACTGTTGTCAAAAGAAGACTATCATATTGGCACAATTAAAACTATCACATCTGTTTTTTTCTCTTTTCTTTTTTTTACCTTTTTGGGGTTGGGGGGGGGGGGGTGGTATTGCTGCAGGACAATCTAAAAGGCTACGCCAGGTTATTGGCTACGCCTGGCTATTGGCAACATAGTATTATCTGTCCTACAAATACTGGACTGATACTTTGTGCTATCGAAACGGGCCGTATCCTCACTTTTGTTGTTTTTGGTACTTTCAAGTTTCTTTTCTTATTCAGTCGAAGGATTAAAGTGATGAATATCAATTACCTCAAATATTTTCAAGTTGTAGGTCATAGTCTGCATAAAAATATTCTAATTATTTCCTCTAATTGCTCCACTGTTTTGTTTGTAGAGTACGGGAGTTTACTTTCCAGTTAACTGCAGTCACGTGGCAAGTGTTTTTAGAAAACATGACAGTACAAACTGAATATTTATGTGGTAACGAGAATGTTGAAATATCGAAATTGTATCATTCTGTAGAATAGACGTAGGTGACATGCAGTCTAATCGATCGAGAACGAATTATGGCAGTAAATAATAAACATTCAACAGATTTTTGCCAACAGTAACTGCTGATCAAAAAATTGTAGCCTTGTGTCCTGGCACTATTCTTTTTCGATTGAAAATATCATGTGTGTGCTACAGGAGAAAATGATGCACACTGAGGACTATTACCAAATGTTTTGTGAATGACACTTAAGCGATCTAGACAGCTTTACTCACAAATCATCCACGATTACTGCAGTCTCATTAAAGAAATTTATTTTCTTTTTTGGCAACCAAATGTTTCTCACCTGTGAATACCTGTTACCATAGGTGCAGACAGCATCTCTTGTGTAAGAGACACATGTGTTGCACTGTCACATGAATCTGAGACAGGTGGCTAATCACAGCGGGTCGGTCGTCAGGAGCAAATTGTAGTAGAGTGGACAAGACACTGTGGAATACATAGGCTCTAAGATTGGTCCAAATACGTTTTTAACTTTAAATCCTTACGCATTCCCTTGGAAACAAATAGCAATTTTATTTTCTAACACCACTTCCGTGGTGCCCATTTACACGTGTGACCATAATGGACGTACACTGCACGACACTAGACTGTTAAACACTTGAAAATGGCCTTAGCAGGTGAAGCTCGCGAGGCTGTCAGATAGTAAAATCGCAGCAGGTGCCTCCACGTGTTTACAAGTAATTGCTAGAGTTGCGGACCCTTAGTAGACAAAAAATGTAGTTATAGATTTAATCGGTAATTCGTCAGCGATGAAACCATTCACAAGTTCAATTATACGTCACGTGTTTTCTGTCTTTTGCCTGTCAGTTCTTACAGACTGCTTAGCCTTCGTTCAAAGTATACATACTGGAAATGCAAATTCGTTTTTCTCTTCTTCTTTTTTCGAGTCTTCCGTCTTCTGAGTGGTTTGATGTGACTCACTACGAATTCCTCTCCTGTGCCAACTTCCTCATCTCAGATTAACAGTTGCTATCTACATCCTCAATTATTTGCTGGATGTATTATAACCTCTGTTTTCCTCTACACTTTTTACGCTCTAGGGTTACTGAAAGGTGGCTACACTGCGTCACAGAGCCAGAGATTCAGTACTTTGCAAGGGCAACAGTCTGGATGATTGACTGATCTGGCAATGTAACAATAACCAAAACGGCCTTGCTCTGCTGGTACTGCGAACGGCTGAAAGGAAGGGGAAACTACGGCCGTAATTTTTACCGAGGGCATGCAGCTTTACTGTATGATTAAGTGATGATGGCGTCCTCTTGGGCAAAATATTCCGGAGGTAAAATAGTCCCCATTCGGATCTCCGGGCGGGGACTACTCAAGAGGATGTCATTATCAGGAGAAAGAAAACAGGCGTTCTACGGATCGGAGCGTGGAATGTCAGATCCCTTAATCGGGCAGGTAGATTAGAAAATTTAAAAAGGGAAATGGACAGGTTAAAGTTAGATATAGTGGGAATTAGTGAAGTCCGGTGGCAGGAGGAACAAGACTTTTTGTCAAGTGACTACAGCGTTATAAACACAAAATGAAGTGGGGGTAATTCAGGAGTAGGTTTAATAATGAATAGGAAAATAGGAACGCGGGTAAGCTACTACAAACAGCATAGTGAACGCATTATTGTGGCCACGATAGATACGGAGCCCACACCTACTACAGTAGTACAAGTTTATATGCGAACTAGCTCTGCAGATGACGAAGAAATTGAAGAAATGTACGATGAAATAAAAGAATTTATTCAGATAGTGAAGGGAGATGAAAATTTAATAGTCATGGGTGACTGGAATTCGAGTGTAGGAAAAGGGAGAGAAGGAAACATAGTAGGTGGATATGGATTGGGGCTAAGAAATGAAAGAATAAGCCGCCTGGTAGAATTTTGCACAGAGCACAACTTAGTCATAGCTAACACTTGGTTTAAGATCATGAAAGAAGGTTGTATACATAGAAGAACCCTGGAGATACTAAAAGGTATCAGATAGATTATATAATGGTAAGACAGAGATTAAGGAACAAGGTTTTAAATTGTAAGAAATTTCCAGGGGCAGATGAGAACTCTGACCACAATCTATGACGTATAGACTAAAACTGAAGAAACTGCAAAAAGGTGAGAACTTAAGGAGATGGGACCTGGATAAACTGACCAAACCAGAGGTTGTACAGAGTTTCAGGGAGAGCATAAGGTAACAATTGTTAGGAATGGGGGAAATAAATACAGTAGAAGAAGAATGGGTATATTTGAGGGATGAGATAGTGAACGCAGCAGAGGATCAAGTAGGTAAAAAGACGAGGGCTGGTAGAAATCCTTGGGTAACAGAAGAATTACTGAATTTAATTGATGAAAGGAGAAAATATAAATATGCAATAAATGATGCAGGCAAAAAGGAATACAAAGTCTAAAAAATGAGATCAACAGGAAGTGCAAAATGGCTGAGCAGGGATGGCTAGAGGACAAATCTAAGGATGTAGAGGCTTATCTCATTAGGGGTAAGATAGATACTGCCTACAGCAAAATTAAAGAGACCTTTGGAGATAAGAGAACCACTTGTATGAACATCAAGAGCTCAGATGGAAACCCAGTTCTAAGCAAAGAAGGGAAGGCAGAAAGGTGGAAGGAGTATATAGAGGGTCTATACAAGGGCGATGTACTGGAGGACAATATTATGAAAATGGAAGAGGATGTAGATGAAGATGAAATAGGAGATACGATACTGCGTGAAGAGTTTGACAGAGCACTGAAAGACCTGAGTCGAAAGAAGGCCCCCGGAGTAGACAACAATCCATTGGAACTACTGACGGCCTTGTGAGAGCCAGTCCTGACAAAACTCAACCATCTGGTGAGCAAGATGTATGAGACAGGTGAAATACCCTCAGACTTCAAGAAGAATATAATAATTCCAATCCCAAAGAAAGCAGGTGTTGACAGATGTGAAAATTACCGAACAATAAGTTTAATAAGCCATAGCTGCAAAATACTAAAACGAATTCTTTACAGAGGAATGGAAAAACTAGTAGAAGCCAACCTGGTGGAAGATCAGTTTGGATTCCGTAGAAATATTGGAACATGTGAGGCAATACTGACCTCACGACTTATCTTAGAAGAACGATAAAGGAAAGGCCAACCTACGTTTCTAGCATTTGTAGACTTAGAGAAAGATTTTGACAATGTTAACTGGAATACTCTCTTTCAAATTCTAAAGGTAGCAGGGGTAAAATACAGGGAGCGAAAGGCTATTTACAATTTGTACAGAAAGCAGATGGCAGTTATAAGAGTCGAGGGGCATGAAAGGGAAACAGTGGTTAGGAACGGAGTGAGACAGGGTTGTAGCCTCTCCCCGATGTTATTCAATCTGTATATTGAGCAAGCAATAAAGGAAGCAAAAGAAAAGTTCGGAGTAGGTATTAAAATTCATGAAGAAGAAATAAAAACTTTGAGGTTTGCCGATGACATTGTCATTCTGTCAGAGACAGCAAGGGACTTGGATGAGCAGTTAAATGGAATGAACAGTGTCTTGAGAGGAGTATATAAGATGAACATCAACATAAGCAAAACGAGGATAATGGAATATAGTCGAAGTCGGGTGATGTTGAGGGTATTAGAGTAGGAAATGAGACACTTAAAGTAGTAAAGGAGTTTTGCTATTTGGGGAGCCAAATAACTAACGATGGTCGAAGTAGAGAGGATATAAAATGTAGACTGGCAATGGAAAGGAAAGCGTTTCTGAAGAAGACAAATTTGTTAACATCGAATATAGATTTAAGGGTCAGGAAGTCTTTTCTGAAAGTATTTGTATGGAGTGTAGCCATGTATGGAAGTGAAACATGGACGATAAATAGTTTGGACAAAAAGAGAATAGAAGCTTTCGACATGTGGTGCTGCAGAAGAATGCTGAAGATTAGATGGGTAGATCACATAACTAATGAGGAAGTACTGAATTGGATTGGGGAGAAGAGAAGTTTGTGCCACAACTTGACAAGAAGAAGGGATCGGTTGGTAGGACATGTTCTGAGGCATCAAGGGATCACCAATTTAATATTTGAGGGCAGCGTGGAGGTTAAAAATCGTAGAGGGAGACCAAGAGATGAATACACTAAGCAGATTCAGAAGGATGTAGGTTGCAGTAGGTACTGGGAGATGAAGCAACTTGCACAGGATATAGTAGCATGGAGAGCTGCATCAAACCAGTCTCAGGACTGAAGACCAAAACAGCAACATATATGAAAGTAAAGAAAATTTTTTATTTCAAATGTCTTATGCCTCTTGGTCACAGGTTCAGTCAACAAAGCATTTGGCTCGTGTTCTTGTGTTAGACTGTAATTCTTGTTTGTATATGCAATTATAGTATTTCTAGTGTTTTTTAATTACTTCAGTGTAAATCGTGTTTAAAATATCTTGTGTTATTGAGGGAGAACCGTGCCAAATGTGTACGTTGAATCACACTTCCACAAACATAACAGTTACATTTGTACTTTGTTGTTTCGTAGCTTTTATAGTTGCTGGGGACTTAATTAATTATTTGTGTTAACGGAAATTTCCTTTCATTCTTTGTTGTTACTCTCTGCAGTTAGATTGCGTACTAATATTATTCAGGGCCAACCGGTTACGAGACTGCGTAACCGGACAAACTGCGACAAAAATTAAAATTATTAGCATTCAATATTTAATTAAGCCCCCATGCACGTGGCGACCGCTGCGTCGAATCGTCCCTTGGAATTCTTTTGATAGTAAAAATAGGAGGCAGTAGTATTGCTGTAGTAATATGTAGTTTAGTGATTGTAGTTTCTATTGCATATGTAGATTTGGTAATTGAACATTTGTAGTTGTCTTGTCATTCTTCTAGTGGTATTTTGGCAGAATTTAATTTTTGATGTCTTGTATACGGGTTTACAATTTTGTGCAACAATTAAGATTTTAATTGTTCGTTAGGCGTGTTTGTCGGGAAGCATTTTGTGTGAATGGTGTTGTTGATGATAGTGTTATATTCTGTGTAAATTTCGTATTTTGACGAGTTTTGTATGTTTTGTAAATGATTACGCGATCGATGAAAAAGGCAAAAATGATGGATAGTGAGAATGACGAAATTGTTGACATTGGGAACTCGCCAACACAGGAGAACAGTATAATGAATAATGAAGTAGACAACAATTTAATAAGTCGTGAAAATAGTCCGGAACCAGTTCAAAATTGAAGAAATAGAAGGGTCTGAAACAGTATCGAACACAGATAGCTTTACGGCAATGCCGAAGGAAGTTAGTTACACGTGGAATTTTAGGGGCGAAAAGAATTTTGAACCAGTTAATATGGAGCAGTTGATGGGTGCTATATTAAATTTGACAACACGCATAGAAACTGGTATGGGAACAATGGAAACACAGTTAAGATCTGAATTAAAAACAGTGTGATCACAAATACTAACAATTAACACTGGGATGGAAACAATGGAAACACGGTAAGACTCACGAATAGGGATATGTTTTAAAAACATGAACTAAGGAAAGAAATTAGAGAAGAAGTGCAACTGATTTTGAATGCTCACAATAATAGATTAATTTCAATTGAAATAAAACAAAAGGAACAGGATAGAGAACAAGAAGAAAGAGGTCGCGCGATAGTACAAAAATTTTCAGAGATCAATTTACAACGCGCACACGATAAGGAAGAAATATTTTGAAAGAATCAAGAATCCGTACCAAATGACAGAACAAATAATCTAACACAACTGTATGAACAGCCCTACTAAATGTGTTTATACAGAAACCTGAGTCGCGACACTTACGGAAGACGTAAATAAACAGAAAGAACAAATAGGTGACTTATCGGAAAGAGTTGAGGAGATTTCAGATAAATTGACAAGTATTAGTTTAAATGGGGACAGAGATTTAGACGATACAGCTCCATTGCCATTTGCAGAAACCGAAGAGTACCAGAACTTAAATAAACATGTTGAAAATCAGGGAAAATTTAATGAACGCGTTAAAAGGGAATTTGAGGCGTTACGAATGCAAGTCAAACAAATTGAAAGCGAAATCGTAGGAAAAGACAGCAGAAGAAATTTAGAATCGCAGATAGCCGAGGGGTTTGAAGAAAATAATTTATTTCATTTACGAGAAGCAACAAGAGAGATCCAGGCGCGCGAACTTGACAATAATCGACATTCGGACGGGGACAGACGCTGTAGGTCTTTGTCGCAACGAGGCGAAAACTTTGACTATAAACACTTTTTATCTGTTCGGAAATTTAGTATTTCGCAATTCTAAGAATGACGTACATCCATGTTCATGGTTAGATTAATTTATGTACGCACTTCCACCAAATTGGACACTAAGTCACAAACTGGGATTTATGTGCGGCTGCTTAAGTCCTCAGCGCTACACTAAGTGAATATGTGCAGCAGCGTGCGCAGGGCCCCGAGCTGTAGTGGTGCTATTTCCCTTTTAGTTTTCTACACCGCTGCTTACTTTTTTACTATTCTTTGTATCTATCAAAACAACTCTTCAACTATCAATCTATCTAGAGAGTCGGTAAAGAATAACCGGATATGACTATTTTACCCAAAAGTGATTTCGGAAATTACCGTTTGGACTTACTATACCTTCAGCAGCATGCATTCGTAGTTTAAACGAAATTTTACCTGTTTATCTTCGTGACAATATTACTTCATATGTTTACGATATTCTTATTGCTAAACGTTCTTGGAGTGAGCATAACAAAATTTTGGATTCATCATTATATATTTTTGCAAGAGTTGGCATTACAGTGAACTTGGAAAAATCTGATTTTGGTCGTTCTCAGGTGAAATTTCTTGGTCATGTTATTTCTACAGAAGGTCTACAGAAGATGTTCGTAGTTTCCTTGGTGTCTGTAATTTTCTTAGACGCTTTGTTAGATTGGATAATTTGGCCACACCTCGTTTGTGTGAACTATCTGGAAAGAATTCTAATTGGTGTTGGGATGAGGAAGCTCAATCAGAATTTGAACAACTTCGTGATGCTGTTCCACTTCTTTCACATCCGGATTTATCTAAAGATTTTTGTTTGGCGGCGGACTCATAATACAAAGGCCTAGGTGCACACTTATTTCAAGAGATAGAAGAAAACGGCGTTGTAGTACAGAAAACTATTGCATTTGGAAGTCGTGTTCTCTCTAAATCAGAAACGAATTATTCGATTACGGAACTTGAAACCTTTGCTGTTGTTTGGGGTTTCACAAAAATTCGCATCTTTTTGTATGGCAGACATACTAAGGTTTACACCGATCATCGAGCTCTGGAATTTCTTATGTCAACAAAATTAACACATGGAAGATTGTCACGATGGGCGCTGTATCTACAGGAATTTGATTTTAGTAATGTTTACATACAGGGTTCTTTAAATACTATTGCTGATGCTTTATCACGTGCAACTATGGGTTTGAAACGAAGTGCTGAGGAGGACTGCAAACAAAACAATTATTGTTTGATGTATATTCAAGGTGCTGCGTTTGAAAATTTTATTTCGTCTTCGCTCCAGGACATCGCTAAGGAGCAAAACAAGGATCCAATCGGGAAGGATATTAAGGAGAAGTGGAGGAGAAAGGAAAGTGTAGCGATTAGACAGTATGATTTAGTTCGCAATGATATTCTTTTTAAAAGAAAATCGGTCGACAACTCTGTTTGGTTAGTACGCATTCCTGATGAGTGGGTTAATAAATTGATTTGCTATACACATTTCAGTTAGGCACACTTTGGTTCCAGAAAATGCTTTCATAAATTACGAGAAAATTGCTACTTCAGTAATATGGAAAAACGTATTCGATCAGTTCTTGTCAAATGCAAATTATGTCAAAAGGCTAAGCCGCCAACTATTTCTCACAGAGCACCGTTGTTGCCTATCATTCCAGCGAAATTAAAGGAGATGACTGCAGTCGATTTGTTCGGTCCAGTGGTTCGTTCTACTAATGGTTTTGCGTACATTTTGGTAGCAGTGGAACTGACATCAAAATATGTGTGTTTTGCACCTTTACGCAAAGCAACAGCTCGTTCAGCATCTAATGCTTTCATCAAACATTTTCTTAAAGAAGTAGCTCATGTTGATGAGGTTATATCAGACAATGGATCACAGTTTCTCTCTAAAATTTGGCTTCGTACTCTACGGCGTCGTAAGATTAAACCAATTTTCATTTCACTTTTTCACCCTCAATCTAACGCGTCGGAGAGATGGGTGAAGGAAATCAATAAATTGTGTCGTCTTTATTGTCATCATAATCACAGAATGTGTGATCAGTATCTTCATATTTTTCAAAACATTCTGAATGAACTCCCTAATGATTCAACTTCTTTACCGCCTATATTGATATTAAAAAATAAAGCACCGCCAAATCGCATTTCTGAAATAGTTCCTTTTCCGCCTTCACGCAAACTGCGGCATTCTGAAGTTGTCAACCTGGCTCTACAAAATATTGCATCTGCTGCTGCTAGAAGAGAAAAATCAGCTAAGCGTCCTGGTCGTTTAAAAACCTTGTCAGTTGGTCAAAAGGTGTTAATTATGTCTTATCGTTTGTCTCACAAAGGAAAAGGCTTGTGTCGCAAATTTTTTCTGTTTTATAACGGTCCGTAAGAATCATGAAAGAAGGTTGTATACGTGGAAGAACCCTGGAGATACAAAAAGGTATCAGATAGATTATATAATGGTAAGACAGAGATTTAGGAACCAGGTTTTAAGTTGTAAGACATTTCCAGGGGCAGATGTGGACTCTGACCACAATCTATTGGTTATGACCTGTAGATTAAAACTGAAGAAACTGCAAAAATGTGGGAAATTAAGGAGATGGGACCTGGATAAACTGAAAGAACCAGAGGTTGTACAGAGTTTCAGAGAGAGCATAAGGGAACAATTGACAGGAATAGGGGAAAGAAATACAGTAGAAGAAGAATGGGTAGCTCTGAGGGATGTAGTAGTGAAGGCAGCAGAGGATAAAGTAGGTACAAAGACGAGGGCTGCTAGAAATCCTTGGGTAACAGAAGAAATATTGAATTTAATTGATGAAAGGAGAAAATATAAAAATGCAGTAAATGAAGCAGGCAAAAAGGAATACAAACGTCTCAAAAATGAGATGGACAGGAAGTGCAAAATGGCTAAACAAGGATGGCTAGAGGACAAATGTAAGGATGTAGAAGCTTATCTCACTAGGGGTAAGATAGATACTGCCTACAGGAAAATTAAAGAGACCTTTGGAGAGAAGAGAACCACGTGTATGAATATCAAGAGCTCAGATGGCAGCCCAGTTCTAAGCAAAGAAGGGAAGGCAGAAAGGTGGAAAGAGTATATAGAAGGTTTATACAAGGGCGATGTACTTGAGGACAATATTATGGAAATAGAAGAGGATGTAGATGAAGACGAAATGGGAGATACGATACTGCGTGAAGAGTTTGACAGAGCACTGAAAGACCTGAGTCGAAACAAGGCCCCCGGAGTAGACAACATTCCATTAGAACTACTGACGGCCTTGGGAGAGCCAGTCATGCCAAAACTCTACCAGCTGGTGAGCAAGATGTATGAGACAGGCGAAATACCCTCAGACTTCAAGAAGAATATAATAATTCCAATCCCAAAGAAAGCAGGTGCTGACAGATGTGAAAATTACCGAACTATCAGTTTAATAAGCCACGGCTGCAAAATACTAACGCGAATCCTTTACAGACGAATGGAAAAACTGGTAGATGCAGACCTCGGGGAGGATCAGTTTGGATTCCGTCGAAATGTTGGAACACGTGAGGCAATACTGACCTTACGACTTATCTTAGAAGAAAGATTAAGAAAAGGCAAACCTACGTTTCTAGCATTTGTAGACTTAGAGAAAGCTTTTGACAATGTTGACTGGAATACTCTTTTTCAAATTCTAAAGGTGGCAGGGGTAAAATACAGGGAGCGAAAGGCTATTTATAATTTGTACAGAAACCAGATGGCAGTATTAAGAGTCGAGGGGCATGAAAGGGAAGCAGTGGTTGGGAAAGGAGTGAGACAGGGTTGTAGCCTCTCCCCGATGTTATTCAATCTGTATATTGAGCAAGCAGTAAAGGAAACAAAAGAAAAATTTGGAGTAGGTATTAAAATTCATGGAGACGAAGTAAAAACTTTGAGGTTCGCCGATGACATTGTAATTCTGTCAGAGACGGCAAAGGACTTGGAAGAGCAGTTGAACGGAATGGACAGAGTCTTTAAAGGAGGATATAAGATGAACATTAACAAAAGCAAAACGAGGATAATGGAATGTAGTCAAATTACATCGGGTGATGCTGAGGGAATTAGATTAGGAAATGAGACACTTAAAGTAGTAAAGGAGTTTTGCTATTTAGGAAGTAAAATAACTGATGATGGTCGAAGTAGAGAGGATATAAAATGTAGACTGGCAATGGCAAGGAAAGCGTTTCTGAAGAAGACAAATTTGTTAACATCGAATATAGATTTATGTATCAGGAAGTCTTTTCTGAAAGTATTTGTTTGGAGTGTAGCCATGTACGGAAGTGAAACATGGACGATAACTAGTTTGGACAAGAAGAGAATAGAAGCTTTCGAAATGTGGTGCTACAGAAGAATACTGAAGATAAGGTGGATAGATCACGTAACTAATGTGGAGGTATTGAATAGGATTGGGGAGAAGAGAAGTTTGTGGCACAACTTGACTAGAAGAAGGGATCGGTTGGTAGGACATGTTTTGAGGCGTCAAGGGATCACAAATTTAGCATTGGAGGGCAGCGTGGAGGGTAAAAATCGTAGAGGGAGACCCCGAGATGAGTACACTAAGCAGATTCAGAAGGATGTAGGTTGCAGTAGGTACTGGGAGATGAAGCAGCTTGCACAGGATAGAGTAGCATGGAGAGCTGCATCAAACCAGTCTCAGGACTGAAGACAACAACAACAACAACAACAATAGAATTCGCAAAATTACTCATGATAACACTGTCGAAGTAGAAACTCTTAAATCTCGGCGCTCTAAGGGAATACTTCATATACGTAAACACACGGAGAGTACAAGGATACCGCGCTGTGTTCCGGCGGCGGCACATACTCAAAGCAACAGTCAAGTCTGCGCGCCGCACAAGGCAGTCGTTGACCGCAAACAATTGCGTCTTACGTCACATGTACCTACAGCTGATCGAGCGCTCAGTGCTAATGCACTGACAGCCGTAAACAAATACACAGTCTAATTTCTCTGATTCAATTCAGTATAAAGCTATAGTGACTTGATAAATTATGTTATTAACTTTCATTACTTTTAAGGATACAGTTGTATAAAATATTTAAGAACATCAGGTAAATTTTGTGTGTGTCCAACGTTAAGAGGACTTGCTATCGAGAAAATTTCAGGAAGAATGTACTTTCAAAGAAGAAAGTAATAAACTAAAAAGGTAACTATTAATTAAGTTTATTTTTCAGGTCACATATGTATACTTTGTGTTAACTGATTTTCACAATGATTGATTAATGAACAGGGTTGTTACTTATGTATATTATGCATAGCTTGGCTGCATTGCTTTTTCACTGATGTCACATTTTTTTTATTATGTGCCTGCTGTACTTATTTATTTAAATTATAATTGTCACCTGATTATTCGTGCTGATATGGTTATGTATGTAAGTCATACTTTGTGATTTATCTGCTTGCGCCTTCATGTTTACTTATTAAAATTATTAAAATTTACTATGAACATTTATTTGCTTATGCTGATATGATGCTAATGACCTGTTTATTATGTAAGATATGTATCTGCTGCTTTGCGTATGGATTTCATATTTACACATTTCTGTTTTGTTGTCATAACTACTAAAGATTTTGGCATATAAAAGTGCTGATATATGTTGTACGAACGTGGAGTTTGGGTCACATTATGGTATTAATTATAGATTATTCGCTTGGCAGAGCCTCGTTATGGGGATTGTGCTACATCCACTTGTTGACATTCTGTTCCCTACTGGTATATTTAATCACTATTGCATATCTTGCTTACGCGCAATGCCTTATATTTTAAAATAAGAAAATGAACTGCTATAATTCTACGAACGACATTGCTACAACAAACTTCATTGAAGTCACATGAGCTGGAGGCTTTATGGAAGCTGTATAAATTTATGCTAATAGGAAGGAAGCTAACGACATGACATACCAACTAGGTTTAGACCATTGCCAGTTATTACACTGCATTCTTCGTGAGCAATTGAAATAGCAAGTAATACTTGACACAAGAAATATTCCACATGTTTGCTTCTGTTTTGCCATGATTCTTGAAGTGGTGTATACACTGTGAATTATTACGATCATTCACACTCCACTCTTACTTAGTTACTGAGAGTTATTCAAACTAAAAGCTGTTAGAGGTCATGTATGCATTTCTTTTATTTAATGATGGACAAGGTAACCAAAATGTATTTTATAATTCATAATGAGTAGAAGATTTGGGTCATATGGATTACACAGAGGTTGTGTGTGGACGTTGTGTCTTCGGATTGTATGGGATGATGAATTGAAGTTTGCACTAGGATTTTATCTGTACTTGTTCGAGGAGACTGACTAGAGGAAAGAGTTGTTATGGAGGTGAAATGATATTGGCGATAAGGTTTATATGTATCGACGTATTGGAGAGGTGTTATTGAGGTATTGAGATTCTATGAAGTTGGTGATTATTGGAGTTCTGGTGGACAAGAGGTAAGGTAAATGGTATTGATGATAAGGTTTATATGTATCGACGGAAGAGGTATTATTGAAGAATTAAAATTATGTATTAGGGTGACACCGTGGTCTAGGGGTAGCGTCTTTGATTCATAATCAAAAGGTCTTCGGTCCCGGGTTCGATCCCGGCCACTGCCCAAGTTTTGATGAATTATCAGCATTGGCGGCCGAAGACTTCCGGCATAAGAAGTCAGCCTCATTCTGCCAACGGCCTTGTCAAAGAGGGCGGAGGAGCGGATAGAGCCACTCTCTTGTCATAGGGGTGTGGAATGCCGGAAGCTTGAACGTGGTAGGGAAACTAAAAAATCTGAAAAAGGAAATGCAAAGGCTCAATCTAGATATAGTAGGGGTCAGTGAAGTGAAGTGGAAGGAAGACAAGGATTTCTGGTCAGATGAGTATCGGGTAATATCAACAGCAGCAGAAAATGGTATAACAGGTGTAGGATTCGTTATGACTAGGAAGGTAGGGCAGAGGGTCTGTTACTGTGAACAATTCAGTGACCAGGTTGTTCTAATCAGAATCGACAGCAGACCAACACCGACAACGATAGTTCAGGTATACATGCCGACCTCGCAAGCTGAAGATGAACAGATAGAGAAAGTGTATGAGGATATTGAAAAGGTAATGCAGTATATAAAGGGGGACGAAAATCTAATAGTCATGGGCGACTGGAATGCAGTTGTAGGATAAGGAGTAGAAGAAAATGTTACAGGAGAATCGGAATTTAAAAGAGCTTTAGTGGACTTACGGTCAAATAAGGCAGAAGAGATAGATAACATTCCATCAGAATTTCTAAAATCATTAGGGGAAGTGGCAACAAAACGATTATTCACGTTGGTGTGTAGAAAATATGAGTCTGGTGACATACCATCTGACTTTCGGAAAAGCATCATCCACACAATTCCGAAGACGGCAAGAGCTGACAAGTGCGAGAATTATCGCACAATCAGCTTAACAGCTCACGCATCGAAGCTGCTTACAAGAATAATATACAGACGAATGGAAAAGAAAATTGAGAATGCGCTAGGTGACGATCAGTTTGGTTTTAGGAAGAGAGGCAATTCTAACGTAACGCCTAATAATGGAAACAAGGCTAAAGAAAAATCAAGACTCGTTCATAGGATTTGTCGACCTGGAAAAAGCGTTCTACAATATAAAATGGTGCAAGCTGTTTATGATTCTGAAAAACGTAGGGGTAAGCTATAGGGAGATACGGGTCGTATACAATATGTACAACAACGAAGAGGGAATAATAAGAGTGGACGATCAAGAACGAAGTGCTCGTATTAAGAAGGGAGTAAGACAAGGCTGTAGCCTTTCGCCCCTACTCTTCAATCTGCACATCGAGGAAGCAATGTTGCAAATAAAAGAAATGTTCAGGAGTGGAATTAAAATATAAGGTGAAAGGATATCAATGATACGATTCGCTGATGACATTGCCATCCTGAGTGAAAGTGAAGAAGTATTAAATGATCTGCTGAACGGAATGAACAGTCTAATGAGTACACAGTATGGTTTGAGAGTAAATCGGAGAAAGACGAAGGTAATGAGAAGTAGTAGAAATGAGAACGGCGAGAAACGCAAATCAGGATTGATGGTCACGAAGTCAGTGAAGTTAAGGAATTCTGCTACCTAGGCAGTAAAATAACCAATGACGGACAGAGCAAGGAGGACATCAAAAGCAGACTCGCTATGGCAAAAAAGTCATTTCTGGCCAAGAGAAGTCTACTAATATCAAATACCGGCCTTAATTTGAGGAAGAAATTTCTGAGGATGTACGTCTGGAGTACAGCATTGTATGGTAGTGAAACATGGACTGTGGGAAAACCGGAACAGAAGAGAATCGAAGCATTTGAGATGTGGTGCTATAGACGAATGTTGAAAATTAGGTAAGCTGATAAGGTAAGGAATGAGGAGGTTCTACGCAGAATCGGAGAGGAAAGGAATATGTGGAAAACACTGATGAGGAGAAGGGACAGGATGATAGGACGTCTGGTAAGACATGAGTGAATGATTTCCATGGTACTAGAGGGAGCTGTAGAGGGCAAAAACTGTAGAGGAAGACAGAGATTGGAATACGTCAAGCAAATAATTGAGGACGTAGGTTGCAAGTGGTACTCTGAGATGAAGAGGTTAGCACAGGAAAGGAATTCGTGGTTGGCCGCATCAAACCAGTCAGTAGACTGATGACCAAAAAAAAAAAAAAAAGATTATGTGATGCTGATGATTATTGGAGTTTTGGTGGATAAGAGGTAAAGCAAGTGAGGAGCATTTTGTTTGTTTGTTTGTTGGTTTATATGGAACAAGGAGGATGAAGATGGCAGACTACAACACTCAAATAGAAGGAAGATTGTCTACACACACACTTTGTTAAATTAATGAGCAGTATATACTTTTGTTTGGAGAGAGGAAGTATTTGCATATCATGGCACACTGACAGTTGTTCAAAAAAAGTTGGCTTGGCAAACATTGGTCTTGACATGATGACTATGACGTTGAATAACTATTATTGACTGTTATACACTGTTGCCACTACTACTTGATACACATGCTGAACATCAGATTTTGACAGAATTGCATTTACACAGTTAACACTATTCAATTACACAATAATATTTAAATGTGGATCAAAGATGAGTGAGTGTGTTTTGTGTGTTTTTCTTTCCCAATCCCAAATAATTGGTAACGAACTATCTCCTAAATATTATTTTACTTGTTTGTTGTGGCTTGCATTGACACCCATAAATATTATTGGTTTACTGTTACTTGTGTATTGTAATAGTTAATATGACAATTATCTGATTTCATTTGTGTGTTTATTACAATTTGTATGTTTAGTGAAAGAGCATTGATAATAATTTTGTAAAAGCAATTGTGTGTGCATTCAAACTGTTGTTCGTGCTTGCACTTGTTCAGCATGATAGGTGCCACTTGGAAATGTTTAATTTCTGCTAATAAACTCTGATGAACTGTCTAATTAGTGATAGTGAGTATTTTGGACTGTTACCTGTACTTGTTCAACATTTATGGGTGCCACTTGGAAATGTTTAATTACTGCTGATGAACTCTGATGAACTGTTTAATTAGTGATAGTGTATATTATGGACTGTTACCTTCAGCTGGTCAACATTGGTGGGTGTCACTGTTGGAACTGCTTCTACTGAGATAACTCAACTTGTTGGTGTCTGCATCAGTTCGACATTGCTGGGTGCCACTAATAGAAGTGCTTCTACTGAGATAATGTTAATTGTTTGTGTCTGCTCCTGTTCAGCATTGGTGGGTGCCACTGATGGACTGCTTCTACTGAGATTATGTCACTTGTTGGTGTCTGCACCTGCTCAACATTGCTGGGTGCCACTGATGGAACTGCTTCTACTGAGATGATGTCACTTCTTGCTGTCTGCAACTGCTCAACATTACTGGGTGCCACTGATTGACTGCTTCTACTGGAATGATGTCACTTGTTGGTGTCTGCACCTGTTCAACATTGCTGGGTGCCACTGATGGATCTGCTTCTACTGAGATGATGTCACTTGTTGCTGTCTGCAACTGCTCAACATTACTGGGTGCCACTGATGGACTGCTTCTACTGGAATGATGTCACTTGTTGGTGTCTGCACCTGTTCAGCATTGCTGGGTGCCACTGATGGACTGTTTCTACTGAGATGATGTCAGTTGTTGCTGTCTTCACCTGCTCAACATTGCTGGGTGCCACTGATGGAACAGCTTCTACTGAAATGAAGTCACTTGTTGGTGTCTGCACATGTTCAACATTGCTGGGTGCCACTGATGAAACTGCTTCTACTGAAATGATGTCACTTGATGGTGTCTGCACCTGTTCAACATTGATGGGTGTCACTAATGGAACTGCTTGTACTGAGATAATGTCACTTGTTGATGTCTATGCCTGCTCGCCATCTTTGGGTGCCACTGTTGGAGCTGTTTAAATACTGCTGATGAAAAGTTGTGAGATGCTTCCAGAATGAGATTTTCACTCTGCAGCGGAGTGTGCGCTGATATGAAACTTCCTGGCAGATTAAAACTGTGTGCCTGACCGAGACTCGAACTCGGGACCTTTGCCTTTCGCGGGCTAGCGCTCTACCATCTGAGCTACCGAAGCACGACTCCCGCCCAGTACTCACAGCTTTACTTCTGTCAGCATCCGTCTCCTACCTTCCAAACTTTACAGAAGCTCTCCTGCGAAACTTGCAGAACTAGCACTCCTGAAAGAAAGAATATTGCGGAGACATGGCTTAGCCACAGCCTGAGGGATGTTTCCAGAATGAGATTTTCACTCTGCAGCGGAGTGTGCGCTGATATGAAACTTCCTGGCAGATTAAAACTGTGTGCCCGACCGAGACTCGAACTCGGGACCTTTGCCTTTCGCGGGCTAGCGTTCTACCATCTGAGCTACCGAAGCACGACTCACGCCTGGTACTCACAGCTTTACTTCTGCCAGTATCCGTCTCCTACCTTCCAAACTTTACAGAAGCTCTCCTGCGAAACTTGCAGAACTAGCACTCCTGAAAGAAAGAATATTGCGGAGACATGGCTTAGCCACAGCCTGAGGGATGTTTCCAGAATGAGATTTTCACTCTGCAGCGGAGTGTGCGCTGATATGAAACTTCCTGGCAGATTAAAACTGTGTGCCCGACCGAGACTCGAACTCGGGACCTTTGCCTTTCGCCGGCTAGCGCTCTACCATCTGAGCTACCGAAGCACGACTCACGCCCGGTACTCCGATGCAGAGTGAAAATCTCATTCTGGAAACATCCCTCAGGCTGTGGCTAAGCCATGTCTCCGCAATATTCTTTCTTTCAGGAGTGCTAGTTCTGCAAGTTTCGCAGGAGAGCTTCTGTAAAGTTTGGAAGGTAGGAGACGGATACTGGCAGAAGTAAAGCTGTGAGTACCGGGCGTGAGTTGTGCTTCGGTAGCTCAGATGGTAGAGCGCTAGCACGCCAAAGGCAAAGGTCCCGAGTTCGAGTCTCGGTCGGGCACACAGTTTTAATCTGCCAGGAAGTTTCATATCAGCGCACACTCCGCTGCAGAGTGAAAATCTCATTCTGGAAACATCCCTCAGGCTGTGGCTAAGCCATGTCTCCGCAATATTCTTTCTTTCAGGAGTGCTAGTTCTGCAAGTTTCGCAGGAGAGCTTCTGTAAAGTTTGGAAGGTAGGAGACGGATACTGGCAGAAGTAAAGCTGTGAGTACCAGACGTGAGTCGTGCTTCGGTAGCTCAGATGGTAGAGCGCTAGCCCGCGAAAGGCAAAGGTCCCGAGTTCGAGTCTCGGTCGGGCACACAGTTTTAATCTGCCAGGAAGTTTCATATCAGCGCACACTCCGCTGCAGAGTGAAAATCTCATTCTGGAAACATCCCTCAGGCTGTGGCTAAGCCATGTCTCCGCAATATTCTTTCTTTCTGGAGTGCTAGTTCTGCAAGTTTCGCAGGAGAGCTTCTGTAAAGTTTGGAAGGTAAGAGACGGATACTGCAAAAGTAAAGCTGTGAGTACTTGGCGTGAGTCGTGCTTCGGTAGCTCAGATGGTAGAGCGCTAGCCCGCGAAAGGCAAAGGTCCCGAGTTCGAGTCTCGGTCGGGCACACAGTTGTGAGATGCTATTTGCACCTGTTGACTATTGCTGGGTGATACTGTTGGAACTGTCAACTGCTCTAAGGAGTCCTACCTGTTTATTGAAATAATGAAACGATTTTATGTTAATATTTGTAGAAACTGATTTTTTGTGTGTTTACTGTTTATGAAATGTTATGAGACTCAAACCTGCACCTATTCGTCATTGCTGACGCTACTGACTGAATTGTTTAACCACATGATACTTGTGTAAACTATTATGTAAAATCATATTTATACAAGCATTTGTATTCCTTACTGTATTTTATATATTAGGTTATTGAAGGTTCAGTGCAAAGCCAAAATTTATTTATTTACTTATTTAATATTATCTTTTATTTGTGTCTGTATTTTTTTGGACGAATTTGGTTGTATTTTCACCACCAATGCTGGCAAAAATACCATCAAATTCTAGCCCGTGGAGGAGGGGCATATGAAAGGTGGCTACACTGAGTCACAGCGCCAGAGATTGCGCCAAAGAGTATTACTAAGCCGCCTCCACTGGCAGTTGCAGCTGAGAAGTTGCTGAGGGCAGTAGTAGTTCTTAGGTAGCCATAGTTAGACTACTAATTGTGACCATGTCGTGTGCAGTTGTTCTGTTGGGCAAGACACCAGATGTTGTTGGATTGGGGATGTTGTAATGAGCAGAGTGTATTTTTCGTCAATCTATATGAAGGTAAAGAATTTTTTTTTTATTTCAAATGTCCTATGTCTCTTGGTCACAGGTTCAGTCAACAAAGCATTTGGCTCGTGTTCTTGTGTTAGACTGTAATTCAGGTTTCTATATGCGATTATAGTATTTCTAGTTTTTTTAATTACTTCAATGTAAATCGTGTTTAAAATATCTTGTCTTATTGAGGTAGAACCGTGCCAGATGTGTATGTTGAATCACACTTCCACACACATAACAGTTACATTTGTACTTTGTTGTTTCGTAGCTTTTATAGTTGCTGGGGACTTAGTTAATTAATTGTGTTAACGGAAATTTCCTTTCATTCTTTGATGTTATTCTCTGCAGTTAGATTGCGTACTAATATTATTCAGGGCCAACCGGTTACGAGACTGCGTAACCGGACAAACAGCGACTAAAAACTACAAATATTTGCATTTTATTTAATTAAGCCCCCATTCACTACCTCAAGTACCATGGAAATTATTCGCTGATGTCTTAACAGATATTCGACCATCCTGTTCCTTCTTCTTGTAAGTGTTTTCCACATATTCCTTTTCTCTCTCATTCTGTGCAGAACCTTCTCATTTCTTACCTTATCAGTTCACCTAATTTTCAACTTTCGTCTGCTGCACCACATCGCAAATGATTTGATTCTTTTATGTTTCAGTTTTCCCACGGTCCATGTCGCACTACCGAGCAATGCTGTGCTCCAGAAGTTGCTTGACCTAATTAAGGCCTATATCTGATATCAGGAATGCTTGTTTTGAAGCGCTAATCTGCTTTTGATGTCCCCATCTGTAATTGGTTAGCTTGCTACCTAGGTAGTAGAATTCCTTATCTCGATCTTCTTTGTGACCATAAATCCTGATTTTAAGTTTATTAATGTTCTGCTACTCCTCATTAGTTTTATCTTGCTTCATTTCACTCTGAGTCCATATTCTGTACTGATTAATCTGATCATTCCATTCAGCAGATCACGTAATTCTTCTTAACTTTCACTGAGGAGAGCAATGTCATCAGTGAATCTTATCATGGAAATCCTTTCACCTTGAATTTTAATTCCACTTCTAAACCTTTTTCTATTTTAATCATTGCTCCTTCGATGTTTAGATTTGTAGTGGGAACTGCCATCAAATGTATCAGGATGACCAAATGTGGCGGGAAGAGGTAGACGGCACCATATTAAAACGCAGTGAGAACTTTCCAAGTGACTTATTGTTTCCAACTACAGTGCCCTCGTTCCTCTTGGTCTGCATCACAGGGCCCCCAAAATGCTGATGGAGCAGCCCAGCGGCCTTTGCAGCACTGTTGTGTCGTGCCAGCCCTGGACAGCTGCGGAATTCTGACCGCGTCAAGATGCGCCGACAGTGGTTTCAGTAATCTGCGTTCCTGCAGACACAGCGCTACTCGGTGTGAGCCGCAGGCGACCAGCTGCTGCTTCTTCCGGTGACATGGCTGAGATCGTGGTGACAACAAGCACCCATGATCCGGTTCAAAAATGGCTCTGAGCACTATGGGACTCAACTGCTGTGGTCATTAGTCCCCTGGAACTTAGAACTACTTAAAGCTAAGTAACCTAAGGACATTACACACATCCATGCCCGAGGCAGGATTCTGCCTGCGACTTGTGGCATCCAAAACAGCTACATATACTCTTCCAGCAATTTGACGGCCCTATGGACTCTATTCTACTTCGCAGCTGTTGGTATGCGTAACTCACTGCAGTCGGGCAGCCACCTGTCTGTAACTTGTGCTCAGAATATAGCACAAAACTAACTTCCCCTATCCTAAACGATGGTACCGCTATACACTGAACAACACGAACGGAAACTACTCTCCTAAGCGAAAGCTACATGCCTGTCGTACACCAATTTTAACCTGAGCACTTCTTTCTTAGTCTTCTGCTTTTTATATTCCCTCTTGGATCTTGCACATGTTGTATATTACCAGTCTCTCCCTATTCTTTACCTCTATTTTCCTCAGAGTTTCGAACATCTTGCACCTTTTTACATAGCCAAACGTTTTTCCAGATCGATAAATTTTGTGAACATGTCTTGGTTTTTATTTAGTCTTGCTTTCATTGTCGACCACAGTGTCAGATTTATCTCTCTGGTTCCTTTACTTTTCCTAAAGCCGAAATGATCGTCATCTAACACGTCCTCAGTTTTCTATTCTATTTGTATGCAGACTATTCTTGTAAGCAACTTGCATGCAAGAGCTGTTAACCTGATTGTGCAATAGTCCTAGAACCTGTCAGTTGTTGCAATTTTGAGATGATATTTTTTCGAAATTCTGATGGTAAACTGCGAGAACCGTACATTCTATACACCAATGTGAGTAATCGTTTTGTCGTCACTTCCCTTATTAGTTTAGGAATTCCGATAGAATGTTGTCACTCCTTTTTGTCTTATTTTATCTTATTGCTTCCAACGCTCTTTACTCTTTTGTAGTCTGTGTCCGACCAAGATGTAGTTTAATTGAACTCTTCCCGTGTCTCCCGACCTTTTCCATGCATACCTCCTTCTACTGTTATTCTTGAACAAAATATTTGGTATTACAGATCTCAATTAGTCTTTCCCCCCTCTCATTCCGAGTGCCAAGCCCATATTATCTCATAACCCTTTCTTCTTCTCCTTCGACTACGACCGTATTCAAGTCACCCATGAGTATTAGATTTTTATCTCCCTTTACGTAGTGCATTATGCGTTGAGTACCCTCTTGCACTACATCTTCTGCTTGCAACGTCGGCATGTATATTTGAACTATTCTAGTCGTTGTTGGTCTGCCGTCAGTTCCGATGAGGACAACACCACCACTGAACTTTTTACAGCATCACACGCTTTGCCCCACCTTCCTATTCTTATCGAATTCTGCTCCCGTTATACGATTTTCTGCTGTTGTTGATTTACCCTACACTTATCTGACGCGAAGTCCTTGTCTTGCTAATGAAATGAATGAATGAAATCGTTATAACATAAAAAGCTCATGAGCAACTGAAATATCGACGCAGTGGTGAACAGATGACAGCGACGCTGCCGTCGCGATGGTGTAGTATGTGAATCTCAGAGTAGTAGTTATTTTCTGCATGTATTATAATCTCTGTGTTTCTCTACACTTTTTGCCCTCTACAACTACCTCTGGTACAATGGAAGTCATTCCCTGACGTGTTAACAGATGTCCTATTACCCTGTACCTTCTCCTTGTCAGTGATTTCGACGTATTCCTTTCTTTTCCGATTCTGCGCAGAACCTCACTTTTTATCTTAATTTTCGGCATTCGTCTGTAGTACCACATCTTAAGTGTTTCGACTCTCTTCTGTTCCAGATTTCCCAAAGTCCACATAGCTTCTCAGAATTTTTTTGCTCAATTTAAGGCCTATGTTTGATACTAGTAGACTTCTCTTGGCCAGGAATGCCGTTTTTGCCAGTAATCGATTGCTTTAGATGTCCTTGGTCCATCCGTCATTGGTTATTTTACTGCCAAGGTGGTAGGATTCCCTAACTTCATCTATTTCGTGACCATCAATCCTGATGTTAAGTTTCTCACTGTTCTCATTTTTGCTACTTCTCATTGCTTTCATCTTTCTTTGAATTACGCTCAGCCTACATTCTGAACTCATTAGACTGTTCATACCATTTAGCAGATCATGTAATTCTTCTTCACTTTTACGCAGGATCACAATGTCATCAGCAAATCGTATCATTGATATCCTTTCACATTGAATTTAATTACACTCCTGAACCATTCTTTTATTTCCATCATTGCTTCATCGATGTACTGATTTAACAGTAAGGGCGAAAGACTGCATCCCTGTCTTATACCCTTTTTAATCCGAGCCCTTCGTTCTTGGTCGTCCAATGTGACTATTCCCTCTTGGCTCGTGTACCTGCTGTATATCACCCGTCTCTCTCTCTACAGCTTATCCCTATTCTTCTCTTGCGTCATTTTACATTCAGGAATGCTTTTCCAGGCCTACAAATCCTATGTTCATCTCTTGATGTTTCTTTAGTCCTGTTACCATTATCAACTGCAACGTCAGAAATGCTTCTTTGGTGCCCTTACCTCTCCTAAAGCCAAACTGATCGTTACCCAACACATCCTTGATTTTCTTTTCGATAATTCTGTATACTATTCATTTGCTCACGAATGTTTTATGATAAATCGATTTCTCTCTTGGACTGAGCACATTCTTTTACATACCTAAGGTGTTAGATGTTTAGAAGCTATCATCACTTTTAACTATGTCTCAGATAATTTCTGGAAGTGATTGAGGGAACACTGACAGCGTTACATCACTCCACAGACATCGTGCGGCTTCATGTGCTTCACTAAATGCGACAGCATCATGGTGCCCATCAGCACATGGCTCGTATGTCTATAAACTGTTTACGTGATTTTGAGGTGAGCATCAACGCTCCTATACCCGCCCTCAATAGAACATGCGTGGAATATATTCAGTGGCCAGTTTTGTCCCAGCGCCAGCAACCAAGATATTTAGGACGAGACATACTGCTTTCCTCTGGCATGATAGAACGGCTTGTGACGTCTTTCCTAACAGAATCAGTGAATGCATCCAGGCAAGAGGGCGTGCAACGACGTACTGACAAGTGGGCTGATAGGGCCAACTTCTTTGAAATTTTAACTCGATTACCAAACGGAAGTTTCACGAACATGTTTACGAACGTCAGTAATAGATACGTTCAATGACCGCTATTTTACGGAAAAAGTATTTTGCATGTTTCACAAACGTGTCTAATTTTACTACTATATGTGTCCGTTTCCGCTGTATATGGCATGCTAAAGAGCGAGTTCACCACAGGTCTCAGCGACCACCCCTACTCGCCGATCACTCTTCGAGTGTAGATGATCAGTCAAATTGTGCGTCGGCGTTTCAAGAGAGACAACTTGCACAGTCAACGCCAGTATTCTGTCTGCAGCAAACCTGTTTGTTTAACTTCGAAAATGAATTAGTCCTTCCTCATTGGCACTAGCTTCCCACCTAATGTTTGCATTACACGATCCGGTAAAATCTTCCATCTCTGTCTATCCGTTACTTTGACCCACCGTCCATTAGCAGATAAGGACTTTGTTCGAGTGTTTTGATTGGTTGCAGACGATGCAGCATTCATCGATGCCAA
This sequence comes from Schistocerca gregaria, assembly GCF_023897955.1. Classification (NCBI taxonomy): domain Eukaryota; kingdom Metazoa; phylum Arthropoda; class Insecta; order Orthoptera; family Acrididae; genus Schistocerca; species Schistocerca gregaria. The sequence continues at coordinate 483,874,619 of NC_064921.1, read as the reverse complement.
GATGTCAGGTAATTGCGGTTATGGTCCTCCGCCTCTCACATCAATCTCATTTTGTCGTTCTTGTCAAATTGTTAGGTTGTTAATGACGTTTGTTCAGGTAGATATTATAACTATTATATTATTCATGCAATTTAGATAGTGAGTGCTTTAATAATGGAAGTTATTGTTAGGTCTTTTATATGATTTAATGGCCGTGATCGTCTGTGAAGAGGTAAAGCAATCGGTCTATAAACTTACTTTCAAAAATTCAGTATTATATTGAAAAGTGAGAAAAAACTGTAAACTGGATTGGCACCTAGGTTAATATTAAACAGTAGGATTGGTGTATGACCTGATAACGAAAAAAAATCGACAGTTCAGACAAATAAATTCAGAATGGGTGTCAATACGTTCAGAATTGGGAAATAAATTTGGACACTTAACACAGTATTCAGGCGAGAACGTGTTGGCAGCATCGGTCACATGCATACCAAGATATTTCCTGTTATGAATGAACCATGTAATAAAGTTTTCTACACTACATAGTTTACTAACCAACCAGCTCAACAAACAAAATAAATTTTCAATGAAAATTTATGTATCAGTATCGAAATATTTGCTAGCTTGTAGGAACCCATAATAACGGAGCACTAAATTACACTTTAAATAGCATTTGTCACAGAAATACACAGTACATGCTAAATTTTCTAATTTTTTTTAAAACTTAGGTGATTTTATAGTATTACAAAATTTTAAACCATTTTTTCTGTAATATTTTCATTTTCAGATCACGTGGAGTAGCTTAGGTTTGGGAACGCTGCTATAACTTAGCGTCCTCACACTACCACCTCTCATATATGGAGGGACGTCCGTCGACCTTTGTTTTCCTGACCATTGCAGTTATAATTACCGATTCGATAAGCATGAATATGCCAAATGAACTTTTTTACATTTGAATTCTAAAAGAAATATGATTCTTGAGTACTGCGAATGAAAAAATACACACCTTTCGTAACGGACAACAATAATAATAGAAAAGTGTTTCCTTATGGTACGAGAGTTTTCCTGTTACGATATTCATGGTATAAAATCTCCACCCCTAGTAGCTGAGGGGTCAGAGCGACAGAATGTCAATCTTAAGGGCCCGGGTTCGATTCCCGGCTGGCTCGGACATTGTCTCAGCTCACGGACTGGGTGTTGTGTTGTCCTAATCATTATCATTTCATCCCCATCGACGTGCAAGTCGCCTAACTGGCGTCAAATCAGAAGAACTGCACCCGTGGAACGGTCTACCCGACGGGAGGCCCTGGTCATGGTATAAAGTATTCGTGTTCCGTTACCTTTACTGGTAACAGAGTCATGCGGTACTGTAGCCTGGTAGACCCAAGGGATTTTTTCAGTCCTTCCTCTGCACACTATCACACAATGACTCTTTTCCACGCGGTTTGACTGATGACCTCAGAAGTTAAGTCTCATAGTGCTTAGAGGCATTTGAACCCTTTGAACCATGCGATTTTTAAAAGTTGTGTCGTAAGCATATCTGTTGAGCGTAAATAAATATAAAGGGTGTGTGTATAGGGTTGTGCTATGCCTGTGTTACATTATGTTAACGGTAAAAATCACGTAGACATTCCCTCTCGAATACCATGGAGAGAACCGCCCGGCTTAACGTCCTCATACGACGGGCGGATCACCATTGAACACTGTCACATGCCCGACTTCCTGAAGAGCAGTTTGAAATTTAGTCAAGAACACAAGCGCAAAATCAAATTGTCTGGAAATTTATGCCATAACCTCACCTTGCCTTGCCAGCAAAACAGTAGTGATGATAGTTTATTCCAGCAACAGGATTCGATGTAGCTACCTTCCATTGGGGCGCCCTCGCATAGGCGTGCGTTAGCGTAAACAAACCAGACACCAAAAGATGAAAACTGCAAGTTCGTCTAAGGTATGCTGATTTTCCAGAGCCATAAAAATATGTGCCTAAATATATTTTACTGCTCTGTACAGGAAGTCGAAAACTAATATTAGGTTGGTGCGTAAATGCGTAGCGTTTTGGTTTTGCATGTCAGTATTGCGGTTAGTATGGGTTACTTTATGGATTGCCATTTTTTATTTGTAGTTCACTGTTGGTATTTGAGTTTACATACTGTCGTTTTATCAAATGGTTCAAATGGCTCTGAGCACTATGGGACTTATCTTCGAAGATCATCAGTCCCCTAGAACTTAGAACTACTTAAACCTAACTAACCTAAAGACATCACACACATACATGTCCGATGCAGGATTCGAACCTGCGACCGTAGCAGTCACAATTTGTCGTTTTATCGCCTGGAGACAGTGAGTCGAGCTGTGGACGCAGAAAACGGAGACGAGAAAAAGGAAAATTTTCTTCCGTTTGGGCTCAAAAATAGACAAAAGACACCGTAGTCTACAGGAGTTGGGTTAGGAAGTCATTGCACACCCACCTTACTCACCCGATCCTGCGCCCTCAGATTTTCACCTTTTTCGATCTCTAATGAACATCATGCAGGAAATTTTTTTTTTCTGAATGCTAATGTACTCCAAACATAGTTCGACGAAGTCGTCGTCTCAAAACGTGATTTCTAGAGTCACCGAATCGAGAAGTTACCCCAGCAGCGGTAGACGGTTCAGATGGCTCTGAGCATTATGGGACTTAACATCTGCGGTCATCAGTCCCCTAGAACTTAGAACTACTTATACCTAACTAACCTAAGCACATCACGCATATCCATGTCCGAGGCAGGATTCGAACCTGCGACCGTAGCAGCGGCGCGGTTCCGGACTGAAGCGCCTAGAGCCGTTCGGCCCCAGCCTAGAACCGTTCTGCCACAGGGGCCGGCAGCGTTGGTAGACTTTTGTAAATAAGGAGAATATACTACTGATGACTAGTCCTTGTTATGTGAATCCACGGTGTTTGTTTAACTTATGGGATAATGCTACCAACTTATGCAAAGCCCAATTTTTTTTTCAGTTTGCTGACTTCAGGCGTAGAAGCCATGCCATGGACTACCCCCTACCCACACCTTCCCAACTGCGTCTGCTGCCGGGAGAGTGTACAGTTTTGCCGCACGCACGTTTGAGGCACAGGGCATAAAGCTTTGCCCTGGCACCGAACGACAGGCCGTTAATCGGCTGGGGGCGGCGACGGCCTAGCCGAACAATGCCGTTTTAATATAGGCGCTCGCTGCTCGAGCTGACAGCACGGCTGCGCACCTCCCTCCCTCCTCCTCCCGCCCTTACCATCCACCCCTGCCCCACGTAATCAGGGCCGGCCCAACGTCGCGGTGACAGCGTGTCGAAAGCGTCTGCTGATGAGGACGACGTCCCCCGTGAGCAGTTGTGTGTCACCGCCGACCTGCCGCCCGGTGACTGATGGGCGCTGATGAGACGGCCCCACACGTCGTTACCATTGTGAGGCCCTCAGCAGCCGTGTCACCGCGGGAGCGAGAGCTAAAATTATTTTAACTCGCGACGTAAAGAATCTAACCGGTGATGAATAAAAAAGATCCTGTTCCATCGGCGATATCAGCGTGACTAGTAAAACGTTCACGGATCATTTCATCCGCAGCATTCTGTGTCATGATAGGAACGTTACAGTTTGACAGGATTAATACTCGAATTGGTGGAGAGGAATCTAGACGTTGCGTTTTATCGAGTTTAACGCGGTTACAGGTAGAGAACGATATTAGTCGCAAGGGCAGGGTAAGAAATATTATTTTTACGTCGCGTCAATTTGGAGGTCACATTTCAGGGTGCTGAAATCTAAATTGGACCAGACTGGGAAAGCAAACACCGTGATCTTGCCTGAGGAGTCATTGTACTATTCGCTTCATTTGAATTAGGAAAACAACGTAAACCTCAGATAAGTATCAATGGGACAGAGATAAGAATGTCGGTCTCTTGTGTTTAACTGAGTCTCGTGAACAGAAATGAGGGGATAATGTGCTTGATATTACTCACGTGTAGCGGCGGAAATGTTAAAATGCAGCGTACTCCTCGCCAGGCAAGACTACTATTGATCGAGACTGAAACGTATGCGTAGCTCAGTGCTTTTGCAGGTAAAATACTGTACACAGAAAACTGAATGAAGAAAGAGCTGGAAAATACTGCTTCAGTTTTAAATTACTTTATTTTCACACGACCGGTTTCGGACAGTTATAAGCCCATCCTCAGGTGTCATAGCTGTGCTGTGGTTCCCGAGCGCCGCGTGTACCAGGCGCTCATAGGATTTGCATAAGAACCATCATCCGCAACAAATTAGAGATGCCATTGACAGAGCCAGAAGAATTTGCATGGTGGAATACTTGGACGCTGAATTAATATATCTGAAGCAGGCTTTTGAGAAGAAATGCTATTTAACCAAAGAAGTAATTAGGGTTCTGCGACCGAACCACAGTAGGAAAAACTACAACGATAAAAGAACATACTTTTCTCTTATTTATCAAAAACGTAGCTGATCAGTTCTGCAAAATTTTACGGAAACATGAGATCAGAGCGGTTATAGGCCAACTAAGAAAATAAAGAACAGCTCAGTAGGCAGTACAGTTCGAACAGGAACCTACATCTCTATAAAGGGCAATCACAAAGTCGGAAACTAAAAAATAGGTAGAAAGAAAGTAACTGCAAAGGAACCATGAGTAACAGAAGAAACATTTCAGTTGAGCGATGAAAGAAGGAAGTACAAAAATGTTCATGGAAATTAAGGAATAAATAAACACAAGTTGCTGAGGAATGAAATAAATAGAAATTACGGGGAAGTTAAGACAACATGGTTGCATGAAAACGAGAAGAAATCGAAAAAGAAATGATTGTGGAAAGGACTGACTCAGCATACAGGAAAGTCAAAGCAGCCTTCGGTGAATTTAAAAGCAATGGTGGTAACGTAAAAGTTCAGAGGATAGAAAGGATAGGGGGAAAGAGTACATTGAAGGCCACTATGAGGAGGAAGATTTGTCTGATGTGACAGAAGAAGAAACACACTCGATTTGGAGGACATAAGCAATCCAGTATAAGAATCACAATTTAAGAGATCTTTGGAAGACTTAAGGACAAAAAAGGTAGAAGGGATTGATAATATTCCATCAGAATTTCTGAATTCATTGGGGGAAGTGTCAATGAAAGGACCACGTTGGTAGGCAGAATATATGAGTCTGGCGACATACCATCTGACTTCTAGAAAAACATCATCCGTACAATTCCCAAGACTGCAGAGCTGATAGGTGCGAGAATTATCGCAGCTCATGCATATAAGTCGCTGACAAGAATAATATACAGAAGAATGGAGAAGAAAATTCAGGAGGTACTAGATGACGATCATTTTGTCTTTAGGAAAGGCAAAAGCACCAGAGAGGCAATTCTGACGTTGCGGTTGATAACGGTTGCAAGACTAAAGAAAAATTAGGACACGTTCATAGGATTTGTCTACATGGAAAAATGGTACTAGATATACGAAATTCTGAGAAAATTAGGCGCGAGCTATAGGGAAAGAGGGGTAGTATACAATATGTACAAGAACCAAAAGAGAATAATGAGAGTGGAAGACCAAGAACGAAGTGCTCGGTTAAAAAGCATGTAAGAAAAGAATATAGTCTTTAGCCTCTACTGTTCAACTCGTATATCAAAGAAGCAATCATGGAAACAAAATAAACGTTCAGGGGTGGAAATACAATTCAAGGTATCCAAGTATAAATGATACACTCCTGGCCATTAGAACTGCTACACCACGAAGATGACGTGCTACAGACGCGAAACGTAACCGACAGGAAGAAGATGCTGTGATATGCAAATGATTAGCTTTTCAGAGCATTCACACAAGGTTGGCTCAGACAAGGTTCGCGCCGGTGGCGACACCTATAACGTGTTGACACGAGGAAAGTTTCCAAGCGATTTCTCAATCACAACCAGCAGTTGACCGGCGTTGTCTGGTGAAACGTTGTTGTGATTCCTCGTATAAGAAAGAGAAATGCGTACCATCACGTTTCCTACTTGGATAAAGGTCGGATTGTAGCCTATCGCGATTGCGATTTATCGTATCGCGACATTGCTGCTCGCGTTGGTCGAGATGCAATGACTGTTAGCAGAATATGGCATCGGTGGGTTCAGGAGGGTAATACGGAACGCCGTGATGGATCCCAACGGCCTCGTATCACTAGCAGTCGAGATGACAGGCATCTTATTCGTATGGCTGTACCGGATCTAGCAGCCACGTCTCGATCCTGAGTCAACAGATGGGGCCGTTTGCAAAACAACTACCATCTGCACGAACAGTACGACGACGTTTGCAGCAGCATGGACTATCAGCTCGGAGACCATGGCTGCGGTTACCTTTGTCGCTGCATCACAGACAAGAGCGCCTGCGGTGGTGTACTCAACGACGAGCCTGGGTGCACGAATGGGACAACGTCATTTTTTCGGGTGAATCCTGGTTCTGTTTACAGCATCATGATGGTCGCATCCGTGTTTGGCAACATCGCGGTGAAAGCACATTGGAAGCGTGTATTTGTCATCGCCGTACTGGCGTATCACCAGGCGTGATGGTATGGGGTGCCATTGGTTACACGTCTGGGTCAGCCCTTGTTCGCACTGACGGAACTTTGAACAGTGGACGTTAAATTTCAGATGTGTTACCACCTGTGGCTGTACCCTTCATTCTATCCCTGCGAAACCCTACATTTCAGCGTGATAATGCATGACCGCATGTTTCAGGTCCTGAACGGGCCTTTCTGGACACAGAAAATATTCGACTGCTGTCCTGGCCAGCACAATCTTTAGATCTCTCACCAACGGAAACGACTGGTCAGTGGTGGCCGAGAAACTGGGTCGCCACATTACGCCAGTCATTACTCTTGATGAACCGCGGTATCGTGTTGAAGCAGCATGGGTAGCTGTACCTGTACACCCCATCCAGGCTGTGTTTGACTCAATGACCATGCGTATCAAGGTCGTTATTAGGGCCAGAGGTGGTTGTTCTGGGTACTGATTTCTCAGGATATATGCACCCAAATTGAGCGAAAATGTAATCACATGTCAGTTCTAGTATAATATATTTGTCCAATGAATACCCGTTTATCATCTGCATTTCTTCTTGGTGTAGCAATTTTAATGGCCAGTAGTGTACGACTCACTGATGACGTTGCTATCCCGAGTGAAAGTAAAGAAGAATTACACGACCTGCTAAATGGAATGAAGAGTCGAATGAATACAGAATATGTACTGAGAGTAAATCGAAGAAAGACGAAAATAATGAAGAGTAGCAGAAATGAGAACAGCGTGTAACAGCATTAGGATTGTGGTCACGAAGTAGTTGAAGCTGAGAAATTCTGCTACCTAGGGAGCAAAATCATCAGTGACATCAAACGAGCACTGGCAAAATTGGCATTCCTGTCCAAGAGAAGTCTAAGAGTATCAAACATAGGTTTTAATGTGAGGAAGAAATTTCCTGGAACGTACGTCTGGAACACAGCATTGTCAGGCAATGAGACGTGGACAGTGGTCTTAAAAACTTACTCAAGTGATGAAATTGCTGCCAATCACCGTGATGTACAGCAGCCATTTTGATTTGGACAGCAGTTCCGTCAATGTTCTTAGCGAAACGATAACGAACGCTTGTATTCATAGAGATAGCAAACATAAGTAAAGGAGCGAGGAGAAACGGTGCAGAGAAGAACTGCAATTCGTTTTTTTATTTTTTTATTTTGGAGAAATTCTGAAGGCTTACCGTATAGGTTGTTCTAACGGAGTCATTTCAATACTTAAGAGATAACGTCATCAGTTTTGCACGATTGATTCAGTCACATGGCTATTTCGTGTGTTAACCTCGACATAAGGGATAAATTAGGTTCCAAACTGAATAGCATTTAATTAGTAATATCCGTTATATATTTTTGGCCTATACTGTAGTGTATATTCGTATAGTGTTCTTTTATGAATTGTTCTTTTTATTCACAATTTCTACAGAGGGGGCGTCTTTGGAAAACCGTCGGGCCTGGGTTTAAGTACACTCGAGGCGAAAATTTGGACGTATCGGTTGTGTATGTATGAGAGAGACAGAGAGAGAGAGAGAGAGAGAGAGAGAAGAGAAGTGACAAGATTAATCCTAAGGGTGGCCGAGCGGTTCTAGGCGCTACACTCTGGAACCGCACGACCGCTCCGATCGCAGATTCGAATTCTGCATCGGGGATGTTTGTGATGTACTTTGGTTAGTTACGTTTAAGTAGTTCTAAGTTCTAGGTGACTGATGACCTCAGATGTTAAGTCCCATAATGCTCGGAGCCATTTGAACCATTTGTTTGCAGTTATAAGGAAAAGTGCTACTCACCATATAGCGGATATACACAACAAAACACTGTCACACATTAAGCTTTCGGCCAACAAGCGTATCTTTGACAAAGTGCTCCAGTATATTAGAACATGTTTTTATAAAACAGATCCGAAGATGGTCGTTATAGACCGAAACAGGTAGTCTGGTGACAACAGTTTGTGACCATAGTCATGAACTAAAGCAAATTTATTCTACGTTCGCGTCATTTCAATTCGCGACCGTGTCACAGCTTATAACTGCAGATACGGTTCTTAGGATTAATCTTGTCACTGCTCTTCTCTCTCCCTCTCTCTCTCTCTCTCTCTTTCTCTCTCTCTCTCTCTCTCTCTCTCTCTCTCTCTCTCTCTCTCTCTCTCTCTCTCTCTCATACACAACCGATACGTCCAAATTTTCGCCTCGAGTGTACTTAAACCTAGGCCCGACGGTTTTCCAAAGAAATTTTGTTGTTCCTATCTGCAGTCAGCTTCTCCGCTACAATCGTGAGAAGCAACTGTCCTTTTCGTAATATTGTTACATTCCAGGCTGGAGTTTGATTATAAGGAAAGTTCTTGGTAAGTATTGTTTATCGCACAGTTGCTAGATACACAATTAATTTAAAAAAAATGCGAAGCAAGAACGTTGGAGAATGTGAGTCGTAGACGCGTACAGCTTCAGAAAAACTGATCATGTGAATGACCAGGGACGGACTATGATTGTAGTGGCGGTACGCTGAACGGCAAAGTGTTAATTTTGGTAGTCCTCCCATAAGCATTCGAGGCCGTCCTAGAGAACGGGCGGGTTTGCCGATGCTGGTAGCTGCGCGGCCTGCGAGGCGACAGCCTGCGCCACGGCGGCGGAGCGAGTCTGCCGCAAACCGTATAATTAACAAAGAGGACAGGGGGAGCACGCTTGGATAACTACGGCGCAGGCTCTTATGCCGAATGCGTTTCCCGACAAACGTGCCGGTAGGAAAATTAAACAAAGCGCCGTGGCGCTGCGCGGCGCGGCCCGCGGGAAGCCCGCCTATTCAACAAGTTCGAGCAGAGCGGTGCGGAGCGCAGCACAGGGCAGGGCGGCAGAGGGCGGCACAACGCAGCCTGCGCTCCCAGTGCTCGCGCAGAGCCCCCTATGGCCGTTCTACGCCCACGTCTGCCAGCACAGCATAAGGGAAGCTGCTGGCATTGAGACGAGCTCCCCGTTCCGTAGTATTCAGGTACTCTCAGTGCGAAGGAAATATTGTTTCTCTGCATTAGCTGAAAGGTCTCACTGCTCCTCTCATGCTTGGCATTCGGAAAAAATGTTAACATCAAAGTTTTAGGTAATTCCCTTAGAAAAATTTATTAATGCTTGTGCTGATAAACCTCTTACATTATTTGCTTTTCAAACAGCTCAGCAAAACTGAACGTACTCAGACATTACTCTCTTTACTTATTCTGATCAACACTAAACTGACGCACAATATTTTTAGCGCAACGCAATCTGACTTTTAATAATCCCTACAAAAGAATGGCCCTGACTAACAATAACCTAGACCTTGCATGAATCACTTACCTCACAAAAATGTTCGTTACTCAAACTACTGCAATACAGCGAGCGCCAATACTGCCAGCTAAATAAAAGATTCTAACTACTGAAGTCATTAACTACTGATACGCATAGTTAGCAAATTAAAGATGGTTCAAATGGCTCTGAGCACTATGGGACTTAACATCTTAGGTCATCAATCCCCTAGAACTTAGAACTACTTAAACCTAACCAACCAAAGGACATTACACACATCCATGCCCGAGGCAGGATTCGAACCTGCGACCGTAGCAGTCGCGCAGTTCTGGACTGAGCGCCCAGAACCACGAGACCACCTCGGCCGGCAGCAAATGAAAGATTTTGATAAAGAACAAACAACGTATTTACCGTAACAGTGTTCAAAAGTCATAATATAAATCAGTTCATGACATCCAGTCTTAGAAATTTACAGTCTCTGATGGACACACGTCCAGATCATCCGCTCTCAAAACTCCGCCATCTCTCTCTCCACATCCACCACTCCTGGCGGCTCAACTCCAACTGCCCAACGCTACGCGCTGTTAACAGCCAACTGCCCAACACTACAACAGCGAACAACAATGCAAACCAGCCACAAACTGCACACATCACAACCAGTGATTTTCATACAGAGCGCTACGTGGCGTTTCCAATATAAAACCCTAAACAGCCTACTTGCAACTGTAAAACCGTAGTCCGATGTAAAGGAGGGCCTGACAGCCTTAATCATATTAGGCCAATAAATAAAAAAATACAATGATTTAAAATTGCAAGTACTCTCTGCCGCATATGTGGACACCGTTCGTAAAATTTGTTGCGAATGGAGTTAGTAATGAAAAACTAATAAATTAAAACGTCTAGCTTGATGTCAAGTTCTGCTACATGAACAGAGAAAATGTAACTGCTGGCCATCTAAAGTGCAGCAACAGGAAGTATCGGAGATATCACGGCCCAATTGGTTTGAGAGACAACGCGTTGTACAAATATTACATGATTGAAAATGCAGCCACATGAGAAGTGAGGCAGATGATGACATCAATGCTGAATGTTGTCTTGATTGCTGGCTATAGCCGGCGCCACACGCCTCAGTATTGAATCAAAGGGGCTCTGTTTGTGTTGTTGCGGTATAACAGTCCATGCTGTTTCCACGTATTGCCAGAGTTGATCTGGTGTCATCGACCAGATGTTATCTATAGGCGTGAGCTCGGGGGAACATGGTGGCCTAAGCAGCAATGCAGTCCGATAGGCGACGAAGAAGTCTTGAACACTGCGTGCCACTTGTGGTCGCACTTTATCCTGTTGCAATGTTGCCGTCGGCAAGCTCCGAAACTACGGGAGGACAACAGGCTCCAACACTTCAGAGATGTAACACTCCGAGCCATAATATTATCGGCAGAACCAATATGACGACGCAACAGCTCAACGGTTCTCACCTTGGTGTCTCCAGATTGTAATGCGAGCATCATGGTGGTGCAGTCAGAATCGGGATCCGAGGATAAACACAATGTCGTTATATTTCGTTGTTCACGTACGTCGTTCATCGCTCCATGGCCAGCACAAACGCCTTTGGTGCTGACTCAACAGAAATGGACATCGTTCGGACAGTCTACTCTGATGCAAACGACGTAGAATGTACGCGCAGACTGCTTGTTGCTCAACAGACCGAATCTATTGCGATATTGTTCATTAAACAAAAAATTTTAAAGTAAAAAGCTTGAATGCCTATACTGCACTTTTCCTGTCACTACATTTGAATGTCAGTGGACAAGTCAGTATCTCTATGGTTGCTGCCTGCTCTATTCAAGCAGGTCTGTGGCAGGCAACTCTGAATACTCACCTCGGCAGTTCTCTTGTGGTTTCTCGTTTATGTTGGTGAACCCGGGTCTTCAGCAGCTACCGGCTGTCGAACACACGCAGTCGGTCTTGCATCGCTGGCATCCAGATCGCCGGCAACTTGCAGCCATACTTCCTACAGCCTCCTTATTTTCCACTGCTGCATCCTAACAAACGAGGATGCAGAAAAAGTTTTGGCGCGTCCACAGCCAAGGTGATGTTTGGCTTCTGCTGATTTGAAGTAACTGAAAAAAGAGGAGAATCTAGATGACAATTTTTTTATTTTTTATTAATTATGGAAAAGCATTTAACGAGGTAGACCTGAAACTGCTAAGGGAATCACTAACGGGAATGAGAGTTCGCGCACAAATGATTAAGGCAGGTCAGTCGATATACAAAACTAGTAAAACAAAGATGCGTACTGTAAGAAATGGGGTTACAAACACGAACATTAATCAAAGAATAGGAGAAGGCCGTCCACTGTTTTTTTATACCGACATGTCGTTCATAAATGGTTGATTCTATTATACGACACATTAAGGAGAGGTACTTTTAATTTCATGACGCTGCTGTTTGCTGATGATCAGCTTATAACAGGGGAATCTGAAGAAAGGTTCAGACAGTAGTATATAAGTTCATTTAAACTTCGCTAAGTACGGACTAAGCATATCGACAGGTAAAATAATAGTTATCTCATTTCAAAGACTGCAATTCGATGCAGCAAAAATTGTTGGAGATTGACAAATAACTAGAAAAGTAAGAGAGTTTAAATACCTAGGATGCTATTTTAAATTTCCCATGTCAGGTGACGTAGACTTAAAAATCAGCCACATTCAGGCATTTCTGTAGAACAATACAATGTTCATTTTAGTGGAGTATTGATCCCTTAACGATAAAAGAAACACCAATATTAAACAAGAACTAAATGTTGAGCCCACTACAACTATTACGGGATTGGGAAGAAAATATCCTAAATGTTTGACTGTGGGATAACTAAAGCTGCAGTACTACACGTATATAGGAGAGAGAAACGTTGGACGTCCGTAATTGACATAGCGTGAGTAATTATGAATCGGAACACGCCTAAAGACCTAATCCTTATGACGATGGTGATACGCGGATATCATTTACGTCACATACATTAATGTTTACAAAAAGGGATTACATTATGTTTGTTAACAGTTATTTATTTACTCAATTTACTCGAATAGAAGTTTTTCGAGTTCTTAGGACAGGGTGAGGAGACAACTAAATTTCGTAACCACAGACTAAATGTCGTTCGAATTACATAGACGTTAATGACAGGAAGTTTGTGTAAAGGGGTGCCTTACGTTTTGTTGATTTAATAACGAAGGAAATTACTCGCACATTATTTGAAAATTAATAATAACTTTCATTTTAATGTTGTCACGTAAACATAACTGTAACGTAATTTAACAGAGGAGACAAACGTAATTGTGTTGTGTCTTTTACAGTGCCATCTTTTTTTGCAAGGCATCCGCTCTATATCTAACCAAAGTACACAAATACCAAAATCTAACCCGGAACCCCCACTTCTGTTTTTGATAAGATATCCCTACGAATAATATCTCTGTAAGTCGAGCGCTATTTTGATCCATGGTCGAGACAATCAATTGTCATCTGACTACGGATAATAAATCCGAATGCAGGTTTGTGAATACAAAATCCGCAGACTTACACAAAAGGTAATAGTAGCGTAACAGCACTAAAGAGTTTCCGCTATCATACAATCCTGTTCCGGCAAGTTAAATTAATTAAACTCATGTTTATACGCTAAAAAAACAACAGAATCAATGTTTCATCTATTGAGGCGAGAAAAGAATTTTATAGATGTTCTCCACGCTGCAGGACTTTACGAAATTCGTCGTGAAGGTAGCGATATTTACATTGGTGAAACCGGGAAATCAAATGACACTTGTATGTCGGAACTTGAACGTGGCATGCCAATAGGAAACACCGAAAATCAGCAGAAGCCAAGAAATGAAAAGACGGTCAGAATAAATTCTTTTGTTACAGGAATTTGGCAGTCTTATTCATCGGTAATTTTCACATTGTGGTTTATTTACTTTCTTGTAAGGATAGCATATCAAAATTTTATCCCATTTCAGTGGCACATGTCCACTCACCAGAAACATTCATAAAATTTAAAGGAATACATCTTAATTGATCATACGCAAACATAGTCAGCGTCATGCCCATATCGTCTGTGCACGGTAATTTATTTTATAGGGTCTAGAATCAATTTTTACTGTTCTTCCATTGTTGTCAGAAATTCAGTGTCGTTTTAATTTTTTTATTTCTCCTTTTTCTTCTTTCTTCTTCACAAATATTTTAAGTACTTTAACAATTCCTTTTCAGATATTATATCTCGTTGTAAAGTATTTCGTTCTTGCTTATTCAGATGCTTAATGAGTTTGTATGTTTTGTTTTGTTTCGATGAATATCGTATTGTTTTTCACTTATGTTACTTTTTTAATCCTTCCTGTATTAAGAATTACAGGTTTTTGATACACCTCCTTTTTGTCCTTCGTTAATCTGCTAGTACGTTCATTCAAAAACTTCTGTGACCTTTTAGGATATTTCGTAATCATCATTCTTAATGCTTCAGTGGCTGCTTGCACTAAACTTCTTTAACAGTATACCACATTCCATCTACGTTGTTACTTCATGGTATTATTTGACATTTCTTATTTAGTCTCTTTTGGTACAACTGTTTGGTATTATTAAGTTCTTGAAGCTAACTAGGTGTTTATGCATAGTTTCATCACCTTTTAAACTCACCTTTTAAACATGATTACATCACTTCTTACTAAAAAGTTACGTGATAATGCATGCAAGCTTCTGCAGTCGCATACTTTGTTATTTTCAAGAATATAGTATGTTATTGACGCTGTACCTCAGATTGCCCTCGTTTGTTTATGATTATTTCAGTGTTTAACAAAATTGTTTGTTATTATTAATTCATTTATTACCTTCTTTCCATTATTATTCAGTGTATATTCACCCTCTGTACCTGCCATACACTATCCGACAAAAACATCCGGACACCCCTCGTCAATGTGCAACTAACCACCTGCCTGTGTAAATCAACGCACGAAGTATTCTGCTGTCAGTGGAAAAGCACTAAGACCTCTCAGGAGAACTCAGAGGCTTCGAATCTGGAACAAACATGGGTTGTCACCTGACTAACACGTGCATCAAGGGCATTTCAGTCCTTTTGCCCAAGTAAACTGTCGTTGATGTTACTAGACAGAGATTTTCACTCTGCAGTGGAGTGTGCACTGATATGAAACTTCCAGGCAGATTAAAACTGTGTGCTGGAACAGTACTCGAACACTGGTCGTTTGCCTTTCGAGGGCAGGTGCCACTCCGACTGAGCTATCCAAGCATGGCTCACCCGTCTTCACAGCTTTATTTCCACCAGTGTATCATCTCCTTTCTTCAAAACTTCACAGAAGTTATCCCGTGAAACTCGTGGTACTGGTACTCCTGGAAGACAACGCTTATGACCCACTGTTTCCACATAGCTTCTCTACTGGCAAGTGGCAGCACAACACCACCCTCCCCACCTCATTTGCTATGTGTTAGTTTCACAGGAGAACTTTTGTGAAGTATTAAAGGCAGGAGATGGGATACTGGCAGAAGTAAATCTGTGGGGTGACTCATTAGTAGTGATTGAGGAGCTCAGTCGGGTTAGGACTTGCTGTAAATACCAAAAGCTCCGGGTTTGAGGCCGGCACTGACACACAGTTTTAATCTGTTAGGAAATTTGTTTTTGATGTGATTGTGAAGTGAAAAGTGGAAGATACAAAAACAGCTACATCAGGAGCAGGCAGGCCTCATGTGTTTAGGGGGAGGGACCGACGAGCACTGCGGAGAGTCGTAAAAAATTGGAAGTAATCAGTGGAAGGAATCAAAAAGTGCTACTAGCAGTGAAGCTAGAAAAAAAGACTGTAAATGACAGGAAATGATTAATCTAGGATGATGATTCATGCTATACCTAATGGTAATATGATGGAAGTGTTTGGGTTTCACGAATGCCAGGGAGACGTTACTTACCATTATTTGAAGTGGCAACATTGAAGTACCGAGGAGGCTGTGTTCCGATATGAGGGTGTTCTTTGTGGTGTAAGTGTGATCCCTTTCCTGCACTGTAGAAAACGCAAAAAGCTGGAACTATGAACACATGTAACAACCTTGTGTACCACGTACTATACAGGAGCAGTTCGGTGACAACGATTCTACCGGCAAGACAGTACAGCCTGTCGCAAAGTAACATCTGCAAAGCAATGGTTCACGGGCAATAACGTTCATGAAATGGAGTGGTCTGCCCAGCGTTACGAGCGTGTGGACGAGTTGCACGGTTGACAGTTAGCTGGCCCAAGACACAGGTCACGCCACGGCTACCCTGGCGCTCTTTGACGGTTTACAGTCAGCCACGTGCAGAGACCAGCAGCTTCTCTGGAAACGGAAGAATTCCGACGCTGGCATTTTGGACGGATGTCGCTCGCATGGTCTTTGTGCAGCAGCTAATGCTCCAGAAAATGCCGGAGCATCAGAAAATTTTAAATATGGTTTCTTACATCTACGTGAGAGTCTATAATAATTGACATAAATTCCATAGCAAATCTGAGTACGTCAGCGATTTCAGACAAATGAGGGCCATTCAGTAATTCAATAATATCTCAATATCTTTATAAGTACAGAAGTTAATATTTCACAGTGAACAAATATTTACACAATGGACCTTTGAATTAATAATTTAATCGCGTCACGCGGTTTCAACGAATGGTATTTCAGATGATAGCATTACGCTACAGCTGTCATCCCTGAAAGCCATGTATCTGTATTTTATTTATTGCTTTACAGCAAATCTTTCTGAGAACGTCGTGTTCACCACTTTTACACAGCAAAAAAACACAGCATGAGTACCTCAGATTTTGTCATACTTGTATTTCTATTTAATTAACAGATTACTATTTAGCCATCGATTTTATTTAAAGATTCATTGCAAATGCTGTTAAAAAGAACTGTGATAATTTATAAAATTATTTCGAGCAGTTAGTCCACGAACCCACGCGAATTGTAAATGGTTGCGAAAACACACTTAACCTCTTAACCACAAACAATCCAGAGCTGATAGAGAGCATCATGACTGATACAGGGATTAGTGATCACAAGGTCGTTGTAGCTAGGCTCAATACCATTTCTTCCAAATCCATCAGAAACAAACGCAAAATAATTTTATTTAAAAAAGCGGATAAAGTGCCACTAGAAGCCTTCCTAAAAGACAATTTCCATTCCTTCCTAACTGACTATGCGAATGTAGACGAGATGTGGCTCAAATTCAAAGATATAGTAGCAACAGCAATTGAGATATTCATACCTCATAAATTGGTAAGAGATGGAACGGATCCCCCGTGGTACACAAAAAAGGTCCGAACGCTGTTGCAGAGGCAACGGAAAAAGCATGCGAAGTTCAGAAGAACGCGAAATCCCGAAGATGGGCTAAAATTTACAGACGCGCGAAATTTGGCACGTACTTCGATGCGAGATGCCTTTAATAGGTTCCACAACGAAACATTGTCTCGAAATTTGGTAGAAAATCCGAAGAAATTCTGGTCGTATGTAAAGTACACAAGCGGCAAGACGCAGTCAATACCTTCGCTGCACAGTGCCGATGGTACTGTTATCGACGACTGTGCCGCTAAAGCGGAGTTATTGAACGCAGTTTTCCGAAATTCCTTCACCAGGGAAGACGAATGGAATATTCCAGAATTTGAAACACGAACATCTGCTAGCATGAGTTTCTTAGAAGAAGATACCTTAGGGGTTGCGAAGCAACTCAAATCGCTTGATACGGGCAAGTCTTCAGGTCCAGATTGTATACCGATTAGGTTCCTTTCAGATTACGGTGATACTATAGCTCCCTACTTAGCACTCATATACAACCGCTCGCTCACCGATAGATCTGTACCTACAGATTGGAAAATTGCGCAGGTCGCACCAGCGTTCAAGAAGGGTAGTAGGAGTAATCCATTTAACTACAGACCTATGTCATTGACGACGGTTTGCAGTAGGGTTTTGGAGCATATACTGTATTCAAACATTATGAATCACCTCGAAGGGAACGATCTATTGACACGTAATCAGCATGGCTTCAGAAAACATCGCTCTTGTGCAACGCAGCTAGCTCTTTATTCGCACGAAGTAATGGCCGCTATCGACAGGGTATCTCAAGTTGATTCCGTATTTCTAGATTTCCGGAAAGCTTTTGACACCGTTCCTCACAAGCGACTTCTAATCAACCTGCGGAGCTATCGGGTATCGTCTCAGTTGTGCGACTGGATTCGTGATTTCCTGTATGGAACGTCGCAGTTTGTAGTAATAGACGGCAAATCATCGAGTAAAACTGAAGTGATATCAAGTGTTCCCCAGGGAAGCATCCTGGGACCTCTACTGTTCCTGATCTATATAAATGACCTGGGTGACAATCTGAGCAGTTCTCTTAGACTGTTCGCAGATGATGCTGTAATTTACCGTCTAGTAAGGTCATCCGAAGACCAGTATCAGTTGCAAAGCGATTTAGAAAAGATTGCTGTATGGTGTGTCAGGTGGCAGTTGACGCTAAATAACGAAAAGTGTGAGATGATCCACATGAGTTCCAAAAGAAATCCGTTGGAATTCGATTACTCGATAAATAGTACAATTCTCAAGGCTGTCAATTCAACTAAGTACCTGGGTGTTAAAATTACGAACAACTTCAGTTGGAAGGACCACATAGATAATATTGTCGGGAAGGCGAGCCAAAGGTTGCGTTTCATTGGCAGGACACTTAGCAGATGCAACAAGTCCACTAAAGAGACAGCTTACACTACCCTCGTTCGTCCTCTGTTAGAATATTGCTGCGCGGTGTGGGATCCTTACCAGGTGGGATTGACGGAGGACATCGAAAGGGTGCAAAAAAGGGCAGCTCGTTTTGTATTATCACGTTATAGGGGAGAGAGTGTGGCAGATATGATACACGAGTTGGGATGGAAGTCATTACAGCATAGATGTTTTTCGTCGCGGCGAGACCTTTTTACGAAATTTCAGTCACCAACTTTCTCTTCCGAATGCGAAAATATTTTGTTGAGCCCAACCTACATAGGTAGGAATGATCATCAAAATAAAATAAGAGAAATCAGAGTTCGAACAGAAAGGTTTAGGTGTTCGTTTTTCCCGCTCGCTGTTCGGGAGTGGAATAGTAGAGAGATAGTATGATTGTGGTTCGATGAACCCTCTGCCAAGCACTTAAATGTGAATTGCAGATTAGTCATGTAGATGTAGATGTAGATGTTAACGGACAGCACAACTGAAAACAGAAACAAAAAAACACTTCTATCGAGAGTGTGTAAGTAATTGTTTAAATAATATTTAACTACAATTCATTGTCATTTGACGAAAGCGAACTTGCGCAGGAGTACAAGCTTATTTATTTGTGAACAATGCTTTGTTTGTAATTTTTGTGGTTGTCCTGAGTGTGACTGTATACTTATAACATTTCTTTTATATAAATATTGTTGTAATATGTAAATTTAGTGCTGGAAAGTAATTAAGATGAATCAACTTATGTCTGTAGCATTTAGGTACGATTTATTTTTAGTGGGGATGCCCTTCAGCCAAGCAGACAAAAATGGAACACTGTGGGGGTCAAGTCGACATTGGGACTTTTCGAGTGAAGAGCTCAAGGTAGTGATTCTGGGCACTTTAAGTCGCTTCCTTGAAGAAGACACACTTGCCTGCAGTAATCTGCGTCATTCGATTCTGGAGGTTTTTCAGTCTGAGCAGTGAACATGTAACGTCGGAAATGCAGGATGCATGGCACCTGCTACCGATATATAACTTTAACAGTATGTAAATATTTGTAATTTAAATGCTTTCTTTTAATACGTAAGGACATTGCTTCACTGTATGTAGAAGTCTGTTGACGTTTCATTGTATTTATCTGAGTTTTCCTGGGGAAACCTCTGGGAAAAGGCCAAAGGAATTGTTATTTGTTTCTACTAGCTACGACACACACAGCCACACACCGTCAGGTGGCTGGCGGAGTATGGATGTAGATGGATCTAGATAATATCAGTGCTCGTGAGTTGTAGAATATTTGGGTAGGGAGTTGTCGCGCAGAGCGCGCGGAGAGAGCGGGAGACGAGTTCAGCGATTGTAGTGCGCGAAAATCTGGTGTTAACGCTCTCCCAGTAGAGAGTACCATTAACGGCTAACCCAGCAGCACAACTGGATGTGATTTGATTAATAAGATTTATTTAAATAACAATCAGTTAAATGCAGGGCGACTATGTCCTCATTGCCTCCAGACACTTCAACCAAGCAGAATCCTTGTTCCTTTCGTTCCTAATACGCTAAGTGAGTGTCATAAGAAACAAATTGAATAGTTACACCCAGTTTATTAATGAACACATTCTCTTTTAAGAATTTTATTCTCAGTCTAATTTTAATTAACTGTTGTACAACAGAGGTGTCAGTATATGACTAAAGTAAAACAATTTCGTTTTTCAAGTTTGAGAATCAATTATTGGAAACAATCCAAATTTGAAGAAATGGATAATTTAAGAGTGAGGAAGTTTTATTTATTTTACATATAGCTTGGAGCACATGGCTGTTTGGTTTGGTACTTATTCTAATTTTTTTTAATTCTGTTCAAATCAGTTAAGAAAAAGGCTCAGTTGTTAAGACAATAATATGAAATCCAATTTCCAAAATAAGTACCGCAAAGTAAAAAGTGCCTGCTTTTTTCTAAATTTCTTTGATTATTCTGGAGATCACGGATTTTACAGAGAGACAGTGGAGTAAGATATAAAGTTCATAAGTGCTACCACATACTCTTCGAATCGTATTGCGAATTATCAATTATTTTGTACCGTGCAGTTCCTACAAAACACTCTTGTAAACCGTGGATGACTACATTAGACGTCGCTGTGTGGTGGATGCTACCCAAGCTTGCTTGTCGTATTGATTTTAGTGCAGTCGTGACAAGATAAAAATATCCTTTCACCACTGGCTATTTTTAATTGCTATTGAAAGCTACTGTCTTTTCCCGAATCATCAGTCTTTTAGTTGCTTTGCTGTGACTTGCCATGAATTCCTACGTACAGCACTCTCGTAGTCTAGGAATAGCAATAATATGTCTCCTAGCACACTGTCCCGTCTTCTTGTCAGTTCTTCCTTCAATGAATAAGAGGAAAATCTTCTCGTTCCTTAAGTACATCTAATTTTCAACATTCCTTTATAGTGCCAAATAGCAAACGTGTTGATTCTCTTCTTTTCCTATCTTCGCACACTCCATAATTCACAACCATACATCCGTTGCTGTGCTCCAAGCGTAAATTGTTAGGTCTTTCTTCCTCGACTTAAGGCATGTTTGATGCCAGTAGGTTTCTCTTGCATAGGAATTCACTCTTCATCTGTGCTTCTCTACCTTTTTTGTTCTCCTTGCTTCATCTGCCATGTGTTATTTTGCTTCCAGGTAAGCAGAATACGTTAATTTCGTCCACCTCGTAGTCACCGACTCTGATGTGAAATTTATCTCTAATCTCATAGCTGGTATCCTCGTCTTTTTTCTGTTTACTCCTAATCCATATTCATTACTCGTTACATTATTCCATTCAACAGCTCCTGTAATGCCTCCACACTTCCACTGAGGGAAGCAATATCATCTTACTATTGATATCCTATCATACTGAATTTTAATCCGACTCTTATACCATTCTTTTGTTTAAGTTATTGCTTCCTCGGCGTATAAATTGATAAGATGGGTGGACTACTTTGTCCCTGGCTTTCTAATCCGAGCACTTCGTGCTTGATAATCCCTCGTACATATTGTGTACTATTCGCATTTCCATTAATCTTACTTCTATTTTTTCTTAGAATTTCTTGCATGCTGCTTTACTTTACATTGCCGAACGGTATTTCCCGGTCAAGCAATCCCACGTAAAGGTTTATATTTTTCTTCATTTGTCCTCCCGTTATCATGCGCAATATGAACATTCCCCTGAAGTGTCTTTAGTTTTCCTAAATCCAAATTGATCGTCAACTAATATATTCTCAATTTTCTTCTCCATTCTTCCGTAAATTTTTCATATCAGCGCTTGGACACCTGTACCGTTTGGCTGATGCATCGCTAGTTATCACACATCTCTGGTCTTGTTATCTTCAAGCTTGGGTGTATCATATTTTTGCTAAAAGTCTGATGGTATGTCTCCAGTCTCATTAATTACACATACTAATTTGACTAGCCATTACGAAGGCGATTACCCTAATGACCTTTGTAAATATCAAACTGTCAAACCAAGAAGATAGCATAAGTTAGATAGAACGATTAGAACGCACAAATTTTAAAAACGCTGCCATTTCAAAACACATAGTACATTTTTCTAACGCAGAAAAGTACTTGAGAATGGTCAAAAGGCAGAAACTAATTGCGAAGCTACAATATAAATACAGCTCTCCATGGTATTCTATCGTGTGCAAGCTTCCTCATTTCCGAGTAACTACTACAGTCTCCATCATTCTGACCCTGCTTAGTGTATTCAACTCCAGGTCTCCGCGCACGATTTTTACCCTCCGCGCTTCCCTCCAATACTAAATTGGTGATTCCGTGGTGCCACATAATATGTCCTATCAACCGATCCTGCTTCTAGTCAAGTTGTGCCACAAAATTTCTCTTCTATCCAATTATATTCAGTATGTACTCATTAGTGGCGTGATCTACATATCTAATCTTCAAGCATTCTTCTGTAGCATCACATTTCGAAATCTTCTATTCTCTTCCTGTCTAAAGTATTTACCGTCCATGTTTCACGTCCATATACACGGCTACCCACCATAAACACATTTTTAGAAAAGAATTCCAAACACTTAAATCTACACCCGACGTTAACAAATATCCGTTCTTCATAGAAGCTTTCCTTGCCACAGACAGTCTACATTTTATATCCTCTCTACTTCGACCAATATCAGTTATTCTGTTCGCCAAATAGCAAAACTCATCTGCTGCAAGTGTCTCATTTGCTACTCTAATTCCCACACCATCACCCGATTTAATTCGACTACATGGTTATATTCTCGTTTTGCTTTTGTTGATGTTCATCGTATATCCTCCTTTCAAGACACTATACATTCCGTTCAACTGCTCTTTCAGGTCCTTTGCTGTCTCTTTCGAAATTACAATGTCGTCGGCAAAATTCAAAGTTTTCATTACTTCTCCTTGGATTTTAAAATTCCTACTCCAAATTCTTCTTTTGTTTCCTTTACTGCTTGCTGAACATACAGATTGATTAACTTCGAGGATAGGCTATGCCATGTCACACTCCTTTCTCAACCAATGCTTCCCTTTCATGCCCCTCAGCTCTAATAACTACCATCTGATTTATGTACAAATTGTAAATAGCCTGTCGCTCCCTGTGTTTTACACCTGCCCCATTCATAATTTGAAAGAGAGTATTTCAGTCAACATTGTCAAAACCTCTCTCTAAGTCTACAAATGCAATAAACGTATGTTTGCCATTCCTTAATCTATCTTCTAAGGTAAATCGTACTGTCAGTATTGCCTCACGTGTTCCAACATTTCTACGGAATCCAAACTGATCTTCCCCGAGGTCGGCTTCTACTAGTTTTCCATTCGTACGTAAATGGTTTTTGATTGTTTTTTTCAGTCGTGACTTATTAAATTGATAATTTGATTAAGTTGTTAATTTTCAAAAGTATCAATACCATCTTTCGTTGGCATTCGATTTACTATATTCTTTATGAAGTCTGAGGGTATCTCGCCTGTCTCATACATCTTGCTCAGCAGACGGTAGAGTTTTGTCAAGGCTGGATCTTCCAAGGATATCAGTTGTTCTGAGTGTTGTCTAGACACGGGGATTTACTTCAACTTAGGTCTTTCAGTGTTCTGTCAAATTCTTGACGCCGTATCACATCTCCCATCTCATCTTCATCTACTTCCTCCTCCAATTCCATAATGTACATAGCCCTTGTATAGACCCTTTATATACTCCTTACACCTTTTGTTTTCCCTTCTTTGATTAGGACTGGTTTCCCATATGAGGTCTTGATATTCATACACGTGGTTCCTCTTTTCTCCAAAGGTCTCTTTAATTTTCCTGTAGGCAGCATCTATCTTACCTCTAGTGATATATGTCTCTACATCCGTACATTTTTCCTCTGGCCAACCCTGTTTAGCAATTTTGCACTTCCTGTCGATCTCATTTTTGAGACGTTTGTACTCCTTCGAGCCTTCTTCATTCACTGCATTTTAATATTATGTCCTTTCATCAATTAATTCAGTATCTCTTCTGTTACTCAAGTCTCTTTTATCTAATTGATCCTCTGCTGCCCTCACTACTTCATCTCTCTAAGCTACCCATTCTTCTTCTATTGTATTTCTTTCCCCTTTTCTGGTCAATTGTTTCCTAATGCTCTGTCTGAAACTCTCTACAACCTCTCGTTCTTTTAGTTTATCCAGGTCCTATCTACTTAAATGCTCACCTCTTTGCAGTTTCTTCAGTTTTAATCTACAGTTCATAACCAATAAATTGTGGTTAGAGTCCACGTCTGCCTCGGGAAATGTCTTACAATTTAAAACCTGTTTCCTAAATATCTGTCTTACCATTATGTAATCGACCTGAGGCCTTCCGGTGTCTCGGGGCCTCTTACATGTCCACAACCACCTATCATGATTCTTAAACAAAGTGTTAGCTATGATTTAGTTACTCTCTGTGAAGAATTCAATAAGGCGACTTCCGCTTTCATTCCTAACCTCCAGATCACATTCATCTGCTACTTTTCGTTCTCTTTCTCCTCTATGAGCATTATATTTTCATCTCCCTTAACAATCTGAATAATTTCTTTTATTGCATCATAGATTTCTTCAATATCTTCATCATCAGCGGAGCTAGTTGGCATATAACCTTGAACTACTGTGGTAGTCGTGGGCCTCGTGTCTATCTTGGCTGCAATAATGCGTTAGTTATGCTGTTCGTAGTAGCTTATCCGCTCTCCTATTCTTTTTATTCGTTATTAGAGCCACTCCTGCACTGCACTTATTTGACTTTGTATTTATAATCCTGTATTCACCTGACCAAAAGTCTTGTTCCTCCTGCTACCGATATTCACGAATTGCCACTATATCTAACTTTGAACTATTCATTTCCCTTTTAAAATTTTTTAACCTACCTGAGTGATTAAGCGATCTGACATTCCACGCTCCAATCGGTAGAACGCCAGTTTTGTTTCTCCTGATAATTACGTCCTCCTGAGTAGACCCCGCCCGGTGATCAGAATGGGAAACTATTTTACCTCCGGAAATATTTTACCTAGGAGGACGTCATTAACATTTAAACATACAGTAAAGCTGCATGCACTGGGGAAAAATCATGGCTGTAGTTTCCCCTTGCTTTCAGCCGTTCACAGTACCAGCATATCAAGGCCGGTTTGATTAATGTTACAAGGCCAGATCAGTCAATAATCCATACTATAGCACCTGCAACTACTGAAAAGGATGCTGCCGCTCTTCAGGAACCACACGTATGTCTGGCCTCTCAACAGATACCCCTCCGTTGTGGCTGCACCTGCGGTACGTCTATCTGTATCGCTGAGGCGCGTCAGCCTCCTCAGCAATGACAAGGTCCATGGTTCATATGGATCAAAAACATTATGTGCCTTTAAAAAATCTAGAGTCAGATTTAACCACAAGAAATAGATGTCACATAAGTTCATGTCTAATTGTTGGTGCATATATTTTCGTCGAACCACATTGATCCAGATCCAGCGGGACGATAAGAGGCAGTCAAATGAAAACGAAACAGATGGACGAAACGTAAGTAAAATTAATCGCCATACCTTCTAATACATTTACCTCGCTGTGAGCAAGACTGTCAAAGCCTTCACGGAGAAACGTTTGCGGTTGCCTGCTGAAATATGAGCATAAACAGACGTGCACATCTTCACCCGAAGCATATCGACAGCCACAGATATTTTTTTCCAGGGCTCCGAAGATATGGACGTCGCGTACTCAAACCAGTTGTCCCAACATGAGGGACTAGAATTTTGTCGGTTGACTGTTTCGACCACCCTGCATACGTTTCGCTGGGAAGCCCTTGTACGTTCTCAATACAATCCCTATCTCTCCCCTTGAGATATTTTCGGAGCCCGGAAGAAATAAAGTTTTGGGCGTCGATTTGGTTCCGACAAAGAAGTGCACTCCTGGGTATAATATTGATCCATAACTGCAGACACGTTTCGCAGAAGAGCTTCTGTGAAGTTTTGAAGGTAGGAGACACTAGTACTGGCAGCATCGAGTCTCTGTCTGGCAACCAGTTTTAATGTGTCAGGAAGTTTCATTGGCAGTATTACCTCACAATGGGGATTAGTTTTGAAATAATAAAAAATTACTTAGTTTTCTATCCATTTGTATCATATTCATTTGACTGCTCTTTATATTACTGGTTGAGTCTTCCCGTGTTGCAAAAACAGAAAAGAAATCTGATTGTTTTAGCCTCATTCTGTCTTCATCGCCGATTAATGCAGGACCAATCATTAAAAACTAACAAAATTAAACGAAGATTGTTGCCTTTGGGTGGAATTAAAGTGATCTGACAGCCTTCGAGTATCAGCGTCAAACCAGGTGTTTCACCTGTATTAAATGATTCCCAACTGTCAAGAGACAACTACTCATGAACAGAGAGTAACACGTCAAGTGCTGAAAACAGGGCGTCTGGTTCATGAGATCATTCTGTGATAGCATGTGAAACATTCTGAAACCTAGACTGTGGGAAACATATACAAAGACAACTGAAGAATATAAACGTAGAATTCTTATTGGAAATGGTTAATGAAAAGTATAATGATGATGACGAGACCAAATATAGTATTTTATAATAGAAATGAGATAAAGCTTATTACAACTGCCCTACTGACATGGTCGAAAAATGTTCTCTCGTTTTTCAAGCTGTGTATCTTCAAATACAGTGGTAGAGCTGCCGACAGGTGCCCAGCCATATTCATCAGCAATTAAACCATCACCTTTTGAAGTGGCATGATGTCCAGTACACGTGGGCGAAGCAGCATCTTAAAGAAGTTGGCCGAAATTACTCAATCGAGGGAACGTGGATCAGGCACCAATTGTACACCACTGACCTGTTTGAAACATTGTGTTGTAAATGAATCTCACTGGCCTCTTCTATAGTGAAATACCAATAAATTGTCACATGATAAAAGATTGCCATCTCTTAAATTGCCATTATGTTCCCATCAGTATTTGAAACTTCACATTTTTCTATCTTCCTTTATTTAAAGTGGCACATGTGTTCAGCTTAGCCTTTGGTGTCAGAGCCTCCCGCAGTAACAGTAAATACTAACTCTTTAATAACTACAAACATGTCGTGTTAGGATATCTGTCTCTGTTCTTATCTTCGCATATCGTATCACATTTCAAGTCACAGGCCATATAGCTTTGCTGCCAAAGACGTGAGACGGCGACTCTTTGTGACAGTTCCATACTTCACGTAGGGTGTAGCAGATAGCACGCACATGCAGCAAAGATACTATTAGCACTTCACACGATGACCCCTGTCGCAGTAGCCACCACGTGGTCGACGGATCATTCATCACTCAGTGTGTACGCTACATTTATCGCTAAGAAGAATGAGCCAGATGGCATTTGGCTACGATATAATTAAAGAATTTGGTCGCCACGACTCATTTATTGAGTGCGACTAGTAAAGCGGTTAAATTCGTCGGTAATATACAGTAGCTGAACTAAAATAAAGACGAGCAATAAAAAAACACTGCCATGCCTAGTACGGTGTAGGAAAACCGTTGACTTTCAAAACAGCTTTCCAGTCGTTTCAGAAACGCTATACATATGCGTTGTGTGTTTTTCAAGGGAATCATACACCACGTTTCCTGCTTAATAGTGGCAAGAACTGGTAACAATGTTGGAGGTGGGTAGCAAACATGCATCCTACTCTCAAAAGAAGACCACAAACGTTCAGCAGTATTGAGATCTGGTGACTTGTGGTAGCTAGGAGACATCCCCCGTTCACAAAATCAAAAGTGTGAGCTGTGTAAGCAAGGACCCTGCCATCTTGGAACAGAGAATCACGATTGGGGAACAAAAATTGTTGCACGAGACGGACGTGAGCAGCCACACTGTTCACATAATCCTTGACACTAATGAAACCTTGCAGTGTAACTATGGGGCTCATGGAATACCACAAGATGGCTGCCGAAAACATCAGAATTTGATGCACTGTGAGAAACAAAACTCATCTCACCAAATTGCTTTCTTCCATCACTTTGTAGTGCAGATCATAAGCCGGCCGGCGGTGGCCAAGCGGTTCTAGGCGCTTCAGTCTGGAACCGCGCGACCGCTACGGTCGCAGATTCGAATCCTGCCCCGGGGATGGATGTATATGATATCTTTAGGTTAGTTAGGTTTAAGTAGTTCTAAGCCCTATGGGACTGATGAACTCAGATGTTAAATTCCATAGTACTCAGAGCCACTTGAACCATTTGAAAACGCCTTCAGCCATCGAAATCCCAGTTATTATTCTATTTGAACGACCAGTTTCAGCGGTACATTACACCATCTTCACGCCCTCCGAACGATGTGTAGGGAACAAATCCATCTCTGGCCCAGTCAAAATAGGGGCAAGTGTTCAGTGATTGGTATCTGTAGATTCTTGATACAGCGTTTCGTTCGATCATCATTTGGCTTTGTGATGGTTGGTGTGTCTTGTGGAACATAGGCGCCTCCTGGAGAGCAGCTGATCAGCACTGCCGACGCACCGTTTCTCTGGTGTGGTCGGCGTCCTACGAGTAGAGCGCTGCTGAAGCTGATGTGCCCTGCTGGGACAGCCTAGACTTACCCTGGCTGTACTTCCTGGCGCACTACGCGGGCTCCTACCGAAGAATTAGCTGCGATTTCTCGAAGCCCAGTGGTCATGTCCCCTTCTACATTAGATGAACGAAATGCCTTCACCACAAGATTTTGCCGGGCATCAAGTCAATGCCTTCTTCGGATTCCTTATTCGAAGAAAGAGCGGCGATTTAACATCTAAATATAACATTAGTCAATGTATTTCCTTTAGAGACTGCGCAAAGGTTTCCATTCCATTTAACCTGTTCACTGTTTAACAGAACTTTGCTGTATATGTTGTTGTACACTACCTATTCTCTCTCTCGGCTTCTAGTCCCCGGGGACAGGCTCCCTATGTCTGCGTGTGAGGCCTGTTGAGTCGACTACAGATTTTTGCTCTGACTTGATGTGGGGCTGTTGTATTACTTTTGTTTTTTTCATGTTATGTTGTGCCTCGACATGAATTACTTCTGAAAAACTATAAGGAATATCTAAGCCCTTTCGCATCTGTTATTTCACATTTGATAACTTATCGTAGGGGTGAAAGCTCAAGTTTAATCTTAAATGTGTTTTTTATTGGAGACTTGTGTTGTCAGTTAATAAGATGTTTCAAAGGGTACTTAGTAACAAATGACGTTTAATAGTTTCCGGAACCTGTTGGTTGGTGCCTCCCTGAGATCTAGCGCTTGATGCCTGTGTCGTAGGATAAGGCGCCGACCTCAATACTGTATCAAGATGACTACATCTGAAACACCTTGACTACTCTAGTGGATGTAAAATCCATAAACATTACAAGCCTCTCACTGACTTCGCCTAACATTGTTAAAATCCCTAAACACAGAGTGGGGTGGGACAAGAAAAGCGTGGAAGGGAAAACCCAGAATAGCAGCGTTGTTTGTCATTTTAATAGTTACATTTACTTAATCACCAAATACAGCAAAAATGACAAAATACAATAATAAAAACAATTACAAGCGACAAGGTGATGTTAGT
This sequence comes from Schistocerca gregaria, assembly GCF_023897955.1. Taxonomy (NCBI): domain Eukaryota; kingdom Metazoa; phylum Arthropoda; class Insecta; order Orthoptera; family Acrididae; genus Schistocerca; species Schistocerca gregaria. Next base: position 483,845,010 of record NC_064921.1, on the reverse strand, counting down.
TATTTGCTTACAGCAATAATCGGCTGTAACAAATGATTTTACCTCAACAAGCCACAAAGCACATATAAAAAAGTATTTCTTTAAATCTTGTTTCCTTATAAAACAAAAACAACTCAAAGGGCAACAGCAAAGATATATTTAAAACAATTTAAGGATAGGTCACTTAAAGCCTTCACAGAATTTTTGGAAAACTAATTAACTTTCTTTCTTTTTAATGAGACAGGCCCTTTACACACAAGAAGGCAAACAAACAGCTAAAATCAGTATTAAATCTACTGGAAATTTATTAAGTACGAAAACAGGAAAAGTGATTAAGACTGTCCACATGTGAGGCAAGCACAATCGTAATTCGGGCTCAGTCCAGTAATTGCGGTAATATGATTTGGAAGTTGTCACATGACAATGAAGACAGTACCTCGTGCTTAAACATGTTTAGAAAAAAAACTTAGCTACCGTTAATTCATAACATGGGCAATACAAGCATATTCTAAAGAAGACGTACAACTTTAAATAAAACTTTAAAGAAAGGTTCCATGAATTAGAACATAAAGAAATACAACCACTACTTATCTTAAAATGTATTAGAAGGCAGTACGGACATGCAACTAAAGCAATCACGGATGTTGCTCAAAGGCAGCCAGTAAACACCAAGGTCGTGCGTAACAGCAATAAGCCCCATGTGGCCAACAGAAACTCAAAAACTGGCCATGGAACTCAGAAGACTAAATATGGTTGTTAACAACGCCAGTTAGGTGAGACAGAGGCCAAACAAATAACTTAAGGAAATATTAATGGTTACCTTGTAAAGAAATGACCAGCATAAGGCCTCTTCATATGCCTAAAATTTCAAAAAATTATTAATAACCAGATTTACAAAATATCAAGAATGTGTAGTAGCGGCAAAGGTGATATCAGTTAAATCATTTAACTGAATAGAATTTGATATGCCAAAACGCAGTAAATGCCCACAGAATAAGATCTGACAGTAATTTAGCCAAACCACACAAAGAGGAGCCTTACGTGAACCAGTTATGTTATGAAGAAGATACGCTTACCACTCAAGACAGTACGTAATAAGTGCAATGCTTCCTTCTGTGATATTTAGGCATGGAAATCTACAACAAAATTTTAGCAAATGTATTAAATAGAGGAAATTTCTGTTAAAGCAAACAAAATGTAAAAGAAAAAATTAAATGCAAAATCCTTAAACCACATCAGACCACAACCTAACCTACAATTTTTTGACATGGCATATTGCGAAAGCACTTTTACAGAATACTATGGCACAAGGAAGCCGACGCCATACCAATGGGAAAATCTAACCTTACGGTTAACCACTGAATTCAGTTTTTCCACACTCCTTCTAGGCAACACAAATACACTTACTGCCCCATCAGCGCTGCTCAAAGCCTACCTTAGGACTCACTCTTCCGGAGATCATCGACAAGCTACAATCAATTCGCGCTGCCAATAGCAGGGCCAGTGAATAATGCATGAAATGAAGGGATGCGAAATCGACTGCGAGCCCTCCTCCCCCCCCCCCCCCCGCCCCCAATGCTCACCGTTCCCTTCTCAAACCGAAACAAACCTTTTCAGGATTGGAGGGTAAAAGGGAAGAGGATAATTATTCTGAGTCATCTGATGTACATGAACCTTAAAGTTCTACCAATAGCCAGGCTGCGAATGAGTAAGTTGACAGATAATAACAACGAAGAGGTACCCACAAATAGCTCCACCATGCTGCCCCCCGCCATCATTATAGTTTCAGATGAAAACCCACATTCCCTCAAAAGGCTTGTCTGCTTCGATTATAGCCGACCGCGGTGGTCTAACGGTTCTAGGCGCGCAGTCCGGAACCGCGCGATTGCTACGGTCGCAGGTTAGAATCCTGCCTCGGGCATGGATGTGTGTGATGTCTTTAGGTTAGTTCGGTTTAAGTAGTTCTAAGTACTAGGGGACTGATGACCACAGTAGTTAAGTCCCATAGGGCTCAGCCATTTGAACCATTTGCTTCGATTATAACGTCTCCCCTGACGGCGACGGGCTAAAGCAATGTACTTCTTAGTCCTGTCCCAGTTCTGTTTAATCACATCAGGGGCGATATACTGACACTAAACGTCACTTATACGAAGGGTGGCAAGGGGAGAAGTAAGGGGGTAGGAGAACATAAGAGCCATCGGAACCGATCTTAGAGGCCTCATGCTGCTCTGAATCAAAGGCGAAGTTGGTCCAAGAGAGTCAAATGTCCCACTTGATCTGAGCCTTCACGTGATAACTGATTAAGGCTGCCTTAAGATTGCTGTTAACCCTTTCAGAGAAGCAACGCTGAGGATAGTAGGCACTGTAGGAATATGCTTAATGGCACCACTAAAAAAAAAATGCATTATCATAAGAACGCTTGGTGTCTCTCTTTTTCGTTATGTATATGTAAATTGAAGGTGGAAGGAGAGTGAAAGGAAAGGGAAGGGATTACTGATAACAGCTGCATCGCGACATTACACGGAATAAGCAGCAACAAGTGAGCATGTGTACCGGACCAGACCTGTCTGTTCTTTTCAGACCTGTCTGAAAAGAACAGACACCACTTAATGGATCCACTATCTGCAGTGCGGATATACAAGTACGACTGACCTCGTGTGGGAATCTCAGAGTAGCGGGCATGGGGAAAATGGACGGGGCCTATGGGTAGGCGGATTCGGTAGGAATGTTGGTTGGCCATGAGGTGTGCCGAGATTGTCCTCACAGCTGCGATAACATTGTGTCTTGGATGATGGAGTGGTTAACACACCTACCCAATAAGCAAGAGAGCGTGGATTCGAATCCCAGACCGGAACACACTTTCACTTTTTACCGCTGATTCCGCGTAATGTTCCAATGCAGCTGACTTAAGTAATCCCTTCCCTTTCCTTCTTTTCTCCCTCCCTCTACCTTCAATTTGCATATAAAAATGCTTAAACTCACTAGAAATAAATAAGCTAGCATTATCGCTAGTAAGATGGTGAATAATGAACGAAGCAGTGACTGCTCTGCTGGGAAGTAATCAGACAAACCTAGAAAAACCATCCACTACTACTAGTATGTAACGATTCTCTCCCCTAGACTGGCAGTCGAATCTCCAGACTGCACTAGAAATGTCTTTCTAAAGTCAATGATAGGCAATGCAGGAGCATTGATAAGGGTGGTCTTAATAGCTTCGTTCTTGATCAATCCTTATACCATCCCTGGAAGCCAGGTGACCTAAGAAAGAGATCTCCTACCCAGCCAGAGTAATTTTCAGTTGTTTCACAGTTAATCCGGCTGATCGAAGCTTTAACAATACCTGCTCAAGATGAGAAACCTATTCATCAAAAGAGCGGCTGTAGATCACCACAACTACCAAATCACCAAGATAATTATACACACAACGAATTTTAAGGTCGCCCAAAACATAGTGAAAGAACTGCAGCCCGGTAGCCAAACCAAATGGTACCCGACTAAATTCATGCAGGTTCCAGTATGTACAAAAAGCAGTAACGTGCTTGGACTCATCGCTTAATGGGATCTGACAGGAAGCTTCATTAAATCGAGTGCGGTAAAATACCAAGTAGCAGAAAAGACGTGAAACAGTTATGGAGATCAGGAAGGGGACTGCTAAATAACCTCATTAAAGGTTCAATATTCGACTACCGGCCTATAATCTTTGCCATTGCCCTTAGGAAAGAAAATTATAGGTGAAGCATCAGGAGAAGCTAATGACCTAATAACTCTATTCTGCAACATATCATTAATCATTTATCTTAATATTCTCATCTTAAGGGGTGTCAGACTATATGTAGTACGCCGTACCGTGATGTCGTCGATCAGATGCGTTTTGTATTGAATTAGATCGGTTACCCCCAACTTACTAGTGAATACATCGGGACACTGTTCTAGAAGAGCCGTTAAATGTTTAGCCTGATCATCACTGAGGTGACTAACCTCGAATTGTGAGGGCTCTACCTACAATGAATTGTTGTTATTGATAAAATGACAAGAGCAAAGGAGTATTTTCTTAGACGGACGGAATCTAAAGAAAAAGCTGTAACCAGGAAAAACGAGACCCAAACCTTTCTGTTGCAAAAAATCATTCCCAAACAGCAGACCTTAATGACAATGAATCTTACAGGCCACGAAAAATCACAAATAGATGAAGTCCCTCGTACCCCACCCAGCAGACGTACACGAAATTAAGCGGGAGCCTCCGACGGATCAGTTGTCACTAGTGTAAGTGTAGTCAGCAGGACGTAAGTTGGCTCCTAAAGACCAAGTTGGAGAATAATTTTGTGATCTGTGTGGCGTTAAAACAGGGTTCATTTAATCCCTCGTGGCAGCGACAATGTCTTCAAAGAAAATAATAGCGGATAATATGTGACATCGACATAAGTTCTCTGCCTTACGGCCGGTCCTGGCGTCTCACTTGGTCGATAAACTGGTACAGCGACCTCGGGCAGATGACGCGAGGCCAGCTGCCGGAATCGGACCTCCATCTGCAGGCCGCCGGCGGCTGAGGACAGCTGCGGCTGGCTTTGCAAGAGCGGCTCGGGCGCCGGCGCCGGCTAATGATACGGCGGCGAAACTTGCCAGCAGCAGCGGCGGCGGCCCGCCCGGCCTATTCATAACTCGGCCCGGCTGGCAGCAGCCCTGATAAGGGCTGACTAATTACCGCGCCCATTAGCATCGAGCCGGGCGCTGCTCTGACAAGTAGTAATGGCGCCGCAACAGTTTGGAAGACGCCGCCATGTCTTCCGCCGTGACAAATAGTGGCGCCACGTGTTCCCACGTCTGCTGCCAGTCGAAGCCGCGGCGTCTGTCACGGTGGTGTCTGGCAAGAAAACGTATCTCTCAACTCCACTTGGGATTGGGTGACTTTCTTTACAAAGCTCATATCTTGACGGAAAAGGAATCTATTTAAGACGCCGAACGGGTGTATTGATATTACCGATATCATCCGTCTGCTTAGACCCATGATGCCATCAAGCCGGCCGGAGTGGCCGAGCGGTTCTAGGCGCTACAGTCTGGAACCGTGCCACCACTACGGTCGCAGGTTCCAATCCTGCCTCGGGCATTGATTTGTGTGATGTCCTTAGGTTAGTTAGGTTTAAGCAGTTCTAAGTTCTAGGGGACTGATGACCTCAGAAGTTAAGTCCCATAGTGCTCAGAGTCATTTGAACCATTTGATGCCATCGAAGCTGTGGACGCAAACAACAAAATTACGATATATAAATAGAGAACTGGTATCACCTGCTATCACTTAAGAGGTGGGCCAAACTAGCGTACTGCTTTGTCCACGTTTTCTGTACCTTGACCACAATATGAGATTAGATTATATTAGTTTTTCGTTCCATAGATCCATGTTGAGGAGATCCTCGTGGATGTGGAAAACGTCACCCTTTTTTTTTTTTACTTTTTATTTTTTAAAGCTGAAATAACAACACTAATAGTATAAATATGTACAACACATCATTTGTTTCTATTTAAACATTTGTCAATGGAGTAGAAGGAGTTGGCCACTAGTAAGTCTTTCAGGCTCCATTTAACTATTTGTAACTAAATTTTTTATGTTTGCTGGCAAATTATTGAAGATAAGTGTTCCTGAGTAGTGGACCCCTTTTTGAACTAAAGTAAGTGCTTTTAAGTCCTTGTACAGATCATTTTTGTGCCTAGTATTGTATGTATGAACTGAGCTGTTTGTTGGTAAAAGAGATATATTATTTAGGACAAATTTCATTAAGGAGTAAATACACTGAGAGGCAGTAGTTAGTGTACCCAGTTCTTTGAAGAGGTTTCTACAAGACGTCTGTGAGTTTACTCCACAAATAATACGTATTACACGCATTTGGACTCTGAAAACTTTTGTTTGACATGAAGAGTTACCCCAAAATATTATACCATATGACATTATGGAATGAAAGTAGGCAAAGTATGCAACCTTTTTCACTTTTATGTCGCCTATCTATGTCTGCCAACACTCGAATTGCAAATACAGATTTGTTAAGGCGTTTCTGCAGTTCTGCAGTGTGCTCCTCCCAACTGAATTTATTGTCAAGTTGTAATCCCAGAAATTTAAGACTGTCAACCTCTTCTATCTGCTCTGCTACTTTATGCATATGCTGGGTGGAAACCTCTTACAGGTTCTGAATTGCATATAGTGAGTCTTCCCGAAGTTTAATGTCAGTGAGTTGGCTTTAAACCATTTATTAATATCCATGAAAATATCATTAGCAGATCTTTATAGAACTACACTCGACATACTATTTATTGCAATACTTGTGTCATCTGCAAACAAAACGAACTCTGCTTCTGGCAGTGTAACTGATGAGAGATCATTCATGTAAACAAGAAAAAGCAATGGCCCTAAGATAGATCCTTGTAGGACACCACATGTAATTTCTTCCCATTCTGCTGATGACTGATGACTTAATTCACTAGTCCCTTGCACTGACACGCTTTCTTTCCTGTTAGCGAGGTATGACTTGAACCATTTTGCAGCACTGCCCGTGATACCATATAATTATAATTTATTTAAAACGATGTTGTGGTTTACACAATCGAATGCCTTTGACAAATCACAGAAAATACCTGCTGCTTGTAACTTGTTATTTAATGAATTAAGTACATTTTCACTGTAGGTGTAAATTTCCTTTTCGATATCAGAACCCTTCAGAAATGCCACCTGTGTTCTTGATAATATGTTATTTGTGGTCAGATGGTTGAGAAGCAGCCTGCAGATTAGTTTTTCTAAAATTTTTGAGAATGCTGGCAAAAGTGAAAGCGGTCTGTAGTTTGATGGCCTATCTTTATCCCCTTTCTTGAATAGAGGCTTAACATCTGCATATATCAGCCAGTCAGGAAATGTTCCAGTTATAATTGACTGGTTACACAAGTAACTTAGAATTGTACTAAACTCACAAGAACATGCCTTAATTAACTTTGTTGATATTTCATTGTAACCACTAGAATGCTTTGTTTTTAAAGATATTTTTATGGAAGTTATTTCTTTTGGTGAAGTGAGTGACATATTCATGTACCTGAAGCTATTTGTAAAGGCTAGTTTCAGATATTCAACGGCATTATTTACTGATCCTGACAATCTCATTCTATCAGTAACGAATATAAAGTACTTGTTAAATAGATTTGCCACACTATGCCCATCGATTACTAATGTGTCATCTACCCTTAGTGCTATTTGCTCCTGTTCCTTTCTGGTTCTACCAGTCTCCTCTTTCGCTATATCCAATATTGCTTTTATTTTGTTCCCTGACATTGCTATCATCTACTCATAGTGTATTTGCTTAGATGTCTGAATTACTTTTTTTAATATTTTACAGTACTCCTTGTATTTAGATAAATCATCAGCATTGTCTAACAGGAAATCTTTATTCCTTGTGTGATCCATGGTTTTATTATAGACTTCTGCTTGATTTGAGTAACTTTTAGAGGAAAACAGTTTTCAAACATGGTACTGACATTGTTCATGAATGTCTTATGATTTTCATTCACGTCATGAGCACTATAAACATCTTTCCAGTTCATATCGTTGTACAGTTTTCTAAAACACTAAATTTTTGGTTGATTGAATACTCTTCTTTACTCAGATATAGCAGTCTTGATAATCTGCTTAGAATTTACATCGAAAACAAGGAGCTGCATCTCATGATCTGATAGTCCATTTATTACAGGTTTTAAGATATGATTTTGTTCCTTTGTTTTGTCTTTAAAACTGTTATCAATGGCTGTCCTTGAGGATTTAGTGATTCTAGTTGGAAAGTTTATAGTGTGAGTTAGATTGAAAGACTACATTACTAACTGCAGTAAATGTTTACTGGAAGATTGAATTAGAAAATCTGTATTAAAGTCACCAGCAATCAAAATTTCTTTGTTCTTTACTGTTAAATAACCCAAAAGAGCTTCTAGATGATATATGAATAGATTATAATTTCCTGCAGGTGCTCGGTAAATAGTTACTATTATATAGGATCTGTTATGGAACTCTACTTCTGTTGCACATGCTTCTAGATGCTGCTCTAAACAGAATTTATTAATGCCAATGTTCTTGAATTTTAGGCAGTCTTTAATAAATGGGGCAACTCCTCCTCCATCCATATCTACTCTGCAGAAGTAGGAAGCTAGCTTAAATCCTGAAATGTCTAACATATCTATACCAGTGGTCACTTGATGTTCAGAGAAACTGATTATGTCAATTTCATTAGATGAATTCATTTCATCGATACAAATGAGTAGTTCATCAACTTTATTTCTGAGTCCTGGAATGTTCTGGTGTAATAAAGATAACTGATACTGCATACTAATGGGATTATAACTGCTTTGGTGTAGATCAACTGGCAATTTCTGATTACTACCTGTTAAACATTGTTTAAATGGAGGCTATATGCTAAAATCTGTCTCCTGTTCATCTATTTTCTCAAACTAAGTGTGTCTGCCAATCTCTCTTAAAACTCGTTTTCTATCCCCCTTCCCTATCCCAAAAAAGGCATCCTTCTGACACCTGTGACCACTGGTATTTTACCACTGGTGACAGTGTCCCCCCTTAAGTTTTCTGCAATCAAGCCAGACAGTTTGAAGTGAAGTCCATGCCTAGTGTAGTCCCTCCTATCAATACCATCCACAGGAATCAAACCAATATGGGACTTCATGTCGAGATTCTCTACCAGGTTACTCCACTTGGCCTTGCGAGTTGCTGAAATGGCTTGCAGCAATATTTCAGCAGCTTGAATCTTTTCTTCTGCAAATGGATCCTCTTCAAAGAAAGTGCGGTATCTTTCTAACAACAGTTTATCGTGACTGGACATGCCTGGAACGTACTGAGTCCTGTATCCTCTTGGAATAGTTTTTGAGGCATTTGACGAAGGTTTCGTACATTTCAGGTTGTGGTGGAATGCTTATCACTTTTGAGTGAAGCTCTTCACTGAACTTCTGCCAGTCAGCCTTCTTGGAGTTAAACCTCCCCTTGAACGGTACCTCTTCAGGCGCTACTGTGGGTCTATGTTGGGTATCAGGGATGGGCTCTTCTACAGTCTTCATACACCGTACAGATACTTTTGAAAAAACAAAGATGTTGACTGGTTTGTACCCTATTTTCCACCTACCACTGCTAAATGAAGGTGGGAGCTATGTTTCTAGACTCATTCATTTTGTGTCGATATCTTGGTATCCCCGTGATGTGCTTCTGCAATTGAAATCGCCTGTGACAAAGTTCACGGCATGACCATTGAAGTTGGCTGGTGTTTTAATGTTGAAATTGTCACCGGGCAGTTTGTAGACCGATATTACACAGAAGAATGGAGTTCGCACTGTGAGGAGCTCGATGTTGTCTTCAGTGAGGTTGATGTGATAGTCACCTTAGGTCTGACAGAGATCGCACTGCCGTATTTGTCATGAGGCCTTTCCCTTATTAATTCCATACCAGCATTTCTTGGACGGTCTTCAGTATTTCCCTGTGTGTTTCCTGGACTAACATAATATTACACGAATTTTTTGACATAGATTTGCTAGTAAAACTTCTTTCTCTCGGGAAAATCCTTCGATGTTTATGGATATAGAAAGAAATGGTCTTGAGGTAGACTGATTAGAAAGCAGTCCATTAGAATGGAGACAGGCTGTGAAAGGATCTGCCATCAGAGCGTTTCTTAGCGTCTTCTGACGTTGCTCAGGGTACACCCAAATGCAGCACATTTCTTTTTCTTCTCTTATTGAAACTTTCGTTGGGGTTCCTCTCATGTACCCCTTCAATATGATTAATATGATTTAATATAATTAGTAATGCAATGTTACAATTACACTAAAAATAAGTTAAAATTACCAGTGACACTTGAAAGTACGGGTGTAACTGAAAAGAACACCAATGATAGCGAATCTAATAAGTGCTCCTTCAATTCATCTCTTTACACTGAATGATTTTTTAAATTTCTTTCAGTAAGTGGAGGCCATCGGTTGCCTGCTTGAGTGAGGACTGCAGGGTTATGGCTGCAGTCAAGTCACAAAGCTGTTCCGTGTTGGAATCCAGAGTCCCGGGCAGGTACCCACTAAATGGATGAGTGATGTCAGATATGATGTCCCTCATTCAGATAAGAATTTCACAGAGGACAACAGGCAGTATTCGGCAGTCTGTGAAGTGTTAGAGGGCTTTTTGGAAGAATGGATTATCCCCACAGGTTAATAAATCAATTAATAGAACAACAGGTTAAGGGGAGTGGGCCATAAATCCATTAAGTTTGCCGCTGAAAGTATGCTTTCCCTAGAATGTATGCAACCCACCCTAACAAACTGTCACTGAATCGCTGTTGATCTACCACTCACTGGTTTCATAGCAATGGTGATTTATCATGTAGGGAGGTAAGTTTACTTTTATAAAATTTATAAATCATCAAAAACAGTCCCAATTACAGCTGTTTTACGACTCCACAGCACAGCTGTTCCAGGTGTCATCATTGTCAACTGGATGGTGGATTATCTGAAGATGGGCTACTACTACAGGCTGAAACCAGTCATGTTTTTAATAAATGACAGTGTAATCAAGACTGGTTTTACTAATTTTCCTTAACTAACATGTCATTATTTTCCAATAATGTCATCTGTTATTATGAGAGTTACAAGATCATATAATAAGACTATCATACAATAGTAGTTTCTAATCAAATACTATTCAAAAATTTTATGAAATTACTTTTAAAATCCCTACCACCTACTACCCACCATGAAAGATAGAACGGCCACTAGTGGGTCACAGGGACCAGGTTGACTACAACTGATCTCCTTTTTTGTCTTCCTTCTTTCTCTCTCTTATAATTTGGCGATATTGTCATGCTGTCTAATTGTTATTACTTCCACAGGGTCTACAGTGGGCTGCTTATGTTAACACCAATGGACCAGAAACCTATTTCATTAATTGTTCCAAAGTAACTTTTATGTAATTAAATGCCTCTAACTGTTTATTAATCTCACAGACGTTACCTAACTGTTGAAGTCAGTAAATGTTCCCTTATGATTATATGATGAGAGTTGGATTTCATGAAATTCTTTCTTTGTGGAAGAAAATGTTAATAAAACTTCGTGCTAATGTTCAGGTCAAAATTATTCCTGATACATTTCAATGTACCAGGTACTGGCCTCCTACCTGTCACCCACATTGCACATGAGAAATCTTTATTGCAGTTAGTGTTGTGCTAACTTAAATTCCTCATAGGTGAGCAGTATGTTATCTTCCATTTACTGGTGTAATCTGCACTCACTCACACCATCATCTGAAGACCGTTAGCTGAATGACAGGTTTACTTTTTCATTGTGTTTCCATTTGTTTACTGTCAACATCAGAAAGAGGACATCTACACTACCCTTGGTAGTAGATGATAGTCAAGTCAGTTTTGCGTTTGGTTGTTAATAATAATGGTTTACAGTGATATGTTTTGGAATGGTCTATGGAGAGAAAGTAGATAACCAAATAAAAAAGATGGGGTGTTTGGCAACAAGACACAAAAGAATAACTCGAATGAAAATATGCGATGTTCTCTACGACGGTGAGAAGGTCGTGGCTCATTTACAAATGATAAGAAAGATTCTGGCAGCCTAAGTGAGATTTCTTAGGCTGTCGAAGGATATAGCAGAGTAGACAAGAAACAGCTGCATTATCTAGGGACTAAATGTAATTAACGTAAACAAAGACACTAAAAGCAATAGGAGAAAACAGAGAGAACATCTAGGGAGAACTAAGGGGTGCTGACCACCTCAGAAAGTGACAAGGATGATATGGCCGCTGTAAGAACGAAAGACTTAATGCTTGAAGGGCAGAAGAGTAAGAAAAACTCATGAGAAATTTAGTATGAGTATAATGCCATCCTCAGTTTGGATCCGTAGAAATGTTGGAACACGTGAGGCAATACTGACCCTACGACTTATCTTAGAAGAAAGATTAAGGAAAGGCAAACCTACGTTTCTAGCAATTGTAGACTTAGAGAAAGCTAGTGACAATGTTGACTGGAATGCTCTCTTTCAAATTTTAAACGTGGCTGGAGTAAAATACAGGGAGCGAAAGGCTATTTACAATTTGTACAGAAACCAGATGGCAGTCATAAGAGTCGAGGAGCATGAAAGGGAAGCACTGGTTGGGAAGGGAGTGAGACCGGTTTGTAGCCTCTCCCCGATATTATTCAATCTGTATGTTGAGCAAACAGTGCAGGAAACAAAAGATAAATTCGCATTAGGTATTAAAATTCATGGAGAAGAAATAAAAACTTTGAGGTTTGCCGATGACATCGTAATTCTGTCAGAGACAGCAAAGGACTTGGAAGAGCAGTTGAATGGAATGGACAGTGTCTTGAAAGGAGGATATAAGATGAACATCAACAAAAGCAAGACAAGGATAATGGAATGTAGTCGAATTAAGTTGGGTGATGCTGAGGGAATTAGATTAGGAAATGAGACACTTAAAATAGTAAAGGAGTTTTGCTATTTGGGGAGCAAAATAACTGATGATGGTCGAAGTAGAGAGGATATAAAATGTAGACTGTCAGTGGCAAGGAAAGCTTTTCTGAAGAAGAGGAATTTGTTAACGTTGAGTATAGATTTAAGTGTCAGGAAGTCATTTCTGAAAGTATTTGTTTGGAGCGTAGCCATGTATGGAAGTGAAACATGGGCAATAAATAGTTAGGACAAGAAGAGAATAAAAGCTTTCGAAATGTGGTGCTAAAGAAGAATGTTGAAGATTAGGTGGGTAGATCACGTAAGTAATGAGGAGGTATTGAGTAGGATTGGGGAGAAGATACGTTTGTGGCACAACTTGATTAGAAGAAGGGATCGGTTGGTAGGACATGTTTTGAGGCATCGAGGGATCACAAATTTAGCATTTTAGGGCATCGTGGAGGGTAGAGGGAGACCAAGAGATGAATACACTAAGCAGATTCAGAAGGATGTAGGTTGCAGTATGTACTGGGAGATGAAGGAGATTGCACAGGATAGATTAGCATGGAGAGCTTTATCAAACAAGTCTCAGGACTGCAGACCACAACAACAACAACAATGCCATCAATAACACAAATTATTGTTATTATCGTGACATCAAACTCGAAGACTTTCTCAGTTCAGGAGGAAGCTATCATTTTTTAACTGAATCTGGGTTGCGTGCTACAAAACAGATCAGTGTGTCTTCATCACTAAGATTTCGGACCTACATTCTCTGGATACTCCAAAACATAACCTGATTTTGCCCTTACAAATTACTTAACCTCGGGCTGCACCGTAGATCGGTCTTTAACAACAGATGTAATATAGAAGCAAAATAATTATTGTCGGTGGTATGTTCCAGAATTGTTTTCGTCCCTGTGACTTCTGAAGCTACAACATCATCACATTTAACGGTCGAATTCGACATCAGGTGTCGGTTGGTTCAAGAGACTGAAATCGCGTTTAGATCTCCATAACTTTGGCATAGTTTGGCTTCCTGGAGATTTCTCCTAACCTGCAGAAGTTTCTACGGCTTATTTCTTGTTTTCGCCATTGCCCAGCCTAATCCTCTGTCTTTGTCAGTTTGTCTTCTCGCTTGACACTGAACAAAAATGTTAGAGGTAACCCTCCACGAAAAACAAGTAAGTGTAATATTTCCGCTAGGAGGACACAGATCCATACGGATAAGCCAGTTAATACACATGTTCGGTCTCTTTACATTTTGTTGTATACCACTTTCATGTGTCACAGCTACGAGTTGTGGAGTACTCAAGCTATAAAAAAAATTTTCGAGACACACACATGTCGATCAGTTTTCGAGAGAATATTCAGAAGGGAATCGCATGCAGACGGTATTTTGGAGTCAGGTTCTTCATGAATGGCCTTTGCTCTCTGTGGCACGTGAAGGTGCACGTCTTCTGTGGGCCAGACAACATACGAACTGCGCGGTAGTTGACTTCAGATTTGTGGAATGGCTCGGTCATTAACGATTTTGCCTTTTATAAAATGATGCAAGGCTTCGAGTACACTGTCGGCTGAACGAGGCGTCGAACCCACACTGAGTTGTATTTCAGAACCGAGACAGTTCTACGAAGCCTTTGGGGGTGATTTTCGTCTGCCTGGATAGCTACATTTTACATAACCGAATGACTGATGTAAGGATAAGACAGTGGACTCATACTAAGGATGACGGAGTGCAAGTCCCTATCCAGCATCCAGACATACTTCTTCGCCGTTATCCTAAATTACAAATGATAGCTGATTATAAGCTAGTAGAGCACTTGCCCGCGAAAGGCAAAGGTCCAGAGTTCGAGCCTCGGTCCAAAACACAGTTTTAGTCCGCCAGGAAATGTCATATAAGCACACATTTCGCTCTAGAGTGAAAATTTCTGTCTGTAAACTGATTGTCCCATGAAAAGAAACTTCCTTCCCCAGTTGGAGCTAGAGCTTCGTCATTTAACTGCAGCGTCTTCGATGGGGCGATAGAAACTAATTTCAGTCTTTCTGTCAAACTTCTAGATTTATTTTATTTTTAGTTCCCTTTTAGAGAGAACTTAGGATTATCAATTACAGGTAATACAAGAGAGATCTGCAGTACATTCCCACGTAATGAAATTAAAATTTATTTAAGCATAAGTTACGTTTCAAAATGTAAAGTACATTGTCAAAGTAAGAGATCTACTGAAGACCCTGTTATAGAATAAATAAGGTACAACTTTATTATGAGATAAAACTGAAATAGATGCCACTGCGAAACAGGCAATCGCGAAGTCTCCACCAACAATGCAAATGTATTCACATGAGTTTAACATGCTCACATTTTCAAATGCACATCACCTGAAAATGAAATCACGTCGGTGGCTGCTATTTTCATTCAGATACAATTCTAGTCTTTTACGGAAGTTAGACATCACATCTTGCAAGACTAGCACAACACTTCGATTAACTTCCTACAGAATTGATTCTTCAGTTCTTCGAAGACGTGTGGTGGGTCGTACCAGAACAAGTGACATTTCAAATTATCTCAAATGGAGAAATCAAAGGGCGAAAGGTCAGCGGATCTTGGAGACCAGGAAACATTGCCGTTTGTGGGGACGAGATAATCAGGAAAGATGTTCAGCAACGCGTTAATGAAATGGCTCTTGACCTACGGTATGGAAAGTAGACCCCTTATTGTTGGAAGGACGTGTTTTTAGTTACAGGGAGATCAGTAAGCTGTCGCACTAGGAAATGTTTCAACTTGTGAACATAACGTTCTGTGTTCACAGGTACGGTATTGTCGCGACCACCTTCAAACCAGCAAGACACTATGCTTCCAGGCGATGATATACTGCAACATGCCTCCACTTTCTGATGGAAGTGGCGCCTCGTGAAGCATTTCAGGATTTCCACGTGAGCAGTATTTGCTTGTGCTTGTTTACAAAGCCTGTCACATAAAAACTTGCTTCATAGCTTATTATCAAGTTGTCACACAGGTCTCGTTTGTCGTTCATGAGATCCAACACACTCGTAGTCGCTTTGGGAGGTCGTCCGCATTCCGCATTCCGTTTTTGCAGTCGCTGAATTTTGTATGGGTGGTACTGCGATTCTTTGCGCAATATTCCCGTATAAGACTTTCCGATATGTCAAGTTGCAGCGCATGCTTGCGTGCAGAACACCTCTCACTCCAGCTGAAGCCTTCTTCCACTCTTGCTTCATTCTACGGTGTACCAACGCGTTTTACTCCTCCATTCCTCGCATTCCCTTTCCTACCGTACCTTCCGCTTCCGTTTCCTCAAAATTCTGCATCCATACTTTGATGGCATGTGCCGACGGGACTAGGGCCTGATTTGCGAGACTGTAATAAGTATGAAATACAAGCTGCGCTGCCACGTAACTGTCGTTTCTTTTGTAAAGCGGCTTCAGGGGAATAACACGTTATTCACCGGTCTTCGACGCCGTCTCGACGGTACATCAATATCTGAATCATTGCAAACTTTTGTTGTCTAGCGAGTACTATTCCCGTTTTCTGATTCCTAACGTAACCTTCTATTTCCAGGATTGCCAAAACGCCTGTTTCACTGTCGCAACTGTTACTACCATGCAGTGGAATTAAACGTTATGTTAGCATCTGTTTCCTTTGAAAAGGTACAGTATGCGTGAAAGTAAGGGAGGCACTGAAGCCTCTAAAATTACAAAATAATGTGATGTCCATATTGCGATGATGTTTGATTGTAGCAGTTCTTACACCTTTTTCTACAGATGTCAACCTCGTTTAATTAGTTTTCATTGTAGAATTTATGCGTTTCTATTTCTTCCTGTAATCTCAGTAAAATGCCTTTGCTCCTTTTGTAAAATTTTAGAAATAGAATTCAATGACGAAATTAAGATAAATAATATGTGAATCAAAATAATAAATTACCGATCTGTAATGATGTTTTCTCAAGACAAAAGTTTGCACTGTGATCACTCTTCCTCACGCACACCGAAAATTGATTTTCGTATCGAGGTCCAGGCTAAAGTTGTCGGCACACGGACCGTGCATCAGGGCGTTGAGCGTGCCAAGTTAGTGACGTCAGAGCGTGGAGTAGCATGTTGGGGACTCTTTCCCAATGTGCAGAAAAATATCTAACGTATCAGGTATCCAGAATGTGCGTTTGAGTAAACCCACCGATAAGTATATGATTCGTTCTAATAAAATGATGAGAAAGTCATATTGGTGTTAAAGAATTATTATAACATGCGTATTATGAGAGTATGCCATTTGAAAGCAAAAGCATGGTAACGATCAATTAAAATTGCACTCTTCTTGGTACGATTTGATGTAATTAACTTGCAGTTAGTTATGTAGCTACGATTGAACAGACTGGGCGTGGACACAAATAGTTGGTGGTTACTTTAGTGGCACCACGGCAGTTCACCGTGTTCGATCAGAGAGTTATCTGGCCTCTGTAATAAGTTAACGGGTTAACAATGAACTTTACTGGGTGTCATAGGACGTCCGCGACAAACAATAACAAACAATATGAGATTAAAAAATAAAAGAAAGTCCAATGAACAGGGTCACAGATTCTGGACAAAATGTATGATTTGTTGACTCGTGCGCGTCTCAGTACATCGAATTTGTTTTTTCTAACCTTCGCACTTCAATAGATTCCGAAACTTTCTATTTGTTTAATATAAGTATCTACCATCATATTCGATGTTACGTAAATAAAAGTGCACTCTTTTCGAGGAGTGAGTTTGTTCGATTGGCTTTAATGTACAGGGTACCTTGCACTACTTGTAGTAAGATATTTTGCCTTTTTTCTTTTAAGTTTTGCGATTCATCAGTTGTAGTGATTCTGTACGAAGTAGGGACAATGATCAACTAAGAAAGGCCTTCCACTTTTACCAAAAAGTGAGAATGATAAAATAATTTTTATCTTGTGTGAGGAAGTATTGTAAATTTGTATGGCACAATTTGTAATGGAATTTTGGTAAACCGATATCCTTATTGAATAGACATGGTACTTTCTTTTTGCCTTATTATACTTTCACGGATATTGAAGTTTTTAGTTATGAATACTACAGGCAGAACAACCTGACTAGCATATCGACAAGGAAGGAAAGTATGTTTTAATAGAGGAACTATAGGAATTTTACTACCGTTCATTTCGTAAACAGTGTGATTTATAAGTGAGATGTAGCTGACAACTGCCGCTGGAGGGCGTTGCAATCGTGTATACCACGTTGGGGTCCACGGGCCGCAAGCACAAGTCTTATCGTTTCTGAGCTTTCAGCGGCTTTTTAAACTCGGCACGCTCGACGTTGAGACGTTGACGTCCGACAGTACGGTCCGTGTACTGACGGCTTAAGGGCCTGTAGCAGTTCAGCTTGGAGCTTCGCGGGTCTGTCGTCACTGGCAGGCGCACAATGCCTGCCGAAAAGAAGCCGTCACGTCCTCGAGGAGGGGACCCATAATTAGGCAGACATTTCCATGACCTACCCTGCCCTCACTTTTCGTTACGTTTTTCCTACCTGCTTCCGGTTACTGCAGCACGTACGCTGAGCCATCCAAGCACTTCATGGTCACTATTGCGTAAGATTTAAAGCGACTGCATTGACTTTCCCATTGAATAACGTCCTATGTCTGCAAGCCATTGAAACTGCAAATTAGAATGTCGTTATTTTGTAGATTTAAGCGATAAATATTTTTTATTTGTCCATCTACTTACTATATCAATTTTAAAGTTCATGCAGAACCAGACCGCTGACAACGGTCAGGAGACAGGTGTGCAGACCACATGCCATTCCTTATCCGCATCCAGCGACGCCTATCGATTGAGGATAATACGGCGGTCGGTTGGTGCCACTGGGCCTTCCGAGATCTGTTTGGTCGGAGTTTAGAGGAGCTCATGCAGTAAGACATGAGATGTGGTTGATAACTGACTGGGTACCACTAAATTTTCTATGTCTAGTGCTACGTGAAGTCAGACAAGGGCTTAATCACCGATGGAGCAGTCGAGGGGCTACAGTAACATTTCCTCCTGCTTGCTTGCTCGTTCTTCTCCTAGTTTCTCGCTCTGGAGACTTTTAAATGTATTACTGTAATCCACAGTCAACGACAACGCTCATACATAACAGGAGTGTATCTCCCAAGCACATAGCAAAATCCTAGGGCAGCTAGGTGATTAGTACGAGATCGTAACTTTTTGAGAAGACAGTTGAAGGATAATAATTAGTACGAAATACATTGAGCCCTTCAAACACCGCATGTACTGCCAACAGGCAGATGGTTATAGCACAGAAGGGCCCCTATGATAACAATTAGTTTCTTCCAGATCTAGATAAATAAGAATTTTTTTCTAGTTTTGACTTAAGTTTTAAACATTTGTGTCACTGTTTTTAAACATTCTGTATTCTTTACAGTAAACGATTTTAAATGCAGCAAAAACTTTTCACTCCACTGGAGGAAATATACTTCTCTGGTGGCTATCAATTTTTCTAAGTACTTCTGTTCGTTTTCAATTAGATATAACTAGACCGATCATAGGAAGAGCACTGTGAAAAGAGAAAAATAAATGACAGAAAGAGCAACACTGGAACTCCACGCAGCTGGTATTTTAATGTTCTCAAACAACGCCACCGTTCTGTCAAATGTATGGACGAATAACATTTTGAAAGAATGAATCAGTCTCTGCAGAATACTAGACTCGGTTAAGTCAAGAGAAGCGTAAGACATCTAGTATTTGTAAGATTACCCAAATATGTCAGCAGTAGCGAAAATATCAGATACGTTAATAAAGTGTTACCATGAAACTGGAGTAGAGATTTTTGCCTCTGGTCGTACGGAGCAGAACATTGTGTAGTAGACCGACGATAATAGTTTGAATAATGCGTCCACCTAATTTCACTTTCGAACTCTCTCTTAAAGCAAACAAATGTCTTGTCACATGCAAAGCCTCTGAGGGTAATAGCACGGAGAAGCTATAAAAATCGGGTTTACACTACGGATCATTAAATTCGGTAATACAGGTGATTTCTTTTTACGATGATCATCCCTCCCTGTGTAGGTGGGAGACTGAAAACCCGTTAAAAGATCTCGCAGCAACGGAGAAACTGCTGATTACCCCCACAACTCTCGAATCACATCTGAAGTACCCTCGCCACTACTTCCATCCGCCAGGCGGTACGCCACTTACATAGAAGTGACAGGTTAATTAATTAATTTGATCATGAAAGTGACTTTCGATAGTGAGTAATTTTTTCCTGCAGTCGAATTGCACTCGCCAGGTAACGGCTACAGACGCTTCCCTGACAGTCCCTGAGGTGTCCCGTCTTGCTGGTTAAAATAAAATACATAGCATTCTAATATACTGCTTTCTAACTAATTCTACTGAGACGTCTCGTTTAGGGGGCTGTAGGATTTTCCATTCTCTTCTCAACCTCCGTGACACCTATTCCACTGGATTGCATGAGAATAGCTGTCACCGAGTCACGAACCTCCACCTCCGAGTCAGGTCTGTACCACTGCCGGCCTTTAGTCCACTACTCGCCGCGCCGGACAGCTGTTAATGATTCCAAACTCGCAAATCGTGGGTGGGTACAAGACCTTGGCAAAGTTAAGAGCTTACCTCATCTGGCCGTCGTTGAACAGGAATTTGATTGGTGAGTGTGCCTCTTGTAAAACAAGCAAGCCCAATAACAGCCCCCCTCAGGACTGATTAAAATTCGAATGTGAACAGTGCTCTATGGACCAGATCTGTTGATTTTGTGGGACCTTCGCGGATTAAGAAAGGAAACCGTTATATCCTTTGGTTCGATTACCTGTTTTTGAGTTCGTTTGGCTAGATCCTAGAAGAGAAGCTACTGCAGCTGTTAATGCTGTACGCCTGACCTACATGATCTCCTGGTTTGGCCCTCCTTGGGCTCAGGTGAGCGATAACGCTCTGGCGTCTGTTTCTAAGCAATTTAAACGTGTTTCCACAGTGCCATTAAAAACTTCACTACTACCCTCATATACACTCAGGGGTCGTTTGCTAAAAGTCTGGTTATCTTACGTCAGCCTTGATTATTTACCACCATAAATCCCCTCTTGCATAGAATGCTACCTTCCCTCGACTCAACCTTGCTTGTAATTCGGCTCAACACAGAGAATTAAAAGCTACTCCTGCTGCCCTGATGTTGTGTCACCTTAATTCTCCTCTGTCTAACTTTTGAAATATTAATAATCTTTTGCCAGCGTCTTTAATCCCTATAACCTTCAGGGAAATAGGCCAGGAACAATATTGGCCTATCGTCGACGGCAAGGAACTACAATCACAGTAGACTCCCTTTCAGGGCAAGGTAGTCGATAAGGTCTTTGTTACAAACTACTCTGGTCGCGCCCACGCTGGACCTGGACTTCACAGGTCCAACCGCCTCCCCCCCCCCCCCCCCCCCCCCCTCCGGCCCGCTTCATCTGTTTGTGCTTTACATTGTTAAAGTTCTGGGGCCACTTAATATCCTGGTCAAAGATTTAGCCATGGGAAAGATCCCCAGAGTCCACCCTGGTTAAGTGAAGCCAGTTAATTAACCACCCACCTCTTCTCAGAGAGATGCCAGGGAGGAATAATTGGATTAAGGGTGGGGGAGGGGGGGACTGAATCGTGGCGGCTCCAGCGTAGGTAGCATGACATTCCACTGGCGACACTTTATACTTAAGTTACCGATATGAATTCTAGAATGTGTCGCGCGCTAAGGTCATTGGTCGAGATATATGTGTTGGTTTGGTTGGCCTTGGAGTGTTAGTTGTCTGGAGGGAATGTGACTGGCAAGTTGTCGCTTTTGGAGGAATCCGG